>NC_140353.1:20367552-21760399 GCF_963514085.1 Chelon labrosus
GGGCATCGAATGTGCACACTGGCTTGGCTACATAATTCTAACCAAAATAGGAGCCTGCCTGGCTACTTTGCACTGTTGCACACTAGAGAATTCCCCCCAATAAGGGATGTTGTATCGGTGTAAAGAGTGTTCACAGTGCAAGCAAACCACTCTCGGGAGCCAGACTGAGACCATCCTCTCTAGCCAGCTCCTCTCTGTTAATTTATTCTGGAACGGAGTGTGATTGCTATGTTCACACCAGCCCAAACGAACCCGACCTGAGGGATAAACGCTCAGTGTGTGAAACTGCCCAGAGACAAAGCTAAAACAATGGCAAGAGCACTTGTTCATGAAGATGGTAGATGTCTAATCTAAGTGGCTTTGTCATTTCCTCATTGGTGAAACTTCTTAAAGACGTCTAAGACATGTCCAGCTGCCTTTGTTTTAGACTTTTGTCAATACCATCTTCAGTGCCTAGAGCCTTCAGTGTCTCAAGAGGCCCATATCACAAAGAATCTTTTGGATAAAAGGGGGCAAGATGGAATGTCTCATAAAACTAAACAGTGAACATCATATTAGGAGTCTTCCTGGAAATGTGCATTTCTTACTCAAAATATTCCATTATAACTCACTGGGACCCCATCAAGTGATATTCTACAGACAGATTTTAACGACTCACTCTTGATGCTTTAAACTTGCAAGCAGACTATTACTTGAAAGTTATGGCCATTAATAGCGACTTTCTGCTCAGTGGCTGTTTCACTGCGTCACGGAAGATGAAATGTGGGGTACTTGTAATGTGCAAGAAACCTAATTTCCTGTCGTTCTGCGCGGCATGTGGGAACTGTCTTTTCTTAGCTGCTCGAGTCCCAGAAAACCACAAATATAACAGGCAGAGCAGTGTGAAATGGACCGAGATGTTAGCGTCATTTAAAGTGCCGGACTGTGGCGAGTGCAGATCGATGAAAACCGGCTTCATTCTGGTTGACTTGCTCCGTCGTGATAAAGCCGCCGCATTTAGAATCTGTGCTGAAACGACCTCTCTGATGATAGTTATCATTAAGGTATCATGGGCGCACACAGCTGGCTAATTCAATGCATTTTATTCAACCATAGTTTATTTGTTTATTATGGTCCAGGGATGTAGCAATATGGCATTCAGTTTTTCCTATCTCATAGCTAAATTGCCACGTTTATTTTTAGATTTTACATGAACTGAATTGATTCCTGTACGCAATTATCTCAGCCCCCCCACAGGAATATTGTAGGAGACTAAATGATTTCTAAATTGTGTTCAGTGGACAGGGGAGCCTTTATCACGTTAAAAAGACTCCTGCCTTCCACACTCTCCCATCATAATGGATATTTGGAGTTGAGGCGGTCTTTTGCAGCAATGTCTCCTTCATTTTCCATCTCATCTGCCAGAAATTTATGATGCTCCTCGAGAGCGCTCTACAAGATTGCATGCGTGCGGGGCTGTTTTCGTGAAAAGTTCGCCGCCATCCCTGAGCATGTGAATCTCATATGACTGGTTGCATTTCTATTAAGAACCAAGAGGGCCTCTGACACTTTCTTTGTCATGACTTTTTCTCCCAAACCTCAGATTTTACACAGGATGGAGTCCCATCTCCTTCCACAAGTGAGGGTGAAACAAAATGATAGCAGCTTAGAACACCTTCCAGCCCCGGACAAAACATGTACCAGCGCTATACTATTAAAGGTTGACTTTGATCATGTTATCTTCAAGCTTGCCACCGGCATAGCTTGCCACCTGAATCCCACCGCACCCCCTGGATTATGAAGGTGTCAACAGCCATCCAAGTTATCATTTACCTCTGAGTGTCTGCGCACCTCTTCGCTGGAAGGCAGAGGATTCGGAAATGGCATTGTTAGAAGATGAAGAGCTTACCTTTCCCGAGGTGACAGGATAGCCTTTGAGTGGACAGACCCATCTGTCATTGTTCACGCCTAAATTGTTATTGTTACCTCAAACAAGTGTCATGAGCAGAAACAAACGCAATCTGCTGTGCAGTGTGTTTGCAGTGTGCAGTGTTTGCGCTTCTGACATGCTTTTGCTAGGTATTAATTGCTTACATTGTAAATAACCTATACCTTGCATGTTGCATTTGGCTTCTGTTTGTGCTTTAATCAATTTTGTTTTCAATATCTATATAGCTGCAGTGATTTGTATCACTTGACAAGTGTTTGTATGCAGGGCAATTTGGCCTGAAATGTCAAAAAATGCCTAAGATCCTGGATACGGTGGCATGGAGAACTGTAGGACCAAGAGAACTATCGGTATGTCTTCTTTAGCCAACATACAAATGGCATCACTGGTCACTGATAACAACTGCAACTACCTAAACATGTGCAAAATATCCTTTATGAGAACATCTGCCAGCAATTGGATCTGAAACGTGAAGATTAGAATCTTTACACATCCCATACTTTATGACAACATACTTTATGACCCACCCAGACAGGAACAGTCTCCACCCATTATGGTCCGATCGGTTGTCATGTCTAAGTCATATCTGTGTTGCTTTTGTTCTTGCTAAATTTTGTCACTAACATCTGGAAAAACACCAGAAAATCAGGGAATTTGCATTGAATGAAATTTGCTTTCAACCTCAAGTAGTGTGGGGCCTGTCCTAGAAACATCCGAAACATCAGTCTGAAGTAGATTGGACAGCATCAACAACTGTCAGAAGATTTAAATACACATACACAGATTCCTTTGTTGTAAGATTTTGACTTACATGCAGTGCTAGCAGCCCTTATATGTCTTGAACATAGACTGTATGTTAATATAGACAATGCCCCCGCTTCCTTGCATTGGCAAAACTGACTCTACTTTCCCGGGGATACGGGCGGCGGCATCTTCCGGGTTTGGAGCCAGAGTCTGTGCAGTACAGTCCGAGGGTGGAGCCACATGGAGCTGCCGTATCGAAGGCTGTGTTGTCAAATATGAATGAAAGCTTGGGCAAGTGTTTGGGTGCAAAGTCGGGAGGATGCTATCACAGCCAGTCAGCGAAAAAACAAGCTCAAAACCATCAGAAGACTGAAAGGATGATGGGATGGATGACACGCCCGGCAGCACATTTTGATGTATTGGATTTTGCTTATTGCTGCATTAATGCGTTCATGTCATCGGTAAAGGTGGAGCTGATTTACATACTGCCAGGTAGTTTGCGAATCACCCCTGGGATCAATACGGTGTTATCGCATTATGTTTTATTTTTATTTTAAATGTATTATTCATCCTAATCTGCAAAGTAACTAAAGCTATGAAAAAGTAAAGTGGTGTAAAATGCACATTAGTTAACTGTGACGTGTAGTGGAGTGGAAGCAGAAAGTTGCAGAACATTGATATAATATCTAGAGATAATGTCTGTACATTGGAGTAAAATAACAGAATTCACTTATCCTGCGTGAATGAGCCACACCCAGCACAGAGGGATTTTCCTGTGTGACTAGGACTAAACATTAGAAATAAGCAAATCCTGATAACTGCATGTGGTTGTGAGACTTTTTTTAACATTCCCTGACCGTGATATCAGAACTTAAATATTCTTCTCAAGTACATTGAATCTGTTTAATCCATTCAAACTGTCAACTTGATGCCTCAATTACTAAACTGAATCTGCGCCAGCATTCAATCTGACCTTGCCCGGCAGCAAAACCTCATTCCTATGCTGAAGTGGATGTACATGCAGTACCATTCATAATTAATTCTCTTTACTGCTGAACAAACTGTAGCAAAAGCGGACTTTACTTGGAGGTAATTGAAATTTTATTTGTGCTTTACTGTCATAATGATAAGTTGCAATACTTTTGGTGAACCTTTTAATGCATAAAAATAGGTCAATATTGCTGCATACCTGGTAAAAATGGCTCAGACTCACTGAAAAGCAATATAAAGGGACAATATTAGTAACTCCTGTATTTTTTTAAATTTCCACCAAAACAAACAACCTGGGCAGTGTGGATAAAATTCACTTGGCAAAATGTTTAAACACAATACGTCTCTGTGTCTGCACCGGGCCAGAGTGAGATCTGGAAAAACTCCAGCGACAGTTTTGATTCCACCTAATCAAAACTGTGAATTAGAGAGGGAATAAGAGCCTTATCAGAATGAGTCAGTGACACATTTTATAAAAACAGGTTTTCAGAAATGACTCAGTAGATAAAATGGAATTCAGACAACAAGTCGCAAATACTCGCTCATAACAAAATGTGACTTTTAGAGGTATGTGAAAGTGGATAAGTGGACAGGGGCCCTTAACAGAAAAAAGGCCAGGTCACCCTTTGAGAACCTTGGCTGAGACCTTAGGGTAGGTTGCGACCAGGCCCATATTGTGTCTGAGGATCTGAAGTGAATGTCCAGAGCAGATCTTAAGGTACGGGGCCTGTTTCTCAACTACAACTCTAGGAAATTGGTGCCTCAGAAAATAAGCACAACAATGCTGCACCCATTTAAGTTATGGTTGCGTTGGGTGGAGTCTCCGTTGAACGTGTTAGGGTGTGATCACACTTGCAGTGAGAGAGTGACAGGCTACAACACATTTTCAAAGGCAATATGAAGTGACAAGCTGACATCCGTCACTTGACGCTACGTGTTGGGCGCGACGGAAGGTTGAGCTGGCTTCAAGTTTTTTTTGTCGGTGACACGTCAAACAATAATATGCGTGCACCTGTACCCGTGTTATTTATGCAGTCAAGTTCCAAACCCCCCAGTTAAGGACCGGACCAAGTGCTTGAGTGACACTCCGACAGCAACTCTGTGTCTCGGCAAAGCTGACTGAATGTAGCTTTTGTTGTTTGTAAACACACCATTACTCTCAACAACCTTCTGAATTGACATTGGGTTGCATTTTAATAGTAAATATGGCCTATACCTTGCAAGGCCATTGCACCAAAACGATCATGAACTACTACTGGCAGCTTGTACTCTTTATTATTTTTGTAATTTGACTTGAAATGGCTAAATATGAGGAGTAGCTGAGACCCTGGATGATTACATTAGTATGTCGCCGTCAGCTAGTACAGAAGAGCCATCACCGGTTGCTGATTTTAAGTGCAAATATTGAACATGTTTAAAATACCTAAAAAATAAAATTGACCCTTGATGGCTACACAAACATTCAATGCCCCTTCTAAACCTGCTCGTAGATGACTAGACGCTTCAGTGATCCTCCAACGGTGACTCTGCGTCAGTGTCTCTGGCAATGCCAAACATTACGCTCCTCACTGCTTTTGAACTTTTGTACAACTCGGTTAGTAACTTCTGTTGCTCATAGTGTAGATTTTTTTTGTGATTTTCACATACAAACTAAGCATTCTGGTGCATTCTGACAAAATAATAAAGACAAAATAGAACATTTCCTTACAAAGACAAATGGGGCCATGGAACTAAGTTTTAACTTAATTTATTTGCCTTGTAAAATCCAGCAAGTTTAAAAGTGCTAACATCAATAAAAATAGGAATTATACACAAGTTAACATTCTCTCTCTGTTTGTATGTGTGTTTTTGTCACCTCTTCGTTGTGCTTCCTGATGCCAATTCTGTAGCCTTCGTTGAGCTGCTCTACAATGCTAAGCCTTCCAAAAAAATGTAGCTTCAAGCTATTATCAAGGTGGCTGCGGCTGCACTCGTGTTTCTTGGCTTTTCTAGGTAAAATGTTTTAAGTCCTTCATCCCCGTTGTAGTCCATAACATCTCTGTCCCGGGACTTTGAAACAGCACGCAGGGGAAACAAAAAAAAGCATTACCTACTGCACATCCAGCTAGCCAATTCCGTTTAGCATACACATTTGAGGTGAAGCTCCTTGTGTATGTCCTCCCACGATCAGTAGCCTGCTGCGAAATGTTGAAGTCCGGACAGTCGGGTCCCAACTCCTTCACCCTTTTCTTCTCCACAGCCGACCGACGAAAAAATTGAGTTTTTTTAAGTGAAATAATTGAGTTTTCCTTAAGCATCATTGAGTCTCCGCTATTAACGTTAGCCATCTTGTCTCTTAGAACGAGTTACAGCTGTGGTGCGAATGCTTGCTGATGGACGTGATTGATTGATGAATTGTCCAATCATGCTAAGATTAAAAAAATAGAAAACAATGCCATTGGTCTGGGCGCAGAGAGCTGCGAACTAGAATCGAATTTTCATGCGCCAATGAAAAGCTGTTTCTGCTCGTAAACAGTAAAAAAGTTTGCTAGCTCTCATAGACTCCAGCATTACCGGCGCCCTTGACCTGGAGGAGGGCTTTATATCGAATGGCAAATCGCAAGCTTAGCCTAAAGTCAGACGCGTTTAATGGTTGCTGGCAGTGTGGCGGGTACCACTACACCATTGCACAAGTAAAAACGCGATGTATTTTTGTGTATTTATTTCGTATTTGTTAGGTTTGATTGATTCATGGTTGATCTTGGTAGATATATAAAACAGTCAATATTTCACAGGAGGGGCGGCACCCTAGCGCCCTCTATTGACCGGCCGCCACTGCATAAGCTACAATCGTGCATACGAGAAAATCCTGAAGTGAAATTTAACCCCACTCCACTGAACAATTGCAGTGCAGTTGCCTTTCATCTCCCCTCACAAATTGCTGTAGAATCATCACAAAAGCAATGTCAGTATATACACTATTCAGTCTGTTAAATATGACCCCATATTTTGACTATTGTGACAGAGAAGATGACATCTGGTGCCTTTCCTCTCCTGTGTGAGCACAGCCAAAGGGAAGAGCTGTCTCTCTGTCTTTTTGCAAGAATTGATTGGGCATTTAAAGGGCCATTATTTAAACTGTGACTTTCATTGACCTCTATTGTTCGCCAGTGAGTTGCCGCAGCCCCAGCAGATCCGTGGCCCAGCTAACAGTGGCCTGTCATTGACACACTCGATAAACTTACAATGGAGAGGCTCATTATAGCAGAGAGCCAGATGGACTCTGATCTGAAACAAAAACCTTATTCATTCCACTACCTGCAACTGGTGAATCCATGCGGATGTGTTATGATTTTATTTATGAAATCAGAAAAGCGGACATGCTTCTTCACATAAAGTGAACAGAAGTGTCCAGAAGGCTAATGCCTTTCCTTGTCCTTAGAGACATCTTGATGGTGATAATAGATGGATCACACAGTTAACACATTCCCAGAGCTTTGAGCTGCGAGCCAATTAGTGCCCCGCTGCCCTTGCACAGAAACCTGTTGAAAGGTTCACCCAAGAATAACTTCACTGTGAAAGAGCCTGAACAAGACACGAGCTTCAGGAGACACGCGGGTGAGTCAGTGTGAGGAGATCATGTATCTTTCGAGACAAATTAAGAAACTGATAATTGCCTAGCTTTAAATGCAGGCAATTTAGTTGCAACTTCCAGCTGCAATTCAAATATGATGTGTACTAACAAAATATGTGACGTTCACACACCAGGAGACACTTTGAGGTTTGTGTGGAGATTTTTGCTACATTGGCTCTGGTTCCAAATTCAGTGGCATTTTTTTAAGCAAGTTGTGCAGATTACAAAAACAACAACAAACCTTGGACCTTACACAAAATGTCTCAATTACAAGATGCTACTGTGCTGCTTCTTCGGGTAAACTTTGTGGACAATTAATTTATTAATAACTTTCTTTGAAGGTCTTAGACCCAGACAACTAGATCGATTCTTTACACAGATGTATACCTAAAACCCATTCCCTTTGTATGAAAGTGCAAAGACCCTGTGCTTTTGCCCATTGAATCAAATTTTGAAGTATTCCGCTCAACTAGAGGGAACGAAAAATAAAATCTAGTGAAGTTCTGTGAATCTGGAAAACTGACAAACCTTCTCTTAGCATATCTAAAGTGTTATTATGGGTCATCAATGTGGTGAATGTGTACTAAGCCTGCAGCAAATTACCAGCGAATTCTTGCATGAGCATTTCCCAATTGGGTGCACTCAGGAGGAATTGCTCTTCTTTGTGTGTATGACCTTTGTCTGAATGCCCTCCAGAATGTCCAGCAGTGGAGTAAGAATAAACATTAATACTGGGTGATATGACAGAGTCCTAGAAATAAAGCTAAATTATCTGGTCATAGCTATTTAGTGACAATGTTTGCAGGTCCTTTCCACGTGGGGTGATGGCTTTTAGATATTCATACAGCACATCCATGTAAAGAGTCTACCTAGTTGTTTGTGTTTGAGCCAAAATAAAGACATCGGTTGTTAACAAGAGATAGATAACATAAAATAATCCTTTAATTTATAGCTCTGCTGAATTGGGGGAGCCGCTTCAGCATGTCTTCAACCTGAGCCTGCAGCTGGGGAGGGTCCCCGTGCTCTGGAAGACTTCATGTCTCATCCCGGTTCCCAAAACAAAACACCCCAGGGAGCCAGGTGACTTCAGACCAGTTGCATTAACATCCCACATCATGAAGACTTTTGAACGGCTGCTGCTCCATCTCCTCAGACCCCAGGTCCACCACGCACAGGATCCACTGCAGTTTGGATACCAGGAGAAGGTGGGCGTGGAGGATGCCATCCTCTATCTGTTACACAGGGCTTATTCTCATCTGGACAAGGAGAGCGGCGCTGTGAGAATCATGTTTTTTGATTTTTCCAGCGCCTTCAACACCATCCGGCCCCTCCTGCTGAGAGACAAGCTGACAGAGATGAGGGTGGACTCACACCTGGTGAGATGGATTACAGACTACCTCACAGAGAGACCACAGTACGTCAGACTGAAGGACTGCACGTCGGACACTGTGGTCAGCAGCACCGGAGCACCACAGGGGACCGTGCTCTCTCCCGTCCTCTTCACCTTGTACACATCTGACTTCCAGTACAACTCTGAGCTCTGCCACATGCAGAAATACTCAGATGACACTGCGATAGTTGGCTGTATCAAGGATGGACGGGTGGAGGAGTACAGGAGCCTGGTCGCGGACTTCATGAGGTGGTGCAGGTCCAACCATCTGCAGCTGAACACCTCCAAGACCAAGGAGATGGTGGTGGACTTCAGAAGGAAGAAATCACATCTCCAACCTGTGTCCATCCACGGGGTCGATGTGGAGGTGGTCAGGACCTACAAATATCTGGGGCTGCAGCTGGACGACAGGCTGGACTGGACTACAAACATGGACACACTCCACAGGAAAGGACAGAGCCGTCTGTACTTCCTGAGAAGGCTGGGGTCCTTCAACGTCTGCAAAAAACTGCTGCAGATGTTTTACCAGTCTGTGGTGGCCAGCGTCCTCTTCTATGCTGTGGTTTGCTGGGGAGGAAGCAGCAAGAAGAGGGACGCTACTCGACTGGACAGACTGGTGAGGAGGGCTGGCTCAGTGGTGGGCACAGAGCTGGACTCTCTGGTGACAGTGGCAGAGAGAAGGACCCTGGACAAACTGCTGTCCATACTGGACAATGCCCACCACCCTCTGCACAACACCTTCATCAGGCAGAGGAGTGTGTTCAGTGGCAGGCTGCTGTCTCAGTCCTGCTCCACCAACAGACTGAAAAACTCTTTCGTCCCCCTGGCCATCAGGCTGTACAACAGCTCTCAGTGATGGCAGGAGACACAATAGACAATGGACAAACCTTTTGCACCTACTTACCGGACACTCTCATTTACCATGTCTGTCTACCCCTGCTACATCTGGTGACTGTGATTTTCATTCATTTTCTCCCATTTGTAGCTCTCATATTTATAAAAAAAAAAAAAAAAAACCCTTCTACTTCTACTGGTCACTTTATATTTATATTTCTAACAGGTCACTTTATATTTATATTTCTAACAGGTCACTTTATATTTTTAACATAGTTTATAGTTGTATAAACATTTTATTTCTAGTCACTTTCTATTTTTTATATAGCTTTTGTATTTTATGTTCAATGTTTGTAACTGCTATTTTATGTTCAATGTTTGTAACTGCTACTGGATGCTTGAATTTCCCTTGGGATTAATAAAGTATCTATCTATCTATCTATCTATCTATCTATCACAGTGGGGAAAGTTCTGTGTTACAGCACCATATAGTTAGGGGGAAGTGCACAAGACAAGAAAAGTGAACATTAAATAATTAGAAAAATAGCAATTAAATACAACAGTAGTTATATGTGTGTGGTCTACTGGGAGCAGGCTTGGTTGTGCCGCCTCACAGCAGAAAGAAGCAATGACCTGCAGTAACGCTCCTTCACACAGCATGGGTAAAGCAGTCGGCTGCTGAAGGTGCTGCTCAGTGCTGTTACAGCACCATAGAGGGGGTGGGACTGGTTTTCCATCAGGGATGACGGCTTTGCTCCCATCCTCCGACCACCCACCACCTCCACAGGCTCAAGAGAGCAGCCCAGAACAGAGCCGGCCTTCTTGATCAGTCTGATCAGTCTCTTTTTGTCTGCCTCTGAGATGCTGCTGCCTCAGCAGCCCATTCCGTAGTATATAGCTGATGAAACCACAGAGTCATAGAAGGTTCTTTGTAGGTACAGTCTGCTCTGGCCTTTCTTATAAAGTGCCCGAGCGTTTTCAGACCAGTCCAGTTTTTTGTTCAGTGGTAGGATTTACATTGATTTTTTTTGTCTACACAATTATAGGTGTACAGTCAAGATTGTTGCAGCTGGGCAATGTGAAGTTCAAGAGTTGTGTAATCACACTGGGACATCACTACCGCATCTCCACCAACCATGCAGTCACTATGGCAGCAACTATCTCTGTGTATTTGTATGTTGCTTTGGACAAGGATGCCTGTTAAACAGCTGCATTGTTGCTTTATCTTTATCTTTCCTGTAAATACTTTAATTTAAAGCAGAATACTACAGCTCTCTCAATTCAAAGCGCTTTCACTGTCAACCGCTGGGATCTAACCATGCACCAGTCTGTTTTGCTCAGTTTCCTTAATTTTTCCTTCAGCAGATTGGCCGATTTTGCACCAGCTTTTCCAACAGTTCAAATTCCTGGTAACACTCCCAGTGCTGTAATACAAAAAAAAGGTGTAGTGGTTTGTAAAGATTTCCACAATCATGAAAATGCAAAGCCTCAGTTTTCAGCGGTGGTCCTGAGAGAAAGCAGGTGCAATTTGGAAACATTAATAATAAAGCAAAAGATGGTATACTGCAAAAGAAAAATGGAGAATAATAATAATAATAATAATAATAAAGAATAATGTAATCTATACAATGACAAATGGAAATTGTGAACAATAAACCGTCTTTAAACTATTTAATGGTCCCACTGGAGAAATAGCACCACCTGCTATTTGATTGTATTAACCAGTTATGTTTGCATGTTGGTAGCATTCATTTTCAATACCTTTAAATATAAAACATAACTAATGTGGTCTGTAGTGACTAAGGTGTGCACAGGATGACCTACACTAAATCTCCCCATAGGTCTTAGGTAATTTTAAATACGACCTGTGCCAGCGTGCAAAGGACTTACGTGCAGTGTGTAAAACACTCACTCGGGCAGAGAAAAACGAATTACAGCCCCTTTAAGATTCACAAACGTTGACCTAAATCTGAAATAAGCTGTTAAAAATTGACCAATGGGGTCCTTTAAATAGCACCGAACTCATGAATGAGCTGACACTGTTATAATCCTACCGGGAGCTTCATTACAAATGAATATGTTAATGCTGATGTGTAGCGGTTGTTCCGGTTCCTGTATTTGACCATGTTGCTGTGACTTGATTGATATTTCAGCTGGGTAAAATAACAGAATTATTATACATAAGTGATCAAGCTCCAGTGTGAAATACTTCATTAAATATGTACAGGACACACACTCTCCCAGTATTCACAGTGGGACATCATGCATATTTAGTAGCTTGAGGCTGAATGTTGCTAAAACTGCACAGCCTTAGCACCGTCCCACAGGTTAGGTAAGAGAGGAGACTGAGTTTGAGGATTCTATTTGCTCGTGATAAAAAACTCGATTGGCCGCTATATACGTCAACTTTTCAGCCAATTGGTTGATTGACGCTGGAGCCAAGGTAACAGCCGAAATGGTTCTTTTGGAAAAGAAATCTAACTATTAGATTGTCACCACCATGAGGTGGATATTGACATACAGTATACTCAAGGTCCCTAGAAGATAAAGGGAAAAAGTAATCTGTAGACTTTATGGTACCTGCAACTCAAAGTGTTCTCTTGTCAAGCAAAATATCTCCACATTCTCTTCATGATTTAACACAAACCTCTGTACAGATATCCACGGCACCAGATGGTGTTCATAGCCTCTGACATTTTCTTTTCACGTTTCCACCATGAGGTTAACCAACTGAAATAATCCAACTATGTTTACTTAAAGTTTGTTCTATATAACTTTATTTAACACTGTAAGGTCAATTGCATCCACTGACTCATAACCAACGACATTCAGAGCCTTGAAGCTTGAACGCTACATGTAAAATTAAAAACAGACTGTTAATGAATAGCAATTTTACCCAAACTGGCAAAGCTAAATTACTTTGACGCCAATGAAGGTGCAGCAGAGTCTACAGGGGTACAAACCAGCCTGCGTGATGACAGATTGGTCGCTGGTGCGCGACGGGGGCAGACTGCCATAACTTTAGTGCAAGAGGAGCCACCAACTGAAGAGGGCAAGAGTGTGTCTTCCAGCATATCTTTATCAAATGGATAGTGGCGAAGACATCTTCCCATGTGATCTCTTCCATAGCTTGCTCAAAAATAGAAAAAAAGAGAAGCATCTCTTTGGCAGATTTTGGAAGCTGGTAATCTATAGTTACTAATAATAATTGAAACATGTAATGTAATTTCTGTTTACACCTGCACTTTATTCACTTTACACTTACATCCTCCATGCACATTTTTGTATATATTTTGTATTGGTCTGTTTTCAGTTTTTCATTCCTTGCACGTCATGCTGCTCACTTGTGCCTTAAATGTGGGGCAAATCCCACAGATGAGCGATTGGATTGACATCTGGGGAATTTGGAGGCCAAGCCAACACCTCAAACTCGTTGTTGTGATCCTCAAACCATTCCTGAACCATTTTCGTTTTGTGGCAGAGCACATTATCCTGCTGAAAGAGGCCACAGCCATCAGGGAATATCTTTTCCACGACAGGGTGTACATGGTCTGCAACAGTGCTTAGGTAGGTGGTGCATGTCAAAGTGAGATCCACATGGGTGACATCCAAGGACCCAAGGTTTCCCAGTAGAACATTGCCCAAAGCATCACACTGCCTGTTCAATAGTGGGCTTATTATATCCTGCAGACTAATAGGTGCCGTGATTTAAAAATAATCAGTGTTATTTTTTTCACCTGGTCATAATGTTATGCCTGATCGATGAACATGTTTAAATCAAGAAGTGACTTGAGGGTAGTTTCAGTTTCTGGATATCTACAATTAATAAGAAGTAAATTGGTAATATCAGACTAAACAAACAGTCAGTTAAGTAATTTATAGTCTATTTCTGAGACGGGGAGCTTGAAACCAAGGATGAAAGGTTGAGATACTTCAATATCTTCCGCTTTCTGTCTTGACTACATTTCCAAGGGAAATATATTTGTTCCACAGATATGTCTACATAATTAAGCTTGTTTCACATCTGAACTGCTTAGAAAACATGTAGTCAAGTCAAGTCAAAGTTTATTTCTGTAGCACATTTAAAAACCACCTCCACTGACCAAAGTGCTGTACAAGCAATATGAGTATAAATAAATCAAGAATCCCCATTAATGAACAAGCAATACAAATATAAATAAATCAACAAACCCCATTAATATTAAAGCCATGAACATGAGCTAAAATAAGCAATGAAACATCATCGAATAAAACAAGAGTAAAATGGACTGTGTTTGCACAATAAAAGCCAAGATATCTTGCTCAACCCGGACCAGAGGCCAGCAAGAAGATTATAGCTTGTAGTTAAAGACTGGACAAGCTAACAACATCCTTCCATCAATGTAACGAGTACTAAGCAACTTAGATCAGATTTACGTACTTAGTAGTTAAAGGGGGATTACCGTTTTTTACAACCTGGACCTTATTTCTGGCATAAAATACGATCGTATACTCACCCATATAACTTTGGTGTCATTTGGAGTCGTTCGGACGATATTTAGATCCGCGTATATCCATATAGTGGGAGTGACTGGGGCACCGAAATGAAGCCTCTAAATAACGCATTATCTGCTGCGAAACTCGTTCGTTTCACCAATATTTTGTTCTGATAGGCTAGTGCTATTCCCCGTTGAGTCTGCAGTTACCCGTTATCTATTCGCGCACATGCAGTTGTTTGTTGTTCTTTGGCCAGCTGTTCTTCTCTCTGCCTCCGCATCCTCCTTTCAACGAGCTCCTCATCTGTATACTCTGGCTCAAAGCGGTAAGGACGTCCATCATACACAAAGTTGTCGTCCACAACCTCAGAATTGGAAGAATATTCAGCCATGTTGCAGAAAACTAGCAGATAATGCGTTATTTAGAGGCTGCGTTTCGGTGCCCCAGTCACTCCCACTATACGGATATACGCGGATCTAAATATGACAAAATGACACCAAAGTTATATGGGTGAGTAAACGATGGTATTTTATGCCAGAAATAAGGTCCAGGTTGTAAAAAACGGTCATTCCCCTTTAAGTAAAGAAGTTGACTACTTAAACTACCGAACTACCGATGGCTCAGGTAGCTAGCAATGCTTGTATTTCTGTTTTAAAGAAGGTTTTCTTGCGAGTAGGTTCCCACCAAAGTGTCCAGGAGAAACTGAACAACTGAGCACTTGTGGGAACTTTACTAGGACTTTAATGACAGTGGACATCGAGAAGGTTCTATGGAATGTTGTAGTGTGATGACACTGGGCTCCAAGTGCATATTAGGTCAGGTGCGTAAAATTAACTTTATTTGTACTTTTTGACATAAACTCCTACTTTATCTCATGTTGCATAACACACACAGAAATGATCTTTTAGAACACTTTGATTGCAACCAATTCCTTTCAAACTGCTGTGCATGTTTTCTCAGAAATGTTACATTATTATTAGTATTATTATTAATAGCATTCAACTTAATGACATAAAAGTCGCCATTCTTCTCTAATGGAAGAAGTCTGAGGTGATAAGTAGTTATAAACTGCAGATAAAACAGCACACTTACAAAAAAAAGATAAAGATGAACCAAATAAAAACAACTCAGAGATAAGGAAATATCCGGAGACAAAATTGTGTCAAAAATATTAAATGACGTTCAGTTTGTGATTATTTGTGCTACAGGTTGCTCGGAGGATGCAAGCCGTTCTCCTGTGCTGTTGTGCATATTTGAAGGTCACATTCATGTGGCGTCATTCTTTTGATGCCCGCCACTCAGCGGGGAGCTTGAGGGCCAGCCATTGTAATTCATATAGTAACTCTAATGTCTGATCTACAGTCATAACTTTCTTTCTTTCATTTGTCCGTATTGAAGGTTAGCCTCTGACTTATGATGCATGTGTATCACTCATGGCGGGAGACGGAGGGTGTTGCCATTGCAACACAGAATGCTAATCTAAGCCTGCTAAATTAATCACATGAAAATGACTTTGTTCTCTCCAGGGGTGAAAGATACCTGCAGGCGCTTTTATGTTTAAATTTTAAATACATAAGCACTTGCTTATATGTTAGAAGTATTTTGGTTTAATTTATACACATATAACTATATATGATCAAAAAGCCTTGCAGGCAAATTCTACCCACTGGCAGTGCTATTCTAATGAAGCATATAAAGCCCAGGATTCATAAAAAACATATTTGTCCTGGCTTTTAGTCCTTGGAGTAAGTCTTCAAGGAGAAAATATGTCAAGTGGGACCTCAGTCCCACTGTAAAGAAGGTAGGACAGAGGAAGTAGGGAGTTCTCAATTCCATAGATGATTGTCTGTTAATGGGTTCGGTTGGAGCTGACAGTGACGGTAGCCGAAGGTCATTTCAGATGTGCAGCAGATTTGGTTCAAAGATTGTTCACGGCTCCCCAAGATGAAAATAAAAGAAGATGTTTAACACACACACACACAAAACAGTGCAAAACAAAATACGTGTCCTCCCCAATGAGGAGGTCAGTGACCTTTGAGTGGAGGGAAAACAACATCAATTGTGTCACACAGCCTTGTGGTCAGGCTATTATACACACAAGCACGAACCAGGGAACCCTCCGCCTTCTCTCCTTGCTTTGTTTCCCGCAGACTTATACTCACTAATCAAAACAAATCAGCAGAGAATCCTTCATGTTGACAGCACACAGCACTCCAGAGAGTTGAGTCATTTGATCTGGATGGCTGGCTGTCCCTTGCCGAGGCCTGTTGCTTGTAACAAGGGGCTCACAAATCCCATTGTATTAACGCCGGCTTGGCTAAGAGAAGAGATTCAGGCCTCAGAGCTGAATTTACTATGCAGTCTAGACTGTGGATGGAGACTGAGTACAGAGTTTGGGCTCAGTCCCCTTAGACTGATGAGGGTCTTTATCATCGGCAACTTTATCAATTAGCCTACTTGTGATATACACCGATCAGCCACAAAATTAAAACCACTGACAGGAGAAGTAAATAAGACTCACCATCTTGTGCAATCTTCTGCTCTTTTGGACCTGGACCATCCTTCATGTGGATGCTACTTAGATGTATATATGTCCTGCCCACCTAGACCAGACCAGGCATCCCTTCAACATAGCAATGACATTCCTTAAAGGCTCCAGCCATCCTGGCACAGGCACACACACAAAATGGTTTAGGAACAACTCCAAAAACATGAAAAGCAGTACAAGGGGTTGACCTGGCCTCCAAATTCATTAGATCCCAAACTTATCAAGTATCTGTGGGATGATCCACAGAGGCCCCTCCCCTCAACCCATAGGACCCAAAGGCCCCCACTAACAACATTCTGTTGCCAGACACCACAGGACACCCTCAGAAGGCCCATGTCCATTCTCTGATGAGTCCCAACTGTTTTGGAGGCACAAGGGAGACCTACACAATATTAGGAAGGTGGTCATAATGTTATGCCTGATCCACTTGTGACTGGACCACTACTGCCAAGTGTGAACAGGGCCGATTGCTGTGACTGGAAAGACTATATTACATTATAGCACAGCTATACCATGTAGCAGTATACCACTTACACTGTCATGGGACTGTTAGAGCTCATATATAAAGAAATGTCGCTCTCTCTCCCTGTATTTCTGGCTCCAGAGCTGCATTTTATGACGTGTGGTGGCTCCAGAAACAACCTGCTCAGCATTTACTGTTTGTTGTTTCTCCGTGTTCACATTTTCTATCTCTGTTGACCTCTCATCCCAAATTCTGTGTTGGTTGCCAACAATTGCTTGGGGCTACTAAATATTTACACCAAGGAACTGCAAATGTAAATCTGAACACAGCTTTAGCGTTTAACAAGCTAATAATATGAAATTAGACATTATGCCTTTACCATCTGACAAAATATATAATCCGTTATCATCACAAGTAATTTACCGTTGTATGGATGAATACTAAAGGAGTACTACTGACTCAGATATGCATAGGCTACTATTTTCCCATGTGTGCAGGCATAAATAGATGTTAATATGTAACAAGAAACACATCTATCCTCCAGAACTGTAATGTTTTGAAGTTATAATGGCTTGCGAGGCATCTGTTAAGTTGTTCAAACACATGTCACTTTATCACATGAATGTAGAACTCTGGAATTGAGGATTTAGATGCATTTAACAACACAATCTCCGACATGTAGTGCCAAGTCAGTTTTGATGTTCATTAGGGTTACAGGCTGATGCTGAAACTTGCAAGGCTCTTTTGCTGGAGTGTCGTTAGCGAGGTCTTTAGCTGATAGCCTTCCTTCAGAGATGTGTCACGCTGCAGTCTCAGAGCATCTCAGAATGGCGGGGCAGCAGTCGGAGATGTAGCCCTGCGGCTGGATTTACATAGTTAATGATAGTCTGGCTTTTCATTACGTGGCTTCTCGTCTCACGCAGCACAGAGCCGAAAGTTTCCATTTTCTACTCATCCTGAGAGATCTTTTAGGACTTTCTTGACTTTCGTTAACACAAAGACAATTTCTTTCAGAAAGTGCCTGGTTGAGAGACTCACAAAGCTGTGGCAGCCAATTTCAACTTGATAGGTTGGTCCTCTCAGCCCTTCTCTTGGGTATTTGCCACTGCTTCAGCATACTGCAACTCTTTCTCTCCATATGTTACCTGGATGCCTTCTTAGCTTCCAGTTTTGTGAACGTTGTTGCTGTTCTTTGTACATTTTTAACAACCCCTCTGTATAAGGTGAATATCATTTAATGTTTGTCTGGTACATAACTCTGGTTACTACTCTTTATTCCCTCTTTCAGTTGACCTGTTTCTACAACTGTTATTCTTTTTGCAAGCTAAATCTGCACTTAGTAATCGTTTACGATTCTTACCGTTCCATACATCTATGATTATCTTGGCGGTGTACCTTACTCTAACAGATGATAATTTCATCATTTATCCTGGGCAATGTGGTCCTGGTGATTATATTGAGTCTACATATACAAGCTTAATACAGTGCACAGGAAAGCCACAATTCACAACCTGACATTATCTTAGCATTTCAGAGGTTACAGTGAACTCCACAATTGACCAGTGTCAGTAGGTGGGTGAAAAATGTCATGGTGAGACAGTGCAGATAAAATATTAAGCAGTCTGGAATTTGAGCTGGCTGGTTCTGCGCCGTTCTTTTTTTGTTTGTTTGTTTTGCTGTTTCACACGTGAGATGTGAGTGTATCAGTACTCAGTGGTCTCAAGAAGGGGGAGGACACCCTTCATTTGAAGTGGGTGGGTGGCTGGCGATTCAAAAATCCAAAATAAGATTTGCAGAACGTGCAGATGGTCCCCCTTTTACAGCTAAAGCAGCTTCCACTCATCTTGGAAGTTGAATATAAGGTGATAGTATCTGTGGTACTGTAACACAAAATTCAAACACAGGCCAAAAAAGGTGTTTTATGGACATTAAATGGCGGGTGTGTCCCGTAGGACTGTGAGAGTTGAGAGTACAGTGTATAAGACAACATTTCTTTGTAACAGAGAAGATCGTAGTATTATTCATTCATTCATTCATCTTCTGTACCCGCTTATTCCTGTTAAGGGTCGCGTGGGTCTGCTGGAGCCTATCCCAGCTGGATCGTAGTATTAATCAAACGAAAACATTTGGCACTGGCTGTAATCCCAGGAAAATACTGTCAGTTTGGCCAGTACAAGAAAGTGGGGATGCATTGTCCATATTTATATAAAGTCTATGCATATGAAACAGGAGCCAGAGGTGATCATATCTGGACAAGAGAGAACGGCTTGGGAGGAGAGTGGGGCAGATCGCACCTACAACCCAAGGAGGGCTTTTCAGTCACTCCAGACCAGAGCTGTCAATCAAGCCAGGCCCCAAACATACCTCTCTTTCAGAGTACATAGGTCAGAGTTTCCATAGTGGTACCCTTTGTAATGAAACATGTGGTACTCATCCCACCCCACTGTCTGAGTGGCTGCAAAAATATAGCAGCAGTGCTAAAATACAGCATTAAAGCATGTAATATATTAGTGAGTGGCTGTAACAGCAGCTGGCTATGCAGAAACTTGGTGATCAGAGAATAACACAATTAATAATGAATGGAGGGTGGAAGAGTCATTAGTTGCTTCTTACTTCTTGCTATCGTCAAGTCTCATGGACAGGACTTCGCCCTTCTCATAATCTTCAAATCCATATGCATTCCTCATCAGAGGCCAATTTGTCGTAGTTTAAATAAAAGAAGTGGCTGGAATAGCTGTGCTTAATTAGTTCATGGTCTGTGGATACTATAAGTAATTAAAATGACAGACTGTAATTCAGCCCTAAAGGTTATCGTAAAGTGTGCAACCAAATTTCATTAATTAGTAGCCAGCCAAAGTATCAGCTGGCCACATTCATTTCACTTCCTCCTTGTTTGTGCGCGCCGCCTCCTTCACTCATTACTCCTTATGATTTAATTATCAAGTAAATCTTTTCAACTTCACTTCTTCATCTGGAATCCAGAAAGGCTTCTTACATTCATGCGAGTGTTTTCTTTTCTTTGTTCACCTTTTTAACTGGTATTTTTTTAACTTATTTATCTTTTTAACTTGTCACAACCGCAAGCCAGAAATGTCAAATGGGCCGCATCAAAGCAAACACGCGGATATCGATCTCGTGTTGAGCTCTTGAAATGGTTACATAAGGCAATGACATTCAGATGATGTGAATCTGTTTTTTTTTTGTTAGTTTTTTTCTGCATCAGGCTCAGAGGTGGAGCAGGCAAAAAGAAACACACACACACAAACAATCTGAACACATCAAAGTCAAAAGACCTTTAAAGCTAATTAATTTGTCCTTTCTGTGAGGATTAATGCTTAGGTGGTTTCCTGCTCGGATTATTTTTAGCATCTGTTTCATGATACAGCGCATTTGTGGCTTGCTTCAGTGGAACGCCAGCCGAAACCCCACTGTGCCGCAGACACTGTAATTAGCTGTTAAAGATATAAGAATGTGACACATAAATAATAAGCATAATAAGAATAATAATGGAGGTGAATAACTAAAGATCCAGATTGTTTTATGCACCTGTGAACGTGTGCACTGGAGGAACCTATGAGCATCCAGTCATTCTGTTGGTCAGCATTGCAGGCGGAGGTGCAGTGCACGGTTTTGCAGCTGAGCTTTATTCAAATGTGTTTTAAATTCTCGCCGCGCTACCAAATTTTCTGAGGATTCAGAATATGTCAGGCTGAATCGAAAGGAAACGTAATGATTCGGCTTTTGATGTTAATGGTGCAGCCATCCAAAACATGATGTAGGAATAGATTGCTGTACGTGCTGGATGTTGCTCCACTTCACTCTGACAAGCAGAACTAAGAGTCTGTGACATTGCTGTGCAGTGTGGAATATGTATTTCTTTTTTTTTTTCTACAACCATGATGCAACTAAATGACAGATTTTAATATTAAATCTCTGTTTTAAGTGACATTCTACATAAAACACTATGTCAGGCATTAATCATCACGCAAGTACGTGGCGGTTCACGCCGTAGCACATGGCTCAGGCGTTGCTCGGCTCTTCTCTAACGAAGCACCGCATTTCTTCTCCAAGCTCTCCAAGGCTTTTTTAATTATAAAATTTGATCACAATGACTGCTATTGTGACTCAACAGCAAAACAACAACAGCTCTTTTGCGAGACAAAAGAAGTTCAAGTGCGTATTCGATTTTGCCAGCTGCAAGAGCTGCAAGTGGGCGGAGGACAAAACATAATGCTGGCATCAAGGCAATTGAAATCTTGAAACACAACGACGGAAAATATGGGAATTTACATTAATGGAACAAAGAGAACAAATCTGCAATTTCAGCTCTTAATAAAGCAATCTGCTGCACCTCATTGATATATACATGTAGATATAAACCCCTAAATAACATTTTTCTGCATGAAAGATAAGATAAAAAAAAAAGCATCAGGTTCTCTATCTTATTAGTTGAGATTACAAGCAAAGCTGTTTCTAAGCAAAGTTGTGTTTCATCAAATGATCACATGAACTGACACAGACAACACAAAGGCCAGCCTATTCTCGTATAGGAGTAATGGTTGGTTTGCAAATGTATTATTGTGTATATAAATCCGGAAATATAATTTCTATTTTGTTTATCTCCGCCTCGCCATGTGTGGCTGCCTTCAGTGGATAATTTAGGTGATACTTCTGATTTATTGCTATACTTCCACACATCGTTAGCCTCATAGCATAATTGCCAAGTAATTTTTTGGCCACTGTTACAATATCAATAAAAAATACCAATGTGCTTGCTAAAAATTGTGTTTTTTCTTGTTTTCTGAAAATGTTAAAATATGACTAGGGCAATTATGCCATGAGGCTAACGATATTTCCCATTAATGTGGTTATTGTGCTTCTATGGGTCCTACCCTAAGTTTGGTGAAAAACAACAAAGTTTGGCAGCTCTTTGGTTCGGAAGCAATAAAAATAGAAACTATAGCCGCATACAGATAAAAACCTATAACAGTACACACTATACACAATAAAATACATTATATACAATAAAAGCACACAGTAGCCCACAAATTAATGTAATTGTACAACTGGTGCGAATAGCAGCATTGT
The DNA here is from genome assembly GCF_963514085.1 of Chelon labrosus. Lineage (NCBI taxonomy): Eukaryota > Metazoa > Chordata > Actinopteri > Mugiliformes > Mugilidae > Chelon > Chelon labrosus. The sequence continues at coordinate 20,389,626 of NC_140353.1, forward strand.
ACATTTACATTATATGTGTGTGAATTAACACTATTCTATTTTTTGAAGGAACGTGTTCGCGCGTGCCTCTGCCAATGTGTCTATTAGACGTCAGAGCATACCATCAGCAAGTGCTGATTGTCATTCAGACCACACAATAAAGAGTGCACAGCAGAACGACGTGGTGCGTTTCTCCAAGACGCAAAACTAAACGTACCGGCAAGGGGACGCGAGACAACATAATGGAGAAAATGCACATAAAGACAGGCTAAGACATATGAATATTGCACCCTTGTGCACCTTTAAACAGTGATTGGATTTTCCAGTGTGGCAGAGCGCTGAAAAACATTGAATTATTGCAGAAAATAGCAGCAGAAAATAGAAAAACGAATAGAATAATTGTGCAGAAAAAAGCAGCATTTAGCAACAGACCGTCAACATTTCTGAGGAAATTCTTTGCAGGTCCTACATTCATGTCGCTTCAGCCACTTAGTTGTGTTTCTGTCACATCTGATAGTCAAGAGTCTACAAGAAGCACAACTAATATTTAAGTGTGCGTTACCATCGGATGTCAGTTAATTAACATTCAACTTTCACAAGGAGAATGATGGCCTAAAGTTGCTGTGTTGATCGTAGGTTCCATTGTGATTCATGTCTATTAAACATTTATCCAAATTCAGGAAATGACATGCCTGAAGGTTAAAAATAGAATAAATGTGCAGCTGGAAAATTAACTTAAGTATTTTAAGTGAACTAAATTAAATTCTACTTGCTTCTGGGCTTCAGTCACATTTTTTTTCACATGCTACCGTGCTTTATTTATAGCTTTGCGCCTTCATCTAGCTCTGGCTATACATGATTCATTTTGCGGTGATTCGTTTTAGATGTAAATATTGATTTTTCTATCTCTTTCTATGTGCAATGTTCTTTAAACTGTGTGCTGCTGCAACAGCAAATGTCACCACGGTGGGATAAATAAGGGATTATTTTATTTTATCTTATCTTATATAAGCACAAATTAGCTGTCTGGTTGGTCATTTCGCTTACAGCTTAAGGGAGCTCTTGCCATCTGACCTATGTTTCAAATGAGAGTGCAAAATTAGCATGACCTGTAGAATCACAATAGCCATTACTGTAAAGGGAAACATGCTGGTTGAAATAAACCGTATTTATGCTTTAATCCAGCCAAGCATCATGTCCCTGAATCTAGCGCTGAAAAAAACACACTGCAAACACAATGTGTAAATGTAAAAACACTGTGCATACACCAATCAGGCATAACATTATGACCAATGGCAGGTGAAGTGAATAACATTGACCATCTTGTAACAATTCAATGTTCTGCTGGGAAACTTTTGGGCCTGTCATTCATGTGGATGTTACTTAGACATGTAGCGCCCACCTAGACCAGACCAGGCACCCCCACCACATAGCAATGACACTCCTTGACGGCAGCAGCCATCCCTACCAGGATGCAGCCTGACACAGGCACACACACAAAAACAGCTTAGGAACAACTCAAATCATCTGTGGGATGATCCACAGAGGCCCCTCCCCTCAACCCATAGGACCCAAAGGCCCCCACTAACAACATTTGTTGCCAGACACCACAGGACACCCTCAGAAGGCGTGGAGGCACAAGGGAGACCTACACAATATTAGGAAGGTGGTCATAATGTTATGTCTGATCGGTGTATGTAAATGCTGGAACACACACACATCTTTTATTAATATAAATAGAGGCCGTCTTGCACCACACACACACACACAGTGAATGCAGGTGCTATTGCGGTTTGTAACAGCATAACACCTTGATTAACTGATCAAAAGTGAACTGTGTAATTGTCAAATATGAAATACCAGTATTTTCTAACTTTAGGAGTAGTTACTATTTCTTAATGCAAAAGCAATTTCTGGTTTAAAGCTCAGTCCAGACTTAGTCACACTCTTCATGAGAGTGACGTGGCAAGGGCCCATAAGAAAGGTGGACAGACTGCATCCAGAAATGACTGGAAACCTTATCTCATAATTCTGACAACAGAGCAGCTTCAGACCTTGATTTCATTAAGTAACGGTGTAATTTTGTGACAATAAGCAAAAGGAAAGAGGCATTGAGTGTAAACCAACACATGCCATAAAACACGGCTCATTTTTCAGACCACAATGTAATTCAGCGTATCCATGGAAACACAGCGTTTCCTATTTGCTGTCTGGATTCTTTTAATGTGACATTTTCCAAAATACTATTAAATAAGGTCGTAAGTGATGTGACCAATTACGTCTCAAACTGTTCCTTTCCTTTTGCGAATGCAAAGCGTTTCCGTACTCACCTGTCAGACCTGACAGAACAGACAGACTTCCCATCTATCAAATGTATCAAACCACACTGACTCCTGAAAGCTTTTTCTGTTTATTTATCGTGAGGCTTCTTTTTTCACTTTCCCCTGCCCTATGTCGCACAGTTGGGGAAATCACTGAAATCAATGAATCCGTGCACTGCATAAAAACGCAGATGCCTTTTTTTTTACAAGAACACTACCTTATCCAGTAAATTTCTGCAGTCAGTAAGCATGGGAAAGACAGTTTGTCTTCTCTGTCCTTCAAAGGGCGGAGGTCAGAGTCGGTGTAGATTGAACGGATCGTCTCATTTTTAATGTGGATTCCAGTAAGAGCAAGCGGAGCAGACAGAATTTAAAGATGTCAGCAAGGTTACACTTGCCGACCACGTCAGGACTCAACACGATACTGAAGAAAAACGATATATCATTCATTACTATTGAACACTGCAGTAGCAGCATACATTCAAATAATTTTACCTACCTCACGTTTCAGCTTATTGACATTAAATGTAATCACACGACCGAGATTCTACCTGCAGACATCCCACATGTCTTTAAGGTGGACAGCAGCTGATGGAGCATAATAGCGTTTCCTAATTAGCTCAACAGCAGCTGAATCTGATGGACTGCCTCTTGGAAAGTGTAGGTCAAACTGAAACTTGGCCTGACTACTGCAAATGAATACTGTAAACTATTTTTGTTTCAGAACATATAATCTGCCTCCCTCAGTAGCATTTTGAATTTATAAAAAACACAGCCAGCCCTGCGATAGACTGGCGACCTGTCCAGGGTGTAGCCCGCCTCTCTAACCCTAACCCTGTAACAGCTGGGACAGGCTCCAGCCCTCCTGTGACCCTTTGCATGACAAGCGGTTACAGAAGATGACTGAATGAGTGAAAAAGCACAGCCCGGATGAAATATACTTCCCAGTGTGGACTCAGCACTTTGTACTTGAGCTCGTCGGTTCCTCGGGTTAATGATTTGAATCTACCACAAGTCCAACATCTGCATTCGCCCGGATGTTCTGAGTCAATTGGCTGGCTGCTGCTAAGTACACAAGGCAGGTTAACAGACTCACGGAGCAGACTCACCGGAAACACAGGGAACTCAGATGATTCCAACAACACTGACTCAAGTGACTCAAGTGAACTGGATCACTTTAGGGAGTGACTCAGACTAATCCGGAATCAAGTTTACCACCACTACTTTCTACAAGATGTACATGCTTTCATTAAAAAAAAAAAGAAAAAAAAAAAGAGACAGGAACAGGAAGGCTGACAGACAGCTCTAATCTACAGACAGTGATTTCCTGTCTGCCATCAGTGGCTTCACCTGCTGCTTCTTTGAATAACTGCAAACACATGATCAAATCACGACCGTCCATCCACTTCAAATACCGCCAAACAAGATGATAAAGACTTCTCTCAGTATATGATTATTCTCCAGAAGTCTAACCTCTGCCAGCACTGCAATGAAACTAGATAATGATGAATAGATTGAAGAAAAACCTCATGGGCCCCGGCTCACATCTCCTTTTTGATTCAGCTCTCATAGCTTGTTTTGAACTGCGCAGAAAGGGGATAGGAGTCCTACTTTGCTTTCTGCACACTTTATAATCACATTTCTGATGTGATGTGAGACGGGCAGCCAAGCCCCAAAGACGGCTCAGGTACTCCACTGCAGGGAAGTTTGCTCTGGCTTCGGTCCTGGCTGGCAGAGAGGGCAAGAGATGGAATAATTAGAAAAATAAGAACCTGGAGTGAGAGAGAGGTGGGCAGATGGTGTGATAGATTGAGGATCCTAAGATTGAGTATAACTCTGTGGAGTCTGGAAGAAGGGAGAACACAGAGGGACTAAAGGCCTGGTCGCAGCAGAAAGCAATTATCCGAAATGTTGCTCTGACTACTGTCACGGCACAGCTAATGCAAGTGTGTAGAAATTGACTAAACCCAACAACAGCTAGCCACTCCACTCCACACACCCTAGGTTGTAGTATCTCTAAAACAAGGCTAAAACAAGTCCAGCTGCCTTGTTTTAGATACATGTTTTTGAATCCTCAGATGAGTTGAAGATGAGAAGCAAAAAGAGAGCTCTGTCTGAACCCTCTTGACTTGGACACTGGTTTGCTAAGCTGAACTGCCACTCTAAAGCTTGTTTCATACTCTGCAAGAAGCAAAAAATTTGTTCTTGTTCTCGAGCAAGCACAAGAACAAAGTTCCTTTTGGCCAGGTCACCTTTACTTCAGGAGAAACTCAAGTGCTGAACTCAAGTGCTGAACGGGAAGTTCTCATAGGGCTGTCCCACTTTTCTTATTATTTTCGGATGTCGGTCAGTCATTTTGACAGCTGTGTCCATTGGACCACGCCGTTCATTCAGCATGCGACCACACAGTATGCCGATCTGTACCCAGCAGAGAGTAGCGGTCACACTATGAATATTAGCATCAGGGAGCTCCCTAAGTGGCCAGGGAGTGGCCATTAGCATTTCTGTCTTTCCACATTAACCACACCCACTCCAGTTTCCGGCCACTCACAGAAGTCGGACACCACACAAGAAAAAAGTTCTGCCCGGTTGATGGATCGAGAACTAGGTCCCAACTCCCAAACAAGGGTTGCAAGAAGAAATTGTTTCTGGCATAAAATACGATCGTTTACTCACCCATATAACTTTGGTGTCATTTGGAGTCGTTCGGAAGATATTTAGATCCAGCGGAGCGCCGTGTATATCCATATAGTGGGAGTGACTGGGGCACCGAAACGCAGCCTCTAAATAACGCATCATCTGCTGCGAAACTTTTTCATTTCACCAATATTTTGTTATGATACGCTAGTGCTATTCCCCGTTGAGTCCGGAGTTACCCGTTATCTATTCGCAGACGTGCAGCGGTTTGTTATTCTTTGGCCAGCTGTTCCTCTCTCTGCCTCCGCATCCTCCTTCCAACGAGCTCCTCATCCGTATACTCTGGCTCAAAGCGGTAAGGACGTCCATCATAAACAAAGTCGTCGTCCACAACCTCAGAATCAGAAAAATATTCAGCCATGTTGCAAAAAAACTAGCAGTAGCAAATTACAGGTAAACAAGCCGACCGTCACGGGTGCGAAGTATTGTGAAGTATTGTCCATGCACTGTAGAGCCTTCGTGGGAGTTTTATACCAAAGGTAGCCATCTGGGGGCCCCCTTTCCCATTGTTTTTTTTCACAGTTTTATCTGCCCTGACGATGCACCCCAGCGACTAGTGGCATCAGTGCTGGATACAGAACCAAAACCTGGTTCACAGATGGTTATCAACTGCCCTGCAACACCTGCAAATGGCTTTCCGCCAGCTTGGAGCCTGTGGGGATGTTGCAGGGGCCCATAAATGGCATTGTGGACTGATGTTCTGCCTGGGGGAATCAAGCTGAGGTTCAAGAGTTTTAGAACTTGTTAATATAATTCACCGGTGCGAATTGTAATGAGGCTTCAATTGACAGGGTGGTAGCACAGGTTGCAAGCAGTCTGTCTAAGGCGTCACTCGTCCACCTCAGCTCCACCATATTGTCCTCCCCTGGCAGACAGAAAGCTGTGTGAATTGCCGGGGCCACCGTGAAGGTTATGTGGGGGCCTGCACAATAGCAAAGGCCAGTCTATTTAGTTATATATTTAGTTTTCAGAGTACAGCACTCCAGGGAGAGATGACTTTCCACTGTGTGTGTGTAAAACGCACTGCCAAGCCTGGCAACAGACAGTGCACTGCAGAGATGTGATATGTTTAATAATGGAAACAAATCAAGCCTAGACTATTTTTATTTTCTCAGCTGTGAAAACACTACAGGGGGGCCATTAAGAGGAAATCCACTCTGGTCCAATGTCAACTGTTTAGTTTCAAAGTGACAATAAGGATGCAGATTAAAAAGCCTTGTGTTTTGACTTCGGTTAAATCTTTTTGGGAAGCACCGTTGGGTAAAAAAACAACAGAAAAAACCCCCCAAAGGTATCTTTTTGTCAGGTTTTCCAACATTCCCTGGTGACATAAGTGAGCTTCTGTAGCTCTTTATCTCTTTGAGGAACAAAGTTTCTTTTGTAGTTCCTTGAGATGCAGATCCACCACATCATCCGTTCGCTTTCACTGGTTCACTTCACTTCATGAAATTATCTCTATAGATTTTCCCCTCAATTCATGCCTCCCATATTCAATTCACATATCTAGTTGGCCATGTAATGAAAAATCTATTATTACTCTTATTTAATAAGTTTGGAAATGCAAATAGAACATAAACGATCTCATTTTAGTCAAGTCAAGTCACATTTATTTATATAGCACACTTAAACGCAATGTAATTGACCCAAGGTGCTCAAATTGACCCAAGGCCTAAATATTAAAAGTTAACAGGACTACAACACTGTATTTCCATACAGATGAGTCACATTGTGGTACTATCTAGGGGCTGCGCAGGTTAAAACCTGCTTCACTGATGTGTCTGTTATCTGATTTTACAACGGTCCTTAAGGTTGCCCACATACAATTTATACTATCTCCGTGATGAATGAAAAGCCAGGAAGTCATTTTGAGCATAACAGGAAGCTCAGACAGTGAAGGCAGTGCAATCTGCCACCTGCACACGAGGTGACAGACTATCAAGTGCAGATATTGAAAGTTGTGGAGAAAATCAAAAGGAAGTTAGGAACTCTGTCCGTTTGCGCGCTAAACTGTAACTTATGCACACAAGTGGCTGTATCGGAGCTCAAGAAGCAACAGCAAACTGGACCGAGGAGGAAGGAGGCTTAACATTTTATGATTCAATATCAAATTTTGATTTTAGAGAGTGCAGCGTGATAATAATGTACATTGTACATAATAATGCCTCAGACAATGGACTCTGCTCCATACTTTTCCTGCCTCCATCGTAAAATGTGATCCCGCACAACTGATCACATTTTACGATGGAGAAACATATGAAGAGGAGCTACTTTCAAAATGCTAAGAAATGTCTACTGCAAATATAAAATAGGATTTACAAATGTGTAGTGTAGACTAATCTGTGTCCCAATCTACACACAAATACAAAGCAGTTAAATGGCTGCAGGGCCAATCTCAGCTGCTCACAGATCCGCAAATACATTTGGGTTCTGGTGTTTTTTATATGGTTCATTTCGAGTGTTTCACAGTATATAGAGTAACTTGTCATCCCTTAATAAGAACACGTTTAACAGCTCCTTAAACTAGCCAAATATATATATGGTCAATAATCCGTGCACAAGTAGACACCTCACATTTGTGTATGCGTTGCAATGTGAATGCAGTTATAAACTTACATATTACAGTTAAAGTGTTTTTCTTAAAAAATGTAGACTCATTACATTTCAAACTGGTTCGTTAAACCTGAATGCACGTTGTACCATCATTTCATTCTTATCACAAGCATGATGAGAATGAGAAGAGGAGATTATGGACTGTAAAGCAACTAAAAATAACATTAACTCAAACTAAAGCTACAGTGCTGGGCTGTCAACCATGTTGCAATGAGTGTTGTGTTGATTGGATAGTACTGTTAACTGTCTTTTGTTCTGCATGCAAAGAAAAAATAAGAAAAAAGACCTTGATCGATGAGACATGACCTACTAGAAATATCTTTGGGGAAAGAAAACCATTCCAATGGTATGTGTTTTCGATCAAATTATTGCAACCAGTACACTTTACCAAGGATCAGCAGTTTATTTAAATGTGAAGCATTTGGTAAACCATCAGTTGATTTGACAAGAAATTTAAGGAATGCACATTACACACGCCTGGGGTTCACACCACCCTGGTGGTTTTTACCCTTTGACTAATTAGACTTCCTTCTGGGGCTGTGTGGGAGCGCTGGCTGCGTTTGACTGACATCTCTGTCACCGTGCTGTTAGATTTCTAGCACCTGGAGGGTTGGGAACAACTTACACCTTTATCATCATTATTGGTACACGAACTGTGTTGACCTCGTGTAATTCCCAATAACGCCAAGCTGTACCTGAGCAGAGGTCTAATCAGCCACTCTAAGTGGAACCGCCACGGTGCCGGTGTGCACCCTTACATCAGCAAAACTGACTGACAGACAGAGAAGGACAAATAAAGCTGACGAGTCCAGGTTTAAATCTGGGTCGTGACTCTGTGTGGAAAATAATCCAGAGTTTGAAGTCGGATGTTTGTACCATTTACATAAACACACACGGCAAGTTGAACACGTACTTACTGGCTTTACTGGGGCAACAACATCGCAGGAGTGAAGAAGAACAGAAAACAAACATGGCGGGTGGCTTTCGGTGCAGTTTGATCTCTGATCAGAGAAGAAGGTGTGAGCGCGAGTCAGTCAGAGAGAGGATTTGTGCATGTACAGTATGAATCAGAGTGTGTGTGTGTGTGCATACCTGCACATGCCTTCAGACAGACAGAGATGATGCAATGTCTGCGAAACCTTTTTCCAGACTTCTTCAAACAATCCAGTGTGGATTTTTCTCACTCTAATGCACCATTCAAGGGTATTTGATTTGTACCCTGCCGCCTTACACACACACACACACACACAACGCCCCCACCTGCTTTGACTGACTGGTGCTGTGATGACACTCAATGAAACGTCTGTAGCGTTATTGTGTTTGCTCTTCCTAAAAATGTGTCAATACTATATCCAGTCAGCTGTCCTCTTTCAATTGATCACACTTTATACTTTAGCAGTTGAGGATTTAATTTTTTTTTTTTTTAATATTTAAATAACAAAACTGTGTTACCTTCACAGTGTCATATACTTGCATTACTTCCAAAATGAAAAGTTCAACTGTTATTCTTTCTGAGTGTGACATCCTTCTCTTGTCTGCGCTTATAGGTTGGGACATGGTTGACTTGGCCTGACTTGGCATAAAAGGTGGCTAATGTCCAATCTTGGAAAATAGGCTTTACAAAACCTCTAACTTTCACGCATTAACTCCTTCCAATGGACTTCGAGTATTTCCTGTGACTCTGTTTTCTTTGTGTTTCCTGTTCTTGCGTAGTTCTTCCTCTGTGTTTCTTGTCTCGCGTTACTTCCTGTGTTTTTCCCCCCTTTGATTGTTGGATTGGTTTCTCCTTGCGTGCTCCTCATTAGTTTCACCTGTATCTCATCACCCCTCTGCCCACGTGTATATATAGCCCCGCCATTCCCTTTGTTCACTGTAGTATCGCCTGCTGTGTTTCCCCTGTTTGTGACATTGCCTGTTTGTCTTGCCGTTCAGTTCCTCATGTTCTTGTCTTCGTTTTGGCCTTCAGCTGTTTTTGAAGATGAGTTCTTGAATTTTACCTTAATACCTTTATAAGTTCTGGATTTTATGTTTTTATTAAAGTAATTTTGCTTACTTTATGTCCTGCCTTTGGGTCCAACTTCACCAGAAACCTGACAGTTCTTTTTTATAAGGTCATGCTATGACCTCCCCTTTTTCTGAGTAACATTAGGCGTGTTCGACTTCATGCAGATCTGTGCAGATCTGACTTGACGTGATGCATGCTGGGTTGTTCATGCTCATAGACCTCGAATATGATTGGTTAAAATGAACTTGTTCAACCCAGCATGCATCACGTCAAGTCAGATCTGCACAGATCTGCATGAAGTCGAACACGCCTATTATGACCACCTGCCTAACATTGTGTAGGTCTCCCTTGTGCCTCCAAAACAGTTGTGACTCATCCGAGAATGGACATGGGCCTTCTGAGGGTGTCCTGTGGTGTCTGGTAACAGAATGTTGTTAGTGGGGGCCTTTGGGTCCTATGGGTTGAGGGGAGGGGCCTCTGTGGATCATCCCACAGATACTTGATCAGTTTGGGATCTAATTTGGAGGCCAGGTCAATACCTTGTACTCTTCTTCATATTGAGTTGTTCCTAGAGCGTCTTTGTGTGTGCGTCTGTGTCAGGCTGCATCTTGCTGTTGATGGCTGCTGCCATCAAGGAGTGTCATTGCTATGGGGTGGGGGTGCCTGGTCTGGTCTAGGTGGGTGCAACATGTCTAAGTAACATCCACATGAATGCCAGGTCCAAAAGTTTCCCATCAGAACAGTGAATTGTCACAAGATGGCCAATGTTATTCACTTCACCTGTCAGTGGTTTTAATGTTATGGCTGATCAGTGTATATTACTCAGATAAATGTAGCGTTGTTGTGCTCTCTTTCGGTGGCATCAAATCTGGTCGAGCTGCAGTTACTGCAGGATGTTATTTACTCTTGATTAGGTGGAAGTTCAAATATCAAATTTAGCCTGGTGATGGGGACAAGTGTCTCTCATCCATTAGTGCCCAAAATTGTCCAGCTAGAGTGCTCTAAGTGGTAGAGTAGTTACTGAGTTCAATGTTTTTTTTTTTTTATTTATTTTCACACGGATTAACTAAGAAAGAGACAAAAACATTATTTGGCACAATTGCAAATATAAAAAACAAAAGTAAACAAACACTGAACGCTTACAGCTTGGACATATGTCACTGCATTGAAAAAAAAAATAAAAAGAATTCCTGAATAACTTCCATTAGAGGAGAACAAACCACCTCATCACCTGCGAATGATAAAATTGCTGCGATAATTAGTGAAGCATTCTCTGATGTGATATTGAGTCGTATATTTTTTTGTTTTGTTTTTTCCCGATGAATTTCAATAAACTCCCTTTAACCATCTCTTCTAACAATTTCATTTGCCAGCACCTGTTGTGCAATATGTTGAAATGAGAATGTTTTTCCACATCTCATTGTAATTACCTTCACCAAGGGCATCTGCATATGCATGAACTGGATTGCTTCAGAATTTATGCACACTCTCGAACACAACATAATATTGATAAAGCACACTCTATGGAAGGAAACATTTGCGCGTACGGAAGATAAATTATGCCCCAGATTTGTGTGTTATTTTCAGGAATAACAGAAATGGGCTTAATTTCTAAAACGTTGCTCTGATTTTCACAGAAAGGGAAAAATTATTTTTGTTCTGACTGGCCCACTGGTGTTATGATCTTAATTATCACCTTTAGTCACCTGAGGACATCTAAACTATAAAATATGGAATTATGTTATTGAGAAATTGTATTTCTGTCTTTCTTTTCTGGCTTTGGAAAGAAAGACATAAATACATGATTAGGGCCTATGCAAGCACACTGGGTGAGGGTCCTGGCCTGAGATGGATGCGCCACATGTTATAGGGAGCAGGTGAGATACGGCATGGGCTTAATGCCAAGCTTGAGCATTTGATTGAGTTGGCTCAGTCCAATGTTAGTCGAACCAAAAACCAAATGAGCTTACCTTGACACGCTAGTCCAAGCTACACATGCATAGCTACCAAATACTGACACTGTGTAACCTAGTGACAGTTCGCCTCGATGAGGACACTGACTGTTAATAATCATGTAACTACCTTTTAAAGTCAACACAATCCAGAACCAATACCAGGTCTTGTGTTCAGTGACGTACTTCTGTGTGGATGTCTTCTTCCCAGAGGCTTCTTCTCAGCTTGAACGCTTACACCTGCCGCTGGGTACTGGATGTCCTGACTGAAACAATCACGCTGAACACTGGTCCCCCAAAAGACTGCGTAATCAGTCTGTTACTGTTTACACAAGACTGTGCTTCCAGTCAGGATGAGAACCTGGTTATAAAGTCTGCGGATGATACCACAGTAGAGGGACTCATCCATGGTAATGTCAAATCTATGTACAGCATCTTGAGGGCTGGTGCCGAGACAACAACCTGGTGCTCAACACAGACAAAACAAAGGAGATGATCGTCGTCTTCCGAAAGTCTCAGCCTGAGTACACACCCCTCTCCATCAGTGGCACATCAAGTTCCTCGGAGTTCAGCTCTCTGAGAACGTCATGTGGTCAGCAAACACCACCTCGATGCACCAACACTGTGAGGAAATTGAAGCAGGCTTCATTTCCCACCAGCATGCTCACAACTTTCTATAGACGGGTGGTGGAGGGTGTTCTGACATGCTGTATAAGCTCATGGTACTCCAGCTGCACAATGGTGGACAAGAAGGCCCTGCAAAGGGTAGTGAGGGGAGCGAAGAGACTCCCTGCCCTCTGTCCAAGATTTTACTTTTCCAAAGCTGGTGAAAAAACATGAAATATTGCCAGAGACCCCTGTCACCCTCTAAATAAACTCTTTGAACTGCTGCCATCAGGCAAACGGTATCGGTGCATTAAAAGCAGAACCAACAGACTGCTTGGCAGTTTTCTTCCACAAGCTGTTAGACTGCTGTACTGTTGATCTGATCTGATCTGGGATGGGCCCTGCGCACTTTACAATAAGTAGCCACTTATTATAAGTCTGCACAGGTCTTCAAGAGAAATGCCACTTCATTCTGTCTGCATTACAGTTGTATGTGTGTCAAAATGACAAAGCTTGATTTGATTTAAATCTGATTTGAGAACTGTTAAGTAGCTTACTAAGCTGGCCTGGAAACATCTAATAGTTTCACTCAAGATAGGAAGAATGAGCGGGGAGGGGAGGGGTGGGGTGGGTCATACCATGCGGATACGGGGCCCCCATTGCAGTCCTTTCTCACTCTGTTATCAAAGAACCAGGGATTATAAAATGTAACCCAACTTAAGTTTTCCTTGATGACAGCTTGTGCAGTTATATATAGAATATATTTTCTTTTATTAACCATTTTTATTTATTACATAATTCCATATGTGATATCTCATTGTCCTCCAGGTGCCTTCAGTATGTGTCTACAATTTAGAAAACAGTAGAAATAAAGAAAATAAATGGTTTAAATGAGTATGTACGCATGCACAGAACGCCATTGACGATCATAAACACAGCACAGCAGACCTTTGCAAACATTTTGCAGCACCGTCGAGAGAAAACCATTTTAAAGTGTCATGCTCGACTCAATTCTCCACGGCCATTAAGAGACCTAGGTTCAGCATGCTGCCGTAGCTATTAATTTACCAGGATGGAAATATCTGGAGGGAATATTTAATGAAGTCTGAGCGACTGAGAAAACCTGCGTCACACTCTCTAATAATCTGGGGTGCATTTCACATTTATTGGCTGGAAAAGACCGTTAATATACAGTACGTGTTAAATAACTGCAGCCTTGTGACCCAAACGCCAACATCAGATTTTTTTATTTTCTTATCTTATTTGAATTGTTAAACCGAGATTTGCTGTGTAAACTATTATATACTACTCATTATCTCATAAATGAGGACTAATTGCAAGAGCAGGAGAATTTGCAGGTTCTTTCAAGCAAATATTTTTCACGCACATATTTTTATTTAATCATTTCACTGTGAGTATATTGCTTGATTAGATTACTCCCTGAGTTGTTTTGTACAATTACCTGATTTTGCCACTGACGTTGAGAAATGTACATAATGTAGTTGTGAATGACTGTCAAGTTCGTAAAGCTGTCTTTAAGTGTCAGCCTAAATGAACAGTGCGACAACCTGGTGCTGTGATGTCCGATTCCTCACACCCCTGTGAGACAGTGACCCAGGGCAGCCTGACCCTGAGATTACCTTGTTTCAGATGTTTCCATGTGATTAGTCCCCCATAGATCTCATAAAGCAGAATAAGAGCCTGTGAGAAAGGCTGCTAGCAGGATGAAGCTTGTTATTTTCAACTCACACAGAGAACCAGAAGAGCTCTGAGGACCCCAATCGACCTTAGGAATTGAGCTTTTAAAAATTTGAGAGACCCTTGTTGAGTGTATTGAACTTTCCTTTTGTCTGGAATGCTTTCAGCCCCCCCACCCTGACGCCTGCACACACACACACAAGGGCAGCAGTGAAATGTCAGTGGTCACGTGAATCGTGTCTCGTTCTCTCCGCTATGTCTGCACGCCACACTTTGGTTTTCGCTCTAGCCCAGACAGTTACAAATGACCACCGACTGCTGTCGATTGCAGATAAGAAGCTTCCTGAGCAGGAATTCGTTGAGAATGATTCTAAAAGCCAGAAGTGAGCGTGGCAATACAGATACCACCATCAATGATTATGTTGTTGTTTTTTTAAAAGTGAGGTATATTAGTATTCCTGGCTGCAGATTACCTGAAGGCAAAACACGCAGCCACGCAGCCATAAAGACTTCAGACTTTAAAATGTTGCCATTGAACCGTGTGAAAACATGGATGCGACTAAAATAATGAGCATATGGAGCCCAGACCAGGTAGACCAGCCACATCAATAAATCTTCTGGGTTATAGCAATGGAAATACACAGGAAAAAATACATTTAAAATGAAGAAATGGTTTGCATTCAGAGATATTATACAGTATATGGAGGAACACTGAGCCTTCAGACTTGTCGGCCCACTTCCTGACTGTCCAAGAGTTGAACTAGTGGTCACATGGTCATGTTAGCAAAGGTCAAAAGGTTCAGCGCTGATTCTGAACACCACTTTGATTCAATGTAAGGCCTGGTAACATTTTCCAAGTTACAGCTCAAAGTTTTGTTTTTCCTGCACTGGCAGGTATTTTGTCTGAAGTCCCTTTCGAAGGCCAGAGATTACAGCGCTTTCAGATTACAATTTAGAGACTTCAGCAAAGGGGTCCTGGGGGACCGAGTACTGGATTGTGAGCCCCAGAGTCTCAAGGGCCTGTTGCATTCAGTAAGTATGATGTGAACTGAGGAACACTCACGTATTTCACACCTATATTTCAACCAAGACGAGACTCAAATGCACCCCTAATTCCGTGATCGCTGCTGTCGTTAATCTACAGTTTAAGGTCAGTGGCTGGTTAGAATGCCTTGAAAATGGTGTTTCAGTTACTGCCTTGCCCAAAGCATTTGTCAATTAAACTGAATTACAGCTGAGGTCAGGCATGAATAATTATCTCTTGCCTCACCACAATTTGATTGTTTAAATATTGAGCTGCCCTCAGCTGTACGAAGATAGTATTGATTTTAGAGAAAATAGCAACTAGAACACACACGAAATAGATGGATTTAAACTCTCTATGTTAAAGCAGCACGTCATGAGGTTCCTATGTGTGCTATATGAGAACAGGTTTCTGCATCTCAAGCATCCTTCTGAGATAATTACCAAACGTGAAAGTTGACAGTCATCTCGTGAACTCAAAAAACTTGGCAAACTGCGCATCATAGGAACAGGTTGACGAGCACACAGGTACAGCACCGGCTCAGTCAAATTATCAGTTAAATTAAATTGTGTGGTGAACGTGCAATAGCACATAACATCAAATAGTGGCATTCTCTGATTTGTATATAGTATTGGTTCAGTTTTCACTGGATAAACTGGTTGGATGTACAGTTATCAGTTTTTTTTTTTTTTGTTTTTTTTTTACAATTTTCTGGATATTTGTAGAACAGAGTTACAGCTATAACACACATGGAGTGTTATATTTAACATACATTTATAAACCACCATGTTTCATATTTTAGATTTCTTAAAGTAGCCACTGTTTGTGATGAGGACTGCTTTAAATACTGTTGGTAATCTCTAATACCTACCTGAGAGGGTTTTAAGAGAACAGATTAATTGTAATTGGTGGGATTTCTTGCCTTATTAAGATGTTTGAGATCGCCAATTCTGTGACTAGCTGCTGAGGACATCACTAATAAAAACCCAATAGAAAGTAATGCTTTGCAACAATGAGATCTATATTCTTGACCTGAATATATATGTTGAGAACAGACAGCTCATGCGCTACATATTGTGCTCTGCAGATATGTAAAACAATAATAATCTTTATTTGTATAGCACTTTTCAAATCAGTATTACAAAGCGCTTCACAAAAATATTGCAATTGGAAAACAGGCACATATGTTAGAATGGTTAAAAGTGCATAGCCTGTATAAAAACAGGCTGCAACTCAGCACCATCAATAACATTTAATAGTACTCCACAGCGTGTTGTAACCTAAAGGTCTAATAACTATTCAAATTCACCAACAAATTGTTGATGTGCAGCTGTCCTCTTTCTGTACCACAGGGCGTTTGGTGAAGTTGTTAACTGACTGCCGTCGAGTGGATTTGGACCATTTCACTGCTATCATGCCAACACCTTTTCAGATGAGTGTGCGTTGTAGCAGTACTTTTGTTGTATTTCAGGACTGACTTACATATTCTGCATGTCACGGTAGAATGGGCGTCATCTTTAGTGAAGTATTTCCACACACTTGATGAACCGCTGCTAGTTTGCTGCAATGACTCATTCAGCTCCTCAACTGTCTTCTCAGAGGCGTCCATATTGTTATTGTCATGTGATCAGTGACTAGTCGACTTGATGCTTAAAGCATCATTCAAAAAACCGACTAGTCCACTAGTCGGTACAACTCCTACTAGACACAAGGCATCATCAACTGTTCAGAGGAGGCTCCATGAATCAGGCCACCGTGGTTGAGTTGTTGCAAGGAAACCACTGCTGAGGGTGACCGCTACTGAACAGTACAGCCTGGATCAAGAAATTCAAGGAGTGGAAATTGGACCAGTTGAAATCTGGACGTCGGTGCGGTAAATGCAAATGTGAATTGGTTCCTGGTTCTGTGTCTTTGTGAAGTGAACGGATAGCATCTGCATTCCGACCGTGAAGCAGGGAGGAGGAGCGGTAAGGGAGCACCATTTGTGATTTATTTAGATTTTTTAATTATTATATTTTTTTAGATTAATGGGACCATCAACGAGCCAAAACACAGAGGTCTTAGAGAGCCTGGAGGTTTGGGGTTAGGGCTACAGAATTAATGGACTGCTGCATCAGATGACCTGACCTCCTCAGTCACCCAACCTAAATCCAACGGATGACGGATTTTCAACCACATTTAGACTGGTATACGCTTTTTGAGTTAACAAAGATTTCCATATGCATTAAGTTGCTAAAGATTTCATCTGCGTCTTTAAATGCAACAGCAGTGTCATGTCACACTGTTTCATCACAGTTTCTCTCTCTCTCTTCGCGCCTGTAGATCTTAATGATCCGATTCCGATGTATCCCTGAAATAACACATATTAGTCATTACTCACAGCTGCTGGTTACACATCCAGTTTAAACAGATTTTCTGCAAAGTTTATCACCTTTATGTCACGACGCGTGAAAGTGCACACCGGATCTTTAGGATGCTGGTATGGTAATCAGTGTGTCTTCTACTGAGGATCCCTGGGCTGTGGTGGCACTTCACATTCCTTTGCTTCTTTAAACTTTAAACTAAGTATAATATATGGAGCTACCGAAATGTGAACAGTTTAAGACTTCTTTCACATTCACATCAAAATTACACCAGTATTATTTACTTTATAAGTAATAGCTGATTTCTTTGATATGCTTCCCAAAAACTTACAGCTAGTCTAACTTCTGTTAAGCAGGACTCTTAACTGAAGTGTGAGCTGTTGAATGTTAAAATAATTTCCTGATTTCTGCAGACAAGTAGACTGAAGTAAAACAAATTCCCTGAATACCATTTGGATTCCAAGCACCAAGTTTCTAATTCCCCTTATAAACATTCATCATCATGTGCTTGTTGAGGCTGATGGTGATGTCTTCACGCCGGCGAGACAATGACATCTTAACAAACACACTAATAACAGGAGAAGTGGGTAGTTTTTAAGGAATTGCTGAAAAGAGGTACTAAAATAATTGTAAATGCGACCTTATTCTCCTGTTATTAATGTGTTTGGTATTGTGTTGTCTCACTGGTTAATGGTAATGGACATTATTTCCAGCCTAAATAAGCAAGCAAAATAAAGAATCAACTGTAAATAACTCACCGAAATTCACTTAATGTCATCTCGTTAACTCTGTGACGGATATAAATTTATTTTAATTCAGTGACCCCAGATATTTTTTTGTAACGAAAAGGAAACAATTTACCGACTGCTTCTTGAAAATGTGCAAATATCACTGATCCATTTTAGCTGAAAATCAATAAAAAACATTAGCAAAACATTACAGCATAAAACATTAATCTTGAAAATTCCTCTTTAATTGCCCTTATTTCTCATCCCTTTCACAGCTACGGCATTTCCCCTGGAGTAAAGTTTGATCAAATATTGCTTAAATGGTAGGAATCACAACAACTACTACCAGAGTGTGTTAATGAACACTCCAGCTGGCGCGTGGCATTCTGTGAGTTGGCTCGTCCTTGGTTTTGGCTTGTATGGTTTCAAGCAGGCGCCGAATTACGGCCTTCTCACAAACCTTGGAAACTTTCAGCTTTGCAGCTAAAATGAATGCTGAAGTGACTTTCTGAAATTGTTTGATCGGACCTGGGCGCGGAAGTTTAATATTCTTCAGTCACATTTACTGAACCACCCAAACAGTGCTAACAGGAACAACTCAAAACGCATGAAGAACAGCACAAGGTGTTGACCTGGCCTCCAGATTCACTAGATCCTAAACTGATCAAGTATCTGTGGGATGATCCACAAAGCCCCCTCCCCTCAACCCATAGGACCCAAAGGCCTCCACTAACAACATTCTGTTGCCAGACACCACAGGACACCCTCAGAAGGCCCATGTCCATTCTCTGATGAGTCACAACTGTATTGGAGGCACAAGGGAGACCTACACAATGTTAGGCTGGTGGTCATAATGTTACTCAGAAAAAGGGGATGTCATAGCATGACCTTATAAAAAAGAACAATAAAAAAATAAAAACCTGGAAATGTTAAGAAAGCACTTAAAATGTTCTTGATATATTGAGTGCCATTTTTGACTTTCTGAAACTTCAGCCGTAACGAGGACTTCCTCCACACCGCCTGTGATTGGACAGCTGTCAGAAAGCTGATGCAATAGTGCCAAGTCTTAAAGCTCAAAGAGCTGCCTTATCCCCACACACTTGTCAGAAAAGATATTCATACAATAGCACTTCAGACAGTGCAGCTGCTGGAACCCTCTGAGTTAATTCATGTCTGTCCTGTGTGCCGTGTTATCACCCGGCCGCATTTGGTTACATGTGTATTTTTTTCATGCAAATATTTGCCCTTTGGGATTATAATAAAGACACGACTCAACTTAACATGTCTGCTGTATGAATAAAATATGGCATTATCTCGTATTTGCCAACTGCCTGGCATTTGCTGCTGCTGATGAAGGACATTAATTAAGGCGGAGCGACAAAGAAATACTCTGTAACATCATTTGCAATTAACGGTGAGCCCTTTGTGACTTTGCAAATGCAAAACGGCACCGAGCCATTTTTCTTGATCAGAGGCTGGATGCACGGCTTGGCCCTTGAAAAACCCCCAAAGCTGTTTCAACATGTTAGTCGGATATAGCTACATTTTACACGACAATTCAGGTTGCACGAATGAAACTGAATAGAGAAGTGAAGGAGCACTTGCTCTACCGCTGTAAATAGCCCAAAAGAAATGCATTTCTATATGTATGTGTACTTTAAATTTGCACTACCAGATACATACGCAATATGCCTCATTGCACGCACAATTATTTAATGAATTTATTCTTTTTTTGCATATATTGTCCATTCACACCAGTAGCTCCTATGTAGGAATTCTTTGCACAGATGGTGGATTCGGCCCCATCTGTCTCCAGTCAGGCGTCACCTTTTATCTCAAGTGTCACCCACAGTTTGCAAACCCAGCGCAGGTACTTCCCACACACCTTTGAATGGCAACTGCTAACAGATCCCGCTGTTATCTGCGGAGAGATAACAGTGTGAGGGAAGAGACAATGCCCTGGCACTCGCCTGTCAACTCCGGCGACATCAAAGGTCCCCGACGCCCCGTCTCTGGCTCTCTAGCCGTGGCAGAGCGCGATCCTGTGGGAAAGGAGGAGGCTGGGATTTAGCCGGGACTGGAAGAAGATCACAGGTGCGTTTTGATTTTCACATAAAGGAGAAAATGAAAAGCATTAATCACCTTCAGGATTTTTGCTCCCGCGCGGGTGTCACCTCGGAGTTTAATTTTGAACGTGACGCCTCGGGTTTGTTTTTCGGTGGGGAATGGGATGTGGTGTTTTGTGAGAGGGAGAGAACGTTCGCGTGAGCACTTTAAAGGAAACTCGCCGTGTTGTCGTCTTTTGTTATTTGGTGGACTAAAGGCTCTGAGGTAACAAAAGTACTCCGGCGGCGTGTCAGGCTCACCTGTGTTGCACAAGCAACCCCCGCCGTGGCAGACAGAGAGCTGTAAATTGAGGGAGTTACTTCTCTGAGCACAGCTCCCAGAAGCAGGAATGCCATGTTTTATTGTGTCAGTCAATGCAAGACTGGCTGGAAGCATGAACACACACAGAGGCCGTCTGAATGTGAAGGGCTGTATTTGTGTATGCTGATCAGAGACACGGTGGGATAATAACAGAGTCAACATTACAGTGATTACGATGCTCTTTAAAAGCAATCAACACAGAATTGAAAGTAACGAAGGCGCTCAAAATGTAGGTTTTGTACAAGTTTTTTATTTATTTAAAAAAGTGCGCACAATACAATACCACACAAGTAAAAATGAGATTTATAAATAAGATGAAATTCGACACTAAAAGTTGCACGCATCAATATTTTCAGATTAACACTGTCGCATATTTTAAAAGTGAAAGGGTCCAGTCGTAACGATGGACTCGAGAGTCTGCACCACGTTCTGCAGTGATGTACATTATTTTTATGAGCTGTAATTACTGCAACTTACGGCTCTCTGCAGTATCTGATTCCAACTTGGGTTTCTCTGCTCATTGATTAAAAAATGAAATTCAACCCCGTCAAACTGGTTTGAGAATGTCTCTTTTCTTGGTCTCCTTTCAGTTAGTGCCACGAAAATGTCTGGAACGATGAAACTGAATATAGGTGTGTGTTTCATTTTCACCTATAGACTGTAGACTGGGCCCTGTCTGTGTAAACCACTGATGTTCTAACACTGCTAACATACATAACCTTTATCTACTTGTCTCCTACACTGTATACCGTAAATGCTTTATGATTAGTTGGAAATATTGCAGCGTTGTGTTCAAAGAGCTACTATAACTCACATTTATGTCCAATATGCATACACTTAAATTAAATAGAAACTGGTTGAATCAACTCATATTTTACGTGTAATTAGCCAAACTGTGTGTATGCCGCCAAACTCTGTCTCCTTACTTAATATCCCTACCTCATCCAACTACATCGATTTACCCCTAACATCAAAACCACCTGCCTAATATTGTGCAGATCTCCCTTGTGCCTTCAAAACAGTTCTATAGAGAGCCTATGTTGGGGCCTTTGGGTCCTATGGGTTGAGGGGAGGGGCCTCTGTGGATCATCCCACAGATACTTGATCAGTTTGGGATCTAGTGAATTTGGAGGCCAGGTCAACACCTTGTGCTGTTCTTCATGTTTTTCTTGAGTTGTTCCTAAACCGTTAAACCCTGCTTGACGCTGCTTGTTGGCTGCTGCCATCAAGGAGCAACACTGCTACCTTAGGAACAGCAAGTCTATATAGTAATGACTATGTAGAGGAAAAACTCAACTTGATGTGCTTCGTTCATTCAACTATGTTTCACCAGAAGTTTCCTTTTCAAACAAAAAAAAACACGGAGGATTTTAATTTATTTTAGCTCATGTTTTCTTGCTTTGTTTGTTTTACCAGCAATTTTATTGTCTTGGCTCAGCCCCACCACTCTAATTTGTCCAATGTCAGGGTTGATAAATCCTCTTTGCTCCGTTTCAGCAATTACCGAATGTGTCTGCAAGAACCTTCGACACTTTGACGTTTTGCCTCTGCCTCTGAAAAGTATACACATAGAATGGAAAGCCAACACACACACACACACACACACACACACACACACAAAAAAAAAAACGTATGCAGTCTGGTACTGAACTTTGCCAAGTATGCTAGCTTTTTCAACAGCGCTGATAGAACTTTCAAATTCTGCAGCTGCAAAGGTTGTTTATTTTGCTTAAGAATCGCCAGCATATAGAGCCTGAAGAGATTTTACAGTGAATAATATTTTGTGCATTTTTGTGTTTTGTCAGAGGACCCATTTGTTTACTCTTTCATGGGCTTTCACCTCGCTGAGGAAATGCAAATAACAAGGTTCTGGATCAACTTTAGGCACAGGGAAATTCCCTGGCACATTAGGACATTTTTATTGTCAACTTCAGCTATTAAATGAAAGATTCTTTTACCTTAGGAACACCAAGTCTTCAGTAGTCTGCTTCACACAGCAACTCTATATTTATGGGTCATTAACTTTGGTTTTTACTAACCTAATCAGGAGGCAATATCTTCAGTCTTGATTTTTTTCATGTTATGTTTGGGTTGGATGCAAAGTGTGTTGACATTAATTCACTTCCCTGCAGTGATCTGACACACATTGAAATAAGTTTTGAGGCGTTCCGGGTAACTTTGGATTGTATCATTAGCTGGTAATACTGTCCAAATGAGATATGCACCATGGAAAGTCTTTGCACTTTTTTTTTTTCTCCTTTTTTTTTTTTTTTTCTTCCCACATTTCTGTCAGGTGCATTCATTTAGAAGCCAGTGAACAGTTTTGACAGCTGAGCGTCATGCTCATCATTATAAGCCGGAGCTGTCTGGTCTATCATTAGCGTCTTTTTAGTTTTTACATCACCTGTCTTCCACAGCTCGAGATGAAATGAATGAGAATTAATAAAGAAAAGTAATTATTCATGCGTACCCACGACGTCTTTAATTACTCCACAGAATGGAAGTTAATGAATGTGTAATTATATAAGGTGATTTTCTGAGTCCACTAGGAACTCACTTGATACAGTAGATACACTGATCAGCCACAATATTATGACACTGATTGCCCGGGTATCATGTCCCCTCCTGTCTGTGTGTGGAATATGTTGGAGTATTTTGACCTCATAGATGATGTGTTAGAAGAAGGAAAAAGGGGCAAGTGGAAGGACTTGAGAGACTTCCAAAACAGCTGGCCTGTGTGGTTCAACAGATGAGCAACTGTAACTCAAACTGCTGAGAAAGTTATAGTACTGGTTCTGATAGAAAAGTGGCAGAACTCACAGTACACAGCTTGTTTTATATGGGACTGTGTAGCAGTTGACATGCTGACCCCTGACCACAAAGCAACAGAGGAAAGTGGCCTTGTCGGACGTATGATGGTTTCTTTTAGAGCCTGTGGATGCCTGGGTGCGTGTGCGCGTCACTTATCTGGGAAAACACATGGCACCAGGATGCAAGGGGCATCCCTTCGTCGTCGCCATGGAGGCGTGCTCGGTCTGCACCAATGTTCAGGTTGTGGCTTGTATCACAGCAGCAGCATCCAGATAAATTCCCAGCCCCAGGTTTCACAAGAGAACATTGCACCGTAATGAGATCATCAATGTTATTCACCTCACCACTCGTTGTGGCTGATAAGTCTCCTTGAAACCGTCTCTTTCCTTTCTGGCATTGACTTCCAAAGTGAACAGGTATCAATATACCTGGGGTATGGTGTTTAAGTATTTATACTGCTATGTGCTTTGGGTGGTTTTTGATCTGTGATATGATTAATAGATGAACACTGATACGGTCTATTTTGCACTTAACATGGCTCCAACAAAATATCTTAACAAGTGTAAGTCCATAGCGATCAGTGGATAATCAATCAACAAATAATTCTGTAGACATTTTTGTTTTATGTGCAGGTACGCTTCTAAAAGTGAACAAATTTTTCCAAAAAGAGGATCACCCCAAAAACACTTGATCACATGTGTCATATACATAGCTGTAGTGCATTCATTTTAGGATTAGTGACTCGATAGCACACTGTCAACCAAGGCTTTGTGGTAAACTAAACAATCACTATAACTATTTGATTTGTTACATTACCGTATTATATAATTGCCCTACAAGTGTCATTTCTTTCAATACTTTTACTGTAACCTCCTGGTAACAGAAACAACAGTATACTACCTGATTATGGCCTGCAAATTCGCAGGATCACCAAACTCACTAATACTGGTCATCTAGGTTCCATTGCAATCTGGATGAAGGTGGTGGACAAGCTGAAATTATGGCCCTGCTGTTGGGACCCTTGGGTGCCTTGAGGACAAGCCAAAGGTGGAGCAAGATTTGTCATGTCACAACACAACAAAAACACAACTAAACCGACAGGTTTTGGCTGTTTGTGGGAGATGGATATCAATCACTGTCTGTCTCATTGCCGGCAGCATTATATACTGTATGTCTGATTGCTCTCTCTCCTCACTTGGTATACACAGAGACAAAACCATCAGCCACCTGTCAGTGAACTGAAACGCTATAAAAACTCCTGCGACTTTATGATTTAGTTTTGTTTAATTGTCTTGTCTAAACATTTGCAAAGTTCACTTTTGTGATTTTCAAGAAATATATGAGGATATCTAATTATATTTGTTGTTTTGTTGTTTAAGTTAAACACTGATCTGTTTTATAATGGATTTTGGGTGGCTCTGCGTGCTTATTCAAAAAGGTAGGTACCATGTGTCTTAAAAGTTTGTTAAGCACTACCCTAGAGCCATGCTGCTGGCGAGGTCACTAAAATTTTCCTCACCGGTTAATTACTCCGTGCTCCCGCAAATTGAATTCTGCTTTTTGTTTTGGCTTTTGAAATGTCATGAACTACAGTCACACTGGTCCGTGCTGATGACTTTAACCCTATGCCCTCCTCGAGCATTTTTGTACATTTTTTTCAACTTTTTTTTTTTTTTTGATTTGATTTGATTTGGTGATCATTTTGGCTGTCAGCTTGTGATATGAATTTCTGCAGAAACTTTTTTACTCTCACATGTCATTTATACTCATTTTGCACCTTATCTTGTGCCCTCCTCAAATTGACTACCCTCTGTACACCTTTGTGGCCAAAAATGCCCCATTCACACCAATTTTTTTAATCTCACTGCCATTACAGTATAAAACCATGCAAAAGTAGTGATATTTGACATTTTTACTGTATTTGATCACATTCAACCATAGAATATATTGTATGTATATATCTTACATTTCTACTAAATCAATTAGTAGTCTCGATCATCTAACTTTTGCAATAAACCAAATGAGCTGCAATATCAACACATTGCTTTAAATGTGGATCATTTCAGGAACAAACCAGTTCTCTTGTTGCACATTAGGTGTTATCATCAGCTTCTAATTTGTTTCACAGCAATAATTATTCCTGGTGGTGTCTCCATCTTGAACTCTGAACGCTTTGTGGAAGCTTTTCAGTGGCACCAGGGACACAAACTGTTCCCGGCACTCACGCTGTTTTTTTCAACCTGTTCAGAACGCCTTCACATTCCTACAGATCAACACTTTCCTCCGCGTCGAACACCCCTGTGCATTTCCCAAAGGGCATAAGGGGGGTTTGTGCTGGAGAATGAAAGCATACAGCATTTTAAAGGTTTAGGGTGTCAGTCTCTCGGTGGCTGAGGCTCTTCTCTTTCGTTACAGGTAAGGCTGTCAAGGATTTTTTTTATTTACTTTTTGGTAACTGTTCAAAGTGAGTGCCAAACAAAGTTCTAAGAAAGTGGAGTTTCTTCCTCTGAAAATTTACAGCTGCAAATAAAGCTATCTTTCGAGGCGATAAGACAATCTCTGCCACGGTGAAGGAACTGTGAATTGCTATATCTTGTAACCTTCCTATTGTGTATAGTGTCAGTTTAGGTTAACAGGCAGTCAGCCTTGAGATAAACACTGGCGTTCATTACATTTCTCTTTAACTATTTGTCCTATTTGTTCACTCAAAGTTGAGAAATGTTTTGACTGTGATAACAAAGTGGCTGAGCATTGTAATGAAGATTAGATGAAAAAAAAAAACAAGGCTGGCATTCATCTTCAAGGTTTCTGTTTGCAAATCAGTGTCCTTGTCCTTTTGTGGAAATAGAGAATTTAAATGCATGGAACGCTTGGATCTTCCATTACTTGTGGACTTGTGTGTTCTTTTGTCACACGTCTGGGGTCGAGGGGCTTCATAGCAGAGTAATATTAAGATGAGATTGTGAACAACCGACTGGTTAGAATGTAGACACAAAACAAGCGTAATAATTTCAGAAATGATTAGAACAACAGTGTAATGTCCACAACAGGGTCAGAGCTTCCCTTCATGTTGCTGTATTGCTTTGCAATTTTCAAGTGCACAAAAAAAATTTAAAAAAATAAAAATTAAATAGCTCTATACTTTTTTTTTAATTAATTCAATTAACATCCATTTGGAAATTTTGTGACAGCTATAATTACACTGATTTTCTCCATTAGCTTGAGTGCTATACAGCTAGCTTAAAGTCGATTGTTTTTCAATTAGTACACTGACTTTTTTTTTTGGAGAAATTAGTTCTCTGATAAAAAGAACACACAGATATGAGAGTGGTATCAGTTGTCTAACCTCTGAATTGGTTAAAATATTCACCGTATTTCCTTAAGCGGTGATCAACGCAGTAATGATTCATTGCTGCATTTTGGCTACAATGTTAGGACATTAGCCACTAGCTTGTTTTACAGTCTTATAGATATAGCGATGGTGCCTCCTGAATCATGTCCAGCACAGGATGTGGTCTCTTACTGAGACCGGGTAACGGTACGACAGTAGAACAAGACTGAAAAGCTGGTTTTAAATTAGCATGGTTAAGGAGAATCCAGTCATTGATGCCCCTCAGTGGGCTCTGTTAGTGGGAAGCTGTAGATCAAAAGCTGGACTGGATTGTCCATTATGAATCACAGGAGTCGGTTGGTTAACCAGCTTCTCTTTTACCCCAACAATGTGTCATTTTAATTTTAATCACCTGCTCTCCCAAGTACTCTGCTGCAGATTCAGTGACTGACGTGTTTGGATTGATCAGATACTTTGGTGTGTTGTTTGGCTTTGATTGCCCACAATGACTTATATGTCAGTGAAATTTAATCCCTATTATCTATATACAAAAGAGAGGAACGTGTTGGACACATGGGACATTGTAAAGTTGTCAGCTAGTATTACGATCCAGAACTGGAACCTAATAGGAATTCAGTCTCAGGCCAAAATTATCTTTATATCAGGAGTCATTGGACCACTCACAAACATCCAAGCATGTAAACACATACAAAACACAAAACCTTGTTTGTGCTGATGTACACATGAGAGAGGATCTCTGATGCAGCAATCGTTCAACACAACATCTTCATGAATGACAATAAGGTCTAAGGCAAAAACAAAGGTGTTGATTTAATGACACTTTCAAGATGCTTGAAGTTACACTCTGCCCCAAGCTTTAGCCATAACAGTAAAACATGCAGGAAACAATCACTGCCAATTCATAATGAATTTGAACAACCACCTGTTGCTGAACTTCATAAAATACCAATAAGGAGCTGGTGCATTCTGCATTAAATCTCATTTACCAAGCTGACATTAAGTTCAAGTTCGAAATGATGAATGGCAAATATAAATATCCTTTTCCGTCCTCACTTGGAACATATTTCCTGGAATGTAATGAGTCAGAAAGCCTTTCAAAAATATGATATATTATGTACAAGATCCTTTATACACCAATCAGGCATAACATTATGACCACCTTCCTAATATTGCGTAGGTCTCCCATGTGTCTTCAAATCAGTTGTGATTCATCAGAGAATGTACATGGGCCTTCTGAGGGTGTCCTGTGGTGTCTGGCAACAGCATGTTGTTAGTGGGGGCCTTTGGGTCCTATGGGTTGAGGGGAGGGGCCTCTGTGGATCATCCCACAGGTACTTGATCAGTTTGGGATCTAGTGGATTTCGAGGCCAGGTCAACGCTTTGTGTCTCATGTTTTTAGAGTTGTTTTTGTGTCAGGCTGCATCCTAGCTATAGTCCTACAGATGACTGCTGCTGTCAAGGAGTGTCATTGCTATGGGGTGGGGGTGCCTGGTCTGGTCTAGGTGGTGGTATGTCTAAGTAACAGCCACATGAATGGTCCAAAAGTTTCCCAGCAAATACTGGATTGTCACAAGATGGTCAATGTGATTTACTCCTCCTGTCAGTGCTCTTAATGTTGTGGCTGATTAGTGTATATGTAAACAATTACCTTATACCTATACTCTACATGGAGAAAGGTATTTGGCCACACCTGACCATTACACCACCAGGGACTGTAATGACACTGTTAAATAAATTAAATACACTTTAATATAGAGTTGGTCACTCTTTTGCAGCTATAACAGCTTCCACTCTTCTTGGAAGGTTTTCCAAAAGATTTTGGAGTTTTGTGTGACTTTGTGCCAATTCATTCTGTAGAGCAATTCTGATGTCATGTACTGATGTTGGATGAGAAGGCATGGCTCGCAATCTCCGTTCCATTTCATCGCAAAGGTGCTTGATGAGGTTGCGGTCAGGGCTCAGTGTGGGGCAATCAAGTTCTTCCACACCAAACTCATCGAACCATGTATTTATAGTCCTTGCTTTGTGCACTAGGGCCCAGTCATGTTGGAATAGAAAAGGGCCATCTCCAAACTGTTGCCACAAAGTCAGAATCATAGCATTGTCCAAAATGTCTTGGTAAGCTCAAGCATTAAGACTGGCTTCACTGAAGGGGTCTAGCCCAAACCCTGAAAAACACACAACATGCCCTAGCTGTCAGTGACCATGTTTACATGGTCTTTAGTATCCCGATTTTGATCGGGTTTTTGAAGTATCCCGTTTTTGTGTTTGTCCATGTAAACACCATATCCCGAATTCAGAAATCGGGATATGCTCATTTCCCGATTTCAAGAAACCCGGTTTTGCTACCTGGAGTACTCCGATAGAAGCCGGGATACTGGAGCATGTATACACCTTATCCCGATTTCTGACGGCTGCCCACTGTCTGCGCAGGCGCGAGTGACGCCAAGTGACGCACTAGATATACAAACAACATGGCGGCAACGAGAACTTCTCACTTTTGGAGCGACGAAGAGACTGAATTTTCCCTTAAAGTAATGAAAGAACTAAACATAACGACGTGTTTAGATGCAGAAAACACAGAAATGCTTATGTATTCAAATCTGTTGCGGAAAAGCTATGTGACGCTGGTTTTCCACCTCGCTCCGTTGAACAAGTTAGGTCGCGTTGGAAAACATTGAAAAAGACGTGAAACACGCATGCGCAGATAGGATACAGTGATCGGAAAACGGGTTACTGGTATTTATCATGTATACGGGGATATGAATAACCGGGTTTCTCTGTGTTCCATGTAAACACCATATCCCGGATATGCTCAAAGCCGGGATAAGCCTCAAAATCGGGATACTAAAGACCATGTAAACGCAGTCATTGACCCAACTCTGTGGAATTTCCAGAAGGGATGAAATTTCACAAACCGTCTCATTGCAAAGGTGGCATCCTATCACAGTAAAACGCTTGAAGTCACTGAGTTTTTCTTCGGGTAAGCCTGTTCCGACTGAAGTTGTTAAATTTTTGATCTGATTGTTCTATTGTTCCATTTCTTCTGGGAATAACAATGTGTACATAAATGCTGCCAATATCAAGTCTACAGTTAATAATTACACATAACAAGGTGAATCTTGCAGCCGAGGCCATCTATGGTCCATGTTCAGTGTTTGCCCAGGGCTAAGATAGCATACATAAAAAGCCCTGTTATTTCTCTGTTCCTTGTACAGCAGTGTTCGCACGAGCTGAGATCCGGGGTTGGTAGGAATAATTTAGCCCATTTCGTACCACTGAACATATGTTAGTTATGCTGATTTAGCATCTTTTAGTGCTATCAGTGAATATTAAGTGCAAGTGAACTTCGTGTGTGTTATTAAAAGATTAAGACCGTTTGCATTAGCAACCGACCAAACAGAACTGCAGAAAAGCCTTGGCGCGTGGAATATGTGCTGAACAACTCCAGTTGATTAATTTAGTGTTATTCTATAATCCCCAGGTAATTAATTGTTAGGTCCCCGTTGTGCATAGCTGGATTAAATGCGTCATTAGAATGTAGATACTACACATACGTATATTCACAATGCAATGGAATCCGGTATGGACTATAATGCAATGTGTAATTTGTCAAGTTTAATTTGAAGAAGGGCTTTTTATGTGAACGAGTTTTGTAATACAGCAATTACAGAAGATTTTGGTAGCATAGTTTTTTTGTACAGCTGTGCAACCATGGGCACTAACCTGCCTCCCACCCAGAGTATGCTAGGATGTCTATCCATGAGCCTGGATCTCAATAGGCAACTACCGAAACCAAATAAATAGCTTGTTTGAATGAAACATGCACAGTTAACACACTCAAAACAAGACAGACTATGAGACAATGTCGTTTTATGTCTTATGAAGTTATGTTGTGTCATTGTGTGATTGTTTTACATCCCTTTTTTGGTAGTTTGGTGTTTTTGAAGAACCTTGATTGTAGTTGTAGTTGTTTTTTTGTTTTAGCTGACATTGTTTTGTGTCTGCTTTGTAGTTGAAATGTGTATATTTCCAATTGTGTCTCCTTGAAATAGTTCCATATTTCTTTGTGTGTGTGTGTTTCTTTTACACCTCTCTGAGTGTGTTACATCTTTTTGTCATTGCTTGTTGCTTTGCATCTTGTAATTTGATTGTCTTTCCAACCAGAACCCCCATTTCCAACAACGGCTGTGTGGCAAGCAATCATTTTGCTCTTGTGACAGCAGGGCTTTTGGAGTCTGAAGTGAACACGCTCATAGATAAACCTTCGACTGATCCAGTTGTCCAAACTGAAGAGAAACAAGTGGCTGAGACAACTCTTATCCATGGGTCATCCTCCACAACTTTGGCAAAACTGACAGACACCAGACAAAATGAAATTATATGATATACAGAAAAGAAACTAAATTTGTGCTCTCCTCTTGTGTACAACAGATGTTGTTGATACAACAGGCCTGAGACTACTGTATGAAGCAAAGTGCTCAACAGAGATGTACAAAATTTGCAGAGAGACAGACAGGCACATAAAACAAAGATAATCGAAACAATTAAAACCATAAAAACACACAAAATACAATTAAAAACCAAATTAAAATCCCAATTAAAGCTACATTAAAACCCATTAAAACCAGAAAAGGATCCAATAATAGGATGTTTTTAGTGGAGATTCAAAGGAAATCCCAGAGTCAGCTAACCTGATTGACTGATCAGCCACAACATTATGTTGGAGAAGTAAATAACATTGACCATCTTGTGACAATTCAGTGTTCTGCTGGGAAATATTCTTGGGATCTTGGGACCTGGATCCCAAACTGATCAAGTATCTGTGGGATGACCCACAGAGGCCCCTCTCTTCAACCCAAGGCCCCCACGAACAACATTCTGTTACCAGACACCACAGGACACCCTCAGAAGGCCCATGTCTATATTCTCTGATGAGTCACAACTGTTTTGGAGGCACAAGGGAGACCTACACAATATTAGGAAGGTGGTCATAGTGTTATGCCTGATTAGTTTAGTTACATGGGATTCAGAACTATAAGGTTTCAAGTCAATCCAGACACCCAGCTTTGATGTACCAACTGATATACTGCACCTTCTGATGTGTCTGTATTGCTCTTGACCTTTGCCTGGTTACGATGAGCTTGTCAACAATGTGACACAGAAGCATCAACAGGTCAGACGCGTTTTTCCTTGTGTGGTCTCATACCACGGTTCTCTTGTCAGCTCCCATTTGTGCAACTCGATTTAGCCTTCCCCAGCTTGTATGGAAAAAAGCCAACTGCCATCAAATACTTTATGAAGTTTTGTTAACATCAAGACAGAGCACACACCCACAGGCTGTGTCTTCAGCCCTGCTGATTTTGCCTGAGGTACATCAACAGGGAAAGAGAGGCATTTGTTTTGTCATACCAGGATTTTCTGCCATTTTCTGCCTTCTCGCTTTAGTCCCCCGTCTCTGTCGGGAGACCGTATTGATTTCTTACCATGGTTTAGGAATAGATTACAAGCCTGCTGTTGATCATAATTTAAACACAGGCTCATTGATTCCAAGCCGTCTGTAATCTGCAGTGCTCGGCCGGTGTCATGGACGAGGTGCAGCTTGTGCCGGGTCACTGGCTTCTCGGCCTGTCAGTAGGACAGAGCGTGGGATAGATATGCTGGCTTCTCTCCAAGCCTCTCACCCAAGGTAATGCTCCATCACACAGAGAGAATGGTATAAATGGACTCCACCAGCTCCAGAGGAGGATTTATTATGACAATTTAGGTCAGAGAGTTACGCGACTTGAACGCTGCTGTGGGTGCTCGCGAGGTACTCTAATAATATTACAAAATTAAACAAATATTAAGTGATTTTAAATGGTAACCCTGAGAGGACGATTATAATGGAAATGTATATTCAGTACCAGTACCCATTTACATGCTCCTAACCGCTCGCTCGTTCTCGTGTTCTTACACTGCCACTTTGGATAATATTCCATCTTTCCTTTGCTGAGGGGATTATTCTGCAAGAGCAGGAAATGGTCCAGGAAGGTAAAAGCCTTTGATCTATTGCTTGGACAAAGCCTTCAGCTAGGCATTGATGGCACAAAGGAGTAAGAGTCAGCACTTGAATAGATTTATGACTCTCTAAGAGTATAATAGCGAGGTTATAATTGCGTCAAGTCAGAGATGCTTTTTGCAGATTGCGTTTTTTATTTTTTTCTCGGCTCCTTTCTTGGGTCCATTTATTTCTAAAATTGCTAACATTCAGGTCAAAATTAACTTCACTCCTTAATCCTGAGGCTATTTTTTTTTTCATCTCCATGGCGTCATTATGGGTTATTACATGTAATAACTAGGAAAAAATACCAAAAGACGAGCCAACAATACAAAATGGTATTGTAGTTTTTGTGAAGGGTTCTGAATGGTTCCTGTAGCCCTTGTATGTCACAGAGCTTTCATATAGCAAACTAAATAGTGATTTCAAATGGTTTCTTTGCATTTGCATTATCTGGAAATGTGTAAAAGTGTAACGAGTCCAATTAGAATACACATTACGATTACTTCAAACTAAACACTGCCACTTCTCCACTACAACTGATAATGATAACAATAATACTAGCAATAATAAAGTGCCTAGCAATTCCAAAATTAAATCTGATTTCTGGCTCCAGTCTCCTCCCACTCCTGTTAGTAGAACTGGCGAGCGGTTCGACTGCAGCAGTGGCTGATGAATGGGTCAAATTATCCCACACATCAGAATATGCTCTCCCCTGTGTTTTTTTTTTTTTTTCCTTTCCCATTCTAGACACGGTAATTGTAATAAATGAACTCCAGATAGAGTAAGATTCTTTTCTATTCGTCCACATATGGAAAACAATTAATTCCAAGTGAAGGGTCCAATTTGAAGACAAACGACTCGACTTTACTTCCATGTACACACAATGCTAATCTTTGCCAAAGAATTAATGTGACGCAAGGAGCTGCTGACTGCAGGATATTTGTCTCTGTAGCACAACATTGGACATAATTTGATTTTGCTCTGTTCTTCATGCCATTGTTTTTAATAAAACGCGATCTTATCTGACAGTAAACAAACAGGGCCGTGCCGGCAAAATGTCCATATCACAGCAATCTAAATCATTGACTCTGTCAGTGGAGATTATGGGAATCTGGTTATGTGAAACTAATATCAGGTATCTGTCATATTAATGGGGGAAGTAAGCTCAGCTGTAGTTAAAATTGATCTGCACACTTCATGGGACGCTAATGCTCAGTTTCATGAGATGGGTGCACAGTTGAATAAGCACATGTATGTTCTTGTTACACACATGGATGTTTGAGGTTAATGGTGAACAGAAATTGATTCGGGAAAACCACTACACAAATTGTACAGTCAGTGAGTCCTCCATGCCCAATATATTCATAACAAGAAAATGCAGCACACTGCTGCATGATAATATAATATAATGTAATGTAATGTAATCAAAAAGTAGATTGGAAATGGTAGAGCAGAGTAGAGTAGAGTAGAGTAGAGTGAAGAGCCATCAGCTATCAGGAACCTCTCCTGTGGAACCAGCTCTCAGTTTGGCTTCAGGAGGCAGACACTCTCTACTCTCTACTCTCTCTTTTTAATGTTACTTAAAATTGTCCTTTTTGATTAAGCTTATATTTAGTTAACCTTGACTTTCTATGATGCACTGAGCACCTATCCACTAATTTCTTCTCTTTCGTACTGAATACCTATCCTCTAATTTCTTCCATCTTGCTATCCATGCATTTGTGTGCTACTTCTGTAAGCTCATAGTTAGGGCTGGTTCAGGTGACCCAGAATCATTCCTTAGTTCTGCTGGTATAGGTCTAGGCTGACTTCCTATGATGCACTGAGCACCTGTCCTTTAATTTCTTCCGTCTTGCCATCCACGCATGCTTGTGCTTCTACTGTATGCTATCAGCTGTGTGTTTCTCTCTCCATCTCCCCATTATTGTGATTGATAGTTTTATGCCCCTGTGCTCTTGCTTATCTCGATAAAAGTAACTTTATGCGCACCCTGTAAACCCACTATACCTTTCTGTAATAAATAATTTGAATGCTAACTCTCATTCTTTTTATGCATTATCAATCTCTTATGTAACATGCATTAGTTATAGCTTATACTCTTGTTTGTATGATGTTTATATGCTGCATGTATGCTTTATTCAGATGCATGTATGAATTCATCTTGTTCCTCCTGCTCCTCTCCTCCTCTCTTCTCTCTCTGTTTCTGTCTCTACCTGGCTTACCTCAAGCTGAACCCAGCCATATGAGCTGGGTTCTGCTCAAGGATTCTTCCTTTTAAGAGATTCTCTTTGCCGCCGCCGTCTTAGCATGGGTTTCAGGTTCTGGGTTCTTCAGACAATCTGAATTGCTATTGACACTGTAAGTAAAACTGAACTGAAATTGAGTTAGATTAAATCCTTTTGTAGCTCCAGAAGGAACTGCTTAGAAACTGATAAATTGCCACAATCACTTGAGTCAGTGGTGGTATGGTTCGAAATTTGAAAATGAAACAATATTTTTAGTGTCTTAGCCTCCAAACTAACAGCCACTCCTCGGATTTACTAGTTTGAACATAGGTACCAATTAGTCAGTGGTTGTAGTCTAGTGCAGATCAAGCACAACTTTTTGGCTCAGACACAGACGGCATGAGGTGACAGCTATCACGTTGGCTTTCATTGCCGGTAGTTCTGTGAAGTCGGTTTGGTGTTAAGACTTCATAAAATAATCTTCCGTTCGACTGGAAAAGGTAAAGTGGATTTTATCCTGCTTTGACTGAAAAAGAAGTCACACATGGCCGCGTGGCAACAACACATGAGCTTAATAACATTGGGAAGAAGCCAGTGTTCTTTGAAAAAGTCCATAAAAACGCAGCACAAACATGGGCACTTAAGTCCCAGTTAGATGGAAATGAGAACATGTTTTTATAAATAGATGCTGACAGGCCGTGGAACGGAACAGGTGCGAGGAGCAGCGCAGTGGCCTATAGCCAGTAATGGCAAGCAGTTAAATTATGAGCAAGGTGAAATACTCAAAGAACAGTTGGCCTCGGCCTCTGCAGATTTTTCAGAGTCTAAGCAACATTCCTGTTTTAAATTCAAGTTGCAGTTGATGTCTGTATTTCTAAAAAAAAAAAAAAAAAAACATTTATTTTAAAGTACTAGCTTTAAAATGTCATAGGGCTTTATCAGTAGTTTTATGTTGCAATGTATCACTTAGAGGACTTATTTCCATTTTATTTCGTCTTGCATACAAGACTGGATTACCAGCCTGGTAAAGTGGAAAGCTACCCAGGACCTCAAAACTTCCAAGTTATCTCCAAGTCATTTTTTTATCCACATAATTGGATTAATTTGCATTCAAGAAAAAAACATTCAGACCTCATTATCTCTGCACATTTAAGGCCAAAATGAGCAACCCCAGGCTCTCTGGATGGAAGTTACCATCATCAAGTTAGAAAGAGATTTGAAAACGTTAAAACTTAAAATTAAAGCCCGTAGAGAAACAATGACTCTGTCACTATTATTCAGCCTACTTTACCAAACCGGGCACAAGCTTCTAAAACATGGCAGCCTGTTCCAACCACTTCAGAGGAGCTGTACAGTCAAAGTGGTGGATGTGACAAAAGCAGATGAATGAAAAAAGCAGCTGCAATGCTTTGTGTGCAGACATGTTTGGCTAAAGTCAACACAAAACTACATGACTTTTGTTGTTAATAATGATTGTCTTGGTCAGGGGTGTCAAAATCATTTTACTTCAGGGGCCACATACACTCCAATTTGATCTCAAGGAGGCCGAACACGGATAGCATAATAACCTATAAATGGCTAAAATACATTTTAAACTTTGTTTCATACAAAGAGGTACAAGTCCATTGTAAAATAAAAATTACATTTAATGAAATATACAAAACATTTTGTAAGAAAAAGAGCAATTCTGGCGCATTGCTGCCATTTGCTGTTTAGTTCTGGGTCCTGGTTTTGTGTTTTGCCCGCATCTCTTACTAAAGCAGTACGACCACTAATGAAAAAATTAACAGTTACTTTAATTGAAGATACAGTCAGTGTCTTCTATGTCGTTTTCACACTTTATAAATTCATGCTGTGGGCCAGATTGGACCCTCTGGAGGGCCTGTTTTGGCCCACGGGCTGTATGTTTGACACCCCTGGTCTGGAGTCATGATAGTTCTATTGTCATTCTAAGCTTCTGATTCAGTTGGAATTACCCAATACTGTCATACAATTATTACATTCTGTCTTTACTGTAGGGTGGACAAAAAAATATATGCTAATGGTAAAAGATGTGTAGGTGTGGACACTTTTAGGGAATTTGTTCTAGCATTTAACTCATTAAAGTGTGCTCACTTGGAGCCATGCAAGGCGCCCACGGAGTGGCTTTTTGAGTTTTTAGTTGTTCAAAGCAACTCAGTCATGGACACAGAGGGGATCAAACCAGTGACCTTACATTCCCAGAGCTGCTCCTCTAACCTAATCCACAAAGTACATCAATATGAGTGATTTAAATTCATCAGAATGTAATTTGAAACACTCTGCGATAAGGTCAAAGCAGAATAATTCACTTCTTCCTAGAAATGATTTTTCTCTCTAATAAAGTGAAACCCTTGTGATTCAAGTGATATGAAGTGGTTCCTCTGTGTTCGGGGGATTTTTCCACCTGTCAGCGACTTAATGGGACATCCATCAGGGCATCTACCTGCTAATTTAGGCTCATTCGACGCATGCTGCTGCTTTGTCTTCTGCCAGGTCATCCTCGCACAGCTCCCTCTTCCAGACAGATATCTGGAGGCTCATTTGAGAATTGTGCTTCTCCCTTGAAGAATTTGATACTGCTGAGCTTCTACTCCTTTCATCCAAGCCACTGATCTGCAATGTCGCTCAAGTGATCTTGGGAGTGTCGGAATAACATATTCCGCTCTAATTACTGAGATCCGTTATATAAAATTTCAAGTGTTTGGACAATCTTTTCAAAGGCATTACTGTGGGGAATTGCTGCATCACATCCCAGCGTCACAATGTTCAAATGAAAGAAAAATGCATTCATTTTAAGGAAAGAACTCTTATGCCCATGTATTTAAGTCATTTTTGTGACTAGTCTAAGACATTGTTATTTCAAACAATGTGTTCAGTCTTTTGAAAGATGACCACATTGAAACTGTTCTAAAAATATGGTTAATCTGTTATCTATTTGCTTTGCTTTCCAAAGGAGGAAATTGTTTCTCTGCATTTAACCCATCCACCTTGTGCACACAGTAGTGAGTGCACTCATAGAAGTGGGCAGCCATGCATTAAATACATAATCACTTAGGACAACAAGCTGTATAAGTTGTTGCTAAAACCACATATTTAGCACATCTGGCTTTTGAGGGAAGAATAAGTGATGAATAATTGTAACCTTAAAAGGACATTTTATTTTGAGTGATTAATCCTGCCATCCTGTTTCATCCCATTAGGGATCAATGTTATTTAGTGTTTCAAATTGCAGCCTTGGCTCCTTTGCTTCAGTGACTTTGTACGGAATCATGCCACCTCTAAAATTTGTTCTGTGTGCTGTCTGAACAGAGGTCTGCTTAAGAGGCCGTAGCTTAGGCACGGGACATTTTCAAGTATAAAGGCTGTTACATACTCCACGAGAAGCGACTCATTTTTGGTGTCCGGCAGCTGTTCTGGGATTGGTCAGAAATTTAAAGCGGGCGTGGACAATCTGTGAAGTCCCAGATGCTAATATTCGCAGTGTGACCGCTAACCTTAACGGTGGGATCCGAGGGACATGGCCTTCAAAATGGCTAGGCTATATCCGAAAATAATAAGCATCTCCCACAATACTTAGCATGTGTGACGTGGGAGGGCCCCATGAAGACTCCCCTGGAGTTCGGCACTTGAGTTTCTCGTGAAGTAAAAACGACCTGGCCAAAACAAACTTTGTTCTTGCTCACTTCGAGAACAAGAACAAATTTATTGCTTCTCGTCGAGTGTGTAACAAGCTTTAGCTGCTAGAGTGGAGAAAGTTATATCTTCAGCATACCAAAGCCAGCGTCTAATTTTAACCACAGAGCGCAGTAGTGGTAAAAGAGAGAAGTGAAGCAGCCTTAGAATTCTGCTAGACCACTAACCCACTCACTGAGCTTGGCTATTCATTCAGCGAGATAAGTAGTCCACATGCCTACATCTACAACCCACTGAATACTAGCGCTAGCATCGCTAAGTAACACTGCTTACCTTTCTTACCATATATCATTTTACCCATTAACTTTGGTCATTAACTGTTTAATAGAGGTTCCTTAGGAATGCAACTGCCGTGCCTAGTGCCGAGATGCTAGTGACTAACCCAGGTATGTCAGGGTCTACTTCTCTAGTAGCTAGCCAAGAAATGTTGGATGTTAGTGACAACTGAAGTCAGTTACATATCCAATGGACTGCCGAGGTACATATGTGAAATACTTAATAACTTTGTCACTGGCTTGACTCATTACTATCCAAGCGCAGTAAAGGACTACTATTCACACAGGATTAGTATGACCAGGGGCTGTCATGTGATTCAGAAATCCCCTGTACCTTTTATACCACTTCTACTATACCACAAGTTACTTTATAGATCTGGGTTAATAACAAAACACGTATGTATAAAAGAAGGAAAATGTCATGTCATAAGACTGCATTGACTGCCTGCCAATATGTAAACCAGTTCCACCTCCACAGATGTTAGGTTTAGTTTTAATGCATGAATAAATAAAATCCAATATATCAAAATGTGCTGCAGAGCATGTCATCAATCTCATCATCCTTTGAGATTTTGCTCGTTTGATGGTTTTGAGCTTGTTTTTTTTTTTTCTGTGAATGCGTCTTCATGGTGTGTAATGACATCCTTCTGAATTTGCACCCAAACTGCTCTCCAAGCTTTCATTTCTAATCATAACCTTCAGAATTCTCGAGCGGGAAAGAGAAGAAAGTCAAAGAGTAAAGGACAAATTTGTTAATAGTATTAATAGTTATATTTTTAATTGTCTTTCCTCAGTAGAAAGGGGTGTCAGATTGTAGCATGTCCCAGGTCAGCTGTAGGTTCTCCC
The DNA here is from genome assembly GCF_963514085.1 of Chelon labrosus. NCBI lineage: Eukaryota > Metazoa > Chordata > Actinopteri > Mugiliformes > Mugilidae > Chelon > Chelon labrosus. Next base: position 20,429,302 of record NC_140353.1, read on the forward strand.
CAGTCTTAATTCAGCTTCCATTCTGGATTTCCAACTAACACTTTTAAATGGATGTCAGTCACAATGAAAAGGTGCGGTCTCTATGTGTGGGGTAGCTTTTAATCAGAGAGTGATTTACCCCCGGGAGGCCAGGTCAAAGCAATTAACTGAGGACAGAAAACCAAGGGTTGAGAGAAGCACAGCCTTAAGTGCTCTGTGATAGCAGCCTCATGGACTGGAACAGCTGTCATAGCTGGAATAAGACACATGTTGAATAACTACTATTTACTGAGTAATTTCTTTTGCTTTCCAGTTTATTTACTAATGGCTTTTGCCTTATTTTACAGTCACCCTTGAGAACTATAAATTTGTGGTTTGCTTGGATTTAATTCATTCAGTGGAGGAAGATGGGTGTTTTACTTAATTAAATATACCAATAAAACAGAGCAGAATTTCCCATATTCAAGCAAAAACCTTAATCATACCTTTCCAAGTAGTTTAAGTAGTTTTTCGCCGCCAATAAAATATTCAGTTTACAGCTAAAAAACAACAGCGCAACCAGGAAATATATCACAGTGGACAAAAATAGTCTCATATAGTGAGATAATTTCCCTTTCAACTATCAGGTTGATTGGCCGAATATTGCAGTTACAATGTGAAAGGGTGCTCTAACAGTTGCCATAGAAAGGGTGTGGTTAATGTGGGTTCTCTCCAGGGTTGAGTTGTTTTTTTCCTGTGTTATTTTGGGAACTGTCGACTGGATGCCTTAAATCGACTTCTATTCCTTGAATTGTTGAATTCATTCATTCATCTTCTGTAACCGCTTGTTCCTGTGAAGGGTCGCGAGGGGTGCTGGAGCCTATCCCAGCTGTCATCGGGCGAGAGGCGGGGTACACCCTGGACAGGTTGCCAGTCTATCGCAGGGCTAGAGACAGACAACCATTCACACTCACATTCACACCTACGGCCAATTTAGAATCACCAATGAACCTAACCAGCCTCCCACTTGGACAGTGGGAGTACCCTGGACAGTACCCGGAGAGAACCCACACAGACCCAGGGAGAACATGCAAACTCCACACAGAAAGGCAAAGTCGGCCCATGGATTCGAACCCAGGACCTTCTCGCTGTGAGGCATCAGAGCTAACCACCTCTCCACTGTGCCACCCTATAAATAAAAAATAAACCTGCTCCTGTGATTTTGATTGTGTTCCCTTGTATGTCATTATCCTCTTCCTGTGTACTTTGTCGGTTCGTATGTCCTCTACCTGTTTATAGATCAGGCTGTTACTGACTGTTTACTTGCACCATACCATTTGTTATCATTAGTTGTATGTTTCCTTAAATTACGTTTTATTATCCTGTGTGTATTCTGCATGTGGGCCCTTTCCCTTCTAACTACATTACACTTTTTTTTTTTATCTTTTTTGTAAAAATGTCCTGTGATTTTTTTTTTCAAAAACTGACACTGAAAGTGTCTAATTGACTTTAATTCTTACTCTGTTTTAGCTTTTAATGCTGACAACCACCAGTAAAAAAATATACAATAGTGTCAGCAATGACTACCGTCCAGTTGTTTCCTCACAGGGAGGCGTTGCAAGTCTTATGGCCTGAGGGACAAATGACCTCCTCAACCTGTCCTTGGAGCATTACAGAGACAGCAGCCTGTCACTGAACGAGCTTCTCTGTCTGACTATAGAGGGTGGTAGACACGGGTCATGATGGTCCGGATTTTGTTCAGGGTTCTTGCCTCTGCCACCGATGTCATGGACTCCAGTTCTGCCCCTACCACAGAGCCCGCCTTATGTATCAGTTTATCCAGCCGCAAAGTGCCCTTCTTCTTAGTGTTTTTTTGTATACTGAGTCTATGTTACCCGATCAGTCAAGTTATTGTATAAGTATACATACTTATTGGCCTGAACCACCTCTACACACTCCCCGTTGATGTTGTGAGCTCCACATGGTGGCTAAGAAGACTGATTTAAACAGGACTAAAAACATGATTGATGAAAATTGCTCAACCATCTATCCGGTTCTCAAGGCTAACCTGCAAACAATCTGTAGGTCACGGAAGATGGATGTCAAATATTTTAAGAGAAGCCAGAAATTGAACAGCCAATTCTGCCATTTTAAGTTCACAGGAAGCACTGAGCATGTAAAATGTAAACCAATCATTTCGTTACAAGGACTGCCTGTCACCAGCAGCATCTAAACTGAAATGATATCTCGGAATTGTAGTTGAGTAAATACAGTTGGATTCCACCACTGATCTTGTTCACTAAACCATATTTTGGAGTCTGAGGATTGTGAATGTAAAACATCCTGGCAATTAATCCAGTAAAAATGAAAGCAGATTTTGTCATGGTGTGGACTTTTGAATGTTTCCTGTAACCTTGTTTGTTTTTTCTTGTGTTTCAGTATTTATCTTGTGAGGTTCTTGGTTTCTTGTCTTACTTTACTTCCTGTGTCCCCCCCCCCCCCCGATTATGATTGGTTTCTCCTTGTGTGTTCCTCCCTCATTAGTTTTACCTGTCATGTCAACCCCTCTGCCCATATGTGTGTGTGTATATATATATATGTGGTCCTGCCTTTCCCTTTGTTCTTTGTCAAATTGTCTGTACTGTTACCCTTGTAAAGTCACCTCTGGGGATTTACCCCCATGGATTCATCCCTGTTTATGCTCCTACTGTGGTTACCTGCCTACCCTGCAGAGCCTTTTTTTCCTGATTTTGCGAGTTTTTATTAAAGTTATTTTCTGCTCCTGCCTCCCTTTGTGTCCTGCATTTTTGTCCTACCTTGCAACTCATAACGTAACAGATTTGAAAGTATATAGGATTTAGTTAAAGGGCGAAACACGTTAACTGTATTAAGTAGTTTGGCCTGGATTTGAAACTTGCCAGACAGTCTGTGTTTGGGATGTCTGGTGGGAGAGCATTCCAAAGACGAGGAGCTGGGCGCCCAAATGCTCTGAAACCCATGGTGGACAGTCGGACAGGCAGTGCATTAAGTTGGATGGGTGAGGGGGATCTGAGAGTTCGGAGAAGTTCAAAAAGATATGATGGACTTAATGAGTGAGAAATGGCATCTTCCATACACAAACCCCTAATGCTGCTCCATTGCCTGGATTTAAGACATGTTATTCCAGTCTTAAGACTCATCTTATCTCCCTCATATTTCAGCCAACCACACTGTTTGCATATAACGACTGCTTCATTGTTGCTGATATTGTGTGTTAATTGAATTGACGCAGTGTATGCAGCAATCTTAAAGAAATGCAGGCTGTGTCAGAGCTCTCCAATTTCTTTGGGCATTTCCTTGACGACCTCCTAATGTTCCTGTTAAGTATTGTTTACCGGTTCTTTCTTTCTCACATCCCAGCTCATCAGAGATCTTGTACGGTCCTGCAGTCATCCGAGGTCGGTGCATGACACTTGGCGGAGGAGAGGAGCCTCTTTGAGGAAATTGGCTTCTTTTCTTACTGGGCTGCTGGTTGGAGATATTAGCGTGCTCTCCACCTCTAGTGCCTGAGTCATTTTGGTCCTCGGTCCATGTGCACGCACAAAGCCACCTCTCTCACGCCACAGACTGGAAGTGCATCTGACACGCCGAACTGGTCCAACGACTCAAGGTGAAGAGCTCGTCTGCCAGGTGCAGCGATGAGTGTCAGAGCTTCAGATAACAAGTTTAAGGGCCCAATTTTCACAGGTACATACGTATTTACCCCGGGGTGTACTTTGTATTCCAGGTGTAATTTAAAAATATAGACGAGGTTTCTGTTAGGCTGCACACTGGCTGATAGGGTGAGATATTACTGTACTAAATATACTACAGTGCCAGATGTACTACTTTGTGAGTGGTGTACTTGACACTTGTCTACCATAAATAATACATGAATGAAAGCTGCATTTGAACTGAATCTTAAAAGATTATTTACATTTGCAAGGTCAAAACATTAGCGGCTATATGCTGCAGGATGAGTGAAAAAATCTGGGAATTCATACAACTCTATTTTATCTTGTTTATATACTGTCAATATCATTCTAAGTTGTCGTGGGGATTTACAGAATCCAGAGCCTAAAACCCCCAGAGCATTTTGTATATTCAATATTTTTTATACTTCTTCATACTTTATATCTTATACTGTTACTTTAATGCATGCTCATTTGTGTTTCTTTTTTCTCTGTTGCTGCACTGAGGATGCTGGATACAGAATTTCCCCTGGGAACAATAAAGTATCTATCTATCCATCTTGAGGGATCAGGATTGCGAAGAGGATCTTACTCTTCAAAACAAAGTTAATGGAAAACCGAGATGAGAAATATCTTTCATGATGATCATATTACCGGGTGCAGAGTCTCGCACAGTCACAGGGGCACGTCACAAACTGTGCGCAGCCCAAACGTATTACCACAATTTGCAAATGTGTTTAGTTTTGGTGACACCACAATAAACATCCACTTTGTGCAGTGGTGGTGGTAATATTCAGATTATTCATTTAAATAAATGGACCAGTAGCGCACTGCAGAAATACAAGCAGTCCTCCATTGGAGATCATGCTTTAAAATGGGTTTAATTTCTTTCTGAAATTACACTTGCTGGAAATGAACATTTTAAGGGTTGAGGCATGATTTTATACTTTTTATATTTTTTGCAAGTAATGGGGTAAAGACATGAAGTTGGCCACTGGTATTAAAAGCCCTTTTATTTGCCCACAGTACTTCAATACGTCGTATGAGTGTACTAGTGTCACTTTTCAATCTGCCCTGCCCACTGGGAGCATAGACTGTATATAAATATGGACAAGACGCCCCCACCTCCTTTCATTGACCAAACTGACGCTATTTTCCAAGGGTTACGGGCAGTCTGTTCAGTACGGTTCGAGAGTGGAGCCACGCAGTGCTGTGTCATCGATGACCCGCCCACAGTTCCTCTAGACTTACTCTCATTTTTGTTTAATTAATACTACGCTCTGCTCTACCTCCAACAGTTATAAGGAAATGTTGGATTATACACTGCACCTATTTATTTAGTTATTTATATCTCACGGTCCTATGAGACTGCTTCACAGAGCGGTTGGCATGGCAACTTGTAGTGTTCATGATGTCACATCCTGTTTCTATAGCGTCAAATAACTCACGAAAACGAAAGTTCACAGAAAAATGGACACTTGAACATGCATCGGCATTATATTAACTACCAAAAATGACGAAAACATCCTTGAAAAAAAACCAAAAACTTTGTACTTTAGTGTTCTAATTTGGCCCAAGTCCCATCCACTAACATTGAGGAGGTGGAGCTTATGACCTATGCTGCAGCCAGTCACCAGGGGGAGCTCTACTTGCTTTGGCTTCACTTTTGAGGAGCTGTTCCACCATCCATCTTTATACCGCCTATGGGACCAACCTGCGTCTTGCCTGAGCGCCAATGAGAAGCCAGAAATTGAACAGCCAACCCTGCCATTATTGGATGGCCCTCCGCCACCTGAGCCACAACCACTTGCTCTTCCATGGTCAAAAGTCAGGCCATGTCAAAATTCTACTAGTCTAATCGGTAGGGTCATGTTTTACTGTGTGAGAATGTTCAATTCTCAAGTGGCTCAAGTGACCTTAGCGCTACCATCAGTAATGGTCACAATCAGCGCAGGCAAAAATTATGTTTTTGAATAGAGGTGGACTCCAATAATTTGTCTTTCAACCATTTTCAAGGACTACATCTTCATATTATTACTGTTATCATTTTTGACACTCTTTCTCTGCTCGGGATGGAATTCATGGTGCAATCTTTTGAACTGGAATTCCTGATAAAAAATAAATAAATAAAATATTACGCCAGCTGTTCCTTGAGTGAATACTTAAGTGTAATGCTGTTTAAATAAAAACATATCAAGCTACAGTGGAGGACTTTTGTCTCCTCTGCATGGCAATGAGAGTAATTCCAAAGACAAATGTATGATTATGGGCGTCTTGAATTTGCAGCCCTGTAGGTCCATCCCTCTCCTTCGAGGAACAGCTAAACCAATGGCACTTTTTGTATGTAGTGACTCTGATGGTTAAAAATAAACGGAATAAATACAATCACTTTAATTGCATTCATTACTCCACCATTTCTGCTGCTACTGGTGTGTCAGTGTGGGAAATATCAACACAGACATCACATTTGAAAGTCTGCACCATCAAGGCTCAATGCAAACGTATTACTTGAGAATGATGTATCGTCACATATTATACTAGAGAATATCTAATTGTGTTAAATATAATGACCTTGAGTTATTTGTGTTTTTGGCTTTACTTTAGTCCCTGTCTTTGTCTTTTTCCCGCCTTTGAGATTGTGTGATTGATTTCTCCTTGCGTGGTTGGTCTGTGTGCTCCTCCCCCAATAGTCTCTCCTGTGCCTCGTTATCCCATCAGCCTCTTGTGAGTATATATAGTCCCCAGTCCTTTGTCAGTTTGTCTCATTTTTGCTAATGTGTGCAGTCCTGTGTTCCCCAGCTCTTTTAAGTTGTGTTCTTATTTCCCAGCTTTTTTTCTGCCTGCTTTCTGACCTGTTTCTTCCTGGATGTTTTCAGTTTCATGTGTTTGACGACTTCTTTTGGATTTCATATTTTCCTGATTACCTTTTTCCTCTCTCGTTTCCTCTCTCGTTGTTGGACTCTGTTTAGATCAACACTGTGTTCCCCTTTTGTAGACTTTAGAACTACCTTTCCATGTCTCTGCAGTCCCTTTTCTTTCTAAATTTGTCTTGCTGCATGTGTTGTTTAGGCCTTTCCCCTTTTTGTAAAAGTAAAACTGATTACTGAACCCAGCAGACAATAGTGAATACATGGTTCAGCTCCAAGAGCCTATGATCAGTTTAGTTGTCGTGAACGTGACGGACGTTGTGCACCATGATGGAGAACTTTATGCTGAGTAAAGCTCGGCTAACTTCTGTTGTGACTGTTTCTGACAAGAAGAAATGAATTTAGGACTATCCAGGGCTTCCACAATTCATCCCAAGCTAGCCTGCTGTCAGTGCCAGCTCCTGAGTCAATTAGTCACCTTCCTGCTTGCTCTCCTTTTACATTCCTACTTCAGTTTCTTGTTGTAAAAATACAACACTGTAGCAGAGCCAACAAGGCAATTTTTTTTTTTCCAACCAGGAAAATCATGTATTTTAAAGAAATGATCTAGTTTGAGAGGAGCATTAAGTGGCATGACAAATACTTGAAGAAATGTACCAGGTTACATTCCACCACTTTGTTGTGACCGCTCAGTGCTTTATGAGCAGCAGGTTGGATGATGTGTTGAATGTGCAACTATGCATTTCAGTGCAAAATTGCACTCCATCACTTTGAGTGGCATCACAATCGCAAGTGCACCAACCAGGTGGATCCTCTCACTGTAGCTGCTTTGAGCTGCGATCACTTTGCATTATTGGGTTTCACTGCAACATTTCTGTCACTGCAGCTTGGAAGTTCATCATCGGCTTCCCGTCCAGTGTGTGGACAGACACTCGCTTAATGTGAATTTCTTCGCAATTCTAGATGAGATTTAATGCTCGGCCTTTGGTTGCATAAGTGTTTTCTAAAGCCTAACATGAGTTTGTTCAGACAAATGTACAAAAGGCGAAGAGGAAGGTAGTTGCTCATAGTTTGCAATAAATTAAATATTAAAGTTCTGTACAGGTGATAATGATGATGATGATGGTATGCATCAGCATGGTTATCAATGATTTTAAATAAACACAATACCACCCTGGCCTCAAACACTCAAAACATAACCTACAGAGAACAAAACACCTCAAACATCACACGGGTGCACACGAGGTTTACCAGCTTCGCTAATCTATGGTTTTAATTGGGTGATGTCTTCAAACATGAAGCACTTGACACCCCACAGTAAAAGCTGCTTCAGTGAACAGTGTGATGCACAAAAACATTAGTTTCTCCTGTAATTTCATTTTTTTTTTCATTGTCTCTCACTCATTCCTGTGTTTTTTATTTATTTATTTTTAAAGCACCTACTTTGCACCTTACTTAAAGCTATAATGCGTGGGAGCACACTTGACATTACTTCATAAGTTCACACTCCCGTCTATGTGCAAATGATTTTGTCATCAGTTGCTTGCAACAAAATCTCATGTTTGTGAAAAGGTCTCGCAAATTAAATTCTCACAGTCACACAATGGTCTTTAACTTTGTCATTTGATTCTCTTGTGGGACCATTGCTGTTTACTGTCAGTCATTTAGAACTTAAGAAGCCACTTTTGTTTAACCTGGATGACTGAGAAACTTCAGACGTTGTTTTCTTTGGGTTTCAGGCAAGAAAAGCCAATGCTTCAGGTTCAAATACACGATTTAAAAACAAGGTGCAAGTACAAAAGCTTCTGCCAGTTGAAATACACTACTCTCAAAGTTGTGCATGGGAAAATCAAAGATTTATGCAAGGACACAAACCTAATTACATTTTGTGACCATTTCATGGTCTCCAAAGAGACTGTGCTGGACTTGCCGGCACACTTTTAACCATAACAATTAACTCTTCCCCCTTCACTGTGACCACAAGTAGTACAGTCCCTTGGCTAAGGGCTGAATGACACACGTTAGATTAAAATGGATTTGCATTCTTCCTTTCCCAATAACTGTGGTTTACAGAGCGAGACTTCAGAATGTGTCTACTCACAACACTAAAGTTTCCAGAGACGGTAACGAGACAGACTCTCACCCGTGGTTGCCGCCTTGTCTCATCTTTGTCCTTTGTTTATGTTTCTCCTTTAAACCCCACATCTTTTTCTGTTGCCAGTGTTCAAGAATAGACCCCCCACCCCACACGTGTCTTCCAAGTTTAGCTCTGCCTGGCTCATTTGAAAGTCAAATGCTTGCCTTCACTTTTCCCACCACACTTCAAGTGAGCCGCGGTGGCTGAAAACACTTAATCAAGCCTCTGCCACAGTGCAGCAATCAGAGATAACAGGGCAGGAATATGGGTCATCCCATGCTCTGCTCTGAGCTTACCAAGTGCCACCAGATGCACACTAATGATGGAGCCCCCGCTTTCACTGTTGTTGTCAAGGCTATGTTTCTGTCAGGTGTCTGACTGGGGTTATCACACCGTATCATGGAAAGTGTAAAAAAAAAAAAAGCAGGAATGCAGTGGCGTGTGGTAGGAAAACATTTTTTTATTGGCACTTACTAAACTTAATGGGAAGGAACAAGTAGGGCAAGATGCATGCTATGTGTAAAAGTGTTGTGACATTATAAAAACTCACAATTGTAGAAGATTCCTTTGTAAATACACCTTAAACCTATTTAGAAATATGTGCTTGTAATAAGATATGCCCTGGCCCTAAGGGTTGAGCTAAAACTACAAAATACACTGTTTAATATTTCTTTTATTTCTAAACATGAGAAGCCATATTTAAAATACTGGAATTGTGTAATGGTGATGGTGTGTATGCATTGTGGAAATGGTTTTACAGTCCAGACCACTCGTTTTAAGGCACACTTTACATGGCAATGCCTTTTAAGCTGCATATAATTTTAGGGCTTGCAATCACAAATGGGCTTAAAGGGCATTTAAACGGTCTATGGACAGGGTTGGCGAACCTCCATTGACATTACACGATTTGAAATGACATGGCAAAACCACAAAATCTGTACTGATGGCACAAGGACATGACTTGGTGTGTTGCATGTGCTGTTAAGTGATACCAGGTTGGTAAAACCACTTGGAGTCTATTGATTAACAATGGGAGGTGGCATCTGGACAAATAAACGTACTGGGAAGGAATAAGTCTCTACCCAGGCAGGCCTTAGACAAATGGGTCCCTAAATATGAGCTGGGTTCCACTCAAAGTTTCTTTCTGTTAAAAGGGAGTATTTGCTTGCCATGTTGCCTTCATGATTGCTCTGCTCATATCAGGCTGGGTTTCAGACCAGGGTTTTGTAAAGCGTCTTGAGACAATTTGTATTGTTAACGCTATATAAATACAATTGAATAAGTAGGACAAGATGCATACTGTGTGTAAAAGCACACCTCCAACCAATGGAAGCAGGTCGTTGTGAATAATGCAAAGTGGATTTAGAGAAATCTAAAAGTTTTGACCATGGGCCATGGATTGACTTACTTTTGGAGAAAACCTCCAGTGGCCAGTTGAGGAACAGCAGGTTTTGGCACTTGGTGATTTCATTTTCCAACCCCAGAGGTTGCCCCCCAATTTAAACCCCTTGGTTTAAATTGGATTATTAGGGGAATTGAGAGTTGCATGTAATTTTCACTTTCATTTTGACTTCTTGAAGGACATAATTTTCACCTTGGCTTCCTTCAGTATGTTCATGAGGTAGCTAGCTCACTGGCAGGGAGCGGAATCTGCCACTTACCTTTTCTTCGGTTTGATTCTCGACAGGTGGTATTTATGGGGATATTTTTAGCTGAGATTAACTGCCTGATGGAGGTGATGGGAGGGAAAAAAATGTCAAATGCAGTAGTTTCAGGTTGTAAAACCAAACCAAAGAGCTAAATGACCCTACACCTACTCTAGGTTAAAGAGGTTAAGTGCAGGGTTGGAAGATAATTAGGTTTTGATAGTAGATTTGAACTACTGTTAAAATAAAAATGACTTATACGGCTTTTAATCTAAACTATTATAGAATGACATGTAAAATCCCCAAAGTTAAAACAACTCATGTGTTTTCTGTCTATTCTTTTTGTGCTGTCAGACCATGACTATATTAATCTTAATATAGTGTGAGCATAGCCACAAAGGGAGTAACATCTGAGGAAGTGAAGTTAGGGGAGGACACAGTACTTTTCAAGTCCAAGCAACAATAGCAAAAGCAATACTACGTTATTGACTGGAGTGCTGTTTAAATTCAAGGATTCAAGGATTCTTTATTGTCATTTCAACACATGTTGGTACATGGGATGGAACGAAATTTGTTTCTCTGGTCCCGATTCAAGCCATAGCAGAAATAGAAAATAGAAAAGTATAAATATAAATAAAGTTAACTAACTCCAGCGTTCAACAGTCTCACAGCCTCCGGGAATAAATTCAAAGATTTCAGTTGTTAATAATGTTCAAGGCATCAGTTCAGCTTAAATGCTTTAGAAGTAGCTGTCAGCGTTCCGGCATTAATGTCAGACACCAGCCCCTCTCATTCCTTTTAAAATCACACACTGTGACAATACAGAATTAGCTTGGAATTAAAATAAGCGTGCAGAGTGGCTTACATACACACTCTGTCCATTAGAGTGAGGCAAAGCCCTGGTCCAATGTATGGTGTGCCTGGACTGCACACCACCAGCAGTAATATGTCTTCTTTTTACACACACTAGCTATTTGAGGCATAACATTTAATAGTAACTACTAGAGATGGGATTTCTGGCTCTTTGAAGGGAGCCGGAACTTGTGGATCCCTTCCTTTCAAAGAGCCATTCAAAAGACTGGCTCATTTTGATATTTGCTTTTAAGGTGCCACCCTGGGGGTAACTCATTTTATCCTCGAAATTAGCACTTTGATAGGGTAAGATTTGGATCAGAATCATTCAAACTCGGACGTCTCACCAATACATATTCTCTTGGTGGGATACGAGTCTATCTATACCTAAAACATAGATTCTAGATAGACGGTCACTTTATAACCATGCTCCCAATTAATGCTAAGTGGTTTGGAATGGGTCTTCAAGAGAATCAATCAAGAATCCTTTATTGTCATTATGTGAGAACATAACGAAATTTTGTGCGGTAGCTCCTGGCTTAAATAATGCAATACAAAAGACATGGAATAGGCAAAATTTTTAACTGTAAGAATAAAATAAGATAAAAAAGTAAAAATACAGCTCTACAAATATATACATATGAATGAATAGTTAGCAGCAAACCTTGTAAACATACAGTGCAAACATTGCAATGATTGTAAAGTGTCCATGGGAGTGGGCGGGGTCAGGGGGGAGGGTTGAGTTGAGTGTGCAGGGCGGGAGAGGGGGTGATTGACTTCACAGCTCTGGGTTCACAGCTCTGAAGTTTCTGTACCTTTTCTAGTGGAGCTGATAAGTGAAAAAAGACTTCAGTTTGTGATACAAACATGAAAATTGGCACAAGTGCTCACTATAACCCACTCTTTTGAAAAGTTTGGGTGTCCACGCAAAATTTCAAAATGGCCACCATTTTTCAAGATGGCCACCAATTGCACCGATTTTAGACCATTTTAGAAACTTTCAGTGCCCAATTTTTTATGATATGTGGTTATGATGTTGACACTGACATTAAAAACTAAAAAGTAAATAAATAATAAAATAAATAAAAAATAACAAGCGGCCATTCCAGAGGCTACTTACACCTCACATTTGCAGCTGCATAAAGCTGTACATGCCAGCCCAAGCCTGTAGCATTTGCATCTGCCATGGCAGGCAGACTTGCAGCCACATTTAGTGAGTTGTTCACAACTTTTTGCAATGGGAGAGATGGCTGTCCAGAAGACTTTCCATTCCTCACCAACCTTTTCCCAACCCCAGTCAGCAGTTGGGCTGATATATCCAGCACCCTGTTATAGGAAATGCTCATGCCATGGTCATGAAGCATTTCCACCAGGGTCCTCTTCCTGGTTTTGGCATAGACAACCATGCCCATGTACACGGGAAAAGGAGTTTCCCGATCCTTAGAGTGTCGATATGCAGTTGCTCCTTCCTTCTCTTTTGCAAAGCAGTTGTACTGCAGGAGCTGGGCAATAGCCAGGTCTGACTTTGATGAGCCAAACCTTAACTGTGACTTTATGTCTGCTCCATGTTCAACCATGCTAATGAACTGGAGGAGACTTGGGGGTATTGCATCTTTGATGCATCCTTCACCAAAGGTGCCATCAAACTTGGACTGATGTTCTAGAATTTTCTTCCTCAGTATCTTTGCTGCTTTAGCAATGACAAGTGCATCTGAGTAGTCAGATGTTTGAGATAGGGCTCGTGCCACATCTCTCTGGAAGGCAAGTAGAACACTTTTTCCTTTCTTGTGTGCTTCTAATTCAGGGATTTCTGCTAACAGCTTTTCTTTCAACCTTGTTGCATTTACAGTGGGTGACACGATGCCCAATTGTTCTAGGCGCTGCTGGTATAACTGAGATATGTCTGCAAGAGGAAATATTGTAGGACCATCTGAACCCAAACTGGTTTCAACTATGTAGTTCACCAGCTCTGAAAGAACCAGTGGATATACATCTGTTTCTTCACTGTGAGAATGTGCTTTCTCAAGATTTCTAAGATGGGACCTCTCCCTGTTATATAGGCTAGTGAGGCATCTAAGATGGTATTTCAGCTCTTGTGCAATTGCATCACCTGCACCCAGTTTTGCCAAAAGTTTAACATCATTGAGTGTTTGAGCACACTCATGTAGTCTCCTATTGAGATTCATGGTCATTACTTGTCGAAGATCTGATGCAGGTGCTACTTTTTCACAAAAAATGCAACCCCCATTGTCATGGCTCATGCGACGTGGCTTGGCTTTCATTTCTTGTGGCTCACCACCTTCAACTTTAGATCTTCGCTTCCTTGCACGATCAAGTTTTGCATTGTTAAACATGACTCTACAGCTCTTGTGGTATTTTGCCATGTTTTGACGTAGTGTTGCCTCTATGCCACTGCCTTCATCCAGCCTTGCTGGGTCAAACATGAGCGGCATTTCACCAATTTCCTTGAACAATGGCACATTGACTGCAATCATTACGTACCCATCATGTTATGGATTTTGATGTACTGAGGCTGCGGGAGAAGTTAGACCTTCGTTTTTCTTGTCTTCCTGGCAAAGACAACATTTGCTCCAGTCAGTCTTCCTTCTGCTTGTGATTGTACTTGCCATTATGAGTTCTTAAATAAGGCTGAGGGGCTATCCTTTTACCACCTTATATGCACATTGATGTATGGGATACAACTAGGTTCAGTCACCCTACACCTAGCCCGATCATTCATCCAGTGCCATTTAAGTCCCATGTGATCTGTACACCATCCAGGTAAGTACATGAAAAAGCCATGTATAGCACTTACCCTTGGCTCGGCTCTCCCGCGCTGGCACACCCTGTCAATTCAGGTGCGGCTGTCTAACAAATCTACCAATTACTTCCTAAGAGCTAATTGATATGGGGCTATTAGACAGCATTTGGGACACTAAACTAAACTAAACTACACTACAACTAGTACTAGTCTACCATTTTGGAGTTAGTAAAGCTAGGTACAGCATTAGTAAAGTAAGATTAGCTGACGCTGAACCCCATGCTGAGTTACACAGCAGTGAAGTCACCAGTGTGCCCTGGTTGTGCGCTGACATTCACTCTTTTAAACTAAAACTAACTAAAGCACCACCACCTACATTGAACTTAGACATGCAAAACTGAACTTAGACATGCAGATTTATAGTAAAAATATTTGTAGTGATGGTGTGGTGTGATAAAAGAGCATTTTTCTATGCTGAACATATTTTTGGACAATATAATTTCATTATTTTGGCTGCCATATTGTACGCCATCTTTGTTTATACATGCCATATGACCTCTTTAACAGAAATACATCATACTTGTGCATATGTACTCTACTTAAAGTATGTTAAACAAAAAAAATGTGATCAAAAGATTACCAAAGGCAAAAACACCCTTCGCTAAGACCTTCCCTGGCGGCCATCTTGAAAAAACAGCCGCCATTTTGAAATTTTAAGTGGACACCCAGGAATTTCTTTTAGTTAGGCTATGGAGAAGGTATGTACCAAATTTCATAATTGTGTGAAGTATGGTAGTGAAAAAATGAACTTATCAGCTCCACTAATCCGTGAAGGAAGAGGTACAAACAGTCCATGGCCCGGGTGGGTGGGGTCTGTTGCGATGCGTCTGGCCCTCTTCTGGACTCAGGCAGCATACAGAGTCCAGATCTGGTAGACGACAGCCCACAATGTCCTCACCACCCGAGCTAAGTCCTTCTTGTTCTGTGCTGTGCAGCTGCCGTAACACACTGTCACACTGAGGCACAGGATGCTTTCGATGGTGGCTCGGTAGAAGTTAATGAGCAGCTGTGAAGAGAGTCCACTCCGCTTCAACTTCTTGAGAAAGAAGAGCTGTTGCTGAGCCTTCTTCACCAGGTGTGAAGTGTTCACGGTCCAGGAGAGATCGGAGGAAATGTGGATGCCCAGGAACTTGATGCTGTCCACCCGCTCCACTGCCTCCTCATGTCAGCAGGGAGGAGCGTGTTCGGACTTTCTGGTCCTCCTGTAGTCCACTATGACCTCCTTGGTCTTGCTGATGTTCAGGATGAGATTTTTCCTGGAGCACCACTGAGTCAAATTCTGGACCTCTCCTCTGTAGTGGGTCTCATCGTTGTTGGACATGAGACCCACCACGGTGGTGTCATCCGCAAACGTCACAACCATATTTGTGGGGTGGGTGGCAGAGCAGTCGTGGGTGAAGAGGGCAGGGCTGAGCGCACATGTAGCCCAGGTGGAGGAAAAAAAAAAAAAACACACAATAAGAAGAGACTATTAAAAGTATTAATTTATTTTTAATTTTACATCGGCAGGGTATTAAATGTCCTATTGCATTTGAATGCACCACTAAATTCACGTAACCCCACATGGGGGGGGGGGGGGGTACCTAGCCCTCAACAGCCAATCAGGAGCTACGCAGGCCACGTTCAGCCTGTCAGCTTGGAAGTGAAGTGCAAGCATGTTTGTTTTGCCGGTCTCTTCGATCTCAGCCACGGGAATGAGAACAGCTACCTGCAAAAAGGGCGGAAAAGTGGAGAAGAACCCCGAATTAAACTCTAATAAAACAAAGACAAAGCCAGTGCACTTACCCACTGGGAATCCAGAGCTGAGTAACTGAATGAAGGAGACAAGTTACGTCGGTAAGACGAGTCGTTTATTGGATAAAAAAAAAAAGGATGCTCGTTAATACTTACCGTCATCTCCATGCTAATGCTAGCTCGGTGTCTCACAGGCTAACTACTTACCTTCCATCTTATGAGCTGCTGCAAGCCCGACATCAGCGTGCTTGGCATTGAAACACATGAGCAACGGTGAGAAACGTGCCTCTTTTAGCTGCTCTAGCGCTATTTCTTTTTTGTTGTTGTTTCTCAGTATGCTAAGAAAACGGTGGTGAAAGTAAAAGTTGTGGGAGTGAACAGAGGTGAATAATGGTGCAATGTTTTGAAGGTGTATGTTGTGTCTACTATTTTATGCCGATATATGTAAGAAGGAAGTTGTTTTGTTTTTGCCAATTTAAAAAGAAAAGAAGTAATTTGAGAATTTGTATAATGAAATTGAAATTGTGTGCAAACTATTGAAGGAACCTCATCTCAGTAATGAGTTTACAGTGATTTGGAGGGTAATTTTTGGTGCAGTTTCTCTCATGCTAGTCGGCCTATAGTAAGTGAGGAATAATTAAGGACATCACTTTAATACCTCTGAATTGATAGACAGGACCTTGTTTATAGGTCAGGTTTTTTGAGAGGACGGGAAAATTCGAGGACCAGGACGTGATCCCGATTGTATTGGATGGCGAGCCAAGACCTCTGAGGAGAAAATCACCGACAAGGAGATATACACGTACACACACACACACACACATTCGCATTGACATTTTTGAACTTTTGACATCAGGTGCACCTGCAACAGCTTTGAGTTTAAAGGGCCCCAACGGACAATCTTATTTCATTTCTTTTTTTTTTACGTGCGCACACGCTTTGTTTCTGGTCATTTGGGTCATATTTCATATTTTCTGTACAAAGTAAATATTTTTCTATTAATTGTTAAAATACAAATGTGTTGCTATTCAACATTTATTCGTCTGTTTGGCTCTTTATTGTTGCTCAATGTATTGGCTCCTTACGAATTTGGTTTCTTCTGATTCTGGCCTTGGTCTTATCATTAGTCCAATTTATTATTATACTGTAATTCACTTTTCAATCACTAAAATTGGTTACACACAACCTTGTGGCGTGCCTGTTTTGAAGATCAGTGAGGCAGATGTGGACGCCCCTATCCTCACCACCTGGGGTCTGTTGGTGAGGAAATCCCTGATCCAGGAGCAGAGCGATGCTGACAAACCCAGATTGTGGAGCTTCAGGGCCGACACGTCCGGAAGCACAGTGTTGAAGGCTGAACTGAAGTCCACAAATAGCATCCTAAAATAGGTGTTAGGATGCTTCAGGTGAGTCAGGGCCGTGTGAAGTGCTAGCGAGACAGCATCCTCCGTGGAACGGTTCTCCCTGTAGGCGAACTGCAGGCTGTCCAGGCCGGCAGGGATGGCGTCCTTGATGTACTTTAGGAGGATCCTCTCGTAGCACTTCATGATGATGATTAGGGTCAGAGTGACGGGACGGTAATCATTGAGGCAGGTGGTGGTGTTTTTTTTTTTTTGGGCACAGGCACAATGATGAAGGACTTCAGGCAGACAGGAAAGCTGCATGGACAAGTTGAAGATGTCAAGAAAAACTTCTGCCAGTTGGTCAGCACATGATTTCAGGGTCAGACCCGACACCTTGGACCTGCAGCCTTGTTGGTGTTGATCCTCCTCAAGGTGGAGGTCACTTGGTGCCGCTGCAATGAAATGGCTGACCCTCCACCAGTTGTCAAATTTTTCTTTTTTCTTTTTATAGGAAGTGGTCTTCAAAAGGTCAGAAACAATGGATACGACTACAAAGTGCTACCACACAGCGTGTCTGAATAAGTCCATGTGTCATTTTTATTTTTTTTTTCTTTCTTCCAAGGGCTGTTCAAGAAGGAATGGTTCTCTGTTCCACCTTCCCTCCATGCTTCTTCGTGTGCTTGTTAAACACCGTAGGACATCCATTAGGGTGTGAAAGCCCGTAGAGATGCTTTGGATCCAGATTCAGGGACTTTACGAGCAAAAAAAAAAAATATCTGCTTCAGTAGGAGCGGCGGGTGACGTCCCCTGCTTCGTCTTTGAGGGCATGCCCCAGGGTGCTGCTGTCCTCTGGCAGAAGCAGAGAAGAGTATAATGGACAAAAAAAAATAAAATAATCCACACCATTACTTTGGTGGCAAGTGTGAAAGCCTTCATGTGTTCCCGACTTGACGGAGGTTGCGTTTTCTTATCGCTCGGCATTTTCCCCCTTTTATTTCATATAAAAGTTTGTTATCACACACAACCTGATAAAACTGATCGTGCTTCATCTCAAAAACTCGAGGCAATGTGGTTCTACGGCGGGACTACGGTTTACTCAAGCGTGGCAAGTGGTTAGTGGATATTCTGTGTTCTAATTTCTGTGAAAATTGGAATGAAATACTTAAAGCAGTGGCCTCAAAATTATGCTAACGGCAAAATGTAATGTTTTTGCCTTTTTTCTTTTAAGGCATTTGGATTTGAAACGATGACAATTTAGTTTTAAAGTCTTCACATGCACGTAGATTTCACTATTTCACATGCACTGACTTTTGTTGTGTACAAAACTAATTTCACGACTGACTGACAGGTGTTATCTTGTTGCCCAGGTGCTTGTTTGTTTTTCTTGCATGCATTGTTCACGCATAAAAGAGCCTGCGTGTGCCTAGTCATCATTTTATTACATTTTATATCTTTCCATCTAATTGAAGGCAGAACCAGAAGTGACTATAGGTGCTTTCACACCTGGATTTTCTTCCAATTCGATGAGTATTGTTACATATTGGCTCAATCAGACCAGACATTCTGACATCCTGGGCAATCGGATCAGCCATCTTAAAATACAGGTGTGAACACACCCAGGACGCAGTGAGCGACATGTTTGGCTGCTGTGGCCCGGAAGGTAGAGCAGATTGGCCACAAACCGGAAGGTTAGCGGTTCAACCTGGCTGGAACATGCCACCTGCAGGAGTGTCCTTAAGTAAGACACTGAACCCTTACCTGGTCCCAATGCTTGGCACTGGTGTGTGAATATGTAATCTCTAACAATTATTGCATGGAAAAGACAAAGCACTTCTTTATCAAGTATAGAAGTATTCAGGTTCTGATCTTTGTGCAACTCACCAATAACATCAGGGTGGAGATCAGACAATAAATAACTTAACATGTGTGCTTTCAATGAGAGTGAGATTTCACAGCTTGTTTGAAAAAATAATTAGTCTCACCAGTCATGACGCACACACAACAAACAGCTGTCTCTGGTTCTGATACACAAATGGCAATACATTACAGACAGTAGCTGTTATGTTTTATTTATATATATATATGCCCCCATGTCTATTTGCATACAGAGTGTGAGATTAGATCTTTAGTGCTGGCTGGGGACGCATGTGGAGATGGATCTTAATGTCAGATGTGAACCCAGGTACTTTACCCAGGCTGGATGTTGATATATGGGCGCCAATAATGCGTTTTAAACGTACGGTATGGGGCAGTTGAAACAAAATTCTGACCTGCCCTAAAGACTACGTTCTTGAAAGCAGTTTTGTGACTGGTCATACATTTGTGGGTAAACTTTGGATTTTGGGAAACCAAATCAAAAGTGGAGCATCAGAAGAGTGTGGGTATTGGTATTTATCTGATGATCTGTGGTCCATGTGCCAGTGTTCATACGAACAGCATGTTCAGTTTGATCAAGCATCTAGAAAACAACGGACGTGTACACTGATGACGCCATACATCTTCCTAA
This sequence comes from Chelon labrosus, assembly GCF_963514085.1. Classification (NCBI taxonomy): domain Eukaryota; kingdom Metazoa; phylum Chordata; class Actinopteri; order Mugiliformes; family Mugilidae; genus Chelon; species Chelon labrosus. The sequence continues at coordinate 20,448,876 of NC_140353.1, forward strand.
TATTGTGTAGGTCTCCCTTGTGACTCCAAAACATTTGTGACTCATCAGAGAATGGACATGGGCCTTCTGAGGGTGTCCTGTGGTGTCTGGCAACAGAATGTTGTTAGTGGGGGCCTTTGGGTCCTATAAGTTGAGGGGAGCGGCCTCTGTGGATCATCCCACAGATATTTGACTAGTTTGGGATCTAGCGAATTTGGAGGCCAGGTCAACACCTTGTGCTGTTCATGTTTTTTTGAGTTGTGTCTACACCATTTTGTGTGTGTGTCTGTGTCAGGCTCCATCCTGCTGGGGATGGCTGCTGCCATCAAGGAGTGTCATTGCTATGGGGTGGGGGTGCCTGGTCTGGTCTAAGTGGGTGCTACATGTCTAAGTATCATCCACATGAATGCCAGGTCCAAAAGTTTCCCGGCAGAACACTGTATTGTCACAAGATGGTCACCTCACCTGTCAGTGGTCATAATGTTATGCCTGATCTGTATAAATATAATATCATAATCCAAGGACCCATCAACTACTTGGTTTTTATAATTACATCACTGTGTGTGTTCATACTGCAATCAAACCACCTCCGTGGAGCTATTGCAGTTGTGCTGAGACCACCCTCTCTGACCAGACTCAGCTTGGTTTGTTTGTTCCTAATTGGAGTGCGATCTATTAACACCAGCCAAAGTGAACCAACATGAGGGTTAAATGCTCCCAGTTTTGGATGAATGACCTAGGTGTGAAAGCATCCCTGTGACAATGTTAGTCCTGAAAGCCAGTCCAAAGCGGTTCCTATCCAGTCTCTGTAGTAAAATACTGTGGGCAATAACATTAAATGCAGCTCCGCAGAGGCTACATGAATCATTCCTTGATGAACCTTGAAAGACAAGAGAACACGTGATCCAAACCATTCCAGAAACACCTTGAAGGGCTGCTTCTGGAACTGGCTCACCTGTTTTTTACTGATGATGGAACACATGATGGAAGCATCAAGATGAGAAGTGTACACACACATTTTATCTGGCCATACGTAGCTGTTCCTCCTCTTGATCACAACACACACAACACAATGCTCATTAACCAAAGCCTCAGTTAGCCTCATCAGTGAGAACAACTGGAGTTTTAGAAACACGCATTTTACATGCTGAAAAGGGAGAACACAGAGCTCTTTTAACAAATATCTGCTGAAAGCGGCTGCTGGGAGGGCCTACAATCATTTCCAATGAACAAAATGTTTATTTCTGTCAAACACTGATGCTGTCATTGCATCTGAAATTCAAATGAATAAAGTAGCAAAAACTCCACGTTTCCCTCGGCTGTCAACATACTTTTGGAACAGACATTGTTAACAGAAAGCAGACCAGGTTGCTCGGGAAGGTGAACCGGTGGCAGCTGGGTCTACAGCCACGGAGGGCTTCTGCAAACTCAGCAGAGTGTTTGTGAATCTCAGTGCATTTGCTTTGACGCCCGTCATAGCAGCCTGTTATATTTACTCAGCAAGTGAATCAGAAAAGAGCACGCAGTCAAGCAGCTCAGCTTGGCTCCTTAATCTGTCTGTTTTTTTTCCTCCTTAGTTCACTAACAAAAAAAAATGAAACAATCATCAACATTTCCCATCAACACAGAGTATTTGCTTGTCATGTGCTGCTTAATACTTAAAGACCTTGGTTACAACTATTCATCTATACAGGTTATCAGTAGTCTTTTATTGACCTCTCCCCTAATGGTAACAAGTATTAAACCGGATCCCACTGTATATCTTCCTCCTCTGCACCATAGAGCTCCACTGGTGGTCGAACACCATTAAAAGCACACCAGAGAGACACACTGTTAACTGGATGACATATTCCTCCATTAAAATGAACACACACAGTGAGGTTTAGTCTCAGCTACTGTGCCTCAGTCTGATGCAAGAGAGTGGATGAAGTTGGAGCTCAAAGTCTCCCTTTAGTTTATGCTAAACCTGATCAAATTAAATGCTAAGTGTGAATTCCAGTGTTGTATCTGTCTTTATACATCAAATGAACGCAAATCTGGATGAACCTGTTTGTAAGTAACAAAATGGATTCATTTTTCAGATTATGTCATACTTTAATTCATGTTACTAGTGCTATTATTAGTAAGAGCTGGCACAAAAGCAGCTAAGACATCTGAGAGACAGCAAATGAGTATTAGTTCTTGTCATTTCCAGCTAAATATCAGCAAAAGGTACTCTTAAGTGCCTTTCCTCTTTGTTTTCCATTCTTTTTGTCTTCTGTGTTCATTTGCGGCGCTACTGCTGTGACCTTACAATCCATGGCCCTTTGCACCCGCAGCTGTGGTTTTGCTACACTGCACTTCTAATGTGCTCCCTTGCACCTTGCCACTGTACTAGAAACCATCCAGAGAGGAGGAGGAGAGCTCCTTTGCAAGTCATAAATATTGTTAAGTCATTTCGAAAAGGTTATTTAGTGACTTTCCCGATAGCACGGGTTGAAAATTGGAGTGGCTGACATTTCTGAGATGGCCTAATGAGTACACACACAGAAACGCTTCCGAACAGGCAAGAAAATTATACTGTGTACATCATTACACGTAATGCAGGAAATATTTGGGAGAAAAGGGTTTTTATTTTTGCCTCTTGTCTGTAAAAGGTTGAGATTTGCATATAAATTGACCATTTTATTTCTCCGACTGGAGCCGTCGCAGCCTTTATTTAATATGTGGTCATTTTAATGAATTCTGCTGGTATGGCACAATGTGGGACTACTTAGACAGTATATTTGAATACACATTGTTTACTGTCTGACATTTTTTTTTTGGATTAGACTACTGCGTACCAACTTATGTGGAATGTTTGTCTGTTGTTTTCTATGGGAAGACTGCCAATAGACACTATGTCTATGTACAGATAACCAAGCATGAAATGTTAGCTTTATGCTGCAGTGGGATCTGTAGAGGGCAGAATGGAAAGAATGAGGCAACGATGACGTATTTAACCCACTATATTTCACAATAAGGAAAACGTCACACTTATGTAATGATCCTGATGAACCTTGGACTCGCTGGTGTTGAGCTGGGATTGAATACGTTACGGTTTGTGAATGAGGGTAAGGAGGATTGTAACAAACATTACAAACTACCCAGCCGGTAATATTAAGGACAGTGCACATGAGCGGGAGAGCTGTACATAACCTTCACATATAGCCATGGACTTTAACAACTGAAATAATGAGACACTGGATAAATGTAGGCATAATATTAACAGACAGACAGCCATTCACACTCGCATGAACACCCACGGCCAGTTTAGAATCACAAATGAACCTGACGAGCATGTCTTTGGACGGTACATAACAATGAGTGGGTTAAATGGAGTAAGCTATTTAAAAAAAAAAAAAAAAAAAAGAGTTTTGGACCAATTGACGTTTTTGGAGACACTTGGACAGTAAACCAAAAAGAACCGAGTTACAGTAGTCGATGCGTGAGGCGACGAGGGCGTGGAGAAGAATAACAGCGGTGTCCTGTGTTAGGGAGGGGCGAAGTCGATATATGTTGCGGCGGTGTAAGTAATGTGCAAGGATGCAGCTGAGGATGACACTAATCAAGAGTCATCCTTTTGTGGGGGTCACACAACGAATGGCAATTAAAAATGTACTGCGACAACATAATCTAAACAAAATGCCTCTAAGAATGTCGACAAAGCATGTACAAATGAATGTATGAATTCATTTCTCTTCTCGCCTTAATATGTCCATGACCTTTTTTTTTTTTTTTTTTTTTTTAACCCTAGGTAGACCCAGTACACACTATAGGGATTACACGTTGTATTCCGTCGTGCTTAAGAATTCCTCAGGGTGTTAAGAGCTACCTTGCCGACTTGTTTCCTCTGCGGCCAAGACATGCTGTAAAATGGATGGACTGCATCTTAACAGAAGAGAAGAACTGCTGCAGAAATCCTGGTAAATACTGAAATACACCCCAAAACGTGTTGGTCTTTGCATCACTGAATTATCTTTAGATGGTTTAGAATGGCAGGACAAAAGAAACTAATGCATTTAGAAGTACTGTAAGTATGAAAACTCACTTCTACTCCCTGGCCTTCCTTGTTCCCTAATCCTGTACTCCTGCTTATTTTCTGTGGTTCCTTTTAATTATGTTTTTATGACTAATGGTCTAATGTGTTTTCTGTATTATTTGTTTTAATCCTTGTTATCCCCTGTACAGCACTTTGGTCAGTTTATGCTGTGTTTAAATGTGCTTTATAAATTAAATTTACTTACTTTACTTACTATGAGACAGGCGCCACAGGCCAATAAAGCCAGAGCTGCAATATTGTTAAGTACTCTTATGAAACACTGGTAAATGAGTAAAAGAATAAAAGTATGGCCCTGAATACCTCTGATGCCCGTCTGTGAAATTTACAATTAAAGGACAAATGTGCTCCCACACTGTGCACTTTTATGAAATCCCTCAACCTTGCATACCAAAATATTTGGGCATGCATGACGCATCTCCTTGTTTTCTGTGGTCACACTGAAAGCGGCAGCAGCAGCATAATGGAGTTGTTTCTGCTCTTGGAAGGTCTCCCTAAACAATTATGCAGCATACACTGTTTGTATAACGAGCAATCCATAATTTACTCTTGGTGAAACCACTCTATATGAACCCAAGTGAAGGCCCCTGAGACACAAAATGGAACAAGCCACGCTGGTGCATTAACAGAGGTTGGCAAGAAATTCCTGTATCAGTTATATATATATTTTTTGGGGGGGAGGGCTTGCTGTCACCCTCTTCCTCTAAGCTCAATGAAAAGTAACAGCTGCTCTGTGATACACTATAATTACATTGTATTCATTCATGCTGGTAACATTAATCATGAAGCACTCAGGATCGTGAGCGGTCTGCTGGTCAAACGCAAAGGGAGCTCTGGATGCTGAGGGAAAAGACAAAATTCAAACATACACAATGACTGAAGTAGTAAATCTCTGTGGTAACAAGGAAAGTTGGTGTGATTTTGTTTCTATAAGTGGCAAGTGAGAGCATTATATTGGATTTGTGTACAAATAGCAAGATGGATACCCAAAATGCTGTTGCGAAATAAGGTGACTTCCTGTACAGATATTTGTACCAATAAAATAACATCAATCAAGCCTTTTTTTTGTCTTTAAAAAAACTTTACATGAACCTTTCCAAAAAAATCTATTTCAAACAACACTGGATGTAACAGAATATGTTCAGACCATGGGTAAATGATAATCCACTGAGTTCAGCTTTATCTCTGTACTTGAATTGAAGATGCAAATTAAATCCACTGTGTTGATGTGCTTTCCATTTTCTACTGTACTGTAAAGAAGTCTTTTTTCATTAAACATGCGATATTGCTAATTAGATTCCTGGAGCTATGACTTTACAGCTCGCTTCGTTGAAATGGTAAACGCACTGATGTGTAAATGGGTGACTGCAGGCGTGCCCGTTGCCAACTGTGCGAGTAGACCTGAAGCTTGTGCGTGTGGTCCACTTTCACAGTGACTGACATTTCACCTCCATTAAGCTGCCTCAATTGTAAAACAATGAGTTGTATGAAATATCTGGTGTGGATACACATCTTGATTTTTGCGCAAGTAGGCCTATACTGTTTCTATAGTGCATTGTCTATAGCACACTATTTTAGCAAGATACAATTCTGAGGTCAGCCAAGGACTCATACCATTAAGGAAAGGTTGTATTCTGTTAGTTCTATCTCCTTGTCAAAAATCTCCTCTGCACCCTGCTTGGCATGGAGGTCCAGCCCAGATTATTTTGCTTACATGTCCTGAAATGCTTGTAGACTCACTTGGACAATTCATATCCATTCATTCAGTTTTTATTTATTTTTTTTAACCGCTTGTTCTCTGGAGGATTGCAGGGGGCTGGAGTCTATCCCAGCTAACACAGAGAGACAGACAACCATTCACACTCACATGCACACCTACGGCCAATGTAGAATCACCAATTAACCTAATGAGCATATCTTTGGACAGTGGGAGGAAGCAGGAGTACCTGGAGAGAACCGAAGCAGACACAGAGAGAACATGCAAACAATGGCTAACCATTGTGCTGACCACCACACCCCGATTCACATCCAATGTTTGATATTTAAGTTTTAAAACCTGGATGATTTTTACCAGTACCTTCACACTGGGCAATGACAGAAATTAGTCTACAAGGACACCGAGTGGCTGATGATGTTATCAAGCAACGGTAAACATTCTAGCCCCTGAGGCTAACATTAGCTAGTATGCTGCTAACATATATTAAAATTGACATCTCACCTTCAGTTCTCACTGAATAATAGACACCTTGTGTTGAACACATAATCTAGCTTCATAGGCACTTCAAAATTTTGGAAACCATTATGTCTCCTTGTCCCCATCACCAGGTCAGAGAGTGATTTGAAAAATGCGCCACAGTCAGCAGCCTTCCCAATAATCTATTCAGTCTGGTCCCAGAAGAGACACTGAGTATTTCCAACTACTATAACTGTAAAGCAGCATTCCTGTTCAACAAAAGTTTAAACAAAAACATTACAATTTTGCACTAGCATACCACCAAACTGTTTTTGACAGATTTACGCACTTTGTTCTCCTTTTTAAAAAGCAGAAAGTATGCGCAACTAAAATCCCTAGCTTTTTCATGCATCTGCCTTTAATAGTTGCCTTTTATGCTTCTCTAAGAAAGTGGCACCATTAAGCAATTTGACCGTCTTATTTTGCCAGTACTATGTCTGATGTCGACTTTTTGTTTGCTCCCACTGTAATTACCTCAGAGGAGAACAGCCGATGAAGCAACAACAATAATCAAAGTTAGTTGGCTTTACACGTGTAGTTATTAAAAAGAATAATACGAAACCCAGATACTGAACACCCACGCTGCAAGTCAAGAACATTGGTTTTAATTTAACTCTGAAGGGAATTGTAGAGGCTTTCAAAAAGGCATGTGAAATGATTAGATGGCCTTGTTCAAAGTTAAATAAATAAATAAATAAATAAATAAAAATCACTCCTGAATTGCTGTGTTTGCCACAGCTTTCTAAAACGTACTAAGATCAGGTGTCAAGCTTCATCATGGAAGATCCAATGAGATCATTTCATCCAATAATCTTGGGAAAGATCAAATTAACATTTATCACCAGATAATAAATACCAACGGAAAACACTATTTAATTCTCACACAATACAGACTGGAGAAGCGGATATCTCTCAGCGTGGAGAAAGGCTCTAAGTGAAACGCGAGAAACCAGATGGAGCTCAAAGGAACATCTTTTTTTTTTCGTTTTCAGCCTTTGAAAAAAAAAAATCAAACAAAGTTGTACTTGTCAGTGATGTTGTCAGAAGAATTTGGGGGGTTCACAGATTGTTAGATTTCATGGTGCAGAAGAATCAGCAGGTCTTGTCAGTTTCATGGTCATGGTCAGAGATCGTGGAGTAGATGGAGAAGCTCAATCATCATTGGACAAATCAGTCATGCAGGTCTTTTAAGCTCTGTTGCTAAGAAATCAGCAGAAAGGGTTTTGACACTGAAAGAAAACCACACTTCAGCTAAACAAGCAGGACTGAGAAGGTGGAAACGAATTAACCGTGTCTGATTCTCACTCACTGTGTTTACATTCTGGTTGGATATTCCAAATTACACCAATCGGCCACAACAATATGACCACTGAAAGGAGAAGTGAAAAACAGTGACCATCTTGTGACAATATAATGTTCTTCTGGGAAACCTTTGGACCTGGCATTCATGTGGATGTTACTTAGACCCGTGCCACCCACCTAGACCAGACCAGGCACCCTCACCCCATGTGAGTAAAACTCAAGTTTTTACACAGAGTGTACGGCATTTTAGATTCGAACAGAGAAAAGCGACATCAAGAACTGCTAGCTTCACCCATATGTTAGCGACATTATGGTCAGCTTGTTTAACATTTCAGATGGATGCCCAGGAAAACGCTTTATATGCGGATGGGGGTTAAGAAATGCAGGATGCGCCCATTTTAGCTGGGAGCATTCTTTGGATACCTATACAGCAGTTTTTACTGCAGTTTTATTGCACACCACCTCCTGCCAGTTCATGAATGAATACATAACTATATATTCATTGCATGCCTGTGAAATTTACATTGCGTACACATAAACTCATTAAAACTGAACATTTAAACTATTTACTTCTGTGAGGGTCTTTAGTGATCTGTATTGTTTCCAGAGGGCAGAAGTGAGCAGAGGTGATGAGTAGCATGAGTACTGACCTTAACGATAACATGTGCATGCACTGTGATGGATGGACCTATGATGCTGTAATGTTTTATCAATTAAGTTGGAGCAAATGAGCAAGTGATTGCAATTCATGGCTCATTTGTCTCTTTTAATCGTTCCGTTATCCAGGTTGAATGAGGACACTTATGGAGGTACTGCTGCAGGAAGTTGCTGCCTCTGAGGCTGGCTGTGCAAATTAGAAAATCTTTAAATGACAAAAAGACAAACCCATCAAAGTGATTTGGCGGTTCAGTTGTACAATGTTTGGTCTAGACTAGGTTCAATTTAACTTAGGACTTAGGTAACGTGGACTCGTTGAAGAAATCAATGCTTATGGACAAAAATAATCAATCAGTTTAAGGCACTCAGGTTTACATGTTAAATGTGTAACAGCCACATATGTTGAGTCCAGCTTACCTCCTGACTCTGAGATATCAGACAGTCTTGGTGATGAAACTGCTTTACACGGGGTCCAGGTCGGTATGAAAATGCAAAGTTGATGGCAACTCAGCTGAGAGTACCTTCACTCCAGTAGTAGGCAAAATGTGCTGGCCCTGATCAGATAACTGACACTGGCCATTGGCAGGAAAGGCTACAGCTAAGACAAGATAACATTAACTTCATCAGGTGTCCAACATTTTCTGTAGTGTTAACCGAACAAGTAATTGCAACGCATTCTTTTGTTGTTGTACACTGAATATCAAATGACAACACTCCAGATGATTTTTCACTGTGTTCTGACTCTGGCGGGCTCCTTAGATTTGAAGATCGCTCTGTAAGACAGTGCATTTAAAATCAAGGCTATTCTTTGTGCGTAGAACTGCAAAAAACATTGATATGAATGATTTATTTTATTTTTTTATTTATTTTTGTGCTCATATTTATCTCCTGTGTGCTACTGCCTTTAAACTGTCGAAAAAGTTCCCCATTGTGGCATAAATAAAGGCTTATCTTATCCTAATCATTACAGTACAATAAATCCAGAAACGCCATCACCCGCTTCTCACTAGTACAACTTTCTGAAGTGGATGCTTTAAATGAGGCAGCTGTATTGAAATGAACTTCTCTTGTTTTTGGCATTTTACATTTAAATTTCAATTACAACTGACACACGTCAAAGTGGAGTGGAGTTCACAAAATGGTATATGAAGGAGATAATACTGCAATACCCAGTTTAATGCGTCTGTGCCATGTTATTTTCTGAGTAAAAATGATAGCCAACCTTTTTCAGCATTTCCACAGATAACCAAATGCATCCTAACATTCTTTATATCAACAAGACTTACAGTGGGGGATCAGTATATAGCTGCCACCCAGTTATAATAACATATTTTTTCTCCCCTGCTTGAGAGTTGTGATGTATTCTGCCAGTACTCTTAAGACATGCGTTGTGTATTCTTTCTCTTCTGAAGCTGTGTAAGTGTCAGGAAGAGTAGAAACCTGCCTCTGTGCGTATGTGAGGACCACCCAACAGTGGCCTTGTCACGTGTTATTGATAGCTTACGCTCTGTGTTCCAGTGATTATAAGATTTAGCTGTGTAGGCATCGGGCTCAAGTCTTCATTAATTCACTTCTCTCCCTGATCCACGCTGCGCTTTTGTTGGGAATGTTTTGACAAGATACAGATCTCGGAGGCGAAGACAAAGGTTTTAGAGAAACGGATTCCAGGAATGACTGACTTAATTATGAGAATAATTATAGCAATGATGAATATTCAATCAGTTCAGCTGGTGCACTATGAGCACCCCTGTGACGCTTCACAGATCTGTGCGTGTGTAATGAGGAGGTACACTATCCACTGTCAGCCGATTCTTCTACCATTATTTACACAAAAAGGGAATATCTGCTTCGTGTTTTGTCATTACAGCTGAGACTAGAACTATTTGAAAAACGACAGCCGTTGTGTTTTTCTGTGTAGCAACCAACACGACTGCACCTGTTACTGAAGCCAATTTAAGTGACACATCCAGAATAATTAGGAACAAATGCATTCATTTGGGTGTTAATGTTATGCCTACAAGGGGGAAAAAATAATCAGTAAAAATGTTTCCTGAATTTGCCCTCGATGCAACATGTGCATAAGCTTTGTATACATGTGTACTCTCAGAGTCTCTTTTATTCTGTGTTCTTTCCACCTGACAGGCTGGGTACACCACATGCATTGTAGTCACATTCTTCAGTCATCTGTTTGATGTTTGTCTGGTGGACATGGCTTTTCTTTTTTTTCTTTTTTCTTTTTTCTTTTTTTTTTTTCACGCATGAAGTCTTTCAAAGCAGTTCTGACCGGTGGAAGGGCAGGAGGCAGTTCTGGAAGGTAAACAAATACGCACGTCTGTTCGCGAGTCTGACAAGGTTGTCCATAAAATCTGAGACGGAGGCAGTGAACATAAACATATTTGGGGCAGCTACCGCAATGTCACATTTCGAATGCAGCAGTCGGGCCCAGCAACCCTGTCCTCTAGAAAGTTCTATCCGACTAACCTGTTTCCCCAGTTAAAGTAGTTGAACTGGGGCAAGGTCTGTAGGAGGAGGTTGGGGTAGATGGTGGGCTAACAAAGTCCACAACAAGCAGAGTTTGACATCTTTCGGAGGTTGCCATATTCAGATCAGATCTACTCTGACTAAAACAGATGCAGCATTGCTGTCCCTCATTTCTGAGATTTTTCGTAATATAACCAGCAACATCATCATTTACTGACTCCTTGTTCTAAGACTGTAATTTACCCTCTTTACAGTTTTGATTAGGCAGAAGGAAAACGCCAATTTCAGTTTTAAATACGTAATAACACTTACTGACTTCAAAAAATGGTCCTCGTAATGCATAAAGGCATTAATTATCAGCTGTGTAAATGACTAAATTATTATTTTTTCCATGTGGAAATTGGAAAAAAAAATGCCTAAAAAGAAGTTGAATATCAAAAAAATTGTGTGTCACTGTGGATTTTATTTTTTATATTGTATTGTGGTAGACCAGTAATGTTCTTTAACCTTAACCTAGTGTTGTAAGTATGTGAAGACAACAGATTCAGACTGAATACAATGTCAGCATAATACTTTCAGCATCAACTAACTGCAAATGTGATAATAATGTATCTTTACATATTATTCTGGTTCCTCAGCCACTGCTTTAAATATATACACTGATCGGGCAGCATCATTACCAGTAATGAAATTCTTGGAGCATGGGGCCCACTCGACTTCACAGAAGCAAAATACAGAAGATAAAATAGAGTGGAATAAAAAGGATGAACAAGATAAAAGAGATGTGGCAAAATTAGATAAATATATAAAAACAGAATAAAGTGAGATCGTGTATGTGAGGCAGTTCAGCAGCAAACTGTCCCTGAACCTGCTGGTTCGTGTGAAGGTGCTCCGAAACCGCCCGCCGGACGGTAGGAGTGTGAATAGTCTGTGGCTGGGATGGCTGGGTTCAGAGAGGATCTGTATATTCATGTGGATGTTACTAAGACCAGACCAGTGCATCTACAGAGCGACACACTGAGTGAACCAGGTCTAAGAAAAGACACAAAGTAACTTTTTTTTTTTTTTTAAATGATCTTGAGAAGGTGTGTCCAGCCGTTGGTCCAAAGCAGGAAACAAAACCAGGTATTAAAGTCAATGTGTTTGAGTTTATTAACAAAACTCGGCTGGGTGGTAAATCCCAGAATAAAAAAACAAAAATACAAAAGGCGCTGGAAACTCCAGGAGAAACAGACAAAAACTCAAAGCGGCTGCCGGGGCAGGACTCTCTGAAAACACAAGAGATAAATCTGAAGTTGGCAAAAGATTAAACCTTAAAGGTGGAAGGCAAAAAACGGAGAGCTTTTAAAGAGTATTTGATTAAAAAGATGTCACAGCCGTGTCATGTGCTCCCACCAGATGCCTGGTCAGGTGAGCCTAATGAGGGAAGAGAGAGAGTGAGAGCAGGACAAGAGAACAACAACAACAAAAAAAAACCAGCATCAGCACTGGAAACCTAGGACCACAACAGTTCTTACACATAAGATAACATTGGTAAAGAGGAGTGTTCATGTTCAGTGGTTTTGGAGTCCGTTCCAAGATACCAGGATAGAGAGAGGTATAGCTGAAAAAATGTATAGAGATGTTTTGACTTTTGTTCTTGAGCCATGAAACTTGTTTTGGAGTTCCTCAGAATCACCCATATGGCAAGCAGTCTTATGCATTTGGTGGTGGACTATCATTTCGGCACTTATACCTAGTGTTTTTGCAGTTATTCTTCATTTCATGAGCTATGGCGAAGTCAGTTTAAAATAGTTTATCTGTCGGGAAAGAAAGTGGGTTAACACTATTGTAGATGGGTTAACAAATATTTGTTCATATTTAACTATTTTAATTAATTAATTTCAGAGAAATGAGAAAAAGTTATACAAAAAATGTAAATTCAGACGTACTTCATTTATATAGCACTTAGCGACAACCCACAGGAGAACAAAAGTGCTTTACAAGAGGTCAAGCAACGATTGAAAAACCCACCGGAAAACAAGTACATAAAAGTAAAAGTGAGATAAAAATTAAAAAACAATAAAAGGATAAAAAAAATAAAAAAAATGAAATAAGAAGCTCAGTCAACCCAGTGTTTAAATTTTGACCTTGGCACTTCCAACAATAGTTGGTTAGACGACCTCAAAGCCCTACCACACTTACGAACGGTTAACATTTCAAATATATAAGATCGGGCGAGGCCTTTAAGAGCTTAAAAGTTAGAAATCAATTCTAAAATGGACTTAAAGCCAATGGAGGAAATAGAGGACAGGAGTGATGTGCACTCTTCTATTAGTGCTAGCTGTATTTTGCACGAGTTGAAGGCGGCAAAGGGAGGGCTGGGAGACGCCAGCATACAGAGTATTTTCATTGCAGTCTTGAACTAATTAGAGCATGGATAGCTTTCTCAAGGTCGTGACGGCTCAAAAGTTTTGACTTTGGCCAGAAGATGTAGCTGAAAAAAGCTTGCCAACTTTCATGGAACTGTCAAAAATCACTCCTAAATTTCGTACAGTTCGACTGAGTGTTGAAGGCAAGGCTCCATATCCAGTTGACACAGACTTCCCAAGCGGAATACATTCTGTTTTGTCCTCATTTGGGTGTAGAAAAAACAAAACAAAACAAAACATGACAATTTTCATAATGTAACATCACCTCTCTGAACCAGCAGGATTACAAATGCTTCCTGAGTGACTAAAATCCCGGCGAAGCCTAATGTGATGCTGAATGTATGGGGCTGTTTGGGATTTAAGCGCCACTCCGCACCTCATCCGACAAATTCTTTGTAATCTTTTCTTTTTACGTCCTCGGAATGCCTGTGCTGCTGGATTCGGGTGAATTTTGCAATCACTGCTATATGAATAAAAATGAACGTGTGCTGCGAATAAAACGCGCAACGCTGGTAAATAACGGACTCCCTGCATGGTAAGAGGCGGGTACTCGGCGTACAGCCTGCTGAGCCATCATCGTGTCCCGCCTGCATGACTAGGCTAATGTGATCATAATTGGCTTTGAGTGTGCCTCTCCAGCCTCTACACATAAAGCGCGCTTATTGGTTGCTTTTTAAGGAAAAAAAACATCTTATCCTCAGAGTGAATGGGTAATTAAATTGCTGGTAATTACGTATTGATCTGGAGCTTAAACGTTGTCAGAGGTGGTGTGTTTAATCGGCAGGGTTGTCAGTCACTCGCGCTGTTTATGAGGGGGAGAAAAGGCAGTGACACTGAAAAAGAGGAGGAGGGGGGAGGAAAGGGGCTTCACAGGAGGAACAAACAGGCTAGATAAAGAGGGGAAGGGGACAGCAAGAGAATAATTGCTATAATCATTGTCATCTCCGCATCTCTTTGATGCCTAATTATATTCTTTGTTCCATTCTAGTAGAAAATATATAATATTATTTTTTACTTAAGGGTTTTAAGTCTCTCGTGCTCACGTAGGTGCTCCAGTTTCCTCAAATAATCCACACACACTGACTGTAAATCAGGCCAATTTACATTCTAGATTACCCCGAGGTTAGAATTTGTTTGCCTGTTAGCTCCGTGGACGACCGTGGACCTGTCATGAGTGTTTTCCGTCTGCTCCGTTTTTTTTTTTTTTTTACCGCCTTTCACCCAGTGCATGCTGGGACTGATTCACCTCTTGGTGACCCTGAAACAGAAAAGACAGGTAAGGAAATTGAAGTGAAAGGAGAGGGAGATCATTGCTAAAACTGCTTCTGACCGAAATTGGTTATCTGAGCTCACGTACTGTCATTGGAACAACCGTTATGAGGGCATTTAGATTATTGATTATTATATTTCTCACCTTGACACTCAAATCCACCGTGCGGCCATTTATTTAGTTTATAGCGGCTTCCGATGTAATGATTTTCATCATATCCATACACTCTGGGCTCTCTAGTGTCTGGCTTTGGACAGGAGTCAATAAATGCTGATAAATAATGGACACCTTAGTGTGGGGAATAACTGTACTATGAGTATGTAATAACGGGAGACTGCACTCAAGAAAAAGTCACTGAGAAACCTCTCAAGGAGGAGGTCAGGGCAGACAGGCAGGTCAGCAAAGTATAACATTTTCTACAAATCTTTTTTTTATATATATTAAAAATGAGTGAAACGGATATTGTAACCGATTGCCCTGTGTATTTAGTAGATCTGTGTTTGAGGTGCTGTGTACCCTCAAGGCAGCCGGCGGGCAGAAAGTTGTTAGCAGCCTCCTGCTTTTGCCCCCTTTTGGAGGAAAATAAAGAGAAGCTGTTGCTGCTGCAGGACGTCGCACTTTTATTTATTCATGTAGGAACTCTCTTTTTTGCAAGAGAAAGCTGCAAACAAATTGCCCTCCTGGAGGAGCGGGTATCTCCAGCCTCCACCTGTGTTACAGCTCATTCCACAGTGCATAGTCTTTTTTTTTTTTCTTTATGTACAAGCCATTGGTGAATGGTTTGTACACAAAACAAATAGGCTCTTACCATTTTTGTTCCTTTTTAAAAGCTAAGTAAGCTATCGACCTTCCAAAACAGGCAGGGAATACATTATTTTTAAAGAAGGAAATCGTTTATTTTTAGCAGTAATGAGGAATTCCTCTCAGATGTCATATTAAGTAGCACAGCCAAACTGTATGCGACATACAAAGCTGATACTTGACGCATCAAAGTTATTCCAACGTTTTTAACCCTTGTTCAAAAACACTATCCACTCAGCTAGTTCATGGTTGAAAATGACCACCAACAGATTGAGTCTGCAATTATTATTTTTTTTTGCTGCTTTTAGTGCATAAAGCTTTTAACTGTCATACATACAAAAAATTCATTCCCTTTTAATTTCTCAATTAAAATAGCCATGTTGCTAAAAACTAGCAGCAGCAAATTACAGGTAAACAGGAGATGACATCATCCAGGTCAGAGGTTAGTAGGTCAATCTACAGACCCCGAATGATGATAACGGGTAACTCCGGACTCAACGGGGAATAGCACTAGTGTATCATAACAAAATATTGGAGAAATGAACGAGTTTCGCGGCAGATAATGCGTTATTTAGAGGCTGCGTTTCGGTGCCCCAGTCACTCCCACTATATGGATATACGCGCCACTCCGCTGGATCTAAATATCGTCCGAACGACTCCAAATGACACCAAAGTTATATGGGCGAGTAAACAGTCGTATTTTATGCCACAAATGAGGTCCAGGTGGTAAAAAAAAAGGTAATTCGGGTAAGTATTTGCTCCCAACCGAAATAACAAGCGTAAACAAATGGCACTGTCTTCAAGTCTTCTGTCAGGTTTATTTAGAGGGTTCATTATCTTTTAAGTGTGGTTGGTGCGTTTCCACATGGTCGGTGGATCTGATAACAAGCAGTGGTGTCGATGGATCTATCACAGTAGACAATCTGACCTTTTTTGCACATGGCTGCATGGTGAATATTTCTGCAATGTAGAAAAATAAAATGGGTGCTCTTTGACACCTCACACCAGAGATGTGAGTTACTGTACAAGTTCTGCACATGTGGGTCTCCTCACTATGACTACCATGTGGTGCAAAAACAAAGCCTTGCTTTCACTCAATAAAATGTTGCCAAGAAATGTAATGCAGGCAGACATTGTCTCCATTACAATCTAATTGTTGTGACCGTCATCTGTACACAGGTTGCTGCTACCCGAGCATACTCCTCAGTAAAAGTAACTGCCCTTCTGTGTTGCCTGTTCTGATTTCCATTGGCTCCACTCAAAGCTGATCTATGAGTTGAACATGTTTTTTTTTTTTTCTCATCCTGGTAGCTGTCTTGTAGCTGCAGGTTTCTTTAGGTGGAGTGGAAGTCTCTCCCTCCCCCTACGTTTCCTTTTCTTTGCCTTGCCTCTGGTTGTTATCGATGCAGACAGTTGGAGACACGGCTGCTGTGCCTTTCTTGCCCACTGCGCCATTGATCTGTGTTTAGATCCTCCTTTGAAATCAACTTAAAGCAACATTCAGATGGCTGAAATATCTCATTATTCCAATTAGCTTAAATGCCTCAGAGATATTGTTGCGTAAACTAGCTATAAACACAGCTAGAATATCACAAGCATTATGCATATGTGGTATTACCAGTGGAGCTTGAAAGCTGATTTACGTGTCCATTTTGATGTACTGTCATTTGCCATTGGAGGAACACAGCGTTCCCATAATTTCAGTCAACAGCGCACGAGCAGTATTTCAAACGCTGTGCTCATTTCACAGTGTTTTATGGGACTGGTGAAACAGCTAATAAACCACACTGTCTCTTATTTCACTCTGACGCGTACTCGTAGCAGCGCATGTTTTGACTTTCGTGCGCAGCCTTTGAGCTACACAGAAGTCATTATAATGATTCCAAACAAGGCTTTTAGCTCCCGTTAAATTACAGTAAAGGAGCTGTAAGTGTCCTGGTGCAAATGGAACTGTAGACAAAAGGCTGTTTCATTTAGTTAATGCACATTTCATGACCAAACTGTCAAAATATAATTCGAGCCGACAGGTAATGGATGAAAATAAACAGGAACGCGTCGTGAGGAGATATGTTCAAGGACACGGAAGCGAGATAGGACACGGCCAGACACGAGCAGTTGTCTCGCATGTAGTCAACAAGGAAAGACGACAAATGAAGGTGAGATGAGATAAACAAATGCACCATCAGTCGGCAGGCTGCCCAGACAGCAGTGATTACGGTTTTCAGTAGGATGATACTAATGGATGCAAGTCCGACAGCGGCGTTGTTAAAAAGTAGCAGTTCACAGATGCGGAGGAATTTTATGCACTCTGACCTCAAGGCTTGGTCTTTGATATGGCCCTCGTGCCAAGTAACATTAACTTTGCTTCTTTGCACAAGTTACCACTTCTGCTCACTGAACACCATGTGTCAAAAAGTAGGCTCAAGGGCTTGAAGCAAAATCAACATGGGTTTGATTTGTGCATTTCAGTGTATTGTAATGAAGGCTATCCGCAACAGTTTTTCCACTTATGCGTAGCTTATATTTCTGCGTCAGTTTGACGCTGCAGCTACAGCAGCCGCCCGGACTCTACGCAGACTCTAACGCCGTAGCCTGATGTGCACCTCCCCAGAAATGTAGCTACACGGCGCAGACCGCAAGAGTTTCAGTCACCATTGTTGAAAGTGAAGCAGGAAGTAGAAACAAAAATGAACCAGACTGGCAAAAAAAAAAGACACAGCACCAACTAGCGTTTGGGTGACGTTTTTAGAGAATGAGTCAGACTGACGAGCGCACAAGTGCAAATGGCTCGCGCTGGCGTAGGCTACGACCGAAGGTTACGGTGTCTACGTCCTGCAGAGATATAACCTGCGCTTTAGTTTGCATTGTAGTAGAATTGCCCCAGTTCCTATGGCCAATGCAAAGCAGAGGCAATGTATTCAAAAGCTCCAAAATAGGACTCAACCTCAGTCTAGGCTGTTCCTATGTCACACACTTGTAACTGTGGTTGCATGGAACTGAAGCACCATTTAATGGACGCCACTTAAACATCACTACTACAGACTTTAAAGAAGGAGGCCTGTAGATTTTTATTATTCCTACGATCAGTCCTCTTAACTATTCATTGTGTATCTAAGGCTTAGCATATCTTAATCCTTTGCTGCACAGATCTTCATTAAAACTGCAAAAATCACACTGTTGTAAGTTTCCACCAGTCGACGAGATGTGGACAAACCCACAGCTGAAAAAAGTTGTGCCCTGACAATTGTGCTATATCCACCTGCTGAAGCAGTGCAACAGCTACTATGCACAAGATCGTTTAGGAGAAGTGCCCTACACTTCAGTCACATGCCATACGGTAAGTGTAATGGTGTGAATATGTTGCGTGATTATGACAGAACTGAGACTGAAACCCCTCCGGTGGTTTTCACCTCCACCGAGGCTGCGCTGGCTTTACGAAGAGTTATTTTAAGGTGCGCTTGGAAACACTGCTGCCAAGACAAAAGATAAGAACTCATCTCACAGTCTGTTTGGCAGAGCCCGTTCACATTTTGCAGAGCCAAACCAAGAAATCGTCAAGTGGTTCTCAGAAGAATTTGCACCGTGTGTGGTTAAATTGGTTAGATTAGGTTAAGATTTACACCAATATTTTGACTGCACTTTTGGACGGTCAGAGGAAATGGCAACCCGTCATTCATCTTTACACTCTGTCTATGGTTTAAATGTGCTCATTTGGTCCACACAACCATTTTACGAATAACAACTTCACTAAATAATCCCCCAGTGATGTCTTAAGTTTATTCAGCACCAGTGTCTAGAGCAGAGTATTCCAGATTGTTTTTGTCACTTCCCTCACTAAAACGCCACACACCATTTCAATTCCCACAACATGTCGGTGAAAGAAGAAACGGTGACGGTATATGCAGCTTCGCCGCCTGACAGTTTTCGTCCTCTAAGACTTTACGCCGCGCTGACAGCATTGCGGCGAAGATGCATTGCCCCGATCCTATGCTACTCTGCTGCAATCCATCAGAGGTGAAGGGGATAGAGTTCAGTTTGTCACTCCGTTTCTATTGATCGCTCGTCTTCAGCGCCGAGTCGGTTGGCTGTCAGGGTATCGGTGTCTGTGACCTGCTGACACACTGGCCTCTGTGGGGGAAGAAACAACTGAATGAACCGCTTAACAACGTAGTCCCGGAACAGGAAAAAAAAAAAAAGAGCTCAATAATTTAAAGGCGTGACTAATTTTGTGGTCACCGCATCTAATCTTGTTACTATCAATCAAATGACCTTTGTGAGGCTTCACGAAATTAGCCGTTAGTGATTGATGTCCACCCCGACCGTGTCCTGACGACGAGGCCATGAATGATGGGAGGATTATGTAATTATTATCTATTTGTACTTATGTGGGCTCGCGTTTGTCAAACACGGCAGCTTCTGATTAATGCGTGTTAGCTTGTAATGCCATTTCACACAGTGACCTCCACACAGTAGGCCTCATTATGTAGAGAACAAAGCCAGTTCGTTTGTGTGATGATTTGATCTTTAATTGGCGTTTATAATGGTTTTGATTTTAAAAATGCAAACACACGTGTTGCTGCAGCTCTAGTGACACAAAGGAAAATGGCTGACCTTAGCGGTAAAAAGAGCTTTGCAATGTCACACGCCATTGGTGGTGGAGAAACTTGGGGTTAGGAGGAGTGTTACCCGAGTCCACTTAGCCGTACAGACCCTCTCCCTTGACCCCGCAATTAGTGGACAACCCTTTTCTTACGGCCTCAGCCACAGCCGCCCCAGGGAAATGAGCTCTGACCGTGTATCACACAGCAATCGACACAATTAATGAGAGAGGGGCCTGTTTGAACTGTCATCAAGTAATGAGATGAGATGCAACAGGATCTGACTCAGGTAGTGACTGATTGATTGGTCAGCCTCCAGAGGTGGACAGAGTAGACACCTTCACTACTTGAGTAAAAGTACAGATACTCCTTGTCAAATATTACTCCAATACAAGTAAAAGTAGCTTAGTCAAAATATTACTTAAGTAAAGTACTAATGTATTTGCTTAAAAAAATACTTAAGTAAAAGTATTTAAAAAGTATCTCAGGAAATACAGGAAAGTAGCTTTATTGTCATTATACAATCCACTCTACAATCCACAGCCTCACTCTTTCTCTTGCAGACAGCCTCTCTCTCTCTCTCTCTCTCTCTCTCTCTCTCTCTCTCTCTCTCTCTCTCTCTCTCTCTTTATACAGTTACGTTTAAAATGTTCATCAGCAATTTAACAAACATTAAGCTAGCTAACGTCAGTAGCTACTTTACATACCGTGACGTGCTTTTTCAGGTTGGAAGACGAGTTCTTGTAGGCCGTGATATAATTTGTTCGCGGTAAGCACAACAAACATTTAAACTGAAACAAAATCAGTTTTTGTGGCAAAAATCTCAAACATGGGTTTGAGATAAGGCCACGGGTGCTCGGTGGGAGTTTCTCCAGGTGTTTCTCCAGTTTCTTCCTGCATTGTATGGATTGTATGGCATGACGTATGGCAATACGACTACAAACCATATGCGAATAAGCAGAAACAGTTCATTTTCTCAGAATTTTGAAAAAAATAAAAAAAAATCAGCCGACGTAAGCTCAAAAGTAGCGATTAACGAGAGCATCAACAGAAATGTAGTTGTAGTAGAAAAAAGTACAATATTTGTCCTTCAAATGTAGTGGAGTGAAAGTAAAAGTATCCCCCCAAAATAATACTCAAGTAAAGTACAGATACTCGAAAACTGTACTTAAGTGCAGTACTCAAGTAAATTTACTTCGTTACTGTCCACCACTGTCAGCCTCACAGTGGATGTATGAAGCTGAACAAATATACCAGGGAAAAAAAGGTTTAGTTAGCTACCACAACTTCAGTGTCAGTTTTCTACATTGTTGTTTATTTATCCTGTAGTTCCTTGCGTATTTTCCTGGTTTGGATTTCTTCAGTTTTGTTTCTACAGAGTAAAATTAGATTCTTCAAATACATCATATTTTGTTTTGATGTCCACTTTATTCACTCTTGAGTCTCTCAGCTTCATGAGGTCGTCAGGTAGACCTTTTCCAGTCCTTGCTCATCTTAGCTTGTCTCACCTCAGTTTTGGTTTAGGTCAGGTGAATGTGGAGGACAGGTCATTGCACTCCATCACTCTGCCTCTTTGTCAAAGAAACAAGAGGCAGAGCCTGGAGGTGCGTCGACGACGCAGCGACCTCATCAAGCTCGAATCAGATGTCGCTGCACGTTGTTGTGCTGGTAAATTGAATAACGCTGTGACAATCAAAGCCACCCGGGAGAATCTCAGTGGTTCAGTTTCATCACGGCATTTGAAGGTTTTTGCGACTTCATTTGAAAAAAAGATACTTGAGATTTTTCTAGACTTCCTGACCTTCATGTCTGGACATAATTGCTGGTGTTTTTCTTGTCATAATGTGAAAGTAGTTCAATGGGCATGTTTGCTGCTTCCCAGAACTATATCGGTACAATGCTGATGCTTTCAAAGACACATTTCAATTGAAAACCAGTCCAGGTGACGACCTCACGCTGCCTAAGATTTTACCAATTTCTTCAAGACCAACACTGGTTACTACGGAAGCGTATTGCTGCCACACTGTAGAAAAAAAAGGCTCAATATTATGTAATTACATGAAAGTTTCTTGTTATAACATGATATTTTTCACGTTTTAACAAGATAAGTATCACGTTATTACATGAAATTATCATGTTATTTCATGAAATTATCACGTTATTTCATGATAATGATATTTTCACGTTATAACGTGAAAATATCATGTTATTTCAAGATAAAATATTTTCACGTTTTTACATGAAATTATCACGTTATTTCATGTAATAACGTGATACTTATCTTGTTAAAACGTGAAAAATATCATGTTATAACAAGAAACTTTCATGTAATTACATAATATTGAGCCTTTTTCTTTTCTACAGTGTGGCAGCAATACGCTTCCGTAGGTTACTCTGAAGAATCTGAACATTTTATTTTTTCACTGCATATTTCTGTATGTGTTATTACACAGTTCTGAAGACAGATTATTTGCTGATGTTAATGAACATATTCATATACACCGATCAGGCATAACATCATGACCACTGACAGGAGACGTAAATACCACTGACCATCTTGTGCCAATCCAATGTTCTGCTGACACACACACACACAAACGGTTTAGGAACAACTTAAAAAAACATGACAGCACAGCACAACAGTGCAAGGTGCTGACCTGGCCTCCAAATTCACTTGATCCAAAACTGATCAAGTATCTGTGGGATGATCCACAGAGGCCCCTCCCCTCAACCCACAGGACCCAAAGGCCCCCACTAACAACATTCTGTTGCCAGACACCACAGGACTGTGTGCCTGATATTCAAGGACACCCTCTGAAAGAGCATGTCCATTGATGAGTCACAACTGTTTTGGAGACACAAGGGAGACCTACACAATATTAGGAAGGTGGTAATGTTTCTTTTTAAATAATGTTTTTCAAGTAAATACATTTTTTTTTTAGTGTTATTCAGTTTGATATACGTGTGTGGTATAGCAGTATTAATTGGCATACTAAGGGAAATACTCGGATAAGTGCTGTTTGAAAATGTAGTCTCACAAGGAACATGGCTGGCTGATTTTGTAGAGAGGCAGCCTGTATGCTTGCTGACAGTAAGTAACAAAGCTAAGTAACGCCAGCATTAGCAGCTAATGCTAGCTGACCCAAACCCCACCAGGTTGCTATAGTCACGAGTGGATTTTGATCTAGAAACTGAGGAAAACATTCCCTCCAATGTCTAACTGTCTATGGCTGGTGTGGCAGTAGACACCATTTGTTTAGATATTTGATTTAGCATTTGTAAGAAAAGAATGAGGTGCTAAATAGGGCAAGCCATGGCAACGTCCCCAAAATTTGTTCACAAATTTCAAATCGGAACCACCCTAAAAAGGTTAATAAGAAGAAATTCATCCAGCAGTTATCCAAATGCCTGACTTAAAGCTAAAACAGTGATGCTAACAGTTCTTGGGGGCAACCGTGTAGTGGAATAATCTGCAATATGGTAGCACTAGCAAGTTGGGCACCTACGTGTCTAAACCATTGCCCGGCTCAGGTCAATGAAAGTGTCCATTCAGTTTTCTCTCAGTGATCTCATCAGTTTCATCATCTGATGTCAATGATAAATCTCTTACACATGCTCTTTCATCCAGATGAGCAATTACTGACGCAGTGCAGCCAGCGTCATTGACACAAAGTGATGAATTAACGGACCAGATGACAGCCACCGCCTAAATCAGTCAATCAGTCAATATGCTACCCCGGGGAGACGGAGAGGCATCCGTCTTCTCATGACGCTTGATTTATTTACCGATCATTGACCACTCGATCCTGAGGGAAAATGTGTTCATTTGCTTTGGAGGAAAAGACAGAGACCTACTGTGGCATGCAAATGAGACTGAGAAATGATACAGGTCCCAGATGTACTACTGGGGATATTCAGCTTGAGTTTGGTTATCCTAAAACCCAGAGAGAGGGAAATCCTCTGATACTTCCTCTCCATCTCACACCTTCTTTTTTTTTCCCCTCTGCATATATTTCCTTCTCAATGGTGTAAATTTAAGGATGACAGGTTTTATGTGGAGCCACTTTTTGAAAACACACATTTTTCCAGCAGAAAAGGTACAAGGAGATGTGAAAAATCTGATCTGATCTGACTCAGGAGTAGTCTGTTTTATTATAGTCATTTCATAGGGTATGTTGAAAACCAGAAATTTAACATCTGACACGAGGACGGGGTCAGTTTGTTGGATGACGGAATATTTGTCCCGACTGAAGCCCCCAGATCTACCTCTCTGTCCCGCTTTCATTATTTCTCCATCTTTGTGTGGCCTCCATTGCTACAAATCTTTTAAAATATGAAGGAGAGAAAACTCAAAAAATAAAAACAAATAAAAAATTGCAGAGAAACTGGAGTTCTGCTGATTTTTACACCTGTTCCCACTTGGCCAATCACTGCTGAGTGCAGGCACAGTTGTCAGCCATGCAAAGCCCCTCTTTGTACAAACAGAGATAATGAAGCTTTTTACATCTTTCCGATGTCTAATTGTTGCTTCTTGCACTGTTGATATCCCCTGGGTTGACTTCTGTGGCACTCTGACTAAAGTTTACAAAATGTACCTTACCATTTTATCTAGAACTTTACTGAGAGACATTTAAGTAACGTTGCTTAGCATAACAATAATGCGGAAGTCAGTTTTCATCTCCTCATGAAAGGCATTTGCAAATGAACGTCTACCTGCAAGTAAAATATGATGTAGGCTCTCAAATGGATGCAAGCAGTATATCTCATTATATAAGATGGTGATATATCTTGTATATATCACTGTACACAATAGCTAGATATCCATATTACCACATATCTTTATATCCAAATTATTGCAATATAATATATATATATATAAAGTAAGTAAAAGTATCTTGTATGTATTTATATATAAACCTCTGTATATTATTCTTTTTTATATGTACTTTGCATTTGGTACAGTTTGTATATTGCTTTTGTACACTTTTGTATTTCTTACTTACACTTTGTATATACTGTTTCTGTATACTTTTGTATATTTTATACATTGCACCTCACTTTTATTTTATTTGACCCTATTTGCTGACTGTAACCTCCCGCCTCTGACGCTACTGGATCCCGAATTTCCTGCGGGATAAATAAAGTATATATCCGTCTTACTATCTATCTATAAAACGGTAAACAATACGTTTTTCATTTTAAAGATGTGTGGGACACGAAGAGAATCTAATCTAATCTAGTCTTTATTGCACGTTGTTATGGATCCGGTAGTGCGATGCAATACACAGATGAGCCACATTTTTACAACCACTCACAAATCGAGCGAATGCCACTGATTCTCTTCAAGTCGGGGATATATTAGTAGGTGGGGAGCGGCCCACAGAAAGAATTTTGGGCTGCTTCCCACTGCAAGCTATTTCAGGTCCCTATACCAACAGTGCTCGACCCATGAAACGGGGATGTGCTGGAGCGATTCATCTCCTCTGTGGCTGCAACTCATAAACTTAAGGGATTTGATGCAAACATATTTAGTGCCAGTCCGTGCTTTGGTGCATTAACCTCAAGGGAGGTGGTTATAATGTTTTGGCTCATGTGTAGATGTAGGGTTCTTGTCAGAGTGGCAGTGGCTGAAAAGCAGCTCAGTGTAGTTACCTTTGTTGGTAGTTCCTTAAACAGTCTGCTTTATATTCAGCACTTTTGTGTTGCATATTTCGCGAGGGTAGCAGAAAGAAATATCACACCTTCATGTCGAGACCCAAAATTGTTCTGAAATGACAGCATATGTAGGGCCACATAGAAATACTGTCATCTGAGTCGATTCCATACCGTTTTCTTTTTGAAAAGCAACTTGACGTTATGTATTCTGGAGTGTGTCATCTTCTCCCGCTGCATTGCTTGTGAAAAGATATTCCATCGTTGAGCATAAACACATTAGGTAGCTTGGAAAGAAAAGAGAAAAAAAGAAAAAAGGAATACAGCTTCATCATAATGTCTCAGCGTGCATCGCCAAATGAAGTAAGAATGATGATACAGTTAACTGTACCTCTTAGGCATATCTTGGGAAGATTATGTGGAAGAAAACTTTCTATAATTATCATCTTTTTTTTTTTTTAACGCTGTCTCTATGAAAGATGCTTCTCAGGCTGCTGTCAGATTATCTCATTGGACATTTGTCCACATAAGCAGATTTTCAACAGCAGCCCTAATTTCCTGTAAAGTACAATGGAATGCTTTCAGCATCTTTTGGGTAAATTTCTTCTGCTTCGCATAGCTGGCAATTGCCTCCTCAGGTCTAAACGCTGACGGCGCACTCAGCAAAGGCTGTACTTTAAGTGGCAAAATCTGTACATGCTTCAGAAGGAAAAAAAAAAAGATGTAGAGGCATGTAGGAAATGCGACGGCTGATTAGCAGCTGTGGCGCAACAGAGCTACGCCTAATCACTGACAAGTGGACGTACCGTGGGATACTGGAAAACCATTTTATCAGCGCACATGTGCTCCTCAGATAAGGAAATGTGAGAGACTGTGTCATAATTCACGCTATAGACCGGCTGCAGTCATAGCGCCAGGTGCAGGCATTGTGTGTCTTATCATTCTTACAGAAACAGAATACATTTTTTTTTTTTAAAATGCCATTAGTTCATAGACAAACACCTGCCAGTTATGGTGCGCGTCCCATCCCCTGGCTGCCATCCAACAAGTCCTCAAATCTGAATGACAAATGAGATCATTTGTCATTGCCTTCGGAAACGTATGGGATGAGCAACAGTGGCTGTCAGTGCCGCACAATGACTTTATATACAGTATGACTATTTGCCTTTACCCCGTATTAAGGGTTAGTAGCCTGATATTCAAATTGGATTGCTATTAAATTTGAATTCATTATAAAGTTGAAGTTAGCAGTTCAGAGGTCTGGAATTAGAAAATTTTTTGAGGCTGAAAGGAAATATCAAAGTAAGAGAAGAAAGGAAACAACATTGACTCTCTTGATGGCAGCAGGGAAACTTCACAGCAAGGTTTCAATAAAATGCAGTTTAGATTAATAAAATGCATATTGCTGTTTGCTTAACTACCTCAGAATAGCTAGCTGCTGCCTAACTACACCCGATGCTTGAAACGCAGAATATTACCAAGTTAAAGACAAGTGGTGTTGAGACAGTGACTCCTTTACTCCCAACAGAGGCCTGTTTGACAGATTCTCACAGGGCACAGATGTCAGTGTGGATCTACCCGTTCTCGTTGCTGGCGACTGAAGCCGGAGTTTTCTAAGACAGCTGGAGGTTGCCATCAGAGCAGCAGCGCGAGGAAACGGCAACTGCCAGTGAATGCGTGAGGATTGGTCCGGTTCACCCGGCCGGTGCGGCTGCTCTCGTGGGAGACGCCGTTAAGCCACGGGTTGGATCACAGTGATCACGACATTTTGTTAAATGAGGTTTGTGGTGTTTCTTGCTCACAAGTTGCTGCAAGTACTTTTGCATATGTGTCTGACGGAGCTCAAGATGTTGTTGAGGATGATTTCAAATCAAGTGCTTAGCTCAGTGACAGAGGAAATGTATTGGGCCCACTAGTGTTTAGTCTGAATAAAAAACATTTTCCAGTTCAACACTAAAATTTACATTTTTATTCCGTTAATACCAACTTGAATCTAGGCTGTCTCCATATTACAGGTTGCTTTCAATGACTTGATGTCTGTTAAGTTTGTGCCTGGAAAGAGTTGAGAGTTGATCCATTATAAATAAGAAACTTGTCTAGACAACCGATTGTCCTATCAAGGTCTGGTGGAGCATCTTGCTTGAAAACTAAACATTCCAATTCCTTCATATACTGAAATATATTCAGTATAGTAGTAATATATTCAAATACATTTTCTTTTGAAAACAGTCTGCCATACCGTCTGCATTGGATTAAAGCGACATCCTATATGTGTGCACACGCTGCTTCCAACACCCCTAAACCACTGACACCATCCACCACAGCCTTATTCCATTCTTTACACAGCACAGCTGCCATGCTCATTACTGCAAGCTATGTGAAGAGGCTAGATGGGTCATCACTGGCATCTACAAGGCATCGCCTTCACTTATAAAGCCTTGTTATCTGGGCTGCCAAGACATTTGACATCCTCCAGAGTTAGTAACCATGACACATGATCACTTGAGGCACTACGGCTTTAAATGTTTCTTATACTAACCCTGAAGTGGGAACATTTAGTTTACTCCAGTTTGGAAACTTGATACTCCTCAGTACGCTGAGAGCTTGTCAACAGGCGAGGCCGCCCAGAGGGCTGACAAACTTTAAACAGCAGCGATGGCAATAGGCTAAGTTTCCAATGACAGTAGGAGACCTCCTTCCGCTTGACACAACTCTACACAATCAATCCTGTTACATTGTTGTGTGCATGACTCTTCAAAGGAAAGAAGTTCGACACCGGTGCCCAATTAGTATATAATAAATAAAAAGAAGTTAACTCTCAAAAGAAATAATAAGAAGAAAGAGGACGAGGAGAAAAGAAAGCAAGACATAATACTGTAAAGTCATAATAGACATAATAATAAATGCAACCTAGTCTAGCCTTAACTATGGGGGAGGGTAATTAAATAATAGCTTCCCCTAGCATCACATTATTAAATTTTTTCTTACTTTGATGTGAACATTAGTTAATTTAGCCAGTAGATCAGTGTGTCCAGCTCTGTTGTCCCTGACCAAGTCTAGCGTGGGGTTTCCTAGGGCCCCAACAGACTATTCGGTTTCATTGTGATAGTTCTGAACATCTGTATAGACTTTACATTAACACTTTGCTGTATGGGGCACACTGGAATTTGGTTATTTAAATGCTGAGTCTAAGTTAATAAGGAGCAGTTTAGAAATGCCGTGCTCTTGAATCTTCCAATACAGAAAATCTGTTCCCCAATATTTAGCCGTAAATGCTGTTTAAAGCGCTTTCCACGTTACCGGGATGTAGTTTTAAATCTTTTTAATCCTTGCGTGTGGATCCTGCGTGAGTTTTTTAACAGCTCAGAAACATACTTCACTCTGACACTTGTACGGGTATTATGAGGACTGATCCCGCTGCAGATTCCAAATAAGTCAGTTTGGATTTCTGTTTCTACAATAGATTAACGTCCATTAGAAGACAGGAGTGAGATGTATGCAGAATTACATGCTTAACATTGCTTTGTCTGCGAATGACTTGATGAGACACAAATGAAGTAGTCGCTCATGCGTGATGTTAAAAAGTGTCCTCGTGTGTCGTGCTTTTTATCATTTTTTCTAATTTTTCACCTCCTTTTGGCACTGGCAACTCAGCCTGGATCTCAAGAAAGATGACGGATCTTGTATTTGACATAAGGATACGACAACAAATCAAGAGGTAGTAAAGTATTTTTTGGCCTATGAACCGAAAACAAATGTTAAAAAGGACTGTTGACTGTTAAAACCAGAAGGAACATCTAAAACCCCATGAGTGTAAATGTTGTGAAATCATTTTAAAGTCCTCACGTTGTTAAAACCTCACAGGAACATAACTTACATGTCCCCGCTGTATTCAGAGGTAACTCTGTGGTTCCCAACCCTGGGCTGCAAAGATAGGGAAGACGAATTAGCTCCTGCTTCACAAATTGTTTATTTAAACTGTACTGTACTTTGTTTTTTTAATGTTGGGTATGTTAGAAAGCCAGAAACGTTGGAAAACAATGTAATTTACTTGATAAAAACCTTTCCATTACAGCTTGTATTCAAAATTCCACCACATAGCTCTGTCCACTTATTTCTCAATTTGCTATAAGATTCATCTTATATGACATGTTTTTTTCTATCACAAATTGATGGATTTCATTCCATTTCTTAAAATATCATGTACTGTTTTATATTTAAGTATTTCCCTCTGATGGTGTGGCTGGCTTTAAGTGAAATGGAAATACTCGAGTACCTGATAAACTCAATTTAAGTCCACTGGCTTGAGGAAATGCACAGGCAACACTGGTCCAACAGACTGAAGTCAAGAATCGCATGCTTCACGGTTCAGCCATTTGTTAACTATGACTTTATCATCCTGTCAGTGTAGTTCCGGTGTTGTTCAAGGTGTAACATAATGGAAATGAGTTCTATTGCTATTTGAAGGCCGGAGATGAATCAACCAGCAGTACTGGAAAGCATCCTCTGAACATGCCCAGAGACGTATACACATATTTATGGAGAGCCGCATGTTATGAGACCGAGCTCGGCCACAGCCCTGATAGGCTACTTTGTTGCTGTGAACGCTAAACACCGCTAAGCACACGCTAATCCTGGCCGGTCCTTAATCTCCTGCAGACAGCACAGCACTGGCTGCACGACCGTGCCAAAGAGACCCTTTACGCGCAATCATCGCTGTAATCTCGCTGTCTGCGTAAAGGCGCCGCACTACTGGCTGACCTAACTGTCTCTGGCTCTCCTCTCGGTGGGCTCTGTGATACTTCATGGTGTTTGTGCCATCTAGGGTTATCCGCCGCTCCATTGCAGTCTTTCTGGCGCAGAGTATTCGCGCCTCTCCATCTGCTCGCTCTTGGACAACCTTATAACTCCCGAACCGCTGAGAACAAAACGAACTTTTATTCATTTTTTATTTTTATTTTCTTTGGATGCACCACTTTCTCCTTTTCGCCTTTTGATTTGGATACGTGTCCAGGAGTCTGCGAGAATCAAACACTTGCAAGGACATGGACACAAGAAACTACTGCACCGCGGGGAGAAAATAGGGAAAAAAGGACACCCGTCTGTGCCGCGTAACTACTCTCTCGCATGGAAATGTACAGGCGAGCCCGCACGGCAGCGAGCTAGTTATTTTTACTTGAAGGGAAACTACAAAAAAATGCTGTGAAGCTCGGTGTCGCAGCTTGACTCCCGGCAAAAGCGCAGGTTTTCCAGAGCATCTGCTGGTGAATAAAAAAAAAATAAATTGTCAAGAGCGAGAGAAGAAGCGATATGCGGCTGGGCAGGCAGTTGGTTTTGCACTTCGTCTTCTGGAATTAGTGGAAGAATGGGAAGGGAGCGGCTGTAGCCTCGAACCAGGAGGGAAAACAGAGTGTATTGTATAAAGCCCGCGGTGGCACACAATGGATACTTATCCGACTGTACAGGTAAGAAATAACCTTAACTGTCTGGTATGTGCGGGACTTGTGGCCGTCGTGCAGCCCGGAGAGATTAGATCTGCACTTATAGTTTATTGCGTGGCTTTTTCATACATCTGTGCTTCATCTTTTAGTTACAGTTCGCCCTCTAATCTGTCAACATTAATGCACCGCTTTTGATTTAAATACAGCTGATCCAACGACCCGGCGGCTTTAGAGCCGCACATCATAATGACAAGGCGGTGTGTTAATGGGATGAAGGGTGGACAATTACAGGTATCCACGGAAAGTAACCCGGTCGGTGGAGATTTCAGTTGGCGGCGGTTGTTTTCGTGTGTTTTCATCTATTTTTATTTATTTATTTATTTTTTAACAGGTTTATTGTGAAGGGAAAGGGATTCTGCATTTGCACGTAGATCAAGAAAGCTTAGGGGGGGTTGGATAGCTGTGTCCGACGCATACTAATCCTCGGTGTGTATAAACGTGCGCGTTGTGTGGGTCTGCCAATCCAATGTTTTTGTATGTGTGTGTGAGTGAGAGAGAGAGGGAGAGGGAGATGGGGGGAGAGAGAGAGAACGAGGGAGGGGAGAGGGAGAGATTAGACTATCTTTTCAAAATGTTCCCCTGCGATTACAGTGGGTTGAGACGTTTATTAAACTCCCTTTAAGTTGCACGAATAGACTGATGCGCGTCTGGAGGAGAAGACCGAGGCTTTTTTTTTATTTTTTTTTATCGCGCGTCCAGCGTGTGCCATCAATTCTATTAAACTCCCTTCACCTCCTGAGAAAATGTTGGTCTGTGCGCGCACGCAAACGTGTCTGGTTAAGGGATCGATGGCCGCCATGAGGCACCAACGCCACCACCCACTGTAATCACCTCCTTCTCGTGGATTACACGCCGCTTGCGGGATGGCAAAACGGGGGAGAGAGGAGAAGAAAAAAAAAAAAAAAAAAACACCGTGTCCGGAGGGTGGTTGAGTGCTGCTCGGCCGGTGGAGGCTGATCAGCACCACGGACAGCGCCGGGCAAGTCAAACTGCGGCAGTCGGAGGAGAGTTCTTACTCGCGCCGTGCTGCTTTTATCGACATTTGAATAGCAGTGTTCCTTCCTTAAAAAAAATAAAAAAATAAAAAAAATAAATTGAACCGTGAAGGATTTGTTTGAAGCATGCAGAGTGCGGAGGTTTCTCTGAGCAACATCCATAATCTACCGGACAGATTCAACAGTCTTTATCACGAAAACCGAATTATTCTGACGCAAAATGACTCACTGACAAGTGCACTCCAAATCCAAGCCGTACTATTGTTTCCAGAGCCACTGTAATTTGTTTCAGTCGATCTCCCTGTGCAATGAAAGTGTCTGGAAAAAAGCAGAAATAGCTCATCTAATAGGAGAATAACACGCTAAATACTTTTTTTTTTTTTTTTTTGCACCATTTATCTCTTGGTGTCCATCCAACACATTCATATCATGCAAGTACTTGATCTCCATTAACTACAATTTATTAAAGCTCCTGCAGACTAAGCTTTAAATATGTTTTTCTGCAAAAAAAAAAAAAAGTGAACGCGCAATAACTGACGCAGAGAGCCGAAGTAAATCCAGGACCTCCGGTTTGTGTTATCCCGAAGTAGCTAAGTAAACCCCCATCCGAAATCCCACTGACACTAATGCACAGTCTACACTAATAGAAACAGCTGGTCTTTACAAAAATCCAGCCGTGATACGGAGCGTTACTCCACAGTATGGCGTGCCCTTCGGGTCACGTGACCAGATAAGGAGTAGGCTTGGGGGAAAAAGAAAAAAAATCATCTAGTGTGGTTGTTTATTCAAATAATCCTTTTTATTTTTGAGAACAGCTTCACAAGAGCTTCAGACACTGTTGGTAAAATGGCAGTAGAAAACACGAATAATACCAAGTTATAATGCATTTTCTTCTTGCAAAGGCCTGGGAAAGAAATGAGTGATTGCGTTAAGTTACTGGTGCTAGCAGAAGGTTGTGACTGCAGCTCTCTATCTCCTCACTTGTTAAGGTTATGCAGCAAACGCTCCTTAGCTAAAACGTCTTTATTTACACATAGATGGAGTGGTGTGGTCTACTTCCTTTTAGCCATATTGTGATCTCTTCCAGATTCTAATGCAAAGATGTAGCTAAATGCTACACTAGCATGCACAAGTTGATATCATGAACTGGCACTCAGTGTTTCTGTTCACCTGGTGTTTATACTGTGGGTTCATTCATTCATTCATTCATTCATTCATTCATCTTCTGTAGCCGCTTGTCCTCTGGACAGTCGCAGGGGGGGCTGGAGCCTATCCCAGCTGTCGTTGGGCGAGAGGCGGCGTACACCCTAGACAGGTCTCCAGTCTATGGCAGGGCTAATACAGAGAGACAGACAACCATTCACACTCACATGCACACCTAGGGCCAATCCACCATCTTTTTTTATCTCTATTTTGGTCTCCACCAGTTCTAGAGGGAAATGCGTGTGTGTTCTGGCCTAGCTAATATGGAAATGTTAGCACAAGACTTGCTGAAATGTTAGTATCTATCTATCTGTCTATCTATCTGTCTATCTATCTACACTATATTACCAAAAGTATTCGCTCACCCATTCAAATGATCAGAATCAGGTGTTCTAATCACTTGGCCTGGCCCCAGGTGTATAAATTCAAGCACTCAGGCATGCAGACTGTGAAACAAGACATTTGTGAAAGAATGGGCCGCTCTCAGGAGCTCAGTGAATTCCAGCGTGGAACTGTCATAGGATGCCACTTGTGCAACAAATCCAGTCGTGAAATTTCCTCGCTCCTAAATATTCCACAGTCAACTGTCAGCTCTATTATAACAAAATGGAAGCGTTTGGGAAAAACAGCAACTCAGCCACGAAGTGGTAGGCCACGTAAAGTGACGGAGAGGGGTCAGCGGATGCTGAAGCGCATAGTGCAAAGAGGTCGCCGACTTTCTGCACAGTCAATTGCTACAGAGCTACAAACTTCATGTGACCTTCAGATTAGCCCAAGTACAGTACGCAGAGAGCTTCATGGAATGGGTTTCCATGGCCGAGCAGCTGCAGCCAAGCCACACATCACCAAGTGCAATGCAAGGCGTCGGATGCAATGGTGTAAAGCACGCCGCCACTGGCCTCTAGAGCAGTGGAGACGCGTTCTCTGGAGTGATGAATCACGCTTTTCCATCTGGCAATCTGATGGACGAGTCTGGGTTTGGAGGTTGCCAGGAGAACGGTACATTTCAGATTGCATTGTGCCAACTGTGAAATTTGGTGGAGGAGGAATTATGGTATGGGGTTGTTTTTCAGGAGCTGGGCTTGGCCCCTTAGTTCCAGTGAAAGGAACATTGAATGCTTCAGGATACCAAAACATTTTGGACAATTCCATGCTCCCAACCTTGTGGGAACAGTTTGGAGCGGGCCCCTTCCTCTTCCAACATGACTGTGCACCAGTGCACAAAGCAAGGTCCATAAAGACGTGGATGACAGAGTCTGGTGTGGATGAACTTGACTGGCCTGCACAGAGTCCTGACCTGAACCCGATAGAACACCTTTGGGATGAATTAGAGCGGAGACTGAGAGCCAGGCCTTCTCGACCAACATCAGTGTGTGACCTCACCAATGCACTTTTGGAAGAATGGTCAAAAATTCCTATAAACACTCTCCTCAACCTTGTGGACAGTCTTCCCAGAAGAGTTGAAGCTGTAATAGCTGCAAAAGGTGGACCGACATCATATTGAATTCTATGAGTTAGGAATGGGATGGCACTTCAGTTCATAGAATGAGTAAAGGCAGGTGAGCGAATACTTTTGGTAATATAGTGTATCTGTCTGTCTGTCTATCTATCACGTCTTCTGTTGTAGCGGCCATATTGCTTCCACATTCTGGAAGTTAAGAGATTTGCACGATCCACTTGTCTGAGGCTCCACCTACTCTATATATGAGAACAAGTATCTCAGGCTGTGTTGCTTTGGTTTCTATCAATCCTTTTTTGAAATGCGTCTCTTTAGACTTCTTTTACATTTTGGATTGACGGGGTCCCCCTTTAAATATTTTCTTGAGAAATCC
Source organism: Chelon labrosus (assembly GCF_963514085.1). Lineage (NCBI taxonomy): Eukaryota > Metazoa > Chordata > Actinopteri > Mugiliformes > Mugilidae > Chelon > Chelon labrosus. Next base: position 20,483,869 of record NC_140353.1, read on the forward strand.
ACCTCTATATTCTGCAGCAAGTATATTTAATATGTGCATACCATTTCCTGAAATTAAACTTCCTTTTATGGTCGTCATGACCTGATTCTACTTAAACTGCCACTGCAAATTCCCAGGCACTATAGTTTTTGTGCTCGGTACATAACTAATCGTGTTTAATTTGAATTACTGCAGCAGTTTTGTGACCTGCTGGCTATTAGCTGTTTTAGCCTTCTTTTGTTTTGCCTGCTAAATATGGCCTTTGGTCCTCTTTAAACTAGATGTGCCAGAAAACAACAGGAGCAGGAACTGTTGAAATAAATTTTCCTTCTGTTTGCATTCGTTGTTATTCATGCCTTTTAGTTTCTCATTGCTAACAGTCACAACAGCGCTGTCACCGGGGCTCATCTGATATCTTGATACCGCTAGCATTTATTGTCTGTCAATGCTTGATGCCGGAGTGATGCTGGGGGGTTAATGCCTTCCGTCGAGACTGCTTGGTGAAATTGATAGCCTCGCTGTGACAGATGAGATAACCTGCAATCGCAGGCAAACGCAATTTACGGGTACGGCAGATGGATGCTAAGGACGCACTCAGAAGTAGGGCAGTTTTACCTTGGGGAATAGCTCGACGTGCACAGAAGGCTCCCGCAGAACATTCGAAAGTTGTTGTTTTGCAAGGGAAATCATGAGAGAGAGGCGGGAGGAGAGAGAAGGGGAGGACTATTTTATTAAACTCTGCTCTCTGTGAAATAATAGAGAGGGGATCAGTTCCTACTGAGGCCTGATTCGCGCGGAATAGCTCGGATGGAAGGCAATTGCAGTTCAAAAATTAAGTGGAAAATAACTTGGGATTTAGCCTCAAAGCCTCTGTGGCGTCCCCGCACCACTCTCATCTGCTGTGGGAAGGAAACGGGAGCTTGGTCCCTTTCCAGAAAACTGTCCCCTTACGGCTTCGCTCACTCACCTTCGCTGACAGAATGAGCTCGGAAAACACAACAAATAAATAAATCCAAAGCCGAGGCAAGGCAAGGCAAGGCAAGGGAAGGAGGAGCCGGCATGCAGGCAGTCAGATGCATTTTGATGTGTTGTGAAATAATGAATATACGGCAAAGCACTACTTGGAAACAGAGCACAGCTGCGGGGCATTTTCATGGGCTTCTTCACCTCAAATTGCCATGCATTACAGGGAGACATTTCCCTAATGAATTTAATCATCGCTCGCCGTTGTCACTGAGTTGGTCTTTTGTTTGCATTCATGCCTGGCGACCATGGCCCAGCTGCTGGAGTGCAGCATATGTGCCGAGTGAAGCCGGCAATTGATGCTCTGTTCAGAGACATCAGCTGTAAGACCTCAGATGCAGCTCCGGAGAATTTATTATTACTCCCACCCTTAGGTCACAGACGGCGTGCCGCTCAGATATTTAAACTCATCAACATCCGGTGTACGCCGAGCGCTCGTTGGCTGCTTCTCTGTCACCGTGCGCTTCCGCTCATCCCAGACCATCTGAGCCGGGATTAGTGTGGGTGATTGTGGAGGCCAGGTCATGATGCAGCACTCCACCAGTGCTTCTCACAGAGCCCGAGGTGTGTCTTGGCTCTCTGACGCTCCCACTAATCTTAACCCAGATCCGACAGTGTGCCTCTGCGGGGTGTTGTGTTAAGTGTTGTGTTGGTTTCTGAACACACCAGACAGCCCCTCCTCCACGCTGCCACGGTGGGAACCACACACGCTGATATGATTCTCGGCCCAAGACATTCTCTTCCTCTCCCCTCCTTGGTCTCTTCCTGTCTCAGTGGTGTTTTTGTTTGTTCTTTGCAGACCAAAGAATTCACACAGTGTCCTCAGGACAGTCGATGTTGAGATGAGTCTGCTGTTTGAACTCTGGGAGGCATTGACGTGGACTCTAATCTGAGCTGCTGTTAATTGTCGATTTCCGAGGCTGGGAACTCTAATGAACTTCTTTGCAGCAATGAGAACTCTTCTTCGTCGTCTTTTCTGGGATCCTCATGAGTAAAAGCTACAGCAGCACTTTGATGAAACTGTTAAACTTCTCAAAACCTTCCAGATTTGCTGACCTCAGTGTCCTAAAGCCATGAAGGACTGTTTCTCTTTATAGTTGAACAGTTATTGCTGTAATATAATTAACATTTGCTGTATCCTGACACCACCCCAGCTCATTATGACACAGATACACAAATATAATCAACATACAAAGCTATAATATACATTTGTTAGCCTATATTGTAGCCCAACAGCTAACAGACACCCAAAAGAGTACAACAGAATTCATTTCTAATTTTACTGCAGCTGTCATTTTTATCTCATACTTTATGATAGTACCATGTAATTCAATGTGTAGACTTGTGCAACATGCATTAACTGTCTTGCATTAGATATATGTACGACACTAGATAATAATTACCCTAGTCTTTGGTCAAAGTTGATTTATTTTATGTTAAAGAAGGAGGGCTACTTTTGAAAACTAATGCCGGTGCTGCATTCAGGGCTTGCAGGGAATTCTGAGATGCTCACACCAACAGCAGAGATGCATATTCACACAAAAAGACAAACCTCAGGCGTGGATGTTCTGAAAAGCGCAATTTGAACCGGTGGCTTTCAGCGCTCAAAAAGACTCCTGCTTTTGTGCCAAGTGCCTCCGAATTGTCAGAAGTGTGGGTTCTGGAGCTTCCCACCAGCGAAACTTGAATGGAGTAACCCTGAAGCCTTTTTTTTTTTTTTTTTTTTTTTTTTTCAAATTCCATCTGTAGCTTTGCTTTCATGTGTCACATCCCAGCAGCAACAGAGTGCCAGTGCAAGCCACCTTAATGTTCACTGCAATATAATACGGTTGTGTCAGGTAAATAAAATACAGCTGTGGATGCTCTGCATTACCTAGGTTTAATGGTATCTGGACATCATGCCAGATTAACAATAGGTGGAATATGGATAAGTGTATTTTTATGGAGGTAAAGCTTGTAATCAGTGTTGGCAGTAGATGTAAATCATGAGGTGTGGAATTCCTTCAGTTGCAAACGCGTGAAAAAAAATATCCTTCATGTAGCAAGGCTGCAGTTTTGACCTTAATGCAGAAGAATCTTCCCTTTCACAAAGCTGAAAGTGGTATAGTTGCCTCCCATGTATGTAGTTAAGTTAGCTGTATAACATTTGCCGTCATTTCCCCACCATTCATGCCGGGCACAGATATTCTAGAATGTTTTTAAAAACTGCATTATCAGAAATGTGGCGATAATTTTATAGTATTATTATTTATATTATTAACCCTTTCCAGCCCCGGAGAGAAGGTTGGATGGCTACAGATCATGGCGCATCCGACGAAAAGGCTTCCTGCTACGATCATCGGTTAAATAGGGGGTGCTTCGTTTGCGTTGCATCACATCTGGTAGAGTTGCAGTTGACGATTTTCAGATCAGCAGATTGCTGAACCTTTCTCGCTCTGGCTGGAGAGTTGGTCTGTGGAAATGGACGAGGACACTTTCAAAAGTCTCCCAAGTGTCTGGTATCCTCGGTGCAGAAGTTGTTTTTTTTTGGTATTATAGTTATGAAGGTGTTACTGAATGAAAAGACAGATGTTTTTAAACACAAGAAGCTCTTTTAGAGGTTTCAGAGAATCACATATTTCGCAGTCATGTAATCATTTGATTACAACACTATTCTTACAGTAGGTATTAGCAATATGAAATGTTCACGGAGTAATGATGAGCTGCCACACTGTAAAAATAACTCTATAACGTATATGAGGGCTGAGGGCACGCCCAGAAAACGAATAAGAACAGAACTGCTGCTCAAACACTTTCCTTTGCCTTTGGATAGCAGCTTAGCTTTTTCACAAAGAACCTTTTTTCAGCTGCTCTTAGTTCACCTGCCTTTGCTGTATCCCGGTGGCCGCGCTGCAGCTGTGGCCGCGCTGTGATGTGGCTTCTCCTCGCTAGACACAGCGGGGAAGCGCTTGACTTCAGAGAATATCAAAGTGAGCTGCAGAGTCTGGAGGGCGGAGGGCCCGTGGGATCTCGGACAGGCGACGGCTCCCTTCCCCTGTGAAACACAATTCGGGGACATTAGGATGTCGCCACCGACTGACCAATATGACCGTGGGGACGCAGGCGGGGGTGGGGGCTGTGGATGTGAAACTTGAGAAGGCTTCGAGTCGGTAGGAGGGCATTTTGCAGGGCAGCGGTGGTGGAACCGGTGTCGACGGCAGTGTGTCTGGTGTATGGCTCCGACGCTTGTCACTATCAAGGCAAAGCACTTAAAATGCATGATTTATACCGTGGGTCAGATTACAATTTGCAAGGGCTGCATTCATCAAAATTCATCATATCCTCGCGTCTGTGTTTCATCTTCTTTCCATTATTTAATTTCCAGTGCGGCGTTCTAGTTTCACCGTGACCCTTTTCTCCTCTCCCTCATGTATTCTCTGTTGTTGTTGTTGTTGTTGTTGTTGTTGCACCCGTCATCTAATGGCAGGTTCATTTATCAGCAGTCAGTAGTTCCAACCCACTGATGCTACCAGATTTCAACTAACTTTTACATTTTCAAAGCCTCTGAGCTGCGGATTTCAATTGTGTCTCATACGTGGCAGCAAGCAGCATACGTTGTGTTATTTCATTAAGAAAGCTGGAACAGTGTGTGTGTGAATATGAATAATGAAAAGCGCGCATCACTGTAGATTTGAGGCTCATAAAGACATCAGATTGTGGCGCACTGAGCCTGTTCTCTAAATCACACTCCCCAGTGGACTGTGACACGGATTTCTGTCAACAAACTTCGGGGTGTAATGTCCCCTTGCCTGCAATTTACAGCTCACAGGCTCCGTGGATCGCAGCCTCGGAGGAGAAAGGTGTAAGGACCGTCTGCCGGCGTGCCAGCTAGCAGTGATTAGCCCCGATGCAAGGCACCGCTCTTGATGGTAAGAGCTGCGACCGTGCTAGTTAGTTTCTCCAGTCCAGTGTGATTTTGTCAAAGGGACGGATGCGTTGACCTCAAAGCTTAGCTGGCTTTAGTTCATCCACTCATCAAGACAGCTCAAGGCAGAAATGTTAAACAGTTATTTAATACCAAAGAGTGTAATGTCTCTCTGCAGTGTTACACCTGGGAGTTAAAGCACCTGACTTTCCGCAGGTGATAAGTGCCCTTCAGCCTCGGATTTGTAAATAGTACCTTGACCAAACCGTGAGTCGCCCTCCGCAGGCCTGCAACAGATCCCCCCCCCCCCCCCCCTTCCCGGAACGACGATGACGCAGTGAATACGGCTGTGCCTCCAGAGTGGCATGTGTTGGAGTCACTGACTGCACGGTTGTAATGCTACGCAGCTAAACGGTTGTTTCTCACCCGTTCTGTTGTCCATAATGGCCTGCACTTGTTAAATCACTGAGAGGCAAACAAGCAGAATGCTTCTTCGCCCACTCACCTAGTCCTTGAATGAAAAAAACAAAACAAAACAAAGGGTTGAGAAGATAAAAACTTAAGGAGCTAAAATCGAAATTGGTCCTGCAAACTTACCATGCATTAGATAATAAACCCAACCATGCAGCCATTAAAGTTACAAGGAACCTCAAGTAAAGTGTCCTGCAACAGTGTGTATGGCCCCAAAAGAGCCCTGACCATGGAGTCAGTCTGGGGTCACATGAAGACCTCTGTAGAAGAACGGCGGCAAGCTTTTTAAACGCATGAGGAGAACTGTTAAGTGCTCGCACCAAATTTGATTTAGGTTTAGTGCACATTGCATTTCACTGACCTGAATTTGTCAAAGAAGGGATGCAGTGGTGGGACAGGAAGCGTAGGCTTTATCTGTTGTGGGAACTCGCGGAGTAGTGGATCATTATTACACTTCCCGGGATGCATCTGTTTTATTTCCCTAGCCTCCAGGATTAGAGATACAAACAATAGCATAGCGCGATGTTGTTAATGAGCAAACAACTTGTTAGCTTGGGAGCTCTGTCTGGCCTACAGTAACATTTGTTCGCTTCTATTGTGTCCTCTCTGGGAGACAGTTTGAAATCACAGAGATGAATCCGCTTTTGTCTGCACGCACCTCTGGGTCGCAATAAACACGGAAGGTAATTAAATGGAAGCGCAGCCTCTGTGGGGCATTCTCCGCTCGCTGCTGTCACTTGCGCAATCTCCCACACACCAGTTGAATGTCCTGCGTTAATGTGACTTCGACAGTCTTCATTCGCCAAGTATATAACTCCAAATTCGCTCACCGCCCCCATGCGCGGCGCGAGAAAAACACAGCCGCTGCTGAAGTTATCACCGACAGCATGACAGCAGCTCCTTCAGGACGCCTCTTCTTACTCGCTCGTGTGCAGTGGGCCCCGAGGTTTAGCAACAAAAACTGTTTAGCTCCAGAGATCTAAAATGGAGAGCTCCTCGTGCCGCTGCTGAGTGATAACATTCAGGCTCTGCTGGGGATGTCGCCACTGTGAAGAAGCTGTAATTTAGAGAGGGGTTGGAAGAGCTTATCTTCCTAAGCCCCTGAGCAAAATAAAGCAATAGCGAAGGGGAAACACACACACGGAAGACAGAAGCAATGAGTCATTGTTGTCGGCAAACAGGAGTAAAATCTCTGTCTGGATGAAAGTTCTGTGGTCGAAAAGAGAGACGTACCGCTTATTATTCATAGGATTTTATGGTAAGACATTGAGAGTCACGCAAAATGGGACCAAAAGGTCAATTGCTGCTACACATTGGTGACTGTCTTTTCATTCTGCTGCAAGGGTTGTAGCAGCAGGAAATGAAAGAAGTAAAAAGGAGATTTGATATTTTGCTTGTCTTGCTATGACAAAGCTGTCGAGCTGCCGGGAAACTGCTGAAAACCCTGTGTCACAAAAGCAACATTATTCTTTCCATGTTCTCCCACGGTTTCATTTTATCCTTTTCAAATGCGCGCGCAGACCGCATACGTCCTTGAGCGCTGCGGTTTAGATTCCGTTTGACTGCAAGTCTCACGAGGTATTTGCATGCATTTGCACAGAAACACCATCACCGTCAACAAGTAAAATTCATAAGGGTGCAGCTTTAAGTGCTCATCGTAATTGGCTCTCAAGATTTCAGTTTCAGAGTCGTCCATGCTCTGTTATAAATTGCAGTCATTAGGCCGAAAATGTCCCATCCCTGCTTTAAAGCCGAAGTTTCCTCTCAGCGGCGTCTCTGATAAATTGATAGCAGGTCCTCTAATCTCACTGTGCTCCTTTCCGGGTCCTCCCCGATGATTGCTCTGTTGATGGGTTCTTTGCAAAGCACTGTCCTTGTCCCGCTGCAGCGAGTTTACATCTCTTAGTCAGCATGAGCCCACGGTATGCACACAGTGTTCCCTCGGCGCCGCTTTTGAACGTCAACCTTTTCTTTTGCTTGTTTATGAGACATTCGGTTGGGAGAAAATTGCGGAGGATTAGACTGACGTGCTTTTCGCCGTGAAAACTCTCTGCTCTGCAACGAAACACATCAGTGCGCGTGTTTTTTTCAACTGTGGCTGGAGGTTAACGATATAGTTCTAATGATCTTGCCTGTACAAGCCATTTTTAAAGCCTTACCTTGTAAAAGTGACTTTTTTTTTTTAAGGTTGGCGTATGTTTGGGTCATGATTACAACGGACTCCAACGCTTTGTTGACCCAAGCCTCCTCCTTGGGAGCTCCTCAGGAGGTCAGGGTGGATGGATGGGTCAACAAAATGTTGTACTCTGTCACCTATCCCTGTTTTCTTTTCCCATTGACAGATTGGTCTCTTGTAAACGTGACTCAATGGTACACCAGCTTTAACAAACTCAGTTTAACATGGTCAGACCTGCTCCAAATTACAGTGTGGACAAAGGCAGGAGTATATTGTTTTATTTTTCAGGTGTAAATCACACATTTTCAGTCAAGTGATTCGATTAGTCACAGGAATTATGACGGGAGGGAAGGAGGAAGTTGAGTGATGTAATTATAGATTGAGAAAGTCTAAATAAGGACTCCCTACGGCTAGTTGAGTCACTTGACTGAAAACATGGCATGTTCGTCTGGAAAATTCGATTTACATGCGACTTACCTTTGTCTCGGACCATTTGTTCACCTGCTGTTGTCATGTCTTTTGTGATTTGCTCAACGGTTTACGACCAGTGGGTGCATTTAGCTCCACCTACACATGACTTTCTTTATATATAATGTGTCGGTGAGCCAGAATTGAGGCTGTGGGACAACAGGAAGTTCACAGAAACAAACATTAACATTTCTTAAAACAGAAAAAGAATAGCATATCAAACAGCGTACTTATGGGACAGGTAAATTATTGTTTTGCCTCGGTGAATTAATCCTTTCAAGCACTAACAACACAGAGATGCATGTGTTTATGTAAATCTCACTCAGGTATTAGCCTATATTGTTCCTATAACACGAATACAGCCATTAAGCTCCCTGCAACTGCAACTAAGATGTGCTGGGTTGCATGGCTTGTGTTCCACATGATTATATGAAGTGGTGTAATTGTGCTGTAATTAGTTATAATAAGCTGCTGGCAAGCACATTCTGGGATGCAGGGAAAACTGCCAAAAATAGGAAGAACTAGGTGTGAGCTGAAAAATGTAACGCCTTGGGCCTCTGATGATCATTTTGTGCATCTGCAAATTCTAACACAAGACAGCATGTTTTACTGACACTGTAAAAAAAACAAAAATAAAAAAGCATCGCGCAGTGCTGGAGCTGAATGCTCCCAGTGTGAATACCCAGTGTATCCCTCCTAATATCATCAGATGAACCCGTGCTTGTGATCTGTCTCATCCAGTCCGCGCAGTTTGTTGTGATGGCAGTGAATTGTTGTCGCTGAGATGTTGGTGTTTTTGCTCCGAACAGATGACCAGTGCCAGTATTATGTTTCTGCCTTTGCTGGTGGAGCAAACACAGGAAAAAAAAAGAAAGGAAAAAAGAAAGAGCCACACAGCCTGAGGTGATGAGCCCATACAATCCCACAGTAGGCTATCCTTTAGATGTCAACAGTTGCAACAAAGCTTCAATTTGTTGCTTGTATGAAGCGAGCACTGAAATAGAGACACAAAGGGACGGAGAGAGCCTCTCACATTCTGGTGAAGGCACAAAGATCTGTGTTAGCCCTGCGATAGACTGGCGACCTGTCCAGGGTGTACCCCACCTCTCGCCCAATAGGCTCCAGCGACCCTCCAGAGGACAAGCGCTTACAGAAAATCAATGAATGAATTAAATATTCTGCTTTACAGCCACAGCTTAGAGTGGCCGTGAGTTCTTCCCAGTACGCGGGCCACAGAAAGGCCAAATCTCCTGCCTGAATTCCTTGCCGTAGTGTCCTTGCCCTTTTTTCTGGTGCTAAGAGCTCAACAGTGTAGTGCTTTATAGCACTTTCCAAAATTCACTGGTTAGATGGAACTGGGTGTGAGGTGGCCATGATGTAGTTTTATTGCTGCTAATACGAATGGCCCAGCTTGAAAATCCACCGCTTTGCATGAATACTAACGCCTAAAACTCATACCAAACTGAACCTGCCTCTTTAAGACCTGACACGACAGCATACAACTAATAAAACATTCGGTCTTTAAGCTCAGATTTGTTTGTGATGACCATTTGGCAAAGGGACCACATGCCCTCACACTGTGTCACTATCCCCACCCCCTCCGCAACTAAGAGCCCGTTCAGACCTTGCATTAAGATCCGATCTGGGCGATCCGAGCGTATAAAAGACAGGCGTGAACACCTCCAGGACGCAGTGAGATCGCATTTGAGGTTGCCTGGGTCAAATGCGTCTGCATTCCTTTGCTAGTGTGAACACAATGTGTCCTGGGTCACATAAGTATTTAATATGAGTACACCAGTGTGATTCTGGGTTAATTATTGATGTGGTCATCTGAGAAGCTGTGTGCGGTCAAGTTACGTCTTTCCTCAATCACCGGTGTCTGTCTTCATTTACCTTTATTACCAGAGATTACGGTGTGTCTAGAAAATTCCAGGGTTAAAGTTATAATCTGAGTTTTGTGCAGGTCTAACATCAGGGCGGAAATCAAGAGACTTAACGTGTGAAGCCAAAGTCATGACACACACACGCATAAAATATTGCTGTTCTCGGTTCTGGAGCAGCGGTAGAGATCCATTAGAGACAGATGCTGTTAAAATATTCTACGTACCCTAGATGATGTCTGGGTTTTATTTGCATACAGAGCGCGAAACTGAGATCAGATCTGGCGCTGCATTTGGAGCCGCATGTTTAACCCCTTGATGCCAAGTGACGCAAATTCGCAGTGCATGTAACGCATGAAATAACGCATGTAATCCTCCAATGTCGGTTTGTGCACATTCAGTACATACCTAGGAACCTTTTGCAAGCACTAGTTTCTCGTAGGACCAGTCGGAGTGGGAACTACATCCGGTTAACGGAAGCTAACGAATAGGAAGTTCATTTGTGAATTAACGCTTTAAAGTTTAGAAGTCCGAAGTGAAACGCTTGAAATCTGTTTCAAATTGGATTATAATAGTTGGTGTTAGAGTGTATAATTTGAATTTGTAATGTATTTGTACATGTCAATTTTGTAATTTCAGTAAATGTTATACCATTTTTACCTTTCATGCCAATTGTCTAATTTGCATCCTACCTAAAATTATATCTATACTGTGTACTATAGACAAATTAACAATCTCCACTTAATTAAGCATCAGCTTCAAAGCACAAACACAAATAATTAATTGTTTTATATAATTGTAAATCAAATCAGGCGTCAAGGGGTTAATGCCAGGTCTGAACACGCGTACCTGAAGCTGGTCACTTGTAATTGGATTGCCAAGATCGGATCTTAACGCCCCCTGTTCAGACCTAACATCAACATCTGTCCTGGGGATGTGAACACACCGACCCAGAACACATTTAGGACGCATTTGAGTGATCCAGTCTCACATTTTGGAAGTGGTCTGGGACACATTAGACTGCATTCCTTTGGTAGTGTGAAAACACAATGTGCACTGGGTCACGTTAAAGACCGCCTACTCGACAGGGGTGCTGTTGTACTGGTTAATTATTGAGGAAATACACTTATTACCAGAGATATTTTTCTTCCACTGCTTCAGACAGCACAGCGGTGAAATTACAGTGCGTAGCGAAGTGTTCAGGGTTCAGTTCTAATCTGAGCTTTGTGCAGGTATCTAAAATAACTAACGTCAGGGCGGAGATCAATAAATAAATAACAACTTAACATGTGTGCTTTCAGCGAGTGAGAGAGAGGCTTCAGAGCTTGTTCCAGCTTATGTAGGCTATCATTTCCCCGTGATGCACACGCAACAAACAGCTGTTCATGGTTCTGATACAGCGACAGAGACCCATTAGAGACAGCAGATGTCAAAAATATTCTACTGCGCCTGAAATTATGTCGGCTTTATTTGCATGCAGAGCGCAAAACCTGGGATCGGACGTCAGGTTGCAGTTGGAGACGTATGTGGAGACGCTTTTTAGTGCCAGATGTGAGGCACTTTCAGCCTGCCACTTGTAATCAGATGTTTATGCAAGGTCTGAACAGGGCATAGATGGTGTTGAACCATCACTGCCACCATTTCAAAAACATTTTGAAAAATAAGAATGAAATCGGTGTGATAAAACAACATATACACTGATCAGGCATAACATTATGACCACTGGAATGAGATGTAACATGTGGATGTACTTAGACATGTAGCACACACCTAGACCAGACCAGGTACCCCCACCCCATAGCAATGACACTCCTTGATGGCAGCAGCCATCCCCAGCAGGATGCAGCCTGACACAGACACACACACAAAAACTCTTTAGGAACAACTAAAAATAACATGAAGAACAGCACAAGGTGTTGACCTGGTCTCCAAATTCACTAGATCCCAAACTGATCAACTATCTGTGGGATGACCCACAGAGGCCCCTCCCCTCAAAGACCCCCACTAACAACATTCTGTCGCCAGACACCACAGGACACCCTCAGAAGGCCCATGTCCATTCTCTGATGAGTCACAATTACTTTGGAGGCACAGTATTAGGGAGGTGGTCATAATGTTATGCCTGATCGGTATATACTAAGAAATTTTAAACTGGCGAGTGCTGGGAATATCTCACTCACCTCCTTAAATCACTGATTATCGTCATCTGACACATCTCCATGAAGCAAAAACATCACAGAATGAATGTGAAATCGGCATATTACACATTTTAATACATATTGAGTGGTAATGCCCCCTCTGGCTCAGCTTTTTTTTTTTTTTTTTTTTCTCACGCTTTTCTTTGTGATTTTCTTGTTCTGAGGACAAGATTCTTCAGACTCATACAATAGCACCTATTTGTCATTGTGTCAGAGCGACTGTACAGTAGGTATGTTAATTCAGAATTACCAGAGGAAATATGCAAGGATAGGCTTAGTTCAGTCCAATCTGACCTTAGCAAAGAGATCACCTTTTTACAGTTTTCTTAACATATGACGTTTTTATGGTTGGGAGGAATGGTTCCATTGTACATTTCCTTTAGAACACTTTATCCATCATAGTTGCTGTGATTCATTTAACATATTTTTTTTTCCCAACAGCCTTGAGCTCTGTATAGGATTGAGCTATTCTCTCTGAAATCACCCTGTGAACATACCAGGAGATAATCAGTGAACAATGCCCCGCAGGACCCGAGCTGAGCTCCACTTTGTCCGCATGATTCAGCTCCACTGAAAGGCAAATTATCCCGCAAACTGTTGCTTCATTCTTCTGCTTGAGTAAATTGCTTCTCCTCCCGCTAGCCACGATGGCGGTCTCGCTGACAGAGGCTCCGCATACGGGCAAAACAAAACAAAAAAAAAAAGCGTGTCACTCAATCCATCCATCCATCATGCAGCTCATTTGAGAGGAACAGTTTTTTTGCCAGCGCGCTCTTTTCTGCGCTGCGCTGCATGTGGGGCGACCCTGTGGCGAAAACTAGCCCTTGCAAACAAGACACTCGCTGATCTTGGGCGAGCTCCAATTCTGGCCTGTGAAGTCGAGCTTTCATCTACACTTGATGCTAAAGAAGCCCCATCAGGGTGCACCAAGATGTCTCAGTCGCAGCAATAAAGGGACACTAGTTGATCAAGTAAAGTCCGTCTTCACTGATGAAAGCAGCATTTCTTTTATATTTTGAAATAAGTCCTACATCAAAATGTCAGCAGACATGTTTTTTTTCTTCTAAAATAAGCATAGCTACTCCATTCACTCAAAAGATTTTATTTATAAAATCATCCAGCTACATCAGCATCGTTACTGCTTTTGGTGATGTTCTCTTGATGGCGTCTTCTCACGTCACGTTTGCGAAAAACATCCCTCACCATGCATGCTCCAGCTCCAATAAACAATTCTGATTTGTTGCATTTTGCCATGTAGGCACCAGAGTTTTTGACCGTACGAGACATTTTCTCTTCTGGCACATCCGTCTGCTTTAAAGCAGTGTCTCTTGTGAATCCCTCAACATTTTGGAACTGCAATACCAAGTCACTGGTTTGCCTTTTTGTTTTTCATGGCATCATTGGTTTAGATATGTGTGAATCAGAGTAATTGCTGGCTTGATTACTTATGTTGATCCTTCATTAGAAAAGCTACCATCAGTCATATTAGACCAATCCAGACAAACACAGACCTCCCCTCTGACTAATAGGGTTTTAAAACATTTTTAATCCAAACATTCGTTGACCCCGTTTGATGAATGACTATTTGGAACTTATTGCTCAAAACACATTAATCAAGGACAAAGATGACCATTATACCCCAAGTAAGAAAGACACAGTGTAACAGACTTGAATATGCACTAGACTGTTAAAAATAAAGCTTGGTTTATGGTCAGTGTTGCCAGATACTGGTGGTGGCAAGATGCACCAACACTTCCAAAATGGGTTGTTACTTCTACGGTTTAGGTGCGACATAGCTCTAGACCCTACGATGTAGCCTACGCTGTGGCCTGAACAGCTGTGATCAGTCCACAATGCCTTTACTCGTTTAGTAGTCTCTTAGGCTGGACAAGCACAGAAAATGCACCCTCCTTCTGCCTCCTAGAAAGAATCGGCCCAGTTGTCTTCTTTAAATTCCGTGTTTCAGTGATTTCAGTAAAAGTAACTAGTACTAACAGTAGCATGAGCTGAAGAGTCGGCAACTAGCGTATTAGTGGTGTAACTAAAGAACAATGCTGACACACCAGTGTACAAGTATTAATGCTTTCACTGACCTAGCCCCCTGCTGTGTAGGATCCACATAGATCTGTTGTGTGAGTATAAACCAAGCTCTAGTCTTCAAACATCCCATGATGCTGAAGTGTGGTTACGCTAGTATTATTCAGTAACAATACTTGATGATTTAACCCTTCATGGGGATAGGAACCACATTTGGTGACTTCCACACACACATTTTAAATTGCGTCCCGTGCCTCTTGGTGAGGTCGAGAACCAATCAGAGAAGATCAAGGAAACAGTCAAAATGGGGGTCAGGCGTGGTCTGCAAGGTCCACCTCTGCATGAACGCTGAACATAACTGCTCCATTAGGTACCATGCAGAAGTGGCCTAATGTTGTCTAATGTGATAATGTGTATATTGACAAGTGCCTGTATGGGCACTTATGTTCTAATGGTCTAAATACATGTTTTATTTTAATTTTTTTTTATGTTGAATTATTTTAAATGTCCAACTAGTTCAATGAGTGCCCTATAAAGGGTTAAATACAAAATGGGCCAATATTTTAATATTGTTTAAATATAAATAAATCAATTTCATAGTTACATGCCTTCTGAAACAAACTATACCACAGTCATATTGTTGGGTTGTCCAATTAAAACATAAATGAATGTACCAAGCATTAATTTGTGTTTTCCAAAGAAACAAACGGAGCGAATACCATAAAGAATAAATACACAAAACAAATACGTGTAGACCTACTTACTGAGAAGTATTTACGGTCCACCATGGTTTTAGTGGCAGTTTCTCTGCTGGATGAAATGATAGGCTGTCTCACTTTTATGGAATGATTCAGTGAGGGGATAAAGTCATTAGAAGAGCTTTATTTTTCCACAATGAGCAGTGTTTTCTAGCAGCCGCAACAAACCCAGGATAAAGTGGTTTGAATATTGTTCTGTGATAAAACTGGATGCACTCCGAGGGCTGTAGCACCGAGAGCCTTGCCGGTTACGGGCTAATAAATATTACAGAGCGCCAGATCTTCCCAGACATGGCCACAAAAACACACAGCGTCTTTGTGCCGAGGCCTGAATTGATAGCTGTGGTAGTTTGGCTTCTTTCAAGACCGATGCTCAGCTATCTCAATGGCCCCCTTCTTTCACTGACTCTGCCCCAGCGTCTGCTCCGGTACCCTTTAACGTGCTTAATGCCCCTGGCATTTATATATGAATGGGTAGAAGGCAAGCGTTTCATTATGTTTATTTAGTGGCGCAAAATGTTTGTAGGGGGACAAAAAATGAATAGCAATTTAAAAACCCCACTATATGAGTCGTAGTTAGCACTCTTGAGGCAATATTTTTTACATATCTTGAAGAGGCAAGAAATGCATTACTAAATAAAGAGTTACGACCGTAGTGCTGGTGAGATCCCATTATCATATTAGTCTTACTGCTTTTAGTAACCGTGAATGCACACCCAACAGATGTTACATCACCAAGATATTTCCTCCCAATTAGTCTCAAGTGATTGTCTAAACCTTGTGTTGGGGTGATAATTTAAAGGTAGGCGGAACAGGCCTGGAGTGTTTTTTATAATAGCTGTGTGAACAGCTGTTTGGAGAAAAAAAAAACAACACCGCATTTCCTCACATCCAAGTCCAGCGGTGCCGATGAAACAAAAGAGAGGCCTCAGATCTCCTGCTGCATCAATTTGAGGAGTCGGATTATGATTAGGAGTCAAATGAGTTTTCGCAGGCTAGATTGAGCTCAATTACCTGCATTAATGGAACTTACCGGTGACGGTGGAAATGGGAAATGAGATGGATTAAAATTGGCCTTTGGCAGGTGCATGGCAAATTATCTCCCTCAAGGGTAGCAGCCGAAGCGCGGATCACTTTGTCCTGTTTAGAAAAATGGTTTGGAGTACGGTTATGTGCACTTTTTCACCTTTGGCCATGAAACACTCAACACAGCACGTCTCAAGGCGTTTTGATTGTGCAGACACAAAAGCCACTTGGAAAGATAATTTCAGTGTGTGAATACACAAAGCCACATAATCAGTTTTTTGGAGTGCAGTAAGCTATCTGGATATGCTGGAAGGGATTGAACGACTTATTGTTTTGCTTTGAAATAATAAATGTTAGCAGTATCTCAAGCTACTATCCGTGTGTAGCCAGCAGTTAGGCTCGTTTTTTGATACCAAAGGGTTGCTGTAGCTACCTTAGAGAAGATTAAGCTCAACCAGTTACTTACATAGTACCTTCCCCAATGCTGGCTTTCAGCTTAAAATTGCGTAAAGCTAAGCATTTGTCATTTGTAAATGGGTGTAAATAACTTTCATTGGATCACTGTTTGATGTATTAATGCACCTCGAAAGCTGATACTCTGCCTGGGACTCACTCTAAACCCTGTGTGCAGTACTGGGACAGCAGTATTGCACCCCAGTATCGCACATCCCCCGAAACCAAAGCAAATAAACTGATTTATTCAGTTATTTTAATAACTTTACTTGGTTGTCTGTCTCTCTGTGTTAGCTCTGTGATAGACTAGAGACCTGTCCAGGGTGTACACCGCCTCTCACCCGATAACTGCTCTGATAGGCTCCAGCCCCCCCGTGACCCTTCACAGGACAAGCGATTACAGAAGATGAATGAATGAAGTTGGGAATGGGTTTCCTCCTATGTGACGCTTTGCCTTAAGATAGGACAAGCCACCAACAAACAGCTGAGATCAGGATACTGACCTGGCATTACTCCTAACCTAACTGTAGACATCTTTCCACAGACATGTCAAAATGTCTTATATACAGCACATAGTTGGCAGTTCGGCTAAGCTTTGAGTTTAATAACCAATCGGATCTATGTAACATTATGTAAAATTCGATTTTAGTATGTTTCAGCAACCCCTAAATCATTTCGGAAGCAGAGAAGTGGACAATAGCTGTGAAACATTCCAGGGGGTTATAGGAATTTATTTCATCAGCCGTGTTGTTAGCTGTTGTCAGGGGGCTTTGAGTTTACGGTGGCTCCCCTGGAGCTCAGTTTATACCTCTCCAAACGCTATTTCCTGCCATGACCCTCAGCAAAAAAACCCCACCAGAATCTTTGGAGTGCATTTCACATATGTCACTATGCGCTGCCATGCGAGGAATGCATGTCTCTGCTCTGAAGTCTGTGGGCGGTGGTGTGTCTCTGATTGGCTGGATGTGGTGTGTGGGAATGGGGAAAGATAAAAGGGAGATTGAAGCAGTGCAAATCTCTGTAAAAGCTAGAGATTTAAAATGAGTATAGGAATGTAACATAAAAAAAAAACAAAAAAAAACATGAATTCTCAACCGGGTAAAGCTTGCCTCAAAGTGTTTTTGTTTTTTTGTTTTTTCCTGGTAGTTCTTTGACAGATTCTAGCCTAAGGTGGATTACAACAATGGACCTAACACGCAAACCTTAGATGACCTCAAATGCAGTATGTCAAAAACAGAGGCAGACAAGAGACAACATGTTATCCTTTATAGCACTAACTGATTATTCTAAATTGGCCTTAGCTGAAGACCAGTCCAGGGTATATCCCAATACTTGCCCAATGTCAGCCATGACAGGCTCCAGCCCCCAGATAACTATCACTTAGAAAACTATTTTTTGCTTTCTGTTTTTCCACCAGCATTTCTTAGCCCTGAAAATGTAGGATTTGATATATCAACAGGGGTTTAAAGAGGTACTTATGCATAGTCAGTGCTTTACCTTCAGTACATGTTGATCAGAAAGGCCTGGGGTCAAGAGAAGAATACATTTTACCCTCATATAAGAAGGCCCGCCTAAATAACAATCAATAACAGTTTATTCTATGTTCAGAATATTTGCACTGCTTCACCATGCCATCAATGGTAGTCTGACTGCGGCACAGCATGTTACGTAGCACTCTTCAAAGATTCCCGGAGTTGCTGGTCTCCCGCTGACTCGATTGGTTAGCTTGTTTGTGTCATTTAGTGACTTTGCTTTGTTAACCGTTTACTTTGGATCCAAAAGAAAGTGTTAAAACAGCAGTCACACAGCTGCAGACCCTCATCTACCTGGTTCTGCGAGGTAAGAATTACTGTTTCTGTCTACGGAGTCTGGTGGCTGCAAGGACAATGTAGATCAATATAACAGCTTCAGTTCCCCATCATAAATACAGCATATACAATTATACTCATATTGATTTTTTTTTTTCTTTTTAGGTGCTCCTTGTTTTAGGTGGCTAAAATGCATCTCGCCGCTTGTCCCATCCACAGTTCGTTACTTGGCTTCTGTGCCAACACTCAAGCTATCCCTTCAGCTCTCCTGTTACTATCAAGCAGGAAATTTGTCTCGTAAAATTCAGCCAACGGTTTTAATTAAACATACCCAAAGATTTGTGTTGTTGGGTACTTGGTGCATCCGATATCTTACGGGAGCACTGTGTCCCACATGCAGTACACACCCGGGGACAACAGTTGGAATCTTAAAAGCCAATTTGGAGGACGGCCAGGTCACTGCAGGAGCCAAGGTGACCCGCCCTTAACTGTGTTTTTGATACTGATTCTGCTGATAGCCTTCTGCTAAGTGGGGAGAACGAAAGAATACGATTCTCCCGTTGGCGACTTTGCAAACAGACACCATTTGAATTGCTTGTCATGTGACTGGTATTGCACAAATGAATGAGTTGTTATTTGCCATGAACTTTAAAACTGACAGTCCCACTAATTTGTCCTTGTTTGGTGGCCGACTCTACACTTTTTCAGGCATTTGGAAAAAACAGAAAAGAAAATAAGGAAAGTACTCAGCTTAATAATGGTTCTGATGATCACACACATATCAAGGCATGCAGGTGTACCTGAATTGCCTCAGTGCGGAAAACAATCAAGCTGATAGCTGCCTGCATATGGCAACATGGTAATATCATTAGCGTCTTCATTTAATTGTTGGATGGAAATTGCTACGCCCCAAGAGCCCACGTGAGTGTTTCCAGTGTGCTTACACTACAGTGGTAATAACAGGTATAACAAGGATGTCATATGTCAAGGTATTCTGTGTTCAAAAACAGGTCAACCGCTTGCATTCAAAGTAATCTGTAGCTCTGTCTTCTGATTAATGGTTAAAGTAAACACAGCACTGCTAAGCAGACTCTTTAAATGTCAGTCAGCTTGGCCCCACTACTTCAATCTGATGCTGTGTGTGAGCGCTGTGCATAGCCGCATGCCCACTCAGAAGGAGAGAACATTGATTTTTTTTTTCCTTTGGATAACAAGGCTTTACTGACTTGGGTGCTTGCCTGAGTTCGATTGCTTCCTCTCTCTGCTGGTTGTCGGTTCACATCTCGGAGACGCGCATCAAAAATTCTTATTGTCTTAGCCGCAAAAACTCTAAATGTCTTTTCAAGACAGAGGACCCGAGAGCTGGCGCTGTTCACTGCAGGTTGATTAACAACACAGCGCCCAACGACGAGCCATCTTCAATCAAGGAGACTGGTCGAGACGGTAAAAACTCGGAGACGCGCTTTGATTGATTAAATGTAGACACTTTACCAGCAAACTGAGTTTTCGATGGGGTTTTCTAAGATCCACAGTTGGAGAGGCAGTGGTAGTGGCAGCTAGCAATACTTCATAGCGCCTCAAGGCAGGCTTTTGAATTCTGTATGACGCACAGTCACAGCAGGACTCTGGGCGAGTTTAAAGTTTGGTGTTACAGTGCTGCTGTATATGTTCAGATAAAACCTCCAGACACATTTGTACAGTTTAGCAATGCAAATAACATCATTGTTTGATTTCAACACCTACACTGAACAGATAAAATGTTCTTATCTGTTCATATATAACTATATTATATGCTGTATATTTGCATACCTTCTCCATCGTGATCACAATATATGTTATGATGTCGTCTCAGATTTTTATTCTGAACACAAATCCAAGGGACTCGTAGAGTGTGAACATGAGATGCAATCATCCCAAACTGTTTGGTATGCAACATTCAGTGCAGTATCCAAACAGTTGCTGTCTGTTTCAGCCTGCACACATTCCCACTTCACCACCTTGTGGGTGAAGCTGTGGGCTGGTGGTTAGAGAAGCAGCTTTGGAACCTCCTCTATGTCCATTGCTGCGGTGCTTTAAGAAAGCACCAAATAAATAAAACAAACAAAAAAGAACTGCTCCCCAGGCCTTGCATGGCTGCTCACTGCTCCAAGTATGCCCAGTTGGATGGGCTAAATGCAGAGAACAAATCCCTTGAATGCATCTACATACATACAGTACAAGGGAAATTAAAGCTGATTCCAGTTGAAGTTGTAGAGTGTGAGTTGCACCTAGAGATCATTTTAAATATTCACAAATGGAAATACATGGAAATTAAAAGGCAGCAGCAGAGGTTATTGATCGATAACTTAGGCAAAGAAATCCTTTAGCAAAGATTTAAATGCACCAAACTGTCGAATCCATGACTACAGAGTTGAGCATATAAGCGCTTTTTCATAGTCACACATGCACCTATCAGGCACAACAATATGACCACCTTCCTAATATTGTCTAGGTCTCCCTTGTTCCTCCAAAAGAGTTGTGACTCATCAAAGAATGGACATGGGCCTTCTGAGGGTGTCCTGTGGTTTCTGGGGGGGGGGGGGGGGGGCTGGTCTGGTCTGGTCTAGGTGGGTGCTACATGTCTATGCAGAACATTGAATTGTCACAAGATGGTCAATGTTATTTACTTCAGCTGTCAGTGGTCATAATGTTATGCCTTGAGGACAATTAAAGAAACGTGGTCTTGAGAACGAAGACCAATGTTACTTGAAACCTTTGGAAGTGTGTTCAAAAATAGTCGTAACACAAAAATTAAGGGATTAACTCATTAAATGGTATCCAACTTTAGCGTATATTCCTTTCAGATCCACGGTACAGTCCAAAGCATGACAAAGCAATCACGTAGCAAACATAATTTTTAACTCAGCAACGATAAGACAAGTGTCTTTTTTGGCCTGGTTGTAGAATCCATTTCATATTTCTAAAACCACATTCGGATTCACAAATGGCCGCCGAACGGCAATTTGGAGCTGAGACAGTGATTGATTTTGAGTGGAGCAATGAATGACATTATCATCAGCTTAAAAATGATAGCCTTGTGGGACACCTGTTGATAGTAAGTGGTGTATGTAATCCCTTCAGCTAGGTAATTTGAGGAAGGTCACTGCTACTTCTATCAGATCACATTTTTGAAACTCTTCATCTTTTATCTGTTTCTTTCATCAACATTTTCCACTTCAGCCAAACCTATTATGCGTTATTATCAATTATGATGATTGTTTTAATTAAAGCACTGCCTTTCTTTCTTGCCTTAACTGTTTTTGATCTACACTTTTTGTATGAAGGGGAAAAATATGAGTACAAGGACACACTTTTCAAGCATTCCAAGCACGTTTCAAAGTTGATTTTCAGTATAAGGAAAAGACTCAAGCTGATAGTCATGCAGAGACTCAATGCTCACAGTTGCTTTCTACCTAAAGATAGTCTACAAACCAGACTGCTGACTGTCTCACAGCACTCATCCTCCACCAGCAGAGAGACCAGGCGTGTCACCCAGCAGAGTGGTGTCATCTGTCTGTTTCCCAGCATGCCCAGCACTCAAATCCACTGCCAGTTTCCGCAGCCTGGATGTAGGCAGTTATAAATAATTGAGGGCCATGTGGATTGGGAATACATGTACCAAAAACAATGGAGGAGCCGCTCTGTTTAGGCCGTGCCAAGCAACATCTTGTCATTACACATTAACGAGGAGCACGGCTCATAACCCACTCTTATCCTTTGAAAGCCGTTTTATTTTTTCATGAGCGCCGGGCCTGGAGTTTTTTTTTTTTTTTTTACATGGATTGTCCGTGAGGAGATTTTTTATTTTTTTTATTTTTTTTCTGAAGTTATGAAGTGACTGGAAGCCTTCATGAGAAAGTGCCTGATATCATAATAAAAGGGTCAGCTTACAAGCATGCAACTTTTATGGCTGGATCCCAGGTCTGAATAGAAAATATATGGTGTAGAGTGCACCGCGAGTTCAGAAACAGAGGGAGAGCTTTTCACGTAATCTTGATGTGATTAATGCCAGACTATAAAAAAAATTAGATAGAGTCCACACAGTGAGGAATTTATCTGGTTGTAAAAAGGGATACTGCACTGTTGTAACCTCAACATTACTGTAATAATAGGATTGTTAAAAACATCTCTTGCATTGCTTCACAGCACGATTGTAAAATTTCGGGACTCTTTGGAATGAAGTGATGCCTGTTTGCACAAGAAGAAGCTGTTAAACAAATGAATGGAACACAGTTGATGTGTCATAAATGATCTGTCTCTGTTTAGCATTGGCTGCTTTTCTAGTGAGTCATTAAAGACTCCTTTCAAGATGAAATGTCCAGTGTTTAGTGTAGGTGAGGCTCTGACTGCGCTCGCTACAAAATCTACGCCCATTTCAGTTACATTTATTAGAAGGCAGTGGAGAAATACAAAATGGTGGCTTCTGTTTGAGGAATCGAAGATTAGCGGTTTATAATTTGTCGCATGCGTGGTGTACAGGTGCAGCAGCGGTGAAATGAAATTCAAACAAGTCACAGTGAAAGTTCCTAAGAACTAAATTAAATAAGGTAAAGTATAAAAAGTATTAGCTGTATAAAGATGGACGACAGAACAGTTACTCAAAAGTAAAGCCAAGGCAAGCAGAGCTCCCCCTGGTGATTGACTGTAGTATAGGTCATAAGCTCCACCTCCTCCATGTTAGTGGTTGGAACTTGGGCCAAACTAAAACACTAAAACACTTTTTTTTTTTTTCAAGGATTGTTTCTGTTCTGTTTTATTGAATTATTTGACGATATAGACACAGGATGTGACATCATGATGATTTCAAGTGTCCATGCCAACTGCTCAGTGAAGCGGTCCCGTAAAAATAAATAGATAAGTACGGTGTATAATCCAACATTTCTTTGTAACTGGTGGAGGTAGAGCCGAGTGCAGTATTAATTTAAGGAAAATGCGAGCGAGTTCAAAGGAAGTGTGGGCGGGTCACTCTGGCATTGTCCATATTTATATACAGTCTATGCCTGTACCAATATCAAGTAACTGCACTCTTTGCTTTGATTTCAGTTATATATTTTTCATTTTATTCATATTAATTTATTTTTAGTTATAATGATGAACTAATCATATTCTCGCTTACAATAATAATAGTAATTGCAGCATGTCAGTATATATGTCAGTTTAGGTAATTGACAGTAAAGAAAAACTTGCTCTCCACCTTGAAATGCCCCCCCCCCCCCCCCATGATGGACAGGCGATAACACCCACTCTCAAGCTGCTGCAGCCTATTTTTTCGCTACATCTGCCAATTCAGAGTTGCCTTTGTTTAATAAAAAACATTCAGAAGAGTTAAGAGTGGCGTTAAAGAGTACACGCCGGAAAATGTGCCAGTCTGCCAAGCAAAGAGTGATCTGCAGTTGTTGTTTTTCTCTTTCCTTCGATAACTGGGATAAATTATGGGAACGTCCCAGGAGAAACAAGAAAATGGAGGCGTAACAGTAGAAGGCTTTTAAATGAGGGAGGAAAAATGAGAGTCTTTACTGGTATAGATGGTCTCTCATGAGTTCCATTACTTGGTGTCACAGCTGATGTTAATGGGCTGCCGTTTGCCCAAGGACACTTATCAGTTCATCTGAACCGGATAAGAGTGGATGAAGGTTAGCATTAGCAAAATCATTATGGTGTAGCGTTCAGTTTATTGCACAAAATGAATAATTGTAATCTGTTTTAGAAAAGGGAGTGTCTTTGAATTTAAGGCACAGTCTCTTGAATATATATATATATATATATATATATAGTTTTTTATCAAATAATGTGTCAGATTTTTGTTCGGTCAACGAAAACAAATACCACTCAATACAAACTCTCCTGGGATGATGACACTACTGTGTGTGTCACTTTGGGCTTTGACATGCAATTTAGTATGCCAAATTAGCAAATAACAGTTTGTAGTGGATGTAGTGACAACTGAGGATGCTGCATTGTAATTAAATTGGTCTCATCAGTCTCATGAACGTTGATTAAAATTTGCCATGTCAATAACTAGTGCAGGTGGAACAGGTCTGATAGAATTTAACAAAACCACCATACACCGATCAGTCATAACATTATGACCACCTTCCTAATATTGTGTGGGTCTCCCTTGTGCCTCCAAAACAGTTGTGAGTCATCAGAGAATGGACATGGGCCTTCTGAGGGTGTCCTGTGGTTGAGGGGAGGGGCCTCTGTGGATCATCCCACAGATACTTGATCAGTTTGGGATCTAGTGAATCTGGAGGCCAGGTCAACAGCTTGTGCTGTTCTTCGTGTTTATTTTAGTTGTTCCTAAAGCATTTCTGTGTGTGTGCCTGTGTCAGGCTGCATCCTGCTGGGGATGGCTGCTGCCATCAAGGAGTGTCATTGCTATGGGGTGGGGGTGTCTGGTCTGGTCTAGGTGGGTGGTACAGGTCTAAGTGACATCCACATGAATGCCAGGTCCAAAATGTACCCAAAAGATGGTCAATGTTATATACTTCTCCTATCATAATGTTATGCCTGGTCGGTGTATATATTTAAAGACATTTATTTCAAAGATTATAACATACAATCTAATACAATCTCAGTAAATATTCTTAAGTAAAGAACAAAAGGGAGTATGCTTTTTATGCTTTTTTGAGGATACTAATTAGTTGGTTTCCTTCCAGAATCCTAAAAAAAACCCAAAAAACATTTTGTTGTCCATTTTGCCTGGAAGCATGGGCTTTTCTATTTAACTGCAAAGTGCACATCCACTAGCGATGGTTTCTCTTTTGGTTCCCCCACTTTGCCGTGAATGAATCAGTCCGATCAACAGTTCCCATCCATTTACAGTACTGCAAATCCTCACAATGAAAAGACTCATTTCCCCTGTGGGGTTGGTGGTTTTGTCCCAGTATTGAATCTTCTTCAGAGGTCTTGTTCTCGCAGTGGATTGAATTAGTGTGACTGCCCTGTGGTTAGCTTACTCTGAAAATCCCTGCCTCATTCGAATTTTTTATTGCATGACAAAAGGACCCTTTTGTAGCTCGTGTCATTGTCTGCACAGATGTGGTACTTTTTTAATCATAGATTTTACTTTTTTACACAGCATAGTGGTATACAGTCACAAACTATAACTATCTAGTAATTTCCCGTTATCGCCCGCGCTTTGAAACCTCATATCTGAAGGCCCCATACCTGGTCTCAGTCAGTACTTGGTGGTTCTGTCAGTCTGTTCTCAGACATTACATCAGCAGCCAGAATGGACGCATGTGTCAGCCTTTCACCAGACAGAGACCTCAGGTGTTTTCTGTGCGCTCATCTTCACATGCAATCAAATCAAGTTATTCCATCTCCTCTTTTTACAAGTCCCATTCTTCTCGGTGCTGTATTCATTTGTGTTCGCCATGAAAGCCTCAGTCATTTCAATCAATATTTTCATACAGTTTTTTTTTTGAAAATATTCCAGTAATGTGTGAAGGCCACCGTATCAAAGAAACCCACAGCTGCACAATGACTTAGTGCGTCTGATGCTGTGGGAGCAGAAAAATGTATAATGGCTGCATTTCCCTCATCCTCCTCCTCAGTCGAATTGCATACGTTTGTTTCACAGCTTGTTCGGTGCCTCTTGCAGATGTATTATTAATGGAAGCATCATTCCAAAAACAAAACACCAAAATATCAGACTGTGCAATCATCCCAGCGTGTAGTCAACTGACAAAGAAATAAACACACAAAATATTCTCTTTAAAAATGATCCTGCTTATTACCAGCCGCTACGGCTTGGCTGGCATTGGTTTCACCTTGTGTGTCTGTGTGTGTTTGTGTCTGTGTCATCGTGGCAAAATGTGGTCCTGGACACGCCTGTCGTGGCAGGGACGACCACAAAGGTGTTTGGCAGGTGTTTATATGTCTGTCTGTGGGCAGTTTTTCTCAACACAATATTGTTGCAACTGTGCAACATTTCAAGTGTGCACCTCAGATGAAAATGAAGGTCGAGTATGATTGAGGATACCGTGCACGGGCACACAAAACCATAGCATAGTACCATCATACCAGCATGTATGATAAAGGAATGCAGCTCATCTTTACATGTGAGAAGCTACCAGCAGGAAAATAGTTGAAATTTCTTTATTAGTTTGCTAAAAAAAAAACAAATAATTGATAATTAGATGATTAATCAGTACATTGACTAATCATTTTTAGCTCAAATGGGATTAAATAGACATTAATTGACATGGAGGACCTGGATCCGGGTAAGCAGCAGTATGCAGGTGATTAAAATTAAAACCTGGACAAACTGAGTCAGAACTTCACGGAATGCAGCTAAGGGGATGTTAAATAATGTGAACTGTCTTGCTGTTTAACTTTCACTTTAGAGTCATGCTTTTTATAGTTTGACTTTAAAAGTCTTTTCTGCTCATGCACAATAACAATAAAGCCATTCTATTCTATTCTATTCTATTCTATTCTATTCTATTTACAGCAGGAATACTAGTTTGAGGCCATTTATCAATACCAAGTACAGGTCCTGCAGACTTGCAAGTTTGAACAAGTTTGATTCTGAAGTAAAGACTCTGGAGGACAGGAGGCTCATTCTGCAATTTAAACAGCAGCGTACTTGAAGGTGCATTCTGGGATCCACGCAACGTACCTCCTGCTGAATCCTTGATAACTCAAAGGCAAGTACACATCAGAGTGATCAACATGCACTTTCAGCCTCTGGCCCCACACATGCATTCCTACCCGACCCATAGACTTGACATGGGGATGTTGTCACACACAAAATAAATAAATAAATAAAAACTGTTTTCTACAGTAGGCTTTACATAAATTAAACCTCCATCAATTAAAAGTTCATAAGAAAAAGTACAGAAAGGATAAATGGCCTAAGTTTCCAGTCGGACCGGAAAAAAAATTTAACCGAAATGTTTAAGACCTTTGTAAACTGAAAGTAAAAACTTGTAATACCTTCATCTAGGTACTTCTTTACTTTCTGGGTGCAGCAATTACTCAGTACCCAGCAAAAACTTGCTAAAGTACTAAAGTTACTAAAGTAAGACAGCAAACATGTCATGTTAAAAATCACCATGTCTGTTCAGCAATGACACTGTGAGCGAAGTGAAGAAGTGACTTTATTACCTTGTTCATTATACGAGATAATTAAATTAAACTATTTCGACAATCTGAAAATCAAATCCCATGTCATCGGTGCTCAGAGCGGAAAACAAGCGTGCTTAATAACTGAATTGTACTATATGCAATGATGATTTTCTAATAGTCATTTTTTTTTTTTTTTACAAAGCTAATTGGTGGTGTAACACTTAAGCAACAAACTTTTAAAATTTTACTCACATGTTCCCCCGAGCTCTTGCTGAGTGGGGGACTTTCCGCTCTGTTTTCGATCATCTTCCTTTTTTCGGGTTAACAGATAAACCCAGAGATAATGGCACAATGGAGCCTGACTTCAAATCTGTGGGAGGCACTATGGGCGCTTAGCATGGAGGTTAAGAAGGATGAAAAGGAGCTGAGGCAGCCCAGCTGGAATCTTAACTGCTGCAAAAGTTCACATTTAGAGGTAGATGCAATTTTAAACAAAGTTTGGTCTGGTTATTGCTCGCCTGCAGACAGGCAACATGATATACGGCCCTCGGCTTGCGTTGCTCAGATACAATGCAGAGTAAAAAATAGCCTCTATCTGTCTAGACTGTGCTTGAAAATGCTCCATGTAGCCACATAGCCTCTATGGGCACTTAGCCGTACTGGCTCCATGCAGCTTTTTTATTTTTCATTGTTCCACAGTGAATGTGAGACCTCAAGGGCAGACACTGAGCATTTTATTCAACTATTGCAGACAATCTGGCTCGTTTAGAGTCGTTTATGTGCTCTTTTATAGTCAGCAGATGTCTAATTGAGGTTAAAGGAACTATGGATGAATAAATTTAGCCTTCAGGGAGAACACACATCTCCGGACCGGGATTTGACTGCAAGACGTAGCTTGTTGGATCTCCGCAAGAGCGCACTGGTGTATGTTTAATTCAAGAGTGACCACATGCGCTTATGGAATGCAAGTGAGCAGTGAAACAGAAGCTCTTTGCTGCGCGCTGCCAGCTTATTCCACGGCGGAGGTCGAGTCAAGGTTCCAGAGTTCCGCAGCAGGCCGTGCAGAATACGAAATGTGTTTGCTTGTACAACAAAGGAATGAGCTCGTAAGCTAACTGTGTTACTAAGTGATTGTGTAACATATGAGTCAGACCCACTAGCATGTACCCTGTTGAGTGTTCCGTCTGCGTTCAGTGTTCCGCAGCGACGCGGTTTCTGTTTATCGTTGCGGACGTTTCTTCATCTGCGTCGTGCAGCCTTTTCACAGCTTTTCGTAGGACATTTAAAAGCAGTTTTACACTGAGTTTGTGAAAATGACTTCCACCCCTGGGCTAATGGAGTCGTCTTATGAAAATGCTGTTTAACTCTACCACAGCTGTCTACAACAACACTCTTGGATTTAAATGTGACTTTTTGTGTGTGTGTGTGTGTGCGCGTTTGTAGGAACATGAAAAAAACGTATAAAGGTACTTCAGCACTTGTAGAACCATGTTTGAGGATGTGTTTGTGTCATCTGTGGTACACTTTTGACTGAAGCATGTCTATAGCCTGTGGGCGCTGCACCACTCACCACTTCCTGCCACAGTCCTGACTGTCTCGGGCCGTTGTTGAAGCTTACGGAATAATACAAGTAACTGAGAGCCGCTTCACTAGGTACATAAGGCTTTACCCCTCCTCCTCAGATTGGTTGCGCGTTTGCTAAAAGCTTCCATATTAGTCATAAAAAAAAAACAACAAAAAAACTTAACTTTGAGGAAAAGATGGCAAATGTCCTCCAGATCTCTCAGAACAGGGCAGTTTCCTGCAGAACATCTCAATTCATGGTTTGACAGACACAATAAAACACAAGGTTAAAATTGCTAAGCTAAAACCCGAACAAACATCGACATAACAACAATTATATGACAGAACATTTTTATTTATGAAGTTGATTTTTTCAAGTTCAGCTCACGTCCCATCTGCTAACATGAAGGGCCATAGTTTATGACCGGGGTTGATGGCCGGCTCTCTTTTGTTGGAAGCTACTGCCAGGCCTCTTGTTGTTCTCTGCCATGGGTCCAGTTGGTTCAGACTCAGAATCGGAGCTGTCTTTATTTGGTGTCCAAGTTGCTGTCAAATGACCACTGTGAACCTTCGCAGCGGGTAGTTGTGTAATCTCACTATAACAGGTGGGAAAAGCAAAACCACGTTTAAAGTAAAAACAGGTCCAGAAATATGTTGCTCACTCCCAGTTTTAAGTTTTGCTTCCATGCTGTTTGGCCGACGGCACTTGTTTTTTTCCCCCCTCTGACCTCACACTTGCATTCTAGTTCGACCCATAGACTTTACATTTACAATAAATGAATAAATAAAAACAGTTTTCTAGGGTAGGTTTTGCATAAATTAGACCATAATCAATTAAAAATTCATAAGGGATAAGTGTTAAACAGAGCTTGTTTGCAGGAGAAGGTTTCCTGTCAACAGCGTTAGAGACATCTCTTTTAAAATTGTGATCAGCTGAAGAAAATGATTTGGGCCTCTGTTTGGTGGGTATCCACAGTATCCACCTTCTGCTGTTCTTCAAATTTCCAGTATTGATTCTGTCAGTTTCCACTAATTCTCAAAAGAAAACCACAGCCGCTAGAGAACACCAATACTGTATTGTGAAAGGAAACGGGAAAAAGAAAATACTTTTTGTCTTTGTCAAAAACAAATTGCAAAAACAACATTTATTTCTTCAGAATGTGAAGTTTTGTGTCAGTTTGCATATTGTTTTTAGATAGTACTGAAATGTACTGTAAAGAATGTAAAGTTACTGTAATGTAAATTGCAAAAAGACTCATGCACAGCGTCCGTCTTTGTCCAGACCAAAGTCACCTCAGGTTAACTGGAGGCTTTAGTGTACGGGTTAGCTCTCTGGCACCATGGCATCCTGTCCATGGGGGACCCAGTCTTCCTGCTCAGTGCTAGCTCCAGCCTCACTGACCCTGCAGACGATGAGTGTTTAGATAATGGATGGATGTTTTCAAGGTTAATTAAAGAGAAGCAAGTCCATACGAAGGTTGGTTCTCCTCAAGGTGAAGTGGAGCCAAACCAATCATCATTGTCAAATCGCAGTCTGCCTGAGCATCCTCGGGTTGTAATTTGGTTCTTAAAGGATTAAAAGGTCAGAGATATGGCTTGGTGGTAATCCAGTAGCAGCCTTGTGCTCAGAGGTACACACCACTATTGCAACAAAGTAAGTTTAAAGAGCAAAACACAATGATTTCACATACAGCTTGGGGTTTTTAAGTTGGAGGAGATGTCTGACACCTGATGTTTGTTTACTTCACTGCTGCATATTCAGGCTGTTGCCTCTCAGCACATGCTACAACTATCATAAACCACGGTTCCCTTATAATGCATTTGAAACTAATACATGTTAAGATTTAGGCCAACTCTTCTCAAATTTAATCCCAGAAACAGTCAAACGGCAAGGCTACATCTATGAGCCAGCTGAGCTGAAAAACATCCAGAAGCAAAATGGGTTGGGGGGAGGGGAGCTTTTCCAGTGAGAGTTTAGAGAGCGTTCAATGTTTTGTTACTTGCAACTAATTCAGAGGAACATATGCAGTATGTATGTTCACGGTAGAGTTGTCATGCACATAAATGAATATACGGATGATAGAAGCCGTACTTAGCTCGGGTAGCTACAGCGCATTAATTCATTTTTGGCCACTTGCACACTGACAAATGATCCTCTCATGTTCGTTCGGAGTTGCGTTTTTGTCAGCTTGGTGAATGTAACTCTTCGAACAGCTTTAATTTTAACTTTAATTTGCGCCATCCATCTGAACTCCCGGGAGAAATATCTGGCTTTTCAGACGCTAAGTGTTCCACTATGTTCACCTGATAGCTGCTATTTTATTTTTTATTTTTTTTCTGTCTGCTGTTAGGCACTCGACTGTCTGGTGTCGATGGCTTTATCTGAGCTTTTCTTTGAATGTGACTGTCTGCTAGGAACGAGGCTGTTAAAGCAAAGCAAATGAGCTGAAAGACGTTATAACTCTTTGTAATACTGAAGATAATTCTCTGGATTTGTCCCAAGCAGTTTTTTTTCATACATTATTTAATTGAGAGATATTCTAGAACAAATAATTAGTGTAGTTTTAATTTACATTTATTTATCCATGTTTCCGCGATATGCAACAGCATTTTTTCTTAATAGTCTCTTTTTCTCTTATTCCTGTTCCTGATTGTGTGCTACATCAATAGATTTACTTGAAGATACAAATTGTAAACTGTTTATTTCTGATAATGTGTTTTAGTAGCCAGAAATGAGTATAAAATAGTTACATAAATCCTGTGTCTTCCCCATGGTTCTCCAACGCGCCAAATAAATAATTTACAAAGTCAGTCATAGATGAAATAAGGATGTCTGGTAAGGCTAAACAGTGTGACTGTGGGAAATGTAGCGACAGATGCCGTTCATGTGGGTGGTGTGCTTATGGTTTGCCAAATAATCTTTCACTTCAGTGAGTGAGAAGTGAGAGGAAGCATCGTGTCGAGTGGCTTTTAAAAGCAACTGAAAACTGGGAACTTGTATTTAAATAATCTAGTGTATAATTCAATAAAGCTGTGTTTATGAATGTTCCGGGGTATGTTTAGGGCTTTAGGAAATGTTGGATGTTGATGAAGTTTGACTGCGCTGCTCCGAATTTGTTTTGATTTTTGCTTTGAGTCTGTTTTCTTGGAGGCGGCAGCGTTTGTGCTCTCTAGTTGGCAAATGATGCAACAAGTTATTCTTAGAAAACACAATGAGGAAACGCACCGGCCCCTGGGGCGCCGAAAAGGGGGGGTAAAGGAGACGGATTCTAGGGGCCCATGATTGAGGGGGGCCCAGAGAGGCCCCTAATGATGATGAAATTATAATACAGAAAAAATAATGACACTAAGTAATTAACTAACATATAATCACAAATGTTTTATTTTCAATGTCCTGGTAACAATAACTTTATTTGTTTTGGAAACATCAACGCCTGCAGGGCCCCCCCTTACCACCCTCTATTTATGTAAAATGGTTCAGTCCGACTGGATCAGCTGCAGGTAGCGCACCGGCGGTTTGTCACACAGCGCCACAGCGGGCAAGCCTGCCAGTTACTGTTGCTGGTGGTGAGAGAGCATTCAGTAAACTAAAAATGATAAAAAACTATTTGAGGTCCACAATGTCTCAGGAAAGACTTTGCAGTCTTGCCATGCTGTCATTTGAGGGTCAGTTGGCTAGAAAGCTGGACTTCAAAGACCTGATAAGTGATGTTGCACGTGAGAAGGCTCGGCATTGGGCTTTTGGTGAGAAAAGTTGAGTAAGGACCAGTGATTGAAAGGTTGCAAAAGGAAGCTTGACTCAGTCGGCAACGTTATATATTTGCCATTCTTTCATATATTAAATTCTACTTAAATGATGAGAAATCATATATGGCCATTTTGTATTTTGATGGTGTTTTTGTTTTTGCTGAGATTTTTTTCTCTCCACTGCTTATAATTGCTATTTTTTCATGGAAGAGTTTATTTCCAATTTAAGAATCAGTGTTGCAGCAAAGAAATGAATCAAAATGAATTCCATTGTATTCAGAGTGCTCAGTTCTTCCCCTACTGTACATGTCAACTGTCATGTTGTTCTTCTTTCACAAATATGGTAATGATAGTCAAAAATACCATTAAAATGCATAATTGTATGTAACATAGCATCAAAAAATGTCGCCGCTGTGTTGGGGGGCCCTGTAAAGATTCTTTTCATGGGGCCCAAAATCCCTAGCGGCGCCCCTGACCGGCCCACATAGCAGATGTGCATCAATTCCACAACTGTATAGGGTTCCATACTGTCATTCACTCCCCAGAGTGGAGTAACTGCTTCGGTGCCAGCCACATGCATAAGCAATAGTTTCTGCACCGACAAAAAGGTCAGAAGATACACGGGAGCAGCCTGCAGAAGGAGTCAGGAGATGTGAAGGGCAGTCACAGCTGGGTTCAGTTGGCTTTGGCATGCCTTTAAAGCAAACTGTCAAAGGAGGAAACAGGCAATATGGCTGAAGGCAAAGAGCAACTATGCAGAAAGAGTCCTTTCTTGTTCATGAATGATTATGTTTACAGGCATTCTATTCATTAGCATCCCTCCCAGTGATTCTTGCAATATGTGTGGCTTACTGCTCTGTTGTTGTTTTTTTACTAATTTAGTTTTATTCAATAGGAGGTAACAGGACACCATTCGGTATTACAAATACGACTTTATCTTCAGTGTCCGAGCACACCCATTTTTCCGAAACATTGGGGACACATTTTACGGTATTATTTTCAATAACTGTTGAAACTTTTTAATCAGATCCACAAGTGACAGTAATAGGAAAAGTGAGAGGATTAGCAAAGCAAGTGAGAGGGGGCCATGGCCAACATTTTATTAAAATCCATTAATGAAAATGTCAGAGGAGCCTTTACGTTATTGGGTTTCATCCTCTGAGGATCCAGAATCCAGCCCACCCAGTAGATGCTGAGATGTTTCGGGACAATTGAAATCACCAGTTGGTGGTGTGAGAATAAATATATAAATATACGCATAGCCATGGTCCCCAGAGGAGTATGTATATGAATGTCTCAACAAAAAGTCACCTAGTAGGCTGACAAACCAACCAACTCACCGGCCACATTGATGGACTGGCATTGCCATACATAGTACCACGTGACAACCATGTACAAAGAAGCCTAAAACTTCCAATGTTTCCCCAAATTTCCTTTATGTAAAGTCAAATGCAAAGCTGCAGAGACCGAGGTAGGTCATCTTTTCAACATATGCAGCAGATCAACAGGGTTTCCTGCACATGGCAGATTGTTATTCAGGTCACGCCAGCAGTATCTGTAAAGAATTATCCAAGGTTGCAGAGCCAATATGTTCATACTGTGTTGATTCCATGCCAGACCCTGATGTATGTGATTCCCTCAGCTCTGTATTGTGAGAATGTATTGAAAGAGCATTGAGGAACTGTGCAATACATTGTAAGGGATAACATCAACACAATGGTGCTGTAGACATGTGTTAAGCGTGCTCATGTACTAACTAGAACTGAATTTGTTTTTGTAAGGTTAATAGTCAGTAAAGAAAAGAGGACACTATTGTGGCAAACAATCCATCACCCCCACCCTCTTTGCTCTGAACATAGTAGGGTGGCAGAGAAATGTTCATTAGCTGCTTAGTGTGATACAGTGAACTAGCTGATTAGCTTTGCATGCTACTGGAAGATGCCAATGTGCATTGTATACACAGAGATGGCACGGCAGAGCGTGGGATTTGGCCATGGATTGACTTCCAGGGGTTGTTAAGAATTTGGAGTGCAGCATCACACGACACACCACCACCAACAGATGTAGAATCACAGATGGAATAAATCCAGTGGAAGTTCATCAATTTCAAATGAGACAGTCCATTATGGCGCATCATATCATTGCAGATGCATTGAAGCGGGGTGACAGAGTTTCCTGCATGCAGCAAGGTCAGAGCAGTGTCTGATACTTTCAGAAACGTACATGCCGGCAGTCAGAAGCGCAAATCCATCGTGGCTTAAAGATGTTGGAGGGACTGGGTAGAGTGCTGTATGTGGTTTCGCCCTCTGAGATACCAGTACGCCTCAGGCTTTATGTAACCATTTTAATTTTTTTGATAGGCGTAGCAAGCACCAACAGCTCCCCGAGGGCGCACTGTAGCTCCATTAGAAATAGAAGATTTTCAACCTTTAAAGATGCTAATGCTCTGCCTTCAGGGAAAAACCAACATGTGTACAATTTAGATGACAGGTAGCTACCAAGGTAGCTCCACACTTTCACATTATGCTGCGAGACGTATTGCCTTTGAAAACACATTCTTTCCTGTAAGAGATTAAGTGCAGAAACAGTTAGCTTCATCAGCTTCATCAGCTGGACGAGGTGTATGTTCCCACGATTAAATGTTTCCCACTATTTTGAGAAAACTGTATCCAAAGTGACTCCAAGACTCTGATATATCCTGTGTCAGGTGAAACTTTAATAAGACAAAGGGTATTGGTTTAGTCATGTTAAATACACAACAAATAATATATATATAAAAATACCATAATCCCCAAGAATACACACCACTATAGGAGGATTAATGTGTGTGTATACTAGAATATTTAACTGTGGAAACATTAATTAGACTTTAGGAACATAGGACATCCATAACTTATGGTGCGCTCACCCTACGGTCAGCAAAACCCCCAACTCCTGTTGCCAGTATCATTGTTGCCATTGGTGTGTCACCCAAGCGCTCACTGACGTTATTGATGGGGGCGTTTGGAACATGGATTGACTGTATATGTAACAAAGGAATGGGTGCAGCAAACACATATGATTGGTGGATGCGTCACCGCATCAGAGGGCCGACAAAAAAGTTTGTTGTTTTATGTCATTGGCTTCCAGTGAAAATATGTTGTAGCTGTGTTTCTCTCTCACTGCTACTGTGAACACACCATTAAGATCCCATGACAGGCTCCCATCAAGGCCCGGGGTATCTAAACAGCTAAGGCCTCCTCACTCAGTGTCTTCCTCAATGTCTGCGAGAGTTTGTTAACAATTAATGCACATGGAAATGAATTCGATTCTGTGCATGAGGAGCCTAACCACTGAATAAATATTTTACAGAAGACCTTCTTACGTCATGTTATGCAGTCAGTTGGAAAAGGCAGCCAGCGGTCTGAGGACACATTGTAGCTGCAGTAGTAGTATCCCAGCCTTAAAGGAAAGGAAGTGTACTTGAAATGTATGCAATGTAGGGCGTAGGTAGCGACAGCTAACCATAACCTTCAACTATGTACAGCAACAGTTCTCAAAAAAGTCCACATATGTGTGAATAGACTTTCATAAAAACACACACTCACATGTAAGAGAATAAGTGCAGGTCAGTGGTAGGCACTAACTTCTTCACTGGGACAAACTTGTGCTTCAGATAGTGGTAGGGGTCCCACTGATTTCTCTTACAATCTGATACCAAGCAAAACTGGGCTGGCATCGCTAATTACCAAACTGATACCCATGGTCACGTCCAAAAGCTGTGTACAGAAAACTGAAATAAAAAGTAAGCCATATCCCTTTCCCCAAACATTTCCTGGGTGCTGTTCTTGGAGAAAACAGGGCAAACTGATTGAGCTACGCTGCACTGTAAGATCAGTCTTGTTTAGCTTTAGCTATGTTAGATAGTAGAGGTAAGAATCTCAAAGATCCCATAGGCGTAGTTATTTTACATCATAAAATAAATGACTGCCATATTAAAGAAATGAATGAATCTTAAAATAAGCACAACTCTAAGCCATTTGCAGACAGCTAAGCCTAAAGGTTGCAGCCCTGATAGCTATAGCATTTTATGTATTTCTTTACTGACTTGAATAACACAGTTATTTATTTTAAGGCATATTCATTTATATTGCATAAAAGGGCATTTCATAGTTCCAAGAATGCAGGGAACTTCATTGCTGCAAACTGTAGCCAGTGCTGAACACAACTCTCTCTCTGTACCTGGATAATTTTGCCTGCCACTGCCAAAGGACTCGGTGACAAAAGTCTCAACCTAGCAGCACCTTTCTGCTACTTATTAGACCTGCTTCAGTGGCTCATGCATTTTTAGAGCCGTAGTTCGAATGACGGGCGGAAGGAGAAGTAGTTCCTGTTAACGGCTATCATTTTTACTTTCTGTGTCCCCTGTTGATGATAAAGTACCGCACATTACTGAGTTTCGATTTTGATATTTCACCATCAATCTGCACCCGCCCTACTTAAAAGTTGCTCCTCATGCAGGGTGTGTCTGCTTGCCTGAGAGCAACTACCTATGCACATGCAAATTAATGAGGTCCGTTCCACGAGGAACCCGGTAACAGCCATAAAATAATGATGTGCTGCAAAACACTGATGTGTCCCACAACAAAGACGACAGTGCTGCGTAGCTCGTGTTGCTGTCAGCTCTCTAATTGTCTGTGTTAGCCTCTGCTGAGCGGCTAGAAGGATGCAGTGTCACATATGATGGCGAAAAACAAAGCACTGACCCTTGCAACCCCCCGGGCTGGAGCGGCTCTGTAACATTCTCCATGCACAAAAAGAAATATCAGATTGCAAGTGACCTCAGCCCCACTGCTTGAAATCCCAGTGCCGCCATAAGAGGCTTTACTACAGACTAGAGGCGGGTGAATAGGGATAATTTAATGAAACATTAGACGAGAGCACTCCACAGTCCTTTAACAAATTGCTTCGCTGACTGCCAAGCTCGGCTCTATTTGGTTTGCCTGAAGGAAGAGCGGAGTTAAAACGGGGGAAAAGAAAAGGAAGAAAGAGCAGTTTTGCACCTGCAGCGTTGAGGGGTGGGCTATAACGGGCCTCAAAACTATTTAAATATAGACGATGAGGCTGTACCGTGATGGCTGAGCCTCCCCTGAAAGGGTTACCCATGGATTTATGAGAACTTTCTGCAGGACAGATTAAGTCTGATGGCAAGCTGTTGACTTCAGAACAGCGAGAGCAGAAGGCACACTTCCTCTTATCCACAGCCACCTATGGGCGTAAACAGGTGGCTGCTGGGTACTGGCACTTTTTACTGCCAGTGCTAGGTGAGCAAAAGCTGGCATGTTAAGACGTTGGCAGGGCCCAGGCAAGAATTTTTTTTTTTTTTGGCATCGCAAGGTAGATTCACCCTTCATTACCTCTTTGTGCTGCAGTGCTATAATGTTCTTAAGCTTAGGGTTTAAAGCTGGCCACAGAGCAAAGCCTTGAATTAGCTTAATGGGTAGGGTCAGGCACATGACTTAAACCTCACGTGGAGAGAAAGCACAAACATGCAGCCGGGGCCAATATTACGATTGTTCCTGTGCGCTGCATACACAGGCATGGATAGATTTAATTTGGTATGTCTCGCCGTCTTATCTGCTTGATGTGCATTTGTGTGCTGGGCATATGGATGCGTGATGCCTCAATAATGAGAGCAGGGAAAGGCTCCCAGCCATAAAAAGATGTCTCCACTCTGTTTTAGTGGGTGTAAGCTAAAGATTTAACATTGTTCAAGACTCTGTAAGGAGTCGCCCACAAACGCACATAACAATGAAGGCCAAGGAAGCGATAAAACACTTTCTTCTGATTGGATAGAGTTTTACCATTCATAGACTAGTCCTCATCATCTTGCAAAAAAATATGTCATGTGCAGAGCTTTATTAAAAGCACTGTTTATGTATTTAAATTTGAACGAAACTGAAAAAAATATATATATTTTGCATACATATTTGAAAGAGAAAAAAATGAGGCAACTGAAAAATTCTCACTCAAATTGTCAATAGTAAACATTCATCTCCCGGTCAAACTTTGACCTAGAGCATGCCATAGCTGTGCGACTCAGTTTTCCTGTGGATTATGGGATTATTAGTAGTGTGCACATCGTTTCCTCCAAATAAAGCTTGCTAATCTGTATGACTGGCTGACCTGACCTTATGCTTCTTAGCCCCACCGACCTATTTTCTTTTCAGTGACGCTGCTGTGTTATTGAGTGCAGTCTTATAGCTGAGAAGACGGATGGTCAGGGATACCGCACACACTAATGCTCATGTTGTAATGAACTCTAATTTACCTACAATAAAACCATGCCACTAAAATAGATGTGATTTACATACAGATCATATGGAAAAATTGCCATTATTTTTCTTGAATTTGTTTGTATAATTTCCCGCTGACTCTGATGCATAGGTTAAAAGCAGGATTTGTAATATGCAGTAGCGCGCTACTCCTGCCGAGGCTGATTGAGACGCACTGTGACACATCAGCTCTTAATGAATGGAACGGGAGTGTTTCTGTGCATTGAATTGAGTTGGAGTGGCGGCTACACACGGCAAAAAAGAAAGAAAGGAAAGACTTCAAGGCAAAACAAACCATCTGTAACATGTTGAGCTAATCAAGTTCAACTTGATTTCTTAGGCTCTCATTTTAATTTTATCCAGTTTAAAAGTATTCTTCCAAGTCACATACATGCATTATCATAAGTCAGTTTTTTTACTTTGGTTAACTGACTGAAAGGTAAAGTTAATCCCAGATCCTTCCTGAAAAACTCATAAACATTGCTAGGATAAGTGGGCGAAAACGGATGGACAATACGATACGATACAAAATGGTGCAATGCGGTACAATATGATACAGTACGGAACGATACGATACGAAACAGTGCAATGTGGTACAATATGATACGGTACGGAGCGATATGATACGATACGATAAAAAATGGTGCAATGCGGTACAATATGATACAGTATGGAACGATACGATACGATACGATACGAAACAAAATGGTGCAATGTGGTACAATATGATACGATACAATACGATACGATACAATACGATACGATACCAAATGGTGTAATGCGGTACAATATGATACGGTACAGAGCGGTGCGGTGCGGTGCGGTACGATATGATACGATGCGATACAGTACGATACGATATGATACAATACTATAGGTAAAGGTAAAGGTAAGGTAAAGTGCTTTATTTGTCATTATACAAGTATCATATAATGAAATTACATGGTCGGATGGAGGGTTAGTCCTGGGCGGCGCGCGTGGTCGCCGGTGCCTAGCACCTAGCATGTTTTGAGAGGGTAGGGTATGAGGGCAACATGGCTTTTTTTAATGACAGGAAAGCAGTCAGCTACTGCACAAAGCATCACAAATTCAGTGATAAATGCAGTCAAAGCCCGAACAACACCTTCAGCTAAAACGGCCAAGTTGAGAGGCTACAGCTTTGGAAAACAGCAAAGAGAGTTCATACATCATGCAAAGTGTCACTTCATTTCTCCCTAGAGTTACCCTTATAAAGAACAAAAGAAAAATGCCTGCTTTTTGCAAGACCAGGTCTGATAGTCGGAAAGTGAAAGGCAACTTTATTACGCATGTACAGTATAAAGTTGAAATACATTAAGATTGAGATTAGCACATATTTTACAGTAGAGCTTCATCATCACACTCACATTTACATGTTGTTTATATGTTCTTTGTTTGTGTAGTATACATAATGCTAATTGGATTGACTAAAAGTAGAGTACAAAGGAGCGTTGCATGCCATTTAATTGGTGCTGTGAATGACAGCTAACACGGGATCAACAACTGACATTCTAAGGATGCTAATGATAAAGACTGTGGGGAATATGTGTTTGTGCATCCGTTTGTCCGTGCAAAGAAGCTGTTTAAATAAATTCTTTGACCGCAGCTCTAGATTTTTGCTCGTTTCCTCCTCATTGTTCCCTGACGGGTTTTCCTCCATGTATCATCCAGCTGTATGCCGGGACACTGGGACGAGACTTGGAGGTTAAAATTCCTCATGAATTCGTGGCATGAGCTTTAAAACAAGCCAGTTGGACTACGTTGAATTATCACAACGTACTTTAGATTCAGTTAAGGAGTGAGATAGATGAGCAGAGGGAAGGTACATGACTGTGCAAAGAGATTGAGCCATGACCCAAAAGGGCTCCTGAGCACCACCCCTGGCTTAAACCAAAGACTCCACTACTGCCTCATAAATCAAGAATTGTAAATCGACTACTCTATGGCCTTTTCAGCGCTGCACTTGTGACATGGCCTGCCAAACACTCTCTGCTTAGACCTGGGTGTGTGTGTGTGTGTGGTGTGTGTGTGTGTGTGTGTGGGGGGGGGGGGGGGGGGGGGGGGGGGGGGCATTAACCCATTAGTGAATGCTTGCAGCTCAGAGATATGTCGGCATGCTGGCACGCACTTTCCACATATCTGTAGTATGCACGATCTAAATGAGTCCACGCGGTTTTTGTCAGGTAATGCTGACAAGCAGAACATGGAAATCACATTAAACCCTGCATGCGTCATGATCATTGCACATGGCTGGCTGTGCAGACAAGTATTAAAATCTCTCTATGGCAGCGGTTTGGAAAGCATAACTTTGATCAAGAAATGTCCAAGAAGGCAGTAAAACCATTAGCACGCATCTGTTCCAGGCATAAGCCCAGGAGTTAGACACAGATTTAATGCCTTCAAGGTGGGAGATCTGTAGGATTCATGCTGAATAATTTGAAGGGCAAGTGATCTCGGTGTTGGATTCTTGCCGTAGCTCATTGGTGGCGTTGCCTCAATCTGTTCACAGATGTATTTCAGCCTCACTGGAGAGTGGGAGAATGCACGATCGAGATGAACAAATACAGTGTAGGGGGACGTCTTTAAACACCCCAGTATGATGAGGAATAATTGTTTCTATACTACGGTGTAATACAACATCACTTGGCAGTGCTCAAAATGGACAGCTGCTAATGAAAATTAGCTTAAAATTAACTGCATTGTTGTACCTGTAAATTCCTAATGTGCTCTCACACTAGGCAGGCAAGAAAAGGGCCG
Organism: Chelon labrosus; assembly: GCF_963514085.1. Taxonomy (NCBI): domain Eukaryota; kingdom Metazoa; phylum Chordata; class Actinopteri; order Mugiliformes; family Mugilidae; genus Chelon; species Chelon labrosus. The sequence goes on from NC_140353.1 coordinate 20,525,563, forward strand.
AGCAGGTGTGATAAGGAGCTTAGCTTGCAGATAAACCTGCTCACTGGCCCTGAGCGATGAGTAGTTTATGTAGGCACTCCTAATAAACCACAATTATCCTTTAAACTTCCTTCTCAAGTCCTTTTTTGTGTATTTGTCACACATTTTGTCAAGTTTTGAAAGATTCATTGCGTCTAAATCCTTCAAGCGTGATCACATAGACAGTTATTCCTTCAGGCACCCTTAGATGGCATGTTAGTGTAACCTAGGAAATGTTCCGGCATGACCTCAGATATAAGAAAAAATGAAATGATGGATTAATCCAGAGACTACCTCGTTTGCAGTTCAAGTTTTGCTCTGAATCAAAAGAGACAAAGTTAAACATTTAAAAGTTTATTACCATTTCATAAGGTTGGGTAGACAAAAGATTCTGCCCTCACCTTTGGGAGTAAATAGCATGCAACCCCTGAGAGTGGGTTCTCAGTCCTGCAGAATTTTCTTTCCTAATGGAGCTGCAGAACTCTCTCCTGCAAAGACAAGAAAGAGGTGTCTCAAATGATGCAGTGGAATGACAAGCAATAGACTGGAAAATATGAGAAAGTGATGGGTGGAGGGTGGGGGGTGGACTCAAGCTGATGTGTTTATTTGCCGCTGCGGGTGCCCAGCAGAAATCTGGGTGGGCGAATGCATTTTAAGTCCCCAGATGAATTAAAAAAAAAAAAAAAAAAAACTGCACACAGCCTGTCGACTTGCATAAAAATATTGAGAGATCAAGCACACCCTTTGGATGCCGTGTCATTTGGTGTTGCTTGGTTTCAGAAGTTCATGCTGGGCTTCAGATGGTGGTTGAAATCATTTTCAGTCACATTACAGTTTACTGGTTTTATCTGGAGTTTGAGGAGGCCGTGTAATGTTTGATACGGGGAGCTGAGCCGAGTGAAACCCCGATGCTTTGTGGCTCGAATCACATTTTACCGGTCATCAGACGAACAGGCAAGTCTCATTGGTTGGTTTGACGGGTGGTACGATAGTGAAAGTGTTTTCAAATGCAGTTGACTGGAGTAGTAACTAAAGGCTGGCAAAAAAAAAGCACAAATGTACTTTTTTTTTTAACAGATATCGAAAGAGTAGATTAGGATTGTCAGTTTGATTTCTCAGGCACCAACAAACTGAATCACAGTGCACTGGCCTTTTTTTTTTTATACCAATTTCAACCCGGACTACACCAGAAAGGTTTTCATGGCAGCTTGACATGCTGCATGAATCATGCAACATAATCAAGTCTTTATTCACCAGGGAAACAATGAGACGAGGTCTTCTGTTACCAAGATTGCAACATTATTATCGTTTCACTGAAAGATAATGGCATTCTTTGTAGATCCCTACCAAACTGTTATCCTCTGAGAAAGGTGTACAACTACCACAAAGACAACTGTGCACCAATCAGGCACAACATTATGACCTCTGACGGGAGAAGTGCATATCATTGACCATCTTGTGACAATTCAGTGTTCTGCTGGGAAACTTCTGGACGTGGCACTCATGTGGATGTTACTTAGACATGTAGCACCCGCCTAGACCAGACCAGGCACCCCCACCCCATAGTAATGACACTCCTTGATGGCAGCAGCCATCCCCAGCAGGATGCAGCCTGACACAGGCACACACACAAAAACGGTTTAGGAACAACTAAAAAAAAACATGAAGAACAGCACAAGGTGTTGATCTGGAAGGTGGTCATAATGTTATGCCCGATCGGCACATTTACTACATTCATAGTTGTATGTACTGCATATGTTGTGGGTTCGCCTGACTTCAAGCTAGCTTTATGACCGTTCTGATGTTTAGTTTGTGTCAGAAAGGTGGGAATTCAGCTGGAGGATCATTTTGGAGGCCAGTGACCAATGTGAGGTTGTCAAAATAATAGGAACACGTGTCGGTGCAACACAATGGAATTCAGTAGTACTACAAACCAGCTAGAAGTCAACAGCTCTCTTGGGTATGTGAAATAAACGCGGAATCCCACTCTAATGTAACGCAGCGCTGTTACATTAGAGTAAATCTGGTTTCAGTAGTGTACCTAATAAATAGGCAAGTGCGTGTGAAAGCTTGCCATGAATGAATGGCAAAAATGTGTTGCATGGTTCATTACAAGTAAGAGCTATCTCATGTTAATCGGTGATGCATTATCGACCCTGATAGTCAACAAAAATCATGTCATGAATGAATTATTCAGTGATGCATTCCGTATGAAAAAAAACAAAAACAAAGCTCAAACAAAGGCAACTGGAAGACGTTTCACCACTCATCCTAGTGGCTTGTTCCACATGACTGGTGGGGAGATTTTTATCAGGAATATCTGGAACTCTTCTGACCGTTATCCCCTTGTAATTGGAGGAGTTTGTTTTGATCCTGACTTTTCCCCCAATAACTTGTCCTCCAACGACCCAATCCACGCTAACCTCTCATCCTGTGCATTAATAATACTCCATTCATAGTGCACATATTTGGATTAAAGCCATAACCAGCTGGTGGACGAAAACTGTCCCTCTTGTGCGATATTTTTTTAATGGACACCCTGTGGTTCTGTAGTGAGAAGGACAGACTTTCAGTCCGCTAATGGATATCGTTTCAAACATGTGAGCCGGAACTAAAGCTGCTTCTCCAAGCTTTGCGGCTTTACAGTAGCCATTTGGCCCACTGGACGTCTGCTCTGTTGGACAACGATACATCACGTGAAAATAGGAGAGCGTTTGAAGAAATGAGACTTCAAAGACGCAACTGAGATAGCAGCTGCCCAATCAGATCTCACTTCAGCGGGATAATAGCATCCGGGTCCCCGGAGGGAGAAACGAGGATGCGCCATAAATTATGAATTTCCACGAGAACCGATGCGGACGGGCGGTCCCATGCAATAATTAGCTCAGCACTTAGCCCTAAGTGTAGCTGGCTGGTGGCTGAGCGATGTACGCCGTTGGCACCTGCCTGGGAAACACGTCGAAGTGATTTGCGGAGTCAGCGTGCCACCCAGAAGCACCCTCAATTATCGTGTTGACCCAGGGCTGCAGGACGGGGCAGCCTCATTTCTTTACCTAAGGGCTAGCGCTGTGGGGAGCAACAGGGGGTTCAAGGTTAGAAGAGGCCTCGGAGAGATGAGTGAAGCTGCACTGGAGAGTTATTTTATCAAATGAACCTGCAAACTGGTGGTGCAGCAGTGAAATCAGGCCCATGAATGTTTCGGTATACATTTGGGACATGCAAGGGTGGCGGTGTGACTCTTCCTTAATGTTAGCAAAACCAGATTATAGAGAAATAAATTGAACTGTATATAAGGGAACAGTAACTTTGTGGACTCCCTGCTCCTTGCCCAGCAGCATCACAGTGATGGTGAAATGTGCTTCTGAATAACGCCGTAATAATATTATACTACACCGTGGCTCACTATTTTTCCTGGTTTAAAAAAAAAAAGAAAAAAAAAAGGGATTACAAGCCACACAAACCTCCTCGGCCGGTGCCAGATTCTCATTCTCTCCCGCTCCCTGTCTCTCCCGGTTGCCTTCCCGCAGATGAACTAGTGAACGGATGAGGCGGACGACCCCTTCTTCGGCACACACGCAGACGTCACCTTGCTACGCTCGTCCGTGGGAGGGAGGGAGAAAAAAAGACTCGCGATTGTTTGTTACCCGCAGGAGGAATTCAAGGTCAGTGCACAGTCCTCTCTCTCTCTCTCTCTCTCTCACACACACACACAGAAACACACAACCGCACAGTCTGACTTTAAGGAAGTAAACAGATAGAGCGGGCTTCTTCCCCGTGGGCTGTTTGTATTAAGACGAGACTAGTAGTGAGTGGATCAGATCTGAGATATGAAAGAGCGCTCTAATAGATTTTTAACCTAATCTCTTCATTAATACTTGACCTTAGCGGTCTTCCTTTCTACTTCCTTTCTTTTTTCCGTACCCATTTACACATTTCCTTATTTCTTTCCTTGCTCCGCACTGCCTCTCTTCGTCTCTCCCTTTCTTTCTCTCTCCTGTGTTCCCTTCCTTACTTCCATTTTTATGTTTCACCCCTTCACAGCTCCTCTCTTTCCACCTCATTTCCCCTATTATTTCACTCCCTTTTCATCAAATCACTTCTTCTTTCCCACATTCTTTGCTTCCTTCTTTCCCCATATGTGTAATTCCTTCCTTCCTTTCGCCATTTCTTTCTTTTATCTTTCCATTCTTCCTTCCATTCTTCTGTTTTATCCCTTCATAGTGTATTTCTTCCCACCTCCTTTCCCCCATTCATCTTTTCCTTGCTTCCTTCCTTCTTCCCACCATTTGTTCCTCTCTTGAGTCCTTTCTGTTCTCCCTTCCTTCTTATGATCTTGTTCCTTTCTTCCTCTTATCTGTCTTTAGTCCCCCCTTAATTTCATTCCTTACCCATTTATACCTTTCCTTATCTCTTCCCTTCCTCCTCACTGCCTTTCCTTCCTCTCTTCCTACCTCCCATATGTTTAATTCCTTACTTCCTTCTTTTGACCATTTCTGTCTTCTATCTTTCCTTTCTACCATCCATTCTTGTGTTTCATCCCTTCATAATTTATTTCTTTCCATCTCCTTTCCCTAATTCTGTCATTCCCTTTTAGTTCATTCCTAAATACCCACATTATTTGCTTTCATCATTTTTCCTTTCAAACGTCTGCCTCTCCTCCCTCGCTTCCTCCCTCCTGTCATTTCTTCCACTTCCTTCCTTCCTTCCTTCCCTTCTTCCTCAGGGCCTTTATTTACTCTCTTCCTTCTTTCGTTCATCAAACCTTTTGTTACTTCCTACGCAACCCCATTCTTTGTTTTCTTCTGCTTCTTTTCTTTCATTCCTCCAAACGTCCACCTTTCTTTCCATGCTTCCTTCTTTCCTCCCTTCTATTCTTCCTCCCTTCTGCTCTGTTCTGCCTTCCTTCCTTCCTTCCTTCCTTCTTACGATCTTATAATGTTACCTTTCTTTTTTCCTCACTCACGCCCGTCATCACTCTTTTCTTTCCTTCCTCCCCACTAATTTTACTTCTTTCCTTTTCCGCTCCCTTCCTCCCTCTCACCTGCCAATCTTCTGCCATCCTTTAATCCTGCCTCGTGGTTCTGTGCCCGGCCTTCCTCCCTTCCTCTCATTTAGTTCAATCCGCTGTTCTTCTCTCCCGTTGTCCCTTTTTCTGTCCTTTATCCACCCCCCCAACACTTCTTATATCCAAAGAAAATCACTAATCAGCCCTTCCAAACAAACACAGGGCTGTCCAAGGATTTTATCCCTGTGAAGTCAACACACTGGGTAGAATTTGGATTTTAATTGCTTCCCCATAGATCCCTGCCTCACAGAGAAACTGGGTTAATTGCATAAGAAGAGAGAGACACTTTCATTGATTGCTGCCAGCCACAGTTACTGCAGCCTGCGTAGTGCGCTGTTGCAGGTTATTTAGTCACAGACATGGGGAAAATGTGATCGTCTGGATGTCTGGCTGTTTTTCTGTCAATGATGACATCAGTTTCAGAAAGCTTTTAAAGTGTCAGTTCTGCAGAGCCGACCTGACAGGATCCTGTGTACTGTGTACCTCCACCCAGCCCACATGTGTCAGCGTCGGTGTTGTGACTGCGATGTACAGGTTCATCACACTTAGCGGAGTTGCTTTGAGGTGAAGGGGGGGATGTATTATACACACTTTACTCACTCCTCAGCCGTTACTCTTATTGCTTCCTTTACTTATTTATTTTGAAGGAGACGTTATTCCACCTTTTTCCATATTCAGCTGGTGGGAATGAAAGATTCAGCACACACACACAGCTCTGCAAGAATCAATCACACCTGCTGAACGAACTGAGCACCTCGGAATATTTCCACTTTTCTGCCGGCCTCCTCCTCATTCCTTTTTGCTTTTTCTCTTCTCTTTCCTTTCTCTCTTTCTGTTCTCTTTCCCCTCGTCCTCTCTCTCTTTGTCTTTCCTTACGTCCGTCTTTTCTTACCGTCTTTCCTTTCTCCAGTCTGCTTTTCATCGTTTCTGGCTTTCTTCCTTCTTTTGTTTCTTTTGTCCTTCCATCCATCCATCCATCCCGATCTCTGACTTTTCCTTTCTTTCGCCTCTCCCGCCCCCTCCTGTCTTTTCTTGATTGCCTCGCATTTCCTCTCTTGCGCTCCTCCTTTTCTCCCATTTTTCGCTCCTTCCCTCCATCCTATCGTCATCACATTATTTGCTCACTCCATCCTCCATTTCACTTGCTTCCTCTCATCTTCCATTCTCTCTTTTCATGTCTCCAGTCCCTTTCCCTTTCCTTTTCATCTGCATCTTTTCTTTAATGCTGTCTGTTCCCCACATTTTTTGCTTCCCCCTCCCTCTTGTCTGTCTTTTGTCGCTTCCTTCCTTCCTTCCTTCCTTCCTTGCTTGCTTTGTCTATCTGCTGCCCCCATCATTTCCTTCATTTCTGCTTTTTTTCCTGGTAAACATAGACGGCTCTTACGGAGCCCATGATAGCTGGAGATGAGGTTAGGGCTGTGTCATTCCCCCTAGGACTGATGCCTGGCACATGGTCCTTGTAGAATTTTCCCTCAACTGACGTCAGCGGTTCAGGATAATAATACCTGTTTTATAGGCTGAGAATCCCAGGGCCGTGTGAAGGACAAGCAGGGTCAGCAGAAAACCCAGGCAGACTGTGAATGATGTTTCCTTGGCATGTTTGTTCAAATATTATATTAATAGAGACGTGAGTCGATGTTGGACTCACAGAGGCTTTGATATGGTGTTATCACGCTTCCTTATCCTCCCGAACGATCAAAATAACTTGCAGACATCCTTGTTTTTCATTGGACTGATCCTTGCTTATGCCCAGTCCTCACAGTGGCTTCGGCCATCAACACACGATCACTGCCCTGTAAATCAGAATGGAAGACACGTACATATATGTAGCTTCCTCAGTCATATTTATGAGCCTTCAGGTGTTTTCCCTTCAGAAGATCACAATAAATACAACATAGACAGTTGTCAACACAGACAAGCAGATATTTGCAGCATATGCTAATAAAGAGGGGTCCATTAATGATAATGAGCCATGTGGTGTGAAGCCATATAAACTGCTAGCAGCTTCTTTTAGAGCCAAACAACTACAGATTTCTATGGTTTTAAATTAGAGTTATTAATGTTACATGTCAGATTTGTCTGATAAAAAAACAAACAAATACGTAATGTTGAAGATTTGTCAATTCATTTTTAAGCTTATTGCACATTTTGTCTTAAGTTCAGTTCAGCTGCTTTTAAAAAGTCATCGAAAGTCTGTGAACCAGTTTTCAACCAATGTCTGAAATGCATTTTCATACAAAATTGTACTGAGGAAACATTTGATAACAATAAACACCTCTGCGGCACATTTAAATAACTTTTTTTCATTTAACTGGATTATACAATATATTTTCTGTGGAATTCGGGGTAAGAAACAACAATAATATGATAGACAGCCAATAACCCCATATATGCACATCCTCCAGCCAGGATGCAAATAAGAAGATAAAGCTTGTATACTTTGCAAATAGAAATACTCATAAAATACTCATTTTGTGTGTTAGAGAATTTTTTTTAGTGGCGTACACTTTAATACTTTAATACTAAAACAAATCTTGTCAACTTGGTTGTTAAGCTGTAGAGTAACACACGCTGTGTCGTGGCCCGTTTTTATTTTACACATTATGGCGCTATAGTACTGTTGATCTACCTAAACCCTTATGAGTTTTGGATTTGGCCTTTATAAAACCACATCCACTGGTTTTCAGCCTGTGTGTTCTCTCCAGAGACCAGAGACATTAATGTTTTAGTTGGCTGTTAAAGGTCAGAATTAAACACTTTTAACTATATTTAGCTAGAAACAACATTTCTAACAAGTCATATATATTTATATGAATGGTGTTCACAGACAAAAGTCCTACCTTAAAAGAAATGACAAAGCGATTTGTGCCTGGGCTGAACAATTCCATGTGAACACAGGTGTTTGATCTTGATCGATACTTAAATAACTAATCTATATGAAGGCGAAAACCGTAATGCAGCATCATAAAGTGAACATCCACATTATTAATAGATCAATAATTTCGTCCTCGAGGAAATCTAATCCTTCTTCTTGTCAATAGACAGAGTCCTTGCCCAGAGCAGGACAATTTCCAGTCTATCACATTAAAACAGACTAATTGATGTGCCAAATAAAGATCTTTCAACGGCGCACCTCCCACACACACACACAGACACACTTCCATGGTATGAATTTTAATAATAGCCAATAGAATATTGATGTGATCTCAATATGTCAGTCTACAACATATTGAGTAAGTGAAGAGTAGCTCTCAGTGGACTGGTGGGATTACACCGTAATGAGCTGCAGCTAGCTTTTTCACTCTATTCTAGTTCATAGCTTTGAAGTCACAGCGTTATTAGACACATTTAATGGCAAAGAATGTATTTTGGCTTTAATGACAGGCCAACGTTTAACACGCACAGAATTAGATCTACATTAGTGCTATTTTAAAGTATGTGTTTTCAGGGAGAATGAAAGATTTGTGGCTGTGATTGTTGAGTTTATAATGGATTTGAATGTTTTTTAGAGTGCGCTACAGGTACTTTATGAATTTAACGTCTGATACGGGCTTCAAGAGTGCACAAGATACAAGAACTGTATCGTTGTAGCCTGTGTATTGTAAAAAGGATGGTGGATATAGAAAAATACCTGGTCCACCTGACTTTTCTGCTACTCTTTATGATTATGACGAAACTGCAGATTCTCTGATCATTCATAGCTGCTATTAGTTGTTACCGTTGCTCCCCACTCTTTGGTGTGGGCAGTGACCAGGTCAAAGAATGTGCTCTGCATTTTCAGAAAAACACATTCCATGAGAGTTGAGTGATAGAGCTGGGGTCATGGTATTGGTAACGTTAGATAACAAAAACAATTAGAGTACAAAGAATTGTGGTCAGTTTTTTTTTTTTTTTTTTTTGACTCAGTGTTTTAGTTATCTAACTTCTCATGAAAGTCAAATGCGTTACGCGCCCATTACCTTCCCCAACCTACACCTGCTTTTTGCTTAGGACACAAAACATGCATTAACACTGTTTGCTGGCACTGGGTTGGTCGGTGGAAGTCGTAATCATCACGCCACGTTCTCAATCTGGATTTATCCCTGTGGGGAGCTACAATGTCAAAACAAAATATCAGCATTGTACATACATTATACTCTCAATATATACCCCAATCCCCATGAGTTAGCTGACTAAACTATGGCCAACTTATCCTTAAGTTTAGGCAAATGACTCCTTAACACTAATGGATAGAATAGCAACAACCCATTATGGATGAAACCAAACTTTTGCATTTCAAAGCAGAAAGCTTGGGGTAAACTAGTTCAAGATGATACAGATAGGACACCAACAGTACGTTCTTACTTTGCAAATAGAGTGAGTACACGACCAAAAAGTAGTTTCTTAACTTTTTCGCCATCTACAGGGTGCACAGTTATTGAATACTTAATTGATTTTCATTGTGCAGGTGGAATTGACTCTGGTACTCTGCATGAACCACCTCCATTGCCTGCATCCAGGACACAAAGCACGCTATTTCCTGCATTGTGGATGCTTGCTGGGATTGGTTGTAAATCATTTGGTGCAAAACTGTCCAATATGATGTGAATATAACTGCAAGAGGTCCCTGGCTCGTACTGATCCGTGCTGGTGTATCACTTGATTCCCAGTACCTGGAACATACCTAGCTCAGCATACACAGTGTGGAGAGCTGCTGGAACACTGACGCACAGCTGAACACAAAATGGAATCATATCCTCAAGAGGGAATAGGCCTAGTTTCCGTGACGGGAGGACAATAAATCCATAGGGCACATGACCCACTGCAGTGAAAGAGATAAGCCATCAGTTCTTTTATTTTTGTGCGTTGTTCTTTTTTTTTTTTTTTTGAATAAAAGTGAGATGCATTGTTTCTTCTGCAGACATCTTTTGAGAGTGGTTGTGCTTGGAAGTCTTTCCTAAGAGATCTGTGAATGAAATATGGGGAAATATATGATATGCTTTTACAAACCGAGTTCAAAGAACTAAACCAAACTTGACAGTCAAACAAAATCTTTTACATCCATGTGATGCAGATTATATGAAAACTGGTTGATGAAACTGTAACAGAGACTCTTCTGTGCAGCTAAGTGTTTTTTTTGTGGCTTTTCTGACTGAGCTTTGATCAGAAAATGTCTGGATGGTGAGATCCTTGAAAAACTCAGCCTCCCACATCTGTTTATGAACTTGTCCCAAAACTGTCACGGTGGTTGATGAACAGTAGCACGAGCCCCAGGGAGCTAAGGTCTGAGAGCTGGATTGCATCAATCCCTTACTGAAGAATATTTCAGCGGCCCATGTAACTCATGTTAACCTGCCTCACAAGCTCTAAGTCAGGGCTGTTGTTTCTCATGCTTGCGTCATTGCAGTGGAGACAATGAAGTGTAGTGAGGCAGTGCCTGGGGTTGCACCATATGTTTCCATTACAGAATCATTTCAGTTGTGTTATAGTGCGTTTTGCTCTATATAGGAGTTTCTGTTTGATTGATGCAGATGCAGTGGAGGGAGTTTTCTTGCTATCCCTGACTGTACACCTGAGCTACAACCTTGGGCAAAAGGCTGTCTTAAAGTAGCTTCACATGTGCTTCACATAATTGTTTTTCTGGCGAATGATGCTGTTTATACCCTCAAGTTTCATATACTAATGGATTTTTTTATGTATACAAATCCTTGGCCTACTTACAGTGCGTTTAATAATGAGATGTATCCATCTGTGAAGTCCCCCGGTATTCACACAGCCGGCGATCTATAACGTTCTCATGCAACTGTGTAAGTTCAAAACATGTGGAACGGCCTGGAGTCATCTCCTTTTCATATAAAGTATACCACATACCAAGCTAATTCAGCTAAAAAAAATAGACGATGCTAAAGACTTCATTACATTGAGACTAAGGATGTCACAATGAGTATTGTGAGTATACACAGGACCCATACACATGCGCAGTAGGTGCTGTACCGACTAGTTGATTAGTCAGCCATGATGCTTCAAGCATCAAGTCAACTAGTTGCCGATCACCTGACAATAACAACATGGACGCCTCCGAGATGACAGATGAGAAGCCCGGTGGGTCATTGCAGCAAAGTAGGAGCAGTTCATCAAGTATGTGGAAATACTTTAGCCCATTCTACTGTGACATGCAGAATATGTAAGTCAGTCCTGAAATACAACAAAAGTACTACTGCAATGCACGCGAATCTGAAAAGGCTTCCGCTAATGCTAGCAGAAGAACAGTCCAAATCCTCTTGACAGCAGTCAGTTAACAACTTCACCAAATGCACTGTGGTAACAGAGAGAAGGTGGCTGCACATCAACAATTTGTAGGTGAATTTCATTGTCAAAATTATTAGACCTTGAGCTGCTATGTACGGAAAATGCTTCAGAGTAAATTTTAATTTGTTTTTATCCCGGCTGCACTACCTGTCTCACAACATGCTGTGAAGTACTATTAAATGCCAATTTATACAGGCTATACATATCTGCAGCGCACAATATTGATAAGCTCATGTTTTTATGTTCAGTTCTGTTGTGTTGGTGGGGTTGTAGAGTGTGTTTTTGTCCTTGATGTCAGTGAATGCACCATCCAAAACACGGGAGTTATGGTGAGTTTAGAGTTTGCCAAGCGAGAGCTGCATATCAAAAGTGTCAAACTGTCAGTGTTTATGGTGTTGGCATGGGCTACAGCCGACAGTAGCCCATGGTCAAGTTTCAATAAGCTTGCAGAAAAGCCTTTGTGTGAGACGGTACAATATGGATTCAGGTCAAGAATATAGATTTCATTGTTGCAAAGCATTACTTTCTACTGTGTTTTATTAGTGATGTCGACTCCACTTTCACCACAGTCTTGGATAGCTGACTTTAAAAAATCGGAAGTCGTTCAACCCCTGTTAGTTGATGACCTTGGCATTAAAAGCAGCCTCCGGCTCGCACTGTGGCCTATAGTTAGCAATAACATTACCCTTTGTGGACGCTGTGAATGGAGCATTGCTTCAACAGATGCGCCTGTTGCAGTTCACAAACACAAAAGGCAACATTCCACTATGGCAATTTCATGGTATGGTGTTAAACACAGAGAGTTATCTCTTACCTTGAATTCTGTGCTCGGATCCAGAAGCCTGTTATCTGAGCTGCTTAGATAAATAGTATTTCTTACTTTTGTTCAAAATGTTCCTTGATACTGTTTGCATTCTAGCTTTTGGTCATGTATTTTTGTCGTTGGTCTTCTAACTCAAATGCTCAAAAAAAAAAAAAAAAAACTACTCTAGCAAGTAAAGTAAGTAGTTAACATGGCTAAGGATGTCATCACAGTAACTGGGTTAATGTAGTTAGCTTCCTAACTCTCACTTGGGTGATTTTCCTTAGAGACAAATGAGAAGAAGGCATAAGGTTAATTGGCATATAGTCACCTACGACAGGTGTACAGTTGGACTTAGGTAGAGAACAGGAACTCATATCTTTTGAGTAGTAGGTTGGAATTCCCTAAAGAGCATTACACTGAAAACAACACATGAAAATAAGAATTAACATTAATTGCACTGTACCCAAAGTTAAATGGACGCAAGCACAAAGCTTTCAACAGCACCATCCTATAGTGTGAATCACAGGAAGTGTAATGGGTTAAGCTGATCATTAAGGGTTTAGCTGGGTTGAGATGGTGAATCCAATACGCTTCTCTGCAGAGCAGCGTGTTCAACATATCACCACCTCTTGGAGAAGGAAACAGTTTTATGTTCTGTAGAACAGAGTGACATGTTTACAAATCTTCTTCGGCAAATCTTTTTTTTTCTACTTATCCAATTTACTGTCCCCCACACCACAAGGACATATACAAATCACATATTATATATATATATATATATTATAATCATAAAAATTTAATTTTATAAAAGATTTGATGTTGTTTTTCTTACACACTTGGACATCTAAGCTCAATAGCATGGCTACTAAAGAGACAGTTCAAGATACTGTTAAAGAAAAATCTCTTTTTGAGAGCTTTATACTTCAGATGTGAGTAAAAACTGGTCCGACGCAGCTAATTATTCCATTGATTGCACTGGATTGATTTCATTGTTTTACATGCAAGTGTGAAAAGGGCTGTTGATGCTGCAATAATACCCTGCTGGGAGAATAGAAGGAACAGGAAAACCTCTCGCCATCCAGACTTGTGCATGTTCATATTATTCCAAAATGATTGGCCTCATTATAGGCACACACACAATAGAAATTCAATTAGCTAATTGTATTTATATCATATTTAAGGTTCAACAAGTGAAACCTGCTTTGAATCAAATGTTTTAATGCAGGAGTTTATTACGCTATAACTGCACTTGTAACCAATGGCTCAGTGCTGGCAGTCGTTATGCTTGCAGTACACATCTCCCTCTAATCTGGGGGGCCATTAAAGGTTGTTTTCTGAGTAACTAATGAACTTATTCTGTGCAGCACAGGTAACTGTTGATGTTACTTTCCTTGTAAGAGCCAAATTGCCTTCAGAATCAGATGTTCATTTCAGTCTACGTTATACTTGCTTCATGTCTGCCTGCGTGTTTATAGTTTCAGCTGCTGTTGCCAAGAACTGGTAAGGTCAGATAACATTACTGAGTTACTGAATGCAGGGGATTCCTATTAAGGACAGTACAACAGACTTCGGGCAGTGGAGGAAATGTTTACTCATCAGATTCAGGTCACTGAACAAGAAAATCAGTAAAAGAATCAGTTTATTTGCCACACGGATACAAATAATTTGTTCCCTGCAGTTAACGCATCCAAGTGACTACACTTGGAGTAGTGGACAGCCATGCAAGGTGACCAGGGAGCAGTCTTGGGATGTAAGGGTGCATTTAGGTGGATTTTAAGTAATGTCCATTTAACCATCTTTTATTACAAAATACAAACATTTGTCATAGAGCGTTGAGGGCTGCAATGACACTCCTTGATGGCAGCAGCCATCCCCAGCAGGATGCAGCCTGACACAGGCACACACACAAAAACGGTTAGGATCAACTCAAAAAACATGAAGAACAGCACAAGGTGTTGATCTGGCCTTCAAATTCACTAGATCCCAAACTGATCAAGTATCTGTGGGATGATCCACAGAGGCCCCTCCACTCAACCCATAGGACCCAAAGGCCCCCACTAACTACATTCTGTTGCCAGACACCACAGGACACCCTCAGAAGGCCCATGTCCATTCTCTGATGAGTCACAACTGTTTTGGAGGCACAAGGGAGACCTACACAATATTAGGAAGGTGGTCATAATGTTATGCCTGATCGAAGTATGTCATAGTTTTCGTTTCCACTGCAAAAGAAACACTTTCACCATAGCATTTGACGTTTTTTTTGTGACTACACTTGACGAAATTTTTCAAAAGTGTTGAAATATTTGGGCTTGATGTCCCTCCAAACTCATCATGGACTATTATTTATCTTTACATAAGAAAAAATTAAAAAAAAATTGTAACCCTAGAGTGAATGTGTCCAAAACTTGACTCCTACTTATTGGGAGATACTGCATCTGTTAGAAAACCCTAATTCAGATATGACATTTCTGTATTTCCTAGCACTAGCAATCCTACAGTCTCTACATAAGCATAAAAATGAGCGTAAAGGTGATCATGGACCTTTCACCGCTCAAATTAAAACAGAGATTAATAATCGTTGGTTACCTGGCTGTCAAGGCAAGAATCCTGCCAGTCACATGTTGTTGATAATTGATCTGTATGTACAATCAAACAAATCTGTCCCCAATATCAGCAGAGCCTCAGTATTTATATTATTTGTAATGCCTCCAGAGGAGCAGCTAAGTGATTAGATGAACAAGAGAAATCCAAATAATTAGCCTACACAGGCGTAATTACCCATCAAACTCGTGAACAACAATTACCATCAAACATTCATTCTGTCATCTCATCAACCTTAGCCAGACAAGGATGCAGGCTGCCAAGACGCTGACGCTTTTCAAACTTTCGAGAAGAGCCAAGTCATTACATAGAGACGTACTGAAAGTATTCCAGCGACTGTGTAATTACGCTCGGTGTTGTGGTTACCACTCAAATCTGAAAGCTCCAGACGTCACGTGTCGTTGCGGAGAAGTGGTGTTTAATTTCATTTCAATACAGGAACGCCCTTTCAGAGGTTATTTTATGGGTGAATAATCATGGTATTTGCAGGACTGATACAATTTCAATCTGAACAAAGTGAAAGAGAAAATGCAATCAAAGCGGTTCAAAGGAAACAGGTATCTTAAAGTGGAAGTGCAGATAAAAGAAAAAAACTAAAAATAAGAAAAATCTCTGGCAAAGCGAGACGGAAATCATTGTTTCCCAAAAGTGTTCCAGCGCACAATCACTCCTGAGCAGTCATCAAACCGTATCAAAGACTAAAATAGAATGGGAAATTAGGGTGAAATTAGGCCTCGGAAAATCTAACCCCTTTTCAAGACTGTGAAGGGAAAGTTTTTCCATCATCAAAACGTTGGCACCCACTTGAAAAAAAAATAATAAATATATAAAGCCTGCCTTGATTAAAAAGTATTGATTGAGAGTGGAAGGGCAGCTGGGTTACTTTCTATAAGTCTCAGAGTTAGAAGAACATAACTCTCAGCCCTTATGGATTCATGACCTGCTTTTTCTGTCTCACTCTGACAGTCTTTTAAAAAGAACCATCCATGATTTTTACCATGAACAAGAGTCAACGGCATTTCGGGTACACGTTGTGAAATCACCACAGGGAATTTCTCCGTCTCTTTTGTTTTCTCTGTATTTCTTACAAGTAGAAACACATTAACACGAAGAACCGCTGCAATGTAGACGCATGTATACAATAGGAACAGACAGAGGATACATTATGCAGCCTCCGCGGCCTCTTGAGTAGAGCTTTGAGTAACAGTCGCAGGATGTGCGGTTGACAGAGAAGATTGGACAGCTGTTGGTTCTGTCAGAGCTGATATGACTGAGAGCTTCACATCTATCTAATGTGCTAAATACTTCTGTTGGAACTGATGTGCTGTCGTCTGTCATCTCCAACTGGCCCAGCTGCATCCTAAAAAAAAAAAAAAAAATATATATAACTTATGGATTTAATATGAATTGTGATCCATTTGCATTTGGTTTGTTGGTCTGTTGTTCATGTCTTTCACCCCTCATCCGAATAACTTCTTCAGTTCCAAAAGACTGGTGGGGATCTGGGGTTTAAACGGGAACATCTGTTGGTGTTGCTCATCAGAAAATCACATTACTGGAGTCTGTTAACGACCAGATATGACAGTTACCTGTACCTTGAGGAAACAGTTTGACCCCGTTTTGTTTCTCCAATAAATGGTACTCTGATGACCCATTATCAACCAGAAGCTCCAGTCTCAAGGTGTGAATGTGTGGGTGAAACTTATTATCTTCATTGTAAAGATGCTAGCCACGCGAGTTTCTGATAAGCAACACACGCGGATATGCTTATTGAACCCCCAGCTCTCTTCAAGTCATTTAGAACTGAAGAAGCTACTTGAACGAGTGGCAAAATGTCTTTCAGAAACCGTTCAAGTCCAGTTGCAGTTGTTTCACAAGTTTTTTGACACAAATCCTGCTGAGCTGCAGCTGCTCCCTACCACAAGAGAACAAAAACATTCATGTTCACACCTAGAGCCAGTTTAATTAACCAGTTCACCTGATATGCATGTGGGAGGGTGCAGGATCAGACATACTTTTACAGAAAGGAAGATCTCCAAAACATCACGCTGGATCTTCAGGCTGGTTTAGGGTTTCATGAAACTATATCACCCCAACATCAATGGTTGGGATGATTTGGTCAAATACGCTCGATGCATGACAACCACAAGATAAGACGTCCCAAAAATGAATAATTATTGTCTACTGATACTTTGATGAGTTTAATAAGTCCTGTCTTTGCAACAGTTTGGCATGGAGAACAAATGGCTGCTTGACAGGTATGGTTATGGTTGGGAAGAATGCAGTTACAGTTAACTAAAAGAAAACTCATTGTTAAAGAAGTCAGAGTCATAACATCAACTCTGCTATCAGGCAAGAAAGTCAGAGCACTCTAGACCAATGAGCTAAAACATTACAACCATCCACAGATATTTGAAATCAGGCAAATTTTCTCTTAACAATGGTGAATGACCAGGCCTGGGATATAACAGGCAGCAAGCTAGATCTTACGTTTGATCTGGGAAATGAGAGCAGCTTCAATAGTGGCCAAAAAACATCTCCAAAACAGTCTGGCTTCTGAGGTGCGGCCAGTCATCCATGAGTTCTTACTGACGGTGGTCCAGGGAGGGACAAAACATCATGAGCATTGAGGGATCTGGGGAAACAAATGTGATCTACAGCGGCTCAAGGCTTGAGCATATTCACCTTCCACAGAGGATTCAATTTTAACAGTTTTGAAACCTTCTGTTTAATGCCGTTAAAAACGACAGTGTGGAATTTCAGGTGGTTCAAAAAAGACTGATCATTGCAAGTAAAGAGCTTGTGAGAATATTTTAGTGGACAGACTCTGATTAGAAAAGCCATCAGAGTGGAGTCCAAGATGAAGGTAGCACATAGAGAAAGGACTGACTGGAGTCTAGACACTGCTGGTGGTGAAGCAGATAGGCTGATGGAGACCTCAGATGAGACCCCCTGGACAGCCAAGATGAGGTGGAGACGAGGAGGAGGAGGAGGAGGAGGAGGAGGAGGGCTGCATGACAGGCAGTATGAAAAGCAGTCTGACAGAATTGCAGTGAATTTTCAGACGGGGAGTTGGGACTGATTGGCTCAGAGAATACGGCAGTTATTTTGACAGTCGGTAGAAGCGATGAGGAGAATGGAGCAGTATAAATAGCCCAAATTGACCATGGAGGGATAGAGATACAATCTCTCTTATTGAACCTTTGCCTAAGCTTAATTTGAAAGTATCTAAATTCAATAGGGATTTAATTATAATGTAATTTACTGATTACATTATATTCACCAGAAGATTAATCTATGGGTGTACCATGGACGTTACCTCTTCAGGTTGACAGCCTGCCCAGAATGATGAAACTCCTCATTCTTTTGCAACTTCTACACTGTAAAAGCGCCAGTGTGTATACTTTGCTATAAAGAGCTATTGCAAGCTCAAAGGTAAAAGGGGTTTTTATTGTCATTTCATCCATATATAGGAGGTGCAGTATAGTGAGATGAGAGGACGTTCCTCCAGGACCATGGAGCTACATGAGGACATAGGACTAAGTACAATACAAGGGACTGAGCATAAGGTGCGCATGTGCAAGCGTATGCAGACAATACAAAACAGAGCAAACAGTACGAACTGTGCAAAACAGTGCAGACAGCAGTGCAACACAGACAGTGCAAAACACTTGGGAGGCACCTATAAAAAGACGTTACGCAGAGCAGAGAGCAGCGCCGACTAATAAGCAGAGTGGTTGTAAACATTTGACTGATTAGCAGCATAATAGGATGCAAAGATGTGTGCATAGCAGCACATAAAGTAAAGGCTGAAAGTGAGCCAGCAGTTTGGGTTGTCTCATCTGGTTGGACAGCGAGTCCTGATAACTTGAATCTGAAAAACTGAAGAGAAAAATGAAAGTGGCAAATGGGGACAATTTTCAGGAACATGGCTTCATGGGGGTTTCCATTATACTAACTACTGTAATGAGAATAATAGAACCCAAATCGCTGCCTGGGTTTAATGATGCAAAATGATTGTCGGCAGCCACAAAAAAAATATTTTCTAAACATTGCTCAGCACAACAGGTGACCATTCAGATTACACGGTCTTAATTACATTGCAAGCAGTATCACTGCTGGATATATGAGCTTGTAGCATTTGACGCTGTGATACCAGCATTCACACTGAAACCCAGCTCATAAATGACTCAACCCTTTCACTTTTTGATTTCATTTTATTAAAAGTACTATTTTTCCTTACCATTCTACCCCCGAAATCCATAGCAGAGACCAGACTAGGGTATAAAACCATCTCTAAAGCACAGCAACCTTGAGAATTGTTAATGATGCTTTCCAGTAAGGTCAGTGGGGTGACTAGGAATTCAGGATTCACTCTAACAGAGCTTCAGAAGTCCTTGGAAGAGATGGAAAAACCTGAGGGAGTAGTGCCCTTTCTTAACGGTACTCCATCATTCAGGCCTTTATCTTAGAGTGGCAAGAGACATGCCACTAAATTAGGGCATGAGACAGCCTGGAGTTTGCCAAGTATATTTTGAAGAAGTCAAAGAAAAAGATTCTTTGGTCTGATGAGGAAAATTGGGCTCTTTGGGCAGAACGCCAAGCACTATGTCTGGTAAACAGCAGACAGTGCTCATTACCTGGACCAGACCCTCCGTGCAGTGAAGCATGGAGGAGAAAATCTGCTCCAGAGTGCAGAAATCTCCACACTGGTGTGACGGTTCACTTTTCAGCACCCTGGCAATGACAGCTCTGGGTGGGCTGTCTTGAGGGACCCAGACAAAGTCCAGACTAAAACCCCGCAGAGCATTAGCGGAGAGGCCTGAAGGTACCTGTTCACAGACACTTCCCCTGCAATCTGATGGAGCATGAGATGAGAAAATGAACGGGATATAATTCTCAAATCTGGGAGTGAGAAGCCTGTAGAGACTTGTCTAAGATGAGGCAAATCGGTAATTGCCGCCGAAGGTCCTTCTACACATCACTGGAGGTGTTAATAGTTTTGTAAATGAGAGATTTCAGCTTCTGCTTCTATTTGTAGTTTCATGTTTTCACTTTGTCATTCTGGTTAACTGGGGTTAGATCAATTATAAAACTGACAATTTTCTATTTACAAAAAAGCTTTATTTGAAAGGGCTCTGAATACTTGCAGAAGTGACAGTATAACTTCCAGTTCCAGGAGAAATTTCTGAATATTTCAGTATTTGGCAGCATAGTGTGGGTTAATATTGACATCTCTTGTCATGCACCATGCACAGCAAATGGAGAGAAATATGTATTTCCTTTATGTAAATATGACTACAGTAAATTGTGCCATCTTTCAGTTAATTCAGTTAACCCCACTGTGTAGGTCTCCCTTGTGCCTCCTAACAGTTGTGGCAGAATGTTGTTAGTGGGGGCCTTTGGGTCCTATGGGTGGAGGGGAGGGGCCTCTGTGGACCATCCCACAGATACTTGATCAGTTTGGGATCTAGTGTTTGTTTTTCTTGTCTTGTGTTACTTCCTGTTTTTTCCCCCCTTTGATTGTTGAATTGGTTTCTCCTTGCGTGCTCCGCCCTCATTCGTTTCACCTGTGTCTCATCACCACTCTGCCCACGTGTATATATAGCGCTGCCATTCCCTTTGTTATCGTCGAGTTGTCTGCTGTTACCCCAGTTCTGTTCTGTTCTGTTCTGTTCTGTTCTGTTCTGTTCTGTTTTGTTTTGTTCTGTTTTGTTCTGTTCTGTGATCTTAACCCTGTTTGTTTCTTTTGTTCCCCAGTTCTTGTTTTGATTTTGGTCCTTTTCTGTTACTGTTTCGTACTTTTCATTGTCGTTGCCTGCTCCTGCCTCCTCTTAGTGTCTTACATTTGGGTGCAACTTCACCAGAAACTGCGAGAAAACTAACCCTAACTTGTATAGTTGACAGAAAGTAGTGCATTGTACACATTCCCAAAACAAAATGGGGGAAAAAAATGTGCACAGCCTTCTACTGAAGCCACAAAAATAAAGTCCAGTATTTTAATGAAAGGAGTAAAAACATGACCTGCATTGCTGAAAAATCGCTCGCTCTCTACACTCGTGCACAGAGGTAGACTCACGGTACTTGGGCCAGAGAGCGGAAAAGCAGCTTTTATTGTCCTGCCAAAATAAACAAGTGGCTGTCTGCCTGGAAGGATGACTGGCTCTGATAGGTAGATGTTCATCTCTGATGATGCTTGGCTGCTGACCCCAGCATACAGAGCGCGTAAGAAGCCAGTCCCACTTAGTTTCTCTGGGGGCACAGAGCCGCTACGTTCTGCTGCTCCGGTCCAGCGGCCAGGACATCACAAAGCAGACCACGTATCTGAGGCCTCGGTCCACTTCTGGTGTGTGCCGGAAAATGATCTCCCAATTTTTGCATCAACTCGTCTGCTTTTCTTATCGAAGTGGCGGATAAAGCTATTTAGGCGGAATATTGGCCGATATAATCAGCGGCCGATTGATGGGGACCCTGTTATCTAATGTTACTCATGCATAAATGTGGAGAAATTCACAGATACATACATTTAAATACATTTCCTAGATTTAGAGAAAACATACTGGTCTTTTTTTAGTGCCTAGTTGAGTGAATACTGACTAAACCTCTCATGTTTTATTGATCAAAGGAGCTATTGATAGAGGGATGTGTTTTTCTCCATCTAATTACCCGGCGCCGTACATTGTACTGCCAGACAACAAAAGTCCCGCATCATGCAAATGTGGAGCAACTTTTTTTATTTGCCTCATCAGAGGAGCTCACTCCATGCTGCTGCCGGATGCTAAATATAGAGCCAGCCTTGTTTCTTCATTCATGTCTCTCTGGGGTGTTTCTGGTATTTTTTTTTCCTTCTTTTATTTTTTTATTTTTTTGCGCTTCAGCATCTTGTTTTCGCCATCAGCAGCTGGATTTACAGCAGTCGGCAAACGGAGTGCGGCGTGTTATCAACAAACATCAGAGATTCATCAAAGAGAGCCAAAGCAGTTCAGGCATATTTCACTGACTGACAGCATTGTTAATTTTTAATATATTACGGGGGGAGGGGGGATAAAAAGTTTAACAGATGTGACACAGAAGGAACACCCGCTCAGCATGTAATTTGCATGCCGGTTTGTCGGGTACATGCCGCTAACGTATGCAAATTTTTGTTGAACGTAATGCAATTTACGTTTCGGCCTAAGTCAGCGCTCAAGCAGCTGGTGAAGGGTTGACAGCACTTTGGCTCCAACACATTTCATACCATATTCTTTGAATTATCTCCTGGTTTAAACTGAAAATATGTGTTGTATAATGAATTCAGTATTGATTTGTCGGTTGTGTAATGTCAATAGAACCAATGTATCTTCTTGAACAGTGGTTCCCAAATGCGCAAAGTTCAACAAAAAAGTCCACCCTGATATTCTGCAGAGTTTTAGAGCCACAGAGCATACCAAACTGATTTTTCGGAGCTGAGCCCAGAGTCCAACCCTTACCTAAGTATCATCATAAGCTTTAGGTCATGATCAAACGAGTAAGCCTGCAAATAAAAGCAAGAGAAGCTACTTTTTTATTTTTTCTGAACTCGCCTTCAGAAACAGGGTAGCAGACCTCATACGTGTGGTGGGACCTTTGAGTGGACTCACTGTTCCTTTGCATCAAAGGAGCCAGCTGAGGTGTCCAGGCATCTGCCTGGTTCCTTCTCCCAGAGGATTTCCATGTCCAACTGGTGGGAGACCTATGGGTAGGCCATAGACTGTATGGCATAGGCCCAGACCAGAAAAAACAGTCTAGTTTGGGAACGCCTTGGGATTGCCCAGGAGTGGACAGAAGATGTTGGGGGGGACTAACATGCTTAGCCTGCCCTCATCGTTACCCAAATGCCAAATCCAGTGTAGTTCTTACATCTGGTGTAAGTACGGAGCACTATTTCAAGCTGTTGCTGCTTTAGCTTTGGATGCATAGACTGAGAGCACACTTGGCACACATTATAGGCTTTTTTGACCTCTGCGTAAGAAATTTTGAATGCTTTCTTCTAGCCTAATATCTTTCATTTCATCATGAGGCCAGAGTAACTCCTAAGTCCGGCTGGGTTTGAAAATTGACGGGATGTCAAACCATGTTGCGATCATATCAGCATCAGCAGCGCAATCCCTGGCTTTGGTGCAACTAGCTTCCACGGCTAATACAAACTGCAAAATATTAGACAGTTTCAGTAAGTCTTTGCCTGCCCCCCTGTTACTCTCCAGGTATATCTGACACTTACGGGTGTATTCAGAGTTTAGGGATGCACTGAACAATGATTGTGACAATACAAGTTGGCAGCAGGGAATAGTGTGGTTGTTGGCAAAAACGCTACGGAGCGACACATACAGCCCAGCAACGCAACATAATCACCAGGTACTACAATCAGAGGTATGGCCGTTGTAGCTAACAGCCTGAAACATTTACTTGTTTCTCCACAGCTCTGCACCTGCCAGACTGTACTACAGTGTGCAATTTCCGAGCAGCAGCGCACCAAGGGATTGCGCACAAGGCCGTCCATTCCTTTATTCGTATTCTCACTGAAGACTACTATACAACCTACATCATTCTGTTAAACATTCACAAATAATAGAAAGAATGTAATATAAAATGTATACTGTGTAAGGCTGTTTATAAGGAAACTAAAGGATACTGGATCTAGGCCAGTAGATCCTACGTACAGGAGCTTTAACGCCCAAATCTAAAGCACTGACTATTTTCATCTGCATGTTTGGTCACTGATACATGTGGTTAGCAGTTCAATAAAGTCTAATGAAAATGTCCTTCTGCACCGCTACCTTACTGCAAAAAACCTTACTCCCTGGAGGTCGTCGAAAAATTGCATTTATTTATTTATTTATTATTATTTTTTTTTTCACGGTATGAGAATGGAGGATGAGGTACTGTCACGTTGAGGTACGTTTTGCCCGTGCGACTGCTTCTTTTGCGTGTTTTCAGGTGGAAATGTGGCAAAATGATCTGACTAACCCAGACAGGAAGCACAAGGTGTCCTTACAGTACAGCTTAATATGGATCCATCAATTACTTAATTTCTGCTTAATCTATAAATGTGGCAGCACTTAACCCAAATGATTTTTTTATCTTCTTATTAATAGACAATAACCTGACTTTAAGTTAATAATCTTGATATTAATAAAAATGTCTTGATGTTAATTAAAAACCGTGTCAATGACAAATGTATTCATTAGTAGCGCTGTTGAAGGGCATTCATACAGCTGAATGGATTTTAAATATACTCAGTTATGAAGTGATTTATTTTATTTTTTTTAGATTGCTGGCATTAGACAGATGATTTTTTCCAAACTTTCAAATACTGAACTCAGAACATCATCACTACATACAATGCTGCAGTTAAAGCCATTCTGGTTATAAGCCAGAACAGAAGGGAATCGAAGCGCCTATGTGCCACGAGTAGAAGTAATAAGAAGCAGAGGTTACCATGCATTCATACTGTATGTGCTGACCTTTTAAAATGCCAGCCTTTTGTCGTCTAGGACTGACCCTCCGCCAAAAGCAGAGCAGTTTCACCGCTGCGTCACCACCTATGCGCATTCAAGTGTGTTCTGCTGCAAGATTTAACAACAACTTCTTAGAACCAGGGTGGGGGATGGTGAAAAACAAATCCACAGTTGATCTTCCGCGTGCGAACAGATAACGCTTTGTGTAAACAGGGCAGATAATGCACAGCAGTATCGCGCAGTGGTGCAACGGGAGATAACATGATGTCATATTAAGCTTGTTTTGGAAGTCTGTTTTGGGTGTAATCCAGTTTACCGTTTACATCCTGCACAACAGAAACTAGTGTATTAGAACCTGACAACAGACAACGACAGGAGCTTGGGGCCTCGGCTTTTTTTTTATGCAAGCCTCGTCTCAATATTCTCCCAAAACAAATTTCACAACAACAAAGATTTGGGAATTTAAAAACGTCTTATTACCCTTCCATCCAAAATGCATATACATACATATTCTATCTCGCGTACGGCACTAGAGGGCTCAACTTACACAGTCAATTACTGCATGCGGCTTCATCATATATCATGCATGCAAATGAGACTATAAATACACCAAATCATCTCTCTGATGCATCAGCCTTTCGGGGTGTTACACAGTATGCTGGGTACTGTCTTGTACTGTCCTTCCCAATGTCTCAGTCTCATGCTATGAGAATGTCTTTCCTACGTGCATGTTCAGAAATACGGGCATACAGTATCTGTGAGGAGAGAGGAAATAATAACTTCACTGAACATTATTATTGTATACATATACCATACGCACCTCTGTTGAATCAAATAACGGAAAAGGTAGCAGAATGTTTCTCGTTTGCAAGAATTCGGTCCAAGCAACGGAGACGGTTGAGCAAATCTCTGCAGCAGCAGCAGCAGGAGTTTAGCTGTTTCTTCACAATAATTGGATTATGTTATGTGAATAACAAAGATGTCAATTCATCCTAATTTCCTCTGAAATATCCAAAAAGATCCCAGGTTTTGTGTTACAGATACAGTAACGGCTCTGGAAAATCATAAACGCGGCTATACCAGCTGTTTTTTTTCCTACCAAAAACCTGACGACGTCTGTGCTTTTTACTCGATGTAACTCTCATGCTTTATGCGACAATGTCATCAGAGTGGAAAGTATTTGAAATGTAACCCTGATTTTTGTTCGGTAGCGTTCCTCCAGAGCCTCTGAGCTGTGGGTCATAGGCGGTTTACGGTTTGGCATGCACACAGGGAGACCGTCACACCCCCGTTTGTCCCACTGTAAACGACAGGTAGGAAAATAGCTGTCAGACTACGAACTCAAACTTGGATAGCTACTGAAATGTTACACATGGAAATAAAGTGCAGGAGCTGATAATGAAATAATTATACAATAAATGAATTCCTGAAAACTAAAATAATACTGCAGAATTGAATACGCAACATAAATTGCTACTAGTAATGTGTGCAATAACTAAGGTTATACTACTTTTTGTGTTAATGACAATTAATGACACTGTTGCTAGGACTGGAGCACCAATAACAACTCAAAGTATGTTTGCAATTGTTCTCCTTTGCCATTTTGGTCTGAACAATGAGACACAAACAAGGTTAGAATGAGAAATGGAGAGACATGTACTGAGACTGCAATTTGTTTTAGCATTTCTGTAGCTATTGCACCTATAAATGCAGGTTTACTGTTATTTGCCAATAGAGGTTTATGTAGGGTTACACAGGCATGCTTCTATGCTCTCGTTATCTGTTTTATAAGTTTTTTCCTCTTAATTTGTTGTGAAATATCCGTGACCACTCGGCATGCCCCGTGCAAAGCTGCTTTATCACTCTGCGCCCCATCCGTTCGCGCCGCCACTTTGTAATCTCTTGGGAAGTCACAGGGAGGGACCGACTGCAACTGTTAGGCATCGCGATAATGATTAAATGGCTGCTGGTTTGAACTAAGGTGGCATTAATTCCTTTCAAGCCGATTTTGCTCCAACACATATGAATTATGTAGCAAACAGCCCACTGAGGCGATCCACAACCGTGTGCTGCAGAGCTAAAGATAGAGGCATCAGCAGGTCAAGTCTACCTCGCCTGCGCTGAGCCTACAGTGTGGTAACAACACAGTAGGTTCACTGCAGAGAGGTTTCGATGGCTGTGGGAGAGTGTTTAGTGGTTTGTCATCTCCGGCTCAGAAAACAGACTGCGCAAAAAGCACCTGGAAGAAGATGTATATTATTAACATGTAAGGGACCGTTGGACCACTGTCACTGGCAAAAATAGCTGTTAACTTGGGTGAGGCAGTGTGTCACTCTGCTTGTGGTGTGTGAGTGTGTGATTGCATTGGAGAGAGGAAAACAGTCACAAAATATTTAGTAAAATTTCTAAAATTGCACACTCATTATGTTCTGCTCTCAGCCAACTGCACATCTCTCGGGTTTGCACCACTGGCTTGATCCAGATGCTGCTGCTAAACTACAATATATTTTTTTTTTTCATGGTTTTTCTTGCACAAGACTTTGACGTCTCCATGTGCAGCATGGTGTAATGTAATAAGGTGACTTTAGGGAGCGTTGCCTCTTTGGATACGTAATTCATTAGCATTCAAAGGGACAACCCTAGTCCAAGACCGGGATAGAGGGACGTGCATGGCATTCTTTCTGACCTCAAGTCTTTGAGAAACCTCGTTTACAGTACAGGTAAGGTTTCACGTGCAAATCCCTTCAGATAGATAATGTCATGGAATACTCAGCAACCTGTCATGTTTCCATGGCAGTTCTGTTTGCACCGGGAGATTGAATGTGATTTCCAAGTACAACGACCTGGCTCTTTGATAATCCAGATCCAGGTGATAGTAATGCTAAAGAGTAGGCTGTGCAACTTGTGAAAGACAAGACAAAGTCAGCGGAAACTCTCAGGACTTATGGATTCCCTCATCCCTCAAGCCTTGCGTTGCACAAGCATCCCACAGACTGTCAAGGGCCGTCTGAGTCATTGTGCAAGCTTTGAAAGTTAAAGAGGCGCTGCACTGGTTTTACATGTCAAAGGCGATTGTGTAGTCATGGTTAGTTGGATTCTGTCTGGGCAAAAACGGTCATGCAAAATCTTCCGCGGTTCAGGAAGAGCTTTGTCAAGCTTTGTCAAGAAAGTAACTCAGGTTTCACCCCTGGTGAGCGTTGGATTAAGGACTAAATGTCAGGATAACATTTGACTTGCTGCACCTAATTTAGGCCTTTTTAATCACCAGCTAACTGCATAGGAAGGTAGTGTTGGAACATGGTTGAATTGTTCCAAAAGGATCCTTTAGCCTGGAAGCCAGCCCGAATATGCCCCGCATGTATGATTTCTGTGGTTGGCCTGGTCTGTTACTAACCAGTAGGAACTGATTACGTTAGAATTTCCCATTTCAAGAATCTCATCCTTTTCATCTGCTTAAAAAGAGGTAATGAGGAAACGTAATTCATTGTTTTATTGTCCGCCTTACAACACAGCACAGCAAGTACGTGTACGTGTAACATTTTTCTTGTTTTTTAGTAAGAAAATACACAGAGAAGGAGAACTGTGTAGCTTCTGCCTGATTTGGCATTACAATCATGCATACAGCGAAGACCTTTTAGCTGAATATCAGGAGGTACTAACACAGTCGGATCCCATGTTACCTTTTTTTTCCCAGAAAAACAAAATTATAATGAGCACAATAATGATTCTGAAAACAACCTTCAGCTTCTTAGCATAAAAGCTGTATTACATTAAGCTTCTCACTCTGGATACACCAGCATAGATCTATGTATTCACAGCAGGCTTGGTTCAAACAGTGTTGAGCTTTATGGAACCTCTTTGAACTGGTTTGTTTGCTAAAGCATACTGGAAAAGTAAATTTGTATTTTCATCATAAGATTTGACATACCAGATGAATTAATTTATGATACATGTGCACTTTCTGAGGAGACTCGATGGAAACACACATACTGTACAGTGTATTTGATTGCTATATTTGTACAACATGAAACGGTTTTAAAGCCTGCAGTTTGATAGAAGTGCTTTGTTTGTGCTTGCGCAGAAATAAATGGCCAACGTGTTATTGCAATTTCTCAGCAGACTTCGTCTCCCCTGAAACTAATGAGGGTTTCCATTTGGATCTGAGTTCCACTAATCAACCATCATTCGCTTGCTCACTTTAAATGCACACTGCGCTGTGGAAACTCATATGTAAGAAGATTAAACATGATCTCAGGCCAGAGGAATACTGCTCTCTCCTTGCAGTCCAGTCCAGTCCAGTCGTGGCCTTGGTTTGGGAACAGATGCATTCTCGGTGGCTCAGATGAGACAACTGACGTGGCTTAAATTTATCTGACACAGCAGCGTGTTTTTGTGCTACACCTGTTGCTATTTCTTGTCTCATATAGCAACCGAATTAATGTGCAGTAGATGTTTGTCTGCGTACACATCTGTGTTTGGTTTACAGTATGTGCTGCATTGGGTTTTTTTTTTTAAGCGTTGTTCACAGTGTCTTCTGATGTTCCCATACTGCTTTATACTCGTGAATGAATTCTCACTACAACTCAGATCCTGACAGATGGGATGTTGGCGGTGCGATCTTGCTCGTGATTAAGTAACGGTAAATACTGGACACATGGAGCTTAAACACTCATTTGAGTCATTTGTTGGCTTCTTCCGTCCACCTCAATTGATCCTTTAAAGAGCGGGCAAAAGACCAGACGCATTCTTGATTGATCACTTGGACAGAACTTAATTAATTTCCTCTTAGGGATTCTGTATCTCACACCTTGCTTGAGATATTTGACATTCATGAGCATACACGCTGCTTGTTTGGCATCAAGAAACCAAAAGCCGCTGCAGAGGCACTGAAGCATGGCGGTAGCTGCCGAGATATGAAGAGAGAACAGTGTCCACGCGAGGTTGGAGAAACACTTTTCCCGGTGTGGCGTGTTTCACTACGTTACATCAACTGTAATCCAGAGTGACAGTTGTTGGTGACCTACGCGACACGTGTGCCAACAGCGTCGCCTCAGCTATACAGCGTGAAATTGTAAGTGTCTGAATTCCCGTTGAACTTTTTACAACTTCATGCCTGTTTGCACTCAAACAATGTTAAACCCACCAAAAGGCAGTGTGGGCACCCGGGCTGCTGTAGGTGGCTGTATGGAGAAATGGAGAACGGCGCTTGCAGGCACCGCAATCTCATTAAGGCATATTGTGTTGCCAGAATGAAAGCAGAGGTGTACTTGGCAACACCTAACCGCTACAACCAAGGGAGTCGGGAAATCTCTGTGGCTTGGTAAAACCCCACACTGCAGCAAGGGCTTGTCAATGGGATTCTGGGAGGATATTATGCAGCTTGTCACTGTGACAGAGGCAGCAAACACATGACATGAGTTTCCATTAGTGACTCTTCTCTTTGTCCATTCCACCCAGAAATATTGTTCTTCATCGACAGTTACAGTGGCAAGACAAATTAAGGAAACCCTACGTTTACTAAGTCATTTTAACCAATGATATACTAATCAATGTGTGTTTCCTGTTTGTTTTGAACATATCATAGAACCATTCAGTGGGTAGGTTAGAGTCTGGAGGTGTGTGTTAGAGCTACTTTGCCTGAATCCGCTGATTCTCGCAATAAAAGAGATCTCGGAAGCTTTGTGATCAAGAATTGTTGATTTGCATAAACCTGGAGAGGATTACAAAGTAATCTCACTGAGTCTACATACTCAAGAGTCCACAGTTTGACAAACTGGCTATATATGGAGAGGATTTAGTACTACATCTACTCCTCCTTACAAGTAGATGCATCGTGAACCGGGGGAGGCTGCTTCGCTCCTTCTGGGCCTTGGCGGCTCAAGGGAGAAAAGGACTCCCAAGTTTATCAAGGTAAGGTACCTTGACAAACTTGGGAGAGACGTCCTAGTAAATCTACAGCAGAGCGGCATCAATCAAAACCCAGACTTAACCTAACAGAGATGGTATAGAGTAGATCTAAAAGAGCCCTTCACACCAGACACCTAAGAATTTGACTGCGATAGAACTGTAGTTTTTGTAAGAGTGCCAGACTGCCAGACATGGAAATGCTCTTTTAATATCTTGGTATTAATCCCTGGTATTAACAATGACATTTTACTTGTGTGTGTCTTTACATAACAATAGAGATAGACAGGAAATGTGGGTCCTCTTTTAAGGACCAATCAAGGTCCTGTGAGGAACTACTTGCAGCTATGGACGTGGACTGTGACGCTGGCCACACTTTTCTCTTACGAAACAGAAAGAATCATCTACCAACATGCTAACTACATAGCGGCTTGCAAGCTTTCAGAGCTCCTTAGAGTGTGGATTGTTGCGATTAGCCTGCCTGTGATGGACAGCGATAGACAGATGGATTGTCCAGTCATCATCGTCTTCGCTGGAAAGTGCCATCCCACGGTTTTATTTATATATAACAAACCCATCTGTCGCATCAAGTTTGTGCTTCCTTCTTTTAAGAACTTCTCAGAAACGCTCTCCCTGTTAGTCTGGATGAACCGTGACTTAGATGTGAAATGTTTTAATAAGTTGTGCTCTCTTTGGCCGTGCCAGGGATCAGGACCCGCTTTAAAGTCCTCATTCTTGGCACCAGCCCTTATCTGAGATGCTGTGGTGAATTTTTACTTGATCCTTTCACAGCTTTTAAGTGTTGGCAGAGAGATTAAAGCACCTTTTATATTTGGATTCAGTCACTTTTTTTTTTTTTTTTCCCCGAGTGGTGTCGGTAGAAGTAATACTTGTTAACTTAGAACACTCGTCAATCTGAGCCAGCGTTAAGTGTCACGGATTTTTATTTGTCCTAATTAGTAATGGAGTGAAACCAGCACTGTGTAGTTGAGCTTTGGACAAACTCAGTCAAACTATTTAAGTGGTACCTAAAGAAACTATTAACGGTGTATTCCGTGGAAGTTACTGGAAGGAAACATTGCTGTTGGTGTTTTTAAATCTAATCTTGCAATCTTGTGAGTGCCGTAAAAATGTCCACCTGCCTCCAATGGCAGAAATGTCAAATATCTTGGAGGAATTAAAAGAAAATGATCTGCATGGCTGGATACCACTGCATCAACGTGAGAATAGTTCACGTTTGTTTTCTCATCATTTTCGTAAGCGGACATTTAAAGAAGCATCACATCCATGAAAGTATCAGCAGGTTCCTAATGGGGACATCACAAACATCGACTATTTTTAATGCATCAAACAATTTGCCTCTTTTGCCATTGCTAGACCACTGCGGCGCCATACTTGTTATCCAGTATCACACTGGCACGCTTTGATTCGGTGACTCTTCTTGTCCATTGCCGTAACATTACAGCCTCCTCCGGCTCAGGCAGTGGGATTTCGTCATCTGTTGTTCCAACACAGTCATGTGATTTGGCAAAGACAGACATCTGGCAGATGCGGATCTTAAGAAGAGCCTCGTTTTAGCTGAGAGATATATTGCTCTCTAAAGACAGCTCTAATTGCAATGGGTATTCAAAAATTGCTTTTGTTTGTTCACCTCGCCTCGTGCAGCCTGGAGCCTGAACAAACAGAGTGGTTTTTTGAACTTTTTTTTTTTTTTTTAACCAAAATAAACATGATAAAACCTTGATGTGTCTACCTTTTTCTCTGTGCTTTTATCTCCTTCTCATTAGGAGGAGAAGCAGTGGGTTCTGGGAGGACATGTGCTCTGACATGGTCACAGAATTTTAATGAGGAGATGTATTAATGCTGTATTATTACACCATTCGCCATTTCCTCCTTTCACAAAGTTAACAGATTTTGTCAGGCAGGACTCCTTTGAAGCCTTGTCTTAAAACCTCACGAATCTGGATCTGCCAATGTTTGACCTCTCCGTGCACCTTTATATGTTTCTCCTCAAACAGACCCACCCATCCTTTAATACTACAGGCTGAAATCAAAGACTTGAAGGGATGTAATAACCAAAGGGGAAGCTAAAAAAAAAATAAAAAATTCTGTGCTCTCTCCTGCACTCTAAAGTGCACTTTCAATGTTTGATGTTTTAATTCCGCTGCAGCGTCATCTGGTAGCGGATGCCACATGGCAGGCAAATGTGTCACTTAGCATTATTATTACCAAATGAACCACAGATAACTGCCTTTCGCTAATGTCGTTCGCTCCTTTGTGCCCCTCTTTGTCTTAGGTGAAAAGAGACAAATGTGACTAAGTGCGACAAGGAAGAGGTCTCGTACAAATCTGACCCCGCTTTCTTGACACGAATCAATATGTGTTTGGATACCTGACCTGACCAACCTACTTCTACTGTGAGTATAATGCGGTTTGAAAAGAGAATTTACTCATGTTGACGTTTGCCCATAAGTCTGCTGAAATTTGCCAGTGGTGGAGAGTCCACTTACTCATGCACTGTATCCATGACATTTTTGGGGTATACTTGGGTATTTCCATTTTGTGGTGGTTTATAATTCTACTCTGACACATTTCAGAGGAGAAAGTCGACTGGACTTGTAGAGTTTCTTGAAGACGTGTCGCCATCCGAGTAGCTTCTCCAGCTTCTTCCTTTGAAGACATCGACGTCCAAATTTTAGCCAGAGAAGCAATCTATGTTAAATTGATAAAAGCTTCTCTGAACAGAGGAGGTGAACTGGGATATAATCTGCCATCAATTTACAATACAGTCTTAATCTCTGTCCCCAAGAAGTTTCAACCCTATTCACAAATTGAGACTGGAGCTTCTGACCGATAATGGGTTTTAAGGCTCATTTAAAGTACTGCAGGACATAGGTGCTGTAACCTAGGCACATAGCCTACGCCGTTGCGAGCCATTTATACTTGTTCCACCTTTATTGTTCCAAAACAATCAATTTGAACATTGCAGAAATGGAGAAGCAGTCGGAAAAAACTAAAGCGGAAGCAGCTCTTGCGGCCTGTATCGCTAAGGCGCGTAGTTACATTTTTTGTTTTTTGGGGAGGTTCACGTCAGCTTTAGGGTCTGCGTAGGGGTCTGCACTGTTGCTGCAACTATGCTGTCAAATTGACGCAGAAGCCTAAACCGCCTATTGGAGTACCATTTGTTAGCGAAAGAGGACAAGGACAAACAGCCCCACCCCCCCACTTGATGAACTGCTGCTAGACTGTTGCAATTACTGACTGGGCTCCACAGCTGTCTTCTCTGTGCTGTTACTGTCGCGTGATCGACGACGAGTCGACTGTCTGCTTAAAGCGTCACAGCACAGCAGTGAAGTCGACTAGTCGATGCAACCCCTGTGGCACACTTGTGTGTTTGCCGGGAGCGTCTTCCTGTTTGTGTGGCAGATAAGAAGTTCAGAATTATATGTTTCTCGAAGACAATTCATGGACTTCTAAAAAAAAAAAAAGCTCCAGAAAACTTACTTGGTATAACTTTTGACCAAATTCTTGTCTCTCTCACACCATGAGCTCTGGTCTCTTATACAGAATATTCTGTGGATGTAATTAAGTAAGCTTAGTTTAGGTTCACAATGCTGCATATGATTTGTACTGGCTATAATTAGTCTCCTGGAAACAGCTTTATCTAAGACAGTCAGCTTTTCAGATTATATTTTACATTTCAATGAAAAGGCAGGACAGCACATATAGGTTTGCAGACTCCAAAAGATTCTGCCTGACTTCTTACTGGGTTTGCAGAGCTTAAACTTTACCTCCTGCTGTGATGATGATCTCGAAGATCAGCTTCAGGCCACATCACATTTTTTGCCATAGATTTTATAAAAATCTTTTAACAATATATGTGCATAATTTCTGGGAGAGGTTTTAGTCTTCAGAGGAGCATTCCGTCAACCCGCAAGAGACAAAATATCCTATATATATTCCTGACATTTTTGAAGAAATCAACACCATTTGCCTGACGGATTGTGTTTTATATTTGTTTTCTGAACCCTCGCTGTTGTCGGCTTTGCCTGGGGTTTGTCGCCTCCCTGCCATCACACACCTGAACCCCTTATCTGTTTTCTTCCCCCTGAAACAAAACTGAAACAAGCGCGGATTAACTCAATGTCATGGCAGCTTTGTCCCTGGGATAATGGGGGACAATGAGCTCTGCACTGACAGCAGTAAACGATGCCAATTTTCTCGCAGAAAGCGACAACGACGGAATGAGAAAAGAAGAGGAGAGTTTGGGGAGATAGCTTAAGGCTAATCCAACTTTGTAAATTAGCACGCTCTGGATTTTGCTGAGTGTTTGTCCTGCTGAAGTGATTCATATCATCCATCATATCATTTGCAGTAGGCGCAGGGAGAAACGCTGGCTCCATATATTGTATGTTTTTAGAAGATTAGCTACAAGTCACATCTCTGGGAAAAGAAAATGTGACATATTTTGTCTTAAAGGTATAAAAAGGCTAACAGAGATTTTCTCAAGCATGAAGACGTTGCTCATCCTTACATCCTCAGCTAAGGATGCGCTCCAGTGTTCATTAAAGCATGCATATGCTAAGAACAAACATGGCCATTGGGTTATCTAATATACTGCACGGTGACTGACCCTTAGTCTGATTAGTCATGAGCTTTTCTTTTGGTTAAATGCCAGCGCCGCGAGCAAACGGAGCTAATTGTACTTTTTCAGTTTCATTCAGCTAAAGGGAAACCTGACTAAAAGGCACACGCAGTCAACACCCACAGATAACTGCGTTTGTTCTGCGAAATATTTTTTAATCCTAGAAGATAAAACACTGTTTTTATCTGCTTCACGGTGCATTTTTTTTTTCTTTCTTTATCATACCACCTCTGCAGCACCCTCTCCTTGTGGTAACAAATCTTCCCATGTGACCTTTTCCCATCGCTTATCATCACATTCTGTTCAAGTTGTTTGTTTCTTTCATGATTGCCAGTTACTTTCTTGAGGCATGATTCAACTGTGCCGTGTATTCTCTGAATTTTTGAGAAACCGCTTAAATCATTCAACACGAAATCACATTATCTACCAGAAGCACATGCAGGGGCCAGATTAATCAAGAAAATGGTGCTTGGTAGTTTTTCCATGAGGTTTTCAGTGCAGGTTTCACTAAGACAGCAGTTCACCATCGAGGCTGGACTAAACTATAGATGCTCTCTGCAAGTGAAGGAGAGACAGAAGGACACACACAGCAGTGGAAAGATAACCTACCGATCCTAAACATGTCTCTGAGCAGCGAAGAGTAGATTAAGTGATGTGGTGTGACTTATAAACTCACAAACTATACACAAGGCACCACAGTTGGCAGGGAGACAGACGGAGCGAGAGAAGGAGAATCATAGAATCGCTGAGTGCTTTACGTGGAACACCATACTCATACTAGGCCGAGCCTGCCGTCTCTCTCTGAACTGCCTCAATTCTTTCACAGCGTGTCAGGAAACTTCCTCAGAGGTACTGTTCCGTCTTGACATGACTGCATCACATCATCGCTGCAGATGTGTCAGATGCCTGTTCTTGCTGCCAATCTCCCTTTCCACCACCTCCCAAAGGTGGAGGCCACTGAACTCCACTGAACTGAAACCAGTGTGCCTTTTTTTTTTTTTTTGACACGCTGCAATACCTGGAAGTAATCATTAGAAGATGGGCCCACCTCAAGGCTGGACATGTTTTTCTATTCCCCATTCTGAGCTGGTTTCTTCTCAGCACAGTGGCTATTTAAGTTAGTCAGCTCTCTGCTCAGCTTCTGTCAGCCCTGACCGGCCCGGCCATTCTCCCACAGTGTGAGATCTCTCATGATCAGTCTGCAGAACTGCCACTCACTGGCTATTTTTATTCATTTATTTTGTTTTTCCCCCACTCTGAGAAAACTAGAGAATGCTGTGGTGAATATCCAGAAATAATCACACCAGCCCATCTGCCACCGTCAGTCGAGTAATGTGCACCGGCCAGCGTCACCGCAATCACATTTTTCTCTCATTCTGATGTTTCATGTTAACACTGACAGATGCGCACGAGCTGTGGCTGCAGGATTTCATGCTTCCAAATGATTGGCTGATTGGTTAAAGCCATGAATAAGCAGTATGGGAGAAAGATGAGTTCTGTTTTGCTGAGATTTTACAGTGATAGTCTAGACAGTGATATTCAAGTTTGATGAAAGCATAAAACTCCCAATACATTATTATTGTTTCACTATTGTATCATGTATTTAGTACACATTTCGTTTCATGGCTTCCCAGTGGCTCTTGCAGATCCCATTTGCACCTACCTTTCAGAGGTGGAGAATATTCAAAAAAGAACCCATGTCCTTTTATTTACATGATCATCCTTAAATGCACACACCGATCAGGCACAACATTATGACCACCTTCCTAATATTGTGTAGGTCTCCCTTGTGCCTCCAAAACGGTTGTCACTCATCAGATAAAGGACATGGACCTTCTGCGGGTGTCCTGTGGTATCTGGTAACAGAATGTTGTTACTGGGGGCCTTTGGGTCCTGTGGGTTGAGGGGAGGGGCCTCCGTGGATCATCCCACAGATACTTGATCAGTTTGGGATCTAGTGAATTTGGAGGCCAGGTCTTGTTCTGTTCTTCAAGTTTTTTTTAGTTGTTCCTAAAGTGTTTTTGTGTGTGGCTGTGTCAGGCTGCATCCTGCTGGGGATGGCTGCTGCCATCAAGGAGTGTCATTGCTATGGGGTGGGGGTGCCTGGTCTGGTCTAGGTGGGTGCTATATGTCTAAGTAATATCCACATGAATGCCATGTCCAAAGGTTTCCCAGCAGAACATTGAATAAGAGCTGCAGAAAAAGCATCTCCTGATTTTGAAGGTGAAGTAAATAACACTGACCATCTTGTGACAATACAAAGGGTGATTTTGATTGCTCTATGTGTAACATGCATCCGCCTACCCGGCAGCACCTGACAGTGTTCAAGATTGCAGTTGTAATCATTGGATCAGATCTAATGTGACTCTTCAGAGTGTGGTTAACTGCCGTAATGTTGGAATGTTCCTGATTAGCTAGCTTGTTAGCTTTAACAGTCGTTCTATAGGTTTCCCTTTTAGGTCAACCTTACGTCACACAGCTTCTAGTTCTTATTATCAGTGGAAGGTCAGATGTCCTTCACTGAGGCCCTTTGTTATGCCGCAAGGTCAGTTGGTATGATATAGTAGCAGAGATTCAGCACCAGAAAACAGGATCTTGACTAACCTCAAATTCGATTCAGAGGCTGGTAGAGCAAACAGGTCAATGTGGATACAGAAGACTTCACCTACTAAACAAGAGAAACATATCAACTATTGATCTTTAACCATATACAATATCCACTAGTGGTTGTAATGTAGTAAACAGTTAAACCTTATGGAAAGAAAAGAAATCATACTGTAGCTCCAAACCGTATTGGTTATGGCCTCTTGTGTAGAAGAACCTCATGTTAAAACAAAAAAGTACATACAGAAGTCAAGACAATATATTGCTTTTATTCATATTTAGTTTTCTAAAATTAAAACTTGAAATATAAAGGCAGACATCTGTCTATCTACTGTATGATGGGTCTCTGGAGAAGTTGCAAAATGTGTCTTTTTGTATTATTGGCAAATTAAGCAATTCATTAGAAATATAGGTCACATATCGTGTCAGCTCAAAATGAATCTTGAACGTTTGCAAGTGGGAGAACTTGCTGAATTTGCCTCCCTGCCTTCGTCCCATCTCAGCGGGATATCAAAGAGATGATACCAAGTTAATATCACCCTGTGATCTATTGATTGCACTTGGCAGCTTTTACAATCTGGACTCATCTATTGGCCTCCGCTCCCTCCATCGAGTTTCCCCCGGAGCCGAGGTGAGCCCGTCCTCTACCTGACAAACTGCCTCACCCTCGTCCGTCCAGCCACCGCCACCACCAGCTTCTCCTTACAGCCGTGCACAGGAGCCCTCTCATGGTTCACTAATCCTCCTCATTAAGCCAGGCCCCAAGGCCCTCGTTACTGTACATCTATTCCCGCGTGCCTTGTACCAGACTCATGGCTTTCATCTTTGGCAGCATGTGCAGATGTCATGAATTTGCCATGTGCGATATGGTAAGTGTGTCAGGATTTTGATGTCTCTGTCAGCTCCAGGACAGGATAACACGGGGAAAGGCAGCTGTTCTTGCTCCATCTTGGGCGGAGAGAATTGCACAGGCTGCAGAAGACATTCACATGGGCTACGATCAATGTTGGCCTTTAGCACTAGTGGATTCACCTGCACTGGTGCTAAAGTGTTTTCCTTTGGACTCAGGTTGAAAGCATTTCTGCTTTACAGGTTGCAGAGATAGTTATAATACTGTGTGTCAATTTGTTGTTTGATATTTCTGGTTAAGCCTCAGGACAGAATGTTATTCTTTATGTTTTGCCTTATTACGGTATGTCAACCTCACCTTGAAGTTCTAAAAGCCGTAAAAACAAATACTTTTTTTATGGCCTGAAAACTAGAGTTTTCTTCAGAGAACATAATTCTGTCCGCTCTTCAGCTTGTGTAAAGGTTGTGGCAGAGCGGTAAATGCTCAGGGGATCTATATTAACCTCCCTTTGAAGTCACCCGTACAGCCTGTGAGCTCTTTGGATTTCCTTATTAAAAGCCTTCTTTCTGATTCATCTCGGAAACAACTGAGACCAATCGGAGTCAGACCTGTCTGAGGCCGACCCGTGTCTGAAAATCCGGGCAGTGCGGCACGCCCATCCAGTCGCATAACGTCCTCTGACAAATGGTGCTAAACCTGCGCTGACAGGCAGCGAAGGACACATATCATCCGCTCTGAGACTGAATCACAAAGTTGAGCAGCTTTGGCTCTCTATCAAGAAATAGGCCCAGAGTGATGGGATGTTCTATTTATAAATGACTTGTAGTAGGGATTTTTTTTTTAATCCCAGAGAGGGAGGGGAATGGGTGTGAAATACTGTACCACACAGGAGTTGAACGTGTCTGACAAGGTATTAAACTGAAGAACCAGGGGTGGCCTAGGTGATAACAGCTAAAAATGACTCATCTGTTTTCTTCATGGAACGCATAACATGTAGCAAGTCACTTTTGTTGTGTGGGAACCTTGTAACTCCAACTTGTGGTTATATTTAATTTTATTTGATGTTCCTGCGTGACATTTCATTGGATGAAATGAAAAGTTGTTAAAAAAACAATATGTTAAAATGTCTTTGTTGCGCAGACGACGTTGTTTGCCTGCAGTGTCATCGGTTGGGCTTTATGCGATGGTGGAGGAGCGCCATTGAGTTGAATCTCTTTCCAATAAAATGGCCCTGATTGTTTGTAGGACTATCCAGTCGCGTGCAGAGGTATTTTTGTCTTTCACCATTTGAAGGTTGAAGCACGCTCAACAATTGAGTGTTACCGGATTCATATTCTGAGTCACTCGAACTTTGAGTGTGGCTTCGATCAGGCTAAATATATTCTAGCGGCACCATTTTCCATCTTTGTGTGAGTAGTGCTCGCAAATTGCTTTTGTGAAACAAGCCTCAGCACAGCTACTTCATTTGACGGACTTAACTTACCGAGCAGAAAGATCATGTAGATCTTTGCATACGCACGTGTCTAAGTTTAAACATTTAAATTCAGTATTAACGGTGAATGTGAATTGTTTGTTGTTTGCTGTTTAGTCTCAGTCATATTCTACTTTCTTATTTTGTGGGACTACAGTACTGGCAACCGTGACCTTTATTGACTGCACCTTTTCTGTTGCATTGCTGCACTCTGCTTGTCTTTGCCAGGGAGCTCTACAACACACCTGGCCTCCAAATTAACTAGATCCCAAACTGATCAAGTATCTGTGGGATGATCCACAGAGACCCCTCCCCTCAACCCATAGGACCCAAAGGTGCCCATCTTCCTTTTCTGATTATACCGTACATAATATAACTTCTCGTCGTACACCACTGCCTTGCAATAGTCATGCTTTTGAACAACCTCTAACCAGCTTCTTTTTCTACCGACGTGTCTCCCGGTCAGATTTCTATGGTTTTCAGTTAACCTTTATATGTTTCCTTTGAATGTGTAGAAAACAACATTGTTCAGCAATATCGAGCTGTACTGAAAATTACAGTGTTTAACTTATAGCTCACATGGTGGCAGCAAAAGCAATGTGTCAGAGTTGTTTTCGTTATTGAGGCATATTAAAAAGAACATCTCAG
The DNA here is from genome assembly GCF_963514085.1 of Chelon labrosus. Classification (NCBI taxonomy): domain Eukaryota; kingdom Metazoa; phylum Chordata; class Actinopteri; order Mugiliformes; family Mugilidae; genus Chelon; species Chelon labrosus. The sequence goes on from NC_140353.1 coordinate 20,565,941, forward strand.
TGAACATTTGCGCATTCTCCCTACAAATACACATGTAATTTGTATTATCCAGTTATATTTTGGGTTTCTCAGCAGTGGCCGGTGAAGTGATTTATGTTTTGGAATAACACTGTGTGCTCTGTAGGAACAATACCAGACCATGGTTGAAAGAGCATCTAAAAATGTACACCGTGTTTTTATTAAAGTGCCCCTGTGACTCACATTGGTAATTTGAGAATTGCTCTACTTTGACCCAATTACACATTAAGATACAACATTTACACAACATTTATATTTTTGGAAACACAGAAATATTGAACACGTAGCCTCACATAAATAAGCAATATGACAAATATGGAAATCGGGGCTGTCATGACCAGGAGCCGAACAGACCCTTCAATCAGCCACATGCAATCACATCCATGGCAATAAATTACAAGTATGTTCTCCGTCCGACTCGCCACATTCAAATCACCTCATTGTTTCATTCATTCATTATTTTAAGTGGTTTCTATTTTACCCATTTTCCAGCACAAATGGACTGCAAAATAATGATTTGTTCCAGTGCTTCAGGGAAAGGGAGAACAAAGAAATATATCCAAGTACTTCAAAATAAATCAGCGTGTGCTTCACCGAACTCGTGGAACAAATACACAAGGCCGAAGATCACCAAGATCTGACAGCTATTCTCTCAGTTTGCAAATGATCAATTATGGCATGCAGCAGACTGAGAGTTTATGTTCTTTAAAGGGAAAAGAGGTAAATAAATAAAAACAGAACAGTAGTGTGCAGACCTGAGGCTTTGTGGAACTCACTGTCGGTACAGACTGTTCAAAAGAATACTAAAGATCGGTTCAAAACTGTTAAATCAATATTTCCAAATGCAGCAGGAACCTCCACTGAAGTCTGTGTGTAAACCAGTGACAGATGTTTGAACAAATAAGAAGCCACAAATGTATCCACGTCCCGCTTGTATTGGATTTATATATGTGAAAATGCTTCTTTTTTTTGTAGAACAAAGTTAAACACATCAAAACTATGCAGCTACATAAAAGTGTAATATAAACCGAATTGTGCTTCATATTTTAGATTCCTCAAAGCAGCCACCCAGTTTTGCACACTGTTGGTCATATGCCAAGCAGCTTCATGAGGTCATCACCCAGAATGGTTTTCAATTAACATCATATGGCGCTGTGATGAGACTGGTTCTCAGGAGGACCGCCACAGGACAGGAAGACCAAGAGAACGCTCTCCTGCAGTTCATTAGTTTTACCAGCCTCAGAAATCACCAGCTAAAAGGTCAGCTGTTAAAGGGGACTGCATGAATCAGGTAGAGTGGTCGCAAAAGAACTGGGGTATTGGCGAAACGTTTTGCATTGCATGTGCTTCTGATAATATATATGTAGTAGGGATGTACAGTTCGTGAACGAGCTGGCTCTAAGAGTCATTCCTTTGTACAGAACGAAAAGAGTCAATTTTCGTCGGTCAGAGCTGAAGCTTCAGCGGCCCCTGCGAATCCATGCATGCAGGGGTGGGGCTTTATTATGATGGGCATCACATGTGAGGATAGACTAGGTTCATATCATTGGGTTGAAAAAGTAAGAGGGAGTGGGGTGTACAGATGGTCCAAAGACAGAGAGTGTAGTGGTACAGCAAAAAATTGCTTACCAACACACAAACCATTCATAATTGCTAAATTTGGATAAAACAGAAGGCTCAGAGTAAAACTAAATGGAGAGCCATTTGGGAGTCGAGCCAAAAGAGACGAATCTTTAAAATGAGCCGGACTTCACATCACTGTGTGGTAGTAATAAATATTTTAGAAACAAAGGGGGGAAAAAAAAAAACTAAACGAGAAGTTGTGTCCAAACTTTTGACTGTTACCGTGCGCATTAAAGGATTTTTATGTTAATGATGATCCTAATGTAGAAGTTTGCGTTAGTATGAAATGTGCAAATAGTGGGTAAAAATAGATATACCTCATGAATTAATACAAAAGACAATATTTCAAAAAAAAATAAATGTTTTATTCATGGTTCATAAAAAGATAATGTATGCATCTGCATAATCTAAAATGAAAGCCATCCAGCAAAATAACACTCTTTAGTCATGTCAACAATACAGTGAATTATACAACAGAGTTTAAAGTCTGTTTTTTTTTTGGTTTTTTTTTTTAAAGGATTTGAACCAGATGAGTTCAGAAGTTCATGGGAAAAGAGTCTTAAAGTGTACCAAGGTGACATCGAGCAAGAGAAAATTCTATGATGAATTATTAAAAGTAAGAATAAGTTAAATTTATAAAACAGATGTTTAGAATATACAGTATATATTCGCCACTTTCTCAAATGTACAAAAGTGAAGCCGAAATATCGCAGAAATGGCGCTGCCATCTTGTTTGATGGGTTGTTCTCTAATACCTGAACTTTGAAATAAATAAATATATCAGTCTGCACAGTTTGTACTACTTTGAAATATTGACAAAAACAAATCACATTAAGAAAATTAAGGCAAGGAACAGTCCTCCTGTGTTCTTATGTAGCCTACAGTGTGCTGTCAATCAACACAACGTACACCCTGGTTCATCATAAACACTTAAATCGAGAACACTGATTGTGTAAAGGAACCTAAATAAACCCGAACACAACATTTTTTCTATTTATTTTCTGCTTTATTTGGTTTGCCTAACGTCCTATCTACTAGCAGCTTAATGAGTAAGATGATATAGTGCAACCTGACACTTTTATTCTTTATTTTATTCTTCATTTTTGTTCTGTATTTTCTATTCTTTACCATATTTAACTTAGGCTCTTGCCAGATGTGCACAGTTTGGGTTGTTGCAATTTCATTTCACTGCTGCTGTACCTGTACACCATGCATGTGACAAATAATATACCTTCCTATCCTTCCTTAAATCTTTGAAACCAGTTACTGTATTTTTTTGACTTCACAGTCTGGTCTTCCAAATAAAATCACATTAGATCAAAAACTGGAACTCCATTATTAATCCTTAACAGCACTTACATAGTCTATCGTTTACCATGCAGTAATGCAGAATTTCAGTGTCTTTAAGAAGCGCCTACCAGAGGGAATCAGTATTATACAGAATACTGTCATTTAATGTCCAGATTTATTCTCTTTTAAGAGGTTGCTCACCTCTATGAGGGTGGCCTCTTTAAGAAGAGCCAGTTTGAGCTCTGCTCTGTAGCAGACTACCACACATGTGCAGCATTACCCGGGGTGCTTTTCCTACTACTAACTCAAGCTTCCCATTCTCACACTCGTGCAGACCAAAAATTGTACTCCTTAATGAGGATGTTTCCTTCCCTTGAATTAATAACAAGGAGGGTGTAGAATCTAAAATCTCAATGAATGCTGCTCTGTTTTTCCCTCATAAACTGCTGTTTTCTCCTTCATTTCTAACTTTCTGTTGCAATTTCACCAATGCGATTTTGTTTGGAACCATGTTTGCTAATTAAGTTCAATTCTATTCACTTCAATTCATTAATTTTCTGTAACCGCTTGTCCTCTGGAGGGTCATGGGGAGGCTGGAGCCTATGCCAGCTGTCACTGGGCAAGAGGTGGGGTACACCCTGGACAGGTTGCCAGTCCATCGCAGGGCTCAATTCAATTCAATTCAAGGGGTAATTTTAATTCAGCTAAACCTTTGTCTTGGGGACCTTTAGTCAGATTAAACAAAGATTTTATCCATTTCTTTATGAATTAGTGCCTTCCTGTGTTCACATCAAAAACAACCAGTATATGCATGACATTTTTGTTCATGTGGTTGTGTTGCTACAGGTACTGGTGAGAGGATGAAGAATAGCTGAAAGATAGTTGAAAAGAGACATAATGCACAGCTGTTTGATATCAATTAAGGGGCAGGATTTTACAACTCAACTCAATGATTGTTATCCTCTTGTCTTTGTTCTTTCAAAGCAAATATCATATCAGGCCTCCAAATGAAACTTGTGAGTTTGTGTTGGTTACAACATTCAATATCATGTACATAAAATTATATAACATCAGCTTTAAGCCGGGAAATCACGGCTGTTGAAGTCTAGGAGCTACTGAGGCATGAACATCTTAGAAAACTAATGACCAGGTAACGTAAATGTACCATAGGCACGCATGAAAAGATGAGGCTTTCTGAGAAAAATCTATCACAAAGAAAACTCTATATGATTAACTTACAATATACTGACTTGACACCCGCCTCTTCCTCTTCTGAAAGTGTTCACACACACGCCACAACTCGTGACTTCGGACCTTTCTAAACATTCCCACTTACGAGGCCACAAGAGTGGACTGTTCATGTGGGCTTTTTATGTGAACGTGGAACACTTGACCCCATCTGATAGCAGCCACAGTGCCAGCACAAGCTCAGAGTCTATCTGATATGTGCGACACTGCGTGTTTAATAGGGCAACACGGTGCACTGCTGAAATACACTTGACTGCGCTGTTGCAAAAGACCCTGAACACCTCGGAGGTCTCGGTGACATTAGCGAGGAGATGGCATTCACTGACACTTTGCTTTCTGTTGGCTTAAATGGAGCCTCGTCCTTGGTATGTCATCTCAGATAGGGTGTTGGTGTTATTGTATCTACTTGATAGCCTATTTTATCAAAATGTCTTAATTGTATACATGTTGCAGGACAGATTTAGGACGGCTGATTTTGCCTTTATGTGCCATAGACTGTATACAGGGCCGGTTCTCCCTATACGCACACTACGCAAGTTGCGTAGGGCCCCGCAGGTTAATGAAGGCCCCTCCCCCCCGTCTCCACTTCAGTCAAACTTGCGACAGGTAGCCTATAGCGACCGCCAGTGCCTACAACGATAAGAAGATGAAACGGAATTACCCCTCAGGGCATGAAAAACGAAAGAGGAAACTACAGGAGAATGAGCAGCGGGAACAACAGTCGGGTAAACTTGTGTTCGTTCGGTTTGATGTAAATAAATAATCTTATAGACAAGGCTATACCGTTTCATTGATTTGCATCTCTCAAGCGCGAGTGTTGCTGACCTACATAACAGGGTAGTGCATCCTCTGATCGGTCTGCATTTTGTTTACTTGATTTCCTGCCATGCTTTCCCAGTCAAAATACTTAGGAAATAGTTGTTGATTATAACTGCATATTCCGTGAATTATAACGGCGACTGGCTACAGATGTGTGGGGGGGAAAAACAACCGATTTAAACGCGTTCAATAACGTGCGTGCTCAAAATGAAACTAGCAGTTTTTCACTCTCCCCATAAGATTTTTAAATCAATGCAATGGTTTAGCAATATTTCAGTACAACTTTAGTTGGCTTGGCTTAGATACAACTGAACGCCTATATCAAATATGGAAAGAAGGTGAAAGGATTAACTTTGACTAGCCTAAATATTTAGTTGAATTTTGACATCATCACAAAGGTACACATCAGCATGAATGAAGCATATTGCTGCTGCCTACTGTTTGTTAGTCACATTGCAGCCTACTGTTTGTAAATATGTCGTTCAGTATATAATAGTAGTGACAAATACAGTGTTTGTTCAGTAAATGTTTATTTAAATATTGTTTGTTCAATAAATATTGTTTGTTTACACCACATTTTATTCTGTATTGGTCTGTTTATTCCGACAAAGAGATGGCGCAATCTGTTTAAAGGTGACTGTAAAACATGGTTACATTTTGGCCCGCAGAGTTGAGATAGGAGGGCCCCTTAACAGGATTTTGCTTAGGGCCCCATGGAGGTTAGAACCGGCACTGACTGTATATAAATATGGACAATGTGTCCCCACTTCCTTGCATTGGCCAAACTGACGCTGTTTTCCCGGGGATACGGGCGGCACCACCTTGTGACTTTGGCTCCACTCTCGAACCATACTGTGCAGACTCTGGCTCCAGACACACTTGCTCCACCTCCACCATTTACAAGGAAATGTTGGATTATAGACTGTACTTATTACTGCTTTACGGAGTGGTTGGCATGTCACATCCGGTTTCTATAGCGTCAAATAACTAACTAAAACGAAACGTATTCAAAAAGTTGACACTTGAACATGCATTAACATTATATTCACTACCTAAAATGACTGAAAAAAAAAAAATAAAAAAAATCCTTGAAAAAAATTTGACGTGTATTTTAGTGTTTTATTTCAAGCAGGTCCCATCCACTAACATGGAGGAGGTGGAACTTATGACCAGATGGAGCTCTACTTTAGTACTACATATATTCCATTGCTTTGCTAGCCTGGATGCCAGAACAACTTACCAGCCCACACATTTTTTGTGGCGAAAAGTTGCTTTGGAACTGCTCCGTCAGGAACCGATTATGCTCCGGCAAAGAGCTTTATGTGGCGATCGACACAAGAGCAACACAACGACATCCTAGTCATACATGTCATCTGAGCTCTGCGTAGTTACATTTGTTTACAACAAAATGGCTCTGAGTGCTTGTAGGACTATCCAGTCCACACATGCCCCATAGTGAAATCCCAATGGAGCGTTACCAGACTCATATTCTGATAAGAGCTGAGTCTGGCTACGTCAGACTAGCGCTTCACATTCACCAAGGGGGGAAAAAACTCATTTGGAGGTTCAGAATCATACTTCAGACTTACTGTCGTTTGATAAAGAGACTGATAAAGTCGTTCCTTTTTAATAATGTATTGCAGTGAGGACACATTTGTACTGTGTTTAACCCATAGAGCAAACAGCTTTTAAATCAGGATCTCTTCCTAAACCCACTTCAGAGTAAAACCCTATCCATCATCTCACTGCAACAATGTATATTCATTTGTATGAAATTATTACAGCAGTAAAAGTGTATTTCACACTGTGAGTGTTTGATTTTGAAATGAATCAGCGCGTATGGTCTGCACGGATTACAGATGCACTTTTAACTACAATCAATCCATTATAGAAAGGGTGCTCTAGCTTTTCTCATCAGTCTTTCTCCTCTCCTTCTCCACTGTGCCTGGTAAAAGATTTGTGGTGGTGTGCAAATGGTCGCTAGATTTTAAGTTTTCGAGTACTGATGCGAGTAGCTAGTAGGGGAATAAGAGTGATATAAAGCCGCTTGCCCCCGAAATGAGATGGCAGTAGAGAGTAGAGACAGTAGACAGCAGGTTCTGAAACATATTTTTTATTTTATGATTTCGTTTCACAGGTTCACAAATTGATTCACAATGGACAGCACCGACAATGATTATGTATCTGGATGCTCAGATCTGACTGACTGTTGACACTAAAACTTTCTTCCATTACTTTGAAAACACTTTCACCGTGATATACGGTAGCATCTTTACCTTAAACCAGCTTCTTGTGTATGGAAGCAACACCAACGGTACGAAATGTTACCCCAATTAAAGAAAGATGTAGCACACAATCTGGCAACACTACTGCCAATTCATTTCCCTCTATTGTACATTAAATCATAGCAAATAATTGACAGTTATTTTAAGGAAGAGGCCCCATGTTTTGTCTTCTTTGGTGAATGCAGAGCACTTACGTTCTATATGTACAATGCAGTAATGTTTAATGTACGGTATTATGCGTGGTACGATTGCCATCTGTGGCTAACCTTCAGTATGATGTTTTCTAATCTGGATGGCTGCATTTGTGCATATGTGTTCCCTCACAGTGTTTCATTTACCAATCACCACTTTACAGGACTGTTGTGATGCTTGATACGCCCGGCGACGGTGAAGGTCGAACAGACCGAGACGTCGTAAATGAATAAACGTCCGAGCAGCAGTTGAGACAGCAGGAGGGAGTTTTCTCATTTCTATTCAAACGGTGCTGCACCTGTCACGTATTTGGGCGTGCACAGTAAACTTTTTCAGTTTAAAGTGAAAAAAAACAACAACAAATCCTCGCAGTATCACCTAATGATTTCGGTCAGCTCCGCTCTGTTTAGACAGACACGACAGATGAATAAAAGAGACTTTCCTTAGCCTCCCTAACATGCTTTGCTGCAGGACTCTTCTCTTCAAGCTCTCGTGGGGAGCGATCCTTTATCAAAGAGGGCACTTGCCAATATAAATTAAGACTGTTTTTCACATTACAAAGTACTGGGTCTTTATTGGAATACTTTCATCGGGATGGAATAAATCCTGAGGGGCCTTAAAGGCAGGTGAACAAAGTACTTAGCCTCGGTAAAGACAATATGCAGCTGCACGCTGGTGTTGGGAGCTGTGTTGTACTGACAGTAGCTGTTGTCCTGCCAAATGAATGAATCAATTTGTGGCATAAGGCCACTCTGCCTCAGGGATGTTTCTTCCCCTTGAAATTCTCAGCCCCATCTGTTTTGTTTTTTCTTCAATTTTACACTACATTTCATTTTTACGTTTCATGTATATTGTATATTGCTATCTTCTCGGCTTCCGAACACTACAAGAAGTAACACTACCTCGGGGTAAAAAAGATGCGCAGTACTCGTGACAACCACCAGCACCGTGGGACTTGTTTTAAAAAGTTATCTTGGCTCACTGCTGGCCCACACATCCACCAACCTCCCAGGGAAAAAGGACTCCAGATGGCCAGTCGGCATGTCATCCAAATTGGAGTAAACACACTTGTACTCCTCCATGCTTAGAAGTCAGGGATGACATAGTTTGTAGTTCTAAACAGGCCATAGAACTTCTTAGCCCACTTCTGGAGCTATAGTGGACGGACGGGGAAATTTGCAGAACGAACGCTAAACAGGTGCTGTTGTTTGCTTTTGAGTCCAGATTATACCATTTGTTTGTCTGAAAAGACGGTGGGTCACGGTGTAATATTAGATGATTGGGGATATTTTTTCTTGACTGAGAAACACAAGGGTCCCCAAACAATCACACCACGGCGTCTTTCATGGTCTGTATGATGTGACTAAAAAGAACACCTACTGGTCTGTAAGAAGGTGGAAGTTGTTAAAAAAGTAAAACATTTCTAATACACAAGAAATGTATTCTCTTAACCCATACCATTCAGTATCTTGGAACTAACCAAGACGCTTGTGCGCCTGAACCCAACCAAACCTTCCCCAGTAATGATCATTAAACTGATTTACAGTTTTTAATGGTTTTTAAAGGCACAAGTTGTGTCATCCTGCATATCGCGGTGTCACGTCAGAAAATGCTTCTACAGTCCCTGACAAAAGTCTTGTCACTTATCCATTTTGTAGAAACAACAGTTTATAACCTGACTTTTAATTAATCCATTGGTTTTAGAAATGGCTCATATGAAAGCTAAAACCCTCCCAAATTATGTTTGATATACTAAAATAAATTTGCTTCACTGAAGAAAGATTGATCATTTAATGAACACAGAAAGGTCAGATTTTGGCAAGACAAAAGTTTTGTCGCCTACAGAAAGTAATGTGAAAATTGAACAAATCATTTACTTCAAATACAAAAATATGATGCATAACATCAGTGAATTAAGTACTGGTGCTGTGAGATCCATATTTAATATCTTGTATGACTTCCATGAGCTTGAAGGACTGCATCCATGCGGTTCGACAATGATTCATACAATTTATTGATGAAGTCATCAGGAATAGCAAAGAAAGCAGTCTTACATGCCTCCCAGAGTTCATCAAGATGCTTTGGTTTCGTCTTCCATGCTTCCTCTTTCATTCTTCCCCAGACATGCTCAATGATGTTCATGTCTGGTGACTGGGCTGGCCAGTCCTGGAGCACCTTGATCTTCTTTGCCTTGAGGAACTTTGATTTAGAGATGGAAGTATGCGATGGAGCACCATCCTGCTGCAAAATTTGACCCCTTTTATGGTTGGGAATGTAAGAGGTAGCTAATACTTCTTGATATTTTACGCTACTGATATTGCCTTCCACCCTGCAAATCTCTTGCACACCCCCATACTGGATGTAACCCCAGACCATGATTTTTCCGCCACCAAATTTAACTGTTTTCTGGGTGAATCTCGGATCCATGCGAGCTCCAGTAGGTCTCCTGCAATATTTGCGGCGGCTGTGATGTAATTCAACCGAAGATTCATCTGAGAAATCCACCTTCTGCCACTTTTCCAGCGTCCATCCTTTTAGCAGGCTGTGGGCCTTGGCAAATGCCACACGTTTTTTTAATTGCCTTTGAGAGACGCTCTGAGAGACTGACACGGCGGCACGGTAGGATCTGTTAAGTCACTGTCACCTACTTCTGCTTCTGCACCTCCCGGAACTGGCTTGCCTTCTTTTATATCTACCGTCATTTCCTACCGTAGACCCACAGCAGCGCGCTCAATATCACAACCCTCCGCTGCTAATCAGATCAATTTAATCCACATCCATCTACGACCTCTGTTACCCCCTGCACCTGTCTGTAAACCTGTACATTTTGGTCTCTTAAATATCAGGTCCTTAAACAACAAATCTTTTTTATGTCATGATTTTATTACTTTTAATAAGCTAGACTTTTTTATTATCACAGAGACATGGTTATCCCAAGGAGACAGCAGCCCCCTCATTGAGGCAACCCCCCCTAATTTTCTACAGTTCAATCAACCACGAATGTCAGGCAGGGGAGGGGGGGTTGCTGTCATTTACAGAAATGATTTTAAATGTACCCGTACGTCATACAATAGTTTTACATCGTTTGAACATCTTGCTTTTATTTTACACTCTGAAGTCCCAGTATTAATTTTAATCATCTACAGACCTCCAAAATCAAACAGTGTTTTTATCCAAGAGTTTGCTGAAATTTTATCCTATTTTATGTCAAAATATGACAAAATTCTTATTTTAGGTGATTTTAACATACACATCTGCTGCTCCACTCAGTCTTTTGTCACAGATTTTATCGACACTTTTGAATCTTTTAACCTCACTCAAGGAGTACAAGGACCAACACATTCAAAGGGTCACACTCTTGACTTGGTTTTATACTGCGGTCTCAGCCCTGAAAACTTTGAGACAAAGGATATCTGTGTGTCTGATCACAAAGGAATTTTATTCAGTGTGGTTTTATCTCATGTAGCTATTGAACGCACCACAACAGTCCAACGTCGGGTTTTTAATTCCTTGTCTGCTAGCAAGTTTCCTGAGCTTTTTAATTCTGCCTTTTTAACTGCTTTTAATCCAAATTTTAACACTGAAGAGCTTGTCTCTCTTTTTAATCATACCTCCCAGACTGTCCTGGACTCTATTGCCCCTTACAAAGATAAGAAAGTAAAGAGTAGTCCACAGCCCTGGCTAAATGATCTCACCCAGCATTTAAAGAGAGATTGTAGGAGAAAAGAGCGAAAATGGAAGAAAACAGGACTGCACATTTTTTATGAAATCTGGAAAGAATCTATGAAGACTTACCAAAAAGCAGTTAAAGACGCAAGAAATTCTTTCTACTCAAATCTCATTTCATCCAATTACTCCAACCCCAAAATTTTATTCCAGGTCTTAGACGCCATCATTACTCCCTCCACCAGCCATTTTAGCGACGCCTCTGATGAAACATGTGAGACGTTTTTAGACTTTTTTATCAATAAGATCAATGATATCAAGCAGAAAATAACTCCTCCAGACCGCATCTTACATGTCAGTAGGGACATCCACACATATTTTAGTAATTTTACACCTGTTTTTATGCCTGTTTTATCCGAAATCATGTCCCACATGAAATCAACTACGTGCAGTCTTGATATTATACCAACAAAATTTCTAAAAGATGTCATTGACACAGTTGGGCCCATTATTTTACTGATTATTAACAGCTCGCTGGAAAATGGCATTTTTCCTTCTAGTTTTAAACATGCTGTGGTCCAACCTCTTTTAAAGAAGCCAAACCTTGATCCGTCTGCTCTTAGCAATTTTAGGCCAATTTCCAGACTCCAGTTTTTATCCAAAGTTTTAGAAAAGGTGGTTTCATCGCAGCTTTTAGCATTTATGTGTCATAATAACATCTTTGAGAAGTTTCAATCAGGTTTCAGAGCTTTACATAGTACAGAAACTGCCCTCCTTAAGGTAACAAATGACCTGCTTTTAACAGTCGACAGAGGAGAAAGTGCAATTTTAATACTTTTAGACCTCAGTGCCGCATTTGACACTGTAGATCATGACATTTTAATTGACCGCCTCAGAACCTGGGTTGGCATCAAGGATACTGCGCTTAGTTGGTTTCATTCTTACCTTTTAGAGAGAACCTTTGCGGTCACCATAGGTAATTATACATCATCTACAGCTCAAATAACCTGTGGTGTACCGCAGGGGTCAGTTTTAGGTCCAATTTTATTTTCTATTTACATGCTTCCACTAGGCCACATCATCCAACAACACAACGTCTCTTTCCATTGCTATGCAGACGACACACAGATATACCTTCCGCTGAGACCGCATGACCCGAGAAGCCTAGCTGCTGTCTTAGACTGCCTCAGTGATATTAACTGTTGGATGGCACAAAACTTTCTTCAACTTAACAAGTCAAAATCAGAAATCATCTTGTTCAGTCCCCCAAACACAGACACCAACCTCATTACAAATAGCCTTGGTCCACTCTCCACTAACATTAAACCCGCTACCAGAAATCTGGGAGTCATATTTGATTCAGATCTCACCTTCGACAAACAGATTAAAACAGTTGTCCAGTCCTGCTACCTCCAACTCAGAACCATCTCCAAAATTAAACCTATACTGTCTCATTCTGACTTGGAAAAAGTTATTCATGCATTAATTTTCTCTAGACTAGACTACTGTAACTCCCTCCTTTCCGGCATAAATCAAAAGTCTCTCTCCCGCCTCCAACTGGTCCAGAACGCAGCAGCTAGGCTTCTCACAGGTTTTAACAGACGACATCACATCACCCCAGTTTTAGCTTCTCTCCATTGGCTCCCTGTTCGTTTTAGAATTGATTTTAAGATTTTACTGATCACTTTTAAAGCTCGTCTTGGCCTGGCTCCACGCTATATAACAGAAATGTTGACCCCATATGAGCCAGTTCACAGCCTTAGATCCTCGGGTGGGGGCCTCCTGGTGGTTCCAAAGTCAAGGCTTAAATCTAAAGGTGACCGAGCTTTTTCTGTTATTGCCCCTCGGCTTTGGAACGACCTACCTGAGGAGATAAGGCTTGCAGAATCAGTAACCTCTTTTAAATCACTTCTTAAAACTCAATTTTATAGACTCGCCTTTTTGTGATGTCGTCTTCGTTTTACTCATTAATTTTTAAGTTTTGAGTTTTAATTTAACTGTGTTCCTTTTATTTGTTCTGCTTTGTTTGTCAAAGCACTTTGTAAACCCTGTTTTTAAAAGTGCTATATAAATAAAGTTATTATTATTATATTATTATTATTTTGTTTAGTGCTGGTTTCTGGGCACTGATTCTACCATGGAGGCCATTTCGAGACAGAATTCTACAAACTATTCTGGTTGACACGGGGACTTGAGGTGACAAGGCCTGGTGGAGCTCTGCTGCAGTGGAAAAGGGGCTGGCCTTGGATTTTCGAGCCAACAAACGGTCCTCCCGAGCAGTTGTCTTGCGGGGTCTGCCGGACCTGGGCTTGTCAAAAACATCTCCAGTCTCTTCAAATCTTTTTCTTATTCTTTGAGGCTGTAATCTAGGATTGGGTGCATCATATGACAATCGACAAGACTTTTGTCTTTGCAAAAACTGACTCAGTGGGCTTTACCAAGCTGTGAACGTTAGAATGCTTTTCAGCAGTTTTGTTTGGCAGTTTTGTTTCAGCAGTTTTGTTTGGCAGTTTTGGTAGCAACTCTACTTTTACATTCTTGCTTCCGCAATTCAGAATTAGGCCTGCGTGCTCAAAAGCAGCCAAATACAATTCAGGACACACTCCTCACCTACCTTGTAATTTCCTCCTGTGCGCTATCTCCAGCACCCTCGCTGTAATGACAAGTGTGTGTGCTTGTTGCCTACCTTTGATGCTCTTTAAACTGCACTGGCTGGTTGAGTGGTCACAGATATGGTGGGGAAACCACACGGACTGCGTAATGACAATGTGTGCGAATTCGATAAACCCTTTTCTCACGGGCACTAGAGCCACCCTTGCGGAAAATGTGATTACTCTTCTCCACAGGAGAAGCAATGTGGGACGTTGTTGGCGGGGGTGGGGGGGCATAGCTTGTCATTGAGACCCACGTTTGTTTCCAGCCTCAGACCCGCTAACAACGTCGACGCGCGCGCAATGTCCGAGGCGTTCTGTGGAAGAACAACGGGTGTGTGTGTTTCACCCTGTGCTTTGGAAGCCGAACGTGAGCCAGCTGCTAATTAGTCAGTGATGTGTAACGTGGGTGACAGCCTGTGTTGTAGTCTCTTTGGTGTAAACTGACTATTAAGTTGAAGAGAACTAAAATGCAGAATGAATAAAACACCAACATGGTGTATTCACAAAGCAGGTTTTTAGTTTAGGCCAGAAAAAAAAAAAAGCCTGCCAGCTGCCAGCCCAGCTGTCTTTCACAGCCTCACGACTGAAGAATTTCCCTGCAAAAAGGGAAAGAAAGTTAGTTAGTTCCCACTTTCAATGACTGACATTAGTAGAGCTGGTATTCAAACGTATCTATAAAATCAAACTAAAATTCTTCACCTTTATTTTTAAAGATGGCTTTTTCTGTTTTCTGAGAGTGTTGAGGCTGTATGACAGTGATTCAATTAAACACTCTTTTCTTAAACAGCAATGCTTCAACATAACTTTACCCTTTTTTATGTTCAGAGTAGTGAAATATGTCACTAAAAGGACGAGCTTTTTCTTTTCACAAAAATTATGATCCTAATTAAATAACCTTGCTTCAGTTACTGCAAGAATTCTTCTGGTCTAAAGCTTTTCCTATTTTTAAAACCAGTTGTCTGCAATAGTGGTCTGAGCTTGCTGCACATATCAAGAAAAATCTTGGAAAAATGTATAAATACCCTTTAACTACTATAGCAGTTACTCGCTATATGGAAGGCTGAGTGGTAAACATAAATCCTGAGCAAACAGGAGCCTGCTGGAAGAACAAATTTGCAAACTACTTGCGTGTATTTTGGTAATTTCCCAAGGTGATGATGCTGTGAACTGAAGTTTTTTTTTTTCTTTTTATAAATAATGTTTTGTAGCTAAAAAGACCTAAGTCTGCTGAGCTGGGAAAAACCCCCGAAGACTGTAGACATCCATGTTTATTAAATATTCTTTCGCTTATGGCTAAGAAATGTTGAACCGGGCACTGTCTTGGTGAGGACATGCTAGAGAAGCGATAAGAAGACTGTAGGAAGTAATTGTTCAAAGGAAATAATAAAATAATACAATGAAACAGAAAAGTAAATGTCAGCACTGCTGTGTCATACTGCAACTATGTTATTATGAATCTCATTATATACCCTCGCCGTTCATGTTTTTTTTGTTTTTTTTTTAATATTTTGTCTGTTTCTTGTCCTTCTATTTATTTATTGCATATTTCTGCAATTTGTCCGATCATTTTTTTTATTTTTTTTTCCTAGATTGTTGTTGACAAATCTAAATAGTTTAATAGTAAGTTGTACATGGCTCAAACAGGAGCAGGTGGGGTTGGGGGGTTTATTTAAATTTAATGTCAGACGCGTGCAGCATTGCCTGGGTTCTTTTTTTCTTCATATTACTAATTTATGCGTCCCATTCTTACACTTTTGTGACCCAAAAGTTGCTGCCCTTACTGAGTATGTCTCCGTCCTTAAAGAAGCCTGTGGTTGACAATGCCATTTTAACGGTTGACAGGTCATGTGATCTGAGGTTACAAGCGGTCACGCTGTTGTGGTAACAAAACAAAAAGCACTTATCATAATGAGGACTAACAAGATGTTACTTTTCATCCTTTCCTGAATAAACTCACTTTAACTTGCCTGCTGTATGCCCTGTCCTTGTTTTCAGAGACGGGATTAAGACGCTGCGCGTTTCCTGGTTTTGTGGGTAAATGCCAATCAGTGGGCCCCTGCTGGAGTCTGACACAAACAGAGCGTCTGATGAAATTAAATTTTTCATCGGTTTGCGTTTTCTTCTCATGTTATTTTTTTATTTATTTATTTTTTGGCGGAAGCCAATCTGTTCTGCCAGGCCTTAACATTCTTCCAAGTGAATTTATGAGGGAAGCGTTTTAATAATGATGCAATATGAGGATTTAGCAAACCAATTCAAAAGTTTGTCTGGAAAAGTAACCTTAAAATGTCCACAAATATCTTCATTTAACAGAAGGTATGGTTAAATTGATATCAAAATAGTTTAATTTCAGATTACGATGCGTTGAAAACCGGTGGGTAGTTCTCAGAGATAGCCTTAAGTAATTAGTTTCACTGGCAATCTGTGTACATTTAGTTTTGCAATTATAATCTCCATTTACACGTCATTCATGTCTCCAGGTGTCCTTCAGCAAGGCTCTCAACCCCTATCTCATATACGTAATTGTTATAGCACCAATACCAATTAAAATGGTATCATGATGATTTACAGAACCCTGAGCCTGAAACACCAAGAGCAATAACTAAAGCAACAGGGGCAAGGAAAAACTTTCTTCAGGAAGAAACTTTGAGCGGGAACCTACCTCATATGGTGGAACCCATCTGCCTGAGGCCAGTCGAGTAGAAAGAGAGAAGGGGAGAGAAGAGATGGGAGGAGAAGGAGCGAAATCAGAAACTATTAAAACATAATGAGGAGCTGGCATAGATATGGTGGCTGTACATACTCAGCATTGAACCGAGTATCTACAGCCACAATATCCCTTATTATGATCCACAGTTAAATTTTAAAATTCTGTATGTTTACCTTCAAGTGTCAGGCGATACAGGTATGGAGCCACAAAGACCACTTAAGACAGTGTTTAAGTCTACTGTTCTATTGACCCATCCATCCACCCCCACCTCCTGAGTCTGTATTTGTTTCAAACCTGTCCTTTTTTTTTTTTTTTTGGCCATTTTGGGGAGAATAGGTTTGGATGAGAGACTGACTTGCAACTGAGAGCCTTTGACTGCAGTTAGCAGAAGACCAAATTGTTAGTGACAGTCAATGTAGCCATGCATCACCTGCTTTTGTGGTAGCCATACACAACCTAATCAACCACGAGCAAACATTTCAGTGTCAAAGGAAAATGAAGTTAGCAGCTTGTGTCGAGTGTGCCGTAGTACACAGTGCATTGTTTGAAGCGCTCGGCCAGTTCAGACACAAGTTTTATTGTGTTAATGGTCAGGTTGTCAATATGAAATAACTTAGGACTCAGGCCTGTTGGAGTGGAGGACAGTCACTCCGGATCTGAAGCAGCAGTGTACTTGATTCATTCTGGGATAGCTGGCTGCCCCTAGTCCACACAAGTTATCTTTCGATGTATCCTCAATAAAACAGGCGGAACAAGGATACATCTGGGCGTTTGGATGCTTTGAATTGTAGTTCAAATCCACAAGTACAGAGGACAAGACGCCCTCAAACTCTGTTTTTGAGAACTCCAGGATTCCTTTTAGGATTGCTTTCCAGTAGAGGATGTTATCAAGGCTGGTATATCAAAATTTCCTGCAGAATTTTCCACCACTGAATCGCTCGGCAACATCTGAGGAGGCATACTTGCACATCTGCATTTGCAGCAGCCAATAGGAATAGGAAGCCGAAGGGTCCCGCCTGGGCTAGAGTTTCTAAAAAAAAACATCCAGTTTCCTCTGAGAGTAGATTACTGCTTACCCCAGCTTTAATGTAGAAGTGTGACTGCAACACGATGTTGGATTTGATACTCAGCACAATCCAAGACCTGAGACTCAAAGACAGTATGGCTTTCACATTGTGTGCACATCCCCTGAATGCAGTTTGTTGCACATTCAAATGAAGGTGCATTAATTTCCCCGAGTACTCGTGACCCTGGGTTGTTATCCTCGCTGACTCTGAGCCCGGATTTGATTTCATCTGCCAAAACAGGATGCCTCCTCAATATTTTATCTCGCCACTGTTTCATTAAGCTTCTGATTTGACATTCTTATTAAGTTCATATTTGTAAATGAACCACTTAAAGATCAATCTGGTGGCGCCAGACACAAAGAAACAGGAGCAAACAGATCTTAAATGCATTATGAATATTATTAATAGACTTCTTGTTGTTGTTATAATGAAACTGTGCTCTCCTGGCATCTTTTAAACTCTCAATTCCCTCAGTCATTTTGCCAGCCTGGATGTGCATCACAGCAGGTTATTGCTCTAAGCAGTGCCTTTAAACGGGATGTGAATGAAAACAGTTAATGACAGCGGGTCAATAACGTGTTATTTGCATTCTCCAGCTGCTGCGTCTTAAAAGCTAATAATGACTTAATGAATGGGGTAATCTCCAAAGAGCGGCGTCAACCCACCATTCACCTTCTCGGATAATTTCACCTTAAATATTGCCGCAGAGGAAGGTTTGAACGGAGTTGAATTCTCTGGGTTGAGTGTGTGGCGCATTCTGTGTTGGAGTTGATAACACTACGAATGAAAGGCAAAGCCCAGCCGGGGACCTGCGAAAAAATGGGGGCTCAGGGTGTTGTTGTGTAGTGTCCCCTGATCTTTTAGAAAACCGTTGATGAGCAAGATGTGCCCTAGAAATCAAAGCACCGCTGGGGGTACGCTTGTGAGCGTTCCACTCATCAGGAAGACATCCTCTGCTAGCTCACGAGGGAGCGGCGGCCAACATAAACACGTCAATAAATCTAGACGGAGAGAACGACACGTGCCATGAGTTCCCCAGACAGAGGAATGAAGTAAACAGTGGTGCAAGAGTGTCGATGTACAGTATATTTTAGAGACAGACGACAGCAGCATCCACTAGAAAGGCTGGATTATGTGGTTCTTGCGTGGGAGGGCGGAACACGAGAGAAGCGGTCCGTAAACACCTCAAAGGATGCGCACTGGAGTGGAATTTAAAGATGTTTACTATCAGTGGAGGAAGAAGAGTGGAGTTGTCATTCATTTCCTTTATGACTACCACACGTTCTCATCCTTGTGAAAAAAGTAAAAAAAAAATAATAATTTTTGTGTCCTCATCTGCTCATACATAGAGCTGAGCTCAAGCATGTATGCAGTCACAGCCACACTCTTCCTCCCACACATCTTCGCAAAGCAAACAAATAACATAGCTCCCAGACTGTGTGTGTTCAGAGAGGAAAACAGCTTGTGGAGATGGCTGGCCACAAAAAAAAATAAAATAAAAAATGGAGACAAATAATGCACGTTAAGACATTCCAGAGATTATAATGTCAGTTGGGAGATGGGGGCCTTGCACACACCCCGCTGTGCTCTATTTCAATAATTTTCCATAAACCAATCTAATCCCCCCCCTTCCTCCACTGTGCTTTAAGGAGATTTTTATAAGCTTTTGTTTGAGAAGCAGATAATTCCTTATAAATCATAATAGCGCTGCCTGAGTTGTAAAAGGTTCCATAGCTCAATGGCATGGTTGGCTCGCAGCAATTATGTATGATAGCACCTGTGTTGTTCAGAATTTGCCGCAGATGGTCTTATTTCAAACCATGTCGAAAAAACAGTCAGATTACAGACTGTATAAAGATGGACGGTGGAACAGATCCTCAAAAGTGAAGCCAAAGAACGTAGAGCTCCCCATGGTGACTGGCTGCAGTATAGGTCATAAGCTCCACCTCCTCCATGTTAGCGGAAAAAAATACTGGTCAGTTTTTTTTTCCAAGGACGGTTTATGTCATTTTAGATAGTTAATATAATACTGTTTCATACTCAAGTGTCCATTTCCCAGATAAGTTTTGTTTTAGTTAGTTATTTGACGCTATAGAAACAGGATGTGACATCATGATGACTACCAGTTGCCATTCCAACCACTCGGTTGAAGCGGTCCCGTGGGACCGTGAGAATTGGAAAAGAAAATTTAAAGTACAGTGTATAATCCAACATTTCTTTGTTACTGGTGGAGGTTGAGCAGAGCGCAGTATTAATTAAATGAAAACGCGAATGAGTTTAGTGGAAGTGTCAGCGTGTCACCGATATCACGGCTACGTGTGGCTCCACTGTCAGACCCTACTGAACAGGTTCTGGCTCCAAATTAGCTAGATGGCCCCGCCCATATCCTCGGGAAAATAGCGTCGGTTTAGCCAATGTAAGGAAGTGGGAACATGTTGTCCATATTTGTGTACAGTCTATGCTTCAGTCACATATTGAATATGCACTATGTGTGACTCTTTAATATGTGGAGTCTTATTCAAAACAATATTCACCAGAGGAGGCATGTTGCATGGGACCACACATGACCATTGCTGTTTTTACGCCTCCAAAACAACAGTGCAGAATATGGACTCTGAACACTATCCTCTTTTATCTTCCCTCTCTAGGCCGCTTGTTCATCCTGCTGTTTGAAAGTGAATGTGTGGCCTTGAGGTATTTCCGAGGGACCATATGGCACAGTACCACTCAGCATAGGTAAGATTGACCTTTTTTTTTTTAATCTATTTTTCAGTTTAACACAGGAATAGTTTGAGGCCTGAAATTACTGAATAGTCTAGACCTTTCTTATCAAAGCACATACAAAGACACCTCGGGCTTTGGCAGTGATTTACTGTTCACAGGACCTTTAATGTGATAAACGAGATAAATTTGAGCCTTTAAGACCTGATTGGTGGATTTGTTCTCATACCCTCTGTCTTCTGTCCAGGAACAATGCTTTGAATCGGCAAGATTAAAGAGTGTGTTGTTATCACGAACTAGCAGTTCCGCAAACACAACTGGCTCTCGAAAATGGGAGTTAAATGTGGCGTTTTCTTCAGTTTTTCTCCCTCTCTCTGATTAAATTCCTTACCACACATGGACAACCCAAAGAATCAAACAGGCTACTCATATAATAGCTTTTATTTTACACTTTGAATACTTATTTTTATCACAAAGACTTTCCCTTCTCCCTGCACAGTGTTCATATAGGCTGTTCCTTGGCTGGTGTAAAAGCAACCTAATAGGAATTAAATGGACTAGATTCAACTACCCCACGAATGTGTATATCATATTTCTCTGATGTAATGGGCACTGTTATTGTGGTCTGCCAGTAGAGGGGTTTGATAACTTCACAAATTTTACACATGAGGATCATTTTACTCAGCATTAGTACTGCTCAGTTTGCGAAAGCGGTTGCGTGATGCCTTCTGGAGAGAAAGAAAACCTTCATGGTGTTCTTCAAATTCTGAGTAAAATGCCCACAATATGGAGGTGTGCGAGAGTAAATACATGGTCATTTACCAGGAAAGTTCAATCAGTGGAAATTCTGCTATTTGGATGCATTATAGGAAACACATTCCGTCAATTTCACATGTCAGAGTCAGGTCACTGGGAAATTTACTAGTCCGTCGGTGAAAACAATTGAATTATGTCTCCTGGGGCTCTGGATTAGTCTAACAAAATTACTCAAGTAACAAAAGATGCTATTGGCAGTGTGATCACTGAGGTGGTTACAGAAGCCACTATAATAGTATGTAGCTGAGAGGAAACAAAGTCCTACTGAGGAACTGAGGTTTTCCAACTAGCTGAGTTCTGATTGAGTTCATTCTCAAGGTCATAGTATGTTTCTGCACGTCACTTGTTCCCATTCATCGAGACTGTTTGCCTCTTTGACTATTTAAAATGTAAAAATAGTTATTTTCTTGTGCCGCAACAAAACCGTGACAATGCTGCTGACACAAAAGCAGTTGTGGAGGAACAGTATATCCAACATCCATTTTGTTTTAAGGACTTCTCGCCCATGTGTCAAAAAGTTACCAAAACTAAAGGAATAGCTTGACAATTTTGGTGAAATGCTGAAATGAGAAGCCTGATCCAATGTCCCACTTCTTAAGCTTGTCATTTAATAGCGTGTATCTCATTAGTGTTTCCTCAATAAAGGAAGAAGTAATGAGGTGTAATATGTATGAAACCTCGAGATCTTTTCCATTTGAAAAATTGTGTGGTGTTGCCTGTTACAGTCTGGAAACACACACACACTGCTATCAGTGGCAGCTTCTGGATACACAGATGAGCCCACGTGCTATGTGCTAAAGTTAGCTTTGCATTGCTCCTAGCAAGTCCTGAAGCCAGGGAGAGCAGCAAGTGAGCCGACTGTCAATCAATGGCCACGAGGCATTCAATCCCTTAAATCCAAATGTTTATGTAATATAAGCAGTCATTTCTGAAATGACCACAAGCACAACTGAGACCATAATGACTTTGGAGAAAAAAAGAAAAGGGGTGATTTACAGTAGTACTGTATTTCAACAGAGAACGTGACGCTTTTTGAGTGGGAATCAGTTGGAGATTGGTTTGAGCCAGCATTTAAAGGCTGTTCCAAAGCTCAGTAGGAAATACAAAATATGTTTATGCTAAGCTAAACATATCCTGGATCCTGCTTGACATTTAATGAACATATGTGAATGTGGTATCAATCTTCTTATCTAAAGGCTCTTTTAGACATAGACGGTGTAACCTACGCACGTAGGGGGAGGTGCATCAGCTACAGTGCTAGGGTCTGCATATGCTCTGCACTGCCACTGTAGTCTAAGAAGCCTGTAACACTTAGCAATAACATTCCCAGAATGTCAGACTCCTTAGGAAGGTAGAAAAGGCTGATGATAACATGCTTGTTACACATGCCGTGGCCTACTGGTTAGCGCTTTGGGCTTGTGACCGGAGGGTTGCCGGTTCGAACCCCCGACCGGTAGAAAGCGGCTGAAGTGCCCTTGAGCAAGGCACCTAACCCCTCACTGCTCCCCGAGCGCCGCTGTAGCATGGCAGCTCACTGCTCCGGGTTAGTGTGTGCTTCACCTCACTGTGTGCTTTGAGTTCACTAATTCACGGATGGGATAAATGCAGAGACCAAATTCCTTGTATACACAAGTATACTTGGCCGATAGACACTTAATCTTAATCTTAATCTAATCTTAATCTTAACTTAATCTTAATCTAATCTCTCCTTTTTTTCTGAAGTAAGTTTCAGGTTTTGGGAGAAAATTTCTTTGTCAGAAGCAAAGGTTATAGGATAAGGGGTGTTTTGTTGCTAAACTATTTGAAGCAAATGTGTTGGTCAATCAGTTGGACGGGGGGTGTGGCTGTTCTGGGATGACGCATTTGTTAGCAAATGCAAGGACTTATGTATCCCACCTAGGGATATGACACTAAAGAGACTGCAGGTGCAGCAGAGTTGACGATTATGGGTTTGATACTGTGATCACTGCTTGAAAACCAGGCTTCAGCTGTTAATGACGATGTTACTGCTCTAAAAGCGAGTGCCATTCCTGCGTCACAATGGAAGTTGTCCTACTTTCCTAATGCGCACTTTGAATCTCCTGCATCATTATGTGAGTGCTCTGCTTTACGCTTGTTCACTCAGGAGTAAAGTGAATCTCAGGAGAAGGAGAGAGTATGAGGACATGGAGAAGAAGTTCTGATTATGTTTTGTTTGACCTGTTTTTTTATTTCTTCTTCTTTTTGGCTTCGATCTTTGTAAAGCTTGAAACAAAACAAAGCTTAAACTCAAGCTGTGGGGGATTTATTTTCATCCAAAGTATGTCTATCTTAGAGCGCACTGTACCTGAAGGGAATGTAGTTTTGTTTGGCTTTTGCTGGCACTCACAGAAAGTGGAAGAACACGAGAGAGAGAGGAATGAAACTAAGATTCAGTTTAAGGTGTGACTGTGGTGCTGATGTGCCCCATTTTTAAACATAACACAGGCTTGGATTGAATGGATTCACTGCATGAGACTGCTTTACATAGATATTTTCAAATAAATATCCCTCTGAAGTGATTCACAAAGGCGTATTTTGTGACATGGAAGGGGTGCCTCTCATATTTTCATTAACATCTTCATCTGGCGAAATGGAAGATCCCGAGGGGGAGATGAGGAACCAGAGTTCGGCAAAGATATATTTTTAGACCCCACTGAGTGAAAGCTTGATAAATCATTTTTGACCAACAGTAACGAGATCTGACAAGCTCCGGCTCAATAAAGAAGTTGCCTTCCTCCCAGGAATGTCCCAGGAAATCCATCATGCATTGTTTCAATTAGTTCCCCCTTCATCACATGATCCGGAGGTCTGATGTCTTAATGGAAACGCTTTGCAAGCTCACTGTGGATGTTAACTTTCAAATTACTGGAGCCATGTTCTAGGCAGATAACATCTACATTTTTCCTCCTGCTTTATTGCATTCTTCAGTGAGGCGCTTAAGATTCACAGCGCACATTGATAAACCAAGGCGAGTGGTGCACAATATTTTTACATTACCATTTTTAAATGAATGATGTGTAATGTGAGAGGCATCGCTCCTAGTGAAGAAATCCAACAAAAAATCATCTCTTTCTCATCTTTTTATAGGAAGTACAAGGTACACAACTGCAAAGTTTTGGTTTGCTCGCAAATCTCAGCAGTGAAGATAGTATAGAGTTTAGGAGCCAAAGAGCCACACATCTTCAGGAACTAAAACAGACCCAAAAGGAGATTCAGATGTATGCCATGTATCTGGTAATATGTGTAGATTAGAAAATCTTTGCTGGTCAAATAATTCAAAATACTGGTAAAAAGCCTCATTAGGTGGCCAGGAGACCCTGACGTACTGCAACTTAAGGAAACGCATGCAAAACAACCGAATACAGAAATGCACACCATCAGCAAATTGCACGAAATGTTTCCCATCGGACCCCAAAAAGTGATAAACCTGGCTGAGACGCACTTGTCGTTCAAGGCTCTATGACGTTTTGGAGTTGTTGCTGTTCGGCATTGGTGTCGGAAATGAGCTTTTAACTTCCTGATTACTTGATTTCTTGTCAGTTTTTTAATCTTATTATTAGCCTATTAATACAAGTGATTTGGTGGAAAACACAATTTATTTGAAGACTGACAGCCATAATAATATTTAAGATTAGAAAAGACAATTTTTTTAGATTCCCTGGAAACATTTCCGCTGGTGCTGAGATTAGCATTGTGTATCAGTTGTGCGGCATTTGTATCACATGTGTTGTCAAATCGATGAAGACTTTTAATTTGCGTGTGTTTTCTTAAGCTGCTGTGCACTGAGCTCTCTTGACGACTGTACGTTCAGTTTCTGAGACTGAGGTGAGAAGATCAGTGTTAGCCTTTGGGTTACGTATGGCCCGGGAGTCGGAGCAAATGTTGCTAGCTTAGCATAGAGACACAGGGAAAAAGCACGGCCTTGTCCACAAACCAAAATTGCACGTAACAGTCCCTCCAATGCTCACCGGCTAGAGGAAAGCAACAAAAAGAAAACAGACACGATATGGGTCATATTTTGTTACTATAAATCCTAACCTGCTAACTAAACCGTAAACTTTGGGTAGACAGATGAACCCACTTGAACAACCTGCACTTTCTCAAACACTGTACAAGACACTACTTAGGCTGTGTTATTAGTAATGCTATAACCAAATTATTTAAACCAACATATCAAGTTGCATGCTGCCATGTATGCTTGATTTGGTGCACATACTGTTCATGTGCAGATGGCTCCATTCTATTTTTTCAATCCCTTGACTCTTTAGAAATATGAGATTCCTCATGAATACCAGATGAGGGTAGCTCTGTTGCTTCCTATGGCCCCAAGGCACAGAAATACACTACCTAGTTATGAGTTGTAAATATTTTCAGCCCGGCAGTATCATGTGCAGTGACAATTCCGGTTCATTCGTTCATTCATCTTCTGTAACTGCCTGTCCTGTGAAGGGTGGTGGGGGGGGGGGCTGGAGCCTATCCCAGATGTCTTCAGGCGAGAGGCGGGGTACACCCTGGACAGGTCGCCAGTCTTTCACAGGGCTAACACAGAGAGACAGACAACCATTCACACTCACACCTACAGCCAATTTAGAATCACCAATGAACCTAACCAGCATGTTTTAGGACGGTGGGAGGAAGCTGGAGTTTATTAACAATACTTTCTGCAATTTTTAACTCATCTTCTATCGGGCTCATCATGTTTGGTTCTTTCTGGACGTACCGTTTAGAGTAAAGTACTCAAAAGTCTACTCCACACGCCCTTTGCCAACGCGCCCTTACAGCTGTGCGGCCGTATGCACGGGCAGGAGGAGAGAGAGCAGGTGTGATGACAGGAGGGAGGGCTGGTGTTGGTGGAGATGGGAGGAGGGTGGGGTGTAGGGGTGGTGAGGCTGTGGGGGGAGGGGGAGGGGGAGGGGGGTGCTGATCAGGAAATGGTGTAGGGAAATCTAATTTATTTTTCATACGCTGCTGAGATGGAATGTCATATATCACGCTATGCAGCAATTTTGTGCCGGTCCCGGCCTCGCAAAAGATGAAAGAATAGTGATCAAAGATACAGAGAGGGAAGTCAGCTGCTGGGGTTGCTATGGGATCCACTTCCACTGAGAACAATATAAGCTGTGTTGAATTAGTCATCCAGTATAGTGGCATTGTTAGTTTGCAGTGTGCTACAACTCATCTGGATGTTTGAATTGATGTCGTGATTATTTATTTTTTTAAACCATGAATGTACGGTGAGGCTTGGAACGAAGTGACTGGTTGCGGGTTTAAAGGAAGGCATAACAACCATGTCAAGGTGAACCCACACTTTGACAAGGTGCTACATTTAAGGATATTAAAAAATGAATTGTGTTTAAAAACAACAGGGAACCTTTCTGAGGTTTAAATCCTTCTAATTCATAAAAATGTATAAAAGAACCTGTCTTTTGTCATGGATTTCAAACAAACAAATGAATAAAAATGTACCGTTCTTGCTAGCATTTGCTAAATAGTGCTAAACATAACTGCTAATGGAAATTTCATTTATCTTACTGATCTTCTTCTCTTCCTTTCGGCTGTTCCCTTCAGGGGTCGCCACAGCCAATCATCTCCTTCCGTCTCACCCTATTCTCTGTGTCCTCTTCCCTCACACCAGCTACCTTCATGTCCTCCTTCACTACATCCATAAACCTCTTCTTTGGTCTTCCTCTAGACTTCCTTCCTGGCAGCTGTAACCTCGGCATCCTTCGACCAATATATTCACAATCCAAATATCATTGCACAGATTGCATATAATTGTACAAATCTATTTTACAAGTTCCTGCAAGGAACATTAGCGTTTGCACCAAATGCTATGGCAATCCTGACTCTAGTTGTTGTTATATCCAGATATAGTAGTGAACCAACGCACCAGAAATGAAATTCACAGATCAATTCTCCATTGTTCTGACAATGCATATGAAGTATATTGAATCTATCACACAGCCTTTTATGATTCCTGAGCAAGAGAGAAAGTAGACAAAGACCGTCTTGAAAGCCCAGATCTATTGGAGGCCCTTCCAGCATGACTCAGTACCTAAGCACTTTCGCCCCACTTAAGTTGAAAAATAGTGTCGTATTTTAACAATGACTATCTTAAGATCATTCTATGTTGTACTGTTTCAAGAAATAACTAACTAACTGCTCAGCACTTGGCAGCAGAATGAGCAAGGCTGACGAGTGATTTACACCCACTGTAGGTGAGTTTTTATCATAGAGCGGTATGCATTGTCTAAACACCAATACAATAAGGCTCAGAGGACACAAGTAAACTCACCATGTTGAAGCCATCAAGTGATTAAAAACGGATCAAAACGCAATTAAGATGTGATTTCACTCTGTGTTAGGTGCAAATGAATTATTTGTATACGTGAAAACATAAACTAACAGGAGCGAGTACATGCAGAAATTGTCTGGGGAATTAAGTGGCAACTTGCTGCATAGACGTCAGCCACTATATCAGCTGTTCAACAGAAATATATGCATATATGTATTTAAGTAAATGAAGATATAACTCACTGTGTTGTTATACTAAAGCCCTATTCGCACGGGATTAGTTTTACCTGGCGACGTCACGTGATTCAGAAATTCTACAAATGTGTTTCATGTGGTTCATTCGCACACGATAAACAAACTCTGTGTTTTACTCAAATTGTCCATAGTGACCTGGCAGTATTTAAATCAACCCCACCTTTGCCGATGAAAGCATTAATGTCTGATTTAATGATTTCATCCATCGCAGCGACATCTCGACTTTGCACCCAAACATCTGTCCAAACTTTGATTTACAGCACATCCTTCATCATTCTTAGTGACAAGAGGCAGAAAAAAGCTGCGAATCAAACAAAAGTCTTGAAAAAGTAGAAACCCCAAATCACAGAGATGCCGATTCACACTGGATTAGTATTATGACACAAATTCCGGACATGGACGATTGGCACGGGATTAAGATCACAGACGACGTCTGCTGCTATTACAAATTACCAGAGCTCCCCAAGTAAAACTAGTCCCGCGTAAGCAGGGCTTTAGCTTTTTAAAAGTGGGAAAATAGAATGTAGTGTTTGCAGTATATAACATTACCCTACATTCATATGTGCATTCATATGCACCTATATAGCAGCCCTTTCCACCGGGTCTTGTGCTGATTCTGATTCAGTATCACACCCAGCTGCAGTAGCAGTGTGCACACTGCTACTGACATAACGTTTCTGTTTTAGGATGCCAGTCTAATATTTGAAGATGTGAATATGTAAACTCAGTAATTTGTGGTAAATGTGTATTTTAACATTAACAGGGAACACAGGAGACGGTAGAGATGGAGACAACCACTTCATAGGGACAACCTTTGAAACCTTCAGCTTGCTGTAGTCAGGTGTGAAATACAGCTCTATAAAGGCACAGGCCATTGAGCCCGTTCTGTAGAGGAGAAGAAATGTGCTGCTAGGGCAAAACAGACTTTTCATCACCGAGGCTTTTGGCAGCGGTTATGTCCAGACATAGAGAGTGAGATATAGGGCAGCTGTGACATTTCAGCCTGGACCGACTTCTCCGCTCACAGTTTATTTATTTATTTATTTATTTTGTGGTGGAAAGTTAGTCTGGAGTCGCTCCTTTGGGAAATGATTATGCTCCAGCAAAAACCTGCCGGACCAATCAGATCATTGGGGCGGGCTTTATGCAGTGATGGACATCTAATCGGCATGGTGTTGAATTTGAATCTGATTTGTTGTAGGACTATCCAACTGATAGCAGAGACATGTCTTCTCTCTCTCTCATGAGATCATTAGCATGGGCAAACGTGGTGGGAAGAATATGGCTTCTATTTGAGTCACTCACTGTCACATTAACTTTTTTTTTTGCATTGCATTGCACGTTGCAGGGTTGCTTTATCGTTTTGAATAATTTTGTGTTGCAGTACATTTTTGTGCTAAAAGACCAGATATCTTTCCATAGCTTATGTAAGCTAAGAAAATGTGTTGACGGCACTTAAAAGAGACTAAAAGTTTTCTTTATTTGTGTTTTATCAGCCACACACATTGTTTCCGTCGCAAACCACTTTTGATATTCCCGTAATAGCTGTTGCCTTTTTTTTCTCCACGGTTGTCATTAAACCCCAAAATGCTTCTGAGATTCACCAGAAGCTTTCAAAGCTATAAAGATATAATGGAGCTGTGAATGTTGTGAATGTTAATAGACAGGCATCATATTTTTAAGCCTCCCCGGGGTGCTTCAATTGTTCTTTTTATATATTTATCTTTTTCATTTGTTGCTTCCTCCAGCTCCTATAAAAACGGCCCGTAAAAGGATCGCATCCATTACGGCGCCCTTCTTGACTCCACGACTTCCTGGAGGGCGCGCGGCGTATTGTTAGTTCAGATGCAACGCTGACCTCCGCTTCAGAAGCAAAGCATCCATCATGCATATTAATACACAGAGCAAGTCAAAGCTTTCCCTTTCAATTAGTGTTTTGATTTATTCCTTCGCTCTCTCAGCTGGTCATCGATTGGCTGCAGCGGGCCTCTTTCCGACCTTTTGCTTTTTTTTTTTTTCCTGCTTCGAGAGTTTCCGCCATCTAGTTACACACCAGAGATCAAGCAATTACAGTATCTATATCAGGCTTAGGAGCTCTTTCCACTCCGCTGGCGCCATGGAAAACGTTCTGATCTGTACCATGTTCTACTTTATGATTGCCAAAGGAGATATCGAGCTACATATGGCGGCACAGAGTGCATTCACTCCCAAAAATTGTCCTTTAAGTGGGCTAATGTTCTCTAATATTTCGTTATTTGTTTCTCTCATGTAATTTGCTAGCGGGTACGTTATTATCTTCAAACAAGGAGTTGATTCATGTTCGGGACGAGCGAAACTTTACCCCGCTGGCGGATACGGTGGATCAGTTTGGATTTCAATAGACAATAGGAGATTAATTGACTGTGATTATTAGTTTTTTTTTTTATCTTTTTTTGCAGTTCAGCACACAGATTAATTATCAAGAAACAGCACTCAGCAATCCCACACAGCACTTGTCTTTTGCTTCACGAAGATGAATGCAAACTAAATTGCTGAGGACTGTGGAGTTTTTTTTTGTTTTTTTTTTGTCTTTTCAATCCTCTGTGCAATAGCCTTTGGTGGAAACCCAACGCCAGGTTTCATGTGTAACACCGCTCCAAATGATCCCAGCTACAAAGCGGTAATTAAAAGCGGCAAAATTGCATATACAGCGGCTGTAGTTGAGCTCAAGGTGATTAGACAGAGCCTCTGCTGCAGCCATGACCACATGTCTTAAAATCCTACAGCACTTCTATATATTATGACAATTTTACGTTGGAAGTCAACGCAGCATTACGTAAGTGCGAATTAAAAATCTCCCACATTGATTTTTTTATTTTTTTTCCCCCCTTGAGCTCAGCAGGGATCCCCGGGCGATGGAGAAATCGCAGCCCCGAGTTTTAGCACGTCTAATGTTCACGCCGCATCACTGAAGATGAACATTGGCATTGGGGCAATCAACCGGAACGACAACAAATACATTTCTTTATTTGCCTGATTTAATTGCTTGCTTGGGAGTGCTTCTTGTTTTCATTAAGTGATTACGCATCATTATTAATCAGCTTCAGTCCACAAATAAAACCCCTCGGCGGCGGAGCCCATCAGTTAATCAAGCTCATATGAAGCCTTCCAAAGAAAAAATAAAATAAAACGGGCCATCTCTGGGCCGGGACGCTCAAAAAGAAGAGAAGAGAAATCAGTTAAGTCAAAAGTTAAAAAGCAGGAGAAAAATGTACTCGCTCTGGTTGCTTTTGCGATGCCATTTTGTAAATCTTACCCGTCGCATCACATCATCACCTACCTCCTCTTCCTGTCTGTGGTCTCGTGTTGCGAAGCCTTCTTCTCTCTCATTATGTTGTTCCTCACCTGTCTCCCATCCGTGTTTAGCTGCTCCGCTCTCACCACGGCATCAAGTGTAAAAAGCTTTTGTTGACAAGTACGAAAATATGATTCTGGACACATTCCGTTTGCTTCTAATTGCATCATGGCGTCGGCAACGCATCGGCGCGAGGTCTCATTTTATCCTCCTGAACGCATTTTCACTAGTATGCTGTAAAAATGAGCGCTGGTTTATGGGAATGAAATAAGAACTGGTGCTGAGTGAGGATCATCGGCTGAGAAGGATAAGATTAACCTTTCAGTGAATCTCCACGGTTACGGAAGTTGACAATTAAGAATGTGCCATTGCGGCGCAAAGAGGACGCAGAAGATGAAGAAGCAAGAAGCGAGCATCACAGACGTCTGACTTTCAACCTGAAACAAAATCTGCAAGGGTGGCATAACTTTGCGTTTATCGGTAAGATTTTCGAAGTAAAACACCAGAACAGTGGGTGTGATCGCAATCTTTGTGAGAGGATGCAGAATCGTAGCGCAACAGAGGGAGTCGAAATTGAAAACTCGGTTCCGTTCAGATCTTATGTGTGATTACAGAACCACTCGATCGAAGCGTAAAGTCTGAAATGACAGGAGAACTAGATTAGAGAACAACAACAGCTTTACCTGGTGTATGTCCATTTGTGGCGGACTGGGTTTAAAAGTTTAGGGTTTTTGAAGAACAGTACCTCGCTGATGTCCTTCTGAGGAGTTTAGCTTGTCAAAGGAAGCTGTGAGCAGCCGACTAGGATCAATAAATGGATTTCAGGAGGCTTTAGCCTGTCTGAGCTGAGTTTGGCATTGCACACACTTCTCTATCTCTGTCTCTCTCTCTCTCTCTCTCTCTCTCTCTCTCTCTCTCTGACGCGCCCTTTGACTGTTATGTTTCAATCAATGGGCCTCAGTGACTGGGTGTCTCTGGTCAGCACAACCGTCCCAGTGGGCCTATCGAGTTGCAGTAAGCATCGTGGTCTCTGCAGGAATGATCCTAAAACAGAGCTTTGATGTAAATGCTGCACACGGCAAAATAATACTATGCATGAGATTTAACTGTGACACAGAAAATGTTACGTAGACAAAATAACTGATTCAATTTCCTGCACAGGCTTAATCACAACATTTGCATTAATATGCTGGTGTGTATTTGTTACGGCCCAGAGTATATTTATGTGTTTCTGTCTCTGTCTTCTTCAACTGGACAGCTTCAGTTTCCTGGTTCCTCCCCAATCCACCTTCCGTCTCCACCAATTTGTCCAGTTCTTAACTTCCCGGTTACTCCTTGATCCGCCTTCACCTCATCCATTCCACCAATCAGAATGCTGTCTCCGTCAGGCAAGCTGGTTTAAAAGCGTCGTTCTCCTGTCATTCGAGGCAGCTGTGTGTAGAGACAGTTGAACAGCTTGCCTCGGTGTCAGACTGTTGTTAGTCGCCTATTTAGTATTGAGCTTTTGAGATGCTTTAGTTTTTCCTCAGAAAGGTTAGGGTTATCAGCTGTCTCGTTTTTGGCGCAGGGGCCAGATTTGAGTTCTGTTTGTTCATTCTGTCTAGTGACACTAGGTTTAGGAGTGCCACTGGATGAGTAACTTTGATTTGTTTTTGAGAGATTCATTGTATTTAAACGTCGGTGAGGTTCTTCCTATGTTCTCCTTTTGATTTGTTCGAGTAGCACCCATTGCTCACTTCTGTTCCTCTTTGTTTATGACTTTTGAATCATTGTACATTAAGCAATAACCAACCAACTGAACCCGTGTCACACCTGGTTCATTTATGCTACATCCCTTTACCCCTAGCTCGTAATGGTATTATTTCAAACATATTTTTTTATATTATGATGAATATTTGTATAATATCAGCAGGTTTGCTTATGGTGACAGTCCCACATACATGCATAATTAGCCCCCAACTGTGCAGCAGGCCTTATCTTTATGAGGTGTTTTAGCATCATTTGTGTCATTGTTTTGGTTTTGTGGCCCATGTGTCATTGGGTAAAGAACCATGTATTTCCCTTTTGAGTTGCTGGGGAACAAAACAGAGATAAAAATCAGATGCCAATGTGCATCTGTGTCTTTACAAGGTATTATTACGTGCACAGCTTGTTGTACTGCTGCTTTTTTTTTTTTTTTTTTTTTAACATTAGGCAGAAAAAAAAGTTTGAGTTCAGTCATTCATTCATTCATTCATTTTCTGTAACTACTTGTCCTGTGAAGGGTCGAGGGGGTGCTGGAGCCTATCCCAGCTGTCATTAGGCGAGAGGCGGGGTACACCCTGGACAGGTCTCCAGCCTATAGCAGGGCTAACACAGAGAGACAGACAACCATTCACACTCACATGCAGCTAGAAAAGTGACAAAATTGCTCAACTAAAGCAGAACAACAACAGTGCAGTAACCAGGGCTGGAAGACCACCTGCGGTAAGCCAAGGCATCCAAGACTGAGCACGGTAACAACAACAAAAAAAAGAAAAACACTGTATTGTCCAGTGTAGTTTCCTTTTACCCCTTTCTGTTTAGAATGAAATGCAGTAGCACTATTTGCTCATACAAATATCACAAAAACCTTTGCAGCATGGCTGAGGTGAAGAATACTGTAACATATATGCAAATAAGCTTAGGAAACAACTTCATTTGATGAGATAAGTAAACTATCCGTTCAGCATTTAGTCTACTGAACTGAAGTGACAGTATTTAACACAACAGAACTGATTCTGCCAGAGCTTTCTCACTTGATGAATCACAGATTAATATTCAAAATCAGCAGGACTTACCTGCTGTCACTGAAACAGTAGATTATCTGGATTTTTGACTTAAAATGTCAATGATTTAAGTTGAAATGCCCAAACTATTTGGAAAGGTGAGCATAGAAGTTGCTGTTTTTGCGGAGAACTGAATCAAAAATTCCATTCAGGTGACTGAGGAGTCTGTATTTGTCTTCACTGTTTCTTTTGTCACCTTAAAAGCCCACAGAAACCAGTAAGGCACGACTTCACAGTCGAGCATTAGAGTAAGGCTTCGGTGGCCTCAAAGTGCAGTGAAGAGGTTCTCTGAGCACTATAAATCACCAGCTGCCTTTGTTGCATGAGATATATATATTTATATCATCTTTGGGCCAGTTGTATGACGAAGAGAGGCAGCTCTGTGACAGGGATGCTTAATGTACAGAATATGCAGCAAAGTGCATCTCACATCAAAGGGAACATTGGGTATCTCCAAATCGGTGCCCGCTTTAATCATGCATCACTCTGACTTCTTTTATTATTATCTTTTGTTATTTCTGAAACTAATTAAAGGGGAGCCTTATCGGACTCTGAAAGCAAATCACGTATCGAGTGGGAAACAAAAGTTAATCCTATTATTGTAGCCGGAATATTGGCTGAGTGAATCGCGTGCAGAATATTTCTGATTCTGATCTGAGTCAGCTTCTCTGGCAGCTCGTCTTCAAACAAATTTGAAAAATCCTTGCGTTCCGTCCACAAGGGAGAGCCTCGGCATCAGACGCGTCCCCGTTTGACAAAAGGCTGGCAGACAGCCCGCTGATTGGTTCCATGCCCTTCATGTTCTCCTCCCATTGTGTACGCCTGTCCTGGGCATATTTCTCTCGAATGACTTCTACCTGTCAGCCATTTTGTGAAGAGCCCGGCTGTAGAATGTATATGAGGAACCCTATTTCAAAGCTGCTTGTCTCTCATTCAGGAAGCCTAAGCTCTTTAACACCTGCTGTATGAATTATATAACAGTCTCCCATATGGACTGTCTGCTGCATAAACACACACATTTTGCTTTGCATGTGTGTTCGAACAGCCAAATGGAGACTAATGACCCGGTATCATATCTGTCACCACCTGTGCTGGCTTTCTCTTGGTTTGTGGACAGGCCTGCGTTACATTTATATTTGCTTGCAATTATTAGAGTTTGTCTTCTCCTTCTCGCGGTGGCAGATGGGCTGGGTTTTACCGCCTCGGAGTTTTTGATGTTGGGTAAACTTTGAATTACAGATGGCTGTGTTAATTCCTTCCCTCCCGAACACGTTGCCTCTAATTGTCTAGACATTTAAACCGTGCTCGCATTGTTTAGGTGGCTCAGGCAAATTGACTCCAACTAGGTTAAAATGCAAATTATTAAGAAACACGGTCCCCTCATGTTCTGGATTAGCGTCGTCCCATGAAAAGGTTTTAAAGGGTAAGCCTAGCCTGGAAATGAGAGCTCTCATCACAGTAAGGTTTGCTGGCACCCAAGAGAAACTCCAAGGAAGTTAATTGTACCAAAAGAAGTCCTGCACATTACTTATTGAATGGCTTTTTTTAAAAAAATAAACAATAAAGCAATTATGTGAGGGGGTTAAAACAACTGACGCTTATATTTTATGGCAGTTGTTGTTGTTGCTGTTGTGCATGGCTGTGGATGTGTGCTGCTGAACTGAGGGCATGTTACAATGAAAAGTAAACCTGCACTACCTTCGCAATCTAAACCAACCACCTCTGGCCTAAGCCAAACTGCACACCACCAGAAAACACTTCAGCAATGACAATTATAATAAATGGTCCGTGTGAAAATGTAATGGTCTGACAAGCAAGACTAAGAATGTCAAAATACAACGGTCCAACGCAGGACACCAACCCTGTCACCTGCGCTTTATTTATGCCTCCGCCCACGTCCTCTGCCTGTGAACGCTGACCTGCGTGCCCTTTTGCAAACGCTGAGATGTCATTTCAAATCACCGGCAGCTGACCCGTCTGCACTTTACGTAGAGTATGAGGAAGCGTTGCAATGTAATGTGTTCATTTGGAAACAAACATTTGGAAACGACCTGACGGTACAGTATGTAAAACAGGAACCAAATGTAATGCACTGATTAAATTTGTGTCTGTGGTTAGGAGGGTTTCATCCGGGAGACTGGGGTTTGAGTGTCTGACTCTGTTAAATGTTCCAAAAGAACATTTGAAAGTAAGGATTCTCACATTCTCTGTTGGAAATTCTGCCTGTTCGGTTTTACCTGGAAGTGAAGGGTTATCCTATTAGATAGTGGTGTACAGCGGTGTTTTTGAAACCAACAGATGGAGATATATTATATTATATTATATTATATTATATTATCTTATATTATCAAGATTTTAAATATCTACATTCAGTTTGTTGGAAACAACCAAGCTAGCAATAACAGTAATTGAGACTGGAGGAAATTGCAGGCATAGGAATAGCATATGTGAAACACACATCGTCTTAACAAGCCATGTCACTCCTCACAGAGCCTCTTTGAAAGCTAACCAAGCCACCTCAGTGGCTCGTGCGCAATTTCACAATTTTATGACATTTTATAGGCTATTCATCATTAATCAGCCCCAGGCTGCTGGTTCAACCAGTTCCATTTCTTGCTATTCTTCTCGTGGCCTCGACCCCTCAAAGGACCCACATTAAGCTCCCCCTCCTTTTCTTTCTCTTTCCATGCTTGAATTATGATTTTCCACAAGGCTCAGTGCCTTTCATGACAGCTTCTTGTTTGTCCCTGCCTCTCTGTCTTTCTCTCAAACTCTTTCTCTTACACTCTGCTAGCTCTGTGCTCTTTGTTTGGAGGACGGCTGGTGCTGGTAATCAGCTTTTCACTGGCAGCCTAAAAAAAGTAGTTAAGGCAGTGAGCTGCTGCCAGCCGCTGTATATATGTACTGTATGCATGTATGAGTAGGTATGTCTGTGCGCTTGTATCCGTGCGTCCATCTGAATGTCACCGCAGATAGTTGTCTTTACTGAGAGCACATGAGAAAGTGAACCAAAATTGAATTTTGAGGCTGTCAACCAGCGCACTTTGAGCAGCCTGTCAAAATCTAATCACAGATGGCTTGATCAGACAGCGTATCTCGCACGGGTAAAAGGTTTTCTGCTATCCACATGTAAAATTTAGAAATCTTCCACCCACAGTGAAAGACAGCCTGTAGGCTCTCACATACGACGTGCGCATGAGTGGCTTTGCCGCCGGGCCCGTGCTGTACATAGGAGCTGTAACTAGGATGGATGGAACTTGTTACTCACAAGTGATTTGCATCATCTTTACAGTTGACACGAAGCTGCCGTGGGAGCCCTCACAAACCACAGGTTTTTTCGTCTTTTTCATGGTAACAGATCGTACTGTCAGAACACATCTGAGGTTGTTTCTCTCCCTTCGTTCGTCTTCAGCCTCTCAGGCCTGGTGGGGGAAAATAAGAGATCGGTCTCTGACACCACTTCTTCCCCAGTCTCCCTCTGCTCTATTCGGCCCTCCTCCGCACGGTGATCCACTTTTCCTTGCGAATGTTCCCAGGCTATACATCTCTTTCTTCCTCTTCCTCCCTCCCGCCCTCTCTACTGTATCGCGCTCTCTCCCTCCCCACTGCGATGGCTTTGCGTTGTGGTGCACCTTCAGGCTGTGTGTGGGATGGTGTTGTGGGCTGGCATCTGGCAGCCTCTGATAAGAGAGCAGTGAGTGAGTTGGTGCTATTCCTTCTTTAATTTTTTATTTATTTTTTTCTCTTTTTGGACAAGGGGGGTTGTCCAGGGATATCGCTGTTTTTTTTTTTTTTTTTTTACTGCTTCTGGAAACATGGTATACTTAGACTCCAGTAAGAAATGTATGACAGTATTTTGTGACATTTTTCTTGGATGCTGTGCCAAATCTTCCTTAAATCAGAGCTGCATTACTTGTTTGTTTTTTTTCTCTGTGTACTTGCAAAAGCAGAAGAAGCTAAAAAAAAAAAAAAGAGCCACATTCATTTGGAAATTTCCTGATAAATGTAAATACTCAACTATCCAACCCCTTAGGGTAACATCTGGCTTTTTACCTGATAAATGCATCTCTGTTTTGACCACCTACTTCTTCTTCTTTTAGCAACAATCCTGAGCCAGGTGCCTACTAGGTCTATTGCAGATTTTCCGCTAACACGTGAGAATTAGGTCTGCGAATATGGAAGGGAACTGTGTGCTTTCAGCCTAATGGACTGTAATTGAGTTACATAGCACTAGGCTACTCTCAGACGACTGTATATTTACAAGTATTTATTACATTTAAAAGGCGGAAATATTCATGTTATTTCCTGTCTGTCATTTCACCCTCTGATGTATAGTCCATATATAGTCTACAGATCACATACACCGATCAGGCATAACATTATGACCACCTTCCTAACATTGTGAAGGTCTCCCTTGTGCCTCCAAAACAGTTGTAACTCATCTGGCTCCCATTAGTTGTGTTTTTTTTTTAGTTGTTCCTAAATGGTTTTTGTGTGTGTGTCTGTGTCCTTGCTGGGGACGGCTGCTGCCATCAAGGAGTGTCATTGCTATGGGGTGGGGGTGCCTGGTCTGGTCGAGGTGGGTGGTACATGTCTAAGGCCCCGTCCACACGTACCAAAACGATCTTTTCCCCCTCCGTTTTCCCTGGCATCGTTTCAAGAATATTTGCGTCCACACGGATCCGTCTAAACACGACTCAAAACGCTACTTCATATTCCAGGCCTATAGGTGGCGCTGTTTCAGTTTCAGAAATTCACCAAAAACGGAGAGGAAGAGGCGGAGCATGCGCATAAAGCTTGAGCGCTGTTTACAAAATGTTGCTTATATGGTTGTCCATCAGCCTTTTTTGCTCAGCGTGGTGGCACAGGAGCATGATATTTTGCCCTAGTAACCATAATAGGCCCAATATCTTCTCCAGCAGGAACACGAGCATGTAGTCCTCCATTGTTGTTATGAGACGTCTCGCGGGAGGTGGAAGGCTGCTCGAGGGGTTTGGCGATGACATCATCGAAACGCACTTCTCCGTTTTCTCCGTTTTCGCCGTCCACACGAAAACTCAAGGGCTGCGTTTGCGAATTTTTTCACCCTGGGACCAGGTTTCAGAAAAGTGCGTTTTAAGGCAATGCGTTTACAGGATTCGTATGGATTCTTTTATTTTTGCAAACTGTTTAAATTAACACATTATCTAAGGATTTTTAAGTAATAAAATCACACTAAAACTTTTTTATTGAATGTTGACAAGGGGAAGAGAGGTGAGGGAATACATTCTATTCTATTCTATTCTAAAGATTACTATTACCGGGACATAGACTCAAATTTCAGTTTTAGTTTCCACTAACTCCTGAGAACAGTAACTGACTTTTAGGCATACTAGCAATTAGCTGATAAGCACGTAATTCACATTTTCTTTAAAAGAAAGAGTTACAGTAGCCAAACGGGCTTTGTGATACAGAAAACCAAAAGAATGAGCTAAGAGGCAAAATCAAAACAAAAAAAACTCTTAACCATAATGTTGATTGCTGCAGCTTTAAGAATGATCTGTTTATCACATACTGTCTCGGAGGTGAGGCAATGGATGGCTAAAATTTACAACTACAAAGGCACAGACTTTGACGGTGCCCTTGGAGAGTCTGGAATTTAGATCTTCCTGATACTGCTTCGTCTTCTCACAAGATGAAGTCCCTGGAACGGGCTCAGAGCTTCAGGTGCTGATTGCGAGTAGATAATCTGAGCCACAGGCCGCGGTTTATCACAGTGAAAATCTCTTTCCAGGAATTAATTGCTTACCTCGGTGGACAAACACTGCCACATTTGTATATTAATTTGGCTCCTCGGCTTACTTTGTCGAATAGCATGCATGCCCCTTCTTAATGAATATATCTCCCCTGTTGCATGTTTTCCACTAGCTCCATTTTTAGTTTGACCTAGAGTTGTGGAGGAGGAGGGGATATTGGGACTAACATTATTTGTCATTCTGCAATTAACTCTGAATGTACCTCTGGGGAAATAGTCAGGCCTGCCTAACTGCTATAACGATCTCCATGACGGGGCTCATATGCAGGGAATGTGGGTCACCACTGGACAGCGATTTATTGTGGCATTATTAAGAGATCTACCAGTCTGGCTGGCTGCATCACTTGCCATACTATGGCTGTGTCTTAAATGGATGTCAAAATCTCAGTTCCAAACATTCTACAGGATTTTATAAGCTTATCACTTCTAGTAAAGTCCATTCCTTGCAGTTCAGTGCTAGGAATGGACTTTATTTAACTGAAATTCAGTTATTGAATTGAACATAAAAAAGGTTATTTACTAGCATTAGTTCAGCTAGTGCGGCAGATACACTCTTACATAAGAAGTGTGCTTCTTAGCAGCGCTGCCACTCGTATGCATGTATTGTTGACGGTGGGGGTTTTAATCTAAAAATTATGTAAACGTGCATAGCATGCTGAATGCCGACTTTAGGAAGAGTAAGAAGAAGTTGTAAATGCTGAGAGGAAACTTTGCTTTTTATATAATTCTAAGATTAATCTGCAACATTCAAAAGGCCCAAGATGTTTAAAACATTTCGCAACATTACCTACAACCAAACCAACGGAAAGTCATGCGCATTAGAAAATTACATGTGAATGAATGAAAAACATCCTAAACTGCTCCAAATGGTTCTAATTTCTAACTACATCTGTTGAAATTCCTCTGGATCTTTATTAACATTTATTCAAGACTCCATTTAAATAAAAATATTAAAGTCAGTATATATACTTATTTCTAGGACATAGTCAAGCGTTGGCCTTCAGTTCTCCTTGTGGACATGCAATCACACATGAGAACATGTACAAAGACAACACACACACGCACACACAATCCTGGCCCAGTGTATCTTACCCTTTTGCTCCATCTCACGCTTGAAAGGTTCAGAGGATCTGGCCAAAAGTCCGGCAGTCAGGAACGGTGAGATGTGCAGGCAGGCAGCCAGCTAAATATTAAATGAAGAGACACAAGTGAGATGGTTTTTTTTGGCTGGATAAAAGGAGCAAAATCATGGAGTGCAGGCAGTGACTTGTCAATTACCCATGATACAGAGCAGATACAGGGCAGAACCTGTGACTTGCCTAAGGAGGTGTGAGTGGTGTTATGTGATGGATACAGAAGCATATGCACCACTGGAAATATATGTCAGGACAGCTTTAAACTGATTTAAGTGGGAGCTGTCTATAAGTGCACAGCAAACTGACTCATTCCTACATGTTCCTCTTGTTTCATACTGTATACAGGTTACACATCAACAGCCACAGAATGATGGAAAGTTCCGTTTAGGAATTAATCAAAACAAACCAGTGTTTCAGCACTTATGTAATGGCTAAATTACTAAATGATCCCTTGAAACCTTTTAAGGAGCTTGGGAACTTTATATATGGCAGTTTTTGGAACCTAGATATTGAAGCACTAAGCAGAACTGGCTTGCCGACCCGAATTTGAACTGTTCATCGTTCTCACACCTCCACCACCAAAAGAAAAGGAGGTTTGAAACCCAAATGGGTGGTTCCCAAGAGATGCACGACTGTGGAACGTGAACTACACCACTTGTCCATAATCGATTCCTGTAATTTTGTTGGTCTTAAGTAAATATTTGAAGTATGAGTTAAAGGTTTGCGGGTAATCACCACCACCACCACCACCACCACCACTCAGACTACTTGTTGTTTTCCTCACCATTCTTCAGATGAGATGGAAAGGCAAACAGAAACTTGCAAACGGGATTTGTCTTTGCTGGATTAGTTTTCTCAGGGTGGCTCAGGTAAAAAAGAAATCTCTGATCTGAAACTAAAGTCATTCTGTATAAAACACTGCAGAAATATCAACATTTTACACACATTTGTTATGGTTGTTTAGGACCCTAATCTATCATGCTGTGGGGACAGGAAGATATTGATAGTTCACACAACATATAAAAGCTTGCACAGCAGCCTTCTAAACCTTCTGATTTCTCTTGGTGCTCTGTGCGTTCTATCTTTCTGCTCTCTCTCTCAATGTGAGAATTCGTCTGAGACAGAGGACATTGTTGAGGAGGACCCTGATAATGAGACATACTCCTCCGATGAGAATGAGACCATCAGTATCGATCCTCCCGTTGTCTCTCCACCACCAGTAGTGACCACACTACCTTCCAAAAATGGAAAGCTGTCATGGGTCCAGCTCAGTACTTGAACAACAGTCTAGACTTAGTGCTGCTCATGTCATCAAAATGGTTCCAGGACCAAACAGATATACTGTCAGCCATGTCCAAGACATCAAATTCAAATCATCCTTTGAGCTCTTCATAACACCATCACTGAGAAAGGATATACTTGATATGACAAATTTAGAGGGGGGTGAGTATGTGGGGGCATTTGGATAGACTTGGATGTGACCCACTTGCCAGCCTACATTAGTTTGCTCATTTTGGCAGGAGTGTATAAGTCAAAAGGCAAAGATACAGCAAGCCTTTGGGATGCTGACACTGACACAGACACTGGCCCCGGGCATAATATATGTTACTATTCTACATTACAGAAATAGTTTTTCATACCAAATGTTATAGGTAACAAGAATATGTACTTAGAAATGATATAGAGCCAATCAAACGTATCTCTTTCCAATTTAAGGTCAATCAGTGAGATTTTATGGTGATCTGCATATTTCTCCATAGTCCCGTAACAGGTATTCTGGATGTATAAGGGGTGGGATGGGGGGGGGGTGTTTTATTTAAAGAGCTATTTAGGTAGTCAGCAAATAAACATAAAGCACATGACACATAAACCTGGGTAACAATTTGAATTATATTCCTATATTTCTGGAGATTTAAATTTCTGCGGTCAAATGACTCCAAGAACCATACCTAGGGAAATAATGGTGCCCAATCTGTGGTCATTATTGAACACAACTTTATCAAGGAATGTAGGTAAGCTGAGTGTAATGCATTAAACATGAAAGATTTAACACAATTTTACATTAGATGCAAGAACCATTGTTGTCCTTCATACATGGAACTCTGAAATCCTTCACAATCGTCAGTTTACACTTAGCGAAGCTGGGGTTTTGGGGGCCCACTAGAGATCCATGGCAGTGAGGGTGTTGAGTATTTTGTCCACTTAGTAGTTTTTTTGTTTACCATTCAATTGTTGGTTCACTTGTAACCACGCAAAATGAAAGCTCCAAAGTGTCGCAGTAGTAGTCGTAGTAGGGAATCTGTTTGGAGTAACTGGCAGACGCCGCAACTTTGCTTCGATCCGTTCCAACCGCTTTACAGCCAGTTTGTTGCCACAGCTGCTAGGCAAATCAAAGCATGCAAAAATTCACGCTTACAATTCTGAAACACCAACGACCAACGGCAATTTCAAATCAAACCGGCCAATTTCTCTATCTGAGAGGCGCAACATCAAGTGTGTGTCACCTTGCGACAACCTCCAGATGGTTTGAGCAGCCTACATCATTATGGTGGTTGAAAGGACGCTCCATCTGCAGGATCCACGTCTTAATCATCTTGCACGTCGCTGGAGCAGAATATTCCGACTATTCAGCGCCGCCTGCCCTCCCGAGGTGATTCAGCTTTACCTCCATTGGCACAGTTGCTGCTGAATATGAATTAAGCCTGAATCAGGCATTCCAGACCGCCTGTGGACGTTGCAAAATGATCACGACGAGGCTCCTTACTTTGCAATTAACGTTAAGATTTTGCCAACTCATATACTTACAATATATATATATATATATATACATTACCTCTTTATTGCTCATCTGAAAGCATCAACCGATTCACTTCTGTAACTTCAACACTT
This sequence comes from Chelon labrosus, assembly GCF_963514085.1. NCBI lineage: Eukaryota > Metazoa > Chordata > Actinopteri > Mugiliformes > Mugilidae > Chelon > Chelon labrosus. The sequence continues at coordinate 20,609,580 of NC_140353.1, forward strand.
CCATTTTAAATACATTTCCCTAACAGTATTTCGGAATTTCAGCACGAAAAAATGATAATTGAAGGAAACTTTATGCCAAGCAAAACAAAAGAGATGAATGGGCACAGTCTAATTAGCCAAAGATTAATTAGGTCAGAATTTTTTTTTCACTTTTTAAAGAACAGTTCCAGTTTGTTGCAGTTTGGTGTTTTTGAGCCAGCCCCATTTGTGCTGCTGGCATTCATTAATGTACAAGAGAAGGGTTTTATCAAATACCAAGCAGGGTTTGTGAAGTGCAGTTTGATTAACCGTCGCGTATGTGGCCACGCCGGTTTACTTTCGGATCTCTGCTAATACGTCTGACCTTTTTCCCCATGGTGGCGGCTTGTTAGAGGAACACCTATTTTGTCTGACGGATGGAAACATCAGAGCTTAAAGATAATCCACAAAAGAACAAGTTACATTATTACTTTACACATAATTCTTGCACACATGCACGATCTCATGCTATGCAAACGTTAAGGATGTGTAAGATGTTGACATGGCAACATGTGCGGATGTGTGAGCATACTGTAGCACTAACGTGAAGGCTGCATGAAGAACAGCGTGGTTCGACCTTTCTTCTCTGAGCATCGGCGACTCAAATAACTTGACTGTTCATTCAGAATATTTAATAACTTGAGATGAAGGTGTGGGAGTGAAGTGAAGGAAAACGTGTGCGTTCTAAAAGGAACAGGAAGATAATTATTGCGGTTCAACAAGGTCGCCAATCAAAAAGCTTACTGAACACACAGACATGATACACACATTCCTTTGACTCAGTCTTACATATTCCAAGGATATCACTGCTTCAGGTGCCATTGTGATGTGAAAATGTCCTCAAATACGATAGAAATGATAGAAATCATAGGCAAATGACTCCCTTTCACTCCAGAACCGTTGCATTTTTCCATTTTCTTCAGAATCAGAGTAATACAGCCATAATACCAAATATGCTACTAGCTAATTCAGGATAATGGTGCCAGTACCATACTGTTTCCTTTCAAAAAAAAAACGGTATGGACTGTGTTACAGGGGCAATGCGCGATCTGATTTTTAGTGCAACTCTAAAGAACTCTGAAAGCAACAGTTCATTTTTTCATTTAAATTACTACTAAAATTACAGTTAGCACCACATCATGCATAACCCTGCTCAACCATATTATAACTCAATAGAAAGTAGCCTGTAGACGCTTTAAGGTCAAGGCTCATTTTCATAGATATCAAAATATGGAGTAGAACAAGTTTGCTAGACTCTTTCAGTTAGTTGCTATCATTATGGATTTGTTGAACAAAGTCTAACAAAGGGACAGACAGAAAGCGAGAAAGAAGAATAATTGGTAGTAGCCATATGTAGGTAAGATGTCTTTAAATATTGAGCAATCTCCCTTTCAACTCTCACAGACAGTCAGTCCTTAGTCTGCTCTGACTTGTGCGGTGTTATCCTGTAGGCTTAAGCCTGACAAAGGTCTGCATGTATTTCACACACGAGACGCCTGTAAGGCCAGATAGCAGAAAGACGGGTTCACAGCTGGTTGATGTAATCCTCAGTAGGTGGCTGTCACTGTTCTAGAAAGGTGGAGGCATTCAGGTAGTCTTTTTACATCCAGCAGACACAGCCGGTCATGTGCATGGCTTTCTTTCTTTTTTTTTTTTTTGACTGAACACAATGATTACTTTGGTTGTCATCCAGAGGAGGTTTCAGACACCATGCGCTGCCTCCATTTTCCACTCTGATAATCTCCATCTATTGTCAAGGTTTTTCCACATTGGCAAGACGCAGGCTTCTAAACCCCGCGAGCCATCTCCCGCTTCCTTTTTACCTTTCAGTTAATTTCATAAAAGATCCAAGATGCCACATTGTTGGCGGTTTTCACGTGAAAAGAAAAAAAAGAACCTTTACGTCTGTCGTTTTGCAGCGACGCACCTTTATACGTGCCGGCGGACAGCAAATAGCAGAGAGAGAGAAAGCGGTTGTCACAACTTTGGGGCGTCAGCAACCCGCAAATGATGCAACATGACATCAGTGGATTGTACGCGGCGTGCACTGGTTTACCGAGCTGTCATCCCGGGCTGTCATCCCGCAACATGTTTTATCAAAGCGTAGCAGAAGAAAGAGGAACATGTGCTGCTGGTGAGTCCAGCACTGCCTGCGCTGCACTCCCTCCGTGTCGACAAAGAGACGGCAGTAGTGTAGTGGAGGACTGCTGAACACGGTTAACAACCAAGCAGAGGCTTTCAGTTAGGAGCAGTGTTTTTTGATTTTCCACAATAAATAGATCAAAGACATTTGTATCATTGATTGAGGACTAAACAGTGCACAGGAGTCTACGGCGTAGCATGTCCACAAAAAAACCTTGGGCTGATGGATAGAGGGTTTACTTCTGCCAAAAGAATACGACATCACAGTGACTGCCCTCTCCCTCAGGGCCGCCACTACCTGTAGTAGATTTGGATTTTCTCTGCCAACAGATGGCAACACAGCTGGGCAGACATGTTCATGTGAAGGTTACCCCTGTACAACAAACTCCAGTTCACAAAACACAGCTTGTTTATGACAAACTCAATATCTCTCTTATATGCCTGAATGTCTTTGTCAGTAGGCTGACTCTTACTTCCTGCAGAGAGCTGAAATCACAACTTCAGGTCCAGGCTGGCCTCTGTTCTAAAAATCCATTCCAGTAGCATCTGTGGCTCAGCATAATCTCCCGTTAAAAAAAGGAAAATGCATGGTACGGTTTCAAGCAACTCAAACTTCTGTGGTAGGATGTAAAATGTGGTCATGGTTGTAAAGAAGCCACAGTTAGAAACAGACATTGGTGGTTGCTTTTTGATGCCAGAGAATCAATGTGGTTAGCGGAGCAGTTGACAAATTTGTGTTCGGATTTGAACTCGTTCAGCTCAGCTAAATTTTGTGGCCCTGACTTTAAAAAACATAGCATCCGGAGAAGGTGTTGAATGCATGGTAGCCCTATAATAATGTCAGGAAGTAAATGTGCTTCCAGGAAATAGTCATTACCCCGTGAAAACATGTTTTTAAATGTTATGGAGCTGGACTACCTGTTTCAATGCTTCAAGCTAGGTTAAGCTGATGCCATGGACAGATAAGAGAGCAGTGTTTATCTGATTATCTTATTTCAGGATGATCTCTAGAGGGGGAAACATTAGGTTCCAGCTCAGATTGCTGGATTCAGAGCCCAGAGTGCTAACCATTACACCATGGAACCTCTCTTTAGTCATACAGTAGTTATTTAGAGGTCACCAGATAGCTACTTCTACTCATTCTCTGTAACATATCTCGTGCACGTGGCTTTCACTTCTGATCAGACATGGAGTCTAGCACCTTGTCTTCAAAGTCAGCAGACTTGGCAAAGTCATCACATTACAGACAGTGACATACAGTAGGCAGCAGAGCAGTTGGCCAATCAATGTCCATCAGTCTTCAGATGTCTGCCTGCTTTGTTGCTACTGACAGGAACTGAGTTCCATAAATATACGTTCCTTTTCAGGAAATGGATAAAGATAATTTGATCAATGTCATCTAGAATTTCTCTGTGTCAGTGTGTATGCCCATAATATGTGCTTGGATAGAATGTGTAGAGACTGCATGTGTGGATTGTGTGGATCTAAAGTCAATGGTGTGATATTATTCCATAAAGCTGTAACAAAAATGAATAGCTTTTAACTCCTCGTGGCTCCTGTATAATTGTACGTGACACTGTATGTGTTTCACCAGGTACAGATTAAAAGGATCAAATGTTCTGTGTAGCTATGAGCCTCATACAATACATAGAGAGAAAAGAGATGAGCTTGAACTCAAATCTCCAATAAAACCCAACTGTTTCTAAGATACATATTTGTGTGTAGGGAAAAATCCTGGATTCATTTTGTTGGAGACTGTTTAAAAGCAATGACCAACAGATGTGAGCAAGAAATAACAGCTTGTTTACTCGTTTTTTTAATACTGCTATTTTGTTGATGTCAGCACTGACTGACGCTGTTATCACCTCAAGCTTTTTAGCCAGTTCTTAGTTCTTATAAGCTTTTATATTGGCTGTCCTAAATACATAATGAGTTATTTTCTCTGCCACCGTTCTGCTGAGGATGTGTTTTTACATTAACTGAAGCTGCAACAGTGAATTCAGCAAGCGCAAGAAAGCAACTGTAAATCTTCAAAGTCGAACTACCTGTTTGTTTCAGTGACAGGAAGTGAATGTGCTGCTACCTTGAGCTTTTGTTAAGGCCGTGGCAACGTCAGCTGCAGTAGGTACGACAGAGCACGATAGGCTGATCGTCTTAGCAAAGCAGCACACAATATGAAAAAGGCATGTGAGGAAAGTTTCTTTGCTTCATCTCACCTGAACATTCAAATATACAACATGACCAATTGGAGGGCCTACACATTGGTACATTTAAGATAAAAATAAGATAAGATAGGACTTAATTTATCCCCGTGGGGAAATAAAAAAGAAAAAACAGAATAAGGTAGACAAGAGAAACTATATAAAAAAGTAAATACGTTATGGTACAAAAAATATTCACATATTGCATCAGGTTTAAGTAGATAACCAACTAGTTTGTAGCTTAGCTTAGTTTCCTAGCCTCCTAGCTAATAGTAGCTCTTCCAGTTTTCCCTTTTGAATGATGACTTACCGAATGTGGCCTGCTGGTTTGAAGAACATTTGTGCCTGCTGGCTGTTAGCTGGAGTCTCTGCAGTGTCTTTCAGTCCAGATATAGGTGATGTAAGGTGACCCTCCAGCCGGTGTTCGTAGTTCTTTCATGTCGGTTTGTTGTGTGTGTACCTTTGAAAGATCCTGGACATTAGTCCGGAGAGTGGTTATTCAGTCCTGAGTAGGACATTATGTATTTGGTAATGCCAAATAATAATGTAATGTTATGTAATAAAGTGCATTAGTGAGGGTTGTATCACAGTTCTGCTCAAAGCCGTGTGTCTTTATCAACCTCTCACTGCCCATGAAGTATGCAAGTAAATAGTCTTGTATTTATATAGCACTTACCTACCTTATTGGTACTCAGAGAGCTTTACAGTTACAATGACACATCTTCCCATTCATTCACACAACTGCGCACACACTCACAAACCAGTGCCAAGCACTGGGTGCAACCCGGGTTTCAATGTCTTGCTCAAAGACTTCGACGTGTGCTCCATGTACAGGGGATCAAACCGCCAAGTCTCTGGTTTGTGGACAACCACATACTTGTGAGCCACAGCTGCCCGAAGTCAGTCATACATGCTAACATTTGCGCATGCTAGCATCACTTGTAGAAATTTGAATATGACAGTGACTGGGGTTGCAAACCTGGACTTGAGCGTATTTTAGTCCTGCGTCACTTTGATGGTGTAACCTGACGTGCACCTCCCCAGAAATGTAATTACACGTCATGGTGATGCAGACCGGAACCGCTGTTAAAATGCATTCACTTGTTCAAGCCTCGTTCAGGCTTATACACACCGTCCACTCAGATGTCTTCTCTATGTTCTGTGCTGCAGTGACGCCAGTGAAACTAACTGTTAATCCACATTTATTGACTTCAGCTCCAACATGAGCCGTACATTTCCTCTTGCCATTGTGTGAAGTGCAGATTGAAACTCAACACAGCGGACGAGTCTCAGCCTAGTGTTTTAGTGATGTATTTACAGAACAATACAGATACATCAGACATCACACAAAGACACTTTGAATGGCGTAACCCCGTACATTGTAAGCTCTGGGTAGACCTGTCGCAGGAGTATAAACCAAGCTTTACTGTTCAGACATTCAGCTATCACTACATTTTACAGGTTCATGTAACAGAGAATATGAAGCCATCCACTGTAATGAATAATGGTCACCACTATTCATGTGAGTTTCAGTTCTTTCTGTCAGCACCAGTAATGCACTGTATATAATGTGTGCCTGTTGGTATTTCAGACCGCATTTTGTCCCCTACACTGAATTGTCGATGGTGGTGCAGACTCTGTAAAGGCCATGTGTAAATGGATATGGACCTCAGACATTGTCCAATGTTCTCATCTCTTTGTGACTGAACCCCCTTCTATCCCTGAAAGGTCACCTCTGCCTCTCATCAGCTTGCTTCCTTCTGCCCACAATGTTCCCCGTAAATGACACCTGCTTTTAATGGCTAACTTTACGAGATTGAAAATTACACTGAACTTTTCAACTGCCTCCAGCCAGCACAACTTCAATTTCTGCAAATTTTCCTCAGATTTGGAAAATGCTTACCTACCGCAACTGTCCCTTTTCAGCAGAAAGGAAGATCTGAGGAGCATAAAAAAGGCAGCTTCTTTGGGTTTGCCAGGCTTTTCATTTGGAGTTTTTAGATGCCATCCATTAAAATGAGTCCATGAGAGAAACTGTCTGTCATCGCTGACAGCTCCCGCCATGAGGCCTTGTGGGGATTAGCTTCAGAGTGCTGGGAGGATCAGAGCAGTATGCATCTAGTCTGCAAGTATTTGGCAGAAAAAGAAAAAAAAAATCTTTTGCACAGAGTTTTCTGCTGATTGAATCCCAATGTAATGACTCCAACATGTCAGCTGAGAGAAGGTCTATCTGTGGTATGTAGTATGTGATGTAGCATTGCGGAATTTGACAAATATGTATGGTGGTGAAAATTGTCTAATGTTAGCAATCATTAAGTAGACTTTTCTGTAAAACTGATATTGAGACAGCCATCAGTCAGCTACCGTTACAACCCTTTCTTATATACGTATATCTACTGCCACAATGTTGTATATACTTGTTGTATGACTTGTTAACTTGCTTACATTTTTAGAATTTATTGTTTATTTCTATCTTTTAATAACTTGGGGGTGCATTTATTTCGGCTACTAAATGCTTAAATAGTGGCATTGCACTGTCCGTTGTCTAAAGCATTGGTGCTATCATGAAATCAGATCTAAATTTTGGTACAAATATCAGTGTTTCCTCTATTATTTATTAATTTCTTAAGTGTTGATGAATCCCCATCTTCCTCCCCTACTGCCAGTTCATTGTAATTATGCACTGTCCAGATGCAGCAGCACATCATGATATAATTCCAAACTGGTTTCAAAAATGAGAAGGGTTATTCATACATATTGCCTCTTTTGAAATTATGAGTTATTGAAAAGCTAGTCCACATATCGAGGGGCTCGTTGCATCTCACACACATTTGTATTCATAAAAATTAATGACACCACTAACATGTAGTTTATATAAAAACATTACAATTGTCCCTCCCCACGGTTCCTTTTAGTCTGCATGGATCTGGGGAGAACCATGCACACTACAAGGTGGTTTTGCTTGTGTAAAAATATAATAATAAAAAAAATAAAGACTGAAATTAATTTCTAGATTTGGAGTGTATTAAGAATCAATGATGCAAATACCTGGGGAAATTAAGAGCTCACTGGATGAAGGCAAGTGTGGCCATCCATTCGGCGGAGTCAGCCAGGTGTGATGACTGATTTCCTCAGCCAAGTCTGAGGGTAAAATACTACTGATTATGTCATTGATTGTGTTCTCACCTTACCTTCAACTTCAGGCTAGTTACACATAGATAGACTTGTATAAAAATTACACAACAAAGCGTATAACCTATGCATTATCATTTATTTAACATCTTTATGACTGAATTTAGAATGTTTCCTCACCTGTTCTTCCTTCACAAGGTCACTGCGCTGAGGTTGTTGAGAGCAACAAGTGATAAGGGACTGATAGCACTCACATTACCATGGAAACCACATACCAAGATTATCTGTATAAAAGCTGTATGTGTAGGGGAGAGAGCCAGAGGAGCTTCTCTCCAGAGAGAACCTGTAATTAGACGCTCTGTGAATCACTGATTAAAGAAACCTTTTTGACTTTTGACCAGAGTCTCGAAGTTCTTTTTCCATCAAACACAACCATTGATTATTGCAAGTACATGCACCTGCCATGCACGTGAACCGCTTTCCAGTACATGTATGACAGTATATCTGTAATGACAGCTTATAAGCCTGTGCGTCATTAAAAATAGCTTCTTAGTGCGGCCTAATCCGGGGCTTCATTCAGACAATCCTGATGTGATTCTCACACCGTCTTTGCATTGCAAAGCATATGCACATGGAGAATATTAATGTGAAATGTCCTCAAGACCAGCTCATCAAGTTAGCAGTTTTTGACCATATGGGATCATGGTGGATTTTTATTTGAGCTGGATCAATGGGTGCGTTTATGCTAGAATGGAACACTGTACGCAATTAATGGTTGCATAGAATAATGCAGTGATGTGCAAATGTAAAACTGTTTATATCAGATTTAATCTGATGTTTTGTTTTGTCTTGATTTTTGCAGGTTCCCTTTGTATGAACTAACATGGACAAAGTGGTCATCAGCCTCCTACTTCTGGGAACCGCAGTAACGATGGTCCATGCATGTCCCAAATACTGTGTCTGCCAGAACCTGTCAGAGTCACTGGGGACTCTGTGCCCCTCCAAAGGCCTGCTCTTCGTGCCACCGGACATCGACCGGCGAACTGTCGAGCTCCGATTGGGTGGCAACTTTATCCTCAAGATCACCACTCAGGACTTTGCCAACATGACAGGTCTGGTGGATCTCACTTTGTCCCGCAACACCATCAGCGGCATCCAGCCTTTCTCTTTCATTGACCTGGAGACACTGAGATCCCTGCACCTGGATACTAACCGCTTGACTGAACTGGGACCTGATGACCTCAGAGGACTGATCAACCTGCAGCACCTGATCCTCAACAATAATCAGTTGAGTAGCATCTCTGATTCAGCCTTTGATGACTTGTTCGGGACACTGGAGGATCTGGATTTGTCATATAACAACTTGCGCAGTGTGCCTTGGGAAGCCATACGGAAGATGGTCAACCTCCATCAGATGAGTCTGGATCATAACCTCATCGCCTTCATTGCTGAGGGGACTTTTACGGATCTGGAAAAATTGGCTCGCTTGGACCTCACCTCCAACCGTCTACAGAAGCTCCCTCCAGACCCCATCTTTGCACGCTCCCAGAGCAGTGTAATAATGAGCACCCCTTATGCACCTCCACTCTCTCTAAGCTTTGGTGGAAACCCACTGCACTGTAACTGTGAAGTGCTTTGGTTACGAAGGCTGGATCGCGAGGACGACATGGAAACCTGCGCTTCTCCAACCAGTCTAAAGGGACGCTACTTTTGGTCCGTTCGTGAGGAGGAGTTTGTCTGTGAGCCCCCTTTGATAACTCAACATACACACAAGTTGCTAGTGCTGGAGGGCCAAACAGCTAGCTTGCGCTGCAAAGCTGTTGGTGATCCAATGCCAACTGTACACTGGGTTGCTCCCGATGACCGTTTGATCAGCAACTCCTCTCGAGCGACTGTGTACGAAAACGGCACCCTGGACATAACCATCACCACCTCCAAGGACTACGGTACCTTTACGTGCATAGCTGCTAATGCTGCTGGGGAATCCACAGCCTCCATTGAGCTATCAATCATTCAACTCCCCCATCTGAGTAATGGTACAAATCGTACCACCCAGCCAAAGTCTGGACTTTCAGACATAACAAGCTCTACCAAGATCAGTAAAGGGGAGCCTAAACCCCCTCCAGAGAAGGTGGTGTCTGTATCTGAAGTGACTGCTGTCTCTGCTCTGGTCAAGTGGACTGTTAGCAAATCAACTCCAAAGGTTAAAATGTATCAGCTTCAGTACAACTGCTCTGAGGATGAAGTCCTCATTTACAGGTAAGACTGATTAATGGAACTCAATTACATTCTTTCTGGTCAAAGTGGCAACTTAAGTTCATGTATAATCTTTAGCTTCAGAATATCTGCAGCTCAGTTTGTTTAGTTGCTAATAGTTTGCTGGATGAGCAATTCAAACAGTCAATTTCCTTGAATTGTTGTTTCCTTGAACTTTTTTTTAATTTTTTTTAAATCCTTCTTTAGATAGTTTTTCCTCAAACTGACAATTGGCAAGGAAGCTGCTTTGACATTAGTAGGGATAGTGAAACCCAAAGTGAAATCCTTGCCCCGAACCATTAATTAGAAAACCAAGAAGAAAAAAAGGATTATAGACCCTCATTTTAATGTATCCCTCTTAAGCTGCTCAAGTCCACAAAGTGTAAGCTTGGATGCTGTAGCTGGAGATCTTTGGGCTCCGTGAAATCAATTTCCCGTGTCAAACTTGACGGTGAAAGCAGCCATATTCAACCAAGATAATTGGTTGGAAATATAGGAGTCAGTTTGGGGACATTAAAAGACAAGAACTATCAATCAGATCCATTTTGATGAGTTCTGCATATGAATCTATGGGATACCATTTTTCTGACAGCTCTTTTGCCTTACATATTGCCCTTTTTCATGCATAGTATTGCCTAAACCAGATCAATACAAAACACACTGATGGATCCCTCCAAAGAATGGCTGTCCCATAGTATGATCGTAGACCGTATTTGTTGCATCACAATAGCATGAAAATCAGTGGCTTGGATAGCATTTCAAGCACTTTTGCATGATTATTCTCAAACACTGACAATACAGTGATTCATTCTGTGCCAAAGACTCCACACGACTTACCTTGACTGTTTATTCCAGCAAGAGACATTTGATGAAGGTTAACTGACATCTGGAAAGTGGAATTATGGAAAAGACTGATTATTAGATAGGAATCTGAGATTAGACCTCTACACAGTATTGAAGCAAGATATTACTTTGTCCAAACACAGTTAATGCAGCTAACCACCCCTGCAAACTCAATAATAAGCTGTTTATCTGATTTCCTTGCGTGCACACCCTGTGCCAGCTTTCCATGCCAGATAAAAGGGAACAACATTAATTTTACGAACCTTTTTTTTTTCATGCCCCGTGACAGAAACATTGGATGACTCATGCATGTTTCTAGTAAATGGCCTCGTGAACGCTCTCTAATTCCAGCAAAATTGCAACAATAATACTAATGTGAGCTTTATAAACAACATCTTACCCTCGTTCATTGATTCGCAGAAGCAAAATTGTTTCCCTGAAAAGTGATTATTTTAATCGCATTCCTCGTGTTGTTGTTTATCACGAACAATAAAAACAACATGTGCATTTATTTTGTTTTTATGCTAGTTCGAGGCATTAGAAATGCGCACACTTTTCTCATTTGGCTAATAGCTTTTATATCCTTAATACAGCAGTTTTGATGGTCATGGTGATCTTCTTTAATCTTATTTCCGTGCTACTGGTAGCCAATAAGATTGAGTACCCACTTTCAAATTGTACTTGTTATGTGATTTGATGCTCTAATTATATTATTTATTTCATAATTTGTCATTGCATGTAGTTATTATAGTTTAAAAATGATCACGTTATGTGCATGCTAGAGGAGAAAAAGGGCTCTAGAAGGAAAAGACAGGCTTGCTACTGTCTTTGAATTACCACTTATATGACTTCAGTGCTCGCACATGCACACCTACTGTGCACATCTAGTTGGCTTGCCACAGCTTCCCACTGCCTGCACTCAAGCAAAGGCATGATTAAAAATCAATCAGAGCCACGTGGTGCAGGAGAGATATTGCCTGAGTTCCCTCGAAACACGTGAGGAAACACAGCGTCTTCCTGGTTATGGAAAAAGGCAATTAAGGATGAATAATGAACTGCAGCCCCAGTGCTGTCTGGGCTCTGTGGTGGAGGCGGTTCAGAGGGATCAAAGCTTTGGATGCATGTACTATAGGAGAACAGAAAGCCAACAATGGATGAATGACTGAAGAATCTATTTATAGATAGCTCTATAAGCTTGGCTGAATCTTCAAGGGGCCTTTTATATGGATAGATGTTATACAGTAATGTTTTGTTGTAATGTTTTTGTGCTTAGATATAATCTCAGATTTGTGTTGCTGTATGATGTTGACATAAGCAATAGGCAACTGGGCAGTTATCTAAGATCTGTTTTGTACACTGATCACCTGACTGTGGTAGCGGACTACTGTTCCATACAGACTTTGACCCCTTAATTTTTAAATATTGTGGTATATTGTTGTATATAGTGAGGATCTAAGCTGAATTACAGGTCGATCTACCCATATTAAAAGTGAATTGTTGATTTTTTTAGGCTGGGTTTTAGGTCGGTTTGATCAAATTTAGTCTTGTAGATTGAAGAACACTCAAGCTATGCGTCCATTAGCTATCTATTTGAACCTGTCTGCACACTTCCTAAATATTTTTAAGTGCTGCATGTCCTAGTATTGCTCAGACATAATTTTTTTCTAGCCGGGTGTGTCCAGTTTTTCTTCTGAAAACCCTAACACAAGGAAATATCAGTTATACCTACAGTTCATTTATATGATAGTTACTACTGTCGCTGATGACTTGATTGCCTTTATTTTGAAATTGTCTGGCCTTACTTTGATTGTGTCAGGTCTTATATCTATTCAGTGTGGTGAGCACTAATGCGGATCCCTGAAGTGCTTTGCCAGCGCTGCTGCTCCTACACCCCTGTCATATTTCTTTTATAATACATAATTGCTATCGTCAAATTAGTTGCGTTACTCCACGTTAATGTTCTTAAAACTTACTTGGGTATAACTCAAGTTTCATAACGCTCCACTGACTCATTTCTGAATAGGAAACTATAAGGTGGAAACAGTCCGAGCCAAACACAAAGGTTTTAGTCTTCAGTGGGGCTGTGCATGCAACTCCTGTAAATAGAACTTAATTCCTTAACACAAAAGCTTTAATCTGGGTTTAAGGCTGCAGCCAATAAAATCCAAATGCTAGATCTATGTCAGTGACAGGACTCTGGTCCGCACCCCCTGCTTATGGCACATGTCAACAAATGCTACCATTGATTTCACCGCTTCAAAAAAAAAAACAAAAAAAAAAAAAAACGCCACCATTACAAGGGTGGTAAGTGTACGTGTGCCACCCAAGCTCTGTGCTTAACTGCAAAGAGACCAACTACATTAATCAAAGAGCTGCATGTTCTGCAGGGTGAAATCTAAATATGTTTACAAGATTGGCAAGTCATGCGCTGTACTCTAAAATATTGACTTTCAACAGATGAGCAGAGAAGAATTACTTAATTAGTTGAGTGCAATCTACAGTCCAGATGGATATGTTTGGGTGGATGTTCTTTCAACATCGCATTGATTGGCCATTCTTCTTGGACAAACAGCTCAGTGCAGAATTGACTTTTAATTTCAGTTGAAAGCACTGGGGCGTAGTTAATCAGTCACATTCGAACATCTGGAATAATAACAGACTGAGCTGAACCACCATAATGCGTGTTAAATGGAATGTACACGAAATTGCATTTAGCGAAAACAAGATTCGAAAAGTGGCTATTCAATACTCACTATAAATGGGAAACACTGCAAGTTTTTTTCCGAATGACTCCGTGCATATTAATAGCTACTTAGCATTTATAATTTTGATCTGCCCTAACATAAAAGGCTAATTCAGTGCTGTTTTTAACACTGCATTTCTCTAGTGTCTTGAACACCCATGGAAATAATGCTGTTTTGATCTACCTCTGTTTTCAGGATGATTCCCATGACTAACAGGGCCTTCGTGGTCACAAACCTCGTCCCAGGGATGCAGTATGACCTGTGTGTTTTGGCCATCTGGGACGACACTGCCACCACCCTCACTGCCACCAACATTGTCGGGTGCGTCCAGTTCATCACCAGCGAGGACTACCCACAGTGCCAGTCACTTCACAGCGGCTTCATGGGTGGCACCATGATCTTGGTCATCGGTGGCATCATTGTGGCCACGTTGCTGGTGTTCATCATCATCCTCATGGTCCGCTATAAGGTGACCAGTGGGATTCAGACCAGTAAATTGCCCGCCGTGAGTAACACCTACTCTCAGACCAATGGTGGACTCAACAGGTTCAACGGCGCCCCTCCACAAGTCAAGTCCACAGTGGTTGTTATGCGAGAGGAAATGGTAGAGTTCAAGTGTGGATCCCTCCAGAGCAGCCTCTCTTCTTCATCCTCCTCATCTAACTCCCTGGACAGCCAAACAGGAAGAGGGGCTGGAGACCGCTACAGCATGCGGGACAGTGAATGCAGCACCATGCCAAGCAGCAAGTTCAGGAGGCATGGGCACGGTGCCAAAACGCGGCCGAACCTGGACCACCTCTTAGGGGCCTTCACCTCACTGGAGCTGCGAGGGGTGGGGAGGGAACACCAAGGGGCTTCTGGCCCCAGCACCACTTCCACTGGTATGAAGACAGTGGCTGTGGCACCACCCACTGATAAAGAACCACTGCTCGGAAGGGCCGAGTCCACAACCATGCTAGGACGCATCCTGGGGCTACCGCAAGAGAGTAAGCCCAAGAGGAGCCACTCGTTTGACATGGGTCACGTAGGGGCTGCACAGTGCCGCAGCAACTATCCTCGCAGGATCAGTAACATCTGGACTAAGCGTAGCCTGTCTGTTAATGGCATGCTGCTGCAGTACGATGACAGTGAGGACGAGAAGCCTACTTTTGAGAGCTCCGAGTGGGTGATGGAGAGCACAGTTTGAGTAGGGATCGCCTGGGAGATTCATGGCAAAACAATAAATCTATATCAGAAACTAAGGGAGCTTGAATGTAGAGGGGGTGCTGTTCCAAAGGGAAGCTGCCTTTGGGTACTGCATGAATTTCCCCTGTGTGAATACCGTCAAAAGTGATTATGTGAGAAAAGACGCTCAAATCAATGGATTCCCGGCCATGATTTCTCTGAACTCTGACAGTGCGGACTGTATTTCAGAAATGTTCCATTTTGAAACAACTTGACCCATATGGGAAAACTCCCAATCCACAGGGTACATGAAAGTATCTCTGAGAAAAAATGGTGAAGAAAGGTGAGAAATTCAAAGTGGATTTACTATTATCAAAAGAACTGAATGCCAAGAGGATTTGCCTCGGCTATGGAGAACTGGATCACAATGTTGTGGACCCTCAGCATGAAATGGGACAACTGCAAGAAGTAGAACGAAGGACCAGAAGAGCTAGTAGAAAATTAAGAAAGTCATTTTTACTTTCATCTGTTTTTTTTTTCTATCATTTTTACTATTTATTATTTAAAGTGATTCATCAGCAGGCAGAGGCGCAGCTCTGGAATGAGGTTATAGTTGTCGATAACGGTCAAAAACACACAGAGAAGTTACCACCTCTCATACATCCATTTCATATGCTTTCAGTCAAGTTTCTTTCAATCACCAATTGACAAAATGCTTAATTTACAAAAACAATATAGTCCTATGGTCTAGATATCAGTGAACCACAACAAGCCAGTCTTATATTTCTACCTCAGGTTATGTATCGTATGAGGTTATTTATATATGAAAGCAAATGGAAATATAATAAATGCTCCAAACACAAAGTTCTTTGCTCGTCGGCAAATGCTTCAAAGTTGTTTTCAGCTCAGGTCTAAATCCTGCTCTGATGAAATGTCCTTCAGAACGCTTTGATTCTGTCCCCATTGGTTAGCACTGGTGACAGTGGTCCCCATAGGCTAAATGGCCTGTAATGTAAACAGAGTGTTTCCCTCAGGGTACGGTTTCAGATGCCATTAGGAGATGTTACAGTAGACTAAATGGTGTTTAAAATCCATCAAGCCCACTTAATCATTCGCTCAAAGCACAGCGGGGGCGTGTCTTTGGGCTGTGATACTGTTCAGGCTACACAAATAATACGACATTTGCACATTTACCCCAGTTAAACAAAGAAATGTGTTATTTGTTACCCTGATAAATGTCATTATGCTGCTTAGGAAATGACTTTACACTGGGAAAAAAAAAGGGAAAAGGAGAAAGTTATTATGGGCCAGCAGCCATGTCACCACATTGCATGATACAGAACCTTTGTTGGTTTATGTATTATTCAAACAAATTCACCTGAGGAAACATTTTATTCTTTAGTTCTCTTTCATACAGGGCTGTACATTGCAGTAAGATACGTTGAACCAGTCACTACTTCGATTACTGCCTACGGTCAACTGCAACATCCCTACATTTCAATGCCTTTCTTGATATTCTGTGAGTCTCTGCTGCATTTCAAGATGTCGAATGGTCATCTATTTTTATTATTGTTTTCTTCCCTACAGTAGGTGTACTGTTATGTATATTGGCATTTTTTTTTGTACAATAACTGGGTGAGAATGTAAAAGGGGGACAATTGTGCAGTAGTACTTTTATTTTCATGTGAAGCAAACAGTGAGAAGGTGCTTTACTGTGGTGTACCAACTTGGTCATTGTTAGTTGGCTTACTGAAATGGGATTATATGTGTTACTGCAAAGGGAAGTGGAGGACTGGTTATTCTTAAAGGGCTGGGTCAGCCAAATGACTAGAATAGATATTTTCTCACTCACCTTTGAATGATGTTTCTACATGTAGACAGTTTTGGTTTTATTTGCCAGGTTCGAACAAGCCTTCTTTACTATTGGTTGGGCAGTACAGACTAACAATATTTAACAGCAGACTATGAAACCCAAACTATTCAACCAATCATATGTTCAAGAGAAATATTAATCATCACCAACCTCAGGTATATCTTTGTGTTGTTCTGCACTGAACCTGACACCCAGGTGACACGGCAGACACGCACGAGAAGAGTCTGGATATTAGAGCATTGCCCTCTATAATTCCAATATTCCAGCTCAGTTCTTATTATTAAAAAAATAAAAATAAAATACCTATAATCACTTCCAACCGGTTACACTCTTAGCTAAAACATTCAGTTTGTGACAGCATAATATCGTTAATAAAGACTAATAATAATAACTACAGCTGCTTAACTGAAAAAATAAAAATAAATACAATAATAATTAGTGTGTTATAATTCAGCAGGCAGGGCCACAAACAAGATATATGGGTTATTCGTTTTATATCATTGCAATTCTTCCTAATAAGAAAAAATCATAATATCACAAGATTTATGACTTAATATTTCTTGAGTGTTATTGGCAGACACTCTTGCCTGGTTATTCTATCTTGGAACAGTTTGGCATTGGAACTCACAAGGACAGTGATGCCACTGTGCCCTCAAATGTCACAGTATAAAGTCGCATATGCCATGAAAGACGTTTTTATCCATGTTTAGGCTCTCATTTTGATAAATAGCCTATTGTACCCATACTTTCCTTCAGAATTAGTACCGCTCAAAAGTCTTCATCTTCTTCTGTAACTGCTCAAAAGTAAATAATAAAAAAAAAAAAAATGAATGTACCTTAAAGCTTGAACTGAACTGTTCCTCCAAGGAAATTCCTCCAGATATGAATAACTTCTTACAAACTCAACAGAACTAACTGAACTCCAAAATATGTAATAATGTTGTGCCTATTATTGGTGGCAAATTACATATTCGTCCCGGGAAATATTCTAAGAAATTGGTTCACTCCAAGGTTTTATCATTTCAACACACTGTACTTCAGCACAATGTTGGGGCCAACCAAAAAAAAAAAAAAGAAATGTTTCAAAGAAACTTTGAAACTTCTCCATTGTGTTGGGATTAAGACCAAAATGTTAAAGATGTGTGTTTAAAACCTGAGCAAATAAAACCGAAACCAACTGCCTGACCTGACTCCAGAAGAGGCTCATGGGTAAATATCCAGTTCAGTCATTTGTTTGACGCTGCCCTTTGACTTGCTGTCTCTACTTGTGACATCATGTAACATCCCCGTACACTCTGCTAACTAAGAATATAAATTTAAGTGTGTACGTGACTCGACATAGTCATGGTCCTCACAAAAAACAAGAAAAAAAAAATGTTTCTGTGTGAAAAGATTTTGCTACAAAATGATATAAAATATTGATGAATTCCTATGAACCAAACTGGCTTTTCTGTGTTTTGTCTTCTTGTACCATAATTTTTTTTATTATGAATTCTACCTCCTGTTTGTAATAGTTCTGGATCTGATCCTTTAAAGTGCGTCCTCGCTGGGCCTACGCACCAAGTGCAAAGAGGCTAAAGGAGTGTCCTTCCCCTCATGCTGTCTTTGTTTACAGCAGATGAGCCAAGGGTTTTCCTCCTGAGGTCCAGCTGCTGTAATCAGGCCAGTGGCTGCTGACTCACCTCAGCACTGCCCTTATTACAAATCACCGGTACATGCAGCTCCTGGCCAGAGCTCATAATAAGGCTTTAATTCATATAATCTGTCAGGAAAGGTGCTTACGGCTGCACAGAGTAAATATAATCTCCACAAGGGGCAAGCGTTGCATGATAAGACAGCGATGCGCACCTGCTGAAGGCTCAAGAGGAACATGACCGCTGGTTGCTGAACAAAGGAGCGGTTCATCATCATCATGATGCGTTATAAAATATTCAAATGTATGCTTTGAAACAGCAGTTTTTGAGAAAGTAAGTAAACTGCATGACTCGCACCAATCACACATTCTGGCAGCGTTATTTCTGAGTTCAGGATAGACCATGTCAGGCTGTTTGATTAGCAGCAAAGCAAAGGAAAAAGCAAAAAAAAAAAAGCACCTTAAACAAAGCTGACAATATACATTTTGAATTTTCACACATTTCTACTTCTCTCTGTGACGGCTGCTTTGACAGGGAGTCAGTCAAAATCAGTTTGTTTACCGTCTGTCACAACTTCGCATTTAAATTAAAAATGCTATTTCACTAAGACTAAAGATGAACAAGAACCCTTGCTGCAGGTTATCTGATTAGCATAAAGTGTTGCTAAATAGGTTGTGTTTTACAGCTTCTGGAAAGCAAAAAAAAGTAAAAAATAACGCCAAAAGAACAAAAGTACAGCATGTTTTCTGCTGCTAAAGTTGGAATACTGAAGAGGAGACATTTTTGGAACTGCAGCTGTGCATTCAACCCACAAGAGGAAAGCTGTAAGAGGGAAAAACAGCCTTCCTTAACACCCACTGGCCCACATACGGATAGAGCCTCGCAATCAAACGGTGCAAAGATACCAATACTGCTTCAACAGTTCCTTACTTCTAAGTAAAAAGCAGTTGTCTCTTACTTTTCATGTCATCTATAGGAGGGAAATGATTGATTCACTGTGTGCCGCAAACTATTTTCACCTAAGAGTGCAACGAGCAAAATGGTTCCAAGCTTTTAAAGATTAGTGGATGGATGAGTCATGAAAAAATGAAGTTGCTCTCCTTCTGTGTGTGTTCCACAGCACAGAGCCGCCATCGTACCTGCTGTCTCCAGACGCGAGTTTTCAGATGTGGTCTCTGCTGCTTCACTTGTCAGTCTACGGGGATTAATCAAGTGCTGCAGCTGTTTGGATACATTTCAATTTTCTAGTGCCATATTTTGCACCTCTGCGAGGGAATACCTTGTGGGCATTATGCATGAGATCAAACATGTAATTTTCAGCTGTGCTACTGTTCCCATTAGTCTCAGAATGCTCATTTACTCATTGACTTTATGTACAGTCAATATGGCAAACCTGTTCAGTAAAAACAAACTGGTCTGTGTCCACAGTTAGTAAGGTTCATTTAAAAAAGCTGGCATTCGAGCCAGACAACTAGACTGAGAGCTAAACACGGACACTGGTAAGGGTTTGCTTGTGGACTAGAAGACACCAAACACAGCATTTGAATTTATGACAGCAGATGCTTGCTACTCAGTTTAAACTTCCGTCTCTTGTGTTTGTGTCCTTGTGGATTATGTCCATTTAAAAAGAGCAACACCACACTGATCATTCCAGAATACCTCTGTGCAAAACACCTCTTTATCCTCCTTGTCTCCAAATGTTCATCCAATCATTATTCACAACATGATCAAACTGCAACTGCAGGCTACTGATCTTCTTCATTTCCTTTCGGCTGTTCCCTTCAGGGGTCGCCTCAGTGAATCATCTGCTTCCGTCTCGTCCTATGTTCCCCTCCGTATCCTCTTCTCTCACACCAACTACCTTCGTGTCCTCCTTCACTACATCCATAAGCATCCTATCTGGTCTTCCTCTAGACCTCCTGACTGTCAGCTCTAACCTCAGCATGCTTCGACCAACCTGGAATCTCTAATTTTATCTCCGAGACATCTCACATAAGCTGTCCCTCTAATGTACTCATTCCTGGTCCTATCCTTCCTGGTGGCGCCCAGAGAAAACCTCAGCATCTTCAGCCCTGCTACCTCCAGCTCCTCTTCCTGTCTTTTCCTCAAAGCTGCTGTCTCTAAACCATAGGCTGCTGATAATAGTAAAAACTGTTAATTTTCCATGTGGTCAAAAGAACCAAATGTCAGGTTCAGAAAAGTCCTTGGTTTAGCAACCCTTTGTGTTTGCATGCTAACTTCTGCAAATTACTAATGTTGGGCTCAGATTGTAGGAGATTTTAATAATCCTAATTTCCCCCCTCCTACTATCTACTATTCAAGACCTTGCTCTGTATCAAGGTCCAACCACAATGTTTCAGGGTTTCAGATCTGGAGGATTACATCAATACTTTGACAATAACCAGTAAGAGTCTACATGTAGCAGCTGATGGTATTGCCAGAAAATGATAGACGTTCTATCCCCCTGGGTTAATGTTAGCTTAGGGGCTACCTTATACTCTATCTGTTGCAGTATCATTTTCAAATCCTGTAGTGTGTGCAAGTTTGAGATCAGAGGGAGGAATACATGTCAAGTTTCTCATGATGATGCAACCTGATTCAAAATAGGCTAGGAAAAACTCTTGAAGTCTGAGTCCCGCTGTAAGCGCAGCAGAGTTTTGCAGGTGCACCGGACACTATTAAAATTTCATTTGACCATGAAAAGTCTTCATTATCTGGGCCAATGTCATCCTTTGATGATGCCGCTAGCGTGACTGACAATGCCTAATGGAGAAGACAAAACGCCCTGCGGGTTCACGGCTCGAGTCTCTTGAAATACCATGCCCCTCTCATGTGTGCCGGCACCTAGCGGTTCAGTGCCATCCCTTCAGTGGGATCGGTGGTTTGATATTCTGCTGGCGTGGAAAAAATGCAAATAAATACGTCGCTAACCTCATGTTTGATGCATACAGAGGAGAAGCGTAGAATTGTTGTATCGTTGCTTTTTGACTGCGCTGCCTACAGGGAAGGCCCAGACTAATTATCTTGCTTTTCTTTCATCTCTGACCTTCACCGTCAGTGTTTTATTCCAAAAAGTACAACCAAAGTTTCATTTTGCAGGGCACTAACCCCTTTTAGTTTTTCAGAAGTTTCTTTTCTCCCCTCTTTACGATTTCTTTAATGCGGCTTTTGCACACTGGCAGCCCCCTGGCGGGTCTATCCATCATCTTTTATGCCTGAACACGGCCCGCAGAAGTTTGTTTTGTCTTTTTATAGAGGCAAAGCAGACTGTAGTGGACGTCATGCAAAACGTTTGCATGGGCGAGAACTCGCATATTCCTTGTGAAAGCATGCGTGCATTACAGAGAGCCCTCTGAACGCAAACTGCATCTATCATCTGCCTCTGCAGCCTCCATCCCTAGTTTCACAGGGATTCTGCGTTCATCAGAATGCTATATCAATAATCTCTACCGTCTGAGGGAAACACTAACTCAGTGTGGGGGGTTGGGGAGGGTGTTTATTGTTGAGACAAAGTTGTGTGGCTGGAGAAAAGAATTTGAGACCGCCAGATGTTATTTTGTCTCGTCTTTAGAGTCACTATCCTCTCACTCACTCTTAATAAGCATCTCATCTATTGTCACACTTTCTCCCTCCCTGTAACAAGCAATTAAGTGATACCTGCTGGATAGAGTAATAATGTGTAAGACTGCAATAAAAACGCTCCTGTGGATGGCTTGGAAATGCAATCACATCACCACATTATTGCGTTAACTGTCATTTATGGTGTTTTCTTATGTGGGTGTCACACATTACCGGTAATTCTGATCCTCATATGTCTGTGGCTGCTATTGTGAATAAATAATACTGATATTTCTGATATTGCAGGAACTTATTTAACTAATATCAACTTTAGCAAAAGTTGTAACCGCAGTGTTGAAATGCTGTGTTGAAATAATGCATCAATCAGTATCTTTTGTATTATCACTTGATCTAACCAGAGTTACAGTATAAAATGTTGCTCGTGAGGACATCAGAGAATTATATCATCCCAAAAGTGATGTTCTTTAGGAAGCATTTTACTTACAGAATCAGCAGCTGTAATGTTTTTGATTCCATCCCATCACTTGCATTAACCATTGCATTGCATTGTTTCCAGCCGCTGCAGTCAGTGTGCGCTACCTACCCAGCAAGAGACAGACAAAGTCAGGTTTAATACAAGAGTCAGCCAACTTCATTCCTTTGTTTCCTGTTTAATTATGTATATTCTCAACTTTGAGAGTTTCCTGAATCACAGGAGCAGATTTAGACGCATGTCCGATTGACTTTCTCACCAGTGATGTACCTCCATTACTCCTGAGCCCTCCTAAACTTTCCGCGCAGTTCAACGACTCTCTTTCCACATATCCAATCATCGCGCTCCTCGTGCCGCTTCAGCGCCTCTCCACCTCAATTGATTCTCCTTTCACCACCTCCAACTACTCAGCCTTCAGCTCAAGGACTCCCGCGGCACTCTGAGTTTGACCTTATACGTGATGAGAGATTTGGCACCAAAATCGCCTCTGTCTGCTGTCGATAGCTTTGTCCAGTGAGCATGTCAATACGAGCTACTGTGGGTCTCTAACAAGAAAGCTGCAAAACTCTTATCTTCAAAAAAAGTGAAATATAAATCTCCCTGTCGAAGCCTTATCAACAAACGCACATTTCAATAAATTAAAGTCTGTTTGTGTACATGGTTTTAAACTTTTATCGGTTCCTCGTTGCAGTTGTGCCAGCTCAACCTTTAAATGCTCACTTAATACATCGCTCACTTGACAGGTAATCATCGCAATCTGACGAAAGCTTAAACATGTTTGTGTTCGCTGAAAGTACCCAGGGGAGGATAAAATGCAAGTCCAAATTTAGTTACTGCCAGACTGTTTGAAAAAGCCTTAGGTGGGAGAACCAGGACATCACATTCATCACAAGTTTCAAAACTGGCTGTGAGAAATAATGCAGCAGGGCACTATTCAAAGGCTCCGATCAGTCAGATAGCGCACTTGTTTGTGAGAAGAGTGTTAAAAAAAAAATCTGTATTTTTTTATATATAACAAACAGATATTGTCGAATAAGAATCAAACTCTAAATCACAGCCATTAAGCCTTGTCTCAACTTAAAGCTGCACTGATGCACAATATTTTTAAATGAACTATGGTTCTAATGATTAGATGTGATGTGAAAGCGGCTTCTCGTAGGGATTAACCCAAAGAGAATTGTCTTTCATCTGATGCAGATGACCTCAAATGCATGGTGTCATACTGAGGAAGTAAAGCTTCTCATGTTTTGCCTTGTGTTTTAAATGTTCCTGCTATTTTTGTTAATCATTTCCTTTTTGTGTTACAGTTAGCTTCCTGTGTTCCCGCCTTTGTGATTGTCTTCCGCGTCCTGATTGTTTTCACCTGTGCCTAGTTACCCCAGCATGTACATATGGCCTGTGTCTCCCTTAGTTCTTTACCAGTTTGTCCTGTCCTATGCAGTGGGACCAGTTCAAAACCTCTACCTAAATCTTAAATGCAAACAAACAAAAAAACAAAAATACATTTACTGAACCTTACTACCTAAATCTAACGGGAGAAAACAGTGTTTGAAAGAAAATGGCAGTTCACCCCTGCTGCTTCTTAGTATTACTCAAAAACTATTTACAAACTCACAGCAACACCATCATCTGTGAGGAACACACTCAACAATCACAGATTTGCGCGAAATAAACGGAATAGCGACATACAGCACAGGTCAGGTAACTCATCACAGGACCGTCGAAACAAGATCCGCCCCGGCCGTTGAGATATTTGAACTGGGCAGCCAATCCTGGGCGTCAGCGTCACTGGCGTAGTCAGCCAATGGGCATGCATGGTGGGAAATTGCACCTGTCAAAGATCCTCAAAGCTAGAGGTCTCACTCGTGAGCCGAAATGGTTATTAATACGAGCAGCGCAAAGCTGTTCGTAACGATTTTCTTCTCGTGTTTTTGTCCTCTTGAAGAGTGATTTTTAGTTTTGTCCCTCAAGAAATAAAGGCAGAGTTCATTTCAAACCTTGTACAGCCGTGACACATGGTGCTTTTTACGTAGGGTTTCCAACTCCCTGAAAAATAAATAAGGGACACCTCATTGGCAGGGCCGGCAGACCCGATTGCCTTCACCCTTCCCGGTGTGGTGAATTTTTTTAGCCCTTATTTGTGTGTGTGAAACGATTTTTTTAAACTATTGGACTCGAACCTGAACTGAATTAGATGCATATTTTTGAGTGATATGAACACTACACATGGAAAACAAATTATTGTTCAACAATTTATTTTTTAATACAAAATAATTAGCAGAATAAAAAATAAATATCATTCTTAAACAGAAACCTGTCCTGCTTAACTTAAAAATGTACAACAATAGAAGGCAGAACATTCCTCTTGTAATAGTGCAATAAGAAAAGTGTAAACGTAAAGTGTGAGGACAAGTTGTTGCTTTGTTGTCTTCCGGTATCTTCTTCGCAAGCAACAGTACCTCGACCAATGAGATGAGCGGGATTCCCGCTGTCAGCTCATTGGTCACAGAGCAGGAGACGGCCTGGGAATAAGTTTACCGTACGTTTGCATACAAAGCTAGCCTGGATACCAGACTCTCTGACTTCGCAGAGAGTCTGGCCAGAGAACGTCTAATATGGGGAGAAGTTCCACTCTCACTGAACTTCCGGGTTCTGAACTGTTGCAGTTCCACTCTGATTCCATATGAGGGCGCTCTCAGGACGAGTGCAGAATGAATGGCGGTCTATGGAGCAATACCCCTCAAAATCCACTTTTCTCAGGATATAATTTTTTGTGCAGTAATTTGAATATTGAATTTGAAAGGAGATGCAAAGAAATTACACACTGCTGGGTGTTAGATTTTTTAGAGTCACTTATTTTGCTTTAAAAAGTATTTTAAAATGTCAATGACGTCATACACATCGTACGACCAGATACTGCTTTACGGCAATCCTTCAGTCACTGCTTTGGTGCTTTCGCGCTCTGCACTTTCTTTTCTCTCGAGGCATGGACAACACAGCTGACACGGGTAAATAATCATGCTAGAAGAGTTTCTGTTTCGTTGTTTTAAAAGACCGGGCCGAAAAAAAAAAAAACTTGGGCGAAAAAGTCCGTCTTAACATTCTGGTCCCGCTTCGGATGCCACGATGCCGTCAAGCGGGATCTGGTCGTAATCAGTCCTTCACTGACCAATCAGCGTTCATTAGCACAATGCTAGCGTGTTATGGGCAACAACAACTCAACCTGTAAGAAAACGAAAGGACATAAGTTCTCGTTCATTCAACTTTTGACCTATAACCCATGTTGAACTTGCAAAACCTACAATCAAATCTGAGATTTCTCAACGACAATCGGGTGAAAGAGACACATTTAGCCGTTTAGCTCCATAGAGTCCCATTCATGTTGCACTCATGGCGATCGCCCCCAGTGGAAATCTGGTGGAACTGCAACCAAAATTCGTTACAATGGGACTTAATAGAGAGTGGGAAGGCTCTCCGTAGACGGGCTCTGGTCTGGCCTAGCTCCATTGGCAAACGTTTATTTCCTGGTGGGAGGGCACGGTTTGAGGTTTAAAATCATCGGAGTTCCTTTAACCAATCACTAACATTTGGTAATGACGTATGTTATGCGCCGGAGCCTTCAGGCTCTGCTGCCTCGTACTTCCGCTTTCAAGAACGCAACAAGTTAACAAATCGCTACTCTACCATCCCCTATTGCAATTAAGAACGCGAAATTGGAATAAAAGTGCTGTAATGCCAGTAAGCATATCCACAACGGAGCGAATGGCTTCGAGTATATCCGTCTCCGTTCGTGTAAACATTTCACACTCGGCGCGCAACTGAAACGTAATCGCTCTCAGACCCGCCCTCTGTTCGCTGATTGGTCCGCCAACCAGTTGGCCGGAGTAAACGTTAGCGGATCAAGCTATTCCAGACGGAGTACTGCAGGGAATGCAAATGAGCGGAAGTACGTAGGCAGGCGGAGCCAGGCTAATACAAAGCGCCCTGTTATTCATTAATTCCAGTGGCATTTTACACACTATTTTGGATTCTCACGGTAATACGGGACAAAGTGCGTCCCATTTCAGCTCAATATGGGACGCATGCTTCTGTTTTTAAATACGGGAAGATTCCGTTTTTCAAGGGACGGTTGGCCCTATTTTCATGTCAGGGACTGCACAAAAATTATGGAATGAGGTAAGAGGAAAAAAAAAAAAAAACTATATAGTATAGTAGAAAATTTATTTCAATATTTAAAATGTCATGGGTACAAGAAATATTTACAGTTACTGTACCAAGCTTAAGAAACGAACAAACTATGGTCTGATAACCAAAGTTATAGAGTGAATGTGAAAAGAAGGTTGAAGTGGTGGAGGCTGAATAAACACTGTGGACATTCGTGAATATCATGAATAACTCCAACAAGACTCTTAAGAAAACAAATATTCTGCTGAAATGACATGATATGGAAGAAAAACTGCTGAGATATGTGTATTGCACTTGAGGGAAGACTGCCTGCTTTAAGGTTAAGTCCTCCTTCTTGCTCCGGGGGTGCTACCTAAAGTCCCAGCAGTATCAATACCAAGGCTGAGAGGAGTTGTTCAGGATGTTTGTGTCCAGAGGACAGCCCAAGATGGAGCTGCCCTTCTTTATCAGTTTGTCCGGTCTCTTCTTGTCCCCCTGTGTGATTCCACCACACCAGGAGAACACAGAAGAACCAAACAAAAAAACCCACAGAGGTAGAGTGTA
Organism: Chelon labrosus; assembly: GCF_963514085.1. Taxonomy (NCBI): domain Eukaryota; kingdom Metazoa; phylum Chordata; class Actinopteri; order Mugiliformes; family Mugilidae; genus Chelon; species Chelon labrosus. The sequence continues at coordinate 20,636,366 of NC_140353.1, forward strand.
TCCAGTTGAAAGAATGAAAAAACAAAAACAAGACACGGGTTCATTACAGAATTGAAATTGAAGCAGCAGTAGTCCATGGAGGAAATAAACTTTCTCCTTGCTCCGTGGTCCCAGACAGAAATTCAGAATAAACTAGAGGGGGAGACCAGCAAAACAGATGCATGCAGTGCGGTAATGGTGTTGCTCTCTAGCCCATAGACCATTTTCAGAATGTTTACAAGTTGAAGCAACTCCAAAACGAACACGCACATTGACGTTAGTGGAAACAGGGCTAAGTGTAAGCTCCTTTGCCAGTGCTAAGTGGCAGTGCTAGAGGTGCTTCACAGTAGAGGTAAAATAAATTATTAATGTGTGTTAATATTGCCAAAAACTGTTACAAGAAAATGCCTTTGTGTCCTATGGGTTGAGGGGAGTGGCCTACTTGATCAGTTTGGGATCTAGTGAATTTGGAGGCCAGGTCAACACCTTGTGCTGTTCTTCATGTTTTTTTAGTTGTTCCTAAACCGTTTTTGTGTGTGCGCCTGTGTCAGGCTGCATCCCGCTGGGGATGGCTGCTGCCTTCAAGGACTGTCTTTGCTCTGGGGTGAAGGTGCCTGGTCTGGTCTAGGTGGGTGCTACATGTCTAAGTAACATCCACATGAATGACAGGTCCAAAGGTTTCCCACCAGAACACTGGCTTGTCACAAGATGGTCAATGTTATTCAATTCATCTGTCAGTGGACAGTTCTGTTACCATAATTATTACGGTCCAGAGCATTTCTGTCCATGTATATTTAATTTGTCTGCTTAAGTCATCGCAACTGGATAACTTCTTTCCTGGTTCCTCCCCTGATCCGCCTTCATCTCCAACCATTCGTCCGTTGTCCAAGTGCCACCGATCAGGCTGCTGTCTCCATCAGGGGTCCTGTTCAAAAGCCTCATTCTGCTGCCATTTGAGGCAGCTGTGTGCTGGGGTGAACAGCTTGTCTTCTTGTTAGTTTGTCCTTTGGGGTCTGGTGTTTAGTTGCGTGTTTTTGAATGGAGCCTTACTAACATTTTTGTGAAGAGCAGTGTTACCTTCTGCACTACACTGGAGCTAGGGCAAGGTTTTTCATGTAGAAATTTCCTGTTCAGATACACTAGGTTTATGGGTGCTTCTCCCATCTGTTTTATGTTTGATGGTTTTCGCTTCTGCTCCTCTTTATTTGTGCACTAATTTTGTTTAAATCTTCATTCACTTTTCGAACCCGTTGTCCTCTGGTTCTTTTTTATGTTACACCCCTTTACGAAATAAATACCCCTATGCTAATGCTATCTAGAAATTGAGCATCTCTTCCCATGATAAGTTCAGAGAGTGAGCAGGGTTTCGACAAACAAGAAAAGTAAATCATTTTCTGTATGAGCTGCTGCTGCTCTTCACTGGAGAGATCAAGTAGCTGAGCCGTGCTAATGTTAGAGAGTGGTTTGGGGAGTTTTCAAACCAGCTTACCTGAACTGAACTTTAGCTGAACTCGCCTGAACTGAGCGACCGCCGGTCGTGCGACTGCAGAGGAGAGGAACACCGAGCCTTTTCCACTTGCCTCACATTAGATTACAATAATATCTGTAACCATGGTGACAATACACAAACATGCAGACAGCTGAAGCTTTAAAATAATTGGAAGATTTAAAAAAGCATAGTCTTTTAATTTTAGTCTTTTCACAAAAAAAAAAAAAGAGTGTTAACAAAATCTAATCAGGTGAATCTAGCTAGTTTTTGCCGCCCCATGTTTCCAAAGCATAATTTTTCTGTATTTTGCATTCATTCGCGAACAAAGAACCAAACAATGAAATGGGAAATATCAGTAAGAAAGGTGCCTGGCATCTGAATGGGATATATTAGCAGAGGTTAACACTGATAATGACTTCCTGCAGCAACAGACACTCCTGCCAAAACAACAATAAACATTATCCAAGGTTTCATTTGAATGGCAGGAGTATTGTAATGTCCTGATTTGTGTCAGAGCTGTGCTCCAGAAAAGAGAGCGCAGCATAATGAAGCTCAGTGTGACGTCTGAATCGCAGTATGATGCATCTCAGAAGCTCACCTCAGCTCACCCCTTTGTAAAACACTGTGTAAATGTCGCTCAGTAAATAGAGCGGAGGAAGTGTGCGTAACCTTGAACCACTTCTATCGACGGCTCCCATCCCCAACGCGACGCCGTCCACCCCCGTGTCACCCAGCCGGTTGGGATGATGAATGGGACCGAATCATTGGGTCCAACTGTAGCAGGTATATGCGGTAAACATGTTTGCAGAACTCATGCATAAAAATTGCCTCTGTAATTGAAGGGAGACGTTTCCTTTCGCAACAACAGGCATTATGAATATTTTATGGCACACTTTCAAGTCATAAATTGTTCAGGAAATAAGTTCCATCCGCAAATTGTATTAACTGAAATGCTATTTTCTCTGGTTTGTCTGCCAGGTGAGCAGTCATCTTCTGGTTATATCTGTTTTGTTTACTTTAAGCAGCATTTGAAATTGGATCGAGACCAGCGACGCTTCAGATTTATTCTGGTGTTTGCACACGTTGCCCCCGAAAAAATGAAAATGAGCAGCAAAGTGGATTTGAACCTTTGTGTTTCCATGGTGTTCAGATGAGATGAGACACATTTGAACTGTGGTCTGTTTTCTGTCATTTTCCTCTGTCACATGTCTTTACTTCATATTGTCACGGACTTGTATGTACACAAAATAACTTGGTTTATATCCTTATTCCAAAATACACTATGCTGTGTACATGGCTACAGAATGTAAACATGTATTCTTGTTTACATGCCAGCACTGAAATAGGCAATCAGTCCAAACACTGATTGCCTATTTCATTCCTTTGACCACCTTCTGGACAAGATTGACATTGCAATATTCCATAAATCCGTTGATACCAAAGACTTTTCAAGGTGGTTTGTTTCTCCATCTCGCCAGAATTGTCGGTGTCCCTTTTGGACATTCATCTCTGCTCCAGCCATGCAAACTGTTGGCCTAATTGGTTTGTGCATAGCTGTGTGTCGCAAGCGGCAGTGAAAGGAAAAAAGAAACAACAACCGAGATGCACATTCGTGTCGTACTGTGTGCACGTCCAAAGAATGCTTCTAAAGCTGCAGTACTGTAAATATACTGAGTGACAATTACAGTACAGTAGAGCCAGATTACTGGAATTGCTCGCCGGCTCATTAGTGTCATTCTCAGTCGAGCACCTGGAGAGCATGTGGAACCCCCATTCCTGACGACTGATTTCCTGTTGGATTCCCAGCTCATGTGAATGGGCTTAATTAAAACAATTACATGGCACTTCTGGACTTCCTGTATGTTACTTGATTGAATGAATCAAATCCTGATCATGTAAAACTGAATAAACAGTCACAGTTTTAGCCATAGTTGTTTCAGCGATCCTTCTGGAACATACGATAAATGCCTGCGGCCTCTGTCACTGGGGGCTTGATTAGGAAAAAGGCCTATTCACTTGTTCTTGGAGCCAAAGGTAAGTCGGACGGGAATCTACACACTGGTTAGAAAAGTAAGCTAATGCTTTACGGGCACAAACTAGCATCTGTACTCAAAGATACAGTATATGTATCAAAAAATCAAAATCAATCGCAACTTAATTTGACCAGATTCCCCAATGGGTTTTTGGATGAGAAATGCATCAGTATTATAGAATTCTTTAAAATAAAAGCAGGTTTTCAAGTGCAAATAATTTCTCCTACCAGGGCTGTCGATACATAAAAGAATATATCATTCAATCAATGGCATGATATCCATAAATAACGTGTTAAACGCAAATTAATTGAACTTTTTTACATTTGTTTTAAATGTACCTGAAAGGGATATTTTTATCAACATCTCTGCTGCTCAGAAGTCTCTCCACTGAGAAGAGAACTCTCTGCTCTCGCGTGTGTGCCTGATCTGGTGGTAACTCCGTTCACGTCGACAGTAAATGCAGATTACTTTGGCGTTGTCGAGAGAACCATCTGGCAGGGCTTTGAAGCAGAACTCGCTGTTCAAAAGACCTGTTTCTTCATCCATTTTTGCTTTTGTTCCTCTGGCTTTCCTTCATTTTATTTCTCTTTTTTTTTTAGGGATTTTTGGCAGTTTTGACAGTACAGGGTGTATTACTGCCCAGGGTGCAACCCCACTTCAGATTTCAGCATTTACCCGCAACCGTAACCTCAACACATTATAAACAATGTAATTTTGACAGCCCTAATTCTTATAATATAATGCTCTTTAGTTCTAAAATGGTTCCAGTTATATTATTTTGTAATGCTTTCATACATAGATCTTTAACAGGCTTTAACGGATGTGATTTAGTGTGGTATGGTTCTATCAGAGAGATGAACAATACAATTTTAACCCCGAACTAACATGGCTGTATGAATAAAGAAGGTGTTACAGGGATTGTAAGGATGTTCATTCACACAGTGTCCTTTTTGGATGTAGACACTGCTTCACCTCTCCCGTCACACCCCATTCACCCAACAGATGTGCACGGACTTTCTCCCTGTTCGGTCACCTGACTCACGCACCCATCCCACCTGTTTTCAGTTCCCCACTCAGCTCCAGTACATTTAAACCCACCACTTTGCTTTTGCTCCTTCCCAGATTATCATTAATGTGTCATCCTGGGTCCTGATTACAGATTGTTCCCGTTTAATGTCACCGACCTGCCTGTGAGTAACTATTTTGGGTCTGTGATGAATCACCGGGTGGATGTGGCTCAGTAGGTAGAGCGGAGTGGACAAGAACCAGAGAGTTAGCGGTTACATCGCTGGCATATGGACCACATGCTGAAGTGTCTTTGTGGAAGACACGGAACCTTGAGTTCTCCATGTGACATTGTGACTTTAACCAATAGGTAGAAAAGTGTTACATAAACACAAGCCATTTACCATTTACTGCAACTCTGCCTGCCTGGTCATGTCTGCACACAGATCCTCCTACCTGTTGTCCTTGGATATGTGACACATGTAGAGTCAATGAGCACAGTATACATTGACGAGTTATAAATGTGGTCTATGTCACTCTTTTGGAAGTGTAAATACAAGGTATTACAATCTCCGGCAAGGTGTTTTGAGTTTAGCATGCAAACTACATAAAATCCTGAAAACGTAAACCCTTCCAGACTAAGAAACAGATTCTATCCACAGGCTATCCGGCTACTGAATCACTGAATCATCACTGATTGTCTGCAGTTTTGATCTTTTTGGATCTCATTGCCTCATCCTCACATATCGGCAACAATGTGACATTTGTACATATGTTCTGCACATTTGAACAGCCTAAACAATACCTGCACATTCTGAATGTCCTACCACTGTGACACTTGCACATTATGTTCTTTAGTTGTTTATTTTAGTTATGTGAAGGAATTCCACTGCTCAGTGTAACCTTTGCTGTGTCTGTGTCAAGGAATCTATTTAATTCCTTGTTTCTCGGTGCCTCGAGTAGATTAGAGAAAACCGTAATCTTGGTCTCTCTCCTTAAAATGAGACGCATGCAAATAAATCTAACCAAAGTAAAAGTGTTTACACATTGTTTCTACATTCCCCACAGATGTATCCTTCACGCAAGCGGTGCTGTGAGATAATGATAGAAACCCAAACAATAACTAATGATCCGTTTCAGAGTGCAACAACATGGACACTAATGAGAAATCTTCCGAGATGCACTGCCACAGTGTGTCTCGGTGTGGCAAAGAAATGAAGACATAATGGTAGTAACACACACACACACACACACACATATTGTTAGCGCTGCAGCTTTTAGCAAGTCTCCATAGTTAATTAGTGCTCTGATATTTATGTCATCACATCGAACATGTCAACTTAACAGGATGAATGAGTTTGCCAAGTGTGCACATTGTATTTTTAGAAACACCACAAGCTTCCTTCCATTTTTCTTTCCTCACTCGCTCAGAGTCAGGATTGGTGAAGTCTCTGTGCGTGCAGATTTGAAACACATCACTGGGGTCCACATAAATAACCCATCCCAAAATAGAGCGTTGAGCATACAAAATGATATGATTTTCCAGAACACACGTGGGGCGAATTTCCAACAGCTAAATATGTCCCCTGCAAGGTCTAAATGGAGATGGAAACATTGTCTTTAAGATACGAAATGAGTACAAATTGCCTGTGTATTCTTTATCACCAGCAGCTGTAGCAGCAGCTGCCAGCCTACCAGTCCCCTGAGACAGCATCAGGGTTTAGAGAAGTTTCTCCCAGGCAGGTCAGAGTTAAGCTGCCACTACTTCCTGTGTCCTAAAAGCATACCCTGCGGTCATGTCTGAAATCCCTCTGGACTACCTGTGGAAGCTGCAAACAAACACACAAGGTAAGTCAGAGAAACAGGACACAACTTGGACTGGGTAGGTGGAATTACAAGGCCTGGAAGACTCACTGGGGAAACCTTACTGCATTTAAGTTGTGTCACTGTGGACGTGGCTTTATGTCACATGCTTCGTTCATTTTATATTGCTGATAATTGGAGTTCAGGGTGACAGAAGGCTGGAGTTTATTCAAACAAGCAAATTTGATGTAAGGCAGTGAAACACCCTGCATATCTGAATTATTTTGTTCGCCACCCTCACCCACAAGAGAATATTAATTGAACATTTCCTGCTTTATCCATTCAGTGAATATCTGTTGGGGCTGATAAATGTTTATTTTTTTTTTTTGTTTGTTTTTAATATCTGTGACTCAGTGAATTGATGAGAAAAATATGGTTTGAGATGTATTATTGGATTTTATTGCAGCATTTGACACAATTTAAATATACAGTAAGTAATATATAAGTTGTTATTGAATAAACAGAATCCACATGGATAGCCTGAAAGCGATTGTAATACCAGATAATATTCATCATCCTTTAATGTTTGCTATTGTTAGGTAAGAGATATACAGAGATATGTGATGTGCCTCATGGCAGTTACCTAGGACTTGATTGTTTTTGTTTGTTTTCTATTTTTACCAATAACTTCAATGATCAGAGTTGGCACAATATCATTTTTGCCAATTGATTAATTTATGTCAATCTGGAATTACTGTGGAACCGTACTGGAAGGTGTCAGTATTGTCAAACCTGCATGGACAGGTGGCAACGTTGGTTTCGACTAACCATAATCGTTCCCTTATATTACCTAAGCAGTTATCAGTATCCTCTGCAGATCAGAGAACACTCAAGGAGGACACTAAAGAAGGCAAGCGACACAGTACCAGTTAGAGGTTAGGATTAAAGGACTTTTCTTTATCTATTTATTCTTTTATCAACATTTTCCTAAAATACTTAAGACATCCAAACTATGAAATAACCCATGCAGAATACCAGCATGTTGACTACAACATTATGCAGCGACACACCATCCCATCTGTTTTTGGCTTAGTGGGAGCCATCATTTACTTTTCAACGCGACAATGAGCCAAAACACACACACACCTCCTGGCTCTGTGAGGTCTGTTTGACTAAGCAATGGAGTGATCCATCAGCAGACCTGTAGTCAATAATCACACGCCCTAAACCCAACTGAGGTGGTTAGGGATGAGTTAAACTGTAGAGTGCAGGGAAAGAAGGCAGTCAATATGGGTAGTGCAGCATGTGCAGATACTGCTTCAAGACTATTGGTTTAGAGAATGAAGAGATGCTAAAATGAAACAAAATAAATAAAAATCTTTACCACCCTTTTTTCTTTGCTTTCTACTTTCAAATACGTGTCAGTTCCTAATACTGATTTACAATGTGGAAGCAATATGATGGAATTTAAATGCCCAATGCTGAATAATTAGTTCATTCTCCTCATAAACCTGCCTTGAACTTTGAAATCCGGCTTTTTTTCTTTTTCCGTGACTGAAATTCAGGTGTTAAATTATTAATCTACATTACTAAAGGTTCACATTAGAATGTGCACTACACATCGTTCTCCTTTCCTCATGAACCAGTCCCAGGCGACTGAGAATCACCGGTGCATGCTGGGAAAACTGTACAGAGCTGAAACCACAGGGGGCTGTTGGACATTGAGTGCCTTTATGGTGTAGTGTCGTCCCACAGCAGTCCACTGCATGTGGCTTGTTTATTCTGAATGTTCTTGTGGTGTCTATGTTTTACACAGCAACTTTTCCCTCCGCCGGTTTTCAGTGATGCATAACATAGAAGGGTGTTTAAAATATCTGAGTCAACTTTTCTCTGAACTAAAAAGGAGCAGGTCACATTCTGGATTTTCGAATCTTTGCGCAGGCATTATGCTCTCAAGTAAAAAGTTCAGCGTTTTCTGACAGAACTGGGACAAACGGAGAGGAAAGTATTATTTTGGCAGACGGCAAGCAACCAGGAAACTAAATTATTGCTAGAACGAGCGCATGCTATTTACAGACTGCCTGAAAAATGACAAAAGGCCTAGAAAGATCAGTTTAAATCTCTATTCCAAATGGTGCTACTTAGCTCTGCCGGTTAAGTCATTTATCAAAAGGTCAATCCAGACATTCATCTGAGGGGTGCTTAAGAAAATCAATGGCAAATTAGCATATATTTGGGTTTGTTGAAGAAAACAGTAGATTCTTCAATAAAGCAGGTGGTGTGGTTTCCAAATGGCAAATAAGAGGCAGTAATGAGCAATGAATTTAAAAGTCAATGAGCAATCACAGGTTTAGTCTGTGTGTTTACTAAATTAACCTGTGATTAAACAACAGTGTGGGGGTGGGGGGGATGCAGGATTGGGAAAGAAAAATTCACAATGTTTACAACTGAAATCATTTTCAGGAGATGACTGTTTGCTAAAGGGTTTGATTATCGTGCCAGCTGATCTGCCAGAAGAGGGGTGCATGGGGCTGCAGTTGTAGAGATAGCTGACATTTAAAGTGCTATTTGTATTGCCTTCCCTTAACCAAAAACACACAAATGGGCATTTATCCACAGCAGACATTTTGACTCGCCACAGCAGGAGCAAACACAGATGATTGCTGCATTACACTTATGGGAGCTACTGCCTATGTGCATGTTGGTTCTCTGTCATTGATTTACTGGGACACTTTATGGAAAAGAGTCATAAGTAATACCCCTGACAGATCAAAATGCAGTGAAAAAAGGTTTCTGTAAGTTGTAGGGGTGGAATTTACGACTCTTTGAAGGGAGCCGGATTTGTGGATCAGTTCCTTTCAAAGAGCCGTAATAAAAACTGTCTCATTTTGATATATGGTTATTTTTTACATGCTAGTCAGGGGGTAATTTATTTCCCACCAACACATATTCTCTTGGTGGGATATCTGAGTCTATCTATATATTCTAAATAGGCAGATGCTTTATTTAGCATGCAAAAACTTCAGTATTGTCCTTTGCGCTGACTGGGAATCAAACCCAGGTCATCTGCTAAGCGACCTGGGTTTAATACCTGTTCTGCCACTAACACCGTCTCACAGGAGCTTCTGTGTGTGACTGTGAAACACAGCAAAAAGAATTGGTTGCCATCGTTCATTTTAAAGAGGTGGTTAATAGATACGGTTCGTTTGTGAACGTGACAACTCTAGCAAGTCGCAGTCGTTAATCTGTCAGGCTTGTAGTAGTGTAATGATGTCTCAAGGGGGGTGTATTGTGCCCCCGATGGATGGACTACTTGGCATTTTATGTGGGAGGCCAACTTGGGAAATACTGAACTTTTTATCCTGTTTCCTTTGTTTTATTTTATTTTTTTATTTTTTTAATAGATGATGATTTTGCACTCAAAGGATATGAGCTGATAAAATACGAGGCTCTCTTGCAGTTTTAACTGCCAAGCAGTATATAAAACAGTTAAAACTAGCCCCTCTTTGACCGACTGGCAGTAAAATGCTGCATGCACATTCAATCATCAGCCGTAATAACCCAATAATGTAGCACAGCACTCACGGGGGACATTTTATGAAGGGAGACGTACTTTGCGCAGTACACTTTACTGACATTTTTAATGCGCAACCTTTACTTGTTATTGTTATATTCCAGTGTTGCTACTTTCCGCATCCGAGCACTTCCTCCGGCACTTATCAGCACCCCCCCTCCCACTGCTGCTTCTGCTGTTGTGATGTGGTTATTGAACATTATATCTGTTGCACAAGTCTCCTTCTGGAAACTTGTCTCCCACTGGAAGTGTTGGCAGTATTTTCTTCTCGACAAAATTTAAAAGTGCACGGATGTCTTGCGCCCATGTCTGTTGCATTTATGCAAGCTGTGAAGTTTACAGGGGTTATTAAACAACAAGGCAGGGGACATATATTCCCACAAGCTTAAGGCTTTTTTCCCAGTTTTATCATGGCACTTTTGTTCCCCTGGATGAGGCTCTGTGTAAAAAGTCTAAAGGAACAAAAGTGTCTACGTGCAGTGAAATGAACACCATTTTCCAGCTATAAAATACTATGACAACATACACACACTTATGAAAACCTGTCCTGTGTACTGTGTTTTCAAAGTGGAGGCTGTGGTTTGTAGTACTATAGAATTGTATTGGATTGTACAGACACATTATTTTGACAACTACATTTTAGTCTAAATAACAAAAAACACTACTTCAATCCAGTTTGACAGCACCAAAAACTACATCCAAAATGATCATACAGTTGAACTGCCACCTTTCTGGCACTGTTTCAACAGAACAGTCATGAAGGGAGATTTAGTGCAAGATTGTTACATTAGAATAGATTTGTTTTCACTAGTGTAACGCTGGTTACTCTTAGCGTTAACTATAAACTTGACTTTGACTAAATTAAATTAGTTACGGGCTGTGGGTCAAGCAAACGCACGGGGACCGTTTCTTTTGGGTCGCATGAATACTTTAATGTCCGACTCAACAATAGGACAAATGAGCAATCACCAACATGTGATAAATTATATCACTCGGCCAATATTAACAATCACCTATTAAATGCATGGTGTATCCTGAACTATAGTTCCTGTTCTGAATTAAGGAAAAGAATACAAATACTTGAATGAATTAATTCAATTATACCAATTCTCTAATAACTTTAAATTTAAAAATAAATCTGAGTGTATGTTTGTTTACAGCCTACTTTTTATGACAAAAATGAAACTAGAAGAATAGTAAATTCAAAACAAGAACTAAAATGAAACGCCTGAAAAATGAGCTAATTACTTTGAAATCCAATTATGGAATCATGCGGTAAACCAAAAACTGTGAGCAAACCAAAATATGTTGATGGAGCTGGTTTGAAAGATTGATTTGAATAAATCCAAATGTGTCACCTTACAGTTTTCTGCGCTTTAGATAATTATTAAAATAATGAAGAAAGTCAATGCATTAGCAGTTATGTCAGTTTAAAACAGGGCATCCTGTATGAGATTGTCAATTTGTACAGAAGGGAATCATCTGGGCCATCAGCTGATGCTTACCAGGATTACGGCTTCGGGAAGAAGAGAACACTATTTTTTCTTATGCAAATACTTAAACAAATGTGGGAAATAAAAATTCTGTTACAACACACATTAAATTTGACACATGCATTGTAAGTTTGTCCATACATTTCATATGGAAACGCCGTTCTAATTTGCTTTTTTTTTTTTTTTTCTTTTATTGAAGACAAACAACCAAAACACTTACAGGACAGGGACAAAACAAATGGTACAGATCATCGAACAACATAGAAGGTTATGTGCTGTGTGTGTGCAAGGGTGTGCTGTGTTGTCTGGCTGAATATTAAGTTTGGACGGAAGTGTATGTATGTATAATGAGAGATACAAATACAATAAAAGAAAAGAAAAACAAAGAAAAAATGCAGGAAATAGAGACGAAAAAGAAAGAAAAGTAGAAAACATTGCTAATTTGGTATTTAGTGATGATATAGGACTAACAGTAATATTCTAATAATATATTGCATATAGCAACACCCAATAAATACGGTACTAGTGTAATAACCATGATGGTACGACCAAAAAAAATATATCCTTAAAGATTAAAATGTGGGAACAGGGAATTAGGTCCATTAGTTAAACATGTGACTGAATGAAACAAGAGTTTGTTCATAAATTTATTTTATTCTATAGGCGAGATGTGATGTTGCAAACGAACTGGATCTATTGACTGGCTCTAAAACGAATAATGGGCACAGAGTCACTTTTTTTTTTCTCTTCACCCAAATACACATACAAGAAGGACAACAGGCACAAGGGGAGGAGCACAGCAGAGTTCATGCACGGTGCTTATTTGATATGGTAGGATGTCTAAGTTTGAATGATTCTGATCCAGATCTTACCCCGTCATTCCTCCCCGCGATTATGGATAAAATGAGTCACCCCCAGGCTGACACCTCAAAGACAGACAAATATCAAAATGAGCCAGTCTTTTGTGCGGCTCTTTGACAGGAACCGATCCATAAGATTCGACTCCCTTCAAAGAGCTGTAAATCCCATCTCTGTTTTACCTACAGTAGCTCTCCACTGCAAGACAAGAATGATACTGCTGCCGTTCTACCAGTGATTTCTACATGGGTTGTCAGTAGTAACTAAGCGGAGCAGTGGATGTTTCAGCCTTTTTTCCAAGGGATTCGGGGGAAGATGAAATGTCGTACACAAGAACTGAATGATCAAGGTTGAATGTTTACAGAAATCCATCGACTGAGCTACTTGAGGTACTAGAGTGCATCAAACAAAAGCAGAGGGAAACCTTCCCTCTCTGCTTCTCTGTTTATGATTCCAGCTGTGCTGAAACCCCAGATCAAGCAGGGTTGAGTGTTTTTTCATCCTCTGAGGCTCACCCCTACCACTGCTCTTTATGAAGTAAGAATAAATTGAAGCACTCGCTAAAACCCTTTCTAAGCCGTGACTAGTAATGGTGTGAGGGGAAATTATTGCTTTTTCCATATAGAGAAACTCCCGGGCGTATTACTTCACTTGTTACAGAAAGGTCAAGTCTCACAGGAGTGGAGATGCAAGGACAGCAGAGAGTGAAGGTTTTCAATGAATGTCAACAAGGAAATGCTTACCGGTGCACATAATCCCGTGGAACGCTGCGAGGTGGAATCATTTTGGCTGCTGCAGTTTCAACATCAGACTGCACAACGCCATATTTTTGTGTTTGTTTTTTATTCAGCTGTATATGATTTTTTTCCCCCTCAGAATAATTCTTGTTAAGAAAAGATAAATTCATGTTTTATTATCTATATTTAAGAATGTGGCTATGGGTTCTGTAAAGCATGTTGAGACAGTTTGGATTGTATTTGACACCATACAAATAAAAGTGAATTTAACTGAATTTAATATATGGACCACAGTTTGATCTGCATCCTGAGAAGGAGCCCTGCAGCTGACAGACACCTGCAAAAGAGAAGGCATGCTCTGGAGGCATACGACAACATCATGTAAACTGCTCGGTTATATAATTGTAAGCGGCCTGTGGGTAAAATTTGTTCACACTGCAAATGAAACCCTCTGGGGAGCATCGCAAGTGGGCTGAGATGCCCCTCTCCAACCGGTTTCAGATTGGCTGATTTGTTCAGGAGCAGGTGCGATTGCTGTGTTCACATCAACCCAAACAAACCTACCTGACGAGGAAACGCTTCTGGTTTCAGGAACAGCGACGCTGGCCGCACTCTTGGCTTCCTCTAAAGCGGTCTTTAATTAATGCGAATTTCAGTTGAATCTTGTAAAAAAAATCTTGACTGCTGGGATTCCATGCATTCTTAATTTTAATATGTTCGAGCTTGACTGTTTTGCGTCGCTGAGATTGCACTGGTTTACAGCTGTTATCCTTATTCAACCACTACTGAAGTTAAAAGAAACGACACCCCTTTACTTTAAAGACGTGTCAGTTTAGAAAATTTCAAGACTCTGAAAGATCAAGTGCCGTTGGATTTAAAATACTTTTCGCAAGTTAACTTTTGATGTGACACAGCTGTACATTGAAAGCTATTTGACAGAGTGCCAGAATGTGCAAAAGAGTTTCAGAACAACACGCTGCCAAACTGAATTCCTTCGGGTCGCTCCGTTGCAAACTGATTATGGCCCGGTAAATAACTGCTGAGCATGCATTTTATGAATTTGTTTACAACCAAATGCCTCTGATTGGTTGCAGGGCAATCCAATTGCATGCAGAGCTATTTCTTTCTTGTATTTTTTTTCTCTGTATCAGTTGAAACACGACCCATAATGAAAGCCTGGCTACACCATGCTACAATTACACCGTCAGGGTTCCGTATTCTGCTTCCTCCTCTGTGCTCTCTAGGAGAGGATCCCTGTGCAGCTCCTTCTCTCTCCACCCCTCTCCTCTGGTTGATTGAGCTCACCTGCATCCCATCTACTCATTAAAACCTCCATAAAGGTCTCTGAGTCCAGCTTAGGAAGTTTGTTCTGTCTTGTTTGGGTATGGTTTTGCGTCAGAGCCTTTGAGAATTGTTAGAGTCTTTCTGGTTCCCCCCTGCCACTGTTTGACTCTTGTCTTTTCTTCATCTATAGTCTGAATGGGTGAGCCCTAACCTACTTCCACATCCAGTCCTGGGGCCTCATGTACAAAGACTTGTGTGGATTTCCTACTGAAACGTGGCGTACGCTCAGAGTGCGTGTGAGGCCACCCTGTCACAATGTTGGTTAATTGCATTTGCGCATCACATATGATCTGTACATTGATCGAATGAAAACGTTTCCTGTTGACATTTACAAATTCATCATGTGATGGCGCTTTTATAGCCATGTGTGTGCAGTTGTTAGCATCGATTACATTCGATTGCGCTTTAATGTTGACTTGTTCAGATGCATTGTATGGGAATTTGATACACCTGACTGACATGAGGATAACTCTGTCCCACATGGCTGGCACGGCTCTACTCAGGGTCGACCGACACAGTCCCGATCGGTCGGAGTGATTGTTTTCTCATTTATTTATTAAGACAATTTCCCAGCATCACCTTTAAGTGTCGCCAAAGGATCAACAGCTGTAGAAGCCAGCGCACGCCAGCCATGAGGTTGGCGTGAGGCACGTACATGTTCACTGTCATTTCACTCTTGACACATCTGAACTTTTATGGAACGTTTCCTACATGAGGCCCCAGCTCTCCAGATTACAATACCACAACCACGTGCCATCTGCTGCCTAACTGATCCCACCGTCTTTGGCTGTTTTTCAGCCTCTTGTGTTTTTTCGTTATTAAACAGAACAACTACCTGGGTTTGTGTCTGTGTCTCCATTTTGGGTTCAGTTTGGATGTCTTAAGTTTGATTCTACACTTTAGAAACTGTGAAAAGAACTGAAATATATATATAATGACAATGAATCAAAGCAAGGTGAACCAGCTTTAGGTGTTACTTGAAAGGTACTGTGCAAGCATGTACAAAACACACATTGGTCACTGCAACACCTGCTACTCTTCCATGTGATTGATTTGGTTTCTTGCTTGCATTTTCAGATGTCTGACACTCACTAGTTCACAATGAAATGTGTAAACTTGTCGTCGAGTGACACAGATTTCTCGTATGATGAGCCAGTGTGTAAAAAAAAAAAGGGTTCACCCACCATCAGCTCCCCTTTCTAAAATCACCTGACACTTATTTTTTTTTATACCCTCATGGGCAGTGGAAGGTCTTTTTTTTATTTCCAATCTCCAGGGATGAGAGGGAGACTGCTTTTTAATCAGTCTTTTGATACTCCCGGTGGATTGGGCCGTGTCGGGGCTTGTACGTCGCACACCTACCTGTGATTTTCTTTGAGTTATGGCATCAGAGCATGACCTCTCAAAAAAGCCAATATGAGACATTTTCAAAGTGGAAAGACAATTGATCCAGCCGATCATCTGGATTTAGATACTGCATGGTAATGCTGCACCCAGCTGAGACGGTGTGTCCAAGTACAATGTAGAGCACACACGGCATAATTTTCTGCAGACTATGTTGTATGCAGTTCACTCAATTCATCAGCTTAAAGGATAAAACATGACTAGAGTCACACTGACACTGAATAAGGGACTATCTCCTCACACTACTCTTTCTTTGTCAACTTACTGACAACAAGTAACAAGTAATTATGCAGTTGTATACACCAATCAGACATAACATTATGACCATCCTCCCAATATTGTGTAGGGTGTCCTGTGGTGTCTGGCAACAGAATGTTGTTAGTGGGGCCTTTGGGTCCTATGGGTTGAGGGGAGGGGCCTCTGTGAATCGTCCCACAGATACTTGATCAGTTTGGGATCTAGTGAATTTGGAGGCCAGGTCAACACCTTGTGCTGATGTTCATCAAGGAGTGTCATTGCTATGGGGTGGGGGTGGCTGGTCTGGTCTAGGTGGGTGCTACATGTCTAAGTAACATCCACATCCAGCCTTCCAATGCCAGGTCCAAAAGTTTCCCAGCAGAACATTGTATTGTCAGAAGATGGTCAATGTTATTTACTTCTCCTGTCAGTGGTTTTAATGTTGTGGCAGATCGGTGCAAAAATGTAATACTGTAAAACTAAATAATAATTAAAAAATAACAATTAATAATTAAACCAATGACCAAGATCTGTTTTAAAGAAGAAATTATTTCAGACTGACTTTAATTCATCCAAAATGTGTATCTGAGCAGAAGTTGCTGATCACCACAACCCACAGCAGAATGTGAGATTTTTAAAGTGAGTTTCAATTAATAGAATATATTAATAGTGAGGCAGCCTGGCGTTCCACGCTCTATTATTACCAGAATAGGAGACTGGTAACATGCCATTTGGATGTCATCATGGCCTGGGGAAAAATAACACTCAACAAGCATTTGCATAGTCACACTACCAATTGGAGAAATTTTGATGTAAACAAATACAACTTAAAACTGCTCAGATGATGTATGAGTATGTCACTGATTGGTCCAGCACATCTTCACAGGGCCTAATAAATTCTGAACAGAGCAACTCCAGACTAAAATCCCCCCGCTTAAAAATTTGTGGATGGGGCAACTTCTGGCTGGCCACAAATGAGCTGCTGTCTGTTAACCAGAGATCCACAAAGTACCTCATTTTAATGTATCTGCCTTTTTTGAGTGTGAAACAGGAGTTGTACCCCTCTTTTCTCCCACTACACTGACGATATACAAGCAGCAAACGGAGGAATCTAAACCTCAAGACTCACAGGTGTAGGCATGAACAAACATGAACGTGCATTACATCCTTTAATGAACACTACATCTACCCAAAGGAAAGCTTGCACATTTTCAGAGCCGCTTTTTATTTGCTCGCCTTTTTGGGGTTTGATTTCCTGAGGAAACAGCACGACGCGGAGCTGTTTGGCTGACCTCTGCTGTGCTGAGCTCTCGCTGCTGTCATAATTCTGTGCCGCGCTTCATGAGATCGCTTGTCTGTCAAACAGTGTGGGCTTACTGTAGGCTGTCCTTAGCGGTAAATCAACAGCACAAGTCACTGGTTCACATGCGGGGAAAAAATGAAAAAAAATTGCATTTATATATATATATATATATTTCATTTTTCTTGGCACATTTTATGTGTAACTACAGTAACTACAGTTTTTTTCATGACGTTGTGGTGGATGTTACATTGCTACTTAATATTAATCAATCCGTTTCCAGTTGTCTCAGTTGAAATAAATACTAACCATAGATGACAACTAAATTATTTGCTTTTCTGTAAGGCTATTCCAGTATCTGGTTTGGCATCATGTTGTACCATCCTATGCAAACCTCAGAGGAGGGATCTGGTGCAGACACAACAAATTTAAAACAATACAGACTAAAACACATCTTTCACATGGCTTTTGGCGGCTGTGTCAAAATGGAAAAAGCTTCAGGAAAAATCTGAGAGAAACAGAAAATGTATCTCCTCCACCTGCTGCTGCTGCTGCTGCTGCTGGATGTAGTAATCCCACATCATACCTGCCTGTTTCATATGTGCTGCCCTCACTTTATTTAACCGGGGTTCCAGGCATGCTGCCAGAGCCGCGGGTTATTTTGGAGGGTACTGACAAACAATGTCAGTCTGCCGATGACTGACTTACTGTCTAGTGTATTTTCGGGGACAGGTTAAAGCCGTGTCGACACAGACTGTGCATAGTGTGAGAGGCACACAAGCAGAGCAGCAGCAGCAGCAGCAGAAGCAAACGGCTCTGGGTGTGTCTACGCAGGATGCCTTCCAATGTGTTAAGGAGAACTAGATACAACCTTCAAAGATGGCACTCAATGCACTCCCCAAAAAAAGCTGCTCGCTGGCACACACTGTACAGTCGAGCTAGCTGACAGATGGACACCCCCAGACTTTCTGTTTGCAGTCTGCACACATGAACATGGAATGATAAAATAACCATACCTCGTTTCTTAACTTTCAAGCATTGTGGGAGAGCTGTGAACTGGTTGCTAGAGAAACAACTTCGGGACTGTGAGGTCGCTGGTTTGACCCTCTCTACGTCTGATGTGCCTCGAGGAAGGGTTAAAATGGAACAAATTCCTTGTATGTGTGCACATAAATAAAGCTGATTTGATTCGATTGGTACAAATAGTATTGGATTCATTTTGCTGTGTATAATTCCTGTGGCGAAAAAAATGATTCCGTATGCGAGTCATTTATCAAGCAGGTGACCTGAGGCTAAACAGAGCTCCCACCTTCACTGCATTAAGGAATCAATATTATGTTATTATTTTTGCACCGTGATCGCACAGTTCTCGACACAATTTCCGTCCTCGCTCGCCAAACTCTACTCCAGCTCCACTCAGCAGATCACTATTAGTCGACTGGTCTGCAGGAGAGGACAGTTCAAGTGGAACCTCCGGATTTTAGTTTGGGGCAGCTGCTGAATAAAAAAAAAAAAGAAAAGAAAGAAAAGTTTTATTCTTTACAAAAGTAATACTGTTGTTTTTAAATCCATATGAAACTCACATACACTGATTATTTCCTATGTGTGGCTTTAATTAGGGAGTGGCGCTTTAGCACCCCCTGCTGGTATCAT
The DNA here is from genome assembly GCF_963514085.1 of Chelon labrosus. Lineage (NCBI taxonomy): Eukaryota > Metazoa > Chordata > Actinopteri > Mugiliformes > Mugilidae > Chelon > Chelon labrosus. Next base: position 20,655,275 of record NC_140353.1, read on the forward strand.
AATTATTTCCCCCTGTCAAATGACTTTTCACAATTATTTTAGGTTTTATTTATGTATTTATTTTTTGTTAAATTGCACAAAAACAAAACATTAAATCTACAGATGTGCCAAAAATACACTGTGGTACATTGTGCAAAGAAAAAGTACAACATGGCGACGTAGTGCAAGACAAACCTGCAAGAACGGAGCAGAACAGATGAAACAGAAAGGATGGAAACAAAAGCTGCAGCCTCAATAATGATGATTATATGATGACTATATTCAATTACATTCAGCCTTTTCCTAAAAGCCTCCTGAAATGCACTGCAAGTATCAAAGCTGTACGATTCAGCCTGGTGCAGCATGCAAGAAAAAAGTTGTGTTACGTGCACCATAAAATTTGCACGTCAAAAGATTCAAATGTGCCTCAAATAACGTGCAGTCCGTACAATTACCTAGTCGCACGTAGGACCACCGATCAGGTTCTGAAGGTTCACCTCAAAAATGACTTCAATCTGGGGGAGCATCTTCTAGATTCCAGATTCCATCTTCATTCACGACTCTCATTCTCAATCAGCCAATCATGCTGTTGCTGTTGAACTTTAAATATGTTCTCCTCTGCTTCAGCCTTTGCTGGAACCCTTCTCCACCCTGTTCAAAGCTCATCAGAGTTCACTCCTTCCTCCCATCCACATCTCCTGCATTCTCTCTTCTCATCAACCCCTACCCATGTCTGGACCTCTAGGCCCATGTCCATTCTCTTATGAGTTCTGGATCCACAAGGGAGACCTACACATTATTAGGATGGTGGTCATAATGTTATGCCTGATCGGTGTATGTTATGTTTACTCTCCTGATTTGCACAAATGCACAAATGTCTTGCACAAATATTCCAGCCAGAGTTTAATGTTAACTCTGCTGAATTTTTGTTTGACGAGTCACTACTGGTCTACATTTGTTACTGTTATATCACTGCACGGTTTTATGTCTAAGGATACAGTAGATTGCTGCCACATTATTTTTAGCATGCAGAGCTTTGCACTTTCTGTACATTGCTGCGCTCAGTAGCGCCCTGCCTCCCTTCTACTTCTCCCACAATCATAACTGAAAACAGCATGCTTCCCCCTCCAGCACCTGCTTCTTACTGATGTCGGCAAATTCCAAAAGCATCAAAACACCCTCGCTCTCCCTCTCCCTCTCCCTCCTCGCTCTGTCTCCACATCCCTTGCCCGCGCCTCGCTCTCACCCGCCTTTTCCCTCATTCTTGCCACATCACCCCTCCTGCCTCATACCCGGAGACAGATAATCAATACCCGTGGCTTGGCGTTCCAAATCTTATTGACTTTGTTTTTCAGGAAGACTCCATAAAGAGTCTTCGGGGAGATTCTGCCACTGCCCGTTGCATCCCTTGGCATTAAAGCCTCCTTCGTTGCCGACAAAGACAAGAGGTTAGGGATGAGCTCCAACTGCTCGCCTGACCACTGGAATACCAAATAACAGGGAATGGAGACAGCAGGATCCATTTTAGACCTGCAAGACAGACAAGGTTTAACATTGTGTGATGAGAATACAAACAGCCCAGGCCCTGCAGAGATCGAGGGAACACTTATAGTTTCCGCATGTGAAGCTGCAGGGTGTAGAGGGTTTTCACATAGACCATACTGCTGTATCAGATACTCATTAGAGCAAAGTAAGTGCAAATTTGCAGTCCCTGACAGATGCATTTCATCCTCATATTTGAATAAAGATTAAGATCTTCAGACAAACCAGTGGACTTGGAACTGAGTGCAAGAAATGAAGTAGAGGATGGTAAGTGCCCCCTCTTATGTATCACTTTTCTGACCTTAGCATTAGAGGCAATCTAGAATTACCAGCCCAAGGCAGCCCCCCTCCTCCTGGTCTGCTTCCAAATCTCACTACCGTTTCTTTCAATTGCAGGGTGTCACCAGGAGCTGGTGATACCTTCACCAAAACACCAATAATCTTGTCATAATAATAGACTAACTATCGTTAGTTGTGTTATAGCCGCACGAAGCATTACTCCCACCCTACTGTGGTCCTGTTACATTAGCATGTCACAGCAAATGTAGCCTACGATCAAACTCTAATGATTTATTTAGGAATGTGAGAAAGATGGCATATTATTTAAGATTCAGGATTCAAAGAGTTTATTGTCATGTGCACGGTGTAGAAACATGTTTCCCTGTAAAATGAAATCTTTCTGTGCCGTCCACATGAATGCCTAACAATATAAAATCTTACGAGTACAATATAAAATAAATATATAGAATACAAAATATAAAACAAGTAGTGCACATATACGTGTGCAGTTGAAAATGTTAACAGTGAATTGAAGGGGTAAACAGAAACTGAAAAGTGAACAGTATATATACATGAAGTAGTCCATGATTCTAGACTCCTGTCAGCTGTTTAGGAGTCCGACGGCAGTGGGGAAAATGATTTCTTTAGTCTTGAAGTCCTGCATTTCACACTTCTGTACCTCTGGCCTGAGGGTAGAAGGTGCGAACAGTCCGTGTTGGGGGTGGGTGGGGTCCACGGTGATGGAGGCGGCTGTCCCATAGACTCTACGCTGGTAGATGCTCTGCAGAGAGGACAGTGGAGTCCTGGTGATCTTCTCTGCAGGCGGTTTCCATGGCCATAGTGCTGTCGTACCACACAGTGATGCAGCTGGTCAAGATGCTCCGAATGATGCATGCAGAAGTTGCTGAGAATCTTAGGCGAACTTCCTCAGCCTCCTCAGGAAGTTCAGTCGCTGTTGAGCCTTCTTCACCAGCAGTGTGGTGTCCAGTGTCCAGTGTCCAGGTGAGGTCTTCAGTGATGTGGACCCCTAAGTACTTAAAGCTTTTCACCCTTTCCACTTCAAGCTCCCGGATAAACAGTGAGTGTTGAGGGCTTCTCTCCTTCCTCATGGCCACTATCATCTCCTTGTCCGTGTCCTTGTTGAGGGTGAGGTAGTTGTCCTCACACCATGTGACCAGACTGGCCACCTCCCTCCTTTAGGCCGCTCCGTCCCTGCCTGCGACATTCTATAAGCCATTCTCTGCGCCTCCCAGTGAGGGGATGAAACGGTCAGTGACTGGCTAGGCTACTTGCACCGTACATAATGCTTTATAGTAAGAAAATACTGAGAGACATGCACCTTTGGTTTTGGTCTTTAAAGGAATTTGAGGAAGACAAACATTCCATCCACTCTTAAATACAGTCATTTTTTGCGGTCTACATCAACACCATTAGCCTCTTCGGAAGACATCATTTAGTCATCACCTTATTCTGTGGCACCAGCATAAAGGACTGTCCTATAAGCCCCACACAATTAAACAGTTACAGACTGGAGATATTTTAATATACAAAACATCTGAGCTTGAATAAAATAAAGATTGGACTGCATCTATATGAGCTATTAAAAGGTTGAACTCAGTTATTTCTCTTCCCACTTTAAACAGTAGGTTTATGCATGTTATATTTTGTCTCTGTGAAATATGTTGCATTTTTATCTGTTAAGAAAGCTTGCTTTGCTTAGGTCACAAAATAAACACATCAGTGCAACTTTCTCTGTCTGAACCTAACTTCTGGCTCCAGCTACTAATTAAGTATTCATCTTCTGCCGCCCCCCCATGAACTATGACACCGCACCAGTTTCATTTAACTACTTGTCATCATTAGGCTGGTAGCAGGGGTGATTTGTACTGCTGCATAAAGGGCACACGCTCCTTATCTGGACACCGGATGTAAAATCACGAGGCGCAGGATCACCTAAATGTAACTCCAGGGGATAGTGGGCTGCGTTGCACTGCGAAGGAGGCCTGTGCAGCGATGACGCAGACAGATGTGGATACAGAGAACACAGGCGAGATCATCCCCAGCAGCCTACACATCCCCTATACTGAACATGTGGGATAATCCCATTAAGAGGAGGCCACAGCTCGCAGCTGTCATAATGACGGGGAATGGACCAGGTGACAAAGCTTCGAGGATAAGAGAGGATCATGTTAATTTGCTTTAACGCAAGATGCAAAGGATATACAGCGCTTTGAAGGATGCTCAAGTGAAACACAGAACATGCTTGGCTGGCAGGAAGGGGTGGGCATGTGCGCACTAGCGCAGGAGCACGGGTGGTGGCGGCATGTGATGTGGCGTACTAATGAAAGCCCCTGCTGTCAGTCAAACAGCTGGTGGAACTCTTCACGGTGATGTGCACCTCAGGAGATCAGTTTTGACTACATCTATTAATCATCAATCACACTTTATTTTCCAGCACTGCCATATCTTAATTTCACCCTGAGAGCTCATGCATGATATTTATGCAGAGAGAATGGATTTTTTTTTCTCCTGACAACTCTTTGCTATACATATGACGCAGTCTAAGTCTGGCACGCGGTGTTATTGGACCGGTATCTGAGGACTGCGGCGCTCCAGCAAATTGAAGGCGTCACAGTCTGAACAAACATAGCAGGTGAAGTTTTGTGCTTTGTTCCGATCATATTTTTGAGTTAGGGTTTGAATGACCTTGTTTCAGCTCGCCTTTGTCTGCAGAATCAATATTCTCCTTCCACACTTCCACACGTCTGAGGACCGGTGAAGATTTGCTTATTGCGCCTTTAAAAACATTACTCTATATTGCCTGCGAGGCTCACCAGTCCGGTTATGAGCTTCCACAACCCCTGATGGCATTAGATTTTAGCTTTGTTGGCAAACAAGCGGAGAGAGGAGGGTTATGCGCACCAGGCAATATAAAGATCCAAAAATATACAGCACATTGTAAAATGTTATCCCCACTGTACATAGGAAGCATGCAACTGTGGTATATATGAGAAAATCACTACTTATTCGAGATTCAAGGAGGAGTGAGTAATCCATACGGTAATATCTTTTTATTAATGCCTTGAACAAAATTCCATTAATGATAAATGCTTTCTAGCTTATTTGAAAGAAAAAAAGGGTCATTTTAGATGTTTAGCTTTGTCTCTCTCTCTCTCTCTCTCCCCATCTCTGAGGCAGCTGCCAGCCTGAAATGGATCTGTTTATATCAACAGCTTGCTCTTGCAGGAATAAATCAGTAGTTAATCATTTAGCCTCAAGAGATATGGGCTTGGAAGGGACAAAACACAGTCCCGTACTGTCCCGCAGTATTGACCAGCGAGCATTGAGCCGAGTCGATCCCACATTAGAAAGTGGTTTTACACACTGTATCCTGATTACAAGCCCCGCCCGAAGCCCCTAAAGTATGAACATTTAATTAATAAAGAGATGTAAGGAAAGTTTTTAAGTGCTGATTTGCTAGTTAATCTCCTGAGACACTTCAGTGACAGTAAACGTAAACATCTTCGACAATACAGTACTATACACCGATCAGGCATAACATTATGTCCTAATATTGTGTAGGTCTCCCTTGTGCCTCCAAAACAGTTGGGACTCATCAGAGAATGGACATGGGCCTTCTGAGGGTGTCCTGTGGTGTCTGGCAACAGAATGTTGTTAGTGGGGGCCTTTGGGACCTATGGGTTGAGGGGAGGGGCCTCTGTGGATCATCCCACAGATACTTGATCAGTTTGGGATCTAGTGAATTTGGAGGCCAGGTCAACACCTCGTGCAGATGTTCATCAAGGAGTGTCATTTCCATGGGGTGGGGGTGTCTGGTCTGGTCTAGGTGGGTGCTACATGTCTGAGTAACATCCACATGAATGCCTGGTCTTAAAGTTTCCCAGTAGAACATTGGAACATTACTTCTCCTGTCAGTGGTTTTAATGTTGTTTTCCTGTAATATTTCCTGCATTGTAGAACAAGACTTCGGCCATCGACACAATGGAATTCCACACGTACACAAAAATTGTAAACAAACCCAAATATGTTCCAGATTCTTGCTCGCCCTTCGTTCCTTCAACCAGCTCCATGAGGTCAGCATCTGGAGCCCTCCCAACTCTCTTTTAGAAGTTATTACGTATGGGTTTTCCCTCACCTAACTCATCTCAAATCAATTTGTCTGGGTATAAGGTCAGGCGACTGTGGAGGCCAATCTGATGCCGCACTCCAGCACTCTGCTGGTTGCTCAGATGGTTCTAGCAGAGACTGAAACTGTGAGCGATCTCTCAGCTGTTGTCCTTTTGAAAAGCGAACGATGATCTCAGCAAACTTTAAAGAATAGCGTGCTTTGTTGGCTACATAAGTCCATATGAGTTATGCTAATGTCTTAAAAAGCAACCCAAGCATTTGATTGGTAGTCATTAGTTGCTACAAGAATTACACACAAACTTCCAATACAGTGTCATTTGAGCAGTTTATTTTAGTTTATAACTGTGTTCAGAAAGCACCTGTTGGAGGTAATGTACCAGATTTCTTCTGGTAAACATGTCATGGTCCTGCAGTTCTGTTTGGTTTATAAAGATTTATAAAGAAATACATATAAATACCCTAGAGTTAAAAAAAAAAAGGTGAAATGTATGACGTGAAATTCTGAGAACACAATTTTTCAGGAATAATTGATGTACGCAGCATGTGGCTACATTTTTCAACTGACAAGGAAATGTTCCCTGATGTGAACTGAGTTTAAGTGTCTCAGTCTTTCCACTAACCTCCCATTGGTGATTACTAGGATTACACACAAACTTCAATTTCGGTGAGTGTTGGACCATTTCGTGCCACCCAAGCCGGGCCACAGTCACGTCAGACCTACTTTAATAAATCTTCTCCGACGGCTCCCGAGTCACTGGACAATGACTAAAGTCTCCAGTCTTTCACTGAAGGAGGATAATCTGAGCGGCCACCAGCGCTCGGTGCCGACCCGCCCCAGTGGCCAGGCGGCCTCAGCTGGGAGCGGCGCCATGGTTTTAAATGCCCGCCGTGACCTTCCCTTCAGACACACGTCCAAGTGAGAGATTATTCAACAATACAGAGGAGAATCGAGTTGGACAGGGCCGTAACTTTGTTTACAAGGAACACAATGACAGGGTTGTTGGAGTGTGTCTTTTATTTCAAGGATTGTTCTCTGTGGAAAACTTTGAAAAAGTAATTGTTCTGGTATAAAGGATGCGTTAAACTTCTGCTTTTCTTTATTTGGATTTATTTATATGAATGTATACATTATTATTAATTGTTGCAATATATTATATAATACACAGTTTGTTTTTAATGATGTTCTAAAGTGTGCACGAAGAGGGTATATCCATTAGATTAGTTTTTGTTCATAGAAGTTATTTAACCAGATTTCTGCAGGACTTTAAATAAGGTTACCTGACAAAGAGGAAACGTAACTGTCTCTTGTAGTTTATTGGGAGTTAAAGATGCTAAATTATCTAAATAAATAAGGCTAACATAGTTTACAAAAGTGCAGGTGATTCACCCATTGGTTAATTTAAAATAACTTGTCACAGATTCTGTTACCTCTGGAACAAAACAAGCTGCCCATCCACAGCACATAGCCTAGGCTATGAATTGTTAGCATTAAAGGGGAATTACAACCCAGACCTTATTTCTGGCATAAAATACGATCGTTTACCTTTGGTGTCATTTGGAGTCGTTCGGAGGATATTTAGATCCGTGCATATCCATATAGTGGGAGTGACTGGGGCACCAAAACACAGCCTCTAAATAACGCATTGTCTGCCACGAAACTCGTTCATTTCACCAATATTTTGTTATGATACGCTAGTGCTACTCCCCGTTGAGTCCGGAGTTACCTGTTATCATCATCCAGGGTCTGTAGATTGACCTACTAACCTCTGACCTGAATGATGTCATCTGATGTCAGCTTGTTTACCTGTAATTTGCTACTGCTAGTTTTTGCAACATGGCTGAATATTTTTCCAATTCTGAGGTTGTGGACGACGACTTTGTTTATGATGGATGTTCTTACCGTTTTGAGCCAGAGTTTACGGATGAGGAGCTCGTTGAAACAAGGATGCAGAGGCAGAGAGAGGAACAGCTGGCCAAAGAACAACAAACCACTGCACGTCCGTGAATAGATAACAGGTAACTCTGGACTCAACGGGGAATAGCACTAGTGTATCATAACAAAAATATTGGTGAAGTTTCGTGGCAGATAATCGTTATTTAGAGGCTGCGTTTCGGTGCCCCAGTCACTCCCACTGTATGGATATACATGGATCTAAATGTCGTGAAAACAACTCCAAATGACACCAAAGTTATATGGGTGAGTAAACGATTGTATTTTATGCCAGAAATAAGGTCCAGGTTGTAAAGAACGGTAATTCCCCTTTAAACTGGAAATGTCTTTTCTTTTTTTTTTCTTTTTAATCTATGATTACAAACCTTGTCGTGAAAATTAAGAGTTGCTCCAGAATTAAATATTGATTAAATAATATCCCAGATGATGTATCCTATTGAATTCTGTCATCCACTGGATGCTGGGTTATGGGACCAGGACTCCTGTGTTCCTCATATGAAGCAGATGTTTGCACACTGTAAAACATTTCAATTCAGTAAAACTTAGAAACAAAAGTTCACCTGCTGCCTTAAAAATGTGAGTAAACTCAACCTGGAGAAAACCTCAGTGTCAACTAAAAAAGCTTAGCTATAACCAATGTTCCTTTTTTTGTTTCAACTTGATACTTGATAGTTAAAACAACGTATTTGTTTACATTAAAAAAACTCATTTTATCTTGTCAAATGAACTCACATTTCCTAGTTAAGATCGATTTAACTAAATTCCTGCCATTGGCCAGTTTAAGTTGAGAGCACTAATGTGAAGGTAATTTCTTCTTAGAGTTCTCATCTTGATGATTAATGCCAAGTTTTAAAGTTTACGTAAACTTCAGACAGATTCAACTCACGTCTTGCCGGAAATTTAACATTTATTTAATGTGGGCCGTTTAGAGAGGAGGAAATTAAAATTTGATCAACCAAAAACAGCCTTGGCTTTCTAATTCATTGCTGGTAGGGAAACAACTTCTAAAATCCACCCATCCATTACGCTTGTGGTGCCAGTATTTTTGCTGATGTTGTAATACCATGGTTTAATCCTCTTTTGTTGGGTCTTGTTTAAAAAGGTATCACCGTTTTACAGTAATAGTTGTGTCTAATTAAAAAATGCTAAAACGACAGCAGACTCTATATTCCAGTATTAAATTCATATCATCCTTCCTCCACCTCCCTCATTTTTCAACTCAAAACTTAAAGACATGAGTTAAATGAACACTGACCACACAGACAAAACTAAGACAATGGATTACATTAAGTTTGAGTTTTGAAAATTTATTAAATTGAGTTCAGTATCCAAAACTTGACTTTTGGAGTTAAAGAAAAGCAAAATGTTCTCATGATTTAATGGGGCTGTAATGTTTTACAGTGTAGTTTTGAGGTAAATGCCTCAACTGCTGCTAACTGCTTTAGTGGTATTTAAAAAATGTTGCCACAGGCTACCCCTGGCGGATATAGCAAACATAATATTAGTTAACGTTGTCACTGTGTGCATATACACTAGCATTTATACACTTGCAAGTACTACAATACTACAGATATATTATGGGATCTGAATACATGACACAAAGCAGCGTTTCTAGTTTCCTGGAGTTCCTGCTCGGTCTCAGAATTTTTACACAAGGTCACACAAATAAACCTCACATTTCTTTGGCCTGTTCTAACAAATATAAAGGTCCATAACAGGTATGTGTAGTCCAAGTTGTGCTGTGAGGAGTTGCACAGACATTTCTGTTTTGATGTTGGTCTGTGAGAAAATATCTCATGAGACATGGGGGATTATTTCTTTACAATACGTGACCGACCACTGGGGCGTTGGCAACAAGGACGAGGGATGAGGCCACCACACTGGGCTGTTTTTATACAGCCTTGTACAGCCTCGCAGAGCTGCTAGCATACTTCTTGACTCTATTGCTATTTTTATACAAATATTACGATAATATTGTTTTCAGTTTATCAGAAAAAGTAGTGTTAATAGTGTTAAAGTCATGCATGCCCATCGTGGGGATTCTAACTGAAGTAACATAATTCAGGGATACCTTGCTGTCTTGTCATTTTAACTCAGACTTGATGTCCCCTGACCTGAGCTCTGCAGTCATTTGGTTGTGTTCTGATAAAATGCAAATGTGGTTGTTAATTGGCAACAAGACTTTGACCCCATGACTCGCCCTCACAAGGACAAGATGTTCTCGCTTGATTTTGCCCACATTCCTAATCTCATCAATGGCCCCCGAGGCTCGCCAGGAAAGTCTTATGAGAGGTTAAGTTTCTTGCTTGAGACTGCATTCTCACACCATGCCAAGCAGAGGTCAACCGAATCCTGCAGAGTCAGGAGACACGGGTGTAACACCAACATCCTTCCCATGGTATCAGGCGTGCCCTCCGATAGGGTCATCAATCCTCCTTCAGGCTCCGTTATTTTTCCCCTCTGATATAATGGATCAAGAACCTCCTGTAGGGAACAGATGGTCAGAGTAGAACATAACCTGGGGCCCTTCTAGCCAAGGCTACTTTTCCTTTTCTCGTTTGTAATTATGCCTTAAGGGGAACAACCTGAAGTTCTGAAGTGGCTTGCCAGCTTTCAGCTTTTGGCCTGAGCTTCAGCTGGCGCTGCTTAGTGAAATGGAAGGATACTGTGGCACAGGGTGCAGGGTCAGAGACACACACTGAGAACTTTTGCTAAGCTGTATGGTTTGAGTTTATTCATTCACTGAAGTGGAGCAAAGACATAAATGTAAATGGGACTGCACACATTAGGCATAAAACAGTTGTAGATGTGCAATGAAAACACTCCCAGCACATATATAATCATGTAACTATTGGGGACCATAATGCTAAAGGACCAAGGTTGAAATGATAAGACAGAATAGAACAGAATAGAGTTTATTTGCCATTTGCACAGGTACATTGGAATTCCTGTGCATTTCCATCAAGTCAAGCTTACTAAAATGAAAAGGATAAAGCAGGCACAAATAATAAAAACAAATGCAATTAAATACTAAAATATACTAAAGTTAGAAAGTGCACTTGTATACGGTATTTGTATTATAGACAAAATGTGTAGGCACAAAAGTCAGTATCAGGATATGGTCTTGGGGTCAATTTACTGAAGCTGTGCAGTGTAAACAGGAGTTAAGTTTAAAACACTTGTCCACGTTCTAGGTTTTGGAGCTGTACATCCTAGTCTGAGCTGTGAGGAATTACAAGGCACACTCACACACAGGTACACACACGCACACAGAAAAGTAAAACACCAAGACAAATGACGAGGCACCAAAAAAACAAGAGGATAATCATTGTGATTCTTCCAGGGGGAGCGACGAAATGCAATAAGTGACCTCGAGCTCAGGAGGACCTCGCGGGGAGCCGAGTTTGACGAAGGTCTGGATTGGAAAAAATGCAATTTGTCCAGGGCAAACCCTCCTGACTGAGCGCCGATTCACGCGACACGAGGGTGCGCACGTGAGAGACAAGCCGATCAGTCTGAGACCTCCTCGTGCCCCTTTATAATTGATCTGCCAGGGATATAGCAGTGTTTAAGGTGTCATTACTTTTTTTTCTTTTAAATGTTTTCCATCATAACACACACACATCACAACATTGCCACGGGAAGTGTTAATTAGCCTCTTTTCATCCTCTAGACGCGCTCTCTATCAGCAGGTCGTTAACAGTGTAACCTTATTCCTTGCTGGTGTCTGTCCAGTTCTGAGTTGTATTCTTTATCTCATTCCCCAATGCAGCACAACAGAACAGAAAGGCCTTTACACTTATAATTATATTTCTCTGGGTGCTTTTTTTTATTCTAGATAATAGTACTGAATGAGAATGACAACACTGAACTGGAGGATTCTTCATCGTGCTTTAAGCTTTAATGAAAGTCACCATAGATGGATTTTAATACTGCAATATAACGTTGCAAAATGTGTTATATATTTCATATTGTTTTTATTTTGAAATGCATTCTGTTCCAGTTATGCTCATACGTCTACATAAACGCTTCTGTTAGAAGCCATGGGAATTATATACTACTACATTATACAGTGCTTCTGCACTACAATACATTTTAAGCTAAATGCATTACATGTACACCAGATTCTATTCACTGCCTTTTGAATTAAAATGATCCATGAATGCTAGTTCCAAGGAGGTACTCTTCTTACTCTAACATACAGCATGATCCACATTTATTTGATGGGATTATCATACACCGATCAGGCATAACATTATGACCTCCTTCCTAATATTGTGTAGGTCTCCCTTGTGCCTCCAAAACAGTTGGGACTCATCAGAGAATGGACATGGGCCTTCTGAGGGTGTCCTGTGGTGTCTGGCAACAGAATGTTGTTAGTGGGGGCCTTTGGGACCTATGGGTTGAGGGGAGGGGCCATTATGGATCATCCCAGAGATACTTGATCCGTTTGGGATCTCGTGAATTTGGAGGCCAGGTCAACACCTTGTTCAATTCTTCATGTTTTTTGAGTTGTTCCCAAACCGTGTGTGCCTGTGTCAGGCTGCATCCTGCTGGGGATGGCTGCTGCCATCAAGGAGTGTCATTGCTATGGGGTGGGGGTGCCTGGTCTGGTCTAGGTGGGTGCTACATGTCTAAGTAACATCCACATGAATGCCAGGTCCAGAAGTTTCCCAGCAGAACATTGGATTGTCACAAGATGCTCAATGGTATTTGGTCAGTGTTATTCATTATATATACTGATACACTTTTGAGTATGAATCAAATTAGTGCATTGCAACTGTTCAGATAGACTCTTTGATCAGCAAGACTTGGTCCGAAGTACACATCTTGCTGGTGGAACTACAAAGCCCAGTGAACACAGCAAATTTTCTGTTTTCCCCTCTCAATTAGGACTACATTTTGGAGAAAATTTCAAGCTAGGTTTACTTGACCTGACAGTACAGAACATGATTTGGCTTTGGAAGATTATTGTGGCATGTGCCTGCTCTCTTCCTATTTACCTTTAGAAGATAACAAGTTTCCTTAGGGTCGTGACTCACCAAGCCCTGCCTAGTTTTTTTTTTTTTTTTGCAGTGACTGCTGCACCACTGGCACTGGCCGGAAGCCCTGTGTGCAGTTTTTCAGCCAAGTCAGTGTGTTGAATCAGCAGCAGGATGAGTTTGTAAGAGAGATGACTCTGATTGGCTGAGAAACAGAAGTGACAAAATTAACAGAATACACAGAAGGCTCTTCTAATTTTACATTTTTAAGGAATCTGAATATTCAAAGAATGAATAAACTGTAGACAAAGAGCTCAGCCTGTTTCAGGAGAGTCCACCTCTGTACGGCGGCCTGTGTTACTTCATAACCTCCCGCTAATAGCAGCTCTTTCCATTCCCCCCTTTAAATAACAAATTCAGACCATAGCCTCCTTCTGCTATGAAGAGCTATTTCCTTGTGCAGCAAAGGTCGTTCTTAGATGTCGATTTAGTGTGCCATACTTTAACTCAAGCTTTTAGAAATCTGCAGGTGAACATGATCTACCACACACTCCCACCCCACCCTTACCCCCGTCCATAATCTACACTATCTATCTGAGTATGCTTTATGGATTCCATACAGACGAAGTATTGATTATGTTAATAACAGAGTTTCCCTCAACAAGGTAGGGCAAAAAAAACACTAACCTGCCCTGGAGCTAACTTTAAGGCTGGCAAGAGTAATAAGAAAGTAGTAAGGATAAAAAGTAAGAAGAAGCAAACTTGACCTTGTGAAAGCTAAACTCTGAACCAGCACAAGCTCTAGTGCTTGGATGGGGAGAGGTGTACAGCTGCAGAAATAACTTCCTCACAAGCAGGAGATGTGAGCTCTGATCCCACCATCAATACACTTTCTCAGATGCCTTTGGTTTACATGATAGAGTAACCTAAGTGCTCGCTTGACAATCATCTAGCATCACTTTTCCCACTAGTATATCAGCAAGTCAGTGCAAGCTCAGCTCCAGTTGGGAGAGAATGTGCTCCACGTTATCCAGCGCAGAAGTTCACGAGAAAACGAAGTAGTTACAAATATCCAAAAAAACAGGTATAGAAACAAAGGAACTGGAGTTTTTGAGTTTCCTTGAAGATGGTTCACCACTCATCCAAGCAGCTTGTTCAGTTCGAATTGACAGGTGGGGAGTTGGCTTTTATTAGGACCATCTGTGGGTGTTGCCAGAGATAGCTTTCTTTACTCCTCTTTCAAACCATCTGTCATCTCTGTGTGAAGAAAAGAAGCCGAAACATCTTCAAGAAACCCTACAAGTCCAGCTGTCAGCTTTTTTTCCCCCCTTCTTTTTGCATATACCATGACCCAGATGGCTGAGAAACCTTATAAGACACATGAAGTGACAAATACTCAGAGATTTAAATTATATTTCATGGTCACGTTAAGGCTTAACACTTACATGTCCAAATGGCAACTTGAAAAGATATCATCTGAATGATGGTATTCAGTGGCAGGCCCAACATTTTCTGTAGCTTATCTTGATATATTTATAGAGCGGCAATTGTTTCCACTCTTATTATGCACTGTATAAACAGACAGTTACCCATTATCCACCTCCTTCTGTCAGGGACTGTGAATCGACCCTTCCTGCTGCCTAAAACGAAACACTATCTCACAATGCCCACAAAGATACAAAATAGAAAAGGCAAGGAAAGTAGCGGTAGTTCTTGAAAGTCTGCGTGTGCACAGGAGTAAAAATATAACGTCAGGCAGGGTAAGGGTCTGTTCACAACCAGAGGAGGGTTGAGAAGGGGTGATCATTTGTGACTCTGTGTCTATGTGGTCTTTTGCATAATGGTCTGCATGATTTTTTTTTTACTGCTGTAGTCTGAATATTATTTCTATATGCCAGCAAGATTTAACTTACATTGGCTGCTTTCATGTGTTCTAATACTTACATTTGTATCTCAGAGCTAGGGCTCAGCAGAATGACCATTTCAGCACATGTGAGATTAAATGCATGTTGGGAGATCAGAATCAGCTTCATTGGGCGGGTATGTGTCTGTTATTGCCATCAATGAGTTAGAAGTAATTTTATAGCAGCTAAAACAAGTCCCATTATGAACAAAAGAACAAGCCAAGATGAGTCAGTTTAATGAAACTCGAAGCAAAGGTTAACAAAAGGCGCCAACATGATAAAGCGGGATAATCCAAGCAGGGTCTAAAAGGCAATCTGAGTAAAGATAATCCAAGAAAAAGTATCTGAAAAGTGATCCTGCGAGGCATAATCCGAAAAAACGAAGAGGAGGCCAGCACAAGGAACCAAGAAACTCTAGGGGACAGATGAAGAAGATGAATAGGAACCACTAAGGAACAGCAAGGGATCACAGATGAGAACATCCAGGAAAAAAACAGATGAACTGACAAAGGACAGGGGACTGTACGGTAAATACACAAGGGGGAGGAAAAGCGATGTGACACATTCCAAAAAAAAAATAAATTCAACAATGTCAGTGGATTTAAACTGCAAAACCATAATAAAAATAAAGTCATGTTTACTCCATATCTGTCAAAGAAAACTTTGTATATGTCGACTATATCTAATTTTTGTTTACCTTACAGTTCAATCAGAGGGGATCAAGTCGGTGAAGGAGGAATATTTATTGAGGAAACATGAATATGTTAATAAGGTAATAATTTGGCGGTTAGTCTCCAGGAGCAATGGCGTCACAGAGCTGAATCTCAGACGATGATGGTAGATAGGGACAGGATCCCCCCAGGGTCTAGAATCTAGAAGCTGGGGGTGACTGAAAAGTAGATGAAGTTGGCAGGTGGCTGAAGGAGACCTCTGATAAAGACTTTTTGGGATGACCATGCAGAGGTGGAGATAGGGAGGAGGAGGGTTGCGCAACAGAAGGCCTGCAGGCAGAGCGACTGAATAAAGCACACAGGGAATGACTGGATGGGAGATGGTGGGCAAATACTTGATTGGATGGAAGTAGTGACGTGCCAGTTGAGGATGGACCGATTCTGACAGTGTGGAGAATGGAAGAGATAAGGAAATAGAGCTATAGCCCACATTCACCGGAGGGGAACAGATTGTGAAGGGACAGATCTTCCTTTCTGAACTTTTGCCTAAGCTGAGATTCAAATTATACTTTTGAGCTTTTTATTTTTTCCTTTTCTGCAGTGTTAAGCTGTCTGGAAAATGTAATGGAGTACATACTTTTCTCTGAGACTTAGTGGAGTAGAAGCATAAGTTATTCACATTCAGATTATCATTTTTCAGACCTTTTGTCTCCAGTGAACACAGTGTGATTTAGAATTTCCTGATCAAGTGAACGAATGCGGCGGCACAGTGGCCGACCCTTCACAGGACAACAGTTATATAAGATAAATGAACTGAAAATTACTAAATGTGATGCCGTGCTGTAGAATTGGACTTCCCAACAGTATGTAAAGCAGTTAAAATGCGCTCAACTTTAAACATCTACACAAGTTTAATACAACATACACGTTGTTGAAGCAGTAATAATAATCCTAAAATGTCACATATAATAGTAAAGCACTAACAGGTACTTACTTTGAAACATTTTAGTGATAATACAGCCAAGCTGTCACTTACAGTTTATAAAGCTCTTCTTGAAGTTGAAGTTGACCATTTTCACAGTGTGGTCTTACTACCTACGCTTGTGAGTAAAGGATCTCTGAACCAAAATCTGCCTGACGATATTTGAATGATAACTGGATCTACTTGATGCAGGCTTCGAACATGTGATCTTAGACTTCCAAGTACTCATGCTTCACCTGCATTTACAGTGTTCTCTAGCATATCAATCAAACTGTCAATGCTGCATATCCTAATGACTCAACTCCCAGAGTTTGTCTTTGCCTATGTAGAGATCAAACGATTCCGAAGCATGATGCAATTCTTCCCCATCTCATACAAACAGACACACGGTGAGAAATTTGTTCAGCGGCCACTCTGGGTGTGACAATCCAATCAGCTCCTTCTCTGCAATTGGCCTGCACACCTGAAGTCAATCCATCTATCAAGCCCTGAACTATATCTGCCCTGGTCTTTCATCCACACTCCTTCCCACTTTGTTGTGTCTGCATGTGTGCTGACTTGCTGGTCCCGTCTGTCTAAGATTTGTCTTTGTTTTCACACTCTTTGTAACCAGTCTCTCTCCATGTTCCAGGATCGTTACCTGTTAACTCTAGCACCAGCTCATTAATTTCTTACCTGCAATATTCAGCCTGCTGCTTCCTACTTGCCCTCCCTTTGCCTGCCAAAACCAACCAATGCCAACTCTCACTTTCAGCCTTGTCTTAATCTGCCAATATTAACATACAGTATATATCACTTTTCAACACAAACCTCTGCTTCTGAGTCCATCTTGCATTACCCTGTCATAGAATATGTGTATGTGTGTGGATCGAGCGCACTACAGTTTAAAGCCTCTTACATTGCACTGCAAAGCAGATGTAAAACAAAACAAAACCTCTGTCTCCATTGCCTCTCACCTAAATAATAAAGCCTGTACCTGAAGATCAAAGAGTATTAGATGAAGATACATTGTGGTTTAATTAAGTACTACCAAATGTGCTTGCAACTAAAGCTGCAGCTGTTGGTGGCATGCTGTTCTACTGGTGGGATGTGAAGAATAATACTACGTGACTGTCCAGCATGTCCACACATGGAGTTGCAATGACCGTTGCCCAGTTGTTGTCACATATGACAAGGTAATGGTGCTCTCTGCTGAGGTTAATGTCTTAGGTTACTTTGCCGCTTAGGTTAGGCTACTAGCAAGCTGTTAAATAGGCATTAGTTCAGTGAACAAATGAACAATGACTTATGCCTGTATGATAATACGCGCTCTCTTCTTTCAAGCTCAGTTATTTTCCAGTTCAACTGAAATTAATTTGTTTTTAGTTAAAATCGTCTTGCCCTATAGTGTGCATGAAACTTTAGAAATAGTCTATGTAAAGGATTTCATTCATATGTGTGTTTTCAGTATAGTATGTTAATAAGTTTAGTTCCATATGTGCATGTGAGAGAATATTGTCTCTAATGGGCCCTTTTTAGGTGCCTCTCCCAGCTAGATTCAGCTCTGTCACAAAATTATTGATCGCCATCCTCACCACAGTCAGCGGGGTTCCTCAGGACTCATGTTTAGGCCCTGTGTTTTTCATCATACTAAGCATACTGAGGCAACGTCCTGATTTATTTCCGCTATCTCCTCTATAGCAGTCAAACCAGCAGTTGTGAATTATTCAATTGTGCAGTTTTAATGGTGTAAAACAGACATCTACCATTTAAAAACAGAAATGTAATTAAAATGATTGACAGTAAAAGAGCCCGACTATTTCAGTGCTTTTTGAAGTGAAGCCTGTACAATAAGTTGAGGTTAAAAAACAGATTATGAATGACACATTTAAAGTAATTATTCTTCAGGTTCTGAGGAAAACTACTCCTATCATGCGTACATCTGGATTTGTTTTGAGCGTGTGCCTGTCAAGAAATGTAAAGAGACTGTAACACGCCAGAAGCTACAGTGAGTGTCTGTGGGGAGCAGTAAAAAATACGAATCATCTACATACAGTATGCTTTGCAAATTAATAGTGACAAGAAAGCAGCACTTCACTCAAACAATCTTCCCCTGGATTGTTTGAGTGAAGTACAAACTACAAACCACTTTGTGTGCGTGAATTTCAGTGGGAGCTTTCATGCCTCAGGATGTCAGCGAACCAATTAATCTACCCCATAATAGACTGTATGCTTGCGGATTATTTCACTGATTGGAAGGTTCGGACGGCAGCGGTTAATTAGCTTTAAAGGGTTCGACTGACATCCACATCTCTCTTTACTCCCTAATTTAATTTTCAATCCTAATATAATTATCGCCCAGACCCAATTATTGATCGACTGCAGGTATGCTGACATTCAACAGAGAGACTGCTGTGCCATTCCTGCCACTCACTCCAGATTCATTTTTCTACTGTAGACAGGAAAAAATACCAGTACTTCCCATCTCAGTCTGTCCACACACTAATAGAAAAGTCACATGAAGACCATATTGAACGAGCAGACAAGGCGTCTGGGACAGTGATGTGAACTAATTGGAGCTGACAATGAGCTGATAGGCTGACATGATCCAGGTCATGGTGTTGCTGGTAATCATTCACTACTGTCCAGGGCTATGTATAAAACAGAAACCTTAAGACCTTGAGCTGGCTGTGTACGCCATGTATTTAGTAGTAACATAGTGATGATTGTCATTAACATCCTTTACAACTCATATTTCTAAATGTCAACGCATACAATTTAAAATATGATCTGAAATTCACTATGATATATTCAATTTCTGTCATGCTTAATAGTAACTCTTGTGTGAAATTAGACAATATTGTACAAATTGTGATGCTGTTACTATTAAGGGATAAAAGTGTCCTCTTAATAAATGGCATATGTTAATATTGTTTTCTACTTTTTTTACATATCTTCTTTTAATCAACTTCAGTCCTATTCATAAATATGAAATGTTTGATTAATTGCTTTTTTACCCTTTATATTCCAGTGTTTGTGACGGCATCAAAAAATTATTAAAAAAAAAACACACAAAAATTTAAATATTTTCAATAATCTAAATGCAAAGTGGATTTTTCTCATCCACTGAAGCGTCTAGAAACATCTGTATTTCTCTCTTTCTGTCACCTGTGTTTAATAAGCCAACATACAGTCAATGGGGTTGCTCAGAGCTCATGTTTAGACCCTATGTTTTTCACCATACTAAGAACACCAACACAGGAGAAGTAAATAACATTGACTATCTCATGACAATTCAGTGTTCTGCTGTGAAACATCTGGACCTGGCATTCGTATGGATGTTACTTAGATATGTACCACCCACCTAGACCAGACCAGCCACTCCCAATCACAATGGAGTGTTACCAGACTATTCTGAACTGAGTCTGGCTACGTCAAGCTATTTATAACATTAAATGGCATACCATCTAAACAGGAAGAGATGCCAGAATAGGTGCATTTAACTTACTAATTTACCTTAATTAATTTAACATACTAAATGAATTAGTAAGTTAAGTTTATAGCTAGCAATCTAACAGCACGATCTATGAGGACAAAGTAATTCATATGTAAGTACATAACAAGCAGTTAATTAATGTGCATATTTATTGGGACCCTAGACAAAAGTTTCCACTGTAGATTGGTACAACAGAGCTGGACACATGGGTTAATTATTGTTTACAGTCAAAGAAAGAACAAATGAAATAAAAATCGATGCTAGTGTTATTTTATTCAAGTTAATTATTTATGT
This sequence comes from Chelon labrosus, assembly GCF_963514085.1. Taxonomy (NCBI): domain Eukaryota; kingdom Metazoa; phylum Chordata; class Actinopteri; order Mugiliformes; family Mugilidae; genus Chelon; species Chelon labrosus. The sequence continues at coordinate 20,675,483 of NC_140353.1, forward strand.
CTCTCTCCTATAGTACTTCATTTGTTACACTTACTGCCGCCTTGCTCTCTTTTCTCCTCCTGTTTCTTTCATTTTTCACTCCCAGAGGAATGACTGCAGTTTCATTCTGAATTGGGCACCGTTGTCATACTGAACTACTTCAAAGACTTCAACAGTTGCCTGACTTGCCTGTTGACAAGCTGCGCCTCTGTGTACTGATAAATGGTCTTAAGCAGCAGCGTACAGCAAAAACACATGACTGTCCCAGACAACCGGACAGCTGTCTTTTCACCTCTGGGCCGTCCCTTGACTCTGGCAGCAAATGAGCTCACCAGCGCAAGATGGCAGCACCAATTTCCTCGATATTTTGGCTTTAACTGTGTCAAGTGGGAGGACATAGTGATGTGTCGACCGTCTTTGTATACTGTCTGCTTTGAAATCATGGACAGCCCTGGGGCAGGTTTTTCATCTGGCACAACCAGCAGGTTGACATTTTAGGATAGGACTGGAAAAATGTCGACTATAATTACAATATTTTTTATGGACATTTTTGTTTCCAACAGAATGAGTTATAATAACGTTGGGGATTTCTTTACCTCTCTATCTACCGCTATCACCATCTAATACTATGGCCATGACAGAGACTAATTGCATGCAGCATGTTAGCTTAGCAGCAGCCTCAGAGCTTCTCATCTTTACGCAATCACTGTAATAGACCAAGAGCGTGCAAATATGGTACACCAAGTAAAATCACAGGCACTGGCTGAGAAAAGAGTGCTGCTTCAAATGCACATGATGACAAGTGACAGTTGTTATGATTCAGTTTCAGATGATGTTTTGTATTCCTTATAAGTTCATCATAAATTGCATGGCTGCCACATAGAACTGTTTAACAGAGCTATTGACAAGAAAACTTTTTTTCTTCTTGAAGTGTCTTCATACTTAACGGGAAACAATGAAAGATACAGAAACATTTAAGACTTCAAAATGTCAAGAAATGACATTTGCAACGCATGATAAAACTTGAGAGATGACCTTAACTTTAAGAGAGAGTGAAAGCAATGCCTCAACTATAGTGCATGTCTGATTTAAGCGAAAAGAGTAAAAATGGGGGGAAAAAAATGCATAGTCAATAATTCTCCCTGTGAGGTTGTTATTAGTTTTTCCTCTCATCTTTCAACACATTTATCTCAATCAGCCGGCACACTGTGCTCTATTGAATTGTGCAGCAGAAATAGATTTGCAAACTTTTACAAAGCCGGCTGCAGAACGGTGCAAAGAAGAAGAAGATATCACTATGAGTAGGGTGATTAACATGACAGAGTTGGAGGTAGACAGCGGATTGATTCAACACTCACTCTTTCCTACTGTTCATTAGCAGTTTTTGAACCGTAGGCTCTTAGTACTGTTTGGAATGGAGAGAAACACCATCAATCACTTTCCGACTGTTGGCTCTAACCTGCTTTGTGCAATTATTCTTTCTAACACTTGCCTCAATTTTATTGCTTGCTTGATCGGCTGGAAAGACTTTTAGCTCAAAGGATTTATCTAGAGGATTTACATTTTGTAAAAAAGAATCTGAAATGAGTTCCATGACAATACAGTGGATCATTTAATATTTCCTCATTCCCCACTGGTAATTCTGTCTAAATCAATTCACCAAAGAAATACTTGAGAGCTTAGGGAGAAGTCGGGAGTAAAATCTACCACTCACACCCATGAGATGTCGAAGAGACGTCATGAATAAACGCTGCCAACCTGTGAGTCAGGTGTCTATTGTCGCGCACAGCCACTCCGAGCGGCCGCTGAAGTGCTCAAGTGGTGACTGTATCTTCTATTGGCTCATTTAACAAGGAACGCACTCAGGGGAGCTAATTAAAGAGCAATCAGGTGAAGTCTTACAATTTCTAATTGCTTCCCAAGGGCCCAAGGGTTACGAACTAAAAGAGGAGTGTAGGAAATGAAGAGGGATTTATACTGTATACTGTAGGTAGTAGAAAAAATACTTTTGCAGATGGAATATTTGCAGGTTAGCTGTAGCAGGAGAAGTTGAAATGTGAGGATAAGGAGCTGCTCTGGCAAATCTAGTGGAAGATTCAACATAAGTTTAGCATGTACCTAGATCATAGTGTCTGTTCAACAATAGGAACTACTGTAGATGTAATCTCAAGTGTACCTATAAGGTAGAATAGTCTTCTATGCCGATCAGCCACAACATTATAACCACTGACAGGTGAAGAACATAACATTGACCATCTTGTGACAATACAATGTTCCACAGGGAAACTTTTGGACCTGGCATTCATGTGGATATTACTTAGACATGTAGCACCCACCTAGACCAGACCAGGCACCCTCCACCCCATAGCAATGACACTCCTTGATGGCAGCAGCCATCCCCAGCAGGATGCAGCCTGACACAGAAACACACAAAAACGGTTCAGGAACAACAAAAAAAAAATGAAGAACAGCACAAGGTGTTGACCTGGCCTCCAAATTCACTAGATCTCAAACTGATCAAGTATCTGTGGGATGATCCACAGAGGCCCCTCCCTTCAACCCATAGGACCCAAAGGCCCCCACTAACGACATTCTGTTGCCAGACACCACAGGACACCCTCAGAAGGCCCATGTCAATTCTCTGATGAGTCACAACTGTTTTGGAGGCACAAGGGAGACCTACGCAATATTAGGTCATAATGTTATGGCTGATGTGTATACTGTAGTATTATGTTATTTAAGTATTCATACGTAACATGGCACGGATTGCAGTCAAGTGCGTCAAGCCCAATGAACCAAGTGCCAAGCGCATTTTGATGATTTGATTGTCTGGTTTGCCACATTTCAGCAAACTTGAATACCAATTACATTATAAGTGAGTGTGTTAGAGGTAGTGACAATAAGGGTCAATAATGTTCCCTTTTATTCCCTTTAAGCACAGTACTGAGAGTCGGCAATCCTGTTGAGAGCTTTATCTCAGAGGAAAGTTATTGTGTCGATTGTTGTCTGTTAAGTGCAAGGCTCTCTAATCTGAATAGAAGATCAAATACACTTCCAGGAGCATTCTTGAATTAATGATGTTTTTGGACAACTTTAGGGTCACCAAGCTTTCCGTGCATTACAGTGCCAGATACTGTTATTATTCATTAACCACTAATCTGAAGTAAAATTATAAAACCAAGGACTTGATTAAAACAAGTTCTATGTGGACATAAGCAGTGCAGTATCCATGCTTATTTCACAAGAGACTGGCACATCAGCTGATCGGCAGAGTGCTGGTTTGACAGTGCACAACATGACTACTACTAGAGAGCACATATGGAACAAATACCTTCAGACTTGATGGCTTTAAAGTACATCACGGAGTGGAAAGAACAGTAAAATGGGAATGAGCATTGTTTCTTTCAACTATTTGTTTTGTCGAGTTTGATGTTCTCTTGAAGGGACAGGCAAGGTCAAAGCACATAAGCCAAAAGTTAATACCAAATATTCGACATTTACATAATAAAGTATTCCACACGTGGAGGGGGAACTGAACAGTGGATCCCTCAGTATTTCGGAACCAATAAAATTTATTAAATTATCTTGGGTAATTTTTTCTTTCCAGGCTTTGCACACTTGGATTTGGGTAAGGTATCCAAAGACAGGGGAAGGTCCAAAATACGAGACACACGAGGAGGGAAGAGGCAAGGTGCAATAATAAGTCAATTTAATGACATTTAAAAAAATAAATAAAAAAAAAATTGGACAAGAAACACTGCAGAGTCACAGCAGGATCAATAAAGATAAAGTGATGACGGGAACAAGGTGAGACTAATAAGGGCAAAGTAAATAATTGTACACGAGGGAAGCAAAACCAAAGAAAAGAGAACTGCAGACATCCAAGTGTCTTCACAAATGTCTAGGCTTCAACTGGGCTTCCCCACTCAAGGACAGCTAGAGAACTGTCACAAAGCAACTCCGGCATTATAGTGGCTTTACCCAACAGGTATTTGTTGTGCTGAAAGGTGAACCTTTACCACAGTCTCGGGTTGTATTTGGTCCGCAGCAGGTTTTTCTTGCAAGACCTTTGGGTATTTGACTGTGTTCATCCTTCCATCCATTCTAACAGGTCTCCCTTGTTACTGCTCCTCAAAAGCACCCCTAGAGCATGATGCTGCAACCACCATGCTTCACCATAGGAATATTATTAGTCAGGTCAATAACAGTGCTTTATGTACACCAGACATAAATGGAATTCAGTTTCTGTCTCATCAGACCGAGAATCCCTAGCAGTCTTGTTTTACAAGCTTCAACTGGGATGTCATGCGCGTATAGTGACTTTACCAGAAGGGCTTTGATGGACAGAGGGCTACTGAGAAGGTTGTTTTTACAAGAGGTCCTGGCATGTCTGCAGAGAACGTCTGACACGCTTTTTCTGGGTTCTTGATTGTGTCCCATCAAGATCTTGCTTGCTCGGTTATTCAGTCAGGCCTGAGGGTGAACTCCAGGAAGAGTGCTGATGGTTCCAACTGTCTTCCATTTCCCAATTATTGGGACCAGTGTGCTCTTGGGAACCCACCAAGCTTTAGAAATATCTCATGTCCTTACCCTTATCTGCGCCTCACCACACTTCTATCAGTTCCTTGCACTTGGGACACATAGGACATTCTAAGTCAGTCATATTGGTTTGCCACAGATGGTTCTAATCATGCTCTAGACACATTCAATGGCTGATTAAAGCAAATAGGGCATCCTTGACTACAAATTAGAGAGCCACAGAATGGATCTGATCAGATTTCTTCTGCATTTTCTTTGTCATTAGTAGTTATCATTAGGTTAATGAGAAAAATACATCAATTCAGTCCCTGCCCCTAAAAGAAATCTATAACGCAATAAAATGTGCAGTACTAAATCCACTGCTATATACAGTGGGAAGTATATTAAAATAGTTTCAGCCTTGACAGTATGATTTTATTTCTAGTTCTGTATACTACTGTTTTAATCACAACATAATACCGAATGAGGCTGTACTGACAACCTGTCTGTGTCCACTTCTTTAGACGCAGCTTTACAACAATCATGTTCAGCCTTGAGCACACACGAAAGCTCTGACTTTAAGTTAGCGCCCTACTTTAAAACACCTCTGGCTCAGTGGCCTGCGCTGCAGCACTTCGAAATGTCTCCCGGCTGTGGTCAACCGGGGAAAAATAACTACGAAAACAGTGAAAGTGACAGAGGCAGCACAGGTGTAGCTGAGAGAGCATATGCTGAGAGTGTAAGAAAAAGAAAGAGAGTATTTCTACGGGGGTAGAAAGACAGAGAGGCCGCAAATTCCGCCCTAGTGTTGTTTAGTCAGTGGGTCTTTGTTGCTTTGCATGCATAATACAGGCCGGTGTAATTTGATGAAACCTCTTCACTCTCGTAAACTGAGTGTATGCAGTGCAGAATATTACCAGGAGAACATTCATTATTAGGCACTCTACAGGAATCTGGGCTCAGCGAATTGAGTGGTTGTTTTCTTGTACAATGCCTCTCAGCACATCCAGCCTCAACATCTTCCTTATCTCCCCCTGCTCTTACGGGCCCGCCGCCACCATCAATGGTGTTGACTCATTTGTTTTCCTCTTCAGGGGGATATTGTTCACTGAGCAGCCAAAGGTGACGCCGATAGCCCGATCCGCCTGCGCCGTATTTTTTCCCATATTTAAGCAGTGAAAATGGTAACATTTGCATAATGCATTTGCACAGTGCAGCAATGATGGTTTTCACGTGTTATCGCCACCTGCTTTGGTAGACGGAGGAACTGGAATTATGTAATTCGTGTGAATTATTCCGGCGAGACCTTTGCCATTCATCTCTGTCGCCCTGAAAGAATGACTGTCACATGAAAAAAAATTATTAAAAAAAACAACAACAACAACGTGACGCATGTGTTCAGTTTCTTCGGCAGCCAACTCTTTGTCACCACCAGGTAGCAAACAATGGATGGAAGGATATACTGTACACCCTTAACATAGTTCACACCAGCACTGCCACATGTACTTTAAATTTTTAATTTATAGAGTAATGTTAGCCACAGTATAGGGTCTATGCTTCCAAAAATGACAAAAGTCTGATAATTTGATTATTTTGTGACATTTAGTATTGTGCTGTTCATAAGAAAAGTCCATATAAATAGTCCCCTCTTGTGGTCTGAGTTCACGTGGGCGTGTTAGCTGGCATTTTTAAAAATGGCAGAGGTTAATGTATCATTATTTAGTCATAAAAATATTTCTCCCTGTGTCTGCGTGGGTTCTCTCTGGGTACTCCGGCTTCCTCCCACTGTCCAAAGACATGCTCTTTAGGTTCATTGGTGATTCTAAATTGGCCGTAGGTGTTAGTGTGAATGGCTGTCTGTCTCTCTGACTGTGTCTCAAATGGCGTACTTTCGTCAGTACACTTCGATATCATGCACTATGAGCACTATGCACTTACGTCCGTAGTGCGTAATTTTCAAAAAGGTAGTATCGTCTCAAATCGGGTGCTACGCCTATACTTACCGGAAAGGAGGAATGACTAACGCCGTATTTTGATTTTGACCGCGAGCGTATATCGAGCAGCAATTTAATAGTACTACGTGTAAAACAGCAATATAGATCATTTTCATTAAATGTCATATTATAACTTACATCTGTATGGACCTGTAAAACTGCTCCACCACCGCTTCCAAATCACTGCCGCCACTATCGCAAGTTTGAATTGGGTTGATAGTCCCTCCCCTTCTGCTTCGTAGCCAAGATGGCTACCGTTTAGGGTAGAAAGTGTGCAGCGTTCCACACTCAGGTTTTTGACCGTTATGAGTACACCATCCGGGTACTTGCAGTGCACTTCGTCTCGTTGGAATTTTCAGTGTGAACGCCCTCACGTACTCAAATTAGGTATTGTAAGTGCAGAAGTACGCGATTTGAGACACAGCCTCTGTGTTAGCCCTGTGATAGACTGGGACAGGTTCCAGCGCCCCCGTGACCCTTCACAGGACAGGCAGTCACAGAAGATGAATGAATGAATGAAAAAAATAAATGTAATGCATTTCCTAAACTCACTCAGGCCTCTGTGGCATTTTGTGCCCGACTTCCTATGCTGTAACTCCAACTCTCATGTTCCACTGGAAGGCAGCAATAGCAACTGTAATCATTCAAGGCTATGGCCTATTTTTCTTCTTCTTCTTCTTCATGTTTTATGTCAGTTGACAAACAGCTTTACAGTGTATTTAGCATAGTATTGACTCTGTATTTCTTTGTTCAGGCATCTCCTCTCTTTCCATCTAATAGTGCTTGTTGTCATGGTAAACATAAGTAATTCTCTGTCCTTGAGCTGATAACGTAAGCATATTATTTCATCTCCAGGCAGATGTTGTTGAGTGTATTGAACAGCTTTGTCTTTAATATTGTGTCATTTTTACTTGAGACAAAACACACGTCACTCAACGTCACATAATGTGATAACAATATGACCAGCTTTATAGGAGTTCACACATTTGTGAGGATTTGCTGTTTCGATTGTAATTCGCCTGCGTTAATTCTCCTCCAAATAGTACAACTGTATGCCTCTGTGACCGATTACTGTTGAAAGTTTAAATACGGTTTGAAACAATATGCTAAGACAACGGGACATTCATTGGGGAGTCTACTGTTTGATTTCAGATGATTTGCACTAGGGTGGCAAACACAGTCGAAGCACAGAAATCACACAGTAATCGCAGAAGCCAGCCACCACAACTGCCCGTGTCTAGCAGCTATGAAGCCATTGGATCACGTCGTGCAGTCCACAGAGCGCTTTCCTACCCCTTCAGAAAGAAGCAACTCCGACAACTGTGCTGCTTGCCACGTTAAGATGGACTAATGCTAACACAATAATCATCGTCCTCTTTGCACGACCGGAGTACATTCAGTGCATGCATGCACACTCAAGCACATGCATGCACACGCGTACACAGACACACTTAGAAGGAGTAAATGCTTTCAAAGCAGCATTAAAAAGGAATTAGAGAAAAAGCCAAAATCCCAAACCAGGGCAGTTTTTTTGCCAAACCAGTTCAAACAAAACAATAAAGAGATGACAGACCATGAAGGGTCATGTGGATGAGCAAAAAAATAAATAAAAATCATCTGCATGTTAAAAAAGACCAGCTTAATGATGTAAGTGAACAACCTCCCATTTAAATGACCCGGAGGATGCCACTGGTAAGAGTTCTGGAGTTCTGGAACGACTTTGAATGCAGTGGAATAGAATTAACCTGCATCACAGTGATGGAAAGAGGAGCACCATCAGTAAAATGCATAAAAATGTAATTTAATCCTTGAGCAGGACAATGATCCCAGCATGACAAAGAAGAATCTGCCTAATTAGCTGACTCCCTCTGCGTTACACCATTCCTACAAACATTAACGGTGAGGATTGGTGTTTTCATGTATTATCCAATCCACATTTAACGTGATGAAACAAAGCACAAATAAGAGCAAATAATGGGTATCATTTTATTTTAATGGACACTACCAGCCATGCTATGTGATACGAGTGCACACTCAAGATATATTCTATGTATAGATTCCACCAGTTCTCCCTTCCGTGCTGCACAAATCTGCAGTAATGTGGATTAAATGCACCGGGTCATTTGTCTTTATTTAAGTGTAATTCCTACGCCGTGCATTATGCTGTGGTTCAAGAAAATCAGAAAAAATGACATTTCACTCCCACTTATTCTTCATGCCCTCCTTCTTGACACGTGCGCCTTCCAAGCATCACTTCTCAAGTTCAGTTTCCTGTTCATATCTGATTCGAGTGTGTAATTTCATAGCAATTGGCCACAACAGACTTTCATTTCAATGCTCCGCATGGAAGAGCACGCTTTACATCAGGCCGCGCGGCTCTGGCAACCCGCGACCAAATAGCATACATCTAAGTATGAAAAAAACAGAACTGGTCCATTGAGGAATATCTTGAGGTTAACTTAAAAAGAAATAAAAAAAATAAAAAAAAAAAAGAGGAAAAACACATTCATGAATTAATGATCACAGTCAAGACGTGTGAAAGAGGAGAGTCCAAATAAAAGTAGAGTGCACCTGAACAGCAAAGAGTCAAGTGTTTTGATCCAGAAAATAAAAGAAAAGCACATTTTTGCACCTCAAACCGCGCTAGGTGAGCATGCGTATCCTCATTCAATTTAACTTTAACAAATAATAATTATACCTGATTCTCATGTCGATCTTTGCATAGCCCTCAGTATCTCTTTATGCGCAGTGGAAGCACTGCAAATCCTTGAAGCGTCAAGCACAAAGAATCAAGCAGCTCAAAGTGGGAGGTTATTAGTAAAATGTCTAAACCTAATAGGCATGAAGATGTAGTCATTACAATGGCTCTTCATGTATGTGAAGCTATTACTGTTACCACAGGCCAATGACTATTAACCTGTCAGCTCTGATTAAGTACAGCTATGAGAGAAACACTCAGACCTCCAGAAGAAGAGATTAGAGAACACTTGGTTGGGGCGTGACGTGCATTATAGAAATAGTTTTTGGTACAATATGGAATTTACGCCAATCAGTATTATTATCACCATTATCATTATCCTGTTTTACTCTCTTGAATTTAAAACATGACATGGTGATGTCAAGTCATCCTTTGTGTTGCAGTTATTCTCAGGACAGATGGATAATTTGCAGTGTTCTCTCTGGTTAAATGGTCAATCTTTAATCTTATTCAACGTCGGGATCAGAGGTCAGTCTGTGCAGTGCTGAAAAGATGCCTGCAGCCTTCAGTGGGTAAAACAGTGAGTAATTGCACTAGAAAAATGTTTTAAAAGTTATGGCAGTTGTTTGCCATTGAAAACCAATCGCGATATCTGTTAACAGCTGAAATTATGGCAAGAACCGTCATCAAAATCATACAGTCGCAAAAACCATTGAACCCTGTGTTGAAGCTGGCTCTCATTAGAGGTGTCCCAGCAAAGGGTGACCAAGAGATTTCTCTGCTGCAGAGTGAGCAGAAATCATCTATTGCAGCACCTCAGATTAGAGTCCACAACAGTGTTCCCCAAGTTCAAGCATAAATGTTATCTACACCTCAATAGTAGTACTGTAGAAAAAAAACACAGTAGTTGCTGAAGAGCTCTATGGGTTTAGTTGCTGAAGAGTTGTGTGGGTTTCAATCATTACTTAAGCACCACAGACCTATTTACATATATATTTAAGTTTATTAGTTGGATATTTACTTAAAAACCATCCAGTTGATGATTTTATTAAATTTTTTTGATAAGAGTGAATGTACTTTTAGTGTCTTTACTGTTACGTATTTTGCACAATGAATACGACTATGTATGTAATAAACTGACAATCTTTACATAATAGTTTTTATTTTTTCTTAAAGCACTGCACAGCCGTTTGACTGGCAAGCATTTAGGACAACATTTGGCCTGTATTTATTTGATTTGTTCGCTGTGATTCAGTTGTTCATTTAAAGCTTTGATTAAAATGTTAAACAACAGTAACTGTATTTTTTGTAACAAAAAATAAGGCTTTTATGAAAACAGAAAAATTACTTACTACACATCCCGTGGTCGTGGAAAAGATGTTAGTCTGTTTGAGAAGGGTCAAATCATTGGCATGCATCAAGCAGAGAAAACATCTAAGGAGATTGAAGAAACTACTAAAATTGGTTTAAGAACTGTCCAACATATTATTAAAATCTGGAAGGATAGTGGGGAACCATCGTCTGGAAAAACCAACAGTAGAACTCAGGGCTATGTTTAATAGTGAAAGTAAGAGCATTTCCACACGTACAATGAGAAGAGAACTCAAGGGATTGGGACTGAACAGCTGTGTAGCCTTAAGAAAACCACTAATCAGTGAGGCCAACAGGAAAAATAGGCTTTAATTTGCTAGGGAGCATAAAGATTGGACTCTGGAGCAATGGAAGAAGGTCATGTGGTCTGATGAGTCCAGATTTACCCTGTTCCAGAGTGATGCACCCATCATGCCTAGTGTCTACTGTACAAGCCTGTGAGGGCAGTGCTATGATCTGGGGTTGCTGCAGTTGCTCAGGTCTATTATGTGCCCACAGAATGTGCCCAAAGACTGAGGTCAGCTGACTACTTGAATATACTGAATGACCAGGGGCCTCATGTACGAAGGTTGCGTGCGTACAAAAACGTTCCGTACGTACTCGCTCACGGAAAAGTTCAGATGTATCAAGAGTGAAATGTCCGGGAACTTGTACGTGCCTACGCCAACGTCATGGCTGGTGTAGGCTGGCTTCTACAGATGTTAAACTATTGTGAAAACTATTAGTCCGACCGATCGGGACTGTGCCGGTCGACCCTGAGCAGAGCCATGCCAGCCGTGTGGGACGGAATTATCCACATGTCAGCCAGGTGTATCAAATTCCTATACAATGCATCTGAACAGGTCAACATTAAAGCGCAATTTGCTCAAATGTCAACAGGAAACATTTTCATTCGATCAATGTACAGATCATATGTGATGCGCAAATGCAATTAACCAATATTGTGGCGCGTGGAGGACAGCGTGCCAAAGAGTACATTTTTGCACATCTCCACTCCAGTGAGTAGCGTCTCCAAATCACTTTCTGTGAAGTTCTTCTTTTATCCCATCTTACTCATTCTTATGTTTTCATTTTCTGATCGTGCAGAGAGGGGAATCTCAGGTGCAGGGTCAATTTAAATATAATTTGCATATTTAAAAGGGGCGTGGACAGGGAGGGGTCGGGTACAACATGTGTGCTCGATTGGGATGTACAAAGGAAATGTGCTTCTAGGTCTGAGCGTGTCTTCGTACATGAGGCCCCAGGTTATTCCATCAATGGATTTTTTTCTTCCCTGATGTTCACGGGCATATTTCAAGATGACAATGCCAGGATTCATGGGGCTCAAATTGTGAAAGAGTGGTTCACTGAGCATGAGACATCATTTTCACACATGGATTGGCCACCACAGAGTCCAGACCTTAACCCCATTGAGAATCTTTGGGATGTGCTGGAGAAGGCTTTGTGCAGTGGTCAGACTCTCCCATCATCAATACAAGATCTTGGTGAAAAATTTATGCAACACTGGATGGAAATAAATCTGGTGACATTGCAGAAGCTTACTGAAACAATGCCACAGCGAATGCTTGCTGTGATCAAAGCTAAAGGGAAATATTAGAGTGTGTGACTTTTTTTTTTGGTGGCGACTTTGTTTTTGGCCAGACAGTGTAGAAGTCTGTGAGTGAAACTAAATGATGAGCCATTTGGGAGAAATAAGAGCCGTCTCTTCTAAGGGAGCTGAGCCAAAAGAGCCGGATCACTCAAAATAGCCGTACTTCCCATCACTACATTGGATTGATCGACATTTGAGCAGATCAGTACATGTTTTTTGAGCTCCAGGCATGAACACCACATTGCACGTGTGAATGATATAATAAGGCGTGTGTTTTGGGATTTGGAGAGTTGTGTGTGCGTCTCTGCCACAGATCATGGAAAGCCCCTGTTATAAGAGGCAGTTTTAACACCGATGCAATTTAATGCTAAAATAAACACCTAAATTAGTCTACACAGAGTCAACAGCGGGAAAAAAAACAGGGATGTGCATGTGTTCATGTTTAGAGAAGACATGGATTTTGCTGTTTTAAGTCTATCCATTCCGTAAGCTGAAATAAAGCTGCAGGTAAGACAGTAAAGTAGCAAAGTACTTCATCATGGCATAGTGTCTTCACTCCCTTCTCAAGCACTTTTAAAAAAGGATGTCACCAAGGGGCTCAGGGACATAATTTGAATCCCAGAAAACAGAAATCCCTCCTTGACCAACGGTCTGTCTGCCCTTTGTTGCTGATTCTGTTTGATGTGACAGCAGCATTTGCCGCAAACATCACAGAATGAGTCCGCACTCTCCTTAGTTAAACTTCAAGGGTGACTTCAAAGTAACGTCTCTTGCACTTTGATAAAATTTGACTTTCTAGCAGTTCAGACAATTTATACTCTCATTACTCCATTACGACATAAGTGATGAGAGGCTGAGATCTTTTATTTCTCTCAGCTGCATGCAGGTTCCTTGTGTCTGGCGGAACACAAAATGCCTCACCAGTTCGGTATGACAGCTTCCTAAATCGATTTATGTGAAAGTGTCTAATGGAAAGTGCCAACATAGTAAATGAGGAAAGAATTCCAAACTTAATGAAGTTTTGAGAGGCTACCATGAGATCACAAAGGGCTGTCAGCGGCAGCAGCAGCCCTCACAGTTCATGACTATAAAACGCTGACCTGAGACTGGAAATAATCACCAGGTGCACCGAGCAATATCTCGTGATTTATTGGAGTATTGATCTTGTTACTCAATTTTAAAATGGGGTCCGGGGGACGTATTGGGCAGCAGATGAAGGATAAGTGTTGTAAAAACAGTCATAAAGGCGGAACCTGCCGTTTACTCATAGCTTCTGCGTTTGATCTGCCGCCGCGTATTTTTCATTCCTAATTCTCAGCAGAGGCCAGATCAAGTTTTGGCATCTCTGATGAATGAATCTGTTTATAAAGCGGCTCATGGAACATATAAATATGATGTTCTTCAGATCTCTCGTTGCAGAAGTCACTTACGATTATGTACTGCTGAATAATTGATACGGAGGCATAACACAGCTTCTTGTGTCCAGACTGGAATAAAATAATATTAATGCCTGTTTGTTCTAAATCATGCCGGCCGTGTCACAGTAGTCGTTCATTTGACTTCACGTTTATGTTCGTCCCGTTCTTTTCCCCACGGCACGTCTCAATCTGTATTCACTGCAAATACAGTAGCAAACACGCAGAAGAGTTTCATAGTGATTTACTAAGACCATTAAAATGTTTCATTAGGGTACTCCAAGCTAAAAGAGTTTACACAGAGTAATGGCTGCATAAACGAGTGAAAGCCTGTGCTTAATGAAAAAAGGATACACTTTCCGTGAATACAAAGCATATTCCGAGCATACGGCTACCTAGTGTGCAAGCGGTGCTGTAATTGTTTTCCATGTTCAATAAACAATTGCGATTTTTTTTATTTTTTTTTCCTGTTGTTGTTGTTGTTGAAGTGCGCATTATTACCTGTGCGCTGCAGGTAATTATGTGCAGAGGTCCGCCGTGGACGATGATGTCTCCCTGGAGGATGAGAAAACTGAGTTTTAAAAACATACAATCACAATAAAGGAACTGGAAAAAGGATAAAATAGTTTCTGATTTTATGAACTGTGGAAGGGTTCAGCAATCATATATATTTGTTATTATATCTGATGGAAAGTTGGAGATGCCGGAGAGATTGCTACAGTCAGCAAAACTGATGAGGTGGCCGCCCCGAGTCTGCGCCCTGAAGCCCCTTTTCATGGGCGATCAAAATGTAGCCGAACAGCGGTGACGCTGCTCAATGAGGCCTCACCTCGCTGTGTAAACATTGTTAATTGCATCCGTGGCACTGCGCTAATGGCTGTGGAGAAGATCAGTCAATTTGATGGTGAGGTGCATGTTGTTTTCACTTCTCTGTAATGATGATTTAGTTGCGTTTATTGTGGCTGGCTGACATTTTAGTCTTCACCTACAGTACAAATGCAGTAACTAGCATTAGTGGAAGTGACAGTAAAACGCCATTTGACAGGTGAAATAACCACGTGTCACCAGCAGGATGTGCTAATAATCCCAATTACACTGATCTGTGTATCCAATTACAAAAGGGGTTTCTACCAAGGACACCAAGCAAGCCAGTACAATAAAAAGGGCTTTATCTTCTGTTTTACTGAATATTTACTTAATAAACACTATGCTTTGAAGAAAATGTAGAACTAGCAAGTGAAGAGATACACCGATCATGCATAACATTATGACCACCATCCTAATAGGTCTCCCTTGTGCCTCCAAAACAGTTGGGACTCATTTGAGAATAGACATGGGCCTTCTGAGGGTGTCCTGTGGTGTCTGGCAACAGAATGTTGTTAGTGGGGGCCTTTGGGTCCTATGGGTTGAGGGGAGGGGCCTCTGTGGATCATCCCACAGATACTTGATCAGTTTGGGATCTAGAGAATTTGGAGGCCAGGTCAACACCTTGTGCTGTTCTTCATGTTTTTTGAGTTGTTCCTAAACCGTTTTTGTGTGTGTGTCTGTGTCAGGCTGCATCCTGCTGGGGATGGCTGCTGCCATGAAGGAGTGTCATTGCTATGGGGTGGGGGTGCCTGGTCTGGTCTAGGTTGGTGGTACATGTCTAAGTAACATCCACATGAATGCCAGGTCCAAAAGTTTCCCAGCAGAACACTGAATTGTCACAAGATGATCAATGTTATTTACTTCTCCTGTCAGTGGTTTTAATGTTATGGCTGACTGGTGTAAGTGTTAAGGTAACAAATTAAGTGAGAAGAATGCCACCTCTGTTTCCCACTGGCTATTCACAGTATTGTAACAAAAAGGTCACCTCTGCCCCAAAAAGCGTGCTCCCATAGACCGTCACTCTAAAAGAGAAGCCTGTAAAACTGTAAGCAAGGTTGGGTTTTACAATTTCCATTGTGACTTATAACCCATGAGGTCTGCAAAAATGACAAATTATTCATCCCTCTAGTGGAAAAATGCAGCTGTGACTCATTTCCATTCTAATTAATTCTGTATATAATTTCTTGCAAATACTGTGACTTACAATGTAAATGAGCAAACATATTGTTTTGCTAGAAATGTAAACACAGAATTGTTGAAGCCTGCTAATTGCTATAATCCTTGTATGTTGTGCGGTCTAATTATGCCTGGTTGTTTTCATTGTCTATAATTTTGGAACTAAATAAAACTATAGAAAGATGTGTTTTTACAATGCAGCTAAAAAAATGGATTATAGTTAATAAAATGATAGCATGTAGAAATTGCACTGTTACTGTCTTCAAAAGAATGTATTGTGACCTGAATGCCATGTTTCCTGTAACGTTGCTACATACTGCGTCTGATATTTGTCATAAACAAAACTCCCCAGGGATTAATTATTCATTTTAATTTTTATTGTGAATAATCCCCCCCGTCCTAATGTATGAGCTCAGCGTACTGCAGATTAGTGAAGCACATGCAATTAGACAAAACACAAGAAAACGAAGAAAATGTCTTCATCAATTTGACAACACACGACCTGCAAATACTCAAAACTTACACACAGCAATGCAAATACAACACAATACTTAATCACAAATGCGCTGCAAGCAGCTCAAATGGCAAGAAAAAAGGGATGAAGCTGGCTTTTGGAGTTGCTGGTGTTTGATACTGGTCAGTGGTCAGAATGATCTGGAATGTAAATCTTTCTTGTTTGCTTCTTCTTGTTTATTTATTCTAACATCCTGATATTTATGTAATGAAACCACTGTTGCCACTGACAGTTGTATGCCCCCTCCCTCTTGTTTATCCCTTTAAGATTAAGATTAAGATTAAGATTAAGGTCTCTCGGCCAAGTATACTTGTGTATACAAGGACTTTGGTCTCCGCATTTATCCCATCCGTGAATTAGTGAACACACAAAGCACACAGTGAGGTGAGGCACACACTAACCCGGAGCAGTGAGCTGCCATGCTACAGCGGCACTCGGGGAGCAGTTTTTACAGTAACTTAACTCTATTAGCACTCTCCATACCCATCAAACCTTTTGAAATGCTAGCTTTAGCCATTCTTTCTATTCATCATCAATCTTTCATGTAACATGCATCAGCTATATGTTGTTCTTTTGTTTGTCTTACATTTAGATGCTGCATGTAGGCTTTAATCAGATTTATATTTGACAGATCATAGACTGACAGACTGTAGAGCTCCCCCTGGTGGCTGGCTGCAGGATAGGTCATAGGCTCCACCTCCTCCAAGTTTGTGGATGGGACTTGGACCAAATTATAACACGTGAAATATTAGTTAGTTATTTACGCTATAGAAGCAGGATGTGACATCATGATCTCCATAAGTTGCGATGACAACCGCAGTCTGTTATATATCTGTGAAGTGGCCCCGTAGGACTGTGAGAGTTGAAAATAAATAAATAAGTACAGCGTATAATCCAATATTTCCTTGTAAGTGGTGGAGGTAGAGCAGAGCGCAATAGCGGGTCATCGATAACAAGGCTCTGCATGGCTTCACTCCCACACAGACTCTGGCTCCAACATCATAAGATGGTGCCGCCCGTACCCCCATATTTATATACAGTCTATGGTTGAGCTCTATCGGCCATTGTGCCTAATAGACATACAAGACATGCACAGCTTCCCCTGAGCAATATGGCGCAGGGACACATTGCTACAATGAAGAGCAGCAGTCAATTACTGTAGGTGTGTCCTTGTACACAGGTATGGTTTTGTCCTGTAGGTTCTTCACTAGTCCACTGAGTAGTCACTAACAGTTTCATATTAACAGACCTTGTCACCTTGTGGTGTGACCCCTGCATTGATCTCTTGTTTTGTTTCTTAGCATCTCTTATGTACCCACTGTTCCCATTTTTATTCACATGTGACTGCTAATGTACCAGAGTTTTAAGGACGCCAAAATACAAGGCTTAACAATATGTCAGGAGTAAGGTGGTCCTTAAAGAGCACCATAAAGTTTCCACCTTAATATGACAGGATTCTTCTAATAATTCCCTCACATGGCGTTGCCAAGGAGCGATAGTCTGGCCAATGTTAGAGCTTGATTAGGGCTTTAGTCCAGAGATTTCAATCAATACGGAGGAACGCAGAGGCCTGGCCCAATTACATGTGAGGGGGCCATTACATGAGAACTGATTGCATCGGCAGCACAGCTCCACACTCGACAAAGGGAGCAGTGATCAATAGACAACCTCTCAAAACGAACCGGCTTAAGATTGTAGATTTTGAGGCACGAGTAAGGAGACTGAAATCCTTTAATTAGCTTTGATTTGTACTCCTTGGTATGGGACGGGGATTCGTAGATGGTTTGTAGGTTTTTTAAATTAAGAGGTTTTTAAATTATTAGTTTAGGTGGAATACCTGAGCATTAATGTCCTAGCATCAACAGGCTAATTTCCTGTCATCACATGTGGCAGAATAAACGCACCAGTGCTTCATTTACTGTTCAATAAAACGGCCCAGACCTACTTTGAACCTGTAATTTCCACAACAGACATTTTTATTTTCAGTACTGCAATTTCATGCTCCACTGGATTCGTCCTTGGTTGCGACCCCTTGGCCCACTGTTCCAAGCTGCAGGATATTCCCTTCTGAAGTGTTTTATCCGTCCTGCACCGCTTTGACAGGATGTTCGCGCAAATGGGAGGGATGTTTTGCTCGGGTGACACGAGGAGCAACGCGTCGGCGGAGCTGCTGGCTGCTTGCTCTTCTCATTAATCGGCGGGATGTGGAGGCCTCATCAGGATGCCGGCTTGTACGTGTAACGCGAGCAATATAAAACGTGCAGCTAATTGCATACCTTCACTAAACTGTTTGCCAATTCAGCCAGCCTAATTGCGTTTGAATTGATGGAGGGCAGTTATTTTAAGGCCTTGTAAATATGTCATTTGCAGTTGTAGTGAGCGCAAATTAAAAAAGCATTCAAATATAGTATTACATATGTTAATTTATACACTGTGAAGACTCTTCACAGAAACAACTGTTGGTATTCATATTAAAATGCATTTATTCTATATATAAAGGATAAAGTTGGAACAGACTGAAGAAATTACCAAACAGATTGACGTAAACTTTATTTAATCTGTAAAAAACCAGAAATACTACCGCCTAATTTAATTTCCCATACGTGGGATCAATAAACATATCTTATCTTATCTTATCTTATCTAATAACTGTAAATGTAAACGTGAATGCCCGATCAGATCGTTTTTCTGGGATTAATACATTCTTTCTAAGGTGAGATGACAATGCAAAAATACAAGTTGGAAAAGAAAATTGAA
This sequence comes from Chelon labrosus, assembly GCF_963514085.1. Lineage (NCBI taxonomy): Eukaryota > Metazoa > Chordata > Actinopteri > Mugiliformes > Mugilidae > Chelon > Chelon labrosus. The sequence goes on from NC_140353.1 coordinate 20,694,363, forward strand.
TAAGGTCATAGAAAAAAATGAAATAAAAAGTGCATATATTAAGGGCGCAAGAAATATTTACAGTTGCTGTGTTATGAGTTATGTACTCATTAAATCAAAGTCAAGTTGTTAAGTGTAAAAAAAAAAAAATGGAAAAAGTGGTGGAGGCTGAATAAAGACCATGCACATTCATGAATATCATGAATAATGACAACCCCAATAAGAGTATTGCTCTCAAGAAAACAAATATTCTGCAGAAATGACATTATGGGGAAGAAAAACAGCTGAGTTATGTGTACTGCACTTGAGAAAAGGCTAGAGTTATTGCACAGAATTAAATGTTAAATAAGCACATTTCCTGAGATACAGAGAGATATTGTCCAGAGGGTGTTTGCGGTGCTTTAGTTGTGGAGGAAACACAGCAGCAGAGCTAAGAAATGCTGAGGTTAAAGAGTCTGACTGCTGTAAATGGAGGCGCTTCTTCTTGCTCCATGGGTGCAGCAGTCTCTGGCCGAAGGAGCCACCTAAGGTGCCAGCAATCTCATACAGAGGCCGAGAGCAGTTGTTCTGGATGTTTGAAATGTCGAAGTTTGTTTAAGTTTGACCAAAATCCTCCTCTCACACACCTGCTCCACTCGGTCTAAAGGACAGCCCAGGATGGAGCTGGCCTTCAGTTTTTTAAAAAGATTAACGAAGCTGGAATCGATGTGGGCAGAGCCATGGAGGACGTAGGTCAGTCTAGGTCCGTCTGGGTCTGTCTGGGTCATCTTCCTCTGTTGAATGGATTCATTGTTGTCATTTAACATGGGAAACAAATTCTTCTTCTGTGGTATTTCTGACAGATTCAACACCTCACAGTGGGCAGAATCACTTTGTGTATTTTTTCGTTGATGGGATGTAAGTCCATATTTTGGCTCCTCATTATGATGCATTTGAACTGCATTGAAATTTAACAGTGTTACATCATTCTATCAAACCAGTTTATTTGCTGTTCTCTGAGGGTTCCTCCCTTGCCATCCGGAGCACCTTTGCCATGAAATGTCGCTCTGTAAAAGGCCTTTGTGGGTGGCATCTTAGAAAGGAAGAAGTGGTTCTTATTTGCATACTCCTTACTGGGGCCATTTTATGAAAAGTGGATTCGAGTTTCAACTCAAGGGTCATATTGTATCCCACTAGAAGTTTCCTCTTGAACTTGCTGGAGGATTGCATCAAATTAACTCGATCTCACAATGTCACAATGCCTGGTGATCTCAGAATCTGAGTGATTTAGTCTCAAACATGTCAGGTTTATTTGGCGGCACCTGCAGTTATTGGTGGCCCTGCAGCGTAATTCACTTCAATAAAGAAGTCAAGAAATAATTTTCGTTTTTGATTTGTGTGTGAGCAACTGTGATCTAACATTATGTTGCATGTTGCGCGTGCAGTTATTCATCAGTTATCCTCTACATAATGTCAGTTTTCTTGTGTTGCATGTGTGTTCACATTGCTTTAAATACACCGAGTGTTTTGTGGCGGTAATTGTTCTGGATCCGTTCCGTTGGGAACTGATTAGGCTCGATCTGCAGGTGATGTATAGAAGAGTGACAGCAGCGTAGTCATCTACGTCATCTGAGCGCCGTGGAGTTGAATTTGTTCACAACAAAATTGCTCTGGGTCGAAATGAAGTATTACCAGACTCATATTCTGATAAGAACTGAGTCTGGCTGCCCCAGGCTAGGTGGATTTTACTTTCAGTAGACGAGTCATTCACCTTGACATACATTTTGCAACACAGACAGAAGTGTTCAAGGTTAAAATCACCAGTGAAGCTCTAAATCCCTAAATAAATCAATAATAACTGCTTCTCCATCCCCTGGCCAACATGAGTCATGGCTGCTGGAAGAAAGCTATCTTGTTCTGTACACTGAGACTTTAAACCTTCATTGAGAAAGAACAGGTTCAAACTGACTGTGCAAGGGAGAGGAGTTGTCAATTAAAATCAAGTCAGCCATGTAGCTGCTGCTGTAACAGTCTGGTGTTCTGGGAGTGCGGGTCAATCTCACCAGTCAGACTACTAGACCATTTATCGGACGGCATTAATATTATTTCTTTAAAAATCTCAACTGTATTCATCCAATCAAGTCAAATGTAAGCTTTTGATCCTTGACCAGACAACTGCTCTTTGCTTTGTGTCTCCCGTGGGGATCCCTGATGTGCATGCCACTCTTGCTCACTTCAATACTCAAATACAGGATTTAATGGTTAGAACATGTCTTGGCATTCCCGGCAGAATTCTCGATTTTGCACAGGATGAGAAGATAGTGAAGAGATCCAGCATCTGCTCAAATGTCAGGTCGAAGCTTTACTTTTGTTTATTTCTTTTATTCAGCCTTTATTTAACCAGGTCTGTCCCATTGAGATCAAACTGTAACAAGGGAATCCTGACCAAGAGTGAATAAATAGCGTAACTACATTTCATTTAGGCATAGCTACCACTGGAAAATTTCCAAAAGTAACTCACTAATAGTAAACCTCAACATCTCTCCTGTCTTTATTGTTTCCTAACCTTTCAGTCCTGTCCTTGACCAGTTTGTGTCCCTTGTCAAAATGAAATAATCAGTCTCTCTTTTCACCCCTGCCATTTTAAACATACATTCTTGTTTTTTTTCTTTTTGTTTTTTCTATACTCACCCCGGGGGGTACCCTTATCCAGTCCACCTCTTTCCCCTGCACTCACACACACTCTTTTTTCCATCTCTATCTGTCTTAATCAGTCCTGCGTGTGCAACAGCTTTCCGCTGAGAACTGCACAGCTGAACTGAGGATCTGCTGTGAAGGTTTCCAAGACACTCGCACGGGGCAATATAACAAAATAGTCTCCCACTCCACAATCCTAAATCCAGAAATCCAGCTTTATGATCTACATTCTATATAACTTGTTACGGGTTTAAGAGAAAACACTATGTCAGCATGGCCTTTATCACCAGGAAATGAGGTGTCGCTATGGCTGTCACTGCCACTGCTGTATCATTTTCAGTAGAAATGTTACTGCACGAAGCGACGCCACTTGTGCTGGAAACAATTTGTTCTTTAACAGCATATTTGTTTGCACAATCAACAGGATGTTACCTCCGGGATCTTTGCTATTTGTTTTCTTCTGTCTTTTATTCATGTGCCTTGCTGAGACAAATGCCTTTCATTTCTATAATGGATCTGTTAGAAGGAGCACCGTGCTCCACATCAGGCCTGCTTTAATATTTCCATAGCAGATAGAAATGAGAAATTATCCCTCGCTAGCAGCGCAGAGGAAAACGAGCACTGTGAGAGCCAGATAAGTTTTATTTCTAGTATTTACAAGGCCTTGTTGGAGTCCCTTGACTGTTGGGGCTGCAAAGTATTCTATTTCCAAAAATAAACAATGGTAGTTAATTAAAAGACAGGTCTCAGATAATGGCCAGGGGACGTGGTCAATACAAACATATTTAGCCCACTCGTTTAGGGGGAAAAGCAATAAGTTGCTGGCTAAGTTGCTGGTTTTAAAAGCATAATATAGATCTATATTACCATTTGATAAATTCAGTGCTATAATCATGCTACTTTCAACACACAGAAACAGGTATGAAGATATTTGAGTTATATAATAATATGCATATATAATGCTGTGTAAAAAATATACATTATTAGCATTAATGACCAAAGTCCAGTTTTTGGGGGGTTTTTTACATTGCGTTGTATAGTCTTATGGCCTGAGGTGACCAAAACAGAAGTGCCACAAGCAGCTCCTCGAATGGCCACGAGGATGCTCCAAAAGCAAGCCAATCCCCACAAATGCCCATGTGGTCGTTGACAGGTCTGTGCCACCAAGGGTTGCTGGCTCTTTGCCTAGGCATAACCTGAGCGCATGGGCTCCACTCGCGCATTTTAAATTAGTTAATGTTGCAAAATGTTGGCCATCTGCTAAGATTATGGTGGTTGGAGCCACTGAACCGAGCTTCAAAACCACCCCGTATGAAACCCTAATCTCACACGGGGTTTACCACTGTATAGAAGCCAGAATATAGTATAAAAGGGAGCTACCATGTGCGCTGTTACAGACAAAGCATTCAGTCTAGCTCAAACTTAAACGGACTTCATGTAACCCAGCTGCTGCAGTCTTGTCTAGACAGTCATGGACACTTAATCTAGTCTTGTCATCTAAATAAAAATGACAAACTCGCAGTTTTTTACCTCAATACCCAACAGTCTTTGTTGTTGTTGTTGTTTGTTTTTTTTTTCATAAATTAGCTGTGCTCTTAGCTGGCCAGGTATAACATTAGACAGCACAGCAGGTTCATAAATCAGGGTTCATAAATGGAGATAAATTCAAGGTGCTGTACTAATATAAAATAAAATAAAAATTGAAAATGAATAATTATACAATAATAATAGACCTTGATTATTACAAATGAATTTGCTAACTTGGCAATTAAAGCACGATTCATTCTGAAAGGTCCCTCAAAATATCAGTTAGAAAAGTTTATTACAGACCAAGTTGTTGTAAAGATAGTAAAGTTAATCTCACACAACATACGGTATGTCTGTACCGACACCAACACGGCCATCAACATGGCCGTAAATCCCCCGTAAAGGCCAGGGCTTTGTCTCTCTTCACCAACAAAGACCACGCCTTAATTGACGCAAACACGTTGATTGGTAGACAGGTCGCGAGAGAAATGGATGGAGGTATCGGGGTATGGGATGAAAAGGGGTCGAGGGGATGGGATGCCCCCCTAGGGAAGAGAAATGGAGGCTTGTTTATGGTTCAAGTATGAATAAAGACAGTAATACTGAAAGTCCTCCCTGACTCTCATGCCAACCCTGACACCTCACCGCACCCCCCTGTTTGAGAAGTACTGGTCTAAGGGATTGGATGAAAAGGGATGAAAAGCCGTCGAGGTGATGGGTTGAAAAGGGGTGAAAAGGGTCCAGGGAATGGGATGAAAAGGTGTTGAAGGGTAGACATGAAGGGGGCAGAATGTGTAGACGGTGGGGGGCATATCTCAGGGAGCTTCGGATCCTTGTCCGCTGTTTCCTGTAATGAAAGGTGTAAGAGGAGGACAAGAAAAGAAAAGAGAAGAATGGGGAAGGTGGTGGTTGAGAACTGAGATGAACAGAGAGAGAGATAGTTAGGACACACTTTTATAGGTAAGCGTGGGAAAAAGAATGATATGGGCTGTGGTCTAGTTCCCGAGCTTAAGTTATAATTACTTCATTATGTTGCACCCCTTGCTATATGTGCCATCAAGTGACCTGTTTAGCGTTTCCTGATTACTGAATAATGAACTGCACTCGGATTTTTTAAATATATGTTATGTTGAACTATTAAATGTTATTGCTTCTATGTAACATGTTTTACTATTGTTCTAAGCGTCTCAGAAATTATTGACAATGATAAAGTTGTCCGTATACCTGCGGAAAAAGGGTCACAGGGTCACATCTCCGCAAACGGCACGGGTTTCATTAAAGCAGCCATAATCCATATACTGATGCCTGTAAGAAATTTATTGCCCCCACGACCGGCTCAATTACTTTAGAAAAATGTAGTCCTTTATTTGAAGACTTAATGAGCAGCATGGGCAGATGGGGTTCATTGCTTCTCTTATCCATTTTATCAGGTCGCTGTGAGGACTGGAGTGTTTGCAGACGCTTATCACCTTCGTCATTCCATTCTGTGCAGCTTTGTTATGATGAATCGAGTGGGGTGAGATAGGCTCTCGCCGTATTGCCTGTCATCTGTCTATTTTTGCCTGTCTGCATTACAATTTTACAATTTTCTCCCAAGTATTACTGCCATATCTCAGACAGTTTTTTATGTCATACATTTCTCATCTGCCTTCAGGTTTTCTGCTGACTTCCTTCCTGCTTGAGTCCTGAAAGATCCTTTCAGTTAAAGTTTATATCATAATTTATATCAGAAATCTTCTCGTCTGCTGGCATCTTTCTTCTTCAGGGAGGCATTTATTTGACACTCTGTGTCACCTCAGAGCTTTCTGTTGCACCGGCAATGGGATATAAGAACGGTGTGGGAGTGCGTACACGTGCGCACACACATTCTTTTTTTTTTTTTTTTTCTTGAGATAAAGGGAGGATGATGGAAAGAAGGAGCACTCATCCACCTCATCTCTCTCCTCCTCCCACACACCCATCATCGTCTCTCCTCCCACGCCATCCGTCTCATTACAATGAGAATAGGATTTGGAGGGCTGCATTACTTCTTCTGTCTGAGCTGGGCACTGTGATATCCTTGTCCACACCTCTCCTCCTGACGTGGATGTTAGTCTCGTGATTCATGCTCCATTCACAGAGGCCTCCATTAAAGACAGAGGGGAGTCATCTGGTTTATGGTCGTTACAGCCCTCTGCTATATGGATTGCTGAGTTTTATTCCTGTCAGACTGACCACACCAGAAAATATATATTATATATATAATCTGAGCTACAGGGGACTACTGTTTAATGGCTGCTGTGGTGGAGTCCCTAGCAAGGCTTATTTGTTCAGACGGAGTTTATGTTTATGGCCATTCATAAAGGCAGTTTTGAGAAGCCATAATTTCCAGTTCAGCGTGCTGCCTTTAAGGTTTTGCGCTCATTTTTAACAGCTGAAAAGTGGAGCGGAATTGCCAAGGTCAGAATTTAAGCCAAACCCCAGACAAAGTCAGTGTACAGTATGGTAATAAGTGATAACGGTGCCAGCAAATCGCAGAATCACAGTTGGCAACGGAGCATCGCGGCACACAATACCTCTCAAAGCGCTGCGGCTGAGCTACGAGTTATGTTGGTGTTTAAATAATGAATTTAAATATGTACCTAATGCCAAGACTGGATGTAACCTCTCTGGCATGTGGCTGCTCTGCTGTAGCCCCCGGCGCGGGTGATGAATATCTTCTTAAGGTTGAATGAAAACAAAGCCTAGATTCGTTTCCCCCGGAGTCTAAGAGAAAAGGTAACCCATCATTGTAGACAAACAATGCAGGAAGACTCATCCGTGCTTTTATAACAGGTCGACTCGATCGCTGCAATGCCCTTTCAGCGGCTCTTCCTACCACATCAATTAACAGGTGGAAAATGATTCAGAACTCCGCTGCTCGGCTTTTAACCTGTGAAAGGAAGCGAGACAACATCGCCCTGCTTCTGGCTTTATTACATTAGCTCCTTATAGCTTTAAGAGGGGTCCTTTTTATTGGCTTATACAGCTTTAAGTGGCTGTGCATGAGAACAAATGTAAGGATGTAAAGGTTCAGTCATAGCCAAAACGTTGTATATGCTTTTGCACCGTAGAAGAGCCAACTTGCACCCTCACTGATGTTAGAATTGTGTTTAGTTTTGCTTATTAGCTGTTCTATAAAATTAAGTATTATAATTATTTTGGTATATTGTTTGTTTTCATTTAATTCCCTTTTAATTATTTCCACTGTATTGCATTCAACTCTTGTATCACTGTGATTAATACAGTGTTTGTGTTTGCATTTGTTGTGTTACTTCTTAATATCCTCCACAAACTAGATCATGCTTAAACAAAGCACACTTTAATCAAAGCCGCTATAAATGATCATTTATTAACTGTACATCAAATGACAATGAGCAGAGAACAGACACAGATTTATGTGCCTGGCTCTGCAAAGCTTAACGGTGAGTTTCTACAGAAATGCAGTATTTTCACAAAAGAAGCGGCTATCTACATCTCGTGGCTGTGAAAGCTGTCTCATCATTATATGATACTGTACAATAGACAATGTGGAAGGAAATTGAATGCTTCAGAAGTTCTCAGACAACGACTGATCTCTGCGTTCACACGAATTGCAGGCACAGGCGGAACATGCAAACTTGCACACGGAAAGGCCCAGGCCAGGTCTGCAGATCCAAACCCTGGTACCTTTGTGCTGTGAAGCGACAGCGCTAACCCCTGCAGCGCTGCACCGCCCCAGCCCTCTGTGACTTTTCTTGCATTTACAAGATCGGCACACTTTCTTCACTTTCGGGTCATTGCTCAGTTTCAGTTTGCTGCTTTGGTTAACTCTCTCTGTGGTCGCAGTGTTATTGTCTACTGCACCAGACAACTTGTTTTTAGCAAATGCTTAAACAATGCACAGTATACTACACCCACTTGCCAGTTCATTAGGTAATGAAAACGAAGCCTTGGATTATTTGTCTAGCTACCCATAAAGACCTGAGTGTATCTTGCCTGTTTTATTCCTTTGTACTGTCTAAAACACTCACTTGCCAGTTTATTAGGTACACTAGTGAAAACAAATACATTCTAATATAACAGTCCTGCCTAAAATCCCCCTTCATGACTGGTCTAATGTTCACTTTATGTTGAAACAGCGTCAGAAAGATGGGAATTCAACTGGATGATCATTTTTGAGGATGGAGTTTTGTGGTGCGATGAAACTGGATTGAATGAACTGAATGAAGTCTTTCCGTGACTAAAAATAAAAGAAACGTGTCGGTACAACCCAATATAGGTACTACAAACTATAGCCTCCAAAATCATTTGACTCAACAGTTCTCTAAGTTATTTAAAACAAATGCTCAATACTAGAACCTCTGTGAAGCTAACATTTAGTACAGGGCTGTTATTTTAGAATGCATTGGTACTTAATGAACTGGCAAGTTCAACACTAAACATCAGATGAACGTAGTGGAGAATTTAGCAGCTTGGAAGCTAATTATAAACAAGACGTTGGACTCAATTCCCCAACATAATTGAATGTAAATGCTTCTCTGTAACACTGAATTTATGAATTATTACCACAGTATGTGTAGTAAATATACACATATATATTGTACAGTACTGCAAAGCCTGAGGTATGATCCTGTGGCAACTGCCCGATATAGAAAATTCCTAATATTCCTGCTTCCAGGTTTAAAGTGGAGTTTCATTTTCACTCATATTGTAAATACACTTTGATTCGTGTGAATTATATTAGTCTTGAAGTATTTAAACTAAAATCTGGGATCATCCCATGGATTCTACCGGAGAGAGAGTTAGCATGAGCAGCTGGGCAGTCAAATGAGCCAAATGATTCACATTGTGGCAATAGCACGATCACTCCCTTACTGCTGAAACACAAAACATCAATACAAAGTCCTGAAGCCGTTGCTACCAGTGTTAAACACGATTTAAATTTCGCCGCTGAAGTATCTCACTCTACCCTCCAGCTCCCGAGCAGGTCAGAGGTCAATCATCTGCACACAACAAATGTTTTTGCTCGTAACCCCCCCCCCCCCCCACGTGGCAGAGTGAGGCACTTCTAGCTGTGCGCAGCAGGCTAATTCCCGTCCTTAACCTAGCTAGATCAATCTTTGCTGGGCCTATGTCATATGAGGAATTGGATCACTGTAGTTCCAAGCCCTCCCTGAAAATGGGTACCTTCTGGATATTTTATAACTAACTCAGTGGCCGTTTTTCTCCTTTTCTCTTTAAGGGTAAGACGGAAAGAAAATATTTAGGTGGTTGGGCCTTACTGCCACTCCCTCGAGGGTAGCCCCATCTTTAGACAAAATGTACTGTCCCGTGCTGCGTGTCAGGTTGTACATCCTCTTCTTGGAAAATGCCTTTTGACTTCTCCCTCTCTGGCATTAATGCATAACAGCCTGTTCTTACAATAACAGCACTCTGTCCAAACAGCTTCCTTTCGTGCATTTTGCAACTAAAGCAAGCTCAGCAAAACTTCCTTCTGAAAAGTGGTTACTGAATAGGCAGCGCCATCAAATCAATACATAACAGTGACCTAAAGACACATTTCATTTTTGCCCCAGTTAAATGCACGCAGGCTGAACTGCATCAGGTGGATTTGCTCCTCAGTGCGTGTCCCGTTTATGCTTTTTTAAATACATACATGGACCATCTAATAGAATTGATTGGCCCGTTGTGTTAACAGCAAAGCACAACACAATTTACAGTCACATTTACCCACTCGTGTGAACATGTGTGCGCTTGTTCACACAAGCTCGCTCGCATTTACAGACTAGTGCTCAGGACGCAACGTGAGTGTCTTCTTAAGGACACTTGGGCATGTGGTCTGCGCGCTGTGGATCGAACCGCTAACTCTCTGATTAGTGGAGAACCCACTCTACCTACTGAGACACTCACCTATCTGACTTCAGTAAATGACGAAGAACTAACCCAGAGTGTGTGTGATCCTTTGAGCCGGTTTCTCCTCTTCTACTGCTCAAGGAAATTTGGATTTTTGCTCACACTGGTGCCACAGACACGGTATAAGGATAGCACCATGTCTGTGCTACGAACAGATACTTTCTCAACCAATAAATCTATTCAAACTTATCACTAAATGATAACCCCCTTCCTGTCACATTTCATCAAAATATTTTTTTATAATTACATATTTTAAAGTGGAACGCAGCTTATTTATGTGCATATTGAACCACATCACTGAACAAACTAGATTTCCATCAGCGCCACAATCCAGCGACCTTTGGCAAATAAATAATGCAGGTTAATTTCCAATTACAGTCAGCACAAGCTCCTGGACTTACAGTATGCATGCTAATTACTGACAGGATACTGTAGGCTAATTAGGTTGAACTGGTTTCTTTATTCATTGATTTAATGTTAAAATATGTTAAATATGTTAATAATAATAATATGTTAAAATAATTAAAACATGAAGCTTGAAAGATTAATGGTGTATGTTATATTTATTATTTAGTGGTAAGTTAACTGAAAGATTAATAGACTACTCAGAGTATAATCAATGGATTAATTGACTGAAAAAAGTAAATTAATTGTTGCAGTCCTTGTTCCCATATTGGCATTTGCTCTGGGGAGTATTTGTTGAGTTTTACAGTCATTTTCAGCGCTCCTGGGAGCAGGAGACAATTTAATTGGGGATGAAAGGAAACACATGTTGACATATAATATGCAAATCAATGTATTAATGGCATCACTGTTAACAGTTACGCCGACTCATTATTGCAGCCCTGGTCTCTTGGTTGGTCTGTGTTTTTTGTGTGGACCAAAATATTTCAACAGCTATTAAGTGGGTGTCACCTGGCTTAGAAAGAACAGTAATGACTTCAGTGTTCTTTTTCACTATAAACTCCATCAGGTCAGCTTTCTGTGGGAGTCAGTAGTGTATTTTTACAGGGCTGTCAGCGTTCATGACAGGCTGCCAACTTTCATAATGCCTCTCAACAGTTTCTGCCAACTAAGAGCCACTCCACAATGGAACATTCACTCACCAAGCACTTTATTAGCAACATCTTACCAACTGCACAACTGCCCAATCAGTCAGTCATGAGGCAGCCTCTCAAACTAACACTGTTCAGCAGAATCCTTGTTTTGACTCAGGTGGGGAATATTTCACTGAAGACGTTATGATCCACTGCATCGAACGCTGAGATAAAGTCAAGGAGAATCGAATCAGAGTGGCTTCCTGGAATTTGTATGTTTGAGCAGTCACAGGATTTTCGCCGTGCTGCACTCACAGACGTTTTAAATGTCTTACAGCTAAACCCAGACTGCAGTAAAACCGCATTTAAAGTTCATAGCGTTTTGTTCTCCTTCATCTTAGTGGACTATGTGGAGGATTTCTGCTCTTTGTCACGCTGTGCAGTGAGTCTTGTTCAGTTCTTTGGTCTGTTCTCAGAGGGATTAAAGGTTACTTTGGGTTACTTAATCTAGGTGAGCTACAATACGAAGTGGTGAGATTCTCCACGAGGTCACATTCAGTGACCAAGAGATCAGGGGTTGCTTTGTGTTTCAGGTCAGTGGCATTTGCAGGTTATTTTAAGTGAAAAGTTATAGGATTATATGAAAGGACCTTCCTCGAGACCTCCATGACAGCCTCACCAGATGCATGTTAGTATTTCTTTTGTGGTTGGTCACACTATGCACATAGATACTTTCCAAATATTCCCACCAGGGGGGCAGTGGAACACCACTCACTTGTAATACTCAAACTTCATTAATTAAAAATCCAGTATGTAGAATTAAAGTGAAACAGAGACAAAAGAATAATTTAAATAAAAAAATTTGTACGGTAGTCAGTGGTAGCAGACCACCAGATTTTTCTATCCTGTTGGAAATGGGCCATGAATTACATGTGCTTGACATTTTAATTTATCTTTACAAAGATTGTTGGTTGATGGGGGAAAAAAAACTAATTCCTTTAATTCTCTGATTGGTGGAGCCAAGTAGCCATATCAATATTGAATTGAGCTAGTTGGTGGCGTTTTAGCATACCCTGCTGGTGATATGTGGTATAACATCCTTCAAATGGCTCGTTGCAATTAGGGACTTGTGTTTGAATCAAAGTCAATAAAGCACATTTAAAAATGACTAACTTTGACCACTAGGTGATTTGTACAAGAAATTGAAAATACTCTTTCTTGGGACAAGCCTTAAGCCTTAAGCCTTAGCCTTGTTTAGAAACTGAGCCCTAATTGTGCGTAGTCTGAATATAAATGTGTGGTATTTAAAAATGTTTTGGGTATATAGCAGCACTCTAGATGGGCCACAACCTGCAATGCCTAACCTAAGTCCAAACCCCAACTCCAAAATTGGCCCCTGTGGGAAAATGTATCCAGCCCTGCATATTTAAATGACTCATTTTATAGAGGCATCAATTCACGTTGATAGATTTAATTTTATTCTGGCAGCTGCTGAATAATGTCATTTTCAATTCAACCGCTATCCAGGTTATTTCAGCCTGTGCAGCAGTGAGAAATGTGTTTAACTGAAACCCCAGCCTGTGCCAGCCCCTCCCTGCCCGGCCGGGGCAAGGTGGCAGATGTGCTTGTTCAGTGGAACCTCAGACTCATTAAGCTGCTGTTGTCAATGGACTGGAGGAGTCCACTCCACTCAAGACGCTCCTTGGTCTGATTAGCCAAGCCTCTCTGTGGATGGCGTGGTTATTAGTATCAACTTTTTCATCACTTTTTTTCCATTGTACTTGGCTTTGATGAGACAACTTGCTGTGCTTAGATTGAGATTTGAAGACCTCGTTGAAGACCGGCTGCCGTTCATTTCATTATTTTCTGAGATCTTTACGCTGGTTTGTACTGGCTTCCTCTTATCTGGGCTATGTTTTTAGGTTAGCGAATGATACTTGTTGTTGTTTCAGAATTTTTTTTAAAAAATGGAGGTTCTTCATTCAATAATATTCACATTCAGATAGAAATGAAAATCATGTGGAGCAAATCAAAGGAAATTCCACAAACTTTGTGTACAATCTACACTCTAAAACCTCTCAGTGACATATACAGGGGTTTCTCTTTTTGCGTGTCTCCTGTTGTTTAGTTTTCAGATAACTGGTTAAGCAACTGGAAGATAAACATATGAACCTGCATGAGCTTTGGTTCCCACACCCAATCACAGCAGCAACCTGTAGCTTACACATTTACACTACAAAAAATCCTGTTAAAGCCACAAACTGTCAAGAGGTGACTTGTCGCCTGTTTGTGTCTCGGGTGTGCTGATTAGAGCTGCTGCTGGGTGTTACACGGGGACTGAACTGCTAATTCACCTGCTCCTCATCATCCAATCAAGCCTGGAACTCTACTTAAAGCAGGGGACACGCTACACAACTTTCACAGTCTTTACAGATTTTGAACAGACTTGGGGTACTCAGTAACAGACTGGGCTCAGCTTATTATTACAGGAAGACTGAAAGACTGGGGATCACACACTAAACAATTGCGCCTAATGAGGGATCACAGACTACATGATTTGTCAAACCAACCAAAGCCAACTGAACACATTAGACTCTTGTGTAAACTCTTCCGAGGGCGGCAGTTGCGGTATGCGCTGCAGCCAACATTATAAAGACCACACCTCTATTTCTGTGGTCCAGGTTTGCTCTGTTGCCGCTCTCCTGCCACTCTCCTGTTCTCGTTCGCAATCGTCGTTTTGCTATTTTGATGTTTTCCGCTACTTCCCGCCATCTTCCGACGCTATTTCCTGTGTCCCACCCTTTCTTTTCATTGGCTGTTGTCAACACGTGTTTGCCAGCGGTTATCAGTTCACGTTACCTGACTGCATCCATATTCGGCTCAAGAAATTCAAAACATTTTAGTTTGACTGCCACTGAGGTATGTTCCCCTCACACACTAACAGATTTTTTTGTGACAACTACCCATGCCGACTGTCACCACCTAGTGCAGACTTTGCCCAACTACGAATCGTGAGTAAAATCTGGCAAAACATCTTGTGTGTCCTCAGTTTAAGGAATATCAGCTGACTCAATCTCTGACAGTTCTTCCATTTACTGCACTTGGGAACTCAGAGTATCTGAGTTGACTCAAAATAACACAGACTGTAAAGACAAAAGCAGTCGTCACTTCCTCCCACAGCAAAAAACGTGAAGTCAAAATATCAAGGAAACGGTTGCTGCCATTTTGCAGGGTTGATGTTATTTGCAGTTAGCAGTGATCGGTGCAGAGAATGGAGAGTGGAAGCTATCATGGCAAAATGTGAGCACACACCCTTTACATAATAGCTCTAGCTTCAATGTTTTGGACTGTTCTAGACCCCTTGCATGCTTATCATCTTACAGAAAGAATACAATTCTTAGTTACTGCTTAGTTGTCTTGCTAGCTACATATCAAATACTATTCCCCTTAGACTGGTTGTGCTCAGCTTGCTAGCTACATCGTTAGCAGTAGCCCCTCTACACCCACACACACACACGCTTAGCAAGCTTGAATCAGATAAATTCCACAGGAAGGAACAGTCCTTAAGTGATGATATGCTAATTTTTCAAATTGACATCCACGGGGGACTCTACTTAATGCAAGAAACTGTCAGGTGTGACATATACAATCCATGAACTTAAGCTCTCATTGTCATTGTCAAGAAGGCGCCTCTGGGTGAACCTGATAAATTCCTGAACTGTTTCAAATCATCGACACGTTGTCCCCAATGAAGAGTCAAAGGTGGGTGAGGGGTTCGGTAGGCATAAGATAATGTTTTACTTGGCTTCCTTTAATTTTGGAGTCCAAAATTGCAGAGTTTAATGTGCATATTATGTTGAGCAGTGAAGTTTATTATAGGCCATTTTGAAATTTTCACTAAGTACATGAGGTTGACTGAAATAGAGTGAAAGGAGCCCTTTTTGCATTTATGAGATAATGGATGATGTTTACTGAGCCTTTTTGCTAATTACTGCAATTTGTGCATTTTTTTCTCTTTTTTTTTTCAATTTAGAGTGATACTGTATTTACTACAAGTAAAGATGTAAATGAGCCCAGGCACATCTTATCTGGTTTGCATAAAGTGTGGAAAAATAGCGTGTGATCTTAGACTATTTAAAGGGTTTTTCACATGTCTGGAGAAGCAAGGGAGTGCCAGACTAATGCTTTATGCTGAATACTGACTATTAGTTGACGGAGCTGCATCTATTCATCATGCACGAAGAAGGCTGCTTGCAAAGAAACATCAACTGAATAGCCTGATGCCATCAGCTCAACAAAATGATGAGCGATTTACTGGCATGAAAAGTTAATGTAGAAGATGAATATTTAAAAAACGGTTTATTTAATAAGTAGCCTTCACTGTCTGCTTCAATTATATTTAAACCATATTAGATCTGCTAAGTAAGAAGCAGCATTCAGGAGACTGCTGATGGAAACACAACGACAAGGGGGGGGTGTGAAAGATAACGGCTTGTTGCTGCTTTGTAGCCATGAGTGAACTCTGGGATTAAAATGCATATTTAAACTCGTATTTATCACAGTTGACGGTGCAGTAGTCACCCTACGCTGAAACATCAACTGGTTTTTGTGTATGTTTTCAGGTCTTCTCTCTATAATTTGTACCTGAAAAAGAATGCCTCACACCTACTACACATGAACGAACAAGAAAAAGCAAGCTGTGTCGATTCTCTTTCAGTTTATGTGGATAAAATCTTTCTGGTGCTACATGAGAAGGAACGCAATGTGACTGTTAAAATCATAAAACTTATATAAAACTACCGCCAAGAGTGTGCAGTCTTTGTGATGAAAGTTTTGCCTCTTGATGTCACAGATGAAAACTGGAGCAATTACCAAAGTTTTTTTTTATCCTGCGTAGCCACTCAAGTCTGGTAACACGCCATGTGGATTTCATTATGGGGATGAATACGTCTCGGCGTAAAGCCCACCCAAATGATTTGATTTGTCGAGCAGATCTTTGCTGGAGCATAATCAGTTCCCAACAGAGCAGACCCAGGAAAACTCTCCAATACAAAAATGTTGTAATGTTTTCAATGTCCATTCTGACAAGAACCATGAACTGTGCTAAAGAAAGTCTTGACCGCTGGGCAAGTGAAAGTTCAGCACATTCTCATTTAAAGTTGTCGGTATTGTTATAAAGAACGGAAAGTTTCCGGTTTCCAACAGCATAAACCATAAAAAAAAAAACAACAACAAAAAAAACCAGCATCAACAGTAATCTCTGCGCAAAAATACTCAAAAACAGCAGCCTGTAGGGAACATATGGTGCATGTTGTGTCGCAGTGTGCTGCACGCTGTTTTGTTTAAAGATTTTACATGCAGATCTTTTTTTTAAATAAATACATAGGAGGACAGTGGATGATCAGAACCTTTGGAAATACCAATCAGGCATTACATTATGACCACCTTCCTAATATTGTGTAGGTCTCCCTTGTGCCTCCAAAACAGTTGGGACTCATCAGAGAATGGAGGTGTCTGGCAACAGAATGTTGAAATAAAAAAACAAATGCCAAAACATGAGATAATAACAGATATTGTCTACTTTTTTAATACCCTTTCTGCCTGTTCCTCAAACTTTTTTGAATAATTTACACAGCTTGTATTCATCACACTGAAAGTCTACTAAAATCAAAACAAAAAATAAAAATCTGGGTTCCCTCCCAGCGTCACAGATGCCTGTCTGGCACCTGTGCATCCATATCTGCACTCCCCTGTGATTCCTGCCACCTGCAGCCGGCAGTCCTACACACAGTTCAGAAACCCTCAGATGTTTATTTTTCCTTTGTTTCTAAGCTAACTCTCACACTTAGGGACACCAAGTGATAAGTGGTGATATCTGCACATGTGACAGAGCTCAGATTTGTCTCCGTTCAGTCTTAATAAAAGATAAAAGGAGCTGGAGAAAACATGGCGTATGGGAGCCTTCTTCTTTTCTTTTTTTTTTCCCCACCCACCCTTTCCTCGAGACCTTGCCTAGTCATTTACCACAGGCAGCATGTGGCAGCAGTGGAAAAGTAGCAGAGTAAATTGGAGACTGAGCTCAGGATTCCCTCTGGTGATTTCTTTAGGGGACAAGCCCCCGGGGGCGAAAGAAGTGTTTGTTAATCCCAGTGTGTGTGTGTGTGTGTGTGTGGTGAAAGCAGCAGAGCAGTTCGGGGCAGGTAGGCAGCGAGAGTAGAGAGCTGCGGTGAGGTGTTGTGTGCGTCGGCCTCCTTTTATTGTGTGTAGGATCTGTGGTTGGTGGAATGATAACTGCCATTTGTATTCCATCATAGCTCCAGCTAGACTCGTGCCAAAGGACACCCACACAAAGCCTCACCCATACACACACACCCACACACAGTCCCAGGCTCTGAGCCAGCATTTCAAAAGCCCCTATTCCCCACAGGGCCGAGAGCAACATTATGATATATACTCCCCTCTCTCGCCCAGCAGGCTGGCAAAAGAAGAGATCCTTCCGAAGCAGAAGGTCAAACACCTTGTCATCTCCTCACACATCATCCCATATCACACGCAACCCCTTGACTCAACTGGGCAATCTGTCTGCGTGCTAATAGTCGGTGGAAGGCGGGAGTGCTGTATCGCTCTGCTGACTCAAACCTCCCTGCAAGCTCCCTCCTTTTCTTCACTCCAGCCAACCCGCGCTCCGCCACCCGCGGGGCTGGTTGTGTTTCATGTGCATCTGTCGCAGATGTGCGGCGGTGGGGCACCGGAGTTATGACGAGCGGCGTTCGATATCGGGGCACGTACATAATTCAGTGCTTTTCTAGTGGGATTTCTCTATCCTGTCATGATTCGCTCCCGAAGCCTTAAAATCCCCCGATGGTTTTATTAAAACTTTCTGTCATATGGATTGCACTTCAGCAGAAATAAAGGTAGCGGGCTGAACATCCCCCCGGTTAAGAATTGCTGAATGAACGGAAGCTTCAGCTCTGATTGATGAGGCTCTTAAATCTACAGTATCCGTGCCGCCTGTGCATCACATTTACATGGATATGAGCACATGTCACTTGGTAAAATGTCACTTTTCAGCTATAGGACTGGATTACATCTGGGGCAATCATCCTAATTGAAACTGTCACATTCAGCAGTATTCTTTGAACTTCCCACTCACTACTACATTAATCTAGGCCTGTATTGATTAAGCATTTCAGAGTTGAGTTGATTTTTAGCACACTGAATCTCAGTTTGGATGTAAAAGAGCTCAACGTATTCCATACAAAAGGTGCAGAGTGGACAAAAGCTCTTTCACCTAATTCAGTACAGGTATATGGAACAGAAAGCAACAAATGATCTTGTGATCGGAGAATGAACCAAAGCAAAATCTATGTATATCTTTAATGTTAAATGTGCGCGCGCCCTGGAAAATGCACCTGACTGAGTTGTCAATAGTGTGTGCATCATGACTGATCTGGGCATGTGTAGCGCGCTTGTGTGTGTCATGACTCATTGGTGTCTCACCGGTCTCTGCAGCAATAAATCAGACTTTGATCAGATAACGCACAGATTGCTTTTAAATTATGCAGTGTGAAGTGTGACTTTATTATTTTTTTAACTAATTCATTCAGTCACGATTTACTTAATACCAGCCTTGACAGTGCTGGTGGGAATAAGCAGGTGATTTACCGGGTTTAATAACAGGTCAACCCGTTCAGGTGGAATTCTTCTTTATAGAACTGCTTCGGTTCAGATTCATAGGCTGTCTGGTGTGAATGTCTTTCTGGAGATTCATACACAGTATCTCTGTATGATTAATGCCGGGGGTTTAACTGGGCCACTCCAGAAGACAGATTATCTTTGTCTGAACTCACTGAGGGAACAGTAGTAGATTCATGTCATTATCCTGCTGCGTGACCCAACTTCTAGTAAGTTTCAACGGGACAAAGCACACTGACTTTATCTTGGGCAGTGCTTTGATAAAATGTCCCCTCCCACCCTGGATGATGGCAAGCTGCGCAGGCCTAAGGGCAGCAACACAGCACTGAATCATGATGCTGCCACCACCGTACTTTACCTCAGGTATTGGTCATACAGTGCGCCACAAACCACCACAAAAAATATATATATTTTTGGACCACCAATGTTATGGTTGACTCATGAACAGATATGTTGACCAGATACAGCAATTATTTTTCTTTTTTCATTCTGTGTGGTGTACACTAGGGGTTGCAGAAAAGCCTCCGTAGCTTCTTTTGTGTGAGACGCTACAATATGTATCATTAGACTTTAAAATATCGGAATTTGTTCAACCCCAAGTGTGCACCATCTTTTTGGGAAAAAGAATATACAGTGCTACTTTGTTTGTGGACCAATTCATGTCCCACTCTTTGACATCACTTCTTAATCTCAATTTGACGCCGCAGCCATGGCGACAGCTCAGACGCTACGCGGACCCTAACGTCGCAGCCTGACGTGTACCTCCCCAGAAATATAAGACCGCAAAAGCTGTGATTGGTCCGCTTGGTGGCAGCATGTTTCCGCTTTAGCATTTCTAGCTGCTTCTCCATCTTAATTAATTTGGATCAATAAAGATGGAACACATCGAGGAAAGGTGAGGAGGTTCAGAGTTACAAACGTATGACTCAAATTTCGGCGAAGGTTTCAGTCACCATTGTTGAAAGTGAAGCAGGAAGTAGAAACAAAAACTAACCCGACTGGCAAAAAAGACACAGCGCCGACTAGCGTTTGGGTGAGCGCACAAGTGATTCACACCAGTGTAGGCTACGTGCATAGGTTATGCCATCTATGTCACGCAGAGGCATAAACCACGCCTTAGTCTTCCATTCTTCAGGCAAATCAGCAAATCTTGCTTACAAGTGACTTCAGGTTTGTTAACTGTTAATCCAATGAGGTTTTATAGATGCCATTGATGGGATTTATATGAGTTACTCCCTCCTTGTTAAATACTCCCCGAGATCTGTATTGATGTCAAAGGAATTCTTCCTAACAGAATCGGGCTTTGATGTTACATTGAGTTTTAATTCACATTATCAAAGGGGAAATGGGAGGAAAAAAAAGCTTTCCCAAATCAGATTCCTACAACAAATAAGGCTATTCCCCAAACAATCAAAAAAACCAACTCACAAAGAGATGTGATTTTTCATCTCTTGGAAGCAAGCAATCATGAACAAATAATGAGTACATTATTTTGTTTGGGTGCAAACCCAATTTATGCCATGTCTGAGCAAAAACAGCTATTATACAATCCTAAAATAAACAAAATAATGAATGCGCTCAGCTCTGAAGCAGCGATGTCTCCTGACAGAGCATGTCTGACTGTGAAAGTGTGTGTTCTGCTGTAACTGTTTAAATTAGTGCTGCTACTTCCTGGTCCCCCAGCTGTTAGTCTTTCAGTGTCTTGCTAGCAGCTGATTTTCTTCCCCGGTCCCCTCGCTAATAACCCTTCTTGACTGTCTACCTTCATGCCATCACAAAAGGGCATAACATTTGCTCTCTGTCGTTTCCCCTTCTCCTCCTTCTGTTCATCCAGACCTTTCCATCTGTCCCCACACCTGCCCTGGGAGTCTGGGGCACAGGACTGAAAACCGTTGAAAGAAAGTGACACAGGCCCAGCTCGTCTGCTGACCTCTCTTTCTCTCACTCTGTCCTGTTCTTCTCTCCTGCTATCAATCTTTCCCTACTCTATCTTCCGCATCTGACCTCTTCTGTCTTTCATCGCCTTTGTCACTTTGACTCACTTTGAGAAAGGTTGAAGGCATTCAGTACTGCTACCTCTTAGCTTTTTCTGGCTTCTGCAACTCTTTCATCTAGAGCAACTAAAAGTTCCTGCATTTAGTTTTTACCACATAATTAATATGGTAAAATAATAATGTTGAAAAACAGGAGGCTAGCTGCTTCTGAGTTGTTCCCCTCACTCTGTTACCATTTCATTTTCAATCCTGTCAAGGACACAGGGTACTCCTGGATTACGGAAAAGGGATTTCAACTTTATTCCAGACAAAATATTTTTTATCATTTTGGTATTGCCTCCAATCCTGTATCCTAACAATTATATATCAGCCACAACATTAATGCCACTGACAGGAGAAGTACTTTTGGACCTGGCATTCATGTGGATGTTACTTAGACATGTAGCACCCACCTATACCAGACCAGGCACCCCATAGCAATGGCACTCCTTGATGGCAGCAGCCAAATTCACTAGATCCCAAACTGAACAAATATCTGTAGGATGATCCACAGAGGCCCCTCCCCTCAACCCACAGGACCCAAAGGCCCCCACTAACAACATTCTGTTGAAGACACCACAGGACACCCTCAGAAGGCCCATGTCCATTCTCTGAAGAGTCACAACTGTTTTGGAGGCACAAGGGAGACCTGCACACTACTAGGAATGTGGTCATAATGTTTTGCCTGATCAGTGTATTTCTCCATGACTTAACTCCAACAATAAATGCTTTTTTTAAAGAAACAGAATTGCAAAGGTTTTTCTAGTTAGCCAGAGAGCCCTGAGAGTACTTTTGCATTGCTTTGTATTGTATAATACACTCACTTGCCAGTTCATTTGGTACACTAGTGAAAATAAATGCATTCTAATCTAACATTCCCACACTAAATCTTACTTCGTGACTGTTCTAATGCTCAGTTTATGATGAAACAGCGTCAGAAAGGTGGTAATTCAACTGGATGATCATTTTGGAGGATGTAGTTTGTGGTGCTGTGGAACTGAATTGGAACAAAAGTGTTTCTGTAATTTAGCCTACCTCACTAACTGAAATGGACCGTCAAAGCAATAAAAACAACATAATACAATTCAGTAGTATTACAAACCACAGCCTCCAAAATCAAAACACGGTTAAATGAACAAATTCTTAATACAATAACGTTCATAAAGCAGAGATTTAGTGTTACATTAGCTTTTCACTACAATATATGTTTACATTTAACAGATTTTATGAATGCAAATGTCTCATCATAACCTTTCCACACAACCTAACAAACATGATAAAATTAAATTTTCTTTTCATTTTAGTCAACTGTATACTATATACACAACTATATACACATAAAACAAATACACTTGAATTATGCGCCCAGTAAGTTACATTAGTTGTATACAGGAGTATATTAAACACTTCAGATCAATACTAGTTATATACAATTTTACCTTTCCAAGAAGACCATTTGTCACTTCACACCACAACTATATACCTAGATGCATCCACCCAGCATCAACCCTGTCCTCTGAAACAAGCCCTCTATGAACAGCTCTGTCAGTAATACAGCAACCTTTATTTCAGCTCTGTCTCCAAACTGCTCCAGTCCCTTTTCCTTTTTGCCTTAACTGTTTTTCTGGAGAGACAGAATTCACTGCTGTGCCTATAGTCGTGAAACTAATTCAATAAAACATCACATACCCACATTCACACGCTCTACTTTGCAACATTAGCTGCCTGCTGAATGGTGCTTCCCATGTAATGGTTCTCTGGGTTGATGATGGCAAATCCTGATGTTCTCTGCTGTCACCACTGAGGGTTAGTAGGATATTCAATTGACATATGAATCCTTACCATCCAGAGGTATGTGTCCTCATATCTGTTTCTCTGAAGCCCCTTCATTTTTGGTCCATCCAATGCATCTCAGGCTGCCCAGGTGTTCAGTGAAGCCCTTATCCAGATCTGGGAGGAGATACCCCAGGAAACAGTGTTGTCAGGCATGCATACAAACATGTGGGGGCCATACAGACTAGAAGTACCACATTGAGTTGCTACAATGAAATTTCAGCTAAATGGCTGCAACATTTTTTCACTTTGATTGAGGGTGTCTTTGAATTTACCCCTCTGTAGGTTGATCATTTTCATTGCCATCCAACGATGTGGCATCCTTCCGTTCCTAACACATTACCCAGTCCACATCAGTAGTTTGAGATCCGATGTGTTTTCAAAGTGAGCAGTGCGTGTTATTTCATACTTTTGTTTAGACATTAATTCTGTTTGTCACTAGATGTGCGTCCAAACTTTTACTGTCTTACACTGCAGACTTTGTTTTTCATGAAGTACCTCTCATGGGGCTTACACATAGGAAGAAAATAGCAGTAATGAGGCGACAAGAGACTCGTTGCAGAGGTGACAGGCAAAACAAGACAATGGCGAGGCAAAGTGGCTACAGAGTTGAACAAATCTTAGCTTTGAGGCAATGACCAATGGGAGCTCCAGATAGCAAATATTTATATGTGGACCAGGATTTAGGTTAAAATCACAATCTTCCTCACTTCTGACAGCTTGTACCTTTCACAAAATCTAAAGTGTTAAATATTCAATAAGCCTTGTGCATCATTTTATGTACATTTCATCTTTAGTATCTTTGGAAACCTTTTGTCTCTGTCTTGAACATGGTTTGGTCACGCAGCATTAGTTTATGATCCTCCCGCTGGCCACCGTCTGTTATGAGTGCAGCCCAAATCTAATCATCAGACACTTGGCCCCACACCTCTAGCTTCAGTCATCTTCAATCAAAAGTGCAATTGTCCCCCTGAAACACTCACCTGCGGCTCATTCAGACCTTTGCAGGCCACCTCCCCCTCTTCCTGCACGGATTATCTTATCTCACTCTCCTCTTAAACCTCCTCCTATGATGGCCTGTGGCTACTCAATTCTAAACCTCTGTGCTGATGTACAAGGCTGTGAAAGGATTTTTTATCCCCACATCTGTCTCTTACACTGTAGCTTCTGTAGCTATCACCACTTCCCTAAGGCTGACAACGTGTTGAACTAGCTCTGATCAGAAGTTTTGGTCAAAGTCAACAACGTTAGAACAAATGCGTTTGCCACTAAACTTTGCTCAGATGTGCAATGACGGATATTCATTGTAACAAGTCGGCTAACATATTGTTTTATAGAGAGATCTTTTTGTCCGGGGCACCATTTAGGAAACGCTGGAGAAGGCCACTTCTAAATATAAAAAGCAAAGTACTGTCAATAGGTCATGTTGTTCCTGATGGAGATCTCTAATGCAATTAACAAAATGTGTCTTCCTATGGTCAAATACAACTCGGAAAATAAAAATATCTGGTTCAAAACTTCACTCCTTGTTTTACCGATTCTGCATAAAGAAAGAAGAGAGAGTTTACAAAAAGGCTCAATACTTTAAGAAGCCATGTTGGTCTGAATTGAATTGCTGTAACATAAAGGTCAGATTACTAATGAACGAACTTCATTAGTAATCTGTTATGTAACGTTTGTTAATGTTAGCTAACAATAGCAAAGTAATTACTGGTGTTACCAGGCTAGGTAAAAATGGAGTCAAGGCCAACCTCCACGGCTAAAATACAGAAATGCCAAAACTGCAGTTCCTCGAATGGCCACTTGAGGCTGAATGCTCAAATTTACAGCAGAAATAAATATGCTCACAGGCTGGTAGCTAATTTCAAAATTCTCTATTTGAGACAATTTTTGTATGGCACACCTGTTTAAATTGTGTTGGAAAAATACCGAGGTTAAACTGTCGCACAAAACTACTTTACTCTCATCTTCTTATTAAATATTAGGGGAAAGGTCCCACAGATAAGGCAACGATGCACCAAGTCACTTTTATTATGACTCCTTGTATTATGACTAATTGAGCAAGGCTGTCTCTCTGTAACCATCACTAGTTTGGGACCACCTACTATGGAAAAGTGAATGTAACCTTATTATTGCCAGTTGATTCTGTACTTGCTGTAGTGCATGTGTCAGATCCTTGCTGCAAGTAAAACTTTTAAACAAGATTCCAGTGACTCTGTTATTCTTGATAAAAGAATTTCTGTAACTACCAAGTAGTTCGAGCCGGATTCCAACAGCCTTTCCTCCGCCCAGGTTTTGGAGAACCACACCGTGCACAGGGGAGTCTGGGACTCCTACAGAAAGACCTCCAACTGAATTGCTGTGTAAAGAAGCCAGTAACTGCTGGGAGGAGGAAGGGTAACGGGATCCTAAAGAGAACACAGCGGGCTCACTGGACTCTTGGGTAGGGTAATTTAGGTGAAATATTGAGAAATAATCCCGTTAGAAGAGACAGATGTAATAATCCTGTTGAAGCAGACGGATGAAATAATATTATGGTTATTCATAATTATGGGCATGGTCACTTTGAATGAGAGGTGGATGCTGCCACCTGGCCACCTCAGCTCCACTCACAATCCAACTCTTTGCACATTTTTGGACTGGCAGAAAATTGGGCTGAGTCATGCACTGCTGAGGTGCCAACAGCCGGAGCCACCACACTGAAACTCAAAACCACTCGGGGGAATACTATGGGTTTGTCCATCTTTACATACCGCCCATGGTTGTAGCTAATGCTTGAAGTGGGTACAGAAATACTGACTACTTCTGACCCTTCGTTTTACTCGGTGTACTGTGATAATTTTTTTTGGAGCATCAGTACTTTTCACAAGGTGCCAGTACTCTTTGTACTTTTTATGTCAGGCTCTGCGTGCGATTCACAGTGGCTTTATATTGACAACATTACACAGGTAGCCGGGCACTTTGTGACACTCTGTTCCAGTTTTCATTTTAAATAGCCTACAGCTACATTAACCTTACAATCATACTGGGCTGGCTCCAAAAGGGAAACGAGCAAATGTGAACCACAGAGCTTTGAAAGCAGCCATAATTGCACCACACTCCCGAGGGACGACTGGACATATGTCGTGATGGAGCAGACGTACTTCATTTGTGTGACACATTAAAAGTAGGGGGAAGAGAAAGTATCCAGGGAGGTACTAAGGGTGCATCAGACTGGTGAGTGTACACAGTCTATCAGTCTATTTGAAATTGTTTTTGATTCAATAAATCAATGTTGTAGACATCAGGATATCTCCTTATTATCTTTTAATCAGCTATAGAACTCTAAAAAAGTAATAATTCGACTAACAGCAACCATGCTCAGAAAAAAAAGAATAAACAAATGTGTGTTTTATTACTTCTGAATTAAACTTTCCATTTGTAAGAATATCAAAGTGCTCTTTCTTTTTATTACTTTTCTACTAAAGTCCCAGTTGCCTAAAGTACCAATTTGCACAGGAGCTAAAAGTTAAAAATAAATGTTGGTAAAGTAATAACTCATTCAAAGGCTAGACAAGTGACAAAATATTTCACACTCCACTTTCAAAGATTATACGTGAGCATAGCAGCTTGCAGCAGCCTGCACAGCTTCTGCCGCTACAAGGTACTTAGCTCCTTCACCACTGCCACCTTGACCTCTCTGCTCATGGACACACTGGCTCCCCAATGTTGCGCTGACATGGCCGTCCCCAGTCAGAACAGTAGTAGCCCTCGTCCTTTTTTTAGGTTAAGAATCCTTTTTTTCAACGAGTATCACACATCATTCTCTCTGAGTTCCCTCGTCTCACCTCTGCTCACTCTAATCCCTCTAAGAAAAAAACATCTCTCTCTGCTCTCGCATCCTTTCCCCGGTACTTGTCACTTATGCAGCGGTTTAGTGCTCCACGAAAAATGGTAAGGGCACCGTGACTTTGAACTCTGCAGCACTTCGCAGTTATGAATGAGTGTGGAATGGCTTTGCTGCTGTAGATGTCACACAAAATATGATTACACGTTCTGTTTTCAATGGAGGACAGTGGTGGAGCATTGCTGCTGCTGCTAGAGCTCGCTCTCCCTCGCCCGCTGTTTAGACCGGAAAAAAAGAATAGCGTGGCATACTTCTCTGTTGTGAGGTAATTAGATAGTTGTTGTTTGAAAAGTATAATTGTGAGTGAAAGATTTTATGATGTTAATACCAGCAGCAAGTAACAGTTCATGACAGTTAGGTCTGTGATTGCTATGAATCTTCTCATCCCATGTTTTCGTGTGTCAGATATGGCATGTGAAATTCTGTGTTTTTTGAAGGAGTGGCTCTTCCACTATAGACAGAAGTAGACAAAGGCCCGCATCTAAAGTTTAGTGAGCGCCCATTGCACTGAAATGACGCCTATCGCATCCTCCTTTCAACGAGCTCCTCATCTGTATACTCTGGCTCAAAACGGTAAGGACGTCCATCATAAACAAAGTCGTCGTCCACAACCTCAGAATTGGAAAAATATTCAGCCATGTTGCAAAAAACTAGCAGTAGCACATTACAGGTAAACAAGCTGTGCGGGGTGCACGCGGCGCTCAGAGATGACATCATCCAGGTCAGAGGTTAGTAGGTCAGTCTACAGACCCTGGATGATGATAACAGGTAACTCTGGACTCAACGGGGAATAGCACTAGCGTATCATAACAAAATATTGGTGAAATGAACAAGTTTAGTGGCAGATAATGCGTTATTTAGAGGCTGCTTTTCGGTGCATCGATCACTCCCACTATATTCCGAAGGACTCCAAATGACACCAAAGTTATATGGGTGAGTAAACGATCGTATTTTATGCCAGAAATAAGGTCCAGGTTGTAAAAAACGGTAGTTTCCCTTTAATGTTACCCTTAACTCTACTGTATCACTTGCCTGGAAGCCAGACAACCCTCCCCTGCCCACAACATTTTTTGTGGCGGGAAGCTGGTCTGGAAACACACCGTCGGGAACTGATTATGGCCAAAGATCTGCCAAGCTAATCAAACTATTCAGGCGGATTTATGCTGTGACAGACAGAAGAGTAACGGCGCTTCCTCTGAGCGCTGTGGAGTTGAATTAGCTGCCATAAAAAATGACTGGTCAGATATAGAGCTATCCAACCGAGGTATTTTTTTTCTCTGTATCTTCTAAAACGTGACCCATAATGTAATCTCAGTGGTGTGTTACCAGACTCATATTCTGATAAGAACATGAGTCTGGCTATGCAAGGCTAATGTGTATCAATTTTGAAAGAGACCTTTTCGAAATTTAACATGCAACACACATGTGCTTAGCTAATAAAAATGGACCTTTGCAAATGCCCTTTAAGTCCAGGGTGTTGTCTGGATTCTAGTTCCCTGCACATTTTGTTCAGTCTGTGAACAAAACTAGGTTTGGTACACCTGCTGTGCCTTGAGGCTAGTATAGCGATAGAAGGATCAGCAGGAGTTCAGTATTGAAAATGTCTATAATTCATACATGTAGGGTAGTCTACACCTTTAAATGTCTCGTTAGGGCACCACCTCCTGTTATCGTAGGAAGAACACGGTTTAAATCAGTTTATCAGTCTCAGTTAAATAATTTGCATATCTGAAGGAGTGAATCCTTTACTACAATTTGTACCAGTCATTCTCTGCCGTAAAACAACATCACAAACAACTTCTTAAGTGTGAATAAATATTTATTTAATAAAGTGACAACTATGAATAAATGAGGGACTAATAGAATATAGGAGTGTAATCAAATGAACGAATATAATAAGGTATGAAATAGTTAATTTCTGGAGCGATGGTAAGAGATGGAGGTGTTTAAGTCCTAAACTAAAGGGAATAGATTTGATACCTAATCTAATCAATCTTCTCTAAAAGATGTTAGTAGGGAGTTTCAAAGTAGTGACACCAACTCTTTGTCTTAAGCGGTAGGAACGATTCAAGCCTACTTTTGTAGAGTCTTCTCGGCGTCGGTGATGGCGGAGCGTCGGTGTGACGAGATGGTGACGAAGCGGCACAGCTGATGCAGGTCTCTCTGGGACCGGTAGACAGGACTTGTTGCTTGGTCTGCAACTCCAACACCCAGCTTTGCTTGAGAGCGCTGTAGGTGTTCAGTCAAAGGCAGATGACACTTGGCAATGTCTTTGTGTTTGAAGAAAGAAGTCGGATCGTCACGTCTTCTTGATGTCGTTGCTATGGCAACAGCTTCTTGATTTCTTGATCCGTCGAAGAGATTGGGTCTTTCTCTGATATCCCAGCTGACTACGCTGGCTAATTTATAAACGATGTTGGTTAGTACTTCGGTTCGTAGAGTATAAAAATGAATAAAGCTAGAAAAATATTTAAGTCACTATAAAAATCGTACGTCGGGAAAAACATCCGACGAGAAACAAACAGAGCTTGAAAAGGACCGTATTGTCAATATTCAAGTTGTTCTTAAAGTTACTAAGTATAAACGTGACTCAGTACGTAAAGAAGAAAACTAAAATAAAAGTAAACGTTAATGGAAAGTGGAAAGTGCAAAAGTCCGGAGAAAGTGCGGCGGAAAGAGCGAAAGTATAAAAGTCCTAAAAGTGCGGAGAAATGGGTGCGTCTCTCTGGTTTTATGAGTTAATTATTCAGGGCGTGTTTTGGATCGGGTTTCCAGAATCTTCGCGCGGAAAGAGAAGAGAACGCCTTCTCCTTTGTTTCGAGGTGTCTTATTGCCTGATCTTCTTAACCTATTTTATATTACTAAATTTAATCATTCCATCACTCATCATGGCTTGTTAGCAATGTTTTCCGTATGCGACAACACTCAACATTACAACATGACAAGATGACGTATCAGAATGACTAC
Source organism: Chelon labrosus (assembly GCF_963514085.1). Classification (NCBI taxonomy): domain Eukaryota; kingdom Metazoa; phylum Chordata; class Actinopteri; order Mugiliformes; family Mugilidae; genus Chelon; species Chelon labrosus. Next base: position 20,723,909 of record NC_140353.1, read on the forward strand.
ATCAAAGTAACTCAAAAACATCAATAAATTAATAAACTCAAGTTCTCTTTACATTGACATTTTGCTAATAATAAAAGGTCGGGGTTTCTAAAATAACAATTCCAACAGTTATGATTTCAACTAATAGCTACTATTAGTATAAGAACATACCTAAGTTTCAACATTCTTTAACTTCAATGATTAAAAGAGAGAAAATACTTTTAAAGATAGCCACTTGATGGCAATGTTGATCCATCCTTACTGTGACAAATTATGTGAATTTGGGCTAGCTTTATCGTACAATGATCAAAATCGTCTCATTGTGATCGTAAGCACTTCCTGAACAATAATATATAACTTACCAAGTTATTACATTTTCGATAGTCATATTATCAAACTTAGGTGCTTTTCAGAGGAAAATGCAGATCAGAGTCTGGTTCTGGGGAAAGAAAGTTATTTACGACCGGCTTATCAGTGTTTCACTCTCTTGGTCATTCCAAGAGAGGGGGGCAAAACCTGTTAAAATGGTATGTTTGCATTCGTCTCTGAAAAAGAAAATTAGTACATCACAAGTTTAAAACATAATTGAACATCACATTAAGGCTTCTAGACTTTGTCCTTCGAATCCAAAAAGGTGAGTCTTTCATTAAGATCCCCCTTTAATTCCTGGGATCGTATTGATGTCTCCTCAAGTGAAAAGAGGAAGATTAGAAGAAGAAAGAGGGTGTGAAATTCCAGAGAACTGTAAATCTGTCCCCTTGTGGCTCAGATGACGTCCAGAGCATCAGGGAGGTCCGATAGCGCGGGCCTGTACCACGTTCGGACATGGCACCTTTATGGCTGAGGTGAAAAAGGTTGATCTGTTAGGAGAGTTCTTCTGCAAAACAACTCCGTAAATTTAAATTCCAGAGAGGGGAAGAATTGAGAGGACCACAGGTTCCTACATATCCCCCACTCGATTCGAATGATCGCTGTCCAGGGATCTTTCGGATCGACAAGATGGGACCTGTTGTCATCGACGGGACGTTGACTTGATAACCACCTTTAAGACCAGAGTTGGTGTTTTTTTTTTTTTTTTGGAAATATCAGTGAAAAGGGATCTAGTACAGGGTCACTATCTAGTCCTAACTGAATTTCTGAATCACTTGGTTATCTAAGATGCTAGCTCTAGGATGGCAGGGAATAGCATGTTTGGCACTGGGATAGAGGAATAAGATATGGGGAAATCTTACTAATGGCTAGGCTGTCCATTGAGGATCTCTCGCAACATATCTGTCATTAGCATGCTAACCAGTTGTGTATGAGCATAGTCAACAGACACTTATTGAGAAAAGAGAGACTACCGTACGGATAGTCTTGCTCAAGGCTTCACTATGAGCATTAACCACCAGAATGGTGCCTTTCAATGATTGTATTACAGTTGCAACTCGTTTCATTGTCTGTACATTTGTGCTCTTATGTCTGCAATCAGACATAATTCCAATGAACCATTTAGGTCTCTCAACATACCCATTCAGTTTTGATTGTGTGACAGTGAACTTCTGCAACCACAGCGACATAAGAGTCGTGTCTGCTTCAGCATGTTCTATAATTTACCTGGTCCATTTCTTACCAGCCCAGCTGGTCAGATCAATGGTGGTAGGAGCGTTTTTCCTACATACCTCGCTAGGATTGAACTTAACAAATACTTTTTGGGTGTGCAGTCGATAATTGGTGATCAGCCAAATTATCTTCATGAAAAGAACGCGCATGGTTAGGGTTCTGTTTAATGTATAGAGTTGAGCCCTAAAGGGAACTATGTTGTGTGAGGTGTTTGACCCCCACTTGTAGCTAATTGATTATGTCGATTTTAACAAGACAAGTAAATCAAAGTCGGTGGATTTGGATAGGACACCTATCTTACAATTAATTTTAGTAGTTTATGTTGACAGCAATCTTATTTGTTTTTCCACTATTGATTGGCACTCTTGGGTGTTTAAACGTTTCTTATCGTTTATGACCTAATTAGGACGTTGGAGTCCCCGACAAGTCCCATGGGGTTTTTGTGTGGTTTAATCTGGTTGCGATTAACCCATTTGAAAGTTGGTTCTTTTTGACCTTTGCTAACCTTGATTTGGTACACGGCGGAAGAGACTTGGTCCCCCACTTGTAATTTGTTATGGAACGCTTTTTGGTTGTTACAGGCCTTGTGTCCTTCTGCGCTCTTGTCCAAGTTTTTCTGGGCAAAGGCGAAGGTGGCTTTGGGATGAGCATTTAGGTCGGTCATATACTGGTGGGTTGTATATGCCGTTGCAATGTTGGCCTCGTCTGGCTGGTAGAGCAGGTGCTGTGGAAGCATCATCTGTCTATCAGTTGTCATTTCAAAAGGTGAGAACCCTGTCACTCTGTGTGGGGTTGCTCTGATTCTTTTGTGGCCTGCGCATGGAGAGTCAAGGGCATGCATTGGCATTACCCCCCTGTGGCTCTGAGGCACCACGAACTCAGGAGAAGTGAGTGTATCGGAGACATGGACAAGAAAGCCCTTGATGATTTGAGGAGCAAAGACAATTGGGGTGGGAGGGTGGGTAAAACATCCAGTGTCAAGTATCCAGGGGTACCCGTCAGGGGCACCTGTTTTGGCCAAAGTATCTGGCAGGTCATTGAGCTCTTTGTTTTTGAACGGTCTTCTGTTGAAGCGTATAGATACGTCCTTTGTTTTAGCAGGTATGTGCGGGTGGCGTTCGTTGGCCACCTGGCTTGCTTCAGGAATTGTTTTTCCTGTCTTCATGTCGTCATGGTCAGAAAGGGTGGTTTCACCTCGTACTCCTGTCTGAGACCATGGAATGTTTTTGATCGTGTCCACCTGAGCAGTAAGTCTGACAAGTACATCACCGCCAATGTGGACAGAGTGTGGTAGGTCAGGAATGACCAGAAAAAGATGATTCAGCTCCCTGTGGTTCCATATCACCTTTAAGGTGCAGATCCCGTCGGCGGTCGCTATCGCCTGAGGTGTGGGATCTAAAGGGAAGCGGAAGGATTTCTTCACAAACGGAAGATTTGGATTTGTCCGTGACAAGGACTTATACAGCTCTCGGCTGATGGCTGATTTATCAGTCCAGAGAGTTAAGATCACATCGTTGACATCAGCATCTTCAAGTTTGATGCCTTTTACTACCTGAGGGTCGTAGCTGTATGCTTCAAGAGAACTGGTCAACGTGCACAAGAAAGTGTCTCTCTGAGACAGAAGTTCTTCTTTGGGCCACAAGGGTGGTGGCTGGATGTTATTAGTTTCTTCTGACATGTCATCAACCTCGGTTGGTTGTCTATTGTCAGGTCCTTTGTCACTTGTCAAGGTCCTTGTCTCAAGGGTGTAGCACTGAGCTGCAGTGGCATGGGAAAGAGAAATAGGCAGAGGTCGACGGACCTGTGCCCAGATCTTCAAACGTTTGAAGTCAATCAGTGGTTCAAACCGGTTAAGGAGGTCTTTACCGATTAAAAGAGGAATGGTGTCAAGGGGAGACACATACACGGGGTGGATAAGGCTCATTGGTCCTATAGTGAAGCGAATCACTGCCATGGCCTTCAAGACGGTGCTTGTGGAAGAATATGGTTGAGTGTCAAGAAAGCAGCTCTGCAATTTCAAGTTCTTGTTGGATTGGTTTGTCACCATTTGCAACTTGTTGAAAAGTGTTGATGACATCAAAGTGATATCTGCACCAGTGTCAAGGAGTGCTTCATGTTCAAGCTCGTTTTCAAGTGTCGTAGGCAAGTAGAATTTTCGAGCGATCCCTTTTTCTGTGAGGTGGCACAAGAACTGTTGGAAAGGTGGCTCACCTTGAGTGATCAAAGAGTCCTCCTTGAATGGTTCTTCTTTTGAGTCCGACTGGACTACCAGAAGTGCACTAGGAGGGGTTGTTTTCTTTCTTTCTGCGTCTGATTGTTCAAGCGCAGTGGTTGAGGGTGTTGGGGCCTGATTCTGAGGCAGCACATGCTCAGTTTCTTCGGGGCCCAAGTAGACTTCTTCCACAACGACGTTTGGTTGGTCGTCTGGAGTCTTCTGAGGAGAAGGTTTTGGATTTGCTGAAGCTACAGAAAAGACGTCGACTTTCTTTTCTTTCTTGAATATATTTTCAATCATTTGCCTGATGGCTTCAAGATCTTTCTTGGTCAGACCTGATTGATTATACTTACCGTCAGTGCTGTTTCTCTTTTGTTGGCTAGTTCGCCTGTTCTGATCTGTTGCTTCCTCATCAGAGGAGCTCTGATCATGATGTTGCTGGTCCCTAAAGGGAGTGTTTCGAAAGTCACGTGGATCATGTCTTCTATTAGCACGAGGTTGGCGGTCCTTCCACCGGTTAGGTGGGGGCCTGTCTCGGCGGAAATCAGGAGGCTTCCGATTTCTCTCAAAGTGTGGTTGGTTCTGACCTCTGTCAGACCAGGATGACTGTGAATGCCAGCGGCCTTGCTTCTTTTGTTGAAAGGAAGGATATGGCCTGGTGACAGGTTGATGTGGTTCAGCAGTATTCGTGGTGGGTCGCGGAGGTGCTTCCCTCAAGACTCCTTCCAACTCCATGGCACCTGACCTGGAGTTGATATTCAAGATGTTGGGTTCTGATGATTTGCCCATGCTTTGTTTTTGTTTTGCAAACCCTTTCATGGCTAGTTCGCGCAGTTGGCGACTAGTGAGGGTTTTTGGACACGCCATAACTCCGAGGTGATGGCTAGTTGAGGGATGAAGGTTTTGCACGAACAGAGATTTGAAGTGCGGATCTTCTTCCATCTGTATATCGTTTCTGGAACCAAAATAGGCTTCGTGGAGCCGCTGATAGTATTCGTGGGGAGATTCTTGTCTTCCTTGTTTGACAGCTAGAGCAGCTGCGAGACCTGTCTGTGGCGTGTAGCCAGAGAATTCCTCCTTCAATACCTCGCAGAGGCTTTCATATTTCTCCTTGACACGGGGAGGTTGTCGCTCGATGAACCTGCTAACTCGATGATTTGAGGTTACCTTGATTAGGTAGATCCTGTCATCAGTTGTAGCATTTGGGAATTTCCTCAAGTAGAACTCTATGTCCTTTAGGTAAGCGTCAGTGTCATGAGTTTCACCAGCTTTAGGGTCAAAGCGAGTTATGTTGCGGGCGATCTTATCTAGGTCTCTGTCAGAAGGACCTTGTGAATGATAAGTGTCCGAAGATGAGTGAGGTTTAGGGGACAAGGTCTCCCTAAATCGGTCAGGTATAGCTGCGCTAACCCGAGTATGAAGGTTGAGAGCAGGGGGCGGCGGAGGATGAGGAGGGGGACGGTCTCCCTGAGTGTACCTGTGGTGCGTTGCACCCAAAGCTTCTCCTTGGTGTAGGCCTAACTCAAGGGAGTATTCTAACTCTCTTTTAACCTCTTCCAGCTCTGATTCTGTCCTTGCTTGTTGTCGTCGGGATTCTCTAGCATTGTCCCGGACTTCTTCTAGTTCCTGTTGTAAATGGAGGAAGCGATTTTTCTCAAATTCTCTAGCTCGGTCGTGGACTTTGAGCTTAATCTTTAGGTCTTTTATTTCATTTAGTGCGTCTTTAAGACAATTGTCAGAATGGATGAGAAGTTTGCTCAACTCTTGAAGCTGATCTTTTGTTTCCGCTAGCTCCTGCTCGCGGTATTGGAGGATTTGTTTGAGTCTAGTATTCCTACTTTCAAACTCTGTGCCTTCGTCGTCCGACGATTTATTATCTACCCCCCTTTTGGTGTTACATTGAGATTCTAAGTCATCGTTGCGTTCCTTTGCCGCAGTTAAAGACTGTTTAGTCTCATCAAGTTGTCTTTTGAGGGCTTTATTATCTTGTTGCTGGGCCCTTATTTTAGTTTGGCTTTGCTCCAACAATTTTGCTGACTGTTTGAGTTGCGCTGCCATGACAATAGCCATGCTTCCTAACATCTTAGTTAGATCTTTATCTTTAAGTTTTCCAGTTAAAGCTTGGCACACGAGCACAGACATTATTTCTTCTAGATCAGAGGGATTTGTTTCTTGGATCTGATTTACATATCCAGGCATCAATTTGCTAGTCAGATCGATCAATGCTGAATCTAGGCTCTCGGAAGGATTTCCTAAACTGGAGGGAAAGGATCCGTTTGGGTCCTCCATTATTAGTTGTGGTAATTTTGATTATGCTATGCTAACCTAATGTGGTACTAGGTTGAGGAACATGGAAAATTAAAAAGAACTCGAATGAGTAATTTGAAGAAAATTAGAAAAGTTTACTTTTTTGATTAATAATTTTTTTTTTATGATAGATTAAGTAATTAAATCTGGATTTAATTTCAAATTAAATTTCAATAGCCTGTAAGTGTGTTAGCACACAGTGGCTTTAGCTTAAATGAGAATCTGTAAACACAGGAACATATAATGTGTTTAGGAGTTAGAAATTTCCAAATAACATTGATAATTTATATATCTTCAAACATGTAATCAAACAAACTCAGTTTAGTAAATTGGATTAATAGTATATCTCAAGGAAGTTTAGGTATAAGTTTTAGTTTTTTTTTAACAAAACCACTAGTTTTTAGTGATGGAGTAAGTTACTTTAGGCTCTGTCTATACAAGCTCAGACCTTCCATGTTTGCAAGTCAAATGCAATTAGTCAAATCAACCACCAGAGGCGGTGTCGTTTATTTTACTCTACAGATGTAGGGAAGTTACGTACAAATGTAGGGAAGTTGCGTCTTAGGCGTCACGAGGGGGCGTTTCTAGCTCCGCCCACTGAAAGACCGCCCTGTTCAAACAGAATCTGATTCAGTGTCAGTTTGGGCACGACAGGGTTAATTTCTCAGCAGCGAGAAATCCACTTTTCACACAAGAGAAACTCTAGGGCACGGCGGCCTCCTTTAAAGTTTCAACACAAAAATAATTTTTCCAGCTCACCTGGACAGACAACAAGCACAAGGTTAATTCAGCTCGTTTACGAGCACAACTTAGGAGTTATCTACTCCTGTTTTCACAAATACGCGTGTGGTAAGAATTTCGTTACCACAGCAACAACCCGTCTCATCACTTAAGAGGGGAAAATACGGCCTCTTTCACTGTCTTTAAAACAGCTGTTTTGGGTTAGGTAGCTAATCTAACCAGAAAACACAAGAGGGTCTGAATATGTCAAACTTTCTGGAACCTCGCAGCAAAGTGGACTAATATTCAGGGTGACGTTAATCAGTTTTGGAACTTCGCAACAACTGATAACCCACCAACAGGCCTTTTAAAGAGAGCGTGCTTACAACACTCTAGCATGCAAACAGTTCAGAGTCCTGGAAACTCGCAGCGACTCGACTCAGACATAACGTACGGCGACGTTGTTTCATTAAATATTGCTCAATTTTATCCTTGCAAGGTTTCTTTTACACGTTTAAAGTAAGGTAGTGACTCAATAAAGAAAGCTCATACACAACCGAAGCACAGAAAACAAGCAGCGATGTTGGATCGCTCAGCGGACCCAAGAACGGCATTAACTCTTAATTAATTATCACAGTTAAGTTTTGTCTGTAATATGAAATTACTGCAGAGAAATCAGGTATACGTAGCCTCACGCGGACGCGCCATTAATATGTAGGGTAGTCTACACCTTTAAATGTCTCGTTAGGGCACCACCTCCTGTTATCGTAGGAAGAACACGGTTTAAATCAGTTTATCAGTCTCAGTTAAATAATTTGCATATCTGAAGGAGTGAATCCTTTACTACAATTTGTACCAGTCATTCTCTGCCGTAAAACAACATCACAAACAACTTCTTAAGTGTGAATAAATATTTATTTAATAAAGTGACAACTATGAATAAATGAGGGACTAATAGAATATAGGAGTGTAATCAAATGAACGAATATAATAAGGTATGAAATAGTTAATTTCTGGAGCGATGGTAAGAGATGGAGGTGTTTAAGTCCTAAACTAAAGGGAATAGATTTGATACCTAATCTAATCAATCTTCTCTAAAAGATGTTAGTAGGGAGTTTCAAAGTAGTGACACCAACTCTTTGTCTTAAGCGGTAGGAACGATTCAAGCCTACTTTTGTAGAGTCTTCTCGGCGTCGGTGATGGCGGAGCGTCGGTGTGACGAGATGGTGACGAAGCGGCACAGCTGATGCAGGTCTCTCTGGGACCGGTAGACAGGACTTGTTGCTTGGTCTGCAACTCCAACACCCAGCTTTGCTTGAGAGCGCTGTAGGTGTTCAGTCAAAGGCAGATGACACTTGGCAATGTCTTTGTGTTTGAAGAAAGAAGTCGGATCGTCACGTCTTCTTGATGTCGTTGCTATGGCAACAGCTTCTTGATTTCTTGATCCGTCGAAGAGATTGGGTCTTTCTCTGATATCCCAGCTGACTACGCTGGCTAATTTATAAACGATGTTGGTTAGTACTTCGGTTCGTAGAGTATAAAAATGAATAAAGCTAGAAAAATATTTAAGTCACTATAAAAATCGTACGTCGGGAAAAACATCCGACGAGAAACAAACAGAGCTTGAAAAGGACCGTATTGTCAATATTCAAGTTGTTCTTAAAGTTACTAAGTATAAACGTGACTCAGTACGTAAAGAAGAAAACTAAAATAAAAGTAAACGTTAATGGAAAGTGGAAAGTGCAAAAGTCCGGAGAAAGTGCGGCGGAAAGAGCGAAAGTATAAAAGTCCTAAAAGTGCGGAGAAATGGGTGCGTCTCTCTGGTTTTATGAGTTAATTATTCAGGGCGTGTTTTGGATCGGGTTTCCAGAATCTTCGCGCGGAAAGAGAAGAGAACGCCTTCTCCTTTGTTTCGAGGTGTCTTATTGCCTGATCTTCTTAACCTATTTTATATTACTAAATTTAATCATTCCATCACTCATCATGGCTTGTTAGCAATGTTTTCCGTATGCGACAACACTCAACATTACAACATGACAAGATGACGTATCAGAATGACTACATCAAAGTAACTCAAAAACATCAATAAATTAATAAACTCAAGTTCTCTTTACATTGACATTTTGCTAATAATAAAAGGTCGGGGTTTCTAAAATAACAATTCCAACAGTTATGATTTCAACTAATAGCTACTATTAGTATAAGAACATACCTAAGTTTCAACATTCTTTAACTTCAATGATTAAAAGAGAGAAAATACTTTTAAAGATAGCCACTTGATGGCAATGTTGATCCATCCTTACTGTGACAAATTATGTGAATTTGGGCTAGCTTTATCGTACAATGATCAAAATCGTCTCATTGTGATCGTAAGCACTTCCTGAACAATAATATATAACTTACCAAGTTATTACATTTTCGATAGTCATATTATCAAACTTAGGTGCTTTTCAGAGGAAAATGCAGATCAGAGTCTGGTTCTGGGGAAAGAAAGTTATTTACGACCGGCTTATCAGTGTTTCACTCTCTTGGTCATTCCAAGAGAGGGGGGCAAAACCTGTTAAAATGGTATGTTTGCATTCGTCTCTGAAAAAGAAAATTAGTACATCACAAGTTTAAAACATAATTGAACATCACATTAAGGCTTCTAGACTTTGTCCTTCGAATCCAAAAAGGTGAGTCTTTCATTAAGATCCCCCTTTAATTCCTGGGATCGTATTGATGTCTCCTCAAGTGAAAAGAGGAAGATTAGAAGAAGAAAGAGGGTGTGAAATTCCAGAGAACTGTAAATCTGTCCCCTTGTGGCTCAGATGACGTCCAGAGCATCAGGGAGGTCCGATAGCGCGGGCCTGTACCACGTTCGGACATGGCACCTTTATGGCTGAGGTGAAAAAGGTTGATCTGTTAGGAGAGTTCTTCTGCAAAACAACTCCGTAAATTTAAATTCCAGAGAGGGGAAGAATTGAGAGGACCACAGGTTCCTACATACATGAAAAAAAAGAATATATATATATACACACATAGTTGCATACAGGTCTGGACTTGTCATATAAAGCAGTTTGAAAAGCTTGTTACATTCATCCAAGCACTGGAGAGAACAGAAACAGCCTTTATTGTCTGCCATGCACATTTCATGTTTATTGTTCTTTTCGTTTTCGCTTTCCTGATCATAAACCTCTCTCCATGTGTTGAACATGAATACAAAAAGCTCAAGGTTGCATAAATTGCTATCAGTTAAGTGGAAAATATCAGCCATCAATATTTCAGTCCAACGGACCAAACGCACCCAGCAGACTCCATGAAGGCTGCATACCTACTCTTGTATGCAGCGCCTACATAGCTGGGGGCTTGTAGCAACACAGCAATAAGCTGAAATCCCTGCTGACTGTTGGCAGAGATCCCAGCGTTCTATATTTACAATCGTCAGTGTTTTTAAGTGGTAAACTCCAGCTGACAAGCTGCTGGATGCTCCGTGTTGCGCAGGGCAGCGAAGAGTAAAAGCAGAATTTAAATAAGGAATGGAGTTCCGCAAAAGTCTCTGGGGAGTGTCAGGGGTTTTTGCAAAGAAAATTAATTTTGTTCACTAGGCAAAGAGATTATGAGAAATCCAGTATACTCCTATAATGTTCTTAATTTGAAGTCAGTAAATATCAGAAACTGCAGGGGGAGCAATGCAATTGGACTTTGCAGTTTCCTACTCAGCTGTAAAGGTTTGGCAGTTGCATTGTGTGCAGCCAACATGACTTCCAGTATACAGTATGTGCTCAGAGGACATCATGAATTATTTCACGTTTTACTCTATGTTGTCCGAGTCGGAGCGCAGTATTTTTTTTTTTTTGTGTGCCAGAGTACATCACTGAGGAGGGGCAACAAAAGAGGGGCAGATGCACAGCTTGGTTCGGCCAGGAAGCAGCACAGTTATCCAGATGCTGCCTGACAGAAGCGAAAGCCTTGTTGCTCTCAGACAGACGCATTGTTGTGGATTCTGTAGCAGACTCCGGCACAGAGAATGCTGATTTGCGTGACACCGGGACAACAGACAATTTTGTCAAATTCAAAGGGATCAGTCAACTCCAACAGAGTGAACGATGGCATACTTCATTATGCAGAAACTCCGTTACCAGAATGTTTATTACCATTGCTCTTCTGTTGAATTTTCCAATAATATATTCAAATGACAACTTAATATCTGAGCTAAGTAGGCATGGCCTCTGAATAAAGCTCAACCTGACAAAGTAATGGTCATCCTACATTCTTAATTTCATACTTAAAAGACTGTTAGCAAAGCATTTGACCCTTCTTTGGTGCGTTTAGAAGTCCTTATGACCTGCGTCTGAGTCAGACTCTGTGACACGTGTCACTGTGTCTCCTTCCAGAATGTCTTCATAATGATCTGATTTCACTGTACCCAGCACAGACTCAGGGCACAGACGCAGCAAAGCAGCCCGGTGACGCACCTGAGCCTGCACTGTTTCGCGATGACAATGCTGTTCTTTTCTTTTGAATCATCGTCGTTTCTGCTAAACACAGCTGATGTGTGTTAACAAAGAGGTCTCATTTTCGTTTCATCTGTCCAAACAATAGAAGCATTGTTAGGTAACTGCATGCATTCTCTGCAAACTGCAGTTGGTCTTTCTTATGTTTGGAGTATTCCTTGGTCTTCTTCTATGGAGCCCGCTATGGACCATACATCACTGAATAGAAATGTCCTTTTATTCTGTCTGGAGTTTTCATGAGATCACCTCCAGGAAGGCTGGCTGTTGATCATGCTTGGTAATTAATTTCCTTTTCTTTCTCTTGATCATGCAGCTCATTGGTGACTCCACTTTGGCTGAATGACTGATAATATCCAAAACAGAGTTTCACATTTCACCATTCATCCAAGTAGCTGCTTCAGTTCTAGATGACTGGTGAGAAGTTGGGATTTAAATGTCTGTAAAAAAGGCAGGGGACTGGTGGCAAGAACTGAAGAAGCTACTCGGATGAGTGGTGAAACGTCTTCTCAAAAAACTCTACAAGTCTAGTTGCCTTTTTAAAACGCTTTTTTGGATATTGGGGTTTAAATAGGAACATCTGCGGGTGTTGCCCATCAGAAACTTTTAGAGTACCATTTTGTAGTTTGCCCCAAATTCAGGTATGTGGCCGTTAACAGACCCTAATGATGCGAGTTTCTGATGAGCAACATCCCTACATGTTCTTGTTTAAACCCCAGCCTGGTTCGTGATTCTAATTTAAGACAACAGACCATTTTACAAACTCATGGAAAAATTCAGCTTTTTTTAAAAAAAAGATGAAAGGACAATTGTTTCAAAGAAGTGTAAAGGCAGAAACACTTTACCCGTCATCATTGTTAACAATCTACACCCTTAAAGGGGAATTACCGTTGTTCGGACAATATTTAGATCCACGTATATCCATATAGTGGGAGTGACTGGGGCACCGAAACGCAGCCTCTAAATAACGCATTATCCGACTCAAAACTCATTCATTTCTCCAATATTTGATAATGATACGCTAGTGCTATTCCCCGTTGAGTCCGGAGTTACCTGTAATCATCATCCGGGGTCTGTAGATTGACCTAATAACCTCTGACCTGGATGATGGCTTGTTTACCTGTAATTTGCTGCTGCTAGTTTTTTGCAACATGATTGAATATTTTTCCAATTCTGAGGTTGTGGACGACGACTTTGTTTATGATGGACGTCCTTACCGTTTTGAGCCAGAGTATACAGATGAGGAGCTCGTTGAAAGGAGGATGCGGAGGCAGAGAGAGGAACAGCTGGCCAAAGAACAACAAGCCGCTGGATGTCTGCGAATAGATAACAGGTAACTCTGGACTCAACGGGGAATAGTACTAGCTAGGGATGTGAGATATTTTATCGTTTACGATATATCGTCAAAAACATTCGCCACGGTAAGAATATGTCATCCCGCGATAAAAACGATAAATTCCCATTGATGACGTATATATGTGCGCGACACACTCGCAGCCCAACACGTGTGGAATATTGACAAATTGACGATGGCGGAAGGTGGAGCAGATACGCCCATAGATATATATAGACGCCTCATTGAGCGGGTTGGCCCGTTGTTGCATAGTCAACGTCACTGCGCTACGTCCATATTGGAGGAGGCAGCTCTGTCCCTAGAACCAATATGAGTGAATGGAGTGAACTTTATTAGGCGTCTTCTACAAAGTGCTGTAAGTTAATGCCTCTCATTTACATATTCACGCACGAACGTATATATTCAGGAAACTGATACGAACCAAAAACAACGTCTGATTACATTCTGAGTAGTTAATGTTACAGATGTTGTTTTTGGTTCCTTACGTTCTGTGTGAATGTGCAAATGCTTATAGTACTTTGTAGAAGACGCTTAATAAAGTTCATTCCATTGACTCGTATTAGTTCGCGGGACAGATCCAATATGGCGGCGACGCTGACGTACGGTCCAGCGCTCAATGAGGGGTCTATGTATATATGTCTATGGATACGCCGGGTAGCGAGGAGCTCATTCCTAAACGAGGCTCCACCTCCATTATCTGGAACTGGTTTGGTTTTAAAAATTCTGATGCGGAGCAGCAAATTACAAAATGCAAGGTTTGCAAACAAATAGTGCATAAAAAGGACAGTAACATCACTAATTTGTTCCGCCACCTCAAACACAAGCACAAACCAGAATATGAAGAATGCCAGAAAATGCGCAAGGATGCAGAAGCACCGTTGACTTCATCCAAAGAGTCCGGTAAAAAAACAACAACAACTCAGATAAAACTTGCCGATGCATTATAGTCAAAAAGATTAGGCTGAATTGTCATTTTTTATCGTTTTATCGTTAGCGTATGATAACAAAACATTGGTGAAATGAACGAGTTCCGCGGCAGATAATGCGTTATTTAGAGGCTGTGTTTCGGTGCCCCAGTCACTTCCACTATATGGATATATGTGGATCGAAATAACGTCTGATCAACTCCAAATGACACCAAAGTTATATGGGTGAGTAAACGATCGTATTTTATGCCAAAAACAAAGTCCAGGTTGTGAAAAACGGTAATTCCCCTTTAAGCTAAATTGGTGCTTCTGTGTTAGATCTAGGAGCTAGTCTGATGTGCAGCTCCCCAGAAACGTAACCACACGTTGCAACGATTCAGACCGCAACAACCGTAACTGGTCCGATATGCTTTTCCTCGTCCGCATCTCTCGCAGGCCGGACAGAAAATTGATTCTCCCCCTGCCTCTGACACACGATCTAATGATGAGGGATTTCGGTAAAAGTATTAACTGTCAGTTCCAACGTGATCGGGTCAGTTCAGGTCCCACATGGCCTGAAGCACATAGAGAAATGCAGTGCAGTATACTAGCACGCCGGCTTGCATTTTATTGGACCACCCAAAATAAGAAACAGAATGCTGCAATTGTGCAATCTGTTTGCTGTATGAGTGCTGTACTTGTTTTTTATGAAAGTAGTTCATTGATAGTTTGTGTTGTTTTTCTTGTTATTTACCTCAGATCACATATTCATTTTATTGTGCAGATTTTTTTAAATATGTCATGATATCTCTGCATTATGAAAAAAATAGTTTTCAATCTCACAGTGAAAAGCTGCACAGTAATACCAATTTTAGTGGACTTCATGTTATTAGCCGCAAAGCGCATTCCTTTAATGCAACCTGACACAAAGCTTTCAGTGGCTTGCCTTACTAATCTGTTATGATGTGTGTATATATAACAGCAATTAACAATAGGGTGATCCGTGTGGGTTTGACATATAATGTTTCACCATCCACTCATCCTGTAAGATATACCTACCGGTGACGGCTGTTGCATGGCTGACTTTATTCGGGGAAACAAAACAACGGGAAACGAAATCAACAAACTGCATTTCAATATGTGTGAAGTGGGAGTGCATTCCTCCCACATACCATCAGAGGATAAGTCATGAGCTTCACAGCACTTAAAGGTGTTTGAGAAAAAAAACAACAACTGCCTTCCACTTTTTGGACCAAGATCTGATTTGTATTTCTTCCAGGAGCAAATCTCTCTGTCTGGCAAAGCAGTGGGAAGCGAGCTGCGTTCTGAAGGCGCAGGAATAAAAAAGGGATGGTGCAACATCAGTCGGCGTTTCAGACGTCCCTTTTCCTGAAATAACTCAAACGTAGTCTCGCGCGCAGACTTTGCATCGAGTCTTTAAGTCGGGACCCGAGCTACTGGCAAACAGAAGTAAGATGAGACTGTGAGCTTACTTATTTCTAAAAATAATCCAAAATAATGAAGCCGCTGTAGGCGAGTCACAGATATGCCTGCTGCTCTTCTTACCTGCTCTTGGAAGTTCTGAAAAATTCAGACTCTTTCTAAAGTTTTTTGGCGAAACATCAGATTTGATTTGAAGTCATTCGCCCTCAAGCCATGACATTGACTTGTCTGACTTTAATTGTAGACAGCCACAATCAGAACTTACTAGCTAATAGTGTGCTGCACAGTCTGATCACTTCCAATGGCCTGATGGAGAAGTGATGCAGAGGGTAGGGAGAGAGTGGAAAACTCAGGAATGCATTTCATTAGATTAGTATATGACCAAGAGTGCAGAATGAGTCAGTAACAATGACAAATTCCACCATATCCACAATAAAGAGTCTGGTTCTTATCAAATAACAACAAGCCAGCATCTCCAGCAGCTGGCTGCTTCGCCCATGCTGTGTAAAAGAGCGTTACCACAGGTCCTTCCTACCTGCAGCTGAGAGCCTGCTCCCAGTACACCACACACACACTGGACAGTCACAACACAAACCCTTAATATCTTGTGCAAACACTTATGATTGCATATCCTTTATTCTCTATGTCACTATGTCAAATTGATCTGTTTCCATACGGACATACGTACGACTTCCATTGTATTTCATTTTCTACTTGTTTAATGCTTATTTCTTCTTATCTCCCGTGTGCACTGTCCTTAAACTACCTGCTGCTGCAACTGCCACAGTGCAGATCCACCCCCCACAGTGGGATAAATAAAAGGATTATCTGATGGTATCTTAAAGCGGCGCCAAAACAACATTTGTGCTATTGTTGGGTCAGATGCTGGTATATATGTGTGACATATAGGGAGGACGTATATAAAAACACGTCCAATGATTCTGGTTGCATTTTGAGAGAGAGAAGAAAACTGTTTATGGAGCAAACATTCTGGCTCTGTTTTTCATTCAGAGCTGTGACTGACATTTGCCTCCGTGGAAATTGTTTGTTGCAGCGCTCAACATTTTTACCTACATACTGTGATGATTTTCGTATTCAGAATATTCAATTACACAATTTTTTTCTGCCGGCTTCACCTCAAGCTACTTGGGGTTGATGTCACTCTCAGATTCACATTCTACAGCACAGGTGCCAAACATACGGCCCGCGGGGCAAAACCGGCCCGCCAGAGGGTCTAGTCTGGCCCGCGGCATGAATTTCCAAAGTGTGAAAATTACATAGAAGACTGCAATTTTTCAATGAAAATAACTTCTGTCCACTTCTCTAACTAAAACAGTAGACAAATTAGGAATAGAACACAACACTGAGACTCAGGTCTAAACAGCAGACAGCAATGTGCCCAAATTACGCTTATTTTTCTTAAGAAATTTCGCTTTTTTTAAAGGATAGTTTATTAAATGTAAACATTCTCCTAATTTACTTGTACTTCTTTGCGCTAAAACAAATGGAAAACAAAAACTGGAGTTGTCATTATCTATAGGTTATCATGCTATTATGTTACTGGTCCTTACCGCTCGAGATCAGTTTGACACCCCTGGTCGAGAGGCATGATAGCTGGTCTGAGCAACATTTAGGCTTTAAGGTAAATGGCAGCTTTAGCATTCTCACAGCAATAGTGCTGCAGTGCTGACGTTCCTGTTTAGCATGTATTACACTGACAACGCATGTCGGAAAGCATCGGAAGCCGACACCGCTCAGATGCTGGAGAGCAGAACTCTGGCAATTGCGCTTTACTTTCTAGCTCTCTGTTTCATTCTGTTCTCAGCCGTTTGTGGCACTTTTTGTGCAGACAATATTTCAGTTTCAGTGTCTATGACAGTCGGCCCTCACTAAAGCAATTAGAATTTATCCCCTTGGGATTATGATACTCAATATTGTTGTTAATAAAGAACATTTTTCATGACAAACTGGAGAGGCTGGATGGAGCTAGACAAAAACCGGATCATCCAACTTTTAGTTCAAGCCTATGAGCCAGTCATTGATGCACAATGTTTGGCTGAGTGAATATGTTGATCTACTGGTGTAGCAAGGCATCATTACCATCACCACCAGATACCATGAATGTTTGGTAGTTAGAATGTCAGCAGTTAGAACTATATCACATGGCCAGGAACCAATAAAATACATAATGCATGCTGCCATAACAAAAACATGTATTAACTATGCAAGTCTTTTCCAATTGCAGGAGTTTCATAAATCACAGAATAGCTCGAAGCTGTGACACAAGCTGCTTTATAAAATGGGCATAATGAAAAAGTGAGGTTACAGGGTTCAAATGTAACTGTGGAGCAGTGAGTTGGGTCTGTCTGATGTCTTACAACAAAGGAATCTTCACTAAAACATCACATGACAGGTTAAATATGACATCAAGTGGTGTGCTGAGTTTCACCCTCCTCTCCAGAATGTTGAAATTGATTAATTAGAACAGGCCCGGGGGCTGAAAATGATTCGGTATTTTACCAGAAAAGAGCAAAAAGCTGATGCCTGATAACTCGGTGTAGCAGAAACAGCATCTTTCCTCTTCCTTTACTCATCTCATGACCCCTCCAGCTCATATTGCGACCCTGTAGGGTGTACTAATCCCCAGCTTGTCTGCCAATGATTTGGCTGCTTCCAGCTTTCTTTAGAGGTCCTCGCCAAGTGGCAGGGCTCCGAATCAAAGTGACAAGTTTCTGCACTGATAGACGTCAGACTCACTGGATCTAAGTGTGATGGCACCAAACAGGAGTAAGGAGGGAGGTGTCCTCTTTCCTATATACAGATCATTCTTGTGTCTCACTTGCACAGAAAGGTGCTTGGACACTTATGTGGATGCAGATTCGTTAAAACCCTTCCTGTTATCAGTGCTTTTAGAAGTTGATAAGTAATAACACTCCAAAGAAGCACACGTTTCATTTACAGAGGGAGAACTAGTCTCGAGCTCTCTGTGGCCTTCAGTAGTGAAGAGACAAATTCTTTATTCGTCCTTTCGTCTTTACACTCCTTGCATGAATGGACAGGCAGATAAACTGTAAGAACTATAGCAAGCGTCAATAACAATATGAAGTGTCTCAAGATGCAAGCACCAAGGTGATGGTGGCAAGGAAAACGTTTAACTTTTAACAGGAAGAAATATGGAGGGACCCATCTGGCTAAGGTCGGCCGTGTAGGCAGAAAAAGGGAGAGGAGAGAGCGGCAGGAGGAACGAGATAAACATACATCTGTCATAGATACATACATCTGACTAAAGAGTACATGTGGAATCTGATGGTGATAGAATTACAAGATACAGCTGATGATGATACATGACAGTTTGATAATGAATATAAATTAAGCTGCTAGTGGCAGCTGTAGTTCTATTACAGGCGACTGTAGGGATTTTGTATAAGAAGCATCATGGGTAGGTTGAACGATGATGCATTCGGGTAGGAGTGGATAACTGCAGGCCATGAGTGAGCAAGTGGCAGTAGGTCACAACTGACAGAAATACAGATGTATACTTAAAAACAAATGCTATGAAGTAATACTCAATATATACAAATAAATTCCAAACTAAGATTTGTTAACTGTTAAGGGCATAACTTGAATATTTAGCTTCCTGTGACAAGTAGTCTAGTAGTTTGGTTAATCCTGCGCTCTGCTCTACCTACACCTAACTCTTAGAAAGAAATGTTTGATTACACACTAGTTCTATTACAGGTGAGTTAGGTGAGTTCATTTTTTCCTACCCTCACTGTCCTATGGGGCCGCTCCACGGAACAGTAGTCAATGGCAACTGTAAAACATCTTGATGTCAACAAAACTTCCCCCATTCCCATCCACTAACATTGAGGAGGTGTGGCTTGTGACCTATACTCCAGCCAGCCAGCACCAGGGGGTGGTGGTCCACATGTTTTGGCTTCACTTTTAAGGAGCTGTCATGCCGTCCAATTTTTGTACATTCTGTGATATAAACATGAACAAAACATACACTTACTAGTCATTGAAAGTATATAATTACACACTGACATTTTTCAGCACATCCCCTTTAACTTCTATCACTGATTGTGTTCAGCTACCACTCCTACGATCTTCACTGCTTCAGCTACACGTCCTACTTTATTTCCCTCTTGAACTTCAACTTTAGCCTCTATTTTTTATTTTTTTTCTCTTTCTCAGTGCCTTGCCATTTTACAAATCTCAGCCTCAAAAGGTCAGTACATTTAGACTGTCTCAATTGTGCCAACTTTAGACTTTTTAACAGTGGAGAGCACACAACGACTGTAACCTTTTCCTAAATGTTATAAATAATTTTTTTATGTAACAAATACAGAATGGTCACCAAACTGAGGCAGATTTCCCTAATATCCAATGACTCACTTAGGCTGCAGAAATGAATGGACACGCGAGCTAACACAACTCTAACATAATCTTGAACAGCTTTATTATGGTCCAGTGAACACAGGCCAAGAGGCTGCTTTCTTTTTTTGCACACCGATAAACACACCAAGGAAGACGTGCTGCCAGGCACAGCGTGTGTGGATTTATCAGGTCACTCGTACAAACAATAGGAGTGCACTTATTGATTCACAGCAAGCCAGGCAAGGGATAAGCAAAGCAAAAATGGCATGCTTGCAAAACCCCGACAATACTGAAGCAGTGACTTTACATGCATGCTAAAATAGAAACACGGAACGCTCAGGTCAGCGCAATCAAGTTGTCTCTGGAAGCCCACAAAAGAAATTATCAATATGCCTGTGTTGAACCAAAAAGAAACAAAAGTGAAAATGTATCAAGATTTAAAAAGAAGTGCATCAAAATATAGAAATACAATGAGAAAAAAAACACTGCTCATGTATGTGTGAGCTTTTCATTTAGTTCAGTGGTGATATACGCTGGCACCGTAATCCTGCTGGGTGAAACAGTGCATAAGGAAAATATATTCTTTAAAAGGCTTATTCAAGATATATGACTCAAAAGTGACATTAATACCATAGTACACTTTGGTGTCGTCTCAGCTGGCTGGGCACTTCTGAATTTGTGCTCCCTGGTGTGTACTGCGCAGCTGGCACATATGTAAACTGGACAAGCTGAGATCTCCACGGAGCTTTTCCGTCTCTACAGATACCTCTGTGATCTATCTGTGCGGGAGCGCTGGGATTCCCAGATGGTTCAAAACATGTGTCGGGAAATTAAAGCAACTGTTCGCAAAGATGACACATTCAGCAGAAAACTAGCCAAGCGAGTCGGAGTGTAGATGGATCTCGGGAACTGCTGGACGTAAACAGGCCGCCATTAATGCGATGGCATCTCCCTTAGATGTCTGTGTGTTGGAATGCAAGCCTTCTCAGTTTTCTCAGACTTAGATCCCAGCAGCACCAACAGTAGCATGCTGTTACATACCAACGCTTTAGTACTTTTGATCTGATGACGTTATGCGGTGTATCCAAGATAATCCTTTGTGCTTTACGTACACGTGGCTGAACGAACTCACTCCCGGTGGATGGTTGGTGCAGGTGGAGGGGTAAATAAATGAGAGTGGTAGAGTAAAGGAAGGAGACTTGCAATGATTGTAAACTATAGATTATGGTTGTTGCATTAGTCATTACGCGTCCAAGCTCTGACACCAACACAGCGCTGTAGCGTTTTATAGACTAATCCGGCGATCAAAGCGCGTTCCGCCATCTTGCACCGCTGTCATTACTGGGGTGGCAGGTCATAATGACTTGCTGTCTGCTGACATGAACAGCAGCATGGGTAGTTGGATGGACGATGTCAGGCACTGGCTTCCTGTTACAAACGTAACGCGTTTGAAGCACCTTGTACTTTGCTAAGGTTACTGCACTAGCCAGCTAGCATAGTCAATTAACAGTTACATTCAGTTGTTACTCATTGAATTGAATTTCACATCTCACATGCTCGTCACAATAACGCCACAGTAAGTGGACTCATTTATTCCCCACACCACAGGCTCTAATGAGTCCAGCCCACTAACATCACCTGAATGGTGTTAACTAAGCTGTAGGCTAATCATTGTAAGATTAATAGAAAGTGGTTGATATTAACAAAAACCTATCCTGCTCTTGTTGTTGGGAACACAGCTCCTCCTGTTAATATTCTTAATCCACTTCTAGAAAAACATCTTGGTACTCTGTGTACTATGTATGATCTCAGACAGGGTCAGTCTTTATGAGGTAAAGGCTTGCTTTTTTCACGTTCAGGTTTTTTTCCCCGAAGTTCAGGTTTGTCACTATGGTTGGAGAAGTAAAGATACTTCTTGGTTTCCTAAACATCATTGCCACAAAAAAAATAAAAACTTCGTGAAGCATGTCTGACCTTTTTGCATGTGTGGTTTATGCGTCGCCTTTAGATAACCTTTTTGTGTGGAGACCTTTTGGATTTGCAGGGTTTACGTCCCTTTAACTGTTTTTGATCGCTCTGACGCAGTCTTACTCTTGTCTAAGAGCAGGGAATTAACACAACAGACACGTCCACTCTATACTATAAAAGAAATCTTGTTCCATTCAGATTTTGCTGCATTCTGCAGACTGCATTCCACTCTGCATGGCAGTCTGACCTTCACAGCAAAGAATAAAACTTACATTCTGTTCTCTTCAATTTAATTCAGAATTCTCACTGAGAAAAAATGCTACATGTCCAACTACAGCGTTAAATAGAAAGTGAAGTAAATGGTAAATGGCCTTGCTTTTATATAGCGCTTTTCTACCTATTGGTACTCAAAGCGCTTTACAGTCATAGACACATCTACCCATTCGCTCACACAAGCACACACACATTCACACACCAGTGCCACGCACTGGGAGCAACTGGGGGTTCAGTGTCTTGCTCAAGGACACTTCGGCATGTGGCACATTCCGGGGATCGAACCGCTAACCCTCTGGTTCGTGGACAACCCGCTCTACCTACTGAGCCACAGCCGCCCCAGAAGTAAAGGTACATCGATCAGGCATAACATTATGACCACCTTCCTAATATTTTGTATGTCTCCCTTGTGGCTCCAAAACAGTTGTGATCTCATGGACAGAGAATGGACATGGGCCTACTGAGTCCTGTGGCGTCTGGCAACAGAATGTTGTTAGTGGGGGCCTTTGGGTCCTATGGGTTGAGGGGAGGGGCCTCTGTGGATCATCCCACAGATACTTGAGCTGATCTAGGGAATTTGGAGGCCAGGTCAACACCTTGTGCTGTTCTTCATGTTTTTTGAGTTGTTCCTAAAGTGTTTTTGTGTGTGTGTCTGTGTCAGGCTGCATCCTGCTGGGGATGGCTGCTGCCATCAAGGAGTGTCATTGCTATGGGGTGGGGGTGCCTGGTCTTGTCTAGGTGGGTGCTACATGTTTAAGTAACATCCACATGAATGACAGGTCCAAACGTTTCCCAGCAGAACATTGGATTGTCACAAGATGGTCACTGTTATTCACTTCTCCTGTCAGTGGTTTTAATGTTGTGGCTGATCGGTGTGTGATGTCATCAGATTAAAAACATTAATAGCTTTGGTGTGTAATCAGCTCGTTACTGTTGTTACTGCTGTTGTTAAAGGATTAATGGGAGCAAAAATAAGACAAACTTCTGATACAGGCAGTTGTATTCAGCTGTTTTTTTTTTTTTTTTTTTTTTCCACTAATATTTAATTTTTGTAAAGATGTTGGATCATTTATTGAAATGAAAGGGTTAGGGAGTGTTCTCTAGGTGGAGATGTTAGCAACATTTTGTGATATTTCAGACGCCCAAAAGTTTGGAAAGCACTGGTCCAAAGTGTTCCACAGAAGATCAGTTCTTGACAAAATATATTGGTTACCCTCCACCACTGACCGCCACTGTGGTATGATTAACTGTTATGGTTCTAAATTTCTGATCTTCACTTGCCTTCTGGCTACATAAAGAGCTCTACTTCCTGCACTGAAAATTAGCTTTGGACTGTGAGGTGTGGAAAGGCCCAATATGGATGTAATTCCTAGCTGCAGGTCAGCACAGTGGGTATCTCCTGCAGAACTGGCTGTACAGATATATTTAGCCTTTATTTAAACACAACAGCTTCTCCCCTGAATCGTGGTGATAGCACCAGGCATGGGCTCCCAGAAAATTATGATGCTGCTGCAAAGTTGCCACAACTTGTCAAGCCCTTAAGGAGAAGAATCTTTGTGTTCCTGTCCTGCGTTGTTCATTAGTGAGCTGTTGGCCATGGGCTGAGAGTGTGTACTGTATGTAGAGGGAGGGACACATTCGCTTGACAGCTGAGACAGCTAAGGCAGCACAGGAGGGGGGGAAGAAAAAAAAAGCTGACTGGAGTGCTGCTATAAAATCTGCATCCTCATCATCCACTGAGCTGTATATAAAAATCACCCCAGTTTCCGGTGGTAGTTTGCCCTGCTTCATGAGCTTGTTAGGGGAAAGTCACAGGCATCAGTAAATTCTCTGCAGAGTTTTATCTTTTTGTTCATGGAAGGCAGGGTACACGCTGTCTTCAAATGCCAGCTTCTCACTGACTGAGCATATTTGGATGCTTTGTGAACTAAATCTAAGTCTATGATTAGATTGTTGTTGACTGGCCAAACTGAAACATGTCTTACAATATTGCTCCAGTAGACCATGTTTTGCTCACTTAACATTTTTTGCGGCCTTCTTCTATCAGTTTGGTGAGTTTGTACACTTGTATATATTGAAATTTAGAACATATATTTTTTTTTCTGCTCTCAGTTTGAGGAGAAAATACTGTCTCTGCTCCACATGGGTTCACCTGGCTCGCCAAGCTGGCTATCAGTGTGGTGACTTTGGTGGTAGAATCTTGTTTTCTTGATAAATATTTGAGGAAACTCTGTTTTAATCACAAGTCAGTCAACTGTATCAGTCACTCCCATTGGCTGCCCATTCAAAATTGAAGTGAGTTCCACTTTGTACACTCCCACTATGAGTTGCCAAAGATTTTTTTTTGCCTATATATGTACTACAACTCACTGAATATCATTAAAATGCCATGGCTTCCTGCCAGAACATCGCTGCTAGTCTCCCCTTGTGTGTGTCCCTTTAAAACCCAAAGGTGTGCTTACAACTGGCACTGATTATACACCAGTCAGGCATAACATTATCACCACTGACAGGAGAAGTAAATAACATTGACCATCTTGTGACAATTCAATGTTGTGCTGGGAAACTTTTGGACCTGGCATTCATGTGGATGTTACTTAGACATGCGCCACCCACCTAGACCAGACCAGACACCCCCACCCCATAGCAATGACACTCCTTGATGGCAGCAGCCATCCCCCAGCAGGATGCAGCCTGACACAGGCACACACACAAAAAAAAAAAAAAAAAACATGAGGAACAGCACAAGGTGTTGACCTGGCCTCCAGATTCACTAGATCCCAAACTGATCAAGTATCTGTGGGATGATCCACAGAGGCTCCTCCCCTCAACCCATAGGACCCAAAGGCCCCCACTAACAACATTCTGTTGCCAGACACCACAGGAAACCCTCAGAAGGAGCATGTCCATTGTCTGATAAGGCGCAACTGTTTTGGAGGCACAAGGGAGACCTACAAAATATTAGGAAGGTGGTCATAATGTTATGCCTGATCGTAACTCTATGTGGCATGTTTCATAAGTATATTTGTGCTCTTTTTACTTACCTAGCTGGGCCTCAAATCATTTCTGCAGAGCGCGTTCTTAAGTCAAAATGTGTCACTGACTGTTTGGCATGTAGAGTCAAGGGGTAAACAAACAAAAACCAAAAGATTAAAAACCAGAAACACTGCAAAAAAGTCAGACTCCCACACTATAATGTTAATTGTACCCCGTGATGCCTCTATTGCTGCTTCCACTCCTCTCCTTGAGGATCCTAGCCCTGGGCTTGGCAGCAGTTTACTGTCTCACATAGTGAGGTCACATGGGGAGTCATTCTGGCAGCTTCTGCCATCAGAGCTTGCCAGTCTTTTTCTCTCAGCCATCGGTACACAGTGCCAAAGTGAGAAATGAAGCATGTTATCTGTAACTAATACGGTCTATCTCTGCTGAGGGATTATCTGACATCTCAGACCAGCTCTCTGCTGCACTGCGTCCACGGGCAGAAAGAAATGCCGCTGATGTACTGCATCTGAAAGAGCACCACGAGAGGCGTCAGGCTGAAGCCAGGGCAGCTGTAAAACTGTTTGATATTTTAATCAGCAGATTCGGGCATGGCATTGCTAGACACGAAGCGGCTTGGTGACAAACCAAGAGTTGTTGAGCCGCCTGCAGTCTCAGCAGGGGCTGCCAGTAGAAACTCAGTTTGATCTACTTTTGACAGGGTGAATTTGCCCCTGTTTCATTTTCAGCTTAAAGTTTAAAAATGTAGATTTAAAGAAATGTTGATCACACTTTGACTCATTCTGTTGCAGATTTTCATACCTCTTTTCACAAGTCACTACATTCTGAGTGTCGGGCTGCAGCAACATACTGTAAGTAATAGCTCCACGGACAGAGCAAAACAAACAGCAAACGCTCATATCTTCCAGGCATGTAGTTGACAAAACTGCAGATCAGTGGGTGTCAATTTATTTACCAAACACATCGGAGTTCAAGCTTGCAGTCAAATAGTGTTTCAGAACATGCAGTTTGTTCGTGTGTTCGAGTGTTGCCCTGGGGAAGGCTATGCCACCCTCTGTTATTCCTCTTCGTATGGCAGCTGTTCCAGGCTGTGGACATGCTGGGGAAAACACTAAAGTTGGTTGAGATAATAACTTTCACAGTGGTATGCTTCGAATTCTCTTGCAACTCAGAATTGTAAAAACATGAGTTTAAAAACTATATCCCTTGCTCAAGTTATAATTACAGAATTATGCTATTTGGTTCTGCAGTGATTGTGTCAATGACTTTTAATAGGCATCCTTATATGAGTGGTTTACCACCGCTGGTAAAATGTGGGGGTGTCAGTTCTCATCTGGTACTCGGTGTGCTCTTCTTCTCGTGCTGGAAGGTGTTACGGATAGATACATGAAGTATGTAGGGTTTTCATTTGCAAACAAATCTATTTCACTATTTTAGACATCTCACTTATTTCACAATTATGATTTGATGAAGAAATGTTGTTTATTAAAGAGGAACTACTGTTTTTTGCAGCCTGGACCTTATTTCTGGCATAAAATATGATCGTTTACTCACCCAGATAACTTTTGTGTAGTTTGTATTCCTTCGGTAGATAATTAGATCAGTGTATATCCATATAGTGGGAGTGACTGGGGCACCGAAACGCAGCCTCTAAATAACACATTATCTGCTACGACGCTTGTTCATTTCACTAATATTTTGTTATCGTACGCTAGTACTATTCCCCGTTGAGTCCGGAGTTAGTTAATAGCAAATTACAGGTAATCAAGCTGACCGTCGTGGGTGCTCACGGCACTCAAAGACGACATCATCCAGGTCAGAAGACATCATCCGGGGTCTGTAGGTCAATGATAACGGGTAACTCCGGACTCAACGGGAATAGCACTAGTGTATCACAACAAAATATTGGTGAAATGAACGAGTTCTGCGGCAGATAATGCGTTATTTAGAGGCTGCGTTTCGGTGCCCCAGTCACTCCCACTACACGGATATACGCTGATCAAATTATCTCCCGAAGGAATACAAATTACACAAAAGTTATATGGGTGAGTAAACGATCGAATTTTATGCCAGAAATAAGGTCCAGGTTGTAAAAAACAGTAGTTCCCCTTTAAGATGGCTTTACTGTCCATGCTTTTTTTTAACCATGTCACCTCCAAAAGTATTCCTTTATTTTGCCTTTTGCATCTTCATTGTGATTGTCTGTTCATGGAACATGTAACCAATAAAGCTGAAACAATGGCAACTGGACTTGTGTGGTTTCTTGGTTGAGTGGTGAAATGTCTTCAAGAACTTAACTTAACTTGTAATGATATATTGAGGTTAGAGGGTAAGTCTCTATAGGCTTTGCTCTCCTTAATTTTAGTTCCCATCCAGTATGGTCTGAGAGTGGAGCCACGCGGAGCCGCGTTATCGATTACCCTCCCACACTTCCACCAGACTCACATTTTCGTTTAATTAATTCTACACTCTGCTTTACTTCTACCAGTTAGAAAGTTGAAAGTTAGAAATGTTGGGTTATGCGCTGTACTTATTTATTTATTTATTTTACTACTCTTTACAGAGTGGTTGGCATGGTAACTGTTAGTCATCATGAGGTCACATCCTGCTAACTAAAACGAAACTTAACAGAAAAAATAGACACTTGAACACGCCGCTGTATTATATTAACAACCTAAAATGAGAGAAACTATCCTTGAATTTTTTTCTTTTGACGTGTATTTTAGTGTTTCAGTTTGTCCCAAGTCCCATACACTAACATGGATTAGGTGGAGCTTATGACCTGTACTACAGCCAGACACCAGGGAGAGCTCTACTTGCTTTGGCTTCACTTTTGAAGAGCAGCTCCATCATCCATTTTTATATACATATATGCTCCACCATAAACACTTGATCTGCGTAGCCTTGCCATGATGCCCAGAACATGTTCTGCCATCCCCTCAGAAGATTTCTGAAGGTCTGGTAGAGTGACCATAGGGTTTTTGATCAGTTATTCACATTGGCAATCTCTAGTAAGCATCCTGGTGTTTTCAAACCTCTTCCATTTCACAATTATTGAGGTCACTATGCCCGTGGGAACAGTCAAGGCTTTAGAAAGAGTTTTGGCCTCACACAGATGTCTACATGGAACTTCTTGTACTCCATGGTTTGGTTTTTATTCTGACATGCAGTGTGGATTGTGTGTGCCTTTTCTAAACTGTGTCAAATAAATGCATTTGACTAAAATAGAGTCAAGTTCGAGACACTTCTCAAGGATAAATAAAGCAAACACGACCCACTTTTTCCCCTTCAGCGAAAGACCTGCACGCTTTTGTGAATTTAAGTTTTGCACTTTTAATACATTTTCATTAAGAGACATCACTCAATTCCCTTTATCATCATGGGTTACTGGAGATTGTTATTGATACAATTTAATGATGGACTGTTTGTAAAGGATGTATACTGTGCCATGTTGCTGTGAACTCTACGTGGCGTTCAACCAAACAAAGCATCAACGCGTTGTGTAGATAGAAGACCATCTGCTGCTGGGTAGATCATCAGTAACGTCAGTATCTTCCAGGACGATCGCGAGGAAGGGTCGGATTAGAAATAGGCCTGTGATTGTTAAGATTTGAGGATCAGGGGAGAGCAAGGCTTTAATCTTTGCCACTTTAATAGGCTGGGTGCACCTCCTGTTTGAAGGAAGTACCATAATGAGCTTGGTGTGAGTAGAACAGCCAGGATGTTATTTTAGTGGCAAGTGCTAATTTGTTAAAGGCATCCAAAGATAGCATCTAGGGAGATTGTCTCAAACTGAGTGATTATAAGTGGATCACGGAAAGTGCACGGTAAACAGGAACTAGAACACTAAAGCAATCCTGACTGCCTTTTTGGTTTTCTTAGTGTTTTGCCTGTTAAAGACTACAAACGGATTCAGTCCCTTCATGCGTTTTTACTGATTCCCGTCACACATTTTACTTGTGTAGTTGTGTTGCTTGTGTAGTAACGCAATGAATTTGATTAGGTTAAGGCTCTTGACTTTTCCAGATTTCAACAAGTTGCCGTTTATCATTGTTCTGACTCACATTTAATATCAGGCAATCTTTTATGTTTACTTCAACAGAATTTTGCGATTCTGGTTGAAAACCCATGCTGGCCTAGAGTGGAATGTTTAGTGCGTGAACAATCGGAGAGCAAGGTAGCAGTACCTTGTGTTTATCTGCCCATCTGCAAATAGATATTGGTGTTTATACGCTATTTTCCTATTTATTTTGCAGATCCCACAGGTGTGGACTGTTTCTTACATTTTATATGTAGAAATCAAGAAACTGATATTTTCGACTATCGCGCTGCAGCAGCCGCTGGCATGAAATCACTATATGGCAACGTTTAAAAATCACACAATCACTATGACTTGCTGTTTACATCACATTTTGTCACGCTGCATCGGTGTGACCATTGTGACTCGTTAGGTGTGACGGCTGGTGCGGCTGCAGCAATCCATCTTCATGTGCAACTCCTTCAGATTAACTGTGTAACAAAAACTGATCCCCAAAGAAAGTCTGGAGCTGGTGCTGTCACATCCAGCTCTGTAGCACCTGGTCGTGATTTACTGTATCTTTGGGTTTTGGGCATTTCCTGATTTATTTTTTCAAGTTACTAACTCTCTGTCATTTCCGATGCCTTTCACTTCCCCCATGTGGTTGCTGTCCCTGATTGTTAGCCCCGCCCTGATGTGTCTCACCTGTGCCTCATTGTTCCCCTTGTATTTAGTCTCTGTGTTTCCTTCCCACTTTGCCAGTTTGTCTTTGTGCCTCCTGTCAGAAACGCTCAAGTCTATTCATCATGTGGTTTATGCTTTTTCTGTTCCTCGGGTTTTTTGGACTTTGTCTGCCTGCTTTTTAAGTAAAGACTCTCTATCCACCACCTGTGTGCGTTTGAGTCCACCTCTAACCAGTACCTCGTAAACAGACACTCAAGGACTAGTCTGGAAGCCAGCCCGAACTTTTCTAGGCCGCGTTATGAAAAGGTGTTCAGGGGTCGCTCCGTGAGGAACTGATTATGCCCTGAAAAAGATCTGCAGGACCAATCAAACTGTTTGGGTGGGCTTTATCTGCTGATGGACAGAAGAGTAACAGTCATACACGTCATCTGAGCGCTGTGGATTGGAATTTGTTAACATTTCTAATTGGTTGTAGGACTGTTAAATGAATAGTCATAGTCTGCTTTTTCTAGTTAGATGCCAAACTCCAATTTGTTGTGTATGTAAAGTTGAATCTAATCAACTCTAAATTGCGTGCCGAGGCATATTTTCCTCTGTACTGGTTAAAACGCACCCCATAATGAAAATCCCAATGAAGTGTTGCCGGACTCATAATCTAATAAGAATACAGCGTGGCCATGGGAGGGCACTCAAGGGGATAAGAACAGAAAATAGAACACACATAAATAAGTCTGTGAAGATTCTCAGTCATCCAGGTCATGGTATGATGCAGATTCATGTGAACGCCTTATTCTTGTCTTGTTCTCTGGGATGGTAAGAATCTAATATACTGGATGGTTGGCTTTGCCTGTCAGCGTTCTACCAATGTCAGCGTTTGATTTTGGAAACGATTTTCAGTTTTCAATTTTGGCAGGACTGGGGGCTGATCGCAAATTCGAGCAAATGAGCTAAATGTTGAAGGGAGTCATAAGAGTGTGTGGAGTTGCTCATTTTTTACCTCAGTTTATATTCACTGTCCTTGGGATGGTTTGCATAACTAGCTGAAAAAATATGTCACCAGGCACCAGCTGTGTGCTTATTTAAAAATGAGATCTGTCTCTGATATGACTGCTTGATCTTGAAATGGGACAGCAAATCCAACATAATCGAATGACTGATGAAGGTATCGGCTTGATTTTATTAAACGAAAGGAAAAAGAAAGCTAGAGTAAAGGAACTTTTCATGGTGACAATGGGTCAAATTACTTTCATGTTACGTTTAGTGTATAAATGGGTCATTTTAGTGTACAGAGAATTAACGCCTGACTCCTCCTGTGTACTCACCCTTGAGCAGCATTTTAGTGTCGCTGAGCTCATTTAGTGTCTCCTCCCTGTCATCCATTGTGTGTCCAACCAAGTCACTAGCACTGTTCCTGCCCAAAAATAAATGTCTGACATCATAGGTCACTATTTCCCACTGTGGTTGGAGGAGAAAGTAATAAAGCATGTAAGAAGTAGAAGAAGAGTTATTGTTTTTTGTTTTTTTTTTGTGGCTTGTCAGAAATATTTAGTGCAGCTGTAAAGTTTTGGTTACTGAAAGGACAAAAGGTTGGGCCAACGCTGGGAATAATGGACACTTCTGTCTAAGACAGTA
Organism: Chelon labrosus; assembly: GCF_963514085.1. NCBI lineage: Eukaryota > Metazoa > Chordata > Actinopteri > Mugiliformes > Mugilidae > Chelon > Chelon labrosus. The sequence goes on from NC_140353.1 coordinate 20,754,882, forward strand.
TTTGTTTTTCACATTTACAGAATAAAGTCAAACAACTGAAAACCCACATGCCTTGTAGCCATCCTCAGTAATATCACACAGAGGGGACACATGACAATAAAACGCTGTGTACCTCCCAACAGCTTTGTAATGACTAAATGCCCAGAAGGTTGAGGTTTTCAAACATAAGACAGGTTTATTAAAGAAGACAAACTATATCCATCTGTGCCTTACACCACCAGGGTATTATTTCATTTCCTGTTAGCTCTTTTGTATTTTTCTTTTATCCACTCAACAGGTATTAAGTCAACGTGCATGGACGATTTAAATGCAAATGACTGAAAGTGCTGAGGCTGTGCGCAGGGCAGAGACAAGTGAAGTCATATACTGGAACAGAGCTTTATTAGTACCACTACAAGAGAAAGGAAGCAGGAGAAGAAGCAAGTGTCAAGAGCTGCTGTAAGGCTGAAAAGACAAGTTGAGGAGGACCAAGAGGAACGGAGAGGACACGTATGCAGTCCTGATTGACGCAATCTACGAATGTCCATTAAAAGTTTCCGTTCCAACCTGTAGCACTGGCTCTCTCTGACAGCAGCAGCTCTTCTGGGATAAAAGGGTAATGTCTGAACAAAATCCGATTTCAGCGAGAAACTCAGACTCAGTTTCTGTGAAGTTCATTTTAATGCTGCATAAATCTGAATGACCAATATCGAATACAATACTGCGATATCCTCACTCAGTCAGTTCGTCACTTTAGTAAGAGACATTAGTATCACCATTTGGAAAAGCTAGCACAGGTCAAAGGTCACAATTTCATATTCTTAATAGGGTTTGTGACTGTATTCCAGAATATTATTAAAACAAAGCTAAAACAAAGACAACTGGACGTATCTGAGCTTTCTGGAAGAGGTTTCATCGCTCATCCAAACAATAGCATGTTACCAAACTAAATTACAATGGAGGTGACGTGGTAAACATTGTACCTGCTTCACATCAGTGTGCTAGCATATGTGTGAAGAACCTTTCGTGCCAACTTAAATGTGGTATATGCCTGAGAACCACCTGAAACCCACAAAGACTGGACATATACACATTTTTTTCCCATCCCATGGAATTTGGAAGCTTAAAATTCGAGTGCCATTTGGGATGACGGGCCAATTAAACCAAAATGCAAGTAAGTCTAGAGTTTAGCTAAGATGGAGGCATGTCACTATTTTGGCTTTTGCCTTTGGCTTTCTCCGTGATGGGTGCATTAGAGTCTGACAAATTGTGAGGAAAGAGAGGGAATCACGCTGAGGCGTTTTTCCCCATGCGCTGTCTCGCTGCTACCAATCGGGGTGCCCTCGTACTATTTAATTGGTGCCATATTTATGTGGGTGATCGAGGAAAACTGTTCTCAATAGAGTTGAAAAATGGTGGAGGGTGACGCAGAGCAGATGCCTTGTCATTATTCAGCCTTGATATAATTTTTTTCCCCAATCGTCATGTGCAGTACAGCAGCAGAAAAATTCCCTCTGGACCAAAACACATTTTCCCTATAGACCATCATTATTAACCTATAAAATGTAAAACTGCACCTGCGGCTGAAAACAACACATACATTTACTACTACTATAAATTTTCTTCCATGGACGTTTCATATATATAAAACCCATAGACTGTAAATAAAGATGGGCAGTGGAACAGCTCCTCAAAAGTGAAGCCAAAGCAAGTAGAGCTCCCCCTGGTGACTGGCTGCAGTATAGGTCATAAGCTCCACCCCCCTCAATGCTAGTGGATGGGACTAAAACATTAAAATATATGCCAAATAAATTTTTTTCTAAGATGGTTTCAGTCATTTTATGCAGTTAAAATAAGCTAGTTAGTTTTTTGACGCTATAGAAACAGGATGTGACCTCATGATGCCTACCGGTTGCTATGCCAACCGCTCTGTTGCCCAACTGCTCTCTTAGCAAAGCAACTGGTAGTCATCATCTGAGAGTTGGAAAAAAATAAATAAGTACAGTGTCTGAGTTAACATTTCTTTGAAACTGGTGGAGGTAGAACAGAGCGTAGTATTAATTAAACGAAAACACAAGTAAGTCCAGAGGAAATGTGAGCGGGTCATCGATAACGCGGCTCCGCATGGCTCCAGTCTTGGACCATGCTGCACAGACTCTGTCTCCAAACCGCCCATATCCCCGGCAAACCCGCGTCCGTTTGGCCAACGCAAGGGAGTGTGGATGCTTTGTCCATATTTATATACAGTCTACGATCAAACCTCTCCAGCTCCTAGAAAAAGTATCTATTTTTTGTGACAACACCACAGTGTCTCAAGCGCAAACCCATGGGTCAAAAAGGCAAGTGCACACTTGCAGTGGGCCACAAATATCTCCTACCCGTTTGTCACTTTATCGTAAACTCATGTCCCTGTCGACAACCTGCAGGAATGATACATCCTGGGCGATGTGATTGGTCGGTAGTAAGAGTCCAATCTATCTAATAATAATGTACTTTGAAGTTGTGACCAGGTTTCGAGTTGACCACTCCAACACTTGTTATCTCTCACTCCGCCCCCGGTGACCCTTGCGCGGTCTTCCACCAGTTGTGGCGTTATCCTACCAGATAAGGTCCCCTGTCAGTCACATCAACCCCTGGGACATCGTGACATTTGGTGAGTAGAACAATGTCACAGCTGCTTACCTGACCTTTCACAAAGGCTACTGCAACACCATGTTGGAGGAGCTGCAGAGGTGCCCTCACCTGCATTCGTGGCCGAGGCAATCTCAAACTCAATTTGTGCCCTTGACTAAAGGCTGTTATGATGCTGTGGACAAAACAAATGTGCTTCTTCCATTCTCCACCTGCAAGCTTGTTAGCACATGTATCTTCATATGTAAACAGCATATGGGTGACTGTTATATATATGTAAAGAATGACTGTTTAGTGATAGCATTTTCTGTGTTACACCTACAAATGTTCATCTTCAAGTCCTCCGTATCAGGTTCAAATGAGCCTCTAACTGCAGCAAAACCGAAGAAATGGTCAGTGGTGATTTCTTGGAAATAATTACCTGCTGTTAAGAAATGCAAGGCACCATGACAAAAATTGCCTTTGCTAACACTGCCACCCGGTGCACATAAAAATTTCTACACCTTTTTTTTTTCTCCCCCCTGCAAGATACCAAACGCCCCTTCTCAGTCCCAAAAAGTAAACATGATGCAGCTCCTCCACAATGCCAAAATCGCACCACTTCATTCATTCCATACATACAAGCGTAACTGCAAACATTATCCAATGAAAGAAGCATGGAAGTAAACAGATTTTTAACTGCATTTCCCTAATCAGGCCTGCTCTTAGTTTGCCACTATTCTTAGTCCAGCAGAGTTTACAGACCTTGAATGCTAATGGTGTTATTAAGATGCAGTGCATGCAAGCACTGTGCAGGGACTCTATGGCTCTATGCAGAAAGCAAAGCCAAGACATGTATTCACACGCTCTGAACTAACAGCTTAGCATATACAACATAAACACGCTATTCGTCTTTAGGGATTTTGTAGGCTTTAAGATGTATCCCTTGTTATCTTGGTCCACCCAGCTCTGAATGTCAATAACTCTGACCTGTCTGCCCTTTCCCTTCCCATCGCTGGTATTTATTTTCATTATTGCTCGTCATCACACAGGCAACTGATTGAACCTGTTCCTGTTAATCATCAGTTTTCATCCAATCATCACTTCGACACTTAAGCAATCTAAAAATTCACACTTGCGCATTGTTGCAGATCTTTGATTGGGCTATCTATATGCAAATGATCCGTGAAACTCAACAGTGACTCAGTGTATAGGAGGTTTTTGTCGGGAACTCTGCGCCGACAAAACATGCGCAACTCAACATTATCTATTTAACCGAGTCACATATTCAATAAGTTATGATGAAGCGTTGTTGGATTTTTATTTACTCGCAACGGCCTCAGATAACTCTAACATATGTGTGTTTACAGCTGGCTAGCTGCTGAATGTGCACAGCTTTTAGAAGCTGGATAATTCCCAAGGCTGCCAGAGTGCCTAAACAGCACATATCAGAGCACGGCATGCAAATCTTCCACATGATCGCCACTGAAACAAGGAGGAGATGAGTAACATTTAATGCAATTTAATGTTACGGTTTCAAGTGTTCATGAGTACAATTACTTGAGATGCTACTTGTAATTGATACAAATGCCTAAGATGCCAGACATGCTGCAGTTTCCACTCATATTACAACATAATATATCATTGCCTAGATTTAATTAAAAAAGGTTTAGTGCCATTGCCACCCTGGAGACCGCTGCCCAGGGACCAGACCGCACCTTTATTAAAATGCAACCTGCCTTCATTTTCAGAAGGCTGCCGAGCATGGTGTCGTTCAGTGAAGACGTTACAGTACTACACGTTGTGTTACAGTAAAATTTTCATCACAGTAACATCAGTGTTTACTGACTCACATTAATGGGGCCGCTATTTACACTCTAGGTCATAGTCTTTGGTTAAGCAGAAGAAGAAAAAAAACCAAATGTCATTCTGGCCTTGTGATGGACAAGGAGAATTATTGTTTTTCCACCCACATGTCTCGTATGCATAAATCCAAGGTTGTTTATTTTGGCCTTACAGCTGTGTAGCTGCTGCTGGGTGGTTTGGAGGCATGTTTTCATACCAGGAATGAGAAAAGCATTAAAATAAAAGTTTAAGTGTCATCGCTGTGCTTTCATCTCACGGTAAAATGCTTGAAGTAGCAAAAACCGCAGTTCCGCTCTACTGTAGACATACCTCGGGAGTGTGCTGTATGTGTACTGTTTAGAATCAGGACGACCTCCTGCAGTCTATATTCTGTCAACTAAAAATACAAAGCCTCACTAAGATGACACATAATTAGTGTATATTACAGAAAAGATATAAATGTAACTCTTTTTGCTTCTCACATTATTTATGTCATTAATAAAATCACTATATTTCACTGAAAATACAGTTAGTATTTGGTGTGTTCTTATTCTCACGGATCCTCTCTGACCCCAGCCACTCCAGCTTTAGACTATTTTCACAGCACCCAGACTCGAGCCAGCAGGTTCAGGGACAGTTTTTATCTACGATCCATCAGGCTGTTTTCAGACACATTCCTCTTTTTATTCCTATTTCTGCACATCGGTTATATGTTTGGAAGGCATATACACTTTATATATCAAGAAGAAATCCCATTGTCACAGTCATTTCATGAGAAGAGGTAAAACAATATTTTATCTGAACTTTATGGGCAACAGTGTATTTATTTTTGTCACATGTTTTTATTCTGTTTTTTATTCTATTTTTGCTTCTCTGAAGCTGAGCTGACTCCGTGCACACAGAATTTCATTACTGGTATTGATGCTGCATTGTTACAGAGCATTTGACAATAAAGAAAATTGAATCTTGAATCATTTCACAATTTATAAGATGAACCTATTTTTTTTTCACTGTAGCTACCCATGTGCACACTATAAGTGGGTCTAGAAATGTCCAGATGTACGTAACTAAATTAATGCTAATGAAAGTACAGTATTACAGCTATTTTCTATTTAGTTATTACTAAATTAAAGGCTGAACTTGGAATTAAGTCATGCTACAGTACATATGAAGAGAGCTTCTGATGTAGCACTTCATCTGCTGATAAAGGTCAGTGTGTTGTGGTTATTATTTATTTATTTTTTTCCAGAATTGACATAGATACTTCATTAAGTCTGAAGTGTAAATCCAAATTACATATTTGGGCTTTGAAAAAACTAAAAGACCATTCTTTAAAATGCAGTTAGCGAAGAAACAAGTCCCTAATACGACTAAAACTCTTAACACATCTGAATACCAGACCATTAATCCAATAATTAATATTATTAATTAATAATTAAGTCATTTACATAAATCTCAACACATGGAGGAACCAGTTTGTTGTTGCTCCCAAGCAAGCAATCAAGAAAAATGAGCGTCCCGAGACGGAGTGTGAGCAACAACATTGTTAAGATATGAAAGAAGGTCAGGGCCTGAGGGCAGACAGATAACAAAACAAAGAGCAGCTGATCTACAGGAGCAGATGAAAGACAGTGCTATATGAAAGAAGCATGAAGATTCCTCTTGAGATCACATTAGCATATGAAATGTTAGTAAAGAACGCACTGAGATTTTTCCTTAGCATGCATTATTCTATGGTATAGGAATTTTCTATGTAATGCTTGACATATGCATTATCTCTGCAATTAGGCTCAAAGCTGTTGCTTCTGTTCTACAGATCACTGCACTCTTTATCTAAATGCAGCTCAGCCAACTGTGAAACATATCAAACATGCTCTGCAAATGGGATTTACCAGGTGTCAGCAGTAAATCACGAGCTCGGAAAGTTAGTTTTTGCTGTGGTTATTTGATCCATCTTCATGGAATCATTTACAACATTTACAACAACTCAATACTTTGCTGTCTGTCATTATACCCGACCTCATTAGGAGCATGATCACGTTCTCTTTTATTACTGCCTACCCTCATAGCCTATCATCTTACACCAATACACCAATCAGGCATAACATTATGACCACCTTCTTAATATTGTGTAGGTCTCCCTTGTGCCTCTAAAACAGTTGTGTCTCATCAGAGAATGGACATGGGCCTTCTGAGGGTGTCCTGTGGTGTCTGGCAACAGGATGTTGTTAGTGGGGTCCTTTGGGTCCTATGGGTTGAGGGGAGGGTTCTCTGTGGATCATCCCACAGATACTTGATCAGTTTGGGATCTAGAGAATTTGGAAGTCAGGTCAACACCTTGTGCTGTTCTTCTCCTGTCAGTGGTTTTAATGTTGCGGCTGATCAGTGTGTATTCAAGTTTTAATTCTACTTATGTAAATATAGAAAAATATTCAGTGTGACATACCTTGCAATCAGCAGTTTGTACTGTGTTTCTTACAATCCTGCCACACAATCTATTACAGTTTTGGCTATTTTTAAAATTTCTGCCGGAAAAAAATAAAAAAACATCCATATTCAGTAAGCAACACCAACACCAACAACCTTGGGGTCTCGCAGAGAATGGATAACAAGTGGATAACAGAGAATTTTTAAATAAAACAAATTACAGAGTCTTGTTGGATAATTTCTCTACTGCAAAGCTGTCTAGTTTGATGCAGCAGAAAAACGAAAAACAATATCCTACAACCAGCTCTTCACTGAATGTGCCAGGTTGGGTTAACCTTGTAAACATAGTGGTGGGTTTCAGATTTAATAACATTACTCTTTTTATTGGAAAGATTAACGATAATATTCATCAGTTAGCAACCAAGACTACCTGTGAAATACCTTAAAATGTTTTTCAAGACACATACTGGGGAAGTTACCGGACTGGCCTCCAAATTCACTAGATCCCAAACTGATCAAGTATCTGTGGGATGATCCACAGAGGCCCCTCCCCTCAGCCCATAGGACCCAAAGGCCCCCATTAACAACATTCTGTTGCCAGACACCACAGGACACCCTCAGAAGGCCCATGTCCATGACTCACAACTGTTTTGGAGGCACAAGGGAGACTTACACAGGAAGGCATTAGGAAGGTGGTCATAATGTTATGCCTGATTGGTCTATGTGTTATGTGACATCTTGTACAGACATACATCATGCAGTCTTGTTAGAATAACTGCAGGCAGTAATATTCCAATTCATATAGAAGCTGTAAATCTGATTTTCTGTAGCAGCATTTTTGTAGAACGCCTCTAAGCATCCGTTTGCCTAAAACACTAAAAGGAAAATTCCCTAAAAGCTGCTATGTTTAAGACAAAATGCCTGTTTCTGATATTCGTCAGTGATTCAGGCAGACAGATGGGATGTCTCAGTGAACCCTCTTGCCAAAACTCTCTGCATGCTCGTCACGCTCATGCGTCCCATTAGACCATGTTTTTTTTTTTTTTACATCTCTGCATCTGCATCAGAGCAGCCCAGCTGGAGCCCACCTTCAGGTTAGGGCCATTTGACACAGACGGTTATCAGATCGTATTATCAGAGAGCAGCCATGTCCGGACCAGCACTGGGCACACACAAGGCCTGATAAGAGGCCTCCATGCCAGATGGTGGGTCATGTTTTTCCTCAGCCCCGCTGGACCAGAGAGTTCAGTAGCTGTAGGCCAGCCGGAGGAGTCAGGCTGTGTAAACGGGATAAAAAGAGATACTATGGACTGGACACTATTTGCTTTTCTCTTTAGTTTTTGTGTAATGAATGGATTCAGGGGCCAGCTCAGCAGAATGGAGAAAGTTTTGGTTTGGTTCATTGTGACTGGTGCTGTCTTGGAGGACTCAGACTTTAAGGGGGCATTGAGTGCAGACCGTCTTTCCACTACTATGTCATTTTTGTCAGCACATTAAAAGTTAAAAGATAAAATACTTAAATGGAATATCAAACCATAACAATAGCATATGTGCATACAAAATAGTTTGATGGAATTCAAACTATTTATCCAATTTATATATATAAAAAAGTTGGTATGTAACATGGTTGGCTTGTTAATATAACAATGAACTCAAAGATGCAAATCTGATAATGCCTGACAGTTGAATAAGAATACTGTGATGTTTTAAGATTGCCAGAAATAAGACATCACAATTTTCCTTATGACATTTTAGCTAGGTGTCACAGAAAACAATAACTGTTGTCTGTAAGAAGGAAATTAAAAAGTTTAACATAGTTAGCACAACAAAGCCTTTTAAGGAGGATGATGGGGTGGATGGTTGGGTGTACAAAGCTTCAGAAACCAGACATAAATACATGCATTTGGTTCACAAATACACTCAAGCCCTTGGCAAATGGAAGTGTGTGTTTTATAGTCACCTGAGTTTTGAATCTGGCATTCATGCTGTTGCACCGGTAGCTACGTGTGTTGTGGCAACAAGCAATGACTGATTTGCCTGTGCTGAGAAAGGCAGGAACCATGGCAAGCCTAAGGGGAAAAACCTAGGAAGAGGCCAAGAAAAGATTGTGATACCCTAAATAAAAAAAAAAAAAAGAAGGACAAACATGGACTACTGTTGTGGCTTTAGAAAGCAGTGACAGAAGAGATATGACAGAGGGCACACATAGAAGTGGTCTTCCTGATCTTGGACAGGTTGGTATCATGAAATGTTTGGAGATTGCTATGTAGCTACCACATCTACTCTACCTAAACAATAGGTTGTTACAATGGAACTGTGAGAATAGCTCAGTATTTTACTCTATTTCTATCTATACTCTATTTCTGAATTCTAGAAATTTACAGAATTCAAATTTGCTAGAAGGCATATATCACATGGATATTTGCACACGTTTTATGTATCTTTTTACATTCTACTTCTAAGATTTTATATTGTTAGGCATTTGGGTGGACTGCAAAAGAAGAATTTCATTGGCTGGTTGGTAACAATGACCATGAACTTTTCCTAGCCTGGTCATGTGGTAGCTGCACTGGGACACCTATATTTCTAGTTGCCGCTTTGAGATTTTATAGACGAGGAGCCAAAACTATCCTGTGGAGAGATTATGTACTTTGGCTAAGTACAGTTATTTCTGGTTTGTTTTCATTTAGCTGGAAGAACTTTCGAGGCATTCAGGCTGACATTCGGTGAGGGAGGTGGGTTTGTTTTCATTTCGGTGTTCTGTACACATCTGAATTGGACAGTTTGCTGGTGTTCATTTTTCCACCTGTCCTCCTGTGTTTGTCGTAGGGTGCAGCTGGAAGGCTGTCAGCAGGAGAGCTGCTACCCCTCTGGCCAGGACCAGCTACCCTGCCACCAGCAGCAAAGCTTTGAGCATCCTCACCTCTGTTGCCAGATTTAGCTTGGGTGCATTTAAAAGCCCTGAGTTTTTGACGTTAGGGGTCAGCAACGCGAGTAACGATGCCTTCACTTTACATTTATTTGCTCTACCCCAAGACAATGGCACAGGAAATGCTGCAATGGGACATACAGTACATGGAAAACATTATAATAAATATTATGTTTGAAGAAAATATATCCTAATGGAAGCATCTTAATAGGAAACTATCCAAATATGGAGCCTTGGGGAACACCACAGGTCAGCATACAATATACACCAGACTAAAGCAGTAACCCTCAAAGCAACCAACCCAAAATTCTGAGCTGAGCTATGATAATGAATAATAATAATAATATAAATAATAATAAAGTAACAACCAAAAGTATCAGCTCTTAATAGCTCATAGTCAGCTACCTTAACTAAGGCTGTTTCTGTCATGGTATTGACTTTTGAACATTTTCTCTGTTTGGCTGTCCTTGCATTTCCTGTTTCTACTTTGAAAGTCTCTTCCTTGGTGGTTTGTGTCTTGCTTTACTTCCTGTGTTTTCCCTCCATTTGGTTTGGTTTTCTGATTGGTTTCTCCTTGTGTGCTCCTCTCACTAGTCTCACCTGTGTCTCATTATTCTCAGCATGCATGTATATAGTTCTGCCTTTCCCTTTGTCCTTTGACAGTTTGTCCATTCTTTCGTCAGCTATCTTATTCTTGAGTTAACTGACTGTGTACCCTTGTCTCTCCTGGCATTTCTGTTCACTTTCTGAGTTTTGTCTTGCTTTTGTTTTATTTGCAGTCTTTGGTTTCTTGTGTACATGTCCTCAGTTTGGGTCCTACTTCCTGGCTACACTTGTGACAGTTCCTCTGCTCTTAAGGGACTGAAAACCTGTCTGAAAGCCAGTTAAAATTTTCATATTTTAAGTAAACCACTTTTGTTTTTTTGAAGATTTTTGCACAATACGATAATTTTCCGGTGTCCGTGGCTGGATTTTTAGCACCTATTTCCAAACCGTTCTGTCAGAAGTTGTGCAGTGCGATCGTTTTAGAGTCAGTCATTGTTGGTTAGGTTGACAGGCTTGTCGCTACAGTGTGGTGTATTCGGTAAACCATACATTTATGGATTATCTTCCAGTTTAACCAGCAATGTAAATACGTTTCTGTAAGAGTGTAGTTCTCCAATTATTAGAATTATTAAGTGTTTTTCTATGCGTGTCTTTCCTCCACTTGCTTTGCCAGCGTGGGTGCCGTCCTGTGTGAGTGACTGAGACAACAAGAACCATGACAACACTTGAGAGCCGGAGAGCAAGGCAAATGTTGATTTCCCCTCCTGACGAGCTGTGCAAACTTGTAATAAAAATGTGCGGTAGGTAATTAGGAGAGGAACTCATTCAGTAAATATCACTTTAGCTCCACGTCATTAGCAGAGACATAAACCTAAATAACGTACAACATTAATAAATCATTTAACTCATCATTAACCTCGAATGCTTAACCAGCCACATTTTGCTTTTCTTTATTTCCTTTTTGGAGAGTGGGGATGCATTGCAAGGGGAGTAGATGTGGCAATAATTGCATTGTTAACTCACCTTTTGTAGCACAGCAACAAAACGTATCGTCTGTACCTGGGTTTCTCAGCAGTGAGGTACTGCCCACGCATTTATTTTGAGATGTGCAAAACACAGGGGGCTCAGGAAGCGTGTGTTTAACATCCATTCTCTGTCGTCGCCCACGAATAGATAAACTTTCAGCTGCGCTTTTTTATTTTATTTTTCAAGTTTGGCGTGGTAAAAGTACACAGTCAGTAAATGTACCATCATGGCATTTGTTTTCTTGTATAACACGATGCAAATGAACTGCAAGCTGTGGAAATTTAGCGGCATAGTTTGAATGCACTGTGGCAATGTTCCAGTTCTGTGTAAAATACAATTTAATGTCAGTAACAAGTGTGGTGGACATGAATTCTTTAGCCTGAACTCTTTGGCCTTTCTGTGTGTTTTATCCAGTATTTGCAGATGGGCTCACAGCACAGTACTGAGAGTAGCAAATGAGCAAAGATCTTTTTTCTACTTATCTACCAGAGGTCACATTGTTCAATCCTTACTCCTAGCTCCCAGGAACTGGCCCTGTAAGAATACTTCAGATTATATTACATACATCAATCAGGCATAACATTATGACCACTGACAGGAGACGTAAATAACATTTACCATCTTGTGACAATTCAGTGTTCTGCTGGGAAACTTTTGGACCTGGTATTCATGTGCATGTTATTTCTACATGTACCAGCAATGGTAGTAATGCCACTGCTTGATGGCAGCAGACATTCCCAGCATCCCCAGCTACCAACATCCTGTTGCCAGACAACACAGGACACCCTCAGAAGGCCCATGTCCATTCTCTGATGAGTCCCAACTGTTATATATAACAAATAATAATAATATAACAAAAAGCTAAAAATCAACAATAAAAAATAGAGAACTAAAACAAAGAACAAAAATCTATACACAGTATTTACAAAAATTATAAGTGACTATTAAAAGTGAATATTAAAAAAAAAAGTTAACTTAGATTGCAATGAAATGTAATGAAATTACAACCAATAACCAAACAAGCATGTGCAAATGTGTAAGAAAAACAAAAGTCCAGAGTGTCATCTGTCACACACAGATGAGGAGTTGTACAAACTGATGGCTTGGGGCAGGAAGGATTTCCTGTAGCGTTCTTTGAGACAACGAAGTTGTCTGAGCCTTCTGGAGAAGGTGCTCCGTTGTCTGTCTATTGTGTGGTGGAGAGGGTGGTCAGGATTATCCATGATTGATAACAGTTTGTTCAGAGTTCTCTTCTCCACCACTGATTCAAAAGTGTCCTGTCTGCAGCCAATGATAGAGCCAGCCTTCCTGATCAGTTTGTTCAGTCTGTTGGCGTCACTGGCTGCAATGCTGTTTCCCCAGCAGACCACAGCAGAGAAAAGTGTGCTGGCCACAACAGACTGGTAGAAAATTGATACATTTTATTGTGATTTATCAGTTTCCTGGGGATTTTATGTAAAGCACGTTGTAGCCCCTTGTTTTAAGAAGTACAATATGAATAAATAAAGTAAATTGTTATTATGAGAAGTCGTTTTATAACCTGCCAACAACAGTGCTGTAGAAATAGTTGTACAATATGCAATCTAGATAGATAGATAGATAGATAGACAACTTTATAAGTTCATTCATTCATTTTCTGCAGCTTGTCCTGTGAAGGGTTGCGGGGGGCTGGAGCCTATCCCAGCTGTCTCTGGGCGGGAGGCAGGGTCCACCCTGGACAGGTTGCCAGTCCATCGCAGGTCTAACGCAGAGACACATTAAAATTCAAATACACACTCACACCTACGGCCAATTTAGAATCACCAGTGAACCTAACCAGCATGTCTTTGGACAGTGGGAGGAAGCCGGAGTACCCGGAGAGAACTCACGCAGACACAGGGAGAACATTCAAACTCCACACAGAAAGGCCCAGTCGGCCTGGATTGGAACACGGAACCTTCTTGCTGTGAGGCATCAGTGCTAACCACCACACCCAAGATATGAAGTTATGATTTTATATCAATTTTAAATGTACGAACATAAATTAAAAATGACTTCACCTCTGAGCAAACTGATAAAAGTGATAGGATCCAGCTGAAAGCACCCGGTGACTTCTAATAAGTGCCCCTTGAGATGTTTGCAGATGGCCGTTTGCGAGGTCGGAATGAGCCTTGCATGACACTTGTATAAAACATTACAAACATGCCCTTGTACATGTGCAAAATTATTCATAACGTCGCGGAAAGGGCTCCTCGTGTGTGCAGTCGTGTACGATTAAACATTAAATACGACCTCAGCGGCATCATGTGTTACCAATCATTCATTCATTATGCATTATCTGTGCATACACCAGTAATGAATGCTTCATGCTTCATGATAAATTTGCAATGTACACAAATGCATTATGAAAGATTCAGCGTGTCATTACAGTGTGTTTCTATGTGCCTGCATATGTAGAGAGCTTATGAACAGGAATTAGAGCCGGTGAGCTTTTTAGACCACACTTAGTTATATAACTGTAGCCTTGTGGTTTAAGGACATTGGCAGTGACAGTTTCCTACTTGTCTTTTATGTCGAACTGCTTTGTTCAAATCACAAATGTGGATGCTTCTCAACACTTCTCTTATATTTAAAAATAGCCTCTCTATCTATCCCATTTTGTGGTGGTCTGGTGTGTAAGTTCCCCTTCTTGAGAAAGTTTCTACTCTTATAATGTCTTAAGCAATCGACCATGTGACGCCATGCTGGGGTCAAAAATGTCTTCTGATTGCTGCAGTTTAAGATGAAAACTGTTCCCATTTTGATAAAAGCGAAAGGCGTGAACGAGATTGCGTTATGCTCTGGAGGGGTCAGCACCTGTAGTACCCGAGCTATGTTGTTTTTCGCAACACGTTTGGTACTCCCCCTCCCCCGTGTAGGAACAATCACACTCTGATCTTGCCTATTCTGAGGCAGGTGCAATTAAATCCCACGCCCATTCTTTCGTCTAATCAATCGAAAATGAAACCACTAACAAATCACAACATCCTCTCCCAGCGGTAAATGCGCAGCACAGTGCATATACAGTGTATATCGACCCAGGTGACCAGTACTAATAGAGTACTGTTTCTTTCGTTCATGAATATAAGTCCTGCCTTTGATTTTCACCTGTAATTTCAGAATATTTCCTCAGTTAATGAACCTCCTCCCTAAACTGTTGACACCACTGACCGAAGTGACATTATTCTACTCTTTACTCTTTTGTTATCCAAGCTACTAACCGTGCACTCTTGTGCTATGTTCACACTGTGAGCCAAGTGTGGCTGATTACATTGTAGTGAAATGTTTACCTACACTGATCAGGCATAACATTATGACCACCTTCCTAATATTTTGTAGGTCTCCCTTGTGCCGCCAAAACAGTTGTGACTCATCAGAAAATGGACATGGGCCTTCTGAGGGTGTCCTGTGGTGGGTCCTATGGGTTGAGGGGTGGGGCCTCTGTGGATCATCCCACAGATACTTGATCAGTTTGGGATCTAGTGAATTTGGAGGCCAGGTCAACTCCTTGTGCTGTTCTTCGTGTTTTTTTGAGTTGTTCCTAAAGCGTTTTTGTGTGTGTGTCTGTGTCAGGCTGCATCCTGCTGGGGATGGCTGCTGCAGAGGTTTCATACTCCGCACAGGGCAGACTCCCTCAAACTGTTATATCATATCATCCACCTGAAGCATTATTTTTGTTGATAATGAATGAAGGCCACTGAGAGAACTTTATCAAACTACTGCACCGAGACTTACGAGCCAGCAGACAATAGACAGATAGAGAACACTGAATAGGTATTATACGCAAAGTTAAAAGAGGTTTCTCTCTTTTGCAAGCCTTTCATGAATCACAAGTCTCTTGTGGAAAATTAACTAATTCTTTGTGTCACTATTCCTCATTTGGAATCGATCCAGGTGGATGCATTGTTTCAATATTTAAAATGAAAGAATAATCATGCATAAAATAGCAGCTCAATGTGACTCTCAAAGCTGTGTATTTGACTCTATGAGGGAGGAGAGTAAAACAATGAGGCCTTGGAGAATACAACACCAACGCTGTTATTGATAAACCGATGAGTCTTTTGTCCACATTCCCACATCAACATTGAGATCGGTTTGTTCTGTGTAATTCTTTCTCATTTGCATTCATGTCCAGCGGGAGGGGAGTGTGATCTGGTAGATTCATCTTTTTCTACGTGGGGAAATCCTGCTTGAGAGTCCTTCATTCATTACATTGTCTGACACATCAGATAATTTACTGACTCTAAAAACAAACAAAGTGAGATTATGCTGCATTTCATTTGTATTCCGTGTGCGTGTCTGAAACATAAGTTTCATTTAGTTGTAGAGGGCTGGTGGGAAACGGCTTGTGGAGTACGATACCCCTCTGGTGGAGGACAGGTGTCATTGCAGGCATGACTTCACGTAGCCTTGTCCTTGATCTAAATGTGTCTGTGAAGGTTCTCAGTCATCCAGGTCATGGTATATCCAACAAAGGTTCAAAAAAGGGCAACTGGACTTGTAGAGTTTTTTGAGAAGACGTTTCACCACTCATCCGAGTAGCTTCTTCAGTTCTCGGGGACTGGTGGGAAGTCTGAGGTTTAAATAGGAACTCCTCCTGAAAAACCTTCCATGTTATGCTAATAACCAGAAGCTGCACCAGTTTCCACCTCCCTGTGCTGCGGTCACTCAAAAAGCCAGCTTCTAATAACTGTTCTGTTGTTTGGAGTATGTTGGTGACAAAGTTGCCTCATCATTTTATGACACTCCTCTAAACTGAATCGGCAGCTTCATATGTACACTGAACCTCACAGTTAAACTTTCATATCACATTACAGTATTTAAGACAGAAAAATAATGTTATACATTACCAGCCAAAAGTTGGTGCACTTTGGGCACTACTGTATTACTGTATCACTACCCTATATTGTAAAACAGCACTGCAGAGGTCAAAACTATAAAATTAAACGTGAGGAATTATGTTGTGGGACAAAAATAAAGACAACTTCGTATTTAAGACTCTGCAAACTAGCCACTGTTTGCCTTCATAACAGCTTTACACACTATTACCCAGGTGGAAGATCTTAACCAGATCATGTAGTCGTCTGGAATATTTTCCACCAGTTCCGAAGGAGTTTTCCGACATGGCTTCACTGTGCAGTGCAGCTCATCCCACACATCACACAGTCTATGACAGACTTCTCAAGATGTGCTCTCCTCTCACTATAACATTACAGCTCATTATACTTACATTGTATTTAAAGTAAATTTGAGACACGTATGAGAAGCTGATCCTTGTTTTAATTATGAGAAAAGATCTTCTGTCTACATGAAAAGATCTCATAATAATTATAAGATTCTAATTTTGAGATTATGTTTGTAATGATAACACACTTTGACATAATGACAAGATAAGTACCCCACCTCTCGCCCGATGACAGCTGGGATAGGCTCCAGCAGACCCCGCGACCCTTAACAGGAATAAGCGGTTATAGAAGATGAATGAATGAATGAATGAATGAATGAATGACAAGATAAGTATAGTAGACTAATAGGGTAAGGTAAATCACCTCCTCTGTTGTAATTGATAGTGAAGAAATTACAGTGTGTCTCCCACCAGGGTTTCTGTTTGCCTGGATTACAAAAGAACTGGTTGGTGGTGGACATTATAATGACACATTTAGTCACATAACTAAGAAAAAGAGGCAGTACAGGTTCACATCTAATGCTATAAATACTGTGACAGCAAGCTGTTCTTCATGTTTGTGGTAAATAAATAACAGCTTATTACACATTCTCTCAGCTTCTTGAACCCTCACCCATCGGTTTAACTTTTGGTTGTTAACTATATTCAGATGTATTATTTGATTATTCTTTTTTTCTTTGTTTGTAGGAAAACGGGTGATTTATTCATTTAAAGGTGCAGCTTCAAAGCGGGGTTTTATCAAAAGGGACACATGCGCAGTCACAGGGGTTAGACACATTATAATTCCACTTTCATGCTTTTCGTCAGCATGCACCAAGGCTAGGACTTTTCTGTAATCCTTCACATGGTTCAGGCTGATTTAAAATGACTCTCAGTATGGGCTTGGCATTGCGGACATAGCTTGCAGAATTCTACACATTGTGCTGCACATTGTTACGCTGGATACTTTCTAATCTGCACTTTCCGTGACATTTTATAACAAACCATTCCCAACTTTGAAAAACATATCCCCTGCTTCAAGAGACGGACCAAACGTCTGCACTGCTAATTTCCACTGTCCATAGACTTCTACGTTATAGTTACCGCCTCTCCCTCTGCAATTAAATGACTCACGTAGTCACCTTTACTCCATAACAGAATTGTTAAAGGGCACTCTGCTCTGTCGCGTCATGGGTTTCTACAGTAATGTCACTGCAGGTGCTTGCTTGCAGGTGTAATTTGAAAATTTGACTAAAGAAAGTGAGATAAAATGAAATGAAGGTGAACTCAAAGGTTTCTATAGCTTCTTTCTTTCCATGTGGTTTGATATTCGTGCATATCCGGTACATGTGTAAGATTCATTTGTAGTTCACCTTTTTCATAAAGTACCATTTGCTTCTTGTAATCCAATGATCGTTGTCTGTAGAAAAGTATTAAAATATAAACCCCGCCCTCTTATGAATAGCAACAACTGATAACAACCAAGGCCTTTTTGAGATCTTGACCTGACAATTACAAGCTCTTTTCTTATAATTCTTTTCTTTTTTTCTTGTAATTAGTTTTACTGTGCACACATTACGATTACAAACTGATCACACCCTTCATTAGCTTCTCTATTTCATACTTTAAAGTATGCCTTTTTATTTACATGAAGTAAATTCAGAGGTACGCACACAGGTACTTGTCAGTCTTCTGATTTTAATGCCCCATACGTTTCAACAGCAGTTAATCTTTAATAATCTTTATATCTGTTAATATATCGGCATCGCATTTGTTTAATTCCCACTGATGTATTTTATTACTAACTTATTACGCAGTTAAATTGTTGAGCATGTTGAGTTTGCCTTCTGTTGTGACATTTTTTAATTTTTTTTAAAGTGGAGGCTTCAGATAAGCCCATTCTGCCTCTCCCTGCACATAATACTATATGGTGATCTTTGCCTTTTGTTATTTTAAATTGTGAAAATTTAAAAAATAAAACATACAGATGTTAGCTTTAAGGCCATAACAACTGTGTTTAAGTACTAACCACATGAGGATATATAGTTAATACCTTACTGTACACTCAAGAGATTTTAAAATGAATTCCTGTAGGTGGTATTATTAGTTATTTTTGATATGAAATAAAGAGATGTAATAATTGTATGCGTCTTTTTTATTAATAAACAAACTGTAAAAATGAAACAACTGATGAAAATAACTTGCAGAAAACGACCATACACAATATTTGAATTTTGATGATGTAACCTTATAAACTGAACCCTGTGTAACCTTATGCAGCACTTTAATTGCATAAGGAAGCGGTGATGATTGTAAACATGTAACTCAAGAGCATTTTTATACACAGACACTGAATTAAAAGATAAATACTCAAAAAAATAATAATTGGAACGCACTTAAATATACATAACAATATCAAGGTGTGTTGCGACAGCAGAGTGGATATAATTAGCTCTCCCACTCTTCCCGGTGGAATAAACAACACCACCTTAAATCCTCGGTAAGGCCCGCTAATCCATAATCCTACTAGCCCTGCGCTGGCCATTTTAGTCCCTGTGCAAGGCCTGTCCAACCACACACAGGTCCGGGTGTGATGCAGAGCGTGTTGTAGCTCTGAGGTCTGATTGGCTTCCCCATAATTCATCGTCCCTGGTTGGCTCATCATCCAGCCTACAAGAAAAAATGCCAAATGTTGTCATTAGCAATAAGGGAAGTGGGCCAAGTAAGTTTGAGTCAGTTATAAACAGGAATGGTGCTGAGTTTAGCTTGCTACTCGTTACCATGGAATAAATCGTGCAAGGCCAAACTGTAGGTGCAACAAACACTTCATCTAATATCAGCAATGATTTAGAATTCATTATAGCAATAGCAGGATAAGTACGTACTAGACTAGAGGGTAGGAATCAGTGCAGAGAGATTCATTTGGTTCATTTATTTTTTTTGGTATCTCCTTATATAAAAATGGCATCCTCTTTTTAATCCTTATTACACTACTACAAAACAAGTGATCAAACTTGAACTTGTCCTAGCAATTCATAACTTATTAATGTGGATGAATGATATACAAATTATTGTGTTTCAAACAAGTACATTTGCTTATCTGAGACACAGCCTATTCTGTGACTGTATTTCTTCTTATTTTGGTGTGTTTTGTGCCATTTTTGAGAGAACCCATAAACATCACCTTGAGCTGGTGACAGCAATACTTATGGGCCACCTTACTTTCTGGAAGTATTGTTTATAATTTTCTTTAAATGGCCTGTAATGTTCATTTGAATGAATAAAGATAGAAACTCAGAAACCTATTGCATATATGCTACCATATGATACTCATCAACTATAGCAACAAACCCCATTTTACATTATCCGTAAAGTTAGTTCCAACTTACGTATCATATTAGCAAATTTTCCCCAGAATTGCATTAGCAAAGAAGAATTCACAAAAGAGGTCATATTTTTAAGTTTTAGGATGTGTTACATGCAAAAGAAATATCCAAAAACATTATAAAATCTTACCCCTTTGAACATATTGCTGGCTCACTCCCACAAGTCTCAGCCACTGAGATGCCTTGTGTTCGTGGTGGCAGACTTAGACTTGGTCTTCGGTCTGAATGGCTACGTCGAATGAACGGCCGAGGTCCTTGGATAGACACAGGAAGCCTTCCACGATTCCCCCAAGTACGTGAGAGAAATGAGACTCTGTTTGAGGTCCATGCTTGAGGAGGCTGGGGAACTGAACAAGGCTGGGCCTCAAACATGGATGGAGACACGGGGCAGAATACTGAGCGTACATTGCTGATCTTTCGAGCACTGGATGAGTCTTCATTGCTGTTCTCCCTTGACCATCGTTGTACCTTTGGTGAGGCCGGTGGAGATGGTGCTTTGAAAGGATATGAGGAGACTGGGTTTGAGTTTACAATGCTTTGCTTTGCAACAGGTGGGCTGGGGAGTCTCCTCTGAACAGCTGGTGGTGTAGAAAGTGTCCTGTTAACAGGGGAGTTTGCTGAAGAGGGTGGAGAAGGTTGCTTTCTGAAACTCTGAGGACTGGGAAGTCTTCGATGTAAGCTGCTTGGTGTAGAAGGTGTGGAAGGTAATGCTCGCCCCCTAGACACAGGTGGGGTGGCAGGTGGTTGGCTAGTGACTACTGAAGAAGGAGGCACTGTAGACGCAGTTGTGTTAAGTCCAGGCACTGAAATGTTGCCATTATGCTGTTGCTCTGTTGATTCAGCTTGACTGGCAGATGTTGCAACAAAACTTGTTGATGATCTCGATGACTGACAGTCTGGAGAGTGTCTTAGGTGTATGATCTTTCTGGCTTGCTGGTATGAGGAAACCTTTTGCAATTCCGGGTCTGTCCCTGGTTGAACATCTTGTTGGCTGACCTTTGATAGAGGGCATGTGTCATGCTGATCTGTGGCAGCAGGGGAAATAACCTTGGAAGCTTGTGGATAGCCTCCTTTGCTTGGCAGCACTGTCACCGACTGAACTGAGGCCCTCAGTCGCTGTGATACCACTGCCCTCTTTAACACAGGTGACTTGCCTACTTTTGTTGTCCCGTCTACTGCTGCACCACTTGAAATGCTTTCAACACTTTCAAAAGAATTGTCCATTAATACTTCAAGTGGAGGTGGAGGAAGATTATCCAGATCTAAATAATCAGTTTTCTCAGACGAATCAGCCTTACAACTAGTTTTTCCAGCACTAAGCACAGCTTCTACATTTCCTAAACCTGGTAACACTGGAACACCATACGCCCGTACACCTTTGAGAGGTCCCAGAACTTTAGGACCATCTAGCTCCTCTATTCCTTGACTGAAAGTATCGATCAATTTTCTGACTGAATTCCTGCCTCTATGAAGGCCAGATGATGGCCGTGGTGATGAAGGAGGGCTAGGCGGTGGGGTGGCTTTTATTGGACCCTTTGATGGTTTCTTGTCTTTCTGGTCCTCTTCTGCTTTACTGCTTACCTCCTGTTTTTTATTGTTGCACTTATTAAGGTGTGCTTGGTCTTTACATGGTTGGGCATTGCTGTTTTTCTCTAAGGAGGGATGTCTGCAGCTAATTGCTGGAGACTGTGCTGGTGACGTTCCTTGATTTTGTTTAAGTGGAGCAGTCCTCATGTTTCCGCCTGGTTTGCCTTTACCCATTCTCTGGAATCTCTGATTTAAATCCTTCTGTGTTCTTTCAAGTTCACGCAGAGTAGGATCTTCACCTTTGCTCCTCAAGGATTCCTCCGACCTGGAACGTCGAGACACTGGTGCCTTTTTCACTACTGCCTTCCGAACAGGTGCTGCTGTTTGTGGCCTCTTTGGAGATCGCACTTCCTCATCCGTCCACTCACGTCTGACGTTTTTTGGACTGCTTGGTACTTTTGGTTTTACACTAGACTGCTTTGTTGAGACAAATTGTATCCTCCCACTTATTGCATTTTTCATTTTGAGAGTCATTTCTATATTTTGAGGATTCTCGATGCGTTTTGGTGGCAGGCGACGTGGAGGTTGTTCACGGTTTACTGGTGAAGAATTTGAACGCTTTCTAAACACTACCTGAACATCACCCCTACTTCTTTCCTCTTCGTCATCATCATTGTCATCATCTTCTCCATCATCCAAGGAGACTGATCCTAGCAATGAGTCTCTTTGGTCATTAGCCATTATAGTACATGTGGAACCTATTGAATTTAGTGAGGTGAGGGAAACACTTGGACTTATTTGACTCACAATCTTGTTCCTTGACATTCCGTGTCTAATGTCCATAGATCTAAGACTTACAGGAGTAGTTCTGTTTGTCCCAGTGGACTCACAACTCTCTCGTCTGTGGCGTCTTTCAGATCCAGCAAGGGATTCACTCTCAGCCCCAATTCCGCTGTCCTCACTGAAGAGAGCAGAATCCTCTGGCCCAGGCTTGCGCAACGAGGCCATTTCAATACGAGTTAAAAGATGCATTAACCTAGACTCTACTGCACGCTTGACTTTGAGTTTCTCCTCTAAAAGCTCAGAGGTTGAGGCAAAGTATTCCACTGCCTCCTCCAAAGCAGAGTCCCCAATTGCTCCAACTGTCTGGCTCACATTTCGCATTCTCTGTGTTGTGTACTGAAGTAGTTGCTGCAGCAAATCCGGTGGGGGCTCAATATTAGCAGAGTCAGATTTCAGAGGTGTAGAGGATGAGAGATTTTTCATTTGGCTTGGCCAAGCAAGATGTTCGCCATTTTCTTTTAAAACTTTTTCACCCTCGTCTACCATCTCTTCCAGTCCCCGAATTATTTCCTCATAGCGTAGAGCCATGAAGGAGACCATAGGCTGCGCAGAAACCTGAGTTTGGGTTGCTTGTTCTAAAAGTCCAAGTAGAACGTCATATTTGTTTATGCTGGGATTCAAAAAGGCATAAGCTGCTTGATGAGCTTTTACCAAGGGTTCCGGAAAGTCCACTTTCTGCTCTGGAGGTAGTTTGCCCTTATCCTTTTCTTTCTTTTTAAGAACTTTTGCACTTTTGGGATTTTTCCTTGGTTTTCTGCTCGACTTTTTCTCTGATAAATCCTGCTTGTCATTGTTTTTCTCTTTCCTTTGTGGTACTGTGCTGGTGTCCATTCCTTGATTCCCCGATTTATCGATGTTAACTGCTTCCACGTTCACTTGCTCAGTCACAGATCTCCTTTTTTGTGGCGTCATTTGTGGCTCTTTTGGAAATACCTGGGTTTGTCCAACTGCCATTTTCTCCTTTGTATCTACATTTGTTGATCCATCTGAATTATGAGTCTCTCTGTCCTCACACTGTGGATCTCTGGGGCTTTCTTGAGGTGGAGCGGGTAGCATTCTGCCCTTCCTCATGGTACCCAGAGTTACAAAATTATTACCTTTGGATGGTGAGCAGCCCATTTTGGATGCTTTTAAATAAAAGACAGCAACACGGCGATGCAGGCAGTGCAACGAATGATGTAGAGAACAGGCAAAGTCCTTAGCCACCTGCTGTATCTATCATTTTCAGATGGCTGAGGTTGTTGAGTCTGATAAGATCCCTTTCCACAAAGAGGCTGCCAAGGCAAAATACGGCTTCCATTGTATAAATTGCTTCCACTTGTCACCGCTATGCAAAATAAATCCACAGATCGTTGTTCATCTTTATTCAGTTTTTCCTTGTAGCGTGCTCTAAAATACACCCTCCTGTACCTTACAAAGGACAAGCTGCTGAGAGGATTAGTGTGGCTTTCAGTGAACTTCTCAGCCTGCACATATGTCACGTTAGCGCATGTAAAACTCACCTACTTGTAAGACTTTAAGCTTATTTGCGTAATAAGGACTGGCCACAGGTGGCTTTGTATAGCCTGCAAAACAATATCTCTCTATTTAGCTCCTGGGCAGGACAGTAAAAGAAAATAAATCTTACTACAAATAAAAGTGTTTTTGTATTTTTAGCTATATCGTAAATCATCACCACTGTTTCTATTCTATTGCAGCTTGATGATTTAGCACTATGCTATGGATTCTACTGTAGTGCTATTATAAGTCAGTCAGTTATTTTTGGTGATTAAGTGATCTTCTTTTACTGTAACTTCTATATCTAGCATCAGTTTACTGGACCAGTGAGGTGAGCTTTGAAATACCTTGAACTGCCTCTGCCACTTTGTGGTAGACACTGACATTATGAAAAGGTTAGAATATTCCTTGTGTTGCCTTTCTGTTGAACTCTGACATGAAAATAACACCAATTACAAAGAAAAATAAAAGTTAAAATTTCATTGTTTGGATGACAAACACTTTTTAACTGTTTTACTGAAGTCTTTCAATCAAGTTCTTACATGGCCCAGTCATCATCAGTTTTCCATTGCATGATTTTTCTCCCTAAACTCCTAAATATTATTCGTGTGACTGTGTTATTATTATGATTTTTATGTAAAATATGTGTTGTGATGAGGATTACATTATGTGTTGGAAAAAAACAGCGCGTGTTGTAAATTACATGTGACACAGAGCATTGCTGAACAATATTTGCTTTTATTATCCATGGCACAAAACAACATCAATTTTGAAACCTAACTTATTTTTTTTTAAAAAGTGCACATCTAATCAGATGGTAGAAACTTGCTCCTTTCCTGCACTCTGTGTGCTGAAACCTACAAGCATTTTGAAATGGTATATGTTGAAATGGAAACTAACATTAACATTCATTGATCTTTCTAAAATTAGTGCTTTAAACTTATAGACGAACTGTGAAACTTGCATATAGATGCTTTCCTCTGTCCTTCATGGTCAAGAGCAGAGCATATTTCTGCCCAAATTGTGGGATCCAACATCATGTGCCGGTTTGTTACTGGTTAAGGCTCTGGGACCAGTCTAAGAATATTTACAGGTTGGTACCAGACCATTTAGTCTCTCATTTGCCAGAAAAAAAAAAAAAAAAAAAAGGTTTTCCAATACGATTCATGTTTTTTACCAAAACACAGCTGTCAGGGCCAACTTCCTGTATGATGCCAATGGGCTGAGCTGTGGTGACAGGTGTGCTTGTGGATGCAGAAGTCTCAGTAACACCTGTTAGTTCAATGTCTACTGTCCTGGGACCAAAACATCTGCAAAGCTGGGGCTCTGGCCCAAAGCAGCTTAGATATGTCTCCTGGTCTTGCAGAAACAATCTAGAGGAATACATGTCTGGTGTTCAGATTTCACAAACTAAACATGAATAAACATAATGTTTTACAACAATCTGGATATGATGAAATTTACCTGATGTATCTGCATTGTACCTCTGCTAGACTGCACACCATCAGGAAGGAGACTGTCCATCACCTCAATCTCCTTCTCAGTGACATACATCAGCTTCACACTACAGCACTCTTCCATTTGGAAGATCAATGCCTTTTGCCACTATTGAGTCAGCCTGCCGTTGAACAGCTGCACTAATCCCATCAGCTGGGCTTTTCTATGTCCCGCCTCCAGAAAGCTTCATGTGATCCTTTTGAATCCAATCTGAAAGGGAATTTTGCTCAAGAAAAAAGTTTTTCTTGGACCTGCACTGGGTAGTTGGCGCATCCCTGATGTCATGCACTGTGGTTGGGTACAGTGCTTTGAGGTAGGGTAGCAATGTGTTGAGATGAGCCCAGAGAGCTGATGGGTCGTGGCCATAGACTGTATAGCTATGGACAGCAGAACTGCTAATCAAAAGTGAAGCCAAAGCAAGAAGAGGTGACTGGCTGTAGTATTGGTCAAAAGCTCCACCTCCTCCATGTTCACGGATGGGACATGGGCCAAACTAAAATACACATCAAGTAAATTTTGTTCAAGGATGGTTTCTTTCATTTTAAGTGGTTAAAACAATGTTAATGCATCTTCAAGTGTCAATTTTTTGGATAAGTTTTGTTTTAGTTATTTATTTGACACTAACAGGATGTGACATAATGGCCATCACCAGTTGCCATGCCAGCCGCTCCATAAAGTGGTCCATGGGACTGTGAGAGTTGTAAAAAAAAATTCAAAATAGGTACAGTGTAGCGCACAGTATTAATTAAACGAAAACGCCAATGAGTCTGGCGGAAATGCAGTTGGGTCATCGATATGGCAGCCCGCCAGTGTCCAATTTACTCTGCCATGGTCACATAACAAATCGGAAATATTTTTGCACGTTTCAAACAGCGTTGTGCTTGCATTGTGTTTTCCCATTGCTCCCAAAAGCATATTTCCCCATTAGTCAGATCGTCTCGTCATTCATACATCTTTTGTTCCATCTTTTTTAGTCTTCTCTAATCTCCTCAACCATGCTTCACCATTCACAGAGGTCGGCAGTTTTCTTGTCCTTGCAGCCAGGGCACTAGCTGTACATGCACTCATTTCTCATTGTCTGTCTGCCATAAACTGGAGATTTGCATGTATTTTGCAAAGACATGTGTCTCTTTCCTTGATTGTTGGTTTAACAATCCAGAAATGGCGCTTTTTGCAAAATTTGCAGTAAGAAACTGCAATCTCAGGAAGCTTGATTCTAAACTTCTGCTGAAGTGTTCTCATGGACTCCAGCAGGAAGCATTTTTACATTCTTGCATTCTTTTCTTTCTCTTTGCAGTTGTCTCCTTCTTTCACGTTGTTATCCTACTGTTGTCACCATGCTCCAGAAATGTTGTCTTTTCCTGATTTTTTTGCCGATTTAGTTACATTGCATTTTTTTGGGTCCGTATTCCTAAAGATTCTGAGAATCCTCTCAGAGAGCTCCTAACTTAGCCTAAAAATTCCTAGCTAGGAGTCTTAGCTTAGGAGTGATTCCAGAAAATTCTCAGAGAACTCTGAGCAAGGAATGGACAGAAACTCTTATCTTAGTGAGGAGGTGTGGTTGACCCAGTTGCTAGGTATGAGTCATCATTTCAAGAGGTGTGATTGGTTGATCCTAAGAGCTAGATAAAAATACACTTTTGGTGATAATGGGCCCAGAATGGACCGTCAAATCAATAGACTTTATAATAGAATCTAATCTCTATGAAGACTGTGTAATCATAAATAATATTTTACATAAAAATAAATAAATAGTAAGCTATACTTTACAAATTATCCTACAAAATGTGTAAAAACTCCCACTTGCACAGTATTCACATGCTGATAGTTCTATTTATTTGCTTTCATTCATTTACCATGCTGGTCATTTTTCATCCATTTGGTATTAACGAGGGTAAAATGGCTCAGCTGTCATCAATTTCTGTGATTGCTAACCGGCCTAGAAGAAGCAGTGTTGGTTGGTGTTCAAATCTTCCACAAACCAAACAGCAATGGAGAAGAAATGAAGTAGGAAACCCAACTGGACAGAGGAACAGTGTTTGCTTCTGGCTCAACTGGTCAATGAGAATAAAAGTGTTTTGAGACGTAGATTTGGCCCCAAGTCATCACTGCTGCATTGAAAAGACAGTTCAATAAGGACCTTTATTAAAACCCCAACAAGTCCAACTTCAACCAGCCTTGCTTCAAAATAATAGTCAATGGACGTCGAGACGTGAAAAAAAGATCTTCCTTGGGACATGTTAAAAAAATAGCCTTTACACCCTCTAACACACTTTTGCTTGGGGCTGCTCACAAACTGAAATTACACTGTCCCACACATAAATAATATAATACATAAAAAGAAGAGCACCCTTCCTTTGGGGAAAAACAATAACTCTCCGAGTTCAACTGAGTCCATTCTGAGTGAATGTTCAGAGTTGCTGCAGTAAATTGCAGAAAGAGACTCGTAAAAAACAAAACAAAAAGTATATCTGAGAAACTTGCTCAAAATGTTGAAAATGAAAACATTCAAACATAACTGAAATGTCCACTCTCTTGACAATTTCTCTGTAACATCACATGGATTAGTGTTCTTCCAAACAGAAATAAGTCAGAACATGAAAACAAGGTGGTGTGGTCCACAGAAGGGCGATACATTTCATCTCCTCTTACTAAATAGTGGGAAAAAATGAGAATTCTTCCTCTGGGACATGCAGACAAAAAAAGCTTTCACACCCTCTTAAACATCCATAGTCTTCCAACTCTTTCAGGGCTGGTCAAAAACTGAAATTACACTGTGTCCCGCGAGCATCCTTCCTTTGAGGGGAAAAAAAACATAAAAACTCTCTAAGTGACTTGATCAACATCCACATCTTGATCCATTTTAAGTGAGTGTTCAGCATTGTTGCAGTAAAATGAAGCAAGATATACATACAAAATTGTATCTCTCTGAGAAACTTGCTCAAATGTCAGCCAGAAAATTAACATTCATTTGTTCAAACATTACTGAAATCTCCACTCTGTTCATGTTTGCTCTACAACATAAAATACAAATTAGTGTTTGCAAGAGACATTTCCTCCACAGAGAGCAATAGAGATCTGTTAGAACATGAAAACATAAAAAACTGTTGTCACCCACAGAAGGGCTTTATATTTCTTTTCCTCTTACTACATAGTGCAATGGACAAATGGCAAAAAAATGAGAACACTTCCTCAGGGCCACATGCAGAAACATCCTCCTGAGCCATCCCTCTAACTGAGCAGTTTATTCTTTAGAGAGTGGACCCTGGGAGTGCACTTCTCGGACCCGATTCCCATGAACAGGCGCTGAATCACCTCAAAAGTATATTTCAAGTCTTTTGGATAGTCGAGGTTCAGCATGTACAGCAGGCCCATCAGGTTCACAAAAGCGTTGGGTACATTACCCAGATGACGCATGACAATCTTTTTCTTGATGACGATGGCAACATCGTTGAAGGAAACTGGAGGGGGCTCCTTCACATCTTCAACGACCAAAAGGATTCCAATCACCATTCCCTTGATGACGTCCTCCCCAGGATCTGTTGGCTTCATGCAAAAACAAACAAAAAACAAAAAGGTGCCTGTGCTTTAGACATGTTTTGCTATATAGTGTATCCACACAGAGGATGCCTGAAATGGTATGTGTAACCCTGCCCATTGTGAACTAGTTTTTGTATCACTGAACAACATTTTGCTGCTTACCTCACATCTCTTCATCAATGTAGAAGGATTTTCCTTCATGTACCATGGCAGTCCCTGCAAAGCTGCTGCTCTCTTCCTTTGGTTTGATGACTGCAAAAACACAATACGTGAATTCAGTTGATATCAGAACTCTGACTTTTGTCAACCCTCAAATGACAGAAACTGAGTTTCAGTTCAAGAGAGGTAACTTAAACTCCGACCTTTTCACTGGCAGGTTTTATTCAACAAACCCAGAGTTTCTCTCCATCTCCTCCATTCATTCAGTCTGTATCAAAGTGCCTATCCAAGCACATTAATTAGAGGAGGTTTACTGTCCTGGTCCCTCTCGTCAGTGGGGTTGCACAATTAATGTGGACCACAACTACAACAAATATGCACTTACATTCTTGTCGAGACTCTCCATTAATGATGTAATTTCTTGAACTTCCTCAAAGCGCTTCAACCGGAATAACTGAAGAAGTTAATGCAGATGGCTGTCCAGACCCTCATAGAACTTATTGATGTCCACTGACATGAGCCTGGTGAATTCCTTGACGATTTATGTGGAGAAGTAACATTACAGTTATAGTTCAAGTTGAAAGTCACCTTAATTTCACATTTCAGCACTACAACTGACATGTTGTCAGACATGTGACGTACAGTGGAGACCTGTCTCAAGGTGCATATTTCATTAATATTAACTTCAACCTCAACGATCTGTGTCCTCAGACTGGCAGATTGGCTTGTGTGACAGGTTATTGAGTTTTATTAATGTTTACATCAGACTGATATGTCAGTGCTTTGTTATGTTGTCATGATAATTCATACATGTTAAGTAA
This sequence comes from Chelon labrosus, assembly GCF_963514085.1. NCBI lineage: Eukaryota > Metazoa > Chordata > Actinopteri > Mugiliformes > Mugilidae > Chelon > Chelon labrosus. The sequence continues at coordinate 20,784,696 of NC_140353.1, forward strand.
CAAGGCTGTAACATTATTTAAGGGTTACATAAATGTGTTACTTAAACAATTTTTAATTTTACTCCCAAATATTTCACTTTAGGAGCACATGTGCTCCATGGGAGGAATGTTAGCATAGAGCCCTGCAATATACACAATACAACATTACTACTTTGCTATGACTAAGAAAAAATGTACACATTTTACCTGTCTTTCAGTAAAAAGGGCAGGCCATTTTTTATTTATTTATTTGTTTATTTATTTGATAGGGACAATGCTCATTAATCAACAGACAAGTTACTTGCTGTAAACAAGCCAGAGTTAGCTACAAGTGCTAGTTTCCATCTGTTGTCCCTAGCCAGATCTTAACAGGCACCCTAAAATGCAAAAGTCGATAAGTAAGAATACAATATAAATACAGAAAGAAAAAAGAAAAGAAAAAGGCAATAAAAGAAAAGTATATTCATGGACTCAAGTATTTGGAGTATGGTTACACTTGTAATTTTCCCTGATCCAGGTTTTAAGCTGTTTTTTAAAAATGGTAAGACTATTACACTCCCTTAACTCATTGGGCAGACTATTCCAAAAAATAGTGGCTCTAATAGAAAAGGCTGTGTTTCCAAACCTACTTTGTCTATATTGAACTATGCAGTCCCCTCTGGTGGTTGCTCTGGTTACTCTATTGACCTTGTCTTTCTGTTTTATGAACTGGCACAGTGGTGGAGCAAGCCCGCGGAGTACCTTAAAGACAAGACAGGCATCAACAAAGTGTCTGAAGTTTTCAAAGCTAAACATGTTGTGTTTTTTTTTTGTTTTTTTTTTCCAAGTTTGTTTATTAATTTCAAGACAACAATACAAAAGCAGTTAAAAAAATATATCTGTACAAAAACAAGTTACCTTTTTTGCTTACATACACAAAATAAACAACAATAAATCAAATCAAACCAAAACACAACAACCCTCCACAGTCAGTAATGAGGATTAAATACAAAAACACAGACACATATACAATATCCAAATTCAGCAAAACCTTACAATAGGTAGCCACCCCAACAGAGCATAACATATGACATATAGCTAGGTTAAGGCCAGTCTAGTCCTAGTCAGGAATATTTGAGAAACTAGTACTCTCAAAATAAAGAAAAAATGGGCCCCAAACCTTCCAAAATTTTTGAGAAGAACTCCTTGTAGAAAGTCTGATTTTTTCCAATTGAAGGAAATAAAGAACATCCGCCAACCAGCGTGCATGACAAGGGGACACAGGAGAATGATCAGAAAGAACGATTGACTCGTATTTACAGGATGACACTGATGGAAGGAGGTTGTTATCAATAAGGAAATAATCAATACGAGTAAAAGTGTGGTGGACACTAGAAAAGAAAGAATACTCCCTTCCAGAGGGATTAAAAAACCGCCAGACATCAGAAACAGAAAATTCGTTCATAAAGGCTTGAATTATTTTGGAGGATTTTGATGGTGAACATCTATTGGAGGAGGAACGATCTAGCTGCGGGTTGAGCCAGGTATTAAAGTCTCCACCAAGAATTAGATAATGTGTTGAAAGATCAGGAAGTTTTGAAAATAGACGTTTGAAAAAACTATCATCATCCCAATTAGGTGCATACACATTGGCCAAAACTATATTGGTGTTGTACATCTGACCAGTAACGATGATGAATCTGCCATTTGGGTCAGAAATCACCTTTGAGTGTATAAATGGAATAGATTTATGAAGCAAGATAGCTGCCCCCCTTGATTTGCCCGGGAATGAAGAATGATAAACTTGCCCCACCCATCCACTCTTCAGCCTTGCCTGGTCCCTATCTCTGAGATGTGTCTCTTGTAAGTACACAATGTGGGCATCTAAGTGTCGGAGATGGTGAAGTACCTTACTGCGTTTTGAAGGATTATTGAGCCCCTTGCAGTTAAAACTAATAAATTTTACATTACTTCCTTGCACCATAAAGCCATAAGTTGGAGCATGACTTCGGTCATAAAGTATCTACCCTTTAAAGTAGTATAGGTGATAAGACATGTGACTGTGACAAACAAAAACACCTGACTGTAAGATGGAGGGAAACAGAACAGAATAACACAGCAAAGAAACAAAAAAGAAAGACAAAAACAAAAAATCACGCACACCCCTCCCACACAAAAACATATATAACCCCCCACCCCCCCTCTGCGACATAAGCCTCTCCCTAATGGAGATGCGCGCATACCCCTCCTATTAATAAACACAATCGCCCTCTAGTTTAAACACACTAAACTACAGAGGCGTGTAAGGAAATGCGACACATAAAGGAAAGTATGTAAAGTGCAAACTGCACTATTAACAAGTCTTATACCGAGTGCTGAGAGAAAATAAACAACAGTAGCCTAGGCTAATATTAAAATGTCCCAGGGCTAGCCTTCACAAAAAGTCTCCATAAAAACTGAAAAACAAATAGGCTAGCATTATAAACAAGCAAAATTAGAACGTAGCCTAGCTACAAAAATTATATAGGCTAAGAATCAACCTAGACTTATTCAATCGTCACCGGAGCAGCAACATTCTGAATGTTTTTCTTAACAAACTCTAACGCCATGTCAGGATCCTCAAACCTTTCAACACCGCCGCTTGGTAGAGTGATCTGTAGAGTAGCCGGGAAGCGTAGACCAAACTTGACATTTGGGCAGGAATGGAGCACTTTTTTCACTGCAGCAAATGCGGCCCGTCTCTTAGCCACCGCCGGGGCGAAGTCGGGGAAGATGGAGATTCTTTTCCCTTGGTAAACCAGAGACTTTGCTTGCGACGCGCGCCGTAGGATGTCGTTGCGGACTTGAAATTGGCTCACCCTGGCGATAAGTGGACGTGGAGGTTCCCCCTCTTTGGGTTTAGTGCGTAGAGATCTGTGCGCCCGGTCAAGGGCTGGCTTATCTTGGAGACCCAGTAGATCTTGGATTAGCTGGGCTGTGAAATCAGTGGGTTGCTTCCCCTCTGAACCTTCAGGCAGACCCAACAAGCGTATGTTATTCCATCTTGAGCGCCCCTCCAGGTCATCGCATTTCTTAGTAAGCGAATCAGCCAAAGTGGTCAACGTAGAAACTTTAGCTTCAAGCTCCGTTAGCCTGTCACTGTGATCATTAGCAGCACGCTCTAGCTCGCTAACAGTTTCACCCACTGAGCGGAGTTTTCTCTCAAAGGGCTCCAGAACCGCTGTTATCTCCCTTTTCACAGACTGAGACACGACCGTGTCAAATTTACCAATAATGTCAGAACGCATTTCTTCCATCATTTCCCTGATGTTGACTAAAAGGTTACCATCTGAGGTCTCTTCCTCGGGAGATGCTCGAGTCTTGGTGTTGCGGCCCGTTTTGGAAGAGTCTGATTTCGGTGGTTTACCGGCCATCTTCGATGTTGTAAGCTGTAGAGTCAGTCTAGGTTGAAGTAATCCTCCCTCAGCACACAAAATATGTCGAATAGACGTCAAAGTTGATGCGTTATATCATATAAAATGCCACATTTCCAGGAGCCACTGTAAAACACGTCTCACATCGCCAATTGCTCCAACATGTTGTGTTTTTTGACTATGTGACAGTGATGATAGCTATTACCCTTACGGTCCAGTGTCTTTAATGCCTGTTTATAGAGTGACTCCAATGGTTGCAATGTTGTCTTATTGGCTTGCGACCAGCTAGTTAAACAGTAAGAGAAATGTGAGAAGATCATTGCATGCAAGAAGAGCTTTGCAGCCTTCATTGGTAGATATGGTCTTATGTGCTTAAAATTTGCCAGGTTAAATTTGACAGTATTAACAACCTTGTTTGCATGCTTTTTAATCTGACTCTCATTTCGGCCACAGGTGGCTCCTCTTGAACAATCTCCTGTCTTCTCAGTGCGTATGTGGCATTCATTGTATCATCGATGTAGGCCAGGTTTGGGGTTGTTTTTCTCATCTCCTGGACCATCTTTTCTCTATCTCCTTCAAGACTTCTGCTGTCTCTTCCCTGGGGAGATCTGGAAGAAAATTTGTTTCACACCGTCTAAGGTTTATTTACTTTGTTTCTCTTCCCTTGCGTGTCCCCCAGCACCTCTTTTCTCTGAATGAACCTCCATTTCTCGGCAGCTCACACCTTTCAATTTCTGTCTGTAATTGCCCATCTTGAACTTTATGCTGTGTTTCCATTAATACCTTCCAGATGTTGAGCCAGGTTCTATAAGGCAAGGGTGTTTTTCATCAAGTGCCTTGGCTACACATCCAAAATGTTCAAGTGTAGGGTAGGTCATGAATGAATATATTGTTTCAGCAAGTTTGAGCAGAATCTCAGACTTCGTGTCCCTTGAAATGGATAAGTGCTCCACTTTCTCTAGAAGCTTCATTGCCCTGCCTGAGCCTCAGCTCAACATCATATGAGAAGGTGGGAATGGGAAAATGAGCTGGCCATTGCTGTGAACACCGATCGTAAACACACGTGAGGTTACAGATGTCTCTGAAATCCTCATCTTCATATTGAAGGTCAAATGAAGAGTGTAACTGCAGTTTGTTTTTCAACACCACTTTCAGGCCGTCAACCGAATCTGGAACAGAGTCCCATCGGAGCTTTCTAATGTCCTGTGCTGAAATTATCACACGCAACAGTATCTTCTTGTGACTGAGAAACTCTCTCTCTCAGGACTTCTCTGGAGATGAAGAAAAGAATGTAAGAAGAGACAAAATGAACAATAAAGAAACATTAATAAACATGAACATTCATACACATTTTATTCTGTTTAAAACCTGTTTTTACGTTTATGGACATACTGCATATGTTTTTCAGAGGAAGGAGAGGAACACACCATTTAAAGTAAAATAACAGTCAGGGCCTCCCTGTCCCAAAGTCAGGGAGGCCACTGGTGTGCCCCACGGACGGAAACATACCCTCTTAATACTTTGTGCCATAAAGGCAGGCATGGGTTGCAAGAGACACAAGACTTATGTTTCCATATTTCAGCTCGACAGCCCGCCTCATGGAGTGCTCGAGTGCATCAGGTGAAACAACTGCAGTGTGTCCAACTTCCAGATCAGGTCTGAAAGCACTTGGCAAGTCTAGATGGTAAACTAAAGTAAGCTGGTGTTTTGTTGATAGAGTGAGCAAGATGTTTCTGAAATTGTGAGAATCATGCACCACCATTTTAAAGAAGTTGTGCTTAGCTTCCAATCTAATGGTCCAGAAATCAACCAGGGGACCAAATCTCCGAATCAGTTTGGGATAATGTTCCCAGAAGTGGTGCTTGGGCAGGAGGTGGAAATCAGAAAACACCTCTTTTAATAGGCACATGTGATCGGAGATTTTACACTCCAAGTATGCCAGTGTCTCTTCTGAAAAATGTCCACTAGCCAGAAGCTCTACTATTTCTATGGTTGGCAAACCTAGTCAACACCAATGTCTATGTTATGTTCCTTTTGGTATCAAGTAGGCTAAGACTTGCAAAAATAAACATGACAAATTGTTTCTCTTATTTTTCCCTGGGACAGACTTTGGCCATTTAGTATTAATTGTATGTTTTCTTGAAATGATCGAAATCTACCTACATGTTGGCTTTCTCGATATTTTTAATTTTACAGCGACACGAAAGTGAAACAGTGGTTCGCTATTTGAACATTGACTGTATGTATTTGAAGAGCTTGTTGAGGAAGGAGAAGAGGAAGAAGAAGAAGAAGAAGAAGAAGACACGTCCGCGCGTGCACGTGTGAAGATTGGAAGCGCGCTCCAGTCCTCTGCCCAGTGCCCAGCGCCGCCAAGCGCCATCTTGCATGGTCAGTGCATTTATTTACTCTCACTTCAGTTATCTAAACTTGTTAATTAATATCATTAGCCTCTCACAAGGAACAAACTTAGTTTTGTCTTTCAACCCTGTGATGTTCTGTCTGAAATGCTAACAGGTGTCTCTTAGCGAAACCATATTTTTTTTCTAGCTAACTACTGAACTCACTCAATTAAGCCAAAAGCCGAGATCCCAAAAAAAAAAAAAAAAAAAAAAAGAAAAACAAGGAAAGATTTATTTGTTTCTGTCGCTTATTGTAACGTTCACTTAACCCATCTAACTTGGGCAAGTATACTGAATCAGAGTTTGTTCGGAAGAACATTCTTGAATAATGCTGAAGTTGACGTTAGCTTCTTTGCTGTCCTTTGCTAGGTGGTAGGCGGCTAGTTAGCTAGCTAGTTATGATCCTGGGGGAAAACCAGACATAGGTTAAAATGTGCTTCAAGTAATATGTAAAGAATTTGACTTAAAATATCTCGTGTTATTGGTTAATATGTCAGCTTCTTACCCGATTTAACTGCAGTGGGAGCCACGAAGCGAAAATAGTTTTGTTAGCCAATTTACTCATTTTATGACGCTAATGGAAACCCACCAGTCCTGTAGAATTTAAATAATTCGTTTATTAGTCAATGCGTTTTCAATTTAGATGAACTGGTGGAGTCATTGTCTTTTCTGTGTTAGTCAAAATAATAATGAGTCAGACGAAAAGGCTTTTGAATATATTCATTTGGGAATTATTAAGTAATTAGGCCAATTTATGCTTTAAAAATATCATACTTTTATAAATGCTAATTTTATTGGAAATGTGGTCGAAATAAATTAAAACTCTATGTCTTAAATCTACATTTTGACACAGGGGTTTTCTCCAAGATTAGGCTTCAAGGTGGTAGATGGATGAAATGTCAGTGCTCCTATCTCTTTCCAGATAGAACACCGATCACAACTACCTGAGACATGATGAGGACTCCCCCCTCTGTAAATCTCCGGGTCAAACGCAAAAATGTACGCCAAATCAGAAGACACCTCTGTCCAAACAGAGCCATCGGTCAAGACTCCCAGGGCCCGTTGTGGAACATTCAGACAGCAAGCCAGCCACCGGTGTGTTACGCCAGAGTTAGCATGCTTCAAACTACAGTCATCCAGCGGCAGGAAATGACGGCATACTTCAGGCTTTTTGGTGAATAAATAGAAGAAGGATGATTTAATGATTTAACCTTTAAGTACAGTGCTCACATGTTAAACAAGTTTGGTGTGTTTGGTTATAGCCGATGACCTGATTCAAGACTTTCTGAGGATGGACTGTTGCTTCAAAATGACAGACAAGGTAAAGCCTTTATTTTGGTGAAAGAAACTAACCTATATGATAGTTATATTGAACTGACTCCACCTTTTCTATCCAATTCATCAGTACCTTCTAGCCATCACCTTTGTTTACTTCAAAAGGGCTTGCTTCACAATTGCTGAATACACCAGAAAGAATTTTTTCATCGCACTGTAAGTTTTTTGTATTTGTATTCCGTCATAAAAGATGAACGTTACGTATCAGTGCCTTCACACCTATTGATATCCTTTGGAAAAGCTATAACCCTGACCTTACCTCTTATTCTCCGTCTGCAGGTATCTTGCCAACACCATGGAGGAGGATGAGGAGGAGTGTAAGTATGAAATTTTTCCGTGGGCGCTGGGAAGGAACTGGAGGAAGCAGTTTCCCCGCTTCCTCAAGCAGCGAGACAAGCTGTGGGCGCGCATCGAGTACAGAGCTGCTGTCAGCAGGCGCTGCTGTGAGGAGGTACGCACCTGTATAATTGCCTGTGGAGACTGATAAATGGTATCGCTGAGAATTTTAAGGGCCTTGTTTTTGCTTGCAGTGCAGTTTAATGCTTTGGCTTTGGACTTTCCATCTCTCTAGCTTTTTGAGCCGAACTGTATTTATTTCTCAGACTATCTCCCTGCCTCTGTCCTCTAGGTCATGGCCATTGTGTCCTCTCACTTCTTGTGGCAGCGACAGCGGCCCGCTCACCACAGTGGTGCCCAGCGGCAGTATAATGGTCAAAACCACACCCGATACCCCCGTGGGCCGTCTGCGACCCCAGCCTCCTGTGCCCTCTGTAACCGTGGCAACACATCGCAAAATAGCCCACGCTCCTCTTCTCCCTCCAGGGGCTCATCTGTGCAGACCCCAAACCCCTATCATCACCCATTCACCTCCGTACTGAGTTTGGAATTCACCCCACCTAGGGTTGCAGCCTCTCACAGGAAGGCATTGGAGACTAAAAGCCAGGCACAGCATTCTTGCTGTTTCTGTCCTGAGGAGGTCCCCAGTAGGTATCACTAACACTGGTCTAACAGTCTATAAAATATAGTATATTTATCCTGAACAGCTTAGCATGGGGTGTACAGTTTGATATGACTTTGGTATGATGGCTGCTTCTCCATCTCCACAATTTTCGAATTGATTTTATGTGGATAAATAAAGATGGAACACATTGAGGAAAGTTTAACTGAGGAGATTCAGAGATACAGACATTTGTATGACTCGTGTTCGAAATTTCTGCAAAAGTTTGTCGCCATCGTTGAATAGTGAAGCAGGAAGTAGAAACAAATTTGAACCCGACTGGGGAAAAAAAGACACAGTGCTGACTAGCGTTTGGGTGGAGTTTTTACAGAGCAAACGCACAAGTAGAAATGGCTCGCTCCGGTGTTGGCTCTGTGCCTAGGTTACTGTGTCTATGTCGAGCAGTACTCTAAATGAGCCTTTACTGTGTGCAATTCTAAAGCTGAAATGAAACCCTTAATGGTCACAGCTGGAACTTCTTTGTGAACTTCTCAGTAAGTTTCAGATTCATTCTGATCCATATGAACCATTAGTGTGATGCTCACATGCAGTTTTAATACAAAGCTAGTTCAAAGAAATTCTCTGTAGACGGAAGAGATCATGTAACACTCCACACTTCACACACTCTACAGCTTTCGCAGTTGGAGCTGGTCAACTAGCTGGTCTAGGGTCTTTCTAAATGCAGCGGTGCAGACACCACTGAGGGTACCACTGTGTTGCTACGACCAGCAGTGGCCCACCACATAATACTGTATCTTAGTACTGTTCAGCTGGGAAAGCAAATGTCATTGCTCGGTAGAGCCAAAGATGAATGAATGAATGAATGAATGAATGAATGAATGTTTCCACCATGACCTCTGGATGCCTCTGTAGAAACAGCACTGCTGGAAAAATATAATAGCCAAATAAGAATGCACTACACTTGTATTAATTGACATTTTTATTTTATTTTAGGTAATATCTCAGCATTTGAGTCAATTAACTGCTACATTAAAACTGAACTACTACATTAAGATTTAAGGCCAGTGAGATGGGTATTGCTTCTATTTATTCTTATCGAGTTTTTCCTACAGTTGTTTTATTTATAGGAATGCCCAGATGGTAAAGCTTGTGTTATATCCCAGTGAAAGGGGTCGGGTTCAGGAATAGGAATGTTTTTTGCAGTTCAAGAAATATGTCTTGTTTGTTGTAGAAGTGACCTTGCTGACGTCTGCTTAGTGAGACGCCTATTTAGATTTCTTCTACACACTAATATTGGGCAGAATTAGGATTGCTCACTTCTGCTTTTTTTCTTCTTCCCTCTTCGTTAGGGGATGATTCTTCCTGTGAGTCCTCACACGACACCTTCATGGACTGGATCAATGAGGAGTAGAGCATTACACCCCCTCAGCAGTCTCAACACTTCCCACTTTTTATCAGCCTAGTAGTTGTATGTACTCATGCCTCTCTCCGTGGATTTATTGGCTCTCATCTTCTAAAGTAAAGCTCTCGATCCGCAGTATTTGCCATCCTCCTCTAATGCAAGAAAAAAAGGTACATGTGTACCTACCTCATAAGATTATATTTCAATGGGAACAATGAGCTGAAGTCATTAAATACATAGGTACTCCCATAATGGAAGCTGTAAAATTGACATTGTTTATAAGTTGGCTGTTTGTGTCCATGTGCCAAAACACTATTACTGTAAAGGGTTGTTTAACCAATAGAGTTCTTATATTTATCTATTTATTTATTTATTTAATGTTTTTGTACTATTTTCTCCACAGGTGTTAAAGGGATTTGTCTGTATAAATGAGTTTGGAAAAATGTCCTCAACCATCTGTTATATGCAAGGGCTCCACTGGATGTGTTATTAGTTTTGTTACCACTGTGCCTGTTTGATGATCCAACACTGTCTCGAGTTTGGAATACAAGCTTTGGAAGGGAATTTGGCACTGTGACATTTTTATTAAAACCTCAATGCAATTAGTTTAGCTTAATGCGCTTCGTTTTGCCGATATGTTGCCATCTTATTTATGGTGCCATAACACAATATTAAGCTAATCTTGACACTAATGTAACTAAATCTTCCAAGATATTTGTCCATTACAGGATTCTTCATTAAAATACACCAATGCATATTTTGAAATGGGTCATTTATTCTTTGAGTCATTTCCAGCGAAGGCCATTTGGCTGATATTTAACATTCATTTGTGTCCAATGTTCCTCACAGGCAGAATAGCTACTTCACACACTTCCTCAGTTTAACCAGGAATGCTGAAAAAAGAAGAACGCAATCAACAATTAAGTACACATCATCCAGGAGCTTTCACAGGGACTAAACATGCTGTAACGTCTGACCTGTGTGGCCCATTTGTACAGGATGAGGCCTGGCAATGTGAGGAACGCTCCCAAAGGCAGGGTCGGGGTCTTCCTCTGTGGTCGACCCTTCTGAAATGGTAACACCGAAACTGAAGTGGGATTGCACAAAAGCGTTTGCGTTCACGGCGGTCTGTGTGTGTTCATTAAAATCACCTCTGTCCGTCTCGTCTGATGTGTCGTCTTCCTGCTGCAGGTCTTCATCCAGGATGGGAGCTTTCTTACTGCAGTACTGACCGTCTTTTCTCAGGGCAGGGGCCACCAACCAATCACGGACTGGAACCTCTATGATGCGTTCGCACAGCATAGGGAGCTGTGAACACCGGAGACCCTCCAGCAGGTCGACAACCTGTGTTATACTGTTGAGAAGAGTCATACAGCAGTTCTTAAACACAGAATAATGGCTTCTGTAGATGTGTACTAGAATCTGCATACGTGATAGTAAATTTATACTACAAATAGATTTTCCTCTTATAGGAAAAAGACCAAAGCATGACTGTGGTTAGCACTGTCAGAACACTAGTTATAAAGACTGCCTTTTTTGTCCATAATCACGTCTGTGAGGTGAGCTGATTATATCACACTCGTGAAGCTTAAAATCAACAGTTAAAAGGAACGGTTGAATGTTCTAGCTGTGAGGATCCATCCCAGTCTAGGGTCTGTTCATTACATTTGGAGCTGGAATCAACAGCTTAGCTTAGCACAAAGGCTAGGGTTATGTTACGAGGAGGATCTGTAAGCCTGGAACTTACCTGAACAATCACATACAGTCTGTCTGGATTCTGGTAATAAACCGTTTAGATTTCATTTTGGGGCTTGTTTAAATGTCTATGGTTTTAACTAATACAGAGGAAAGAAATCCAATTAGAATGCTCTTAGAACCAATCAGAGCCGTTCTGTTATAAACAAATTCAGCTCGGTGGGGCTCAGATGACGTGTATGACTATGCTGCTGTAACTCTTCTATCCATCACCACATAAAGCCCACCTAAACAATCTGACTGGCCCAGCAGATCTTGTGAAAAGATGGCCTGGAGTCACTCCAGGCCATCTTTTCACAGCTAAACTTTTGTGGGAAAGGCAAATTGGGTTGGCTTCCAGACTAACTTCAATATAATGTTACTTGTAAAAGGACAATTGAGCCTTTCTTTATGGACAGTTGTAAAGCCTCCTTATAGCAATAGTGGATACTTGATGGTGATGGTGGACTGAACAGATAAAATCTGATTTGATTGGACGACAAGCCCCACGACAGCTCATTAGTCTCCATGTTATATCTTGTTTTTTTAATTTTTAGAAGAAATGAAAGGGAAAGGAAATTTGTTGGCTGGGTGCAGACATTTCCTTGAATCAACCTTGAGGTTTTATTTTTAATCTTAGTTGGTAAAGTTTGTTGCCTTGTTTGCTAGACAAGCCATTTCCCCATATGTTGCCATATGCTGTGCAAAGCAAACAATTTCCTGACTCTGAGACGAAATGAGCAGTTTTCTCACTACAAATGTAACACCGGCTGTAACACTAAAAAAACAAAACAAAAAAAACATTCCAACAAAATGAGTTTGAAACAGCAGAGCCACCCACTTGGCGATGTAGACGGCACACACAGCTCCAGGATAAAGATGTGGAATCACAGTGGGTAAAGCCAGGTGAGGGTTGAGCAAGTCAAGAGCAACCTGCAAAATAAACCATATGGAGCTGATGCTATAACATTAACTTCCAAAGTCATAATGCTACAGCAAGCTGTTTTAACATTTACTCTGACTATCCAGTACTAACGTTACAGATATTAAGGTTATCTTGTTGTTCTGAGGGTGTCCTGTGGTGTCTGGCAACAGAATGTTGTTAGTGGGGGCCTTTGGGTCCTATGGGTTGAAGGGAGGGGGCTCTGTGGATCATCCCACAGATACTTGATCAGTCTGGAATCCAGTCTACCTTATTCAGTCTGCCTAATAAATGTTAAAATAGCTTGCCCAGTGATACATCTGATTGTGTAGTGCTGTACTGTTGTCAGGACAAACACCGTCTCCATTTCTGTTTCACAAACATAAAGCCACATTTAAACACTGACCGCATGAAATACCCGACCGGCGAGGAGCGAGGAGGCCGCGCAGATGTCAGCGTTATGAAACTGGACGTTGTCGGGCCACTCCTCCCCTCTCCGCAGACTCCACGACGCCCTCCAGCGATTGTAGTTCAACACGGCTCTCTTTTGGTGATCCTCCCTGACGTCCACGCTCAGCACACTGCCCTTAGAGCCAACTGGGGAAAACATGGTCAGTTACATGAAGCTTTCTCTAGTTACAAAAATTATTTTTATGGTCTGGGAAGAATAAGGAGTTGAGATTAAAATGTGATGCACACTGATAACCTCTACTTTTGCTTCATTATTCAGTTTACATTAAACTGTTTGATTAATGAATCTTTAAAGTGCATTTTATTTTATATAAGTTATTGTCCATCATGCGCAATTTATTTGAGTTTTTATACAATGAATTTGTTTGCATTTTGAGCAGAATTTTACAGTGCATGGTGCTACTCCTGATAGAATCATCTCTGAAAATGTCTAGATTTATTATTTGTTAATTTAGCTTGTTTTTGAGGAAAACCACACCAATAATAGTTGTTACTAAAATGATGCCTACAGTTTTATAACCAGCAGTCATAACCCTTTGATCTGTTTGATTTTAGTCAGATTAGAATCTTTTTCTTATTGCTGGATGAGGCTGTTAAATATTTTCTGTCTTTATTTATTTATTGCTCAGACCTACATAATAATTGTATTATTGGGTGTCTAAACACTGGAACTGTGTGCTTCCATTTCAGCCTATGCAAAAAGCCACAGTGAGGCAGTGACAGTACGGCGTGTGCAGACCTGCTCTGGACAGGAACAGAGTCATGGCCCCTGATCCGGAGCCTGTCTCCAACACGCAGTCTCCTTCTGTGACATCCATCAACATAAGCATTGCGCTTGCATCCTGAGTAAAAAGGGTCAAAGAGAAAGACTGTAAGGCACTCTGAAACTAGACAGTGACACACAAACTTCCATATACCTTACCTTAGGGTAAACGATTGCAGCTCCCCTCCTCATATACAGGACATAATCCTCCAGACTGGCCCGACGAATTAAGATGGAAGCGCCCTTGTTTGTATCTAGAAAGTGACCTGCGGGCTTCCCGACGATGTCATTATGCTTGATGAAACCCCAGCTGCTCTGCAGACATTCCCCTTTCTGAAGCTTGAACATCTTCGTGAAATCATCCTGTTTCTTATGGTACTCTGCGACGAGCATCTCTCCGAAGGTGAGCAACCTCTCTCCTGGAAGAGTGGGTGACGGCCTGCTTTCCTTATGATGATGTGATGAAGTGTTTGGCTCATCTGATGTCTCTGGGTTGTCCTCATTAACAGGTGCCTCATGTCCAGTTTCCTCATTTCTGCTGTTTGTGACTGTAACCTGGATGTTTCTGTCTTCATCTGGTTCTTGCTGGCTCTGCTCTCTCAGCTGCATCACCTCGGGGCTCAGGGCGTCCTGGGGCAGCAGGTTACTGATCCTCTCAAGAGGGGACAGGGACCGCCTGCTCCTGTACAGCAGTGCTTGTTTGGATGGAAGCTTGGTGCTCAAGCGTGAAGAGTCTGAGCTGTCCCCCTCATTCTCATTATAATTCACAGAAGCGGTTGAAAAAGTTCTAATGACCCTTCTAATTTTACTGAGTTTTACCAGTATGTCCCTGTGTCTGGTGTGTGTTTGACTGGATGTGCAAACTCTCACCAGTCTGTGCATAACCACAAATCTGAATGGCATATACACTGCCATTACGTCAGGTTATAATACATAAACTAAACGTGAACGGTGTGTCCTGGAGTCCTATTCAGTGAATTGAGATTAGATCAAACAAAAGCTTCAGTTATAATCACGGCGTGTACGTCTCTGAAATAAATATACAGTAAATCTTGTGGAAATGTCGCTCTAACTTACAGTGCAAGGCTCATCGTTTCTCGTTAGCCCGGCTGTTTGCAAAGCCTAGGAGGTCACCATGCTGGAGCAGAAAAAAATATGTGGACAACGTCATAATTGAGCGACGAGTGTAGTACTTTAAGTATACCAGCAGATGGCGACATATTAACTAACAGCAGTCCTCATTCAAACCAGCCTGTTGTATGGTTGTAAACACTCACTGGAGTTATGTCATTGTTATGTACTGCCTTATAGCTAGCAATACATGGTGAGTATTTGTAAGACACAGACCAACACAATTGGAGAATTTGCAAATGTCAACGCAAAACTATGGAAAACAGCGCCATATATCTAAATGGAAAAAAAAAGAAATCCCAAAAATTTGTAATAAATATACAAATTGATTATGCTATCAGAATAGAATAGAATGTATCAGAATTATCTTTTCCATATATGTTCATATAGTTGAGGAATTTGTTTTGGTTGTCAGTAGTACAATGTGCCATGAAAAAAGTTATTTTGGCGTCAAAAATAGGTCAACAGATGTAGTTGTTCAGAGGAATATCCTGCAACGGGTTGAAGAAATAATTTCCTACAAATGTTGTTATTTATAGGCACTCGGAATATCCTAGTTAGGACGTCAGTAATTGTGGCACTACAAATAAATTAATCGACCGGTCATAAAGTATGGCGTTTACAACTAAGGATGTAATAGCTTTCGAGCTTACGAGGAAAACTTGAAGGCGACATGAATCAACCTGCTTGTTTTCTGGCTGCAGCCAATGGGAGGGCGGTTCTGGTGACGCGCTAACGCGCATGTCCCCAGTTGGCCACACGTGGTTTGATCCACCACGGAGCACGCAGACTCGAGCAGCGCTTCAGAAATGGCGGCTGACGGAGGCAGTTCTTCGCTGCAGCTACCCTGCGTTTTTTCACCCAAATCACGACAGTACTTAGCATTGTGTGCCCAGGATGGCAGACTTCGCATTTGGAACACAGATAGTAAAACACTTCATCAAGAATATGTGCCTTCAGCTCATTTGAGTGCCACTTGTATGTGCATAGCTTGGGGACCATGCCGGACAGTCAAGGTACGTGAGGCTTCTGTGGGATTCTCTGCTTTTAGCGAGGCCTTAGCAAGCTGCATGAGCTAATTTGTTATAAAGGTTCACACGTTAATATTAAAGTGTCAGTACTCAGAAAGGGCAAATTCTTACAAAGTTTGGAAGACTGCGTTGTTTGTTATTGGAACTGCTTTGTGAATCTGGTACAGACTTGGTTAGCAGAGTAGCCACGTTAGCAACCAGCTAGCTTTCAGAGCTACGTAGAACGCACATGTTAGTCCCACATGGTAGTTCAAGAAAAACACGGGTAGTGTTTTAATGGGAAATATCATTACAAACTCACTATAATTAATACCTTTTGGAATTACATTAACCACACAAATTGCCTATGGTTGTTTTTTATATTGTTTTAGTACCGTTAATAAACTCTTTATGTAGGTTAGCATCAGCCCAGCGAAGCTTCAGCAGCGTGTTCCACCATGACACTTAGAGCAGGAGAGGTCCAAGTTGTACTTTTGTGTATCAGTTTTGTAAAGTTTCATACACGTCAATAATAAAAAAAATTGTGAATCACAATTCTCCATTTTATATTGTTTGACGTGTTTAAGTAGTAAATCGGATTGTTGGGTAATTCATTTTAAAACGTAAATGTACCATAGACAGTGTTTTCTTTTGTCAGTTAGTATGAGAAGCAGATAAGTGGTTTAATATGTAGAAATACTACAAGTAAGAGTCCATGTGTGCCAGCACTTAAACTGTCATTAATAATAACATCACAAATGCACTTTTCTTCAGGAGGGACCTCAGAGGAAGAAGAGGAAATCGGAGGCAGTGCATGTGGAGGAGAAGGCGGACCTGCTGGCGATGGGCACAGCAGCTGGCAGTGTGCTCATCTACAGTACAGCGAAGGGAGCACTGCACTGTACCTTGGTGAGTTTCAGATTTGACACCTTGTGGAAAGAATTGCTCGTTTACCATGGCCTGCGGAGTAAATAGTTAGCTGCTAAGAATGTCATTTGTCTTGTTGGAAAAGATAACCCATCTACATTAATCACTGGAATATGGAGAGCAGATAGCTTGAATAATGAATTTGGATGCAAAAGGAGAAACTTGTATATATATTTTTTTATCATGAAGGTGATACAATTTAAGCATCGGTGTTGAATTACAGGGATTCATCACATTTGTCTGTGTAATTATTTGTCTCTGACAGGATGGAGGCCACAGTGGAGGAGTGAACTGTGTCCAGTGGCACCCTGAAGACAGCTTATTATACAGTGGCTCAGATGACACATACATTGTAGAGTGGGACCTGCAGACAGGCAAGACACGGAGGTCAGTATCTACTTTTCTAAATTTAAAAAAAGAATGTAGCAGTGTTTCCTGTACTGGGAGAAAAAAAAGGCATATTTGCTAATGATATTCAAGAGAAATAATGTCACTTACAGATGGAGCTGTAGTGCAGGCAGAATAGCTCACTGTAGACGCTCTCAGGCTGTGTAGATGCGTTCTGCACATCTCTTCTGATGTGACTGAGATTAACTGAGCCATTCATTTGCTTTGTCCCTACATCTTTATAATTCCAGCTCGGTGAACATGACTGATGGTGTAAACAGTCTCATTCCTTAAGTACACCGCCTTTGTAACACTACTTGTTTATCCTGAAGTTAATTAAAGTGTCCCGATTACTTCTCCAGTTAGAAATGGCCAATGTTGCGCTATGGGAGACTTTCAACTGCTCCACCAATCACGGATATGTGTCTGATGTCTGGAGTGGGAAACGTTGGCTGTTGGACTATTGTCATTAGAAGAGGATTTAGGAGGATTTTCTTCAGTTCTAATGTAGACACACTACAAACGCCCAAGTTTTGCTGTTTTTTGAGGCAAAGCAGCTTTTTTAAAACTCTCAGCAGCTCTTGACTCACTGCCAGTACATTTATTGAAACTGCTGACTGATTTTAATTTATCCCTGCTTCTGCTGTCTGTCATCCATAACACTATTAGAAGCTAGTGATAGCAATATGAAGGTGGTAGAACACACCTGTCCTTTAAAATCACCCAAGGCAGCAGAACCTGATGTCATTGTTAATACTGTCAGACAGAAGTGGCATTTGTGCAAGGAAGCAGCCCAGAACTGTCTGTCAGCAAACCTATATTCCCTCAGAGTGATGGTGGAGCGTGTGTCATGTACCCTGTCACCGGCAGTTTGACTTCCCTTGGACCTGAACTATTTGCTGCAAAAAGGGTGTATTCAAACAGTGCAGTATTACCAGCATTAAGCAAATCTTTGAATAAAAGCTTGCGTCATGTGAAATGATAACGTCAGGATTGTAAATCTCAGTCCTTTTGTGTATTTGAATGTATATGATTGATATGATTAAAAATCTTAGCAGTTCGTCCTTGATTGAGGCAGAGCTTTAAACCCAGACACCTCAAAAAATCACTGATGGTTTCTTGTTGCCCATGCCAAATTACATACACTATAACAGCTTGCTTTTGCAACAGATTGACTCCGTTTAGACTTACTGCTGAGTATTTAATTTTATCCTAATTTCTTTGAAGTTATCATGTTTTAGTATGCACGGACACCAACAAGATTGAGCTCATCACATTAACTCCACTCTGTCTGCATCCGCTCTCTTTTTTTGGGGGGAGGTAAAATACTGCACTGCAAACACAATGCCTTTTAAGGCTCAGTGTACAGACAGGGATGTTATTGTCCATTTGGAGCTCAATCAGCTGCACCTTCAGCGTGTCGCTGTCCACATAAAGCAGTGTGTGACAGCAAAGCAGTTTGTCAACTCATCCTACATTAATTTTGTCGTCTTCCTGCAATAACTTCCCTCACACATGATTTCACAACGAGCCATATGTGGAACATCTCTGCAAGGATCCTTTCTATAATGTTGTCAGTCATTTATAATAAAAAATTTAGCAACCAGTTTCACTGTACAATTTAAAAAAAATAAATAAATAAATAAATAAATAAATAACTTGTAGGCAACTACACTTTCTAGTTCCGAAATTTTTAGATACGGCATTTGTTTTTTTGATACATCATGACCTGGTTGACAAAACACAGTTCTTGCGGGATTACATTGTGGCTGTTTTGCAATTTCAGTATGTCATTCTAGCTCAGTAGTTAGCCAGCTGCAAAGATTGTTTTATCTCTGTCAACCAGTCATACTGAAATCAATGAGAAAACAAGGCCCTGGTGCTAAAATACCAACGTTGTAAACCCGTTTCTGTAAGGAGTAATCCTTTCAAGCTTCAGAGACAGTTTCAGTACGTCCCACAAGCAAATCAGACTAACAACGAACCATCTTAGTTGTTTATCAGCATGATTAAGACCACCTTTTCTGTCTCTTTCTGTCGATTGCTCTCACAAGCAAAAGAATAGTTTGCAGAGAAAGAATGGTGTTAAAATGCCACCGTTGTAAATGGCTCCCTCCTTTCACTACTTTTGAAAACACGCCGTTAGTGTGAAAAGTCAGACATGAATGCCACGTGACAGGCTGTCGAGCACTGAAATACGCCTACATGTCAGAGGATCGAAGGCTACAATGTCGAGCATTTAATACCGCTGTATTTCACCATGAACGCTACTTGTCTGGTGACCATCGTAGTGGGGCAGTCAGCAGCTGGTCATGAACATTAATGCCACCGTGAATCCTCACTAAGTCCCTGAAGCCCATTTGTTGTCTGCGAAATGGTTTTACAGAGTGGTGAGCATTTTTGTTTCTTGCTGTTCTCAGGTGAAGTGCAAAAGTAAATAGCGTGTGTGATAGAATGCCTCGCCAAATGCTGCACGCATTAACCTAACGTTGTCACTGTCTCTTGCAGTAAGTGGAAGGCAGACCGCGCAGCAGTGACCAGTTTGTGTGTGAGCCCTGATGGTAAACTGCTGCTTTCAGCTGGACATACCATCAAGATGTGGGACTTGGACACCAAGGAGGTTTACAGGGTGAGTTGTGTTTAATCAGTTGTTTTATATTCGTATTTGTCGAGTTATCAGACCATGGTCTAAAGGCTGGGAGCTGAATTTCACAGACCACAAATTTAGCTCCTGCAGAAATCTGCCAGGCCAATCAAATCATTTAGGCAGGCTTTATGTGGTGATGGGCAGCAAAGTAACAACATATTTATACACATCATCTGAGCGGTGCGGTGTTGTATTTTTTTTTTTTACAGCAAAATGAGTGATTGATTGTAGGATTATCCAGTTGCATGCAGAGGTATATTTTTCTATATTGATTGAAACACGCCCCATGATGAAATCTAAATGGAGTATTACCAGACTCGTATTCTGATAAAAATTGAGTGGCTACACTGGGCTACCATGGTCTGTGAATCGATTCAGATATGTTAGAAGTCTCTCTCTAGAGGAGTCGGTGCAATTAGGGAAGTTTGCAGTGAGAACATGGTGAGAGCGAGCCAGTGAGGGTTATGTTCTATTCATTTTGCCGTTGGTTTCTCTTTCTGTAGAAATTCACAGGCCACTCCACGGCGGTGACGACCCTTCGCTTTGCCACCACGCGACCTCCCGACGGCAACGGCTTCTATTTCCTGTCAGGTGCTGCGCATGATCGACTGCTCAGTGTATGGTGAGTGCAAAGGAAGCAGCTGGAGTTGGCCTATGACTCTTGTTGATGCCAAGTGAATATATGTGTGTGTGTGTGTGTAATACTAAAAGGCACTGCCGTTGTTGGCCAAGGCTGGGTAGTTGTATAACTAATAAGACGCTATCTCACTGTAGGCAAGTGCGAGAAGATGGGAAGGACAAGAATTCAGTGGTGTCCTTCACACTGACGGACGAGCCACGACACATCGACCTCGTCCCGTCCAACAGCAAGGAAGAGGTTAGAGCGAAGAGGATTTTTCAAGCCTGTATTTATATTGAAATAAATACAGTCTGTGTTGAAGGGAAATGATAATAACTCTGAACAAACCTTACTGCTTGAATAACTATGCTGACATTGTTGAATCCATCCGAGAACTGTTAATTCTGTGTGAATGACTAAACCAGTGTTCATAACTGTGCCTCTGGATGTAAGCATTTGCTAAAAGCTTTGCTAAATTGCGGCTCCCTGCAGTGTGATTATGCGGGAGCTCTGGTTTATGTCGCCTGTTTTCAATGTGCTAATGTTTTTTCACAGGCTGTGAGGCTGGCAGTAGTGTCTAAGGATGGGCAGCTTCATCTCTTTGAGCACTTTTTAAACGGGTAAGTCCCCAAAACGCTGCACACATGTTCTAGGCAACACAGCGCAAGTGGAAAGTACGAAACGTTCATACACTCTTCGCAAGTTGTGTAAATCTTCATTCTTATACGTCCAGTCAAAACAAAGGGCTTGAAAATGTGGTGACCTTTTCATAGGAGTGGTTGTGCTTTTGAAATATGTTCTCAGCAACATTTGGACATGGACACCAGCAGCTTATATTGGAAAGCTGCTGGAAACACAGTGGTCAAGTCCTACTTTGCTCCAAGGTTATATCATAGTGCTGCAGCTGCAAACTAAGAAGCCCCAAGGTAATGCAGAGATAGGAGAGGAGAAACAGGAGACGGGTGAAAAAGAGAAATTTCAGCAAAAAGAGAAACGGGGAATAATGCATTTCAACTTGAGTGGTTACTGGATTGTCCTTGACTGAGATGCAGCCCAGAAGAATGAGTTACCTGGTGTAAATTGTGCAGAACATGGAGTTGCTGGAGCTGCAACGCAGTTTGCAGCAGGCCCAACAAACGTGAGCCACAAAACTTGGTTGGTTAACCACAACACAAGCACAGCAAGCCATTTAGCACTTCTGTGACTTTTATTTGATTGTTTGGAAAGTCCTCTGTTGAAGTTCTCGTCGCTTGCTGTTATTTTGATAGTTGCGATGATCAGAAGTGTGACATTGTGTTGTGCTCTTCATCCGGCAGGAGCCCCTTGAATTTAGATCGGCTCAAGGGAGGCAGAAGGGCAAATGATTTTTAACCACAGTTGTAAATCAGTTGTTATACAGAGTGTGAATCCTTTTTAAATGAATTGTATTCTCCACTGTGCTTGAATAAAAACCCATATTAACCGCAAGTGGGTGCAGTCACAACCTGTGTCTGACTTGCGTGGTCTGTGAGGAGGTTAACTCCCCCCTAAATTCATCATAACATAGTTTATTGAATGCACATTCTTTTATTCATTTTATTTTATTTAACAAAACAGAAGCGGTACAATCTGGCACTGCAGCTACTAGTTTGAGGCTTTGAAATCTACTGCATATTAAATCAGAGGATCTCCGTGTATCTTAAACTTGATTCCTTTGTCGTAGTTGTTACGTTTTATGTGTAAAGTAGCCATTTTTATATCCAAGTTGCCAATGCAATGTGTCAACATCTGTCCTCACAGGCCCTGTAAGAAGCCCTTGTCACCTTCATGTACGGTGCAGATGTCGGACACAAAGGAGTCCCCTGTGCCGATCCCCCTGCTGGCAGCTGCTCTCGGAGCCGACGCTCAGACTGTGCTGCTGGCCTATGGCAACCACCTACAGCCAGTAATGGAGAGAGTGGTGAGTCCACTGAAATACATGTTTTACTATCAATTTATCTTTTTTATTTGACTGGGGTCATTACCTCAAGATGACAATTTCCTGGACCATATCCCTGTACTGCACAAGGAGGTATTAACAGAAAAGAAGTAAGATTTAATCGTGACAGCTGAGCATCACTGAAATAGAGCGGTTTTAATTGCATGGCAATATACAGCTTATAAATCTTATTGTGAGTATTGAGTATCAGCTTTAAAATGAACGTTTGTGTTGTCACTGTTTGCCTTTCTTATTGATTTGTCCAGTTTGTAGATAATTACCAGCTGTGGTAACATTTGAGAGCTCATACTGATGTAATCCTTCATTAAATATTGGTGTTGGTCAACCTCTGTATTCACCTGCCATCGGTCGGTCTGTCTCCCTCCCCTACAGGAGATCAACACAGCAGAGAAGCATGTGTGTTTGACCCGGGATGTTCAGACGAGCTTGTCCCTTTCCATCGAAACCACTGTCTCCAAGGTAACAATCAATTCTTCACTTTCTTTAACTGTAAGTCAGGAATTATTACAATCTTCTGTGCTGGGTTTTTTATGCTCAATGAAAACACGACATGAGCTGCTGCTAATAAGTTTGTTATATACACATGTATCATAGCAGATTGTGATTCTAAAGACTGAATTTGCTTTTTTAGGTGAAAACTCCAGTTGTCAATTCTAAGAGCAAAGTCTTGGTCCCAGGGCTTCCTGGTCACCAAGCCCCAGTTAAAGGAACCACACAGGGATCAGAGAAGAGGAAAAAGGACACGGACACCAAAGAGGTATCTGCATCTGTCCGCTTCATTCCTTTTTGACTTCGACCCCAAACAACTTGATGAACAAAAATCTTTTTGTATAGTGTAATGATAAGTCACACTGTAATCTTAATCAGCTAGGAGAGGTTTTTAAATAGGTGGTTAAATGCTCTTCATTTGTGTCATTTTGCTGTAGTTGGAGGTGACTTGTTCTTTTATTTGATTACCTGGTTATATGCACAACTCTTTCACATGTTCTAATCCTTTCCACATTCATTGGTTCGATGCTAACACATTAAGGTGGAGAAGGTTGTGTTAAGTTACTTTGGGGTATTTTACCTGAATACAATTGAATACATATAGTGTGTGAACAGATGGGTCCATTCTTTCTCACCTAAAATAACTCTTGTCTTCCATAGATGTCAATAGCAGAGCGACTTGGTGAAATCGACCTGTCTACAGTCTCCATGGAGAAAGGAGCTCCTAAAGGGATGGCCTCATTACAGACAGATAACTTTGCCATACTGCTGGTGCAGGGCCTGGAGAGCAGTGACACCAACATCCTAAATGTAAGATCTCTTTCCAGTGAATTTGGTTACAACTTCTGACTTTGGTTCGACTTTGGTGTTTATTTTAAGTTTGTTTTACGTGTTTATTTAACACCAGCAAATACTTGCATTGATTTGGGTGTTAAAAGGAAATCCAAATTCCCGAAACATCTCTCAAACCAAGTATGAAGACTTTAAAGTCTAACAATCTAAAAGTTGCATGTTGTCCCGTTAAGCAAATATACATTGATCAGCCATAACATTAAAACAGGTGAAGTAAGTAACATCGACCATTTTGTGACAATTCAATGTTCTGCTGGGAAACCTTTGGACCTGGCATTCATGTGGATGTTACTTAGACATGTAGCACTCACCTAGACCAGACCAGGCACCCCCGCCCCATAGCAATGACACTCCTTGATGGCAGCAGCCATCCCCAGCAGGATGCAGCCTGACACAGACACACATTGTTGATCATCAAACTTTTACCAATTCTGTGCAAACTCTTTTTATCTTCCCCTCTTACAGAAAGTTTTTCAGACTCGCAAAGAGATGGTAATAAAGAAGACTGTTGCTCGGTTACCCCTCCCTGCTGTTCTACCGTTGGTGGAAGAGGTGAGTGTCAGGCTTTAGTCATGACTAAACAAATATAATAAGATTTGATTGTCTTTAAATAGTTTCTGTGTGGTTGAATTAACTAGTTTTGTCCCATTCTCTGCATTTGTGAGTGATGTAGTTTTTAATTAACACGTATCTCCTTTGCAGCTCACAAAGAGGCTCCAGGGACATCCTTTTACGTAAGTGACTGTTCAGATATGTCCACTCTTAGCATTTATCTAACCTAATTTCAGTGTTTGTTCACATTAGACACTGGGGCTGGGCTTAATCAAGTTTATTTTCCGATTCAAATTCGATCTTCATTTGAAAGATCGATTAATAAAATCGCTGTATTGTTTATTTGAAAGCGTATGCCCTTTTCCTGTCTCTTCTTGATAAAAATGTCACAGGTCTCACAAGACCGGTTTTGCATGACTAGTCCCACAAGACAGTGCAGAAAGATTAGTGCTTGTGTGTGGGAGATCCAGAAGCTACAACTCTCAGAGCGCTGTGCTGATGTGTGGCAGCATTTGAGATTAGATATGATGACAAAGAAAAGCTGGACACAAACACAACCATATGCAAGATGGAGGTAAAATATTGTGGTCTCTTTCATTATCAAGCAGAATAGTTTAAAAGGTGACATACATCTAAAGGAATCAATATTAAGTCAAATGAAATCAGGTTCCTGTGAATAGAAATTTAACCAATTCAGGAAATCTTTAGTGATGCCCAGCCCTATATAACATTGGTACTGTGGCGCGTATTTGTACTGCATTGTTTTCCTAGCAAAATCTCACAACATATGGATGTACACAGTGCAGCAGTTCTGATCCTTTGATCGAGAGCATATACGTTTGTTCCTTCCTACAGGGCAGTTCTGATGGTACGATGGCTCAAGGCTGTACTAATGCACCACACATCATACCTGGCATCGGTGAGTCCAATCTCTCATCTTCACTTTCTCCCTGCACTGCTGATACGAAGCCACCAGTTAAATGTCTCCAACATCCGTCTTGTGTACAGAAGCTACAGACAACACCGTAGTCCGGTCTGTTATGATTCTCTTGAGCACGGCACACAGCCTATTGAACAACACAAACACACAAAGACACCGCTTTCTTCTGTTCACATCTCTTGCCTTTGTCAACATTCATATTTATTCTCACTTGGATGTTCAGTGGTTACCTCCAATACACAAGAGTAGGGCTGTAGCAAACTATTATTTTTTTCTTTCGATTAATTGATCTACCATTTTCTGAGTTGCCAGTTAACCGCTAAATATTGAAATATTTTAATATGATGCCTTAAGTCCAGAATATTAATTTTTCACCGCCACAGTTAAACTCTCTGGTGAAACGGTGCTTCTGTATAAATGGAACATAATTCATGATGCATGTAAATATATCAGTAGTAAACACAATATGCAAAGCTTGCATAAAAGAAATACTGAAGACACCATTAAGCTCAAATATACATGTTACCCTGTGTAATGTATGGCAGAATTGTGCATTGACATAAACAGTGTACTTATGATATTGCTGAAACAGCCCGACACGTAGTTACATAACGCTTATACAGCATGACCCTTTGTATATACGTGACAGTAAGAGGGAGGAAACTGAACCACGATGCTTAAAAGCTATACTGAGCACTAAATGCAATGCAAATTATAGGGCATTAATAAAGTAGGCTGCTAAGGTAGCCACACAGTTTAGCCAATACTGCTAATACACACAAATAACACAGTAGGGCCTTACTAGTCTTGGTCACTACCTGAACTTCTGCCAACAAGGATATCCTGAGAGTGTAACAGTCCTTGACATTTTAATACATTAATAATAATAATAATAATAATTAATATAACTCCTTATCTGTTTGACCTCCGACCTTTCCTTCTTCATAGCAGTAGGCATTCACTCATTACTATTTTAAATGAAGTAAAGATGATGCATATGTATGTGTCATATAGAGATGAGGCCTTGTCATCAAGTGCTGTCTTTGTGTTCGTGTTCTGCCTTTTTTTTTTTATTTTATAAAAAAAAAAACCTTCACCCGATCCATCTGTGTATCCAACAGCTGCCAGACCTGGTTACCCAGCTGGGAGTCCTTTATCACATGATTGAGAGCAGAGTGAAGATGTTCCACAAGCTAACAAAGCTGCACGGGAAGCTGTATCTCTTAACAACACAGGTAGGTGCCATCATATCCAGACGTGTGCACAGTGTCATTGCCTTTGGGTATTTTAAAGACAGGATTCTGGGAGTGTTGGATGTGTGAACGGGCCTCCCCGATGGCTGTCAGGGCGGCTGTCTAAGCAGGGATCCCCGATGGCCGTCTTAAAGTGCAAAGTGTCTTGCCAGCTCAGTGTTGTTTGAAGTGCAACTGGAATATATTGAGATTCAGAACATGCACTGTGAGCTCGGAGATGCTGGTTACATTTGGGACGTTTAGAGCACAGAATGTAGACAAATGTATATGGAAAATGTATTATAAAAACTAAGCCTGAAGTATGTTTACTTGCTGAGAGCAGGCTTGTCCTCTTCTTCTACATTTGCCTGCCTCTGTGTTTAGAGCTTGTTTCTTATGATGTTTTCAGTAAACCCTTTAGGATTTTGGAGGTTGTTTTTCCAAATGCTTGCTTCTTAATGGTCTAATTCAGCTTAAAAAAATAAATAGACTTGTGCTTCCCAACTCAGTCCTCAGGCTAGCCTTTAAATCAGTGAAATATGCTGTGCCCACGCAAACAATTCAGCTCTAGATGCAACTTGTCACAAGGCAATTGCTAAAACATTTCAACCAGCTCAACAATTTGCCTAACACAACATGAACGTGATGCATCAAGTGCTTGTTAGAGTAGTTTTAGATCAGAACGCACCCTTATGGGCCTTTTTTTTTTTTTTTTTTTTTAACTCTTGTTTCACAAAGAATGCTTCTTTGGTTTTGCACCACGTTGGCTCATACACACACAATCCAGTGAAATGGCTCAAAAACCTACAGCTCATAATTCAGTCAGGACAGAAAAGAACCTCAGTGCCGCAAGGTCTGAGCTGCACACTGAGTAGTGCAACGTTCAGTGACAGGCTATCTTTCTTGAGCTAAACTGAAACGATTCACAGCCACGTTCAGCTTTACAAAAGCCAATTTATCCCTGAAGTAAAGTTACATTGTCACTAAAGCCTAACTGTAAATACAAACCATAAGTCTTACAGCATCCCCACATCCAAACAGATGCAGGGTTCTTTTTGTAATGCCTTCTTTCCTGTAGTTGAAAAGCTAAGAAGATAAATGCATGTAAAATTAAATCCGAGAAGGGTTCAATACTTTCCGCCTTACTTATCTGGCTATACCGCATAGTTGCATTTAGCTCGAAGTGGATAAGAACAGAATCAATTCTGAAGAGATGAGTGTGGTCTGTGCACAACCTCCATTCACTCTCTAATACCATATCACATCCCTCCACTAGGTGGCGACAAATGACAGCAGCAACACGGTTTCAGACGTCGACCACACAGCCAAGCTGGTGTATGAAGAGGGTAAGCGTGTGTCCTTCTTTTAGTGTCCCTCTGTGTTTAGTCTTACTAACCTTCTGTTTTCCAGCTGTGTCCTTTCTCTAATAACCTTCTTCCCTGTGCCATCACCATTCTGTGGCCTTTCAGTTTTCATGTGTGGTTTCATAACCTCAGTCCAATGAGCAGAGGGAGTGTCAGCTGACAGGAATAAAATGATGATCTAGTTTCAGTTTCACGTCACCTGTACATTTTAGAGGCATGCTGGCTGGTGTGATCCCTGCTGCAGTGCAACAGGTTAAAATGATGCTCTGTGGAGTCACTCCCACACCAGAGTATTGTTTTTCTCATCATTTTGACTGGCATTCATTATCTTGCGATTCACCTTAAGTCATTTGGGACTCCTGCTGAAAACTGCACCGAATCGGGTGGGATTTATGAAGACAGCGTTGCCCATCGTGTAGCCACTCTTGTCGATGCACAGCACGCAAACACGACTCCTGTTGCCTGGCAACCTGACCGGCAGCGTTTAGATCCTCCCCTTTTGAGCGGAACAACAAGGCCCCGCTCTGTTCACTCTCATTTCTCATTACCGTACTGTATAAAACGCTTTATTCAACCACATAGAAAATTGGCTTTCATGAAATAATTAACCTGCGCCTTGAGTTCCAATACCCCAGTCAGTGGTCCAGGATGTGCAAGTTCATTGAACAAAAAAAAAAAAAAAGTTCATAAAAGAAGCTGATGAGCAGGAAGCAGAAGTTTTGTTCCTGTGCAGTTGGCTTATTATAGCTCCAACATGGGAATCTGACAGGAAGCCTCAGACACGTCAGAGGAGTTTGAGTCATAGTTCGTGGGCACTTTGTACAGTTAAAATGGATATGATTAGGAAATCACTGTGCTACCTAATTATGCTGGTTGTTTTCCGTATGGGTCACATTAATTACCCACACTGTAGCCTGAGCTGGGGCAATTATAGTAGCTGCACAAATGTCTGTCAGAATACAGGAGGATTCACCAGGGGTGATGCAGATAATAAGGTGCCAGTTAGAAAATGGTACATGTTGTCACTTACTATATAAAGCCTGCCTTTTTACCACATTCTGAGAAACGATTTCCCCCCACTCCAAATGACTCTGCTCTCTGAACTGATGGGAATGTGTTACAATAATGTTAAAAGGCTCTCAAGTTGACCTGTTGTCCTCCTCCCCTTTGTATTCCTGGCACCTCTCCTTTCACTGTTTGGTAAAATGTCCCTTTTTAATGTCAGTAAGCCTGCATCGTGTAATTTCTCACTGAGGCAGGACTGACCGTTGTCCACTCTCCTCTTTTGTTACCCAAAGATAACGTCATATTGTCATTTTTTATTGTCATACATAATGTCTTTTTATTCTTGGTCATTTCTCTCCCTTGGTTTCCCGTTGTACATCATATAAACATATTTAGAGTTACGACATAAAGCAGTGGAATATTTAGGAATATTAAAGTCTGCCGGTCAGCGTTATGACAGCAGATGGTGCCTGACTGATCTAATGTGGCCGATTGGCTCGTTAAATCATATTGACATCCCTCCTCCGGCACCAAGCAGCAGTATTGTTGTCATAACCAAATGGCCCGTAATGGTACTTTCTTTTCAGTAATTTAGCGAGAGGGTCTGTGCTGGTATTCACGGAATGTAAGGCTGATGAATTTGCTTTCCCGCCGCAGAATCCTCTGACGACGACGATGCATCTGGTGATGAAGGTCTTCATGACGACGACTCTGATGTAAGTTAGTGGCCAGTCAAAGAGTCCTGTGTGACAGCAGATTAGAAGCACTCATGTTGTAAATTAGTGCACACCTACTCTACGATCACATTTTATTACGCTGTCCATTCCTGAGTTGAGCACTGAGATATTTATTGCTGCGTCCTTCTCAGCACTGGGACGAGGACGAGGGGATGGATGAGGACAAACGGGAGCAATCGGATGACGAAGACCCAGACAGTAGAACAGAATCCAAAGCGAATGGGGATGAAGACATGGAGCATGAAAACGAGAGCGAGGAGGAATAAGAACAAGGAGAAATGCCAATCGTACACGAAATGGACCCGAGAGAGTTATATATATATACTTTGATTTTATTTTCATGCTTTTGATTTTATTATTAGACCAGAAAGAGGTTTTACAAACTCAAGGGACACGTTGAAGCGCGGCCAGATGGGCCCTCTGCCTCGCCACAACTCTGTTCAGCCACAAGGTCCGTGATGTCAAGCTCACGGTCTTTTCCCAGTCTGAGCAACATACTGCAAAAATGAAACTGAAGCAAGTTCTCCTTCTGCTACGTCAGTCTGCATCCCAGCTCTGCTGCTGGATGTGTTTGTGTTGACTTTGGAGATGTTCAGTTTGCCTACA
Source organism: Chelon labrosus (assembly GCF_963514085.1). NCBI lineage: Eukaryota > Metazoa > Chordata > Actinopteri > Mugiliformes > Mugilidae > Chelon > Chelon labrosus. The sequence continues at coordinate 20,814,527 of NC_140353.1, forward strand.
CTGCACTCTGCATTCCAAATCTTATGTCATAATGTAATAAATAGTAGCGGAGTATATTTACTGTATGTCCAGCTTAAGAGTAGGCAATACAGCACTCTGTGATTGATTTATTCTAACTCGACTCTGTAGGCCATCTGGAACACTGGTCGTTGCTCAGCGGAGCCCACAGATGCAAACAGAGCACAGGAGTGGAGTTTGGATGCAGTCCCTGCCCTCAGCTGTTTGTTGTACAGTATACCAGAGGTGGGATTGCCAGGCAAGACCATACATCATGTTCCCCACGCCATGTAAATCTGTATGTACAGTGAAGTGTTTGTATGAGCTCTTCCCTCTACAGCTATCCCCAGAAATCCTTGGGATTAAATGAACTCCTGTAAAGTCTCCTGAACGTGTTTTCTTTCTTTTTCTTTTTTGTTTTCACGATTTTTTCCCCCATGCAGATTAGTTGCAGCCCTCTTGTTTTAACTGTGTTCTTTGTGTGTTTAGTTTCTGGGCATGCCACTGATGTCCACTGCCTTCAACCCATTGTCACAAGGGGCAACTGAGTAAAAGAAGTCAAAGAAAAATGTGAATTTTGCTCAAATAGGTGAATAAATGGGTTTTCAAAATGACTTGCAGTGTCTGGGCCGTTGGCCATAATGTAGAAGGGTTCCCCAGCAGTTGGAAAGAGGGAATAAAGCCTGGGAGTAGTTCACATGGATACAATTTGTAAATTCATATTGTGGTGTTGATATCTGTATCATAGATTTGAAAATGACCAGGAACCTCAGTTTAGCCATAATAGTCCTGCTCATTCACTTGCAATGTGGTGTTATTTGTAAGGTTTTCTAATGGGTGACACATTAATGCTGTTTCTCAATACACGGCAAGCGGTCACAACATTAAATCCACAAATTGTCTGTGCAGACGTCCAGGTCATGGTAGATCTAAAACCAAGTAATCTCAATCTAGTCCAGTTCTTTATTTTAGAGATTAAAACCACCTATTTAATACGATAGGCCCATCTTTTGCCACCAAAATGGGCACAGATTTCTCTACAGACCTCCGATTAATGTTTCCTGGGATATTGGGCACCAGGTTGCTGGCAGCATCCGGATATTCCAGATTAGATTGGGATCCAAGGAATCCGAGGCAGAGTCAACAATCCGTCATGTTCCTCAAACCATTACTAACCCAACTCGGTGGGCACAGTTTCCTGCCAAAGGTGCTCATGGATGTCCAAGTCTGATTGCTGCATGTCTGGAGTGAAGGCGGGTCTGATTCCACCGAGGAGCTACTGTTACACTGACAAAAATGTCTGAATTCACACTGCATCACAGTTTGCAGATCACAGATCGCTCAAAGGGCCCATGCTGTAACGTGTCAACCGCTGGAATCTCCTACAACGGACGCATAATTATCACACCTGGACTATGGATGAATGGCTGAAGATTACCTGCTCTGAACAATCAAGTTTGTTTTGTATTTCTTTTGCATCATGTGGACAACTAAATGTGTGTTTGTGTGTCGTTTATCTGTCGAAGAAATAGCAGCTGGATGCTCCATAGGAAAAAGGAAAAGCCAGTGGAGGCCGTGTTATGCTCCGGGCGACGTTCTGCTGTGAAGCCTTGAGCCCTGGCAGTCATGTGGATGTTCCTTTAATGTGCCATCTACTGAAACATCACTGCAGACCACATACAGGCCTTTATGACGACAGTAACCCCTGACAGCGGCAGCCTGTTGCCAGGTCGCCAGCTTTTCTTCCTACTTTTGGAAGGTATTAACCACATAGCAGGGAAACTCCACGAGATGTTAAAGGTGTTCTAACTCGGCTGTCAAACAATTACAGTTTCTCATGCTGCTTCCAACATATCAAGCTTCAATCAATGCCTCTTCAGGTAGTGCCTAATACAGCCCACCATGCTGGGGACTCTGTCAGGACATAATCAATGCTACTCACTTGTACACTGTATATTTTCACATGGCCCTGTCCTCTTTCAGGGTTAAGTTTAGTGGATCTTGGACCAAAAACACTTGAGAAACCATTTCTGCAGAGCCAGAAATAAGCAAAGCACACTTCAGCGTCTTGTCTGAGTCAGTTCTTGAGTGTGCAGTCCCCTCATTGTTGCTTTAGATTTTTACCTTGGAGTATGAGTGTCTGTTTCCTGCTCTCAGGGACCACTCATTGGCCCTTTTCACGGCAGACATTTAGACTTAAATAAAAAGTGCAGGTGAGGACGGTTTTGTTAACGATGTCTCAGTTTCCTTTTGTCTGTCGGTGAGCCACAGCAGTGAGCCAGACGGCACAATGCAAGCATCCTGGAGCTGTGTTTTATTTTTTTTCCCCTCCGTGACAAGTCCAAATGTCAACTGTGGGAAAAAAAAAAAAAGAGCCTGTGGCGTAGAACACCACAATAAGCCAAAGAATCGGCCTTACACTAATTTGAACAAGCGGCACAAAGGTGAGATTTATGCTACGCGCTCAGTCGCACTGCAGCGGAAAGCAACCAGAACTGTTTCCCAATTGAGTGGAAGAGAAAGTTGCAAAAGGGTGCGGAGCAAAGACGCCGGGGTTGGTTTGATATTTTATTAACTGTTGAAACACGGGCATTTTAAACTTGGAAATGTTTCTGGAAGCAGCTTGCGGACGCCCTCTTAAAACACAAGATTACGACGACATCTGAGCTCATAGCTGTAGCTGTACCCTTGTTAGCGGAATCTTTTACTTTCTTAATTTTATTGCTTTGTTGTGTTCCACGTGCGCTTTTCCCGCTGTGACAAGTCAAACCGTTCCAAAAAGTCTCTGTTATTGACTGAGTTTTACAGTAACGACGTCCGTTCAACAGAAAACGTTGTTCATGGTGTGAAACCGACTCCTGGGGCGCAATTCATCAGTGGTTTGGGGTACATTTTGCTCATTGCCGCCTGTGTTGGTGGGACATAGCGCCTTTAAAGGTATCTGGGTATCTGGTTTTAGCTGATGAAAGCTAGCAGGTCTGCTTAGCTGTTGAAGCAGTGATGCTGTCACTCACCTGCTAGTCTGGGGTGAACAAGAGGTGATTTATTTATTTTTTTTAAATCTGAAGAAGCAGATAAATGGCACAGATTAATATCCAAATATATTAATATCCAAGTATCCGGTTCGGTACTTACCTGTTTTCTATACATTTCAATGCTGAGGCTTCGGTCTTCTTCCACATGCACCAGATAGTCCAGGAAAGCCAAACTACCTCTGCTGATGTCCTCCTGAGTGAACTTGATGTTGCTGTCCACTGCATCGATGTGCTGTGTGAAAGATTCCACTCCCTGCGTCTTGATTTTAACCCAAGTGTCGTCCACATACCTGAACCAGTGGGTGGGGGTGTTTCCTGTGAAGGAGTTCAGGGCTCTGGTCTCGACCTCCTCCATGTAGAGATTGGCCACGATCGGTGACACTGGTGACCCCATCGCACAGCCGTGTTTTTGCCTGTAGAATCCTCCATTAAAATTGGAATTGGAAATAGGTGGTCGTCAGGCACAGATCGAGCAACACGCAGAGTTGGTCTGGGGTGAGGGTGCAATTAAATGCTTTTTTCCAGACATTAAAAGAGCTTGATTAAGAGCTTGAGTTTACAATATTCATGTCCGTGTCTGTTATTTGATTCAGTCGTTCACTAAAATACATTTAAATAAAAAAAAAAATAAAAGTTGCTTTTTGGGGTAAATATTGTTATGCGATTAAAATGTGATTAATTGAGATTAATTAATTACAAAGCCTCTAATTATATATATATATATATATATATATATATATATATATATATTTTTTTTTTTTTTCTTAAATCTATTCCCACCACTAAATAATTCATTTAAAAATTGTTGCAGCCAATAGTTTATGTTCGGTCCTTTTTTTTTACTTCAAAATGTTACCACTACTAAGCGTACTTTCCTCACAGTATTGATCTGGAGTTCATCGTGTCTGAAAATTGGAGCTCCCTCTCACTCTGTGATTTAGGCCGAAAAGAGTGATGCGCGACGTTCCAAACTTCCCACAAAGTGCCTCTCCTGTCTTGGTCACTTTATGCACTGCAGGAGGACTATCCATTGTGCATTCCCCTTGTGGCTGTTTGTTTTTCTTTGAAGGAACACGGCTGCATACCAACAGCAGTGTACCATAAACACAAAAAAATGAGAAAAACTGGGAAGTACAGCTGTATCTTGGGTTGAATGTACTGTAGGTTTGAGTCACATTTCATCAGTCAGGGAGCTACAACAAGGGAGCAACCTCAACCTGATTGCACCGCAGTCTAAAAAAAAAAAAGCTTTTCAATAGCAACTTCCTGTATCCTATTGTGTGGATTTATGTAGCTATTATTTCTGCCTACGGCTGGCCTCCCAGGAAATGTGCTAGCCTGCCTTACCTCGGTGGCTGGAGGTGACGCTGTCCTCTCATTGTTAACATTCCCTGCAGGTATTGTGTAGTAGCTACTTTTAATATACCTATGAGCCAGGAGGAGTTTGGGGTGAACGGATGGGTTGACAAAACATTTGATTAAAAAAAAAGGCTCTTCGTAGTAAAGAGAGAAATAAAACATTTATGATACAGTTTACATAGAAATTTATTGAGAATTAACAACAACAAAAAAAGTCAATGCTTTATGATGCAGCAATTTATTTGGCTTTTTCGCTACACAAACGGGATTATGGAGAAGATGCAATTGTAAAATCAGAAACGTATTTGGTGTGCACATGGCGTATATATTTATATTTATATTTTTTTATTTAATAAGCTAATTGGCTAGTTTCATTAAAGGAAGTAAATCAAGTGCTGCTTTGTAATTTTTCAAGAAAAATTAATTTAAATGCTGGTGTATTGAATATTTTTCATTTTTCTTAGTCAGATGATTAAGCATTGCAATGACGTCTTGGTCTCTGACATATGGTGAGCGTTCATCCGATCTTTTCTGTTTTATAGAACTTGCAGCTCTGATAAACATCCTGGAGATGTGGTCTACCCCGGAAAAATGCGACGGGACCAGACATTCACCTCTCTATGCTGTAAGTCAAATCTGTTCAGCAGTCATTTGAGTGTCTGGCTCGCTACAGTCTCTACTGCTTGATGAAAAGTTATCCACAGCTTCGTGCATGTGAACAAATCACTGTGCATGGAAGAAGAGGTGGTATGATGAGTATGTCAGTCTGCAAATGTTCTAAATGAAGATCTGTAATGCGACTTTGAGGCTGACACAAAAAACAAAAATGATAAATTAAATCCTGTCTTTTGGAAAAAGTTGCAGGTAGCTTGATCTTTTTGCCCTGATCATACGGCGTTTGCACAAATCTTGTGAACAATGTCAAGTAATCATTAGCCACTGAGCCCAAAGTGTCTCATTAAAGGGGAATGTGTCGGGTTAAAATACACTGCAACTATCCCTGAAATTTAGTGTCATCACGGCTTGGTTTCTTAGCCTCGGTTACTTCATCCGGGCGCAGATTCAGATTTACTGGCCAGAAGCCACGTCGACTTTGTCCTTGGATTTACCCTCGGAGCTGCTAGAATGTGGGAGAGCTGTCCGATCTGTTCATTAAAGCTCCCAGGAGAGACAGGTTCCTGTCATGCTATTGACACTAATTCCGGGCCACACGAGCGCTCATGATTCAGAGAGAAGATGTTAGCTCATTATCAGAGGTTGTGGTTGAACCGCAGCGAGACGAGTTCAGCAGAGGGAAGAGAAAACTCTGTCCTTCTCCCAAATGATCGGAGATGGCTGGTTACCCGGAGCCACCGGTATTGGTGGTTAACCATTCATGAACTGTTATATAAAATGTCATTGTTCCACTAAAGCTTTAATTGTGTGAATGAACACCAGTCTTTCTGCACATTGAATAATGCATTTATTGAGTGTGCATTAATAATGAATGGCATGCATAATGCATGAGCCACAGCTACAATAGTTCAAACTTTTTAACAGCACAGCAACACTTTAAAGCGTGAAAGAGCCGGTGGACTCGTCATCTCCTTTTCTTTCACCGTTGCAGTCTGCAGGAAAGGTGACCAAACAAACGCACAGTGAGCGCTCACCTGGAGCACGGCCACTTGACACGATGCTGATGCCACGCAGATAGTACGTGTTATTAAAAGAGGAGAAGCAGCAGTCCGCCCACTGCGGAGCACCTGGGTGAGTGACATCCACAAACCATCCAGCGAGGCAGCAGCAGAGAGGTTAGTCAAACACTTGAACTCAATTGTGCACCGCGTAAAGACAACGGAGGAAAAGCTTGGTGTGAAACTCTGGAGAAAATGAACGGAAGCTTGGTTATATTAAAGAAATGACTGCAAATGAGTATCATGAACAGACTGGAATGAAGTTTGGCTGTGAGTGTAATAAAATGTCTGGGAGATTGCCTCCTGTACAAACCGGGAAAGAAACACAGACAAAATTTTTGAAAAAATCATTCCACTCCGGAATTACTTTTTGCTTCCTCAGTACTTCATCATAAAACTGTGGCTGATGAGGTGACTTTTTTGATTGAACGAGAACATGTCTTTCCTTTTGTACATAATATTACATCTCAAATGCTTTCATGTTGGCTTTCTAATTTGCAGTGCAATCATCTTGTTTGTTAACCCCACGCAGACTGGGAATAATTAGTGGCTAGTCAGTCAATCAAACACCAAACTGCGCCCATGACTAGGTTTGATTGTTGGTGCACGCTGGGACAAAAATAAGCTCCTGAGGTCCTGTTCAACACACACTGAGATCTCTGGGTCTGAGTTCGACAGTCTCTTAACTCTCCGTGGACTGCGTTGGCTCCATCGGGCTCCGGGTCGGAATTTCACCGCCATTTAGAGAATGTGGCCACGTCAGTCCCAACTCTGGCCATATTCTTCTTGTTTTACCTACATGGTTTGGGTTTTACAGAATACTGAATTAACGCTGGAAGATTGTTTGTGACTGTACGTGTATTGCATTCACTAATTATTAATCACTATGTCATATCTGGCAATTCCAAAAATGAGCAGTACACTAAAGGGGGGGTTAAGAGCTTAAATTTAAAGATTAATTCAGTATCACTGTCATTTCAGTGGTGATTTTACAAGTCGCGGTGTGGTTCGCCGTATCGGTGGCAACATTATACTTCTGTTTCTTGTAATATCTCTCATCTGTTCACGCTTTCTACCGAGCAGCAACCTCCAGGAATGAAATATGAAGCCAAAACAAAGTGTCAGAAACTTTCAATTTTGGTCTTTATTGCTAAGTCTTAAATACACAGATCAGGCGTAACATTATGACCACCTTCCGAATATTGTGTAGGTCTCCCTTGTGCCTCCAAAACAGTTGGGAATCGTCAGAGAATGGACATGGGCCTTCTGAGGGTGTCCTGTGGTGTCTGGCAACAGAATGTTGTTAGTGGGGGCCTTTGGGTCCTATGGGTTGAGGGGAGGGGCCTCTGTGGATCATCCCTCAGATACTTGATCAGTTTGGGATCTAGTGAATTTGGAGGCCAGGTCAACACCTTGTGCTGTTCTTCATGTTTGTTCCTAAAGCGTTTTTGTGTGTGTGTCTGTGTCAGGCTGCATCCTGCTGGGGATGGCTGCTGCCATCAAGGAGTGTCATTGCTATGGGGTGGGGGTGTCTGGTCTGGTCTAGGTGGGTGCTACACGTCTAAGTAGCATTGACATGAATGAATGCCAGTTGCAGTCATAGGTGCCTGCCTGGGCCTCACACCTCATCTCCACTAACACTCCACCTCTCTGGCCATTATTTAATTAGACGGGAGTTATGTGGAAACATCTTGGTACAGCCAAGATGATGATGGCTGAAGCCAAGCCCCTAAACACAACCCCATTAAGTAAAGTCGATACTTTTAGCATGACATTTTCTATGGTACATAAAGAAACCCACTTGCAACCACGCTTGTCAACATATCATATCTAAGCTGTGATCACACTTTCCATTAATGGCAACATCAAAGAAGAAAAATAGGCAAATATATATAAATGAAAAACAACTACATCATAAATTTGGCTGCAGATCCATATCATCCCACCTTCTCTGAGGTCTGCACAGCCACCTCTCAGCATGCAGAGCGAGGAAAAGTGCTTACCAGGTGCATGTGCTTCGCCAGGTTAAAATAGCAGCGGACCGTGAACCGCTTTTAATTAAAACCACAATCTTTCCCTTAACCAAAATTCCCTAAACTGCAGTCGGGTAATCTGGAGGGGAACCTCAGTGTCTGCACTTCGCACATCCTCCTCCTAATCCACCGACCTCTTGCTGACGCTGGCGCCGTTCAGAAATATCACGCTTCATTGATAAAAACCTGAAGTTGCTCCTCCGCAGCAAATAATGTACCCAGCAATTACACTGCGCCGAAACATAACTGGAAAAGCAATTTACTCGTATGGAGCCGCAGCTTCTATTAAGCAAAAATCGAGCGGAGTGTGAAGTGAAGCTAGTTTCTATAAGGTTTTCTAGGTACAAGGTCTCATTCAGCTTTTCAATCCAGTTCATGTTTCTTTTTAAATTTCTATATGCGGCAACCATTGTTACATTGATGAAATGGAATTAGAAGAGGGGTTAAACATTGCACTTGATTGGGGGCAAAGAGAGTGCAACCAGAGTCCAGACAATACTAAAGGGAGATGTGCAGACTGGAGCTGGACCTTTGTGCATTATCAGGACTAAATGAAATGAACAGTCTGGTGGGTGGAAGGTGAGTGAACCCCACCGTGTACTATCCAGTAAATATTCTCCGTTTTGACTGAATATCCTCACCTTTATTTTATTTTAGCTCTATTTTGGATTTGTCAAAAATTAACTGAGGGTGACGATCGGTGAACCAGGCAGGTTGTTATATGTTAAACTAACCAGACTATGGATTCAAAATGGATATTCAGTAATGCAGTAAAACCTGTACTAATAATAGGAACCAGATGATGCCTTTGGAAAACATTCCTGTTCTGTAATAACACCTAGAAGAAAAAGCATAAATCCATACATTCCTCTGCAGGCAGTGCAGACTATTGTATTCCATTTCTTCAGCTTCCGTCCACGCATGGAAAAGTTTTAACTCGCCTGCTGGCTTAAAATATTATCTTCATGCTTCCATTTCCTGTGTAAATGTATGTAATAAGGTGACCCACCAGTCTCCGGAGGCGCTCGCAGGCCCACAATACCTTGGCACATCTTTCAGAAAACCCCTGGATGCGGTCCCGCCGGAGTTCCCCCCCTGTGAATTTCTATAAGCCCCCGCGAGCTCCGTCCCATTTCGGCTGAGTAAACCACGGGAGATGAAGGGGGCAGAGGTCGCCACTAGATGTGCTTCAACTGCCAATGGGAAATGTCAGTCCCTCTCACAGAGCAGGAATAACAAATAGCCTCTTGAGTGCCTTGACAAGTGGCGGTGGCTGCACCAAACTCTCTTCACCCCCCACCCCACCCCCCCCCCGTCCTCAGAGAATTATGTATGACGTGACAAAGAGCGTTCTTGCAACCTGAGAAATTTATCTCATCTAGCGCTTCAAGACATTTTGACAAGAGAATCTTAGATATTCCACCGCATTCCTCGAGTAATTCAGTCAATGTCAAGAGTCATAAATAGAAAAGGCTCGACATTATTTACTTTCGTTCTGACATCTGAGCATCCACTTGTTATTTACATCACAGTGCACTGGCGGGGGAGGGAATAATTGTCCATATTTCACATTTTAGTCTTGAAATCCGTACAAATATACCGTTTCCAGTCAAAGCTGTCCAGCACCACTGCAATTATTCCCTTTTTGGCTGCTGAATGTTTCCAAAAGTGTTTTTTTATTTATTTTTTTACTGCAACTGCTTTCTTAGGAGCTTTCAGAGGTGTTTGTGGGCTCACACAAAGTGTTACGCTCAGTGATGGCACTTAACATTTTCAGTAGGAGCACCTTGGTGACACAGAAATTACTAGTATTACTATCATAAATGTATGTTTAGATTCTAGCCCGGCAGCCAAGCAGACGTCCCTCGTCCATACATTTCTTGTTGTTTTGGCGGAAAGTTGGTCTGGAGCCTCTCCGTTGGGAACTGATTATGCTCTGGCAAAGATCTGCCAAGCCAATCAGATAATAGGGGCGGGCTTTATCCAGTGATGGACAGAAGAGTAACGGTAGCATAGTAGTACGCGTCACTTTAGCGCTGTGGAGTTCAAAATGGCTCTGATTGGTTGTAAGACTATCCACTGAGTTTCTTCCCCACAGTAAGTGAATGAAACATGAAACCATTACCTTTAAATACCATCTATATTTTTGAGTACTATATTTAAAAGTGCTGACATTTAAGTGACTGCTTTACTTTTTATTAATAAATACATTCACCTCTCTTACATTGAGTCCTTGGCTGTGATGTATCATTTAGTTTAGGTTATTCAAAGACTAGACTAAATGTCAGACTGCAAACAGTGGCTGCAGGCGCTTCAGCTGCTTGATAGACAGGGTGGTCACCTGGAATGCTATAAACCTCTACAACTTCATTTAGCCTAACCACTGCAGCCGTGACAATTTTGAACTGTTACTGACGTTCTCTGCACCCTTACCATTTTCTACAAATGATTACTAACTGCTAGCTGTCAGCTACATTTCTGTTCCTTTTCCATATTGCCGTGCTCTTAATTTACCAGCATTAATGTGAACTGACTTGTTAAGAGCCAACATTTAGCTTACTAAAAAAAAAACAAAAAAAACGGGCCCTTCAAAATATCAGATAGTACAGGTTACTGCAAAACAATTCATTTTGTGGATACATTTTTAAATTAATAAATTTCACATAGTCATGGTCAGGTTCACGCAGAGGTTCACATGTTCACTCTTCGTTTACTGTAGTCAGAGCCGTTGTCATTCAGACAAATGAGGAAGAATGAGGAAATGAAGAAAACACTTCAGTGTGATAAGAAGTACTGTGTGACGGAATTTAGTGATGCGTCGTTGCTTTGTAGCGAACGAGAAGAGCCAATTCCCGTCGAGGAGAGCCTCGAGAGCTTCAACGGCTCCTGCAAATCCATGCTGGCAGGTGCTGGACTATATTATGATGGGCATCCCATGAGGCCAATCACATGTGAGGACAGACTAGGACTAAATGAAGGGCCATTTGGGAGCCGTAAGAGTCGGCTCTTCTAAGTGAGCCAAGGCAAAGGAGTTGAATCTTTAAAAAGAACTGGACCTCTAGTCACAACGGGAATTATTTAAGTCACTTAAGTCAGGAATTCCAGCCTTTACAGTGAGACCTTATTTCAGAAGAAATACCTACGGTTGTCAATGGCAAGAACCAAATAATGTTTTTTTTTTTTTTTTTTATCCCCTTTTAGTAAGAAGATATCAAGTGAGAGTCCAGAATGTATTAAAAAAAAAATGGACTTGTTTGGCTTTTTGTTTTGGATATACTATGCCCTGGATGACTGAGAACCTTCACATTTATTGTGGAAACATGAGCAAGCAAAGTGTTTTAGCAGTTGGACGACACCATGGTGCTGAACCCCTGACAATGTAGGTACACAGGGAATGGACCACAGGAGTCAAGATGCTGCAGGTGGTGTTGGAGGGTGAAGTAAGCATGTAGTTGATTGAGAACTCTGATGAGACTCCTTGGATGACCAGGAAACGCTGGAGATGGGGAGGAGGAGGGGTACACAACAGAGGCCTGAAAGCAGAGTGACAGATTTACAATGAACACATTAAGAATGGGGGCTGGGAACTAAGTGGCTCAGAGAAGGTGAGCAAATGGATCATCAGACAAAAGTGGTGACGTAGATTTTGAGAATAAAGCGATTTTGACAGCATGGGAAAGCACAAGAGACAAGGAAATAGCAGCAGGAACAGACGGCTTTCTGGAGGGAAAACTTTCACCTATGCTGCATTTCCATTGCTCCTTGATTTACACATGACTTTTTATCTGTTTAAAAGATAAGGCTGAGGTCAAGAAAGCTGCATTTGGTCATATAAATAGCAAACTATCATTCAGGTTTGTGTGAGTCTTCTGTGGAGCACACAGTGTATCCGGAAAGTATTCACAGTGCTTCAGTCTTTCCACATTCTGTTATGTTACAGCTTTATTCTAAAATGGATAAAAAAAAAATTTTTACTTTAAAATTCTACACACACCACTCCACAATGATAATTCTATTTCTGGGAATTTTGCAAATTTATAAAAAATGAAAAACTAAGAAATCACATGTACATAAGTATTTAGTCTTTGCCATGAAGCTCAAAATTGAGCTCAGGCGCATTCCTATTTCCACTGATCATCCTTGAAATGTTTCTACAGCTTAATTGGAGTCTACCTGTGGTAAATTCAACTGATTGGACATGATTTGGAAAGGCACACACCTGTCTATATAAGGTCAAACAGTTGACAGTGCATGTCAGAGCACAGACCACTCAGTCAGAGCTCCAGCTTTCCCTCTGTGGAGAGAGGAGAACCTTCCAGAAGGACAACCATCTCCACCAGTCAGGCCTGTATGGTAGAGTGGCCAGACAGAAGCCACTCCTTAGTAAAAGGCACATGGCAGCCCACCTGGAGTTTGCCAAAAGGTACCTGAAGGACTCTCAGACGATGAGAAACAAAATTCTCTGGTCTGATGAGGCAAAGATTGAACTCTTTGGCGTGAATGCAGGTGTCATGTTCGGGATAGAGGGAAAGATGAATGCAGAAATGTACAGAGACATCCTGGATGAAAACCTGCTCCAGAGCGCTCTTGACCTGAGGCTGGGGCGACAGTTCATCTTTCAGCAGGACAGCGACCCTAAGCACACAGCCAAGATATCGAAGGAGTGGCTTCAGGACAACTCTGTGAATGTCCTTGAGAGGCCCAGTCAGAGCTCAGACTTGAATCCGATTGAACATTTCTGGAGAGATCTGAAAATGGCTGTGCACCGACGCTTCCCATCCAACCTGAAGGAGCTTGAGAGGTGCTGCAAAGAGGAATGGGCAAAACTGCCCAAAGATCAGTGTGCCAAGCGTGGCATCATATTCAAAAAGACTTGATGCTGTAATTGCCGCCAAAGGTGTATCAACGAAGTATTGAGCAAAGGCTGTGGATATTTATATACATGTGATTTCTGAGATTTTTATATTTAATACATTTGCAAAAATCAAAAAAAATAAAAATAAATCACGTCATTATGGGTTGTTGTATGCAGATTTTTGAGGGAAAAAATGAATTTAATCCCTTTTAGAATAAGGCTGAAACATAACAATATGTGGAAATAGTGAAGTGCTGTGAATACTTTCCATATGCACTGTACCTCTAGGCTCCAACACCAACACGTAAAAAAACTGGTGGTGGCATAGTGACATCATTGTAACGTTTTCTCTCCACTAGCTACCAGAACTGCTCATCTACACAAAGAGATGGATAGCACTGATTTTCACTTATTTTTCTTTTGTACTTCTGGCAATGTGCCACGGTGACGGCCAAGTCGGTGATGTAGCCACTGAGCGGTTTTCCAGACAAACTAAATGGTACTTTACAAAAAAATGATAAAAAATGATTAATCTCTCGCTATTGACTCCCATAGATATGTTATCCTAAATAAGATCCTATTAGAAGTGGCGGGACTTTACCTTTTTATTGAGAGCCAGGTAGAAGTTAGGACTTTTATACCTCATGTTACATCCAAGAAGATAGTAGACGCCTGAATTTATGGGACTGTTTTATTAGTTTAATCACCATGGGACATTGGTATGGATAGATAGATAGATAGATAAATACTTTATTCATCCCAACATATACCCATCATATTTGTATCCCAAGCCAGCCTTCCTGATCAGTTTATTCTAGTGGTGTCACTGGCTGCCATGTTGTTCCCCCAGCAGACCACAGCAGAGAAAAGGGTGCTAGCCACAACAGACTGGTGAAAGATTTCTAGCATCTTGCTGTACACATTGAAGGACCTCAGCTTCCTCAGGAAATAGAGTCTGCTGCACCCCTTCTTGTACGCAGCTATGCTGATAGTCTTCTAGTTCAGTCACTCAATTTTAATAATAATAATAATAATAATAATACATTTTATTTATAGGCGCCTTTCACGACACTCAAGGTCACGGTACAAGATTGTTAAAATAAAACACAATTAAAATACACAAACTTGTTAAAATAAAACACAAAGTACACACAAGCATATATATAGAACATATAGTTACATACAAATGACAGATAGAATGGGAGATAGAAGTGAGACTATGGAATGGAGTAGGCCTGTCTGAATAAATAAGTTTTGAGCTGAGATTTGAAGGTGGTGACAGAGTCTGAACTTTTTTAAGTGTTCTGGGAGGCCGTTCCAGAGGCAGGGGGCTGAATGGCAGAAGGCTCTGGACCCCATTGTGGTCAAGCGAGCAGGTGGGAGGGTAACCATTAAAATAAATAAAAACAAAGACATAAATAGACATCGGTTCCATGTGATGTATTACATTCCACAACTTGTTGGAACTGTGTCCACAATTAACACACACCAAGTCAATTAGTTACTGCTATGCAGGATATGATATGATGCATCCCTTAATACTATATAATAAAATAACATAGGAAACAGGACACTGACACAAATAATATTCACTCTTATATTATTAAATATTTGTGAACTTAAACTGCTTACTTGTCAATGGACGCACACGGACTCCCACTGTCCAAACTAACTCTGTAATTCCCAAACTGTCCCTGCTGCCTTCAGTCCCACACTGTCTGATCAACAGGAAGAAAAAGATCCAAACTACCATCTGCTATGAGCTATTAAGTTATATATTAAGTTATAGAGCCAATCAGAGCACTGGGTCGGCGGGACTTAACAGGATGAAAGGCAGCTGTGTAATTAAAGCAAATATATCCTGGCAATGCAAACTGAAACAGAACAATATAATCAACACCAACCCTTCTTTACACCTCATCTCTGCCCCCGTCACCTACACACATACTCCTGACATGAATCCCATTCCCTAGATATTTCATTTGCATTGCTCGGGAGCTGCCTTGTCATTGTTCTTTATTTACCGTCTATGACTCCTGCTGCGGCTGTTATTGTTTATGTCTTGTTAAGTGTTTAAATGTGCTGCTTTAGCAGGGGTTTCCAGGGTATTAGGGCTGACTGCGCTTTCTGTTCAGCCATAAAAATCATTAACAGGAACCAACAAACTCACCCTTAAGGCTTCAAAATTCAGGACTGGTGAGATTTTAATTTGGTACACATCAGGTACTGTGCAGTCAAAAATAAATATGAATATATTGATTCTGGTCAGGAGCATCACTTTTAAAGCGTTAGTACATGGTTTAAATGTATGGAAAAGCTGTAGGAAATGAAAGAGTGTAGAACAAATTATTGTAAAATAAAAAATGACAGAATCAGAATGTAATTGGATGGATGCCCCCCCCCCACCGACATTTTTTTATGCACTACTCCCAGGCCTAAATAACTTTTAAATTGCAGTTTCAGCTTGGATAGATAAATCACAAATATCGCTGTGTGGTGGATTTATTATATACTGCTTCATTAAATTGCACTTTGCTGTAGATTAATGAAATTTAAACCACTAGGTGTCAATATTGTTCAAATTTTTAATGTGCAAAATTTCCCTGGGATTGGAACGCGGCACAGCCTAAATAAATAATGTTTTTACAACTAATTTGAGTTGTGTGCAACATTATGTGACAAGCACACCACAATACCCAGGGCCGTTTCATCCAAATAAGACCAGCTGCCACAATGCAGAAGGTCAAGTTAGAGTGACCAGAATGAAAAGATTCTCTCCCCGAGCTACCCGAGGACGGCTCCGGCAGCGTGTCAGTCTTTTGATGTGCATGTCAGCGTATGAGTGTGCCTCTCGGTGTGTGTGAGTGTGTGTGTGTTGTTGGGACTCAGTAACCTTGCCAGATCTTGCTTTAGTTTTCTATTGGTCCTGCTCATCGCCTGGAGACAGTGATGGTTGTTATCTTGCTACATGCTGAATCTGGTTGTGATCATCAGTGCCTTGCAGTAATGCTGATTGAAACCACTTTTACCCGGCCCTTTTTCTCTTTTTTTTTTTTTGCATAAACCGCTGGAGCATGACGCAAATGTACAAGCTAAGCAAGAAAGCACCGAGTTGAAATGCAGACCTTCGCCAAGGCCTAATCATCCCCTCAGCTGTTACCATCACAAACATTTTATCAGTAAGTGGACAATATTTACACAGTCGCTGTAGTTTGGCCTGAAGGTGGTGCTACAAAAGAAAATAAGTATAGAAGCACAGTTTGTTGTTGGAACCATACATGTGCGCAGAATTTGGTTGATTTAAAAGCAGGGGGACAGGAATGAATATGTATGAATTTTGTTTAAGGACATAAACATTTGAACAGATGATGGCAATAGATTAAAAATTACCACGTCTCTAAAATGGGCATATCCAATAGTGGTTGAATGACTTAATATGTGGTGAAAGTCGAGTCGACATCATCTAGTCAGCGACGTCACACATAAACAGCAATAAAAATCTATATTCTTCACCTGAATACATATTGTTGCATCTCACTCAAAGGAAGCTAAGGAGGCTTTTCTGCAAGGTAACTGAAGCTTGAACAAGGGCTACTGTCAGCCGTAGCCCACATCAACACCGTCAGTCTGACACTTCTAATATGCGCCACTCGCTGAGCAAACACTCTACCATAACTTCCGTCTCATGGTGCATTCACTGACATCAAGGACATAAAACACGCTTTACAACGACAGCAACAATAGCACACAACGGAACTGAACATAAACACATGAGCTTATCAATACTGTGTGCTGCAGATATGTTTAGCCTATATAAATCGGCAGCGTCAGTAGCTTTTAATAATACTTCACAGCGTGTTGCAAGATGTCGTATGTCTCCGACTTTTCCATGTATAGCGGCTAAATGTCTAATAACTTTAGACAATGAAATTCACCTACAAATTGTTGATGTGCGGCCTCCTCTTCTCTGTTACCACAGGACGTTTGGCGAAGTTGTTAACTGACTGCTGTTGAGAGGATTTGTACCGTTCCTCTGCTATCGTTAGTGGATGTCTTTTCAAATGGTGTGTAATGCAATAGTTCTTTTGTTGTATTTCAGAGAGGGATCTGTGTGGTTATTGTCACGTGATCAACGTCTGGTCCATTTCCTGCTTAAAGCGTCATGACCAAGCAGTGAAGTCGACTAGTTGACTAGTCGGTACAACCCCTATTACAACCCCTAATATCCGTTGTGGTTTACATGGTCTTCCCAATTAGCATAGACACCTGTGTGAAATAAACACAGCCAGAGAGATAAGGACAAGAAACCTGTGCTCCTCAACGGAAGAAACAAGAGATTTTAACTCGATCACAGTGTCAAACTGATGGAAAAACAATGTGTGTGTCAAATGAGCAGAGAATGCTGATATGACTTGACTTTTATTTTGGGTTTCATAATAGATTAATTCCACAGCACCTAGGCTATATTTAGGCTTGTGGTATTTGCAGTTTGACACATTCAAAGGACATGCCAATTTTCAATTTGCTAAACCCATAGCCAGAACTAATATTGAACAATCACAGCCTAACAACTGTAGCCAGGTACAGCTGATAGAATCGATGAGAATCTAGTAGAGCTGTTGTCTGCGTTTAAAAAGTTTGGCGAGTGGGGTCTATGGTAATATTGTGCACGACAGGCTTACCTGCTACTAAGGCCAGGGATGCTCATCCTCCACAGCAGCTCTTTACTGAATCTGATTATGTTAATCATCCTCCTAAAAGCCATTTATGTCGTAGCATTAAATTGCTGTCGAAAATGCAAACACATATATAATTTAAGCAGCCAAACAGGATTATGGTGGAATGAAATTAACAGTATAAGATTTGTCTTTGTTATATTTAAGTCTGAATAGCTCATCAGTACACTAGTTGTATATTACATTACATGACTACATTTTCCTCATATTGGTTGGTTGTATGTTGGGCCAGGGGCTTGCAAATAAACGCACCAGCGCAAGATGGCAGTACACATTTCCAAAATAATTTGGCTACACCTCTGGGGAGCTCTCATGCCACTAATCTTTATGTGCAGCCCAAACCATGACATAGTGATACGGAAGTGTGTCTGTCACAGTAACATGATAGCGCTTTAAGTTGACGGGCAACGGGTTTGGATATTGGGTTTTGATGAAAACAGCACGGCAAATGAAGCCGTGCTATATCTACATAGCTACAGGGTGGATTTGTTGCTATTTATGAATTAGTCTCAGTAATTTAAACAGAGAACCACAGCATGAGAATAACGAGGCCTGTCAAAATATTACCAGTTAGTTTCCAAAGAGATACTAAGGCTGATCTTATATCGTTGCACCCAATGCCTCGACCTTGTGTCTATAAACAGGCAATTTGTTTTCCAGGACGTACAGGTATTTATACATCGGAAAGAAGGAATATCTCAAAACAACACTCTTTCTCTTGACCATGGATAGAAAATATGATGTTATGGAATTGTAAATAGAACTCAACTTTAGGCATACTTTGCATGTCCTGGCAACTCACACAAGCCACTGATGGCACACCGATAGCATGTGACAGGCTCGTATACAGTTAGATGATACCAAACAAGTTTCTGTGTGTTCTAAAAGTTGCAAACAGAACAACATAACTATGACTAACTGACTAATAACTACTGTGCTGATTAATTTGGTTTTGATAGATCTATCTCTTTGAGAAGTTACATCAGGCTGCGTGCTAGATAAGAGAAGAGACACATTAGACATATGAGTCTACAATGAGAAATATTAATACACTTAGGAAAACATATTTTCCTGACGTCCATAGATGATTTTAAAATTAATGACAGATGATGATTAATGACATATTTCTGTGCTCTTTTTTTTTTTTGTCAATAATACGATGTATAATTGTTAAAAACATTATTGTAACACGTGGCTTAATTGCCCCGTCGCTATAGCAACCAAAGGTATTTCTAATCTCAAGAAAAGCAGGATTAAAGGAAGCCAAATGGAAATCGGTGCCCAGGCAGAAATGCATTTGTTGGAGTTTTTGGATGGTAAAACTTTCATAATGTCATTATTGTACATTTAATATGTTCTGTGCAGGAACAAAAAAAGCTTGGCAGGCATAACTGCAGTACTAAAATATCAGAAGGATGCAGATGGGGAGGGGGCGATGGCTGAAGATCTATGCGATTCTCTGTGATCTAGCATCTCACAGTCTGGTCTGCTTGATGTTCCCTTCACCCTCCCATAGGAGAGCAGAAAACAGACGAGGGAGGAGAGTAAATAAATCATACAAAGACTCAGTGAATTGCATTAGCGTGTGCGCGTGTTGTATGCCGAGCCGTACCTATGAAAACACCACTTAGGACTGCCATCTCACTTCTCTCGCAGACAGACAGGACAGGCAGATGTTGTCATCCAGGAAAACACAAAATTGGATTCTTACTTGTACAAACATTTCTCATCGGCAGAGCTGTCAGGTGTCAGAAATTGGTTCAGTTAAACCTCAACGGACAGAGAACCTTTTTTTTTTTTTTTTTTTATGTCTTTGAGCTTGGATGTTAAAGGACCATCAGTCCTTTACACTGAAACATGAAATGATACATGTATGACTTCATTACTTTCATTCATCCAGAGCCTTTGCTTTTAGTGGTAGCTTTTAGTCGACAAACTTGGTGGTTTCCAGTTATTTTGTTCTCTGAAATGTGGATATTGATAAAATAACTACAAAGGACTGTCAACTTCCTTTTCCTTGATTTCGAATTGATCCACAAATGGCAAAAAAAAATTGAATTTTATACTTTGACGCAAACCCAATTTCAATATAACCGCTTAATAATTGACTAGATTAAAATTTTCTCACCACCGCTTTCTGCCTTTACACACGTGTATTCCACTAACAATCCGAATAATATCCCAATCAGAACAAAAAAAAAAAACGGAACCAACTCGATCAGAACAGACTCTCATAAGAGGAAGTCATTTTCAATCAGAGAGAGAGAGACGGTGCAAAATGTTTGATGTTCAGTAGGCGCCTAATACCTATGTAATCATTTGATCTGATTGTTTCTCTCTGGTTGGACTAAATGAAATTATCTGTCTCCATGGTTTCCCCGCACGAGGTAAACATCAGGTGATGAGTTTCTGTAAGGGGGGTGTGTGAGTTTGAGTGTTTGGCTTTATAAATGCAGCTGGAATTGAGTGGGCAAAACCATGTTGGACATCTTCTATTGAATGAATTCAGTTTTGTCAGTAAGGCGAAGGACGAAAACGATTTCAGTCAGGCCCGTATTCATGCAGTGCTGCTTGGACTTCCACTTCTTCAGTGTGACAGTTGGTTTCCAGATGTTTAGGCCAACCTTGTGCCGTCAGCCTGTAACTGCACAGGTTATTGTTACAATAAAAACAAGAAGAGCAGCCTCACTCTAATGTGCAATCCTATTTGTTATCCTCCCCATTACCAAAAATATGACAACATTCCTTTTTTATGGAACCATATAGTTTTTTCTAACTGACCCCTTTCCCATTACATCTTTCCCCGTACCCTCTTATAACTGTAGAGTGTCCCCCAGGCAACTTGTGCTGGCTGCAGACATGAGGCTGCACTCAAATTGATTGCTTCAGATGTATACTGAAGCAGGCATAGCATTATGACCACTGACAGGAGGAACCTTTTGGACCTGGCATTCATGTGGATGTTACTTAGACATGTAACACCCACCTAGACCAGACCAGGCACCCCCACCCCATAGCAATGACCCTCCTTGATGGCAGAAGCCATCCCCAGCAGGATGCAGCCTGACACAGACACACACACAAAAATGGTTTAGGAACAACTCAAAAAAAACATGAAGACCTGGCCTCCAAATTCACTAGATCCCAAACTGTATCTGTGGGATGATCCACAGAGGCCCCTCCCCTCAACCCATAGGACCCGAAGGCCCCCACTAACAACATTCTGTTGCCAGACACCACAGGACACCATCAGAAGGCCCATGTCTATTCTCTGATGAGTCACAACTGTTTTGGAGGCACTGTTTTGGAGGCACAAGGGAGACCTACACAATAAAGGTGGTCATAATGTTATGCCTGATCGGTGTATTCCATCGGGACTCACACTAGTGGAAAAGTGTTTATTCTTGATCTAACTGGACAATACCTGATGCTACCGATGCTGTTGCTACTGATGCTATTTTCCCATTGTCCTGATCAGCAGCTTTGTTGTTGAACACCGCCAGTTCAAGTGAAACAGATGAGACTAAAGGTCAATTTTTGTTCTAAGCTAAATTAAGAGAAACTGAAGTTCACTATTTTAAAAGTTCATTATTGGATTTGGAGGGCTGTGTTACAGTGCCTAACGGTGTCGTCTCACAGTAGTGATGTGTCGTTCGGGAATGAGCCGACTATAAGCCGATTCTTTGTAACGAACACGAAGAGCCGATTCCCATCAGGGAGAGCTGAAGCTTCAGACGCTCCAAAGACAGCAAGTGTAGTGGTACAGGTACAGTTACACAGAGCGACAGAGAGACGGGGGAGCAGGCTTTAAATGCAAGCGTGTTGGGAAAAAAATGAAGAAATGAGTGAAAACTGGACATCCAAGCTGAGGCGTCTGGTATTGCATAAGTTAAAATGCATAAAAATAAGGCGTTTATGAAAACATGGAATGAAAAATTGTTCATAATAGCTAGACTACAATAAAATAGAAGGCTCCATGAAACTGAATGAAGAGCCATTTGGGAGACATAAGAGCCGGCTCTTCTAAGGCAGCCGAGCCAAAAGAGCCAAATCTTTGAAAAGAGACTGTCTCCCCATCACTATCTCACAGTGGAAACTGTCCACAGTGAGTCCAGAACTTCTGGACTGTGAGAGCTCCTGTCCCTGTCTTCCCCTTATCACCTCAGCTACAGCTCCACATACTGTCGCTTTTCTCAGTCTAACTGCAAAATAACTTTCTCATGTTACCACAATAAATGTCCGCCCTGCACTTGATCTATCCTTGTTGAACTGTTTTTATGTGATAATAGATTATATAACTGTTCCACGGTATTGCATTCTGTCCAAATTGGTGCACTCATTGATGATCTGACTGATCCCTGGAGCCCTAGTGCTAGTGTAACTAAAAAAATAACATGGATGGAGGCAGCCGGACATAGGAGCAATCGATTAGTTGTTAGTTTTCATCGTTTCATACATGGTAGCATAAGAGGCTTAATGGTTGCTGAAAGAAAACAGAGAGACAAAAAGAGCTCCTGGGTGCATGAGAGTAAAAGCAGATGATGTTGGAGGGTAAATGAAGTCTTCCTGTTCAACACCTGTTGAGTCTCCATTGAAGATCTTATCATCATAAACCTTCTATGGCTATAATGTACTTCTGTTTCTGTGGCACGACAGATACAGGCTGCATATACACAGCATGAGTTATTCTGACGTTTTTCAGCCTCTGCTTGTTAAAAGATGCTAAGCAGCGTGAAACAGAATGCTCTGGGCTTTGCTAATGGATCATTTCTTGTTGATAGTGTAAACCTTTCAAGACATCAAATGCGAATTACCTGGCTTGATTTCACCAACTGAACTTTCAGCAGAGGCGGTTCTGCCCAGAGAGAGAAGACTGCTAAATGTTTCCCCACCACCAAAGGCAATTGATTCGACGTTTTGAAAATTGGAGGCCTCCCGGATAATAAAAGGCAAATTGCTGTGTCAGAGCTAAAAATGCTATCCAGGTGCTGGGACGCTCTTTAAATTGTCCACGCAGCTTCACACTATAACGCGTTCGCACGTCGACACTTGTCACTTGTCACAATGAGCTGTCTGCCCTGAAATGGCGTCGTGCCTGAGGCTGAGATAACCAGGATCCATAAAGTCAAAACAGAGAAGAAGAAGCAGATGGCGAACACAGCCAATGTGCAATAAAAAGAAAACAATGTTGATGTTTGCGGTACTTTGGGTAGATGTTATCCTCTGCTCATTTAGTGTCACTCTTCCTCGTTTCTCTAACAGTCTCCTCCTCTCCTCCTATACCTGATGATTCAGTGTTATGATTAAAGGGGAACTACTGTATTTTACAACCTGGACC
Organism: Chelon labrosus; assembly: GCF_963514085.1. Lineage (NCBI taxonomy): Eukaryota > Metazoa > Chordata > Actinopteri > Mugiliformes > Mugilidae > Chelon > Chelon labrosus. The sequence goes on from NC_140353.1 coordinate 20,837,553, forward strand.
TTATTTCTGGCATAACATACGGTCGTTTACTCACCCATATAACTTTTGTGTAATTCGTATTCCTTCGGGAGATAATTAGATCAGCGTATATCCATGTAGTGGAAGTGACTGGGGCACCGAAACGCAGCCTCTAAATAACGCATTATCTGCCGCTCAGTATTTTGTTATTGTACGCTAGTGCTACCCACTAGTCTGGAGTTAGCTGTTATCATCATGCTACTATGCTACTATGCTACTATGGTTTGTCCACAACCATAGTGGCATCGGAAAAATATTCAGCCATAGCAAATGCGTTTCGGTGCCCCAGTCACTCCCACTACATGGATATACGCAGATCTAAATATCTCCCGGAGGAATACGAATTACACAAAAGTTATATGGGTGAGTAAACGACCGTATTTTATGCCAGAAATAAGGTCCAGGTTGTAAAAAACAGTAGTTCCCCTTTAAGATTACCCATCAGTCACTTCTCTGCTTTAATGGATGGACAACCTCAATGAGATCACAAAAGAATTCCCTGTACGCTGTGTTGGCAATAAGATGTTGCTCTTTATGATATTATTTATTAAGTTTTAAGTTAATGTGCACCGTTGAGGAATTTAGCAAATGCACAAAGTTTTTACACGAAATGTTTTTCACCAAAACACCACCAACATCATCCAGGCCTCATGCATAAACTGTGCATGCATACAGATTTGCTCTTAAATTATTTGCACAGACAATCGATACTTGTGTGCTTCCTCCTTGTTCTTGATTAGGATTTAAGAGTGCCTTGGACCACACAGAAGCCAATATGTTTGGAGCTGTGAAGCATTAGTATTGAGAGACATTTAGAGGGGAGACCAAAGTTCTCTCTGCATTTTTTTTTTAACTTAATGGGGGTTAATTCCCTACTTAAAATAAATAAATCATAGTTTGTTTGTACAAGAAGTTTGTAATGAACCATTTTTGCTCTTTATTGTCAATCGACCTCTAACAGTAGCTCGCCGTATGTCCCAGAGGGCCATTTTTTTTATGTTTAAGCACCAGCGCTCCAGCGTAGATACCAATTACAATAGGAGCAAAGCAGGAGGTGAGGTATTGAATACAGAGCCACACATCTACGTCAAGAGGAGGTCGGGGTGGATGGACAGCTTGACAAAACATTGTATTTTAAAAGCAGACTGCTACTTGGTCCAAACTGATATTGTGTACACTTCTATGGGGTTGCATTGAGTAAAGAACAGGGATGAACCACCTATACTCACTGGCCGCTTCATTAGGTACACCAGTGATGACAAATGCATTCTGACGTAACTGTCCTTCACTAAATCTTCCCTTGTGACAGTTATACTGTTCAATTTGTGTTGAAACAATGTCAGTGGTAATTCAACTGTGTTATCATTCTCGAAAGTGGACTAAAGTGTTTCTCTTATGTAGCCCGGCCCATTGGCTACTACAGTGTGGTTCTCAAAATAATAGAAACATGTGCCAGTTCAGTATTACTGCAAACCAAAAATGAGAACTCGACTGAATCAACAGCTTTCTCAGTTATCTAACGAATGCTCACTTCCATAACTCTCATCTTCATGAAGCTGGGATTTAATGCAAGACGGTTATTAGAATGCATTCTTTTTCATTAGTGGACCTAATCAAGTGGCCGGGGAGTGTGTATGATTGCTAAAATCGGAGGACGCTCGACTTAACAGGCAGCGGCAAAGGTTTTGTAAATGTTGTTGGGTCTTTTTTTTTTTCTATTATGTAATTATTTGATTTCATTTCCTTTTGTGCTGTACAAACAAGCCGTGGAAAGGTATCCCTAACCGCTCAGTAACTTTGACATCTGCAGAACCAGACTGGGGTTTTCTTTATTCTATTCATGTACACAACGTGCCAAAAGTAATAAATATAGTTATGAAATCATCCTAGCTTTTTGTCTAGGCTTAGAAAATCAAATATTCTGGTTTTTCATTAGTCCCCAAATGTTTCTCTCGCAGAGGCCCAGAACATATGCTCAAATATAATACGATTAAATTAGAACTAGCTTTCCAAACAAGTTCCATTGAATTGTTGCCTAAATTAGACTGCAGCTTTGGTGGTTGTCTTTTATATCACATTAATAGCAGTGCAGCGCGATGAAACGATGGCATAACTGCTGATTAGAATGGTGCCTTTCCACATGAGCGCGACAGGAAGCCCACGCCGGCAGTTTTCTAATCGCTCTGTGCACCGTCGCGTGGGATTACGGGGATGAACTGTTTGCTCCGGATGAAAATTGAGGTAAATCAATTTTCCATTTTCTTTTAGGACTTCACTTCTATCTGGTGTCAAGCTAATGACAGCACGAGCCTCTGGGACAGGAGTCATTCATCAAAGGCGTTTAAAAGCAAACGCAGAGCCAGCTCCTCTCTCTCCGCTCATTAGTTCAAACAAAATTACTTCTGAGGAGGGCCGCTTGCTGCCTTCATGCTCCGTCTGTATGGGCAGGAGTATGTTGTGGGCTGGATGGCTACGAATGAATGAATTGCATTAATATAGACAATTGCCTCCTTCTTTGATATTCTGCATTTTATTTTCAAAGTGAGCCCAAAGTCAACGTTTACTCCTGAGTGAGAGTTAGAAGTGGTCAAGACTGGGATGGGTACTAGAGAATAAAATACACGTGTTTTCTTGACCCTGTTCTCGGGCCACTGAAAGGTTGGAGTTTGAATAGGATGTATGTAATATGCTTCGGCCCGATCACCAGATCTCAACCCAGCTGAAAACCTATGGGAGCGTTTGTATTTTAGATGGTATCGGTTCTACAGACTTCGGCAGTCTTTGAAAATGACAACTGACGCCCCTCTCTTCTGCCATCAGTCAGTCAGTCAGTCAGTCACGTATATCTCTGAATTTCATTTTTTTTCCCAAAATTCTAGATAGAACAAATGATGAAAAGTTTTTTTCTTCATTTTAAAACTTAAGAAAAAAATGTGAAATAAGTAGACTATCCCTAACATGAACATTACGCGGACATTCCCCCAATTTAGCAATGCACTTCTGTACAAAACCAGACAAACTTTAAGAGAGAATTTTGTAGCATGCCACAATACCACCCACAATTTAGGATGTAATCATGTTGTATGAATTCAATACCAAGAAGCAGTAGTAGAGTTGAAGTAAAAAAGAACAATAGCAAACACGGTAACTATTAGCCATTTCAGACAAAAAGAGAAACAAACCATTCTCTTGAGTATTAGTTATATGACTGCTTGCATGTGTGGTTCTACCCACACACGTCCTCATACATGGACCACAGAATAAACTGAGATGACTCCCACAAATGAAATATACAGTATAAGCAGGTAAGACAATATAAAGATTGATGGAGAGGTAATTGTGTAAATCAAACACAGGACCTTAACTTAGGAGACAGAGGTTTGTGTCAAGGCTTTTCTACCACTGTTATTTTGTTTCTAGTTGCTGTTTGGTTAGATTCAGGTTGTGGTTTTGGTCACCCAGCAAACTTCTCTCTCTGAAACAAACTCCTCTTCCAATGTCTTGGCTACCAGGGTGACATTTTTATATAAACATATCCTTTATACAACTGCAAAAGGTTGCATGTTGCTGGCTGTTTTGACCCTCTTATGAAAGGTATCCCTGGTATGGTCTGGCTTGTGTTATTTATCTTCAACTTTGCTGTAGGATACAGAGCAGATCGAGAAAAGGATTTACAATAGGTCCAGTATCCAGTATGAGTGTCAGCTGTACTGTAGTGGCCCACTGTTTTAACACAAATAGTAACACTAACTCTAGGAATAACTAAATATTAAGGGTGGGACTCGATTAAAAAATAATAATAATTTATTAGAGGCTTTGTAATTAATTAATCTTGATTAATCACATTTTAATCGCAAAACAGTATTTGCCCCCAAAAGCAGCATTTTTCTTTTTATTTAAATGTATTTTAGTGGATGACTGCAACAAATAATGGATGCAGACACGGATATTGTAAACTCAAGCTCTTTTAATGTCTGGAAAAATGCATTTGATTGCATTTCAGTTCATTCATTTCAAAAAGAAAGAGAACATCCCTGGCCAAAACTGAACAGACCTAAAGTTAAAGTGCCATTTTAAGTACTTTAAGTACTTTTTCAATACCTCGATTTTATCAATGCTTCCATCAGGTAGTTTTGACTAAAAGCAAAACAGACAACTGATTACAGCAAGGATGTCGAGAGGTTTATGTTGCCCAATCCTGATCCGAGTCCCAAGCCGATATTTCGATATTTACATGTTGATTAAAGTTGTATTTGTCCAGCCCACTAACTAAATACTGTTTAGTTTGGACTCATAAGAGTTTATACAGCCTAAAGAGTATTTTGTTCGAAGAACAACAACAACAATACATTTTATTTTTATTTTCATTCTATTTTTTTTACTTATAAATGTTTTTCAAAACACCCAAGGACACCTTGCAACTGTCAAAATCTAAAAAAAAACAAAAAAAAAAAAAAACGCAAGCAACAAAGTATCAAGACATGAAAAATTTATAAAATCAAGGAAACCTTGCGAGCACAGTAAAAAGTTAAAAGAATAAAATATATAAAACCAACGTCAATACAGACTTGATTTAAGTGAAGGATCATACAGTGTAAGCCGCTTTAAAAAGGTTGGTTTTGAGGTAGGATTTGAAGGTGAGATTTGGTGTGAAATCTTCAGATGTTAGGGCTACAGTAGCAGCATTCAGAGTGAGGCTGAGAGATTTTTGTTAGCGATGTGTGTGTGTGTGTGTGTGTGTGTGCGTGGTGTGTGTGTGTGTGTGTGTTGAAACCTGAGAAAAAACACTTTCCTTGAAAGGATTGTTCCAGCACTGTTTTTAAGATGCTAATAGAAAGAATTTGCCGGTGAAGTTATTTACCTGTGTCTTCCAGACCGTCGATACACACAACTTTCAAATGACCCATCCTCAGGTAGTATCACAGATAAATTATCATTTCTAAATCTCAAGTGGGGCTACAGAAGAGGATTATGCTCATAAGTAATTATTATCCCAAAATGTTAGAAAATGAGTCACATTTCTTTATATTCATTCATTCAGTTGTGTAACCAACATAAAAATTGGTTGTATTTCAACTGATACAGAGGAAAACTGGATAGTCCTCCAGCCAATCAGAGTCATTTTGTCGTAAACATATTTAGTTCCACGACGCTCAGATGACGTGTATGACAACGTTACTCTTCTGTCCATCACCACCATAAAGCCTGCCCAAACGATTTGATTGGCCAGAAGCATTATCAGTTCCCAACCCATGGAAACAAAATTGTGGGTGGGGAGGTTTGTGTGTTTTCCAGGCCATAAAATCTTTGGAATATTCCCTTAGCACAAGACCGTCTTTCTCGTTTACAAAAAGAGCACATGTAGTTTGCACAGATACAAGCCTCTGGATTACATTTAACATCAGGTCCAACATAAAAGTCATGATTTGGCAGGGATTACTAGCAGAGCCATCCAATATTTTAATTACAGTTTCATTTATTTGAGATGTGTGCATGATAGACTATATGAGAGCAAAGAGGAGTGAGTGTGTGCAATGACACTCTTGTGTTTAAAGAAGAGAAAAGCAGTCCGGTGCATGTTTAAAATGCATTTCAACATAATGGTGTTGACCTTCAGGTCAGAATTCAGCCCGACAGCGAACAGCTCAGCACTGCCATGTTTAATTTAAACTGAGGTGTCTCAGCGTCTCAGTGCAATACCTGACCAGAGAGACTATTAAATAAAACTCTGTTTAACAGTGGAAGAAGTTTTCATTTAACCAAACAAGTAGATTGGTTTAGGCACCGCGAGTCAGGAGGTAAATCATAAATTCATGAAGGTTTTGTAGCTGCTTTATTGGCTTTAGGCTAGACCTCAACCCTGAGCCTGCAAACTAAGTTTGACAAACCCCCATGTAGAGCAGCAGGAGCGGGAATAAGCCTCTCACTGCTCATCCCTCTTTTTTACTGCCTGGAACCTTCTGGATCACAACAACAGCGAGTACAACATGAAGGAGCTGATATGGAGATCAGCTCCCAGGGAGGTTAAGCGGGGTGGGTAACCACATCTACCGCTCTGCCGTCGCGAGTTGGAACAAAATGTTTCTTTGAAGGAGAAAATCCTCCTGCAAGTGGAATGGCAGCACCGTATTTCTAATGTCATGTAAAGTTTTTGTCAGTATTTTTGAAACGTGAACAAGTCTCTTAGGACTGTGTGATGTAGACAGCTGTGTCAGGAGACGGGAGGCTTGAAGTGGCAGTGACTTGGAGGCAGACTGTGTTTATTTAGGAAGTAAACAGTTTAGCATTTAGACTCCACTAAGCTTCATTCACTATCAATAATCATGACACTAGAAGTTTTGAATCAGTAAATCGAAATGATATTGCAAAAGTAAGAGTGCCTCTAGGATTACGAATTTGTTTCAGTGCCAACTTAGAGTCCAGCTGTTGATTTACAATCACTGTAATGAGACTTGGTGACGTTTTGAAAAATCAGGGAAGTGTATGATGGCACAAACAAAGGAGCTTTTTGAAGACTTCAGAAAAACTCTTGATGTTGCTCATCATCCTGGAAAAGGTTACAAACCCATCACTATTTAATACCGCTGATATTTAATGTCACTGTTACCCTCCTTAGGAGTGGTTGACCAAGTTTGAGATCACTCCGTCTGAGAGATCACAACACACATTGCTAAACATTAATGTTCGTGAATCCACCATCAGGAGAACACTGAAAAACCATGGTGTGCATTGCAGAGTGGCAAGGACAAAGTCACTGCAAAAAGAACATTTCTACCCGTCTACAGTTTGCCAAACATCAAGTGAGTAAGCCAGAAGACTATTGGGGAAAATGTTTTGTGGACGGATGAGAGCAAAGTAGAATTGTTCGGTTTAAATGAGAGGCTCACGTTTGGAGATGAAACAACACTGCATTCCAGCAGCAGAACCTCATCCCGTCTGTGAAGCACAGGGGTGGTAATGTTCTTGTTTGGGCCTGTTTTGCTTTATCAGGGCCAGGACAGCTTGGCATCAATGATGGGCCGATGGATTCAGAATTATACCAGCGAATTCTAAAAGGAAATGTCAGGACATCTGTCTGGGAGCTGAATATTGAGAGAAACTGGGTCATGCGGCAAGACAACGACCCCAAGCGCACAAGTCCTAAACTTAATCCAGGAAAAATGTGTAAAGACCTGAAACAAGGAGTTCATATGAGGAAACCCTCCAACATCTGAAAACTTAAGCGATTCTGTGCTGAGGAGTGAGCTCAAAATCGTTCAAGTCGCTGTGGATGACTGATCAGCAGATACCAGAATTTTTTTTTTATCTGTTCTTGCTGCACAAGGGAGTCTCGCCAGATACTGAAAACAAGGGCTCACATAGTTTTGCAACTCACAGATTTGCAGCAATTGTTCATTTTCTTGAATAAATAAAGGCACACATGTAATACTTTGTCAATCTTCCAGGCTTGCGTGAAAATCCGCTGATGTTTTGATTCAATTCTGAAGGGCACAAGAACATTTAAGTAGCACGCTGAAGCTTGGACATGCAGGGACGGACTGGTCATAAACTTCAAAATCTAAAACAAAATTAAGCTTTCCATATATGTGATGTGGTCAAAGGGCCATCTTCGGGTGCGACTGTAAGTATGTTCAAGGCTATATACAGTTAATGACACTTAAAGAATATGTATATCTAGTTTAGTATAATGAGCTGTTGTAAGTCACATGTAAGTTTAATAACCAGCAATAAGCACGTGAGGACTGGGAGTGATCAATAATACCCACACAAATATCAACTAATGTGAACATAAATGTCACAAAACACCCCCATAAATGTCACACAGTGCTAACATAATTACCACACATGACTCACATAAATATTTCCTTTAATGATAGAAGTGGGCATATTGTCCCCATGTGCACTGCTGTCAATAACCCAATTTACAAATGGCATGTGACATGTCATCACAACTCAGTGAGTGTGTTCACACCCTGCTGTGTCCATCTGTTCGGAGTGTCCCACTTGTTACAAAAAATGCTGTATTTGTAAATACTATATGTATGGATTTATTAAGATGAAATAGTCACTACACTGAAAAAATGTTGCGGAAGCCATCTTAGTTATTAGCTTTATTTGTAAATTGGTAGTTACTTTCAGGTGATCCTGATGGAGATGCCATTAGTCTTGCAATTGTTAAGTCAGTAACGTTGGGCTCAGGTTACAGTAGTTCTGATTTATCCACTTCTTGACCCCTCTTGACAACAGAAAGTCAAATCCAGTCCGGACCTCGCTCGGTATGGAGGTGGAGCCCAGATTATGTCGCCATGTGAATGCTTACAGATCCGCTCTGAAAGCTCCCGGTCCTCTCACAGACTCATTAGGATGGCCTTAATCAATATCAAACAAGTTTGAGGATTTAAAAATCTGGATGATTTTGTCAATACTCTTACAGTAACCGAGAGACAGAGCAGCTGATAGTGTTTGCAGGCAAAAATAAACATTCAAGCCCTTGAGGATAACATTAGCTAGCATGCTGCTTTGGGCAGATATTAAAGGGGAACTACCATTTTTTACAACCTGGACCTTATTTCTGTCATAAAATACGATCGTTTACTCACCCATATAACTGTGGTGTTATTTGGAGTCCTTCAAAAGATATATTTCGCTCCAGTGGAGTGCCGCGTATATCCATATAGTGGGAGTGACTGGGGCACCGAAACGCAGTCTCTAAATAACGCATTATCTGCCGCGAAACTCGTTCATTTCACCAATATTTTGTTATGATATGCTAGTGCTATTCCCTATTGAGTCCGGAGTTACTTGTTATCTATCTCCTTTCAACGAGCTCCTCGTCCGTATACTCTTATTTTGTACAGAGTGATTGTGCTTGTGTGGTTAAAAGGCTCTAGATGCATGAATAAATTACTGGTTTCATGACTCTCCATCAGTAAAGTGTTGCCAATAATTTGATGGCTGGTTATACTTTATGGTTTGCTCTCCATATGATAACATATCAATCCACTTGCCTGAATTTGTATTGCTTCAGTGCTAACAGGTGATCTTGAATATGCATGATGCCGTCAACTTCTCCCTGAACAAAACTGCAGAACCAGACATGGCAAGAGAAGCTTCCTCATCGTCTGTCTCATCAGTCAGTGGCAGGTGTAGTAACCCCCGCTATATTCCCAAAAGCATTTAGGTGCTGTGCGAGCACAAACTAAGCGCAGAGGAGGAGGATTTTTGTTCACCTTTACTGACGTTGAGGCTCAGAAATTCAACATGTGTTTTGACCGTTTTTTGTAGGAGTGTTTTGTGGTGCATCCAGTGGTATTAGCACTGGAAACCCTGGAAACTGCCTCTCGAAAAGTGACTCCCAGTAATAAAATACAAGCATTACGTCAATTACTGGAGCTGGTTTTATTTCTTTGTACAAAATGGGGAGAATGCATAACAAATCTCCAAAACTATGTCACCAGCCGAGTGACATTTCGTGTTTCTGCCATTAATTTAATGTGAGCCCTTATCAGCTTTCATCTAATGATCTTCACGCACACATGCATCTCACAAATGGCTTTCTGACAGGGGTAGTGTTTTCTCCCGCCAAAGCTCAGTGGGTGAGTAGTCTTCACCCTTTCATCTGCTGAGACTGCAGCTGGAGCCGGAGGGCAAACACCAACACGAAGACCAGAGAACTAACTATGATGGGGAAAACAGCTCATCCGTCAGAAGAGAAACACAGTCCAGGACGCAAATGAACATATTCAGTACTGCAGTGTGGGAAGTTCAGAAGAAAGAAGAAACCGCAGAAGACAGATTAGCAGCAGCCAGCGGTCAAGGGTGACGGAGGCTATATTGCAAAATGCAAAAACCTTTCAGAACCCAAAAATCTGAAGACTAGATTGGAATTTGTCAGAAAAGTTTTGAGGAAAAACAAGACCAAAGAGGACATCTGAAGGCAAAATTGTAGAGATGGACAGAAAGTGACAATGATCCAAACCTTTGTAGCTCATCAGCAATACAGTTAGTCATGAAGGAACAGGTGATGGAACCATCAGGATGAACACTGCCGGTGCATCAAAACTGGAACATCACTTCAGAGTCAGTCGCCAGATTTAAACTCTGTTGCGCATTTTATCTGTTCAAAAGGAGACTGAAGACAGAGAGACTTTTTAATACGCATTAACTGAAGGCAGCTGCTTTGAAGCCCTAGAAAAGAATTTCAAAGAAGAAAGTTAATCTTCAGTTTTGTCATTGGGTTGTAGGCTTGATGCTGTCATTGCATCAGAGTTTTACCTCCTTTGATATTTATTTGTTAACCGCACATCTGAAACAAAAGAGCTCCCTATCGGATCACTGTATAAAATTATAAAAATGCACCTTCATATACATAATGTTAAATAAAAATCTCAAAGCCTTTTGTCTTTGTCGCGGTTTGATCTCGCATTCAGGTTTCTAAAGCAGCAGAAACATTGAAATTCACTTCTGTTAAGATACTTTTGGAGGCCAGTGTGTGAAGCGGGTGTGTTTTAAACATAGCTCATCAGTCGGATTGAGTGTGTGCAGACTTTCAGCTCTTCTAATGAGCAGCTCCCTGAAATGGGAAACAGCTGCAGCTTTTATGTCTGCCCAGGTGAAACATAATCAAATGCTTTTATAGTCGCTACACTGAACCTGAGTCTGTCACTGGACAGCGCTGGGCTACTTAATACCTATGATGGTTACCAAGTTGAGGTAACCATCGGGTAGCAATTTAGTTTCTCCAAAATGGACACATGGGTCGTTAATATGAAACCTTTGATTTGCCATTGGCGACAGAGAGAAATGAGTGAGACACAGTGCAGCAGAGCCACAGAGGGTCAAGTTGGTCCATTTTATCCCAGGCGCAATGCCACAGGTCCGTCTTGTATCGGGCACATTCAGAAGCACCTGTCTGAGTGGACAAATGCCCACTATGATGAAGATCAACAAATCATCCCACAGGTCGAGGCAGGCAGACAAAGACCTTCTCTTCATTGTGAAAGTGGCCACAGCTCGGGACTTAACAGCGAGGATTGATGAAGTCACATAAAAGGAGAGACAGCAGCTATCCAGAGGGAGCAGATAGGTCAGAGATCTCCACAGTAATGTGGCTAAATATCACACAGCCACTGGAGTGTCACACAGAGGCCGCTAGCACAGGCTGCGTGTCAGCTCTATAGTCGGCAGGTTCAGTGAGCTGTCATTTTAGTCAGACTTGTTAATAAATCAGTAAAAGACTACATCAACATGTCACATCGTATGTTTGATGCACTCCATCTGGGGACGGAGGATGTGGCTCTTATTTATGTAGCTATGTCTGTCATTTCTATAAACTATGAAGGCATTGTCTGTGAAGTTTCTTAGTCATCCAGGTCATGAACCCCTGCTGACACCTTGAGACTGGAACTTGTGGTTGTTAATTGGTCATTAGAGTGCCACTCACTGGGGTAAGAAAAACAGAAAACATCAGGATCAAAACAGATTCCCCCTAAGTATCTGGAGTTTCAGGTGGGCACCACCCACAGATGTTCCTAATAATAAAATCCCAACTCTCCACTAGTCATTTGAACTTGAGAAGTTACTTGGATGACAGGTGGAACTTCTTAAAAGCAAGTCCAGTTACCCTTGTTTCATCTTTTTTTTTTGAATATGATGACATTCCTGCCACCAGAGCGAGTGCTCAGATCTGGAGACAGTGCAGTTTGACAAAGCAAAGAAGCGGAACACAATCAGATGATCTGACATGACTGAGTCACGTTCAGCCAGATTATCTTAACCATTTTATGTAGAAGTGGGACGGGAAGGGATTCCACTTGACATGTCAGGAATACTGCCCTAATTCTTTGGTTCGATCTCTGACTTTGGCCATTGTATTGTATTGTATGTTGACTTTTTTTTTTACTTCCTGCGCTGCTAAATGCTCCGCCATGTTCCCAGCTAGTGCAAAGCTAGCTTTTTCACCGAAGCGGCCGTCTGCAACAAACTCTCACTGCTCTCAACAGCATTGTCGAGAGCAGCGAGAGTGAACCCGAACAAACCAGCCAAAAGTTGGCCATAACTTCAACAAGTGAATTGGCCACTTAACAAACCACTTAAGCTTGTAATTATTCCAGATAGCAAGGTTATTCTAACCCAGTATGGCCAGCATTTACTGATTTAATGGGCAGGGCCATTATGCTGCTCACAGTATGGCATGACGGCCCTGTGCGGTCCGCTGCTGGCGGCCAGAATGCCAGCAACAAGTTCACCGAATAAACCACAAGTGGCCCTGATCTGGCTCACAACAGGAACGGTCTGCTTGGCTCAGTGACAGTGGAAATGGTCCATCATTCCATGCAACATGTGGGCCAGATGAGTAATTCTGATGGTTAATCATAGCAGTTAAAGCATTTGCAAAAGAGATCAAGGTTGGAATAATAACAACTTTATTTATATAGTACCTTTCCGTGTGGATTACCAAGTCCTTTACAAAGAAATAAAAGCTCATCATTTGTTATGTTTAATAAAATGAGATAAAATATAGAAATAAGAAACATCATTCATCAACCTAAGAATTTCTAACAAGCCTCTGCTGCGGGATCTTGTAAGTGATTAGCTAAACCCGGGGGTCAATCCAAGCATACATTAAAAGTTATCTCTAAAATTTCAGAATCAATTCTAAATTGTACAGCTAACCACTTTTAAACGTATGGGTTTAGTGAGTTTTCTTGGTGCAGCTTTCTGCACCAGCTAAATTTTGGATTGACTGTGCTGGTAAAGTCATGAATATGGCGAGCTGCAATCCAGTTTTAGCTCTTAAATACCACACACATACACACAACCCTTTCATCCTCAATATTAATCCCCCCACTGGTCTTTTCCTGGCAGTGCAAGTGTCTTTGGGTGGTTCATGTGCTCAGTTTGTCTTAACTGGCCAAACCTGACAAGAATGGATAACTGGAATTAGCTGGAAGGCTACCACTTGTTAGTTGCTGAATCTCACCCAGTTCTCATTATGCTAAATATGTTTTTTTTTTTTATTTATTTATATATTTAAATAAAGCACTTATTTTTGTAAAATCTGTCTCCTCTTAATGTTGCGGTCCAGAGCAAGGTCGTAACACAAATTGAACCAGACAACACAGTTTACTAATTTAAACGGTTGAATTAAATAGTCTCATCCCCACTACCACGCTGCAGGAACGCCCTTAGGGTTTATGCTTTTTTAATTTATGTTCTCGTGTATCTCAATAAACTTTATTCCAGTAAAGTTTTAGACTGGTGTTGTATCCATGTTTTTGTTTTGTTTTTGAACTTTAAAGCGAAAAACCTTTGGGGAGGCAAAGTGGGCGGGTACCAACTTGAGCTAAGCTCAACTTTGAGGGGACTTGATCAAGGTGACACAAATGGAAGCAACTGATAGAGTTGACTGACGTAGGATGCGATCAGAGAGTTCTCCAAAAGTTTACTGCAAGGAAACTACACCCACAACTTGGGTTCCTGTCAAATTCACCATGCTGATAGTGGGCCTGGTGAACCCAGATCAAGCAGTGGCGTTGTTGACTGTATTCTCTTTTCAAATAGAGAGCGGTGACATCAAGAACGGCTAGCTCCATCAATACTCCAGCAATATTTTTTATGTTCTGCTTGTTTCAACATTTGTACCAAAATATACCAAGATGGTCAACTAGCAACTATCAGCTAGTCGCTTTATATGTGCACAGACCTTTTTCTAAATCTACAATTAAGTCTTAAAGGGGAATTACCGTTTTTTGTTTTTACAACCTGGACCTTATTTCTGACATAAAATACGATCGTTTACTCACCCATATAACTTTGGGGTCATTTGGAGTAATTCTGACGATATTTAGATCCGTGTATATCCATATAGTGGGAGTGACTGGGGCACCACAACGTAGCCTCTAAATAACACCGCGAAACTTGTTCATTTCACCAATATTTTGTTATGATACACTAGTGCTATTCCCCGTTGAGTCCGGAGTTACCTGTTATCAATTCGCGGACGTGCAGCGGTTTGTTATTCTTTGGCCTGCTCTCTCTGCCTTTCAACTCTCTCTCCTTTCAACGAGCTCCTCTTCCGTAGACTCTGGCTCAAAACGGTAAGGACGTCCATCGTAAACAAAGTCGTCGTCCACAACCTCAGAATCAGAAAAATATTCAGCTATGTTGCAAAAAGCTAGCAGTAGCAAATTACAGGTAAACAAGGCGCTCAGAGATGACATCATCTAGGTCAGAAGTGGGCAGGTCAATCTACAGACCCCGGATGATGATAACAGGTAACTCCGGGCTGAACGGGGAATAGCACTAGTGTATCGTAACAAAATATTGGTGAAATGAACAAGTTTCACGGCAGATGTGTTATTTAGAGGCTGCGTTGCGGTGCCCCCATCACTCCCACTATATGGAAATACGCAGATCTACATATTGTCCAAATGACTCCAAATGACACCATAGTTATATGGGTGAGTAAACAATCGTATTTTATGCCAGAAATAAGGTCCAGGTTGTAAAAAACAGTAATTCCCCTTTAACTCTCATTTAAAGGCGTACATTTGTAGTGGTTCATTATGTTGACCACCACAAAGTATTCAGATCCCACAAATCTAGATGGCTCCCACACAATACAAAAACCAGGAGCACACTCACACACAATACATAGGATTGCCAGTTAGACATGCTACGTTAAATGGCAATTTACTAATGCGTTTACATTAATCGATTGAAATCAAGCTGTATTTATTTGACCACTTAAAAGATACGTGAAAATAAGTGCCATAACTGCCATGACATAATTAATATGTTTGATAATGAATACAAACATTGCACCAGTTTCCTCTCGGACTATGGTAGTTAAAGTCTAATGCCTGGAACAGACACTTGACACGTTCAGTGCTTTCGTGAGGGACTCTTTGAGGAATGTCTTTGGCCGTGATGTAAGTGCACAAGAGCCTAATGAAGCCCCTGGGTCAAGAGTTATGTGTGGTGGTAATAAACTGTGATGAATCATTGATCTCTTGACGGTCCCTGATGAGTAGTCTAATGTTACCTTGTAGTCCGACAGCGTGGTTGAGCCCTTTTTTTTTTTCTCAGCAGAGCTCCCTGGGGGCTGAGAAAATGTCATGATGCTCGTAGCGCCAGTTTAGCAAACCTCCCATGAGCTCCGTGACCTATATAGAAAAGCGTCTAATTTGGATGTTAAGACTGTGTCGGAGGATGGCCACAGCAATCGTGTACATTAGTGAATACAATCGTGTATTGTAGTGGTTTGTTGTGTTTAAAGAAAGCACACAGTAGGATTATAATCTTATGCTAAAGCCATATGTAATCCTTATTAAAGGGAATAAAAACAGCAAATACCTAAACTGAGCTTTCTTTTAGCCTCTCAACTTTTATTTTCATTGCGCTCCTTTCATTTATGTCGGTAGTTTCCCTCTTTATTACATTTTTATATGCATATCATGCTCTCGCTATTGTCACAAGATATTACATTCAAAGGACGGTGCAGGTGGATTTGCAAGTTAGATGTCTAAATACAGTATACTCAAATGCTCATACATATTAATGGTGACAAGGGGACTTAACAGCTCGGGACCACATGTGGGCAGTTGTCTGGTGTAAAAGTCAGTCAGCGATGCATAAAAGTATGGGTGTTTGGGACATCTGTTGCGTCACGACCAACAGAGCCTGGCGTGTAAATCTCATGTCGGTGTTTAACATGTGTGATGAGTAAGAAATCACACTAGAGAAACACCCGAGGTGGTTTGAGCAGTAGTTACACAAATAGTATTTGGTTGTATCGGGGTTACATGAGGCTTATGCTCTTCGGTATTATCCAACAGCGAATGAATAATGTGGCAAGTCCTGCCACATGCTATGAGCACGCAAGCGGCAACCTCTGGGGCTGAAAAATTAATATGGAAGTGAAAAGCTCCACAGCCTAGGTTTGGCTTTGAGTGACAGCTGGGTGCCGTCACAGGTTGCTAGCCGTCTGCCTAGGTGACACCACATCTCCACTCACGCTACACCTCTTTGACCATTTTTACATTGTTAGGCTTCTGAAGCCAGCAGACTGAGCTTCAAAAACACTCCTCAGCAAACCGTGTAATCACGATGAAGGACTTTGTGCCATGTCCTTAGCCCTAGCCCTCACCCTAGCAATCTCGTGAGTCGTTTAACGCCACACAATGACATGCGTAAAGCATCAACTTTTCCCTGACAAAAGTGCCTTAAGTGGCATAATTTCCTGCATAAATACATTTAAATTGCATTGCTTTTGCTCAGCAGGTAGAGCGGCTTGTCCACCAACCAGTGGTTCAATCGACTTGCTCCCAGGTCTTGGCGCTGTGTGTGAATGTGTGTGTAATTGCGTTAACGAGTAGATAGAAATGTCATTGTGACTGCACAACAGAAAGGCTTTATATAGAGACAAGGCCATTTACAAAGTCCAAATAGGTAAGTAGTTTGTATTGCAACCTTCTTTGTAAGGATTTGATCAGAATGTCTGATGTTGTCTTCACAAAGCTTGACGTAGTACATTCATTCATTCATCTTCTGTAATCGCTTGTCCTGTTAAGGGTCGCAGGGGGGCTGGAGCCTATCCCAGCTGTCATCAGACAAGAGGCGGGGTACACCCTGGACAGGTCGCAGGGCTAACACAGAGAGACAGACAACCATTCACACTCACATGCTGCACACCTACGGCCAATTTACCAATTAACCTAACAAGAACGTCTTTGGACAGTGGGAGGAAGCCGGAGTACCCAGAGAGAACCCACGCAGACACAGGTTAGGCATCAAACTTGAGAAAAGTCTTCCTTTCCCCTATAACGGCAGTGAATGGAATCCTTTTTGTGCTGCTCAAATAATCAAAAACAGTATAAGAGTATTTTTCTCCAGAAACTATGTCCTTATCACACCGTCTCATAAAAACTATACAGTATACAGTGCCAGTCAAACACGTAAACAAAACAAAATCTGTTTCATATTTCAGACCCTTCAGAGTTGCCGCTGTTTGCACAGATGGCAGTTTGGCTGGAAGTATCTTAAACAACTTCACAAGGTCGAACCCTGCAACGGTTTTCAGTTAACAGATGAGCCTTTTCAAAAGTTACCTTCAGCTGTTTGGGACATTTAGTTGTGTTGTGTCAAGGCAGTGTTGGTATACAGCGAATATCTGTTCTACAGAAGTAACAGCCGGTTATTACTTTAAGACATGAATGTCAGTTATTCTGGAAGATTTCTCGTGTATCATTGGTTGCTGTGCCGAGGTAGAATGGCTGGGTCCTTTCTGTGCAGAGTTTGCATGTTCTCCCTGTGCTTGCATGTGTTTTCTCCATTAACTCGACAAGACATGCTTGTTAGGCTAATTGGTGGAAGGTGTGCATGTGAGTGTGAACCTGTCCAGGGTGTACTCTGCCTCTCACCCAGTGACAGCTGGGACCGACTCCAACCCCCATGCTTATCCTTTAGAGGATAAGCGGTGACAGTTAATGAATTATAAGTTAACAGATGTGGGCATTCAGACACTGTATGAACTAAGTTGCAAGTGTTGTGATGTGAAGTGTAAAATTGGGCGCCGTGTTTTAAGAAATGTGACCTACAGCCTCATTATTCTTTTAAATGCACGTCTTCTTCAGATGTTTTCAGTACGTAACTGGAGATAGATAACTCATGCTTTAATAACCATATCTAAAAGTTTCATTTATCAGTGATCTGTGTTCATCCTAATTACAGAGCACATATATCTGCCTTACTCCAAACGGCATCATGCAGATTTTGAAATGTCTGTCAGATTCTTTTCCAATCACTGCAGGAAAATGGTGAATTTATGTTTGTGCTGCTCAAAATATTGCAAAATTATATTTAAATGTTTAGCCAGAGAATGTGTCCTCGACTCCCTCCCCATATAACCTGGCTGGTACAGCACTAAGAGAGAAATTGCATGTTTTTTCTTTCTTTCTTTCTTTTCTAATTTGTGTGAATTTGCCCTTTAACTGTGTAATCGTTTATGTACGGGGTGCTAGTACAGGCCATTTTCTTCTTCTATTGATTTTTCTCTTCGCATCCATCTCATAGAAGGTGTAGATAATTAAAACAATCAGAAGGAACGAGAGGGATTTAATCCTTTAGACAATTGAGCCGAGAATCACATGAAAGGTATACATTCTGAGTGCCGCTCAATATCGGCTTATATCAGCTCACATCACAATAAGTGCTCTGACTGTATTGCAAATAATCCATAAAGCTGAAGACAAATTTGAAGACAAATTACGGTTTATTTCAAAGCGTATATTGAACAAGAGCACACTCCACTCCCACGACGGTGCTCTCTGGCTTTCCACATCTGTTTCTGGTTTACACAAAGAGGTGCCGTGGAAAATGCTACAGAGAGAAAGTAAAATATTTTTTTATATACTAAAACCAAACTTTCCTTGCTGGCTATGATTGCAGGCCTGGGAAAAACGAAATAATTTTCTCTCCTAGATAAAGTGTGATGACTTGTTGGAATCAAAAATCTGTTGCTTAGCAGGACTTTGGCTGCTGTGTTCCCCACTAGCCTGATTTCATCATAGTGTACTGATTTAATATAAACACAGTTGTGACACATATTATTCCATCCTCTTATGCCTAAATATAACTGAACACACTTTTTAAAGCCAGCTGGCAGAAAATAAATTTAAAAAATACCCTTGAACATCCTTGAACACAAAGCCCCCACAATGAAGGCGTCACTTTGGTCTTCACACAAAGTTAGTTTTATAAAATACACTCGCTGTGTCTCTCCTTCCCTCTCTCTTAGACCGTGACTCAGTTTTTATGTTCCTTATCTTGTTGTCTGAGGCACTCTTCTCGCCTTTAAATCAATTTCCTGCATGGGGATTAATAAAGCTGAATTCAATTGAACATGAGCTGAAGCAGATATGAAGATGCGAAGGCAGTGTGGCATCTCTTTTCACATATTGAAATGAAATATAATGTGCTTATCCTAAATACCTCTGACAGGATTAACCGCAACGATTTAAGGTTTTTACCCCCAGGAAGTGCAGAACCACCCTTCGACGTGCACACACACCCTGAGATTGTGCCGTAATTGCCTTGGTTGGGCTGGTGAGAGCCGGAGACACACAGCAGTAACTCACTGATTCAGAAGTGTTATTTATGTTCACTCGGGCCTGCTGCTAGCTGCGGGCTAAAAGTGGGACCATCTCTTTCCTCATTGTGTGTTGGCTCTGAACAAAAATGCAATAACACGCTCTGAGTTGCTGTTGTTTTTCCAGACGACTAACACTGTTTGGGCCGAGGACGAATACTTCCTGGGGTGGTGCTGGGTGCTGTCACTGCTGCTAGTAAATATGAAGTCTGTCTGTAACATAGTTCCCTTTCTGTACCATTCCATTCATGACTGTGAATGGGTGGCCCTGTGATGAAATGACAAAAAGATCCCAGAGAGTAACCGTTAATAATATAATATCATGTCATTTTAAGGTTCAAACCAGAGGGAGGAGCATGTCTCTGAAAGAGTAAGTGTCGCTTCTCCTTGTTTAGGGGTCAGGGTGTGCATTCAGTGTGCAGGTGTCTTAACTCCAGAGCATAGACTGTATATAATATGGACAACGCATCCCCACTTCCTTGCATTGGCCAAACTGATGCTATTTTCCCGAGGATATGGCTGGTGCCATCTTGCGAGTTTGGAGCTAGAGTCTCCGCAAGGCGGTCCCAAAGTGGAGCCATGTGGATTGATGTCTCACCCACACTTCTGCCAGACCCAGACGAGTGAGTTCAGTGTTGTATTATATACTTTTTTTTTTTTTAATTCCAACTCTCCTGGTCCCACAGGGCCGCCTTACAGTTGGCATAGCAACTAGTAGTTGTCATGATGTCACAACCAAAACGAAACTTATCCAAAACATTCACGCTTGACTATGGATCAGCATTATACTGTATTAACTACCTAAAATGATAGAAACCATCCTTGATAAAAAATTATTTGACATGTACTTTAGTGTTTTATTTTGGCCCAAGTACCATCCACTAACATGGAGGAGGTGGAGCTTATGACCTATACTGCAGCCAGTCACCAGGGGGAGCTCTTCTTGCTTTGGCCTCACTTTTGAGGAGCTGTTCTACCGTCCATCTTTATACTTTCTATGCTCCAGAGTAGCAGAACACCTCCACACGTGAATATTCCCTAAAACATGTCTCACTGTGTGTTTGATACACTGTGGCATCATTCTTTCCCATGTCGCCTTACATACATCCTTCTGTTACTGCCTCAAATGTCTGTATTCGTCAGTAAACAGTTAGTACAGTTTTCATCCTCCACTGTGAAATGGTGTGTGGTATTTTTTAGTCCAGACCAAAGTGTTTGGCTTTGTTTCCTCTCTGGAGAAGACGCCTCTCTTCCTCTGAGAGCATGACTGAAACAGCCTTCTTTTGATGGGAGTTTTCCTGATTGGAGTCTTGGGATCTCTGTTTGGCAAATTCTCTATATGTCTGTCAGTCAATAAAGCTTGATGTATTGCGCCTCTGCAGTAACGTTCGGTTTGCCTGGTTGTTATTTTAATACATCTGATCCAGTTTCCTCAAAGAGTTTTAGATCTCCGTGCAGTAAGTAATCTTAAGTTTGAGCAAGACCACCTCTGTGTCACCTGAACACTACTTCAATAGAAGGAGACAGCTCCAGGAAATTTCAAGTTTGGAATGAGCTCCTGTTTGAGATGTTTAAGACATCTCCCAGTTTGTGTAAAAAAATATCACAGATTTCTGATGTTGTGTCTGATGTTTGGACTCTACTGTATATACGTGTGTGTATATATATATATATATATATATATATATATATATATATATATATATAAATCATGTGGATCTTAAAGTTACGCCCACACAGAATAGTAATAATGGCAGGAAAAATGGTAGCCTTCCATCTCGGAAATAGCATATAATGACCCTGACAGCAACAGGTTGTATGGTGTGCATTCAGCATTTAATCTCCTATTCACAAACATACCATTAAATACATCTGTAGCACGATTTTCTGCCTTATTGTTCCACAAAAGAGTCATGTTTTTTTTTCTTCTGCAGCAGCTTCTGTGGGGTCTATCCCCAAAGGGACAAAACGGCTCTGGCCACAAAGAACAGGGCTGCTGTAATCGAAGGACGCCTTGGCTCACATCAAAGCTCACGCTAAGCTGAGATTGCATCTCTCTCCACCCACTGTTTCTGTCCCCGGCCATCATTCTGGGAGAACGTTTGAGCTGCAGCCATGTCTTGATCAGAGAGATGCAGTAGATAGTGTGATACGGCTAAACTGCTGACACAAGGCTCTCGGGCAGATGGCACCTTTTGATTCTGGGCCAAAATGTTTCCTCCACTGGCAAGGAGCTCAGTTTATTTATTTATTTTGCTATTCATGAAAATTCTATTGAGCATAAAAAAAAAAAAAAAATGAGAACGCTTTAAAAATGTGTTTCAAAAGGAACTGGGTTTATAGTAACAGAACATCACCACCTCCTGCATTCTGGAGGAGTTCATGGATTCGCCTTTAACATACAAACTCATCTTTAATTTATTCCCCACACTAGCATGACCTCAGCTGTGATCCCAATTTACATTTTAAATGACGATGGTTAATGCTAACAAACTGAGCAACTGTATAACAGTAGGGAATCCCCTTGCTGCTGCTGATAATCAGCCAAATGCATAGAATAAGTTTATTTCCTTCATTTTAGTTTAGTTGTTTATTTTAGTCAAATAAACAACTAAGGGAACTCCCAAAGTAAGAATTTAATTGCTCAGTGTAACCTTTGCTCTGTACACCAATCAGGCATAACATTATGACCACCTTCCTAATATCATGTAGGTCTCCCTTGTGCCTCCAAAACAGTTGTGACTCATCAGAGAATTGACATGGGCCTTCTGAGGGTGTCCTGTGGTGTCTGGCAACAGAATGTTGTTAGTGGGGGCCTTTGGGTCCTATGGGTTGAGGGGAGGGTCCTCAGTCGATCATCCCACAGATACTTGATCAGTTTGGCATCAAGTGAATTTGGAGGCCAGGTCAACACCTTGTACTGTTCTTCATGTTTTTTTTAGTTGTTCCTAAAGCGTTTTTGTGTGTGTGCCTGTGTTAGGCTGCATCCTGCTGGGGATGGCTGCTGCCATCAAGGAGTGTCATTGCCATGGGGTGCAGTGATGTGTCATGCGCAAAAGAGCTGGCTCTAAGAGCAGATGCTTTGTAGTAAATCAGAAGAGCTGATTCCTATCGAGTGAGAGCCGGCTCCCCACTGTTTTTTTTGCTCGTTCATCCCTGTTTGGGTGAGGACAGCGGTGGAACTTTGTTTTGATGGGCACGCCATGTAGCCAATAACATTATGTGAAATCAGAGAGAGGGGGATGGACGCTGTGGCTTATGAGCGCACATAGTTATGAGTTGCACCCGTAAAGGAAGCAGCATCTGGCTGAAATTTAAAGACACTGGGAATGGCAGAGCAGATTGTCTTCACTGCAAAATGAAAATACAGTATATTAAGAGCAGATTCCACCACAAACCTGCACAAGGACGTTTATACTGTTTGTTTCTGTGTTTGCTTGTGTGGATTTGATTGCATTGTTTTGTCCATCTGAAGCATTGAATCCAATATGTATTTGCGGTGTTGGGCTAAAATATTAGGCTATAAACGACACTAAATAAAGAGCCGTTCGGGAGCCGACAGAGTCGACTCTTCTCGGGGAGCCGTGGCAAAAGAGCCGACTCCTAGAAAAGAGCTGAACTTCCCATCACTAATGGGGTGGAGGTGCCAGGCCTGGTCTAGGTGGGTGGTACATGTCTAGCTAACACCCACATGAATGCCAGGTCCAAAAGTTTCCCAGCAGAACATTGAATTGTCACAAGATGGTCAGTGTTATTATAAAAATAGTAGCTCTCATAAAGATAAAAACCTTGTCTTGCCCTTCATTGACTCTAGTTAACAAATAAAATACAGTATCCTCATAAACAGATGCTTTACCCAATCTTACAAACAGATCATTTAAATCACTGCACTGCATACAGGTCAAAACCACTGGTCAAAATAGTGAGATGTTTTGCCTGTGAGATTAGTTACAGTAAAAATGACAATGGCATTTTAGAAAAAGAAAAAAAACGACAATTCTGTTTTGCCAACCATAATATGCCAACTGTGAGTTGCGTTGTCCTGGTGTGATTTGGGGTGATGCCAGTGTGTCAGCAGATTGGAGTTTCAGCTACACAAACAAAACTGAGAAATCTGTTCTGGAGGCACAAATGATGTCAATGGTTTTGTCCAACCCTAGCAGTTCTCAGGGTAAAGCAGACAGTAACTGACTGTTGCTTACAGCCAGATAGTAAAGGTAAATATCCCCTCAAAATAAGTCTGAAGATATTTTAAAATACTCTGCTTTCAGTAGTGATTCATACCTTTTTTAATAAAGAGACTGTCTTGCTTTATTCCCAGATCCAGATATGATGTATATGCAAACATTTGTCATTTAAAAATCTCAACTCTTTGATATCAGCTATTCTCGGTGTGTGTGTGATGCTCGTTACTTGTTAGGCTCGGACTGCAGGAGTGTTACAATCCTACCCAGTTTTGCTATCAGTTTAAATTACACTCTTGAGAGAAAACTTCAAAAAACAAGGAAGAAGAAAGAAACCGATTTTCTTCTCTCTGATCTCTAACATGTAAAGGATTTGATAATAAATAGCGCGCCACACAATAGAGGATATTCTGGAGATTATTGGGCCAGATCAGGGAGCACAGAATGCGTCTCACGTAATCTCACGGGGTGACGAAACCGAGACCGCTCTACCGATCTACACTTCAGTCCAGTATGTGACAGTGATGCACCTGCAGGCTGGTGTGCCGTCCTCCGTCATAACCAAAAGAGATTTTATCTGCCAGCAGTAGTATGCTGGAATATAACTACCTACTGCTTGGCATCACCTTCAGTTGGTCTGTGTTCTTGTCGACTGTTTCTCTCATTGGAGAGTAATCGCGGCGGCTGGGCAAATCTGCAAACACCAGATGATCTGGAACGTACCACAGTCAGTTTTCTACCTAAATAGGACTGGCTTCGGGACGATGTCAAAAATCCTGCTCACATTTCAGGTGAGCTCAGAGATACGATTCAGTTTCAGCAGAAGAATTTGAAAAAGCACTCATTCATTCAAATCCACTCACTTTATTCTGCGCAGTGAAGGACAAGCATTCAAAAACTTCTTTTTTTTTTAAGTGGAGGAGTATTTCAAATTTTGACAAAACAAGCAAGGCCTCCACAGTCTCTTACGGAACAACTCCACAAACCACTGTCTAACATCTGTCTCTACACAGAACATGCACACCTGCATCTCGACAGCAGCCAAGCCAGGTCTCAATCACTGTCGGAGGATAACAGGCTTGTTAAGTGGTCTGTGTGGCAGGATTGATTAAAGTAGGAAAATATCTGTTTCTTCGGACCCGTGTGAGACGGTGCGGTGCGCTCCCCCCCTCCTGCTGCACATGACCTATAACTCTCTCGCTAGCAAATGTTTATGCGCCTCCCTCCCAGGTGTACGCAGTCTGGCCTGATTAGGGAAATAGCTTCTGTAGAGGGGGTGTGATCACCATCCTTTCCCCCTTCTCGTCCTTCTCCTGAGGTTTGCAGTTGAACTTGGGTCATGCAGTTATTTTGTACTGCGGCTGTGGACCTAAGAGAGGCTCGAGCTGGGTACGGGCCAAGACAGAAAATCTTTGCCTGTATGGTGGGACTAGCCTGATACACACTTCTTTATTTATTTATTTTTTCTGGAAAGGTTACATCTGTGAAATAACAGAACATCTGCTTTGTTGCCACTCCTTGACTCGTAAGGCATTTTATGAATCTTAAATTAAGTTCCCGTTCTGGAGTCATACCAGATGGATGACTAAAAACGTGGCCGTGTAAACACACTGTTACATGATTCAGACTCCTGCTAAACCATTTATTTGGGTTCTGTGTTCACATAGAGGGAACTTCACATGTTTTTATTCTTTACAGAGCTACAGAAATGTTGCGCAGTCAATGTTCAAGTGAGCTATTATAAAGCAATTTTTATTTTCTGTGGCGAGGCAGGAATTTTTTTTTTTTTCAATCTGGCAGCATATCAAACTACTAGCACCTTTTAGATTTTTATTTATTTATTTTTTTGTCTATTCCCACACACTTGTGACATCTTTGTAGTCTAATCTGATTCACTCGGCACATCTCAGCTACTGAACTTGGGAGTGCTTCTTCTGTCTATACAGGGTGTCCTGTGGGTGGGTGTGTGTGTATGTTTGTGTACCGCTGAAAGGATGCCAGCAACTTTGAAATCGTCAGCAGAGGGGGGAAAAAAGGCAAGAAGTGTGCCGCCAGACCCCATCTTAGAAGTCTGGTCTTGGAACTATCATCTTTTTACTCCGTTTTAAGCTTACAGGTCTGGTCTAAAGAGGCAGGCAAACAACATATTTAATAGATATAAACAAAACATTTATCAGAGCTCCACCAATAAATAGACCAAGCCTTCCAGATGTTCTTCACAGTATTTATCTTGATTAAAACTGTATCACACTCATCTAAGTTATGTATAAGTGTTAAAATATTAGTGCTGGCTTATATATCATTACTGCCCTTCAAAAAACAGTATCTACCATAAACAACGATCAGCCAATATATTATGACCACTGACAGGAGAAGTAGATAACATTGAGCATGTTGTGACAATTCAGTGTTCTGCTGGTTAAACTTTTGGACCTGGCATTCATGTGGATGTTACTTAGACATGTACCACCCACCTAGACCAGACCAGGCACCCCCACCCCATAGCAATGACACTCCTTGATGAACATCTGCACAAGATGTTGACCTGGCCTCCAAATTCACTAGATCCCAAACTGATCAAGTATCTGTGGGATGATCCACAGAGGCCCCTCCCCTCAACCCATAGGCCAGACACCACAGGACACCCTCAGAAGGTCCATGTCCATTCTCTGATGAGTCACAACTGTTTTGGAGGCACAAGGGAGGCCTCAATATTAGGAAGGTGGTCATATTATATATATTTAAATTATATATATATATTTAAATTATTTAAAAATAATGCCACAAACCCATATTTGGGATGATCCATTGCCTTTACAGCAGGTTGGCAGGTAGCTCATTTCAAGGATCTTGGAGAATTGCCAGCATGCATGTATACACACAAATACAACACTCCAATAGTCCACCTCTACACAACATTTGTCCAGTAAGCCGTCCAGCTGCCACTCTGTGTGCACAATAGCCGGACGGTTTTTCATCTAATTCAGAGTTTCTGACACTTACTTGACACAGCAGTTGCCAAAGGAACATTTTTATGCCTCTGCAGTGGTGACTGCCGCGAGGCATCATACTTCCGTGCTGTTTGTCCATCCGTCTGTCTGTCACATCCTCGTGAGCATGATATTTCAGGAAGACCTTGAGGGAATTTATTCAAATTTGGCACAAGCGCTCACTTGGACTTCTTGTGAATTGATTAGAATTTAATGTCTCAGATCTTTCCGAGCTCATATGTTTTGGACATAACTCCAGAATTCATATACCAAATGACAACGCTTCTGATAGAATATAATAATAAAGTGATTACATTTTGGTTGAAGGTCAACTTCATGCAGCCGTGAGGCATTAATTCCGGTCTTTTTCGTAACACCCATTTCTGTCTCTGTCTCTTTTTTTAAACAAAAAAATACAGCATGACAGCTCTGCCACCACTCACTGTTATTTTCAGACAGGTGGAATCCATGCCAAATAAAGACATGAGAAGTGATAAATCATACCCACAGTTTGCATTTGATAATGCTAATCTCAGCTCAGAACTAACAGAATTATTTGGGGAAAAAACTGACAGCCAGGTGCATTGACGTGATATGTGGGTATGCTATCGTGCAATCTTTAATGTATCATAAATCAAACTATTTTTCTAGGGACCATTTAGGCATATTTCTCAAGATATATTATGGATATCACTGGATGAAGTGACCACATATGCGACATTTGAATGGAAACTTTCATGCCTAATAGAACTCCTAGAAACTCCAGCCTATAAATACAAATTCTCTACATGGCCCCAGCAAGTCCACACAAGTCCACTCACAGGGAAACAGACTGAGAAAGACCACTGCTGTGTTCTAGACGGGCAGCATTCTGTCGTTCGTTGCGCTTTCATTTCTTAAAACGACTTCCTGCTGCAGTTGAAAATGATGCTGAGTGTTAAAGGCTGAATTAAAACGTTAAAACGGCATATTCAAAAACCAAAAATAGTGTAATAAATATACCACCTAATTCACCCCATGAAGAGCCAGGCTCGCCGTTTTCCCCAATATCCTGCCTCCGACCGTCTTATCAAACAGTTAACAGCCTGCTGAATACAGTTTTCTATTTACGGCTGGAACATGAGAGTGGCATTGAGTGGAAATAAGAATGCATTTACCAAAATTGTAAAGCCTTCCTTTAAAGAGCTAAAACATATAAATGTTGCAATGCGCTGACCTTGTAACAGTAGTATAGTTTTAAGTAAAATATTTGCTATTGATATCTCTCTCTGACCTTTGCCTGTATCTGACACCATGAAATTTTTAATATGTGGTTTATTAGTGATGTGGATCAGATGGAAAAGATATTTGCACCTAGGATACATTTCTGGTGAAGTGGCTCTATTATCTGATTTCCGAGTGACGTGAAAAGCATCTGTGCACAAAGACTGAAGGTTTGGTCCTATTTTTATTTTTTATTTTTTCTCGCCACCTACAACAAACAAGTACCAAACCACCCAAAGGCACAAGGAGGCATTAAGCCTTTCATTATGCGATTGATTAACCACTGAAAGCAGTATTTGTAGCATATACTTCAGAGCTAATGAGGAGAGCTGGACAGATTTGGAGGCTTTGAAGTAAGTAGCTGAAACCCAAGTGGTCAGCTTTCACACCCACTGGCTGATTTAAGCTCATTATCTTCTATGACTGGTCCAACTTGGTCTCCCCCATTTCCTGCTGCGAGAGAGAGAGACAGTTGAAGGAAGGGGATTGGAATATATGGCGCTGCGGAGACACAGACTGGAAGTAGGGTTAATGCAGAATATGTTGCTGTCCTCACGCACTGAATGATTGACTTGTCTTTAGTCGACGAATGCACATTTTTGTGCTGACACCGTGTCAAATCGGGCCACGGGTGACGGATTGGTGTGTGCCTTATTTCAAGCCTTCCTCTGAGGATGGTATGAAAACTCGAGATGAGTATCTTCAAGCTCCTCAAATTATCTTTGCGCTTATTTTTCTTCCACTTTGTTTTTGCACGCAAGTACACGCAAGGATGAAACTTTTTGAGTCACCTCCATGTTAATATCCTGCCACGATCGCCTCGAGTGTCATAAAACAACTCTGTACCGGTGATTGGAAAATAATTGAGGAACTGATGATTGCAACATACCAATTATCTTCCGTTAGATTTTATTCATATCTCCCATTGCCTCAGAGAGGTGACGCATAAGACAAATCAGTGACGGTAAGGGCCAACACGGAGGACACGTTTACCCAAAATGAAAGCCGGAAATATTAGGTGTATGCATACTGAGGCCTAGTTGTGCTGAAGATAATTAGATAGGGATTGTACTGTCACTGCGTTGAGTGCAACAGAGGAAATTGCACCATGTTTCCACCTTTACGACGAGCCCTGAATGTTATTGGTAGTTTGCCTGAGGATCAAATGAAAAACGCACTTCCATTCTAGCAAGGGAATCGTTGAGCAAGTTTGGATATGATTGGACAGATGTTGGGTTTTACCGGAAAAAGAGTTAATACTGATATTTCCTTATTCAAGTAGCAACCAGAGACTTGATGTTGAAGACGAGGTGAAACTGCGTCAAGCTGCCGTTTCCTTTAATAGATGCTTGATATAGACTCTTATGTTCAGTGAAAACCGGATGTTTCTGTAGTTAACTTCCCTTTGTCTAATGTGGAGGTAGAGATTATGCTTTGGTCAAGAAGCTGTTAAGGTAAGAGTTAGACTGAAAGAGAAATGATTGCGGGTGTGTGGCACCATCTCTTCGCACCTTAACGTTCGCAAGCTACACCTTCTTTACTCAAATTAGAATTTTTCTGTGTCTGTCCCAGTGCCCACGTCTGCATTTGCGAAGACACAAGTGAATACTCTTCAGTGTTCCTCTGGTAAATGCCACAGCGCCCATGTGCCAACTGACTGGAGCCGCGTGGAGGTTTATCACACTGGGACACGCTGGAACTCAGAGAGGTGCTATAGGGGACCTTGGCAACCAAAAATACTTCAACTTATGACTAATTCAATCTGCATTCCAAACTCAAAAACTGAGTTACAACATTGCACGACATTGCATAACTTTCTTTATCAATTTATACACCGATCAGCCACAACATTAAAACCACTGACATGTGAAGTGAATAACATTGACCATCTTGTGACAATACAATGTTCTGCTGGGAAACTTTTGGACCTGGCATTCATGTGGATGTTACTTAGACACCCACCTAGACCAGACCAGGCACCCCCACCCCATAGCAATGACACTCCTTGATGGCAGCAGCCATCAACAGCAGGATGCAGCCTGACACAGACACACACAAAAACGCTTTAGGAACAACTAAAAAAAACATGAAGAACAGCACAAGGTGTTGACCTGGCCTCCAAATTCACTAGATCCTGAACTGATCAAGTATCCGATTCTTTTTGTCACGTTGCTGTGAAGTCAGGAGGGTTAGAAAAAGGAAGCATGGTGTATTGGTCAGATGGAGCAATGACACTTTTGCCTGCCGCTTGAGTGTTCTCATCTACATGTTAACGTATTGGGAAGGACGTAGGAACTTAGAAAGCTGTAGCTAGGGGTAAACCCGAATGTCCAATTTAGCACTACCCATAATGCCATGCATAAAGAAAATGGCGGAACTAATAACAGATCCAAAACATGAAAAAGAAGTGTGGATGGTAGAAAGACGCGAGAAAGGGAGAAGGACTCAGTCGCAAGACACACAAGGAGGCCAGGCAGGAGGAAAAAGTTCAGTTTAATGAGATTTGAAACAAAAAGCGCTGCAGAAGCAGGATAAATCCCAGAGTCCTAATTCACACAATGGCCAGGAAAAAAGAGCCAGCGGAAGAAAATAAAGTCCAAAAACAAAATGCAAGGAATTGGGAATTCCTGGAAAAATACAGTGGAACACCAGAATGAACATCAAGGGAAAAACCGCAGACAAACTGACAAAGGAAAGCGGGAGAAACAGGATTACATATACACAAAGAACTAATCAGGAGACGGGGATGAAAGTAATCCCTGAGAGCACACTCACACAAGCAGAAAAAAAAAGAAACACAATAAAAGCCAAACAGAAAGACACAAGAATAACCGTCTTTTCAGAATAAAACAGGAAGCACAAACAAAAAGAAACATTATCACAATAAAAGTCCAAAATTCTACAATAAGATGGTCTAGGGCCTAGACCATCTTATTGTAGAATTTCGGAGCAGTGGTGCAGGACGCTCAATAATTATGTATTCTTTATATGTAATTTGTAGACAGTAAACATTCCTTCAGCATGAGTTGGGTGATATTTTGGTACCATTAATTTGTTTCTTGACTATTGCTTGCTAAAAGTATGCACTCTAGAACCAGACTTTTGCATTGCATGATGTTTGATTCATCCAAAACTGTCATTGGCTACATTGTGGCCACAAATGATCCGTTCCGATGTGTCTTTTCGTAAAACCGAAGTTAAGGTAGGTCTTGAGATATAGCCTCTTTGTCTCTTTTGATCCACATTTATCATGTTCATTCAAAACAATGTGACGCTCTGACTGTAGGGAAACGAGGTTGTCAAGCCGACCAACAATATCTTTTCAAAGATTTGTCAACACATATCTTTGGTTATCCAGTAAGTTTGTGCTATTGTGATTTTAATTAACACGGGCATGTCTAATTTTGACAACAGCAGAGGAAACCTCATGCATCCTCGGCTGGGAACCATGCTCAAGTGCATGCTGTATACGCTCCGGTAGTACATAATATGACACATGCACACTGGTTTAAATCACCCCCTCAGATTTATTTATTTATTTTCAGCTTTGCTGTACATGTCACGCCTACGCTTTTCTGAATACAAGACCAACAACATTGGTACTTAGAAAAATATACTGAACAGATCTCTCTTTGTGCTACAGTCTGCACAGTATCTACACTTGCTGTTAAAAATTCAGTTCCCATCAATAGTAATAGTCTTGTAGCGCTGCATATCCTCTTTTTGCGTGTTGATTTGATTTATGACTGCACTTATTAGACACAATTGTCAATTTGGATGTCAGTGAAGTGCCTTACTTGTAAACCATGAATCATTAACGCTGCTAAATTTTATACAAAAGAGGACAGTCTTGCCAGAGTGAGCTCTTACTCACAGGCGCTGGCTTCCCATACACCCACAGCGCCACACTCAGAGAGGCTCTGAACACCCTGGGAAACATCTGAATGTTTAATGTGCGATTGCTGCGAAAAATGAAACCCAACCCCCCAGAAGTGGCTCTCGTCAAACATTTACATTGCCCAAAGACAGTCAGATAGCGTCCTCCCTGACGGGGCAACTTTTATTTGACACACGGATTCAGTCTCTGTCATTACAGGATTACGGCCCGATAGAGCAGCTCCTTATGAAAGGAAAGCCACCTATTCACGAGGTCTGACATTTGCACTTATTACGGTGAACTTGGAAGAAGTGCGGGGAGAAGATTGTGCTGCGGCAGTGATGATTTAGCACGCAGAAAGCTGGCCAACATTGTCTGTAATGAAAAGGAGACCAGAATTAAAGGCATGAAGTTCAGCACAGTCACCTCTGCTGAGAATGTTAGAATCGTCCTTCACCGACATCCACGCTGACCCATTAAAGGCCGCAGTGAAAGGAGAAAAAAAAAAAAAAAAAGATGTTGAATATTTGCATATAGATTGTAGCCTGAACTATGTCACAGCTGCTCTGCGTAATGTGATCGTCTATCTAACGCTTGATTCATCTGAAAAATTCTCTGATCTGATGCCACGGCTGTTAATTTGCTCGACTTTCCAAATGTGTCAAATCGACTCCACAATTCTAAATGTTGTTTCTATTTTAACAACTCTCTCTGCCCCCCTCTCTCTCGCTCCCTTCTCCGATTTCATGCTTGTGCAGTAATTGGAGTATTTGGGTCACGCTGTCAATAAAATGCCGTCACTCCATCATGTAAGGACTTCCCGTGGAACATTATTAGCAAAAAGTAAAAGATGATCAGCGCGCGGCGATGTCTCCGTTGATTTGCCCGTAGAGAGGAGTACTCAGCGCAATAAATGAAGAAATATGACTCCGCAAACTGCAATATTGCCTGAGCGGCACCCGTTACGGAGGCATGATATAACCATTCAGAGTTTTTATTTTAGACTAAACTACGTCATAAAAAAAAAATCCCAGCAGTAACCTCTCGCTAAATCACCGAATACAAAGACATATCCATCATCTTTCGAGCATTTATGTCACCAGAGAGCCAGGAGCAGACTGGAAAACACAAAGTAGCGTCTACTGCCACATTCATCACTAAGTCTCCTGGCCGTGTCTGCTGGTGTCAACTTGGAGGTACGCTGGAGATTTGCAAACAATATCTAAATATATAGCAACTGGGCCAACGTTAAGAGACCTGAATACAGAATGTTGTTGTGCGGCTGCAGGCCTGTTTAGAAAAAAGGGCTGATGAGGTACACGGGTTTCAGCTAAAAGTTAGCAGACAGAGAAAAGCGTGTTATCTTTAGGCCCTCTGGTCCTGTCCTTCCCCAAAAGCAGTCATCGAAGACACAGAACCGCCGCCTGTTAAATTATGTGTATTATCTATATATTGGATTTCTAGAATGTGTGTTTTACTGTAGGTTAGTCTTCTCTGCTTTGTTTCCCAGCTCACGTCAAATAATATGCTGTTTCCAATACCATGCTTTAGTAGCAATTACCCCTGCGATGTTGGTATTCTTTTTTCATCTGCAGTAAGTTTAGATAACGACGTCTGCACAGTGGCGCTCAGGAGGTAAAAGGGCAGAGCTGGTGCAAAGCATCTATAGGTTCTTTATATCTGCTATTGTACCGCCGTCCACAGAAAGTCTGAGTTAATAAATCTTCTGCAAAAAGACAGCGCTTGCATATTTCATCAGCTCACGGCTCCTGCGTGTAGAATGTACCCCAACACAAATAAGTAGTTCACGCAGGCTTCGGATTTTATCATAACACATGTAGATGTGCTGCTCTGGTTCTGTTACAGTACTTAAAATCCATCAGGGGTGAGAGATTACAAGAGCGCTGGTGTTTTCTCTCATTTATTATGAGAGGCTAGACTCCTCCTCACGCTGGTGCGGGGGTGTTTAAATAGATCACTGGTTTACAGAGTAGACTTTTAAAGCATTAATCAGAGGGTGTCTCATTATTTTATGACTAAACTGTCTCCCTAGATGATAACCTCATTTAGCTTAAAAAGAAATGATGCCCGAGTACATTACTAGTTCATCATTCAGGAGCAAGGTACGGGTCTGCATTGTTGCGTAGAGCAGCAATGGCAATAATTTAGCGATATAAATGCGTTTTAAAGAGCTACATCACAGAGGAATTTGCGTTTATTCAGGCTATTTAAGAGATTGTTTAAGTACGTGCATGGTATTATTGATGTATTTAGCCGTGCAATCCTAATTCCTCGTAACTCTCAGATTAAGTGAGATCTTGAACTCAGTAGTAATGCAAGCAGCACCGAGCCATTCATTAGCTTGGCTTTGTGCAACGTGCCAACGTTGCCAGATCTATGATGAATACTGTGCTTGTACGTGCAGTCATTTGCCTTCTGTAGGATATATGATCAATAAGTATCATCATGTACAATGATGTGATCATTTCCTTGACAGTTGTTTTAATCAGTCTAAGCTACCCTTCCTTCTTCTTCTGGTGAATTCTCCTTATTTTACTGTCCCGATTGCTTACTATGAGCGTCTCTGAGAACGATGAGGTGGTTTGCAACCATAATCAAATCGTCCCAAAATGGTAGGCCAGCAGAACTCCAAGGAAAAACATTAGGCTTTATTTAATGGCACAATGTTAGCCACTGCCAAACACTGGGGTTAAATGTGGAAGAAAATATCCATTTCTTTCTCCCACTGGGGTACTGCCCGATCACCCGAAAGGAGAAACATTAAATGGAGTGTGGTTTACTGTTATAGCCTTTAGTTTACTGAACAGCTATATTTTTGTTTTTAATGTTGAATGAATGAATGAATGAATGAATGAATGAATGAATGAACACAGTTCCACCCTTTATAGACCCGAGTCATCTTATTTTTTTTACATCTTTGCATTTACACATTTGTTCCTATAAGAATATTCAATATTTCTTTCTCAAAATGCTCACACTTTAAGCATGGCATGATACTGTAACTTGTGTTATCTAGCAATGCTGCAACAAACCCAACAGTACCCAATTGTCCTTGCATCCTCCTCCATTATACATCACTCATGGCATACTGTCTTGAAACAGTGTAGCGTGATCAGTCATTTCAAGCTGGAGCCAACGAAAAAAAAAAAAGCCAACGAACGAGCTGTTTTATCTACAAGAGAACAAGACTAAATGAGTATGGGGATGCTAGCAGCTGTGTGGATCTGTTCTTAGGCAAAGAGCAGCTGACATGCTCGCAGTGACAATAACTTATGCCTATATTTATATTGTATAAATATGGCACAGTGGGCGGCAGAGTGGTGTGGTGGTTAGCACTGATGCCTCACAGCAAGAAGGTTCTTGGTTCAAATCCAGGCTTACTGGGCCTTTCTGTGTGGAGTTTGCATGTTCTCCCTGTGTCTGCGTGGGTTCTCTCCAGGTACTCCGGCTTCCTCCCACAGTCCAAAGACATGCTCATTAGGTTAATTGGTGATTCTAAATGACTGTAGGTGTGCATGTGAGTGTGAATGGTTGTCTGTCTCTCTGTGTTAGCCCTGTGATAGACTGGCCACCTGTCCAGGGTGTACCCCGCCTCTCACCCGATCACAGCTGGGATAGGCTCCAGCCTAGCGACCCTCCAGAGGACAAGCAGTTAAAGAAAATGAATGAATGAATGAAATATGGTACCCCATGGTGAGCATCTAAGTTTAGCGTATTAGCATGCCAAAGGCCGACTCATTGTTTGCACATCCTTATCTGTGGACTGCTCCAATGTAAAACATCATGACTTATGCATGTTTTCATGCGTTTAACAGTCTGCAGTAGTACTAAGCCGAAATGATTATGTTGCACAAAGGCTCATAGAAACCAAGATTGTGAGAACTGCTTTGTTTGTTGTGTTGTGAATAGAAATTGGGTTCAGTGCACTTTTCCAACACATGCACATTCCCCACAGTCTCAAATATTTGGATCTGCACAGAAATGGGTAAAAACATACTGACTAGTGGACATGCAGACATGAAAACCGTTATATATGGACTCTTGCTGATTAGCCCTAAACATAAAGTACAGCTTAGGCTGATGGCAATGTCATTAGTATCTGGTCATAAAAGCCTGAACAAAACTTCACGGCAAAACATTAATCAGTTTTTCATGGAGGTGCTAAAAGTAAAGTCAGCTTATTAACAAAGTGATTAGGATTCATTGTCTGGGGACCATGAATTTCTGTGCAGGACTGCCAATCTATGTGGATCTGAATAAACAATTAGTTGTTAAGTTATTAAGTAAAGTTATTTAATTTTGGACCAAAGTGGCGGACCAACCAACACTGCCATACTGACAGCCATGCAGATAGCATGGCTTGAAATGTGGCAATATTCGGTTTAGAGTGTATAGAGTGTATAGTCACAATTTCAAAGGCCCGTTTCTGCCACTTACCTTGTCAGCTGCTGCTTTGTTAGCAAAGTAAACACTCTAGATTAAATAATATAATACAGATCGTCTCTAGCTTGAAATCATTACCTATTGGAAAAGTTAAGAGGCAAGAAACAATAATTTAAAAATTAGCTAGAGTTGACACAGCTTAATAATGTTTAATTAGGTCGGGTATAATGAGCAGTGAAGCCATGCAGCTACCATGTGTAGTAGAAATTATCTCTAACAAAAAGAGCATATGTGTGTGGAGCACATGCATAGCAGAAAAATATGCTTCATTAACTCTTATTCAAAAGGAAGGATGTGTTAGGGGCATCCACTCTGGCTGTTTTCGATAACATATTGCGCAAACCTCCATGTGGCTGCTAGAAAATAGCAGCTATCTGTGTGTGTGTGTGTGTTAAAGTCTTTATGATACATGTCAACATATTCAGTTCATAAATGAGCAAGATTCTAGCCTGGAACAGCCCCACTACATTCTTACTAGAATATGAGTCTGGTAACACACCATTTGGCTTTCGTTATGGGGCGTGTTTCATCCGATTCAGAGGAAAAATATCTTTGCACAGAATTTAACAGTCCTCCAACCAATCAGAGCCGTTTGGTTGTAGACAAATTCAGCTCAAGCTCAGAGAGGCTCTGGACCGAGTGTGTTTATCAATACCATGTAGGAGAACTTTAGGTTTGCATACATACTGGTTCACACCTTGGTAGTTGGTTGCACTTGGTAGTTTTATTCAGAGGTACATACTCTGCAGTGTGTTAGGACTCAGGATAATCATTCTGGAATTGTCCTGAAATGCATTCTGGGATGTCTGGCAGTACAAAGTTCACACAAGTTACATTCAGATGCATCCTCGATAAAACAGGCATCGCAAGTACACATGTGGGTATTTGGGCTGTGCTTGGTGAGATGCGTACTTTGAAGTGGGACACTGCTTAGGCTGCGAGTGATGATGTTTCACAAGTCTACAAGAACACAAGCACAGAAAAGAATGCGTGTTGATCATAGACTATAAAGATGGACGATGGAACAGCTCCTCAAAAGTGAAGTCAAAGCAAGTAGAGCTCCCCTGGTGGCTGACTGCAGTATAGGTCATAAGCTAGTTAGTTATTTGAAGCGACAGAAACGGGAAGTGACATCATGATGACTACAAGTTGCCACGCCAACTGCTCCGTAAAGTGGCCCCGTAGGACCGTGAGTGTTGGAAAAAATAAAGAATAAGTCTGGTGTATAATCCAACATTTCTTTGTAACTGGTTGGAGGTAGAGCAGAGTGCAGTATTAATAAAATGAAAATACGAGTCTGGCGAAAGTGTGGGGGGGTCATCAATAACACTGCTCCATGTGGCTCCACTCTCGCATCATACAGCGTAGACTCTGGCTCCAAACATGCAAGATGGCGTCACCCTAGAAACTAGCGTCAGTGTTTGGCTAATGCAGGGAAGTGGAGAGGCGTTGTACATATTTATATACAGTCTATTGTGTTGATAAATGCTCCAACTTTCAGCCACGAAAATTTTGTGGGTGTTTGGAAGTCAGCTTGCAAGACCTCTTTCAGTCACTGTCTAACCAACTGAATTCTCCATACCACTGTTTGCTAGGGGTTGGCAACAAGCTCACAAAAATCCAATTTTGAGTTGAATAGAGTTTTAGCGCAAGCAGTTCTTGAAGGACTTTAAAGAGTTTCTTGAGTTAAAAGAAATATAAATCATTACAAGATATGAACAAAAAACTGCGACAATGAGTCAAAACAACAAGGCTGAAAAAACAAAGTAGCTGGACCCAATTTCCCAGCCTCACATTCTTAAACAGGACAGATGGGACTTTGGCCAGTGCCAGCTTCTCTGAATGTATCTGTCATAAAGCGGCACTGCGTTGGAGACGGGATTCAACACACACAAAATCACAGGCGGCATTCATATCAACTGCTAAGTAGGAGGCAGCACCCACGCACACAGCCGCACAGAAGCGGCTCTGCCCTGAGTCCGGGCAGAGGAAAGACAGTCGGACGTGTAACAGTGCAAGTCATGACTCACACACTCGCACTGACACAAATAGCAGACATTGGATTAGTGTGATCTCACAGCAAACAGAAAATGAATTTCCACCAAGGATCCCAACAATAGATGTTGACATCAGTGCTGTCTATGGACAGGGAGAGGAGGCCAAAGTGTTCCCAAGGCTAGATGATGCTAACTCTTTTCTTTTTAAAAAAAATAAATAAATAAAAAAAATAGCCTTTATTTGAGCAGGAAAGACATTAAGACGAGGGGACAAAATGATCCTTTGTGCTATGAATGAATGGAAACTGGACACTGTGTGGAGGGTGAGTAAAATAACATACACCACCATTCTTACATATCAACATTTAGACTATGAGACTTTAGAGGAGCAGCAGCCACTGTGGTCACACAAGTGAGAATTATAGCATACTGAATTTACTTTAAAGCTGCACTGATCAATATTTTATATTAACAGCGCGTCAAGGTGGCACATGAACAGATACTTGTAGTGACGAGCTGACAGAGAATTATCAGCCTATTCCGCAGTTCAGCTCGGCTCTTCAGAACATTGTTTTCGGTGCACAACATCATTCACTGCTCTCATTACGGCAGAATTCAACCATGACAACAGTCAACATACTGCTCCAGCAGCAGTCAATGGCTGCTCATTTTTCAAAGCAATACTGAAAGCATCGAACTTATTAGAACACGTTTTTAGAAGAAATTCTCTTTCCAAATCATCCCAGGTTGGGTTAGGTTAGGCCAGACAATGCAACCAGGCAGAAGGGTCTATCATTTAATTTCTGCTCAAATGAAATTATAGGTCGTACTGATCTCAGATGGGATGGTGCGTTGTTGCAGACTTTTGTTCTAGCGATGCTGGTACATGGATTATGGATGCATTTCCAGCAGTGTCGCCAGCCAAATTCTCTCACACCATCGTAGCTCCAGGCTTCACAGTGGGAACCACTGATGCACTTAACACTCGTTCACCTTCCTTGAGAGACACAAAGACAGCAATTGGAACTGAAATTTTCACATTTGGCTCCATCGGACCATCAGAAGGTCAGATTCACATTCTCACCACTGTCTCACCTGAAGAGCGGATATTGAGATGTGTGTGCTGCTTGAACTCCAAGAGTCACTGATGTGGGCTCTAACCTGAGCTGCTGTTGATAGTTGATTTCTGAGATCTGTGACAAGGGCGGTTGTGGTTCAGGTGGTAGAAGGGATTGTCCACTAAGCGCAGGGTTGGGAGCTTGATCCCTAGCTCCACCATGTTCCTCGAAAAGGTTTCTTGAACGAGACAGTGAATCCAAAGTTTTTCCCAATGGCATATGAGCGCTCTGCATTGGAGTGTGTGTGCAAATGAGCAACAATGAGAAACACTGTAAAGTGCAGACCATTTAATTAACTTCTCCTCTGAGGAAACTCTTTCTTTCTTCGGATCCTCATGAGACCATTAACAATACCGTGTGAAACTGTTACCAAGACACACAGTGGCTAATTTGAAGGATTTTAAATTTTAAACATTTTTGCTCTGTTTACAAGTTTTTGTTTAGTAATCCCATGAGTTATTTAATAGCTTTGAAGTCTTCAGTATTGGTCTTCACGGTGTACAATAAAGGAATACTCCTGGATGATTAGTAGCAGTATGCTAGCTATTATACATCAGAAACGTTTTGAAAAGCTCAAGGCTGAATCAAATTGCTTCTGTATTTCATTTTTAATCAGCAGAGGCCGTTAAAAACACCGCATCATTCCATTCAAAGCACGACAGATAAGAAATCAGAGTTTTTGGTGATGGCCCTGACCCTCAAACACTTACACTAAGTGAACCTTGCATCACACCCACTGCCATGTGCTCAAAAATACGCTCAATGGTAGCATCCAGCAGATTGGACAGCCTTGAAAAGACAACAGTAACAGAAGTGTTCACAAGTGTGTGTTTAGAACGAATGAATAGATTCTAACCGTAATGTACCCATCAAGGTGACTGTGCCTTCATTCACTCCCGCACGTGGGCTTTGGTTCAGGCCTGTCATCACCGTAAACTGTGTCCACTCAAAGTTCTCGTAACAGCATGGACAGAAGATGCTTTCAAAGAACATTTAATCTGTTCGACCCAACTCATAGTAGGCCGTTGATATACATATGTGGACCATGCTGGATCAGCCTCATGCTTCTCTGGAGGAAAAGCTATTGAAAAGAATATGCATAATGTGCATGAGATCATTTTGCATCTCTTTAATGTTGTTTTGCATCTCATTGTTGTAGACTGTTT
Organism: Chelon labrosus; assembly: GCF_963514085.1. NCBI lineage: Eukaryota > Metazoa > Chordata > Actinopteri > Mugiliformes > Mugilidae > Chelon > Chelon labrosus. The sequence continues at coordinate 20,877,780 of NC_140353.1, forward strand.
TCTCATTATTATCATCTCTTGAGTGTTTTTGTCTGTTTTACATATACATTTATGGTCATTTTTAGTCCTTTCTGGTCTTTATTTGTTTCTTTGTGGTTGTTTTATGTCCATTAGGGATACTTTTGCATCTTTCTATGGTGGTGGAGTTTTATTTCTAACTGTTTTAAAATCCCCCTGAGATCTGTAGCTTTAAGAGTACGCTAAAATTACTCTACAAGTATTTAACAGTGATGTGCCTTTCAAGAAACAGAGTCAACTTTTCATACTGACTACATTTTGCTGACTAAATAGTCTCTATGAAGTGTTGTCAGTGTGTTCAGTGGAATGAATGTGTTTCTGATGTTATTTAGACTATCAATTAATGCCATTGCAACTAATTAAATCTTAAAATTCTGACAAATACATTTGAAAGTAGTATATGAGGTGGAATAGGGTCTAGCACTAGGACCCAGGGGAGGGACAGAGTCTATAAGAGGATGTGAAGGCTCACCTGGGCCTTCCTTCCTGTATTCACCTGAGAGACAACAGCCAAGGTGCCTGGTGTTTGATGAGGTAGGCTCCGTAATTTCAACATGTAACAAAAGTCTAAAGTTGCAGAATCAAAACACGTTGCGCTCACCTCATGGTGCTAAATGAGGTGTTTTATATTCATGGATTCCTGAAATTTATTGAAGGACTAAAGTGTGGAGTGTGTTTTTTTATTTATTTTTTTTAAATGAAAATCAGGAAAAAAATAGTATATTGGCGATGTTCAGGGGTTTGTTTTTCTATCACCCAGCAAAATAAATGATTATTTTGTCCCGGCATTTGCTGTGTCAAAGAAGGGCCTAAGTAGAAGAGTAGCCATTTTGATTCAGTGCTTGTGTGGCCTGCTGAGCCTTGTTAGGTTGCATTTAACAAAAGGAGAAAAGTGTCTTTGCTTTTAGAGCGACTTTATATTGTCACAGCAGTCTGCATGTTAAAGATTTCTCTGGGTATTGTGTATGTGAGTGTTGCTGGAGCACATTTAAATGGTCTTGTTTTTATATGGCGCTTTTATTCCTATTGGTACTCAAAGCACACATCTAGCCATTCGCTCAACACAAGCACACACACAAGCGCTGGGGCTTCAGGTACCTACTGAGCCACAGCCGCCCCTTAAATGAACAATATCTAGATCTGATGACTGGATAATGCAGGAAAGGATAAGTAAAAATGATCTTTGTCACAGATTAATCCACCAGTCAAGTGATTAAGTCTAGCATTTCAACAAGAATTTAACTCAGTGATAGTCAGAGCTTTTATTAATAGTTTGGGCTCACCAGACAAATTTAGGCACGTAGTACCTGTCATGCCTTATTCTCCTCTTTCTCTAATTAAGAACAGTGGCATTGCCAGTTTTAGAACTATTATAGTCTTTTATTTTCCAATGGAAATATCAATGTCATAATGTATAATTACAGTTAAAAGCAGAGGTCCTGCATTGAAAACGTCATTGATTAAAAGCCATGCTTAATCAATAATTTGTACTTAAATACTTTTTTTTTTAAGGTGGAACTCCTTTTAATAGCTCAAAATTGCTGCATAGTTGAATTGTAATGCTACGTATTTATTTCTTTATCTGGTTTTGATGAGGATCATGAGACGTGTGTCTCCTTTTCACCCCAAAACACACATTATGACTTTTTTTTTTATCCATGAGAAGAGTCTGGAGGTGTTATTCCGCTAAGTCTATGTACACATCAGCATCTTTTAAAGTAGCCTCAGAGTGCAGGGTGCACTTTGGAAATAATCGTTAAAATAGTAACGTAGTTTTTGTTACTGCATGTCAGCATCATAACTGTTAACTGATGACTGTTTTGGGCCCTTGGCAGTCTCCTGACTTGCCTAACCGTAACGATCCACCCTGCAGGGTAAACGGCCTTAACCACAGAAGATTGTCTTTCAATAAATAAAATGCTGTCAGCTTGTTTTTATACTCAAGTGATTCATAGCATTAAAGAATAAAACATAATGCACTTAAAGTAGATGGCACAGGCAGATTGGGTTTTACGGGCTCATTTTTGGGGTCGTTTTAGGTGAGAGACTGTATACTGGTCCACTTTGCAGTGATTTATAGCTGTACACAGTCTCCCAAGGCCCACCTTGCTAGCTTGTTATGGAAACGATGAAAGTAATAGTCCCCGTGGTCCTGTAAGTTTGTCTCTCTGACGGTCATTACCAGTCTCTAATCCTTGCAGTCTCTGTTGATTTGGTTTAACAAGAGCAGACAGGAAAAGATAATGAGATAGTTAACTATGAATTTATGTCTGCTTCACATCTTCAGTCATCTCGATCTCCTCCATCTCGTGTTTTCCTCCCACTCCTTACTTTTCTGTCTCTCTTGGTAACAACCGGCGCTACAGGCTCACCTTGCTGGTTGCCATGCGGCTAATGAATTTTTCATATCTAGTGTATGGTACTACAGAGGAGTGGTGAAATCCTGACGGTGAAGCTTGTGTGGGTGGGCATGTCAGTCCATACAGATGGAAGCATCGATTAATGAAAGTAGGATGTTTGAACAATTACAGCTTGGCTGGTGCAGACCGGGCAGTGCTGGAAGAGTGAGGGATTCGAGGATTGGAGTTGCAGTCCTAGGTATTAGCCTGGGGAAATTACAGGGGGGCTCTGGATTGTTAGCCTGCTTCTCTTAATGACAGGAATATATATCGTCTAAGATACTCCTACTCACATATGAAATGAAAGCAATGCATAGTGGAACCCAGAGTTCAAACATGTAACGCGTAAGCAGCAGCTCTAGGCTTATCTCAGGCTTTCCACTATATTTTCTTCCAATGAAAACATGGCATGAATGCAAGAGATGGATTACAGGAACTGGCGTTTCAAATAAAAAACAAAGAAATTCTTTTTGTTTTCCTTGTACCAAAATCAGTTAGCAGTGTCTGAGGACAAAGCTTCATGAGCCGTTCTTATTGACAAGCACAGAGTAATGTCTAGAAACAGGGGTTTAGGCGTCTGTAGGATAGAAAAACTCGGAAAACCCAGTCCAGCAGTTCTCTCTCCTCATCCAAGCATTGCTGTTGCATAGAAGTAAAGAAGGGACAGGGCTCAGAGAGCAGACGCATACTACAGACCCCACTGTCTGAACATTTGGTTCCAAAATAATTCCTAAATAAAACCTGGAATGACCTCCAGTCCTGCCACAAATGGCTCAGACCCCAAGTTTTTGTTTACCTTGTGTTGCAGAATTAATCTCAGATTAAACATTGACATTTTACACAGCAATGTGCACTCAAAAATCCATAAAAGTTAGTAAATGGCCCATAGCTCAGATCCCCCTAAGGCAGCTATTTGTAATCTTATTGAGTCCACTTGGACTGGTCTCTGCAAGCTTTTGCTTCTCAGTTTGGCCTGACAGCCAACCGTTCTCTGGGACCTGGTGACCCACCTTCAAGGCAATTACAATCTTGTCAACATGGTTTTATATCTTTGCACCGATCTACATGTATGCTTCACGACAGTTTTACTGGAGAGGTCTAAAGGTTGTTGCTTTGGCTTTAAGCCTTGAGTTTTGTCCAGACATGCATTGTGACGTGTGGAACCCCTTACACTAAAGGTGTGTGCCTTTCAAAACGGTGTCCAGTCAATTTAGATTGCCACAGATGAATCCTTCAATCAAATTTTTGTCTCATCTCAAGGGTTAAGTTAAGACAACTGACTGCAATTTGGAAAATGTTAGAGCTTATGTTTTCTAAAATGGTCCAACCACCATCATCTTTATCTGATCCGGATTTTTCACTATTGCAGCTACTGGTAACACAATACAGACTAAGTCGATAGTAACTGCAACAATATTCATTTAAACATAAAAAGCTGGTCAGGAAAGACACAGGTGCTCCTGTTGTGTTTTACAGTGGGATAGCAAACATCTGCTGACAGCCCTAGTGGTAACTCTCTTGGGAGAGACTCCAAATTTCACAACTGAATTACTGAATACCTGCAAACACAGAAATAAACTCGCCCACAGCTTTACGTCTGCGCCGTTCCTGTCTTCCTGCATCGGTTGCGCCTCCAACTCCAAGTACATAAAACTGTCGCCTCGCGTTCGTGTACTCTCCTGTGAGGTCTGATGACATTTCAACTCATGCCAAACATCAGCAAGATAATTAAGAAGCCAGATGAAGCTCAAATCACTGTAAATCTGTTGTTCAATTAAATTTCAACAAACCAAATAAACTGTTAATCATAGTGAATGTGGCTCACGTCACATGTGTTCTGTTCTACTCTTGATTCCAGCCTCTGTGTAGACTGTCAGTTCTCATAATGAAAGCCAAAAAAAACAGATGAAGGTAGGATTCTATAAATATGAGTATGGCTGGATGTTTACCTGGAGAGGTCTGCTCACTATCAGTGGACGTGGAAAGAATGACAACATTTCAAATTCCAAAAAAAAAAAAAAAAAATACCAGACCAAATATTCAGTTAGCTTCTCTACATTCTAAATCTCACCTTATTCCCTCTGTTTAAACATTTATTCGAAACTGCTTGAGCAAAGCTTTAGGCTTGATACAATTATGTCTGTGCTCTGACTGGAACTTTCTTTTAAATCAACAGAACTTTTTTTTTTTTTTAAAGTTATCTCTTTTTAGAGTCTATAATCCGTGTTGCTTTCCTTGCTTATTAAATTGTATGTACCAGAAACAAATACGTTTGTAAAAAGACAGAAAATAGTCTCACTGCAAACCGTGCTATGCTAATATTGTTATCCAGGGAGAAAGAATCTGTTTTACTGAACCAGATAGAAATAATATTAATTTAGAAATTAGAAATAAAATCTTGCACACAACGCTTCAGGTGTTGATTGAACAGATTGGGCTGAATCGACTTGAGAAATCTCAGTACAATGATGCTTACTCTCATGGGAAGCGTGTTTGCATCTAGTTAACAAAGTTTTTTATGTCGTTTTGGTATTTCTGAACATCTGTGTAGACTGAGGCTTTGCTTCATAAAGGAACTGGGATTTGTAGTCTATTCGTAAGAGTTGTACACATGTCAGTTAAAATGTCTTATGCAACTTTGGGAAATAAAAATGGTGGGCAAGGGCAAACGGTGCTTATTTACACAGTTTAGCATTTTCGACAGGCAAACTGTCAATCATTTGGAGACGTGTTTGTGTCTGAATCTAAGTCCGACGTTCACTCTCTTTTTGCCTCTAAATGTTCCACTTATGCTCACCAGCTGCTCTCTGACTGTGTCTGTCTGCTGTTTGGTGGTGGGCAGGTAGCACGCTGCAGTTGCTGTGCGTCTGAAGCTGCAGATTTCGCTGATAATTATCTGCAGCCTCGTTACTGCGAACAGTGCGAGCAGCTATACACATTGTCACGAAGTTCATTTAACGAGAAGCCATCAGCGGAGTGTGCATAAGGATGTTTACTGAGGCTGACAACAGAGGAGGCCTTCGCTGATTTGTGCATCTTCAGTACTTGTGTAATCATGCAAAACCCCTAAAAGCTGTTTCTGTAAGCTGATGTTGGCGGAATACTTGGCAGGTGAAATGCCTGGATCACCCTCTAGGATAAGGTGGTGTCGGATATCTCACTGTGCAATTGCAGGTCTGAAAGGCCAGAAAGAACAGCACACGGGTTGGCTTGTGAAATGCAGTCAGAACTATTATTGCCTATTGGTATTTTTCCAGCTTGGGTAAGAATTGGGTGGATGGAGTAGATGCAAGTGCGGAATAGCAGAATTTCTCAGATTTATTAGTCAAAGCCTTTACGACGAGCAAAATCTCTACAGCCGCGCAGCAGAAAACTATCTGCGGAGCTCCAAAGGTAGAGATGCAGATAGATGAGTACGCTGTCATCTCGCCGCTCTTGTATCGATATAAAAGCTAATCAGCGTTCTGCTTGTCAAAATGAGACAAAGCGGCCGTTGTTTTCACAGAGCGAGCGCACAACACAAATGGTGATGATACTTAGTGCGTGTTCCCAGGCCTCGTGCCACTGACACTAATACCTGTCTCACACAAGACACTAGTGGGGATAATCAGCTGTTTACAACACATACCCGACAGGTTGATTAGATGTTCAATCCACAGATGATGAATGCTGCAGTGGAAAAATCTCACATCTCGTCATAGATCCTGGAAGTGCCGTGTATTTATTTAGTGTTTCTATGCTGGTAATGGAGATCAAATATGGACTGATGTAGCTTATTGACTGGGATGTGTCTGTGTCGGTCACTCTTTATTATAAGAACGACTCACAAGAGACACATTCTGGAGTTTTCTTCCGCACAAAGAACGAGAGACGGAGAAACACTTAACGAGGAGTGTCATCGGCGAAGGCTAGAACTGACTCGTGCCGTCCTCCCTCTGATCACTCACTGCCAGGTGCAGACACAACACTCAGCTTTTATTTCGCACAAAAAAAAAATCACCTCTTCACGAAATTCTGTAGTGGATCTGCTTTTCCGTCAACAAAAAACACAACGACAACTGAAGCCAGCTGACGGCTTTCACACCAGCCCGAACGGCCTGAACCAAATGAGCAAACTCGCAGCCGTCTATTTAAACTGCACCAAACATTGCTTTTTAACAATTGCTGTGGGAGCCACTGAAATTTCCCATAATGTAGGCATTTATTTGGCCTGTGATCTATGTGAAGGCTATAGCGTATGAGTCGCTTCATTTCATTCGGTGACCTTTTTTCTTCTCGAAATTGAGTTCAGATGGCCCTGCTTGGTCTTATTATACATGTCACAGAGCATGATAGGAGGTTAATTGTAAAATTGTATCATGCAGTTCACTTGTAGGTCAGTGGAAGCATTTGTATTATGTTTCTACAATCATGTTAATTACATACAGCTCTATCATATATACACCGATCAGACATAACATCATGACCACCTTCCTAACATTGTGTAGGTCTCCCTTGTGCCTCCAAGCCAGTTGTGACTCATCAGAGAATGGACATGGGCCTTCTGAGGGTGTCCTGTGGTGTCTGGCAACAGAATGTTGTTATTGGGGGCCTTTGGGTCCTATGGGTTGAGGGGAGGGGCCTCTGTGGATCATCCCACAGATACTTGATCAGTTTGGGATCTAGTGAATTTGGAGGCCAGGTCAACACCTTGTGCTGTTCTTCATGTTTTTTGAGTTGTTCCTAATCCGTTTTGTGTGTGTGTCTGTGTCAGGCTGCATCCTGCTGGGGATGGCTGCTGCCATCAAGGAGTGTCATTGCTATGGCCTGGTCTGGTCTGGTCTAGGTGGGTACTACATGTTTAAGTAACATCTACATGAATACCAGGAGAACATTGTATTGTCACAAGATAGTCACTGTTATTTACTTCTGCTGTCAGTGGTTTTAATGTTGTGGCTGATCGGTGTATACTGTATATGAATATGTTTTTAACCTAAGTTCAAATGTGACGGAGCGAGGTTGAAACCAGAAACAGGTACAGTATACATACTGTGTTTTACAAACTTTTACAGCTTCAAGCCAAATCTTTCCACCCAAAGATCTGAAGAATTCAAACTTGTCACACTCAAAGATAATAGAATATCTTTGAAGGAATGCCCGAGACATGTCGACTTTCATGTAAATGTGGGGACTTTGAGGGAATTCTTGTCAAAATATGTTCCTTGCGGATAAAAACAACAACAAAGCTTGTGTGTCTGGCTGGAACTCTGGAACGTTAAGAACATGATATCCACTGAAAGGTGCCATTTCCAAACCCCACTTATAACATAGCGTTTTTGTTGGTCTAATGACAGTGATCATTTAAAAAGGATTAAAAATATTCTATAAATATTACCTCAGGAGGCTAAAATAGTAAGCACCTTCCACATTAAACAAAAATGGGAAAGGGAAACAAAAAAGTCCTATTCCAGATGAAATGAGTTTCAGTGGAGGATATCATGCTCAGCCTCATGTAGAGCTACTTTACAACTTTCACTATTCAGGCTCTGACGGCTGCTGGACAAACCGTGATCAGGAAGCCAATAACTATAGCTTGTTTTGGGCCTGCACAAAAGAAAATACATTTGTCATCAGATTCATACAGAATTAGTAATTCCGGTCAAAAATCACTGTTATTTGGCAAGAACTCATTTAGGGCTTCTACACTTGCCATCTCTGAATATTAAAACTAAATATTTACTTGGAATAATAAGCAGAACTCCGGGAAAAGCAATTGCGAGGAAACTTGCGACTCGAGCCAGTCACCCCATCCACAGAACACTGGTATATTATTTATGAAATCTTTGTAATGGAAGAATCTCATTCTCCATGAAGCCCCAGGAAATTAAAGTTGACGAAATTTGAGGAGATTGGAAAGTGCGCTTTTCCCAGAATATCCATTTTATGTTTAAATTAGTTTTTTTTAATTCATTTAGTTATTTTTTTCATTTAAATGGAAAAAAACAGCCCATGTTCTACTTTTGCGTTTTATAATTACAGTGGAAAAAGTTGAAATGATGCATCATTCTGTACACGAGATGACTGGGTACGCTGGTAGTAGATTTGTATTTACTTTTGGTCAGAACTGAAAAGAAGTTTCAGAATGATTAATGTAGTTATTTTTGAAAGCTGCATGGAGCTCGCTGTAGTGCACTCAATGCTGTTTACATGTTCAGCTGATGTCTATGACCCCTCATTTCCCCAAATCAAAGGTAGTAGAATAGCCAAAATCTGTAAAATAATGGACCAAAAGGATAGAACGTGACTTCAGGTTCATCTTAAAAGTAATGATATAGAAAATGATTATATTCTAAATAATAGAGGATGACATGGCTCCACACCTTTTGCATTCAAATGAAGGATGCTTTGAGAATTGAAAATGGAGCACTGTAACACACAAAATAAGGAATAATCCCAGGAAATAGGGATTAGAACCCCAGAAAATGTTATTATTAGATATTTGCTCTGTTTCTAAACTCAAACATGCTTCTGCGGTGTGGTGGTTAGCACTGATGCCTCACAGCGAGAAGGCTTGCCTGCGTGGGTTCTCTCCAGGTAGTCCGGCTTCCTCCCACCGTCCAGAGACATGCTCCCTGGGTTAAGTGGTGATTCTAAATTGGCCGTAGGTGTGAATGGTTGTCTGTCTCTCTGTGTTAGACCTGTGATTGACTGGCGACCTGTCCAGGGGTGTACCCCGCTCACTCAATGACAGCTAGGAAAGCCTCAAGTCCCCCCTCCGCGACCCTCCAGACGACAAGCGATTACAGAAAATTCTTTGGTGAGGAGTCCCTGGAATTCCAAAACAAGTAAGACAGTCTTAAAAAGACACATTATTGAATTGTACTAGCTAAAATTGTTTATTATGCTTGTGTGCACCCTGAGAGCTGAGAGTCTTCTTCATGGTACATGTATTCTCAGCCAGGCGACCTTTGATACATATCATACCCTTCTCCTTTTGCCCTTGAATCTTCTTGCTCGATGCTGTCAGCTGTTAAACGTGCCAACATCAGCCTTCAATGGACACTGTCACAAATGACATGCTGCTTACGCATGTCCGCTTCATTCTCCAACATATACAGGTGAGGGTGTTATTGACTTTTGTTCCTGAGAAAAAAAAAAAAAAAAAAAAGTCTCAGATTTAATCTGTGTTCAGCTTAAATGAGTTATTTTCTTGATCCCGGTGCAAGGATCTTACCCATTCCATTCAGTTTCAAGCACAGAAAAGCTGAGAGACTGCACCGCATGCACGTGCACCGTTCTTGACCTCTAAATGCTCTCAGGATACAAAGCCTTTTAACCAGATATCATGTAGTAGTGATCCAGTGATGTTAAACCCCGGCCTTTTGATGCAGTGACAGAGAAATGGCAGACTAAGTAAAAGAAATACAAGCCGATGGTGTGATTTAAAAAAAAAAAAAAAAAAAAAAAAAAAAAAAAGTTTCAGAAGACAAAAAGAAACAACTGAAAAATGTCTAAACCAACAGAACTTGGCTTTTAGACTGTCTCGCACCTTGTAAATTTAAAGCAAGCAGTGGAGAGAAGGTTAATGCAGCTCAGACAGAGTGGACTGGTGTGATGGAGTTGAAAGGTAGCGGTTTGTATGAGTTTACACGATGAAGCCAGAATGCTCTCAGAAGTACAGGCCCTCCATTATCGTCTCTCAGAAGTTGAAAATCTTGAAAGTTGAAAGAGTAAACTTTGGGTGAGAACCTGGTTTCTGAGACAGCTCTGAACTAATCCTGATGTGGCCACTGACTTATTATTTTTTTTCCACACACTGTGCAGAACTACTTTCCGCCCAGACTCTTCTGCAAATATGCGAGAGAGTTCAAAACCGGGATGTTAAATGAATTGGATCAAACAAACCTTGTGTTTTCTGTTGCATCTTCAAATCGCAAGAGGCGCGCCTTCGTTGCCTCCGTGTAGATTCTGTGCGTGTGTCAACCCCGGTGCATGAGAAACCTCTTATCATTGATGTACAAAAGGCTGCTTCTGAAGGGATGCTGCTGGTGGTGTACTCCTCAGGTCTCTGCTGTTTTCCTTCTCCCCCAACGGAGAATGGTGGCTGTCTAGCAGCTGCCTTCCTCTGTGTCAGGAACCTTGTGTTGGGTGGAGTGATGCCGAAGGCTTGTTTACAGACACCCCATGGGAGATAGAGTGTGATGTGAAATAAGAGGGAGCTGAGCTGTTAGAGGGGCTAAGGAGGGATCATACTAGAATGTGACTATGCTATAGTCTAAAATCCCGGGGGAGAATTGCAAAGTCAGCGTCGCAGCCTTGTAAAGTCTGCAGGTCTTGCTCTTGTAATGTTGTCTGCTCGCAGGAACATGCCGGCGTAATCTGACCCCGGGTGGAGCTTAAGTAGAGGCTCCTGAGGGGATAACAAAAGGTTTACAGCCAAGTGAGTTACTGTATCCAGTGAAAACAGCCTGCCCGCTCTCTGACTTCATTGTGCATTAATGACATTGTCGCTGTCGACTTCCATCAGGCTCAGTTAACGTGAAAAGATCTCCTTTCTGTCGAGCCATAAAACCTCTTCAGCCCAAGAAAGCAGCCACTGAGAGGGAGTCAGAGGACCAAAGCAAGGAGAAAAGGTCAAATTGAGTCTAGACACTCAGTAGTCACTCACCCTTTCCTCATGAATGGGATATCCAACACACAAAGGACGTTTTTTTGCTTTAGGACCGCATATTGTCCTGCACAAAAATATTAGTCACCACACGACATGAAGCAGAATGTTTTGTTCTTTTATTGAAGTTGAGCAGTGATGTGTTATTCTAAATATATTGATTTCAGTCCCTTTGTGGTATGGCTTTGAAAGGAAGATTGGCCCTGAATAATAACAATACATCCTGACAGAGAAACGCAATACATGGGGTACATGACAGCGAATTTATGAAAAATGTACTGTTTTTCTATGTTGTCAATAAAAAAAAAACCAACAACTATATTTCTTGTTATCAACACACCGTATCATCCAAGTCCAAAGTCGCCCCCTCTTTTAAGTTGCAATGCTTCAGTCATGCTATGTAGAACCAGTGGATTTAACGGATAGCCTTGTTTGTTGGGAAAATATTCTCCATCTGTTACAGCTTTTTTACCACAGTGTATCTTTGGTGCAATGTAAAGATGAGAATCACTAAAGACAGCGTAATGCTTTGAACGTATGACATCTATTTTCAGCAGCGTAAAAGAAAAAGAAAGGCGCTCACAATGTGCAGCCCTGCTGGCGCTGGAGCTTCTTGCTTTGCCTCTTTTTAGGTGATTAATCAAGCTGTACACACGGTGTTCTGTAATGGCAGTTGTGAAAAACATTACGTACCTCAGTATTAAATCCATTCCCATTCGGTGTACTTTTGATTGATAGCTCCAGAAATACGGCCATGCTATTTTTGCGATGTGAGTGCACAGCTGGATGTTTGTGAATAGAAATTTTACATGCAACAGGAATGATACGAGACACAGTTGTAAGGGCTCAAAAAGTGATGTTCAAACCTGTAAAATAAATATGCATGCAAATTTTCAGCTTGTGCATGCAGACTGCAAGCCATCTGCAAGCTTTTGTTAGGTCCATCCTGACTGGTAAATGAGCACATCTCTGATTCTGTGTAGCTGGTTTGAAATTCAAACTGCCAATTAATTAAAGTTGCAGTCTTGTCCATCCATTATCTACTGTATAACCGCTTATCCTAAGGGAACTGGGGCCTATCCCAACTGTATTTTAGCGAGAGGCTTGGTACACCTTGGACAGGTCGCCAGTCTATCACGGGACCAACCCGGAAAGACAAACAACCATTAGCACTCACATGCACCTGTGGCCAATTTTCAGTCACCAATTTACTTAACATGATTGCCTTTGGACTGGGGTCGGAAGCCCTAACCCTAACTCTTAAATTATTTTTTGCTACTTGAAAGTGATCACAAGTTGACACGGTTTCTGTGCATCTGAAAAAAAGGTGAGATTTTCTTCTGTTTTGGTCTCCACCAACTCGTGAGGGAAATTTCCTGTTTTTCTTTATAGCAATCTTTGCCTATTAATCACATAGTTGTTGAAAAACGGTCAGTTCAGAGCTTTTTCACAAAACAGTGAAGATTATCCTTCTGCCAGAGATGGTAGCTAAGTGAGGTTCACACCTGCAAAGGGAACAAAATGCATATCTTCAGGATTACCACTTAAAGTCTTGAATTCAAGCCAAGAAAACTGAAAATGACTCTAATGTACAGAGCACTGTACAGTTTTACAGGCTGAGTTCAACTAGTTAAGTAGGAAAAAATATATATAAACACTGCCAGCTCTGTAAATCAGAGCCTCGATGCTCCATTAACCATGCTCTCCTCGACTTGTGTGCATTTCTAACTACTGGTTGATAAACCTCCTTTGAGCTGGCTCACTCTTTACCCACATGTAGCCTCACTCCAGCCTAGCACACACCACCGTCTTTAAGGAAGAGGTGAGAATGTTTATTAGCAAGCTATCAATAATTCACTGGAATTTAATGTGCATCCAAGGACACGCTCTGAGTCACGATTAGAGATTTAAAGCTATTATAAATCTGCAACATACGGCGAACGACACGCAACGGCCACCGCCCAGTCTGCTAAACTTCTATGTGCATGATTCATTCAAGGCCAATTATACATCCAGCGAGGCGACGGCGCAGCAGAGTGCGGTCCGGGCGCTCCTCGCGGTGGAAACTTTCCACGCTTGCTATTTATCATGAGCGGCACAGGCGAGATGTCTGCCAAATGCTTCGCGTCCACTCGCAAAGTGGCATGTAAATATAATTAAATAATGACATAACCGCATTATATAACTGCCTCTAATGGAGTCTGTAACCTTCTTCAGTTCTCCGCGTGAATATTGTCGTGTCAGACAGCCTAAGAAGAAGTGAAGCAAAACTGAAGAGCAGAATTAATGGGGAGAGAGTGGGAATAAATGCAACATGTAGGGAGCGCTGACCTCAGCTGACTCTTAATACTTAGTATTAAAGGGAATAAAAGCTGACTGTAGGAGTGAGCTGATTTCCATGCCGGGCCACACAAAGTGAGTCTGACAGTGGTGGGACAAGCGCACTGAGAGTAACATGGAACAAATAAAACCATGAGTCACTTTAGTGGGAGAAAGACTGGGCGCTGAGAAGGGAACACAAGTAAATGGGATTATGAAACAGACCCTCAGACAAATAAAGATCATTGAGAGGTACATCACTGCAAACAATGATGAATTAACTCTCTCCAGGGTGAAAAAAAAAACATGTCTCACAACCCCATAAAAAAATAAAGAAGTAAAGCCGTCCTTACTGTTTCGTGCTGGAAGAAAATAGCCATAATGTTGTCTGTAGTTTTATTTATTTATTTGTTGTTGCTTTTTAAAATGTTTCCTCTGGCATGAAATATGATTCCTCACAAAACAGCTGCTCTTTCAAGGTACAGTATAGCTTACCACATGATCCCATGGGTGTTCTATACAGAAAGCCGGCATGGTGAATCACAGTGCAGCGAGTGCCCTCCACAAGCTTTAATCATTGCTCCGCCATTCTTAATAGAGTGATTATTAGCACAGGGATTAATCGGCTCATTTAAATCTCACGCTGGCCCCTTGTGATTCACTTCTGTAGGCAACTTTCAAGTGCACAAAGGAGAGGAGACGGCACAGTGGGGTTGATGTGTGAGTGCCTGCTTCCCAGGAGCTAACAAGGAGCGCAGGACGCTTTAACCACTTTATCTCGTGACTGGAAAGCTTCATTAGTTTGACCGGGGTGAGGTGAGGACAAAAAGAGGAGGAAAAGATTGGGAAAATAAGTGAGGAAAAGAGGTCATTAGTAAGTAGGCTTGAGTCCTTCTTTGGCTCCCAAACGATCCACTGGCCATGCAGCACTACAGCCATACATCCCAGTTGTGATGTACTCGCAGACATTTCTGCGGTAGTATTTGTGCTGTAGTTTTGTTGTGCTATGTGTTGTGGCAGTTTTATGAGGCAATTTCTCTCAGGATGTGTGGGTGCGAGGGTGGCTGGCAGAGCGTTGTGTCCAGCGCGGATATATACGGCATGTAAGCACAATGCCCTTGAATCTGGCCTTGGACCTCTGTTGCATTTCATCCCTCTCGCTGCACTGTCAAGAGATCAAATAATGGCAAACTAATTCCAAGAGTGGAGGAGCTACAGCCCACTGTTTTGTTCTTCAACCACACGTGAGAGATGATGCATTGCTTTCACACTCGGTGCACCCTAATCTCCTTCTATTCAATGTGTTGCATGTACTGCGGTGATCCTGACGGCAGTAACGATTTATTGCATTTAATACATAATGAAGTTTTATTAATATTTTGTGCGTATATATTTTTCATAATGTAAAGTACACATTTGCAGTTACTCTCATTAAATAATTTACAGCTTTAACTCAAAGGAGTACTTAACCGCAAATGTAATGGAGCAATCTTTTTATTAATATTGAATGGAGAAAAAAAGCCTGGGTAAGATGAGCATAAAAGTAGACATACCATGCCATTAGTAATACACACACTCATTTAAAGGGTTGCATAGGATAGGGGTGGGGGTCTGTGCTGGATAACATCATTGGGAGAGAGGCGGGGCACACACTGGATAGGATGCCAGTCAATCACAGCACACTGACACAGACCAATATTCACACTAACCTCCACACACGGCCAACTTACCGTCAACTGGTGATGGGAAGTTTGGCTCTTTTGTGAGAGTCGGCTCTTTTGCCGCGGCTCCCAAAGAAGAGCAGGCTCTTTCGGCCCCTGAACGCCTCTTTATTTAGCATCGTTCGTAGCCTAATATGTTAGCCCAACTTAGCAAATACATATGGTTTGTGTGTTGATAAGTCCTTTTGCATTCAATGTTTTTATGAGAAGCCTAATAATTGTCTCATTTGTGCAGTTATTCCGTTACAAAAGGACTCTTACTTTTGTTTAATATTTCAGTAAAACTTTAATTGTGCAAACAAATGAACAAAACACTGCAATCAAGTCCACACGAGTAAAAACAGAACCAAACTCTGTAAACAAATGATATAAATGTCCTTAGTGCATATTGGCATTGAGAAAAATCAGATGTCCTCACATGTGATCGGCCACCATGGCGTGGCCATCAAGACAAAGTTCTGCCCCCGTCCTCACGTGACCAGAGCTGAACGAGCAAAAGGAAAAAAAAATAGCGGGGAGCCAGCTCTCACTTGATGCGAATCAGCTCTTCTGATTCACTACCAAGCATCAGCTCTTAGAGCCGGCTCTTTTGCGCATGACACATCACTACTGTCAACTAATGCACCACTGAGTTGTCCTTAACAGTTTGAATATGAGTGGGTAAATGCTTGATAGATCACAAGGATTCACAAAATGCACTTTAGTGAGGATGAGTGAATATGAACACAACTTGAAAATAAAAATAAAACAAACTCTTTAATACACATTTAAGTTAACCTGGAATGCATTATTTAAACTGCCATTTGTTGTGAATGTAAGTGTGAATGTTGGCTGATGTGTAATTGACAATCTGAAAGGTTAGCAGACAGTGTGAGATGGAACCAGCTCCAGTTCCTGTGTCACTGTACAGTATACTGTATAATGGAAGGTGGATGGATGGATAGGTAGATCAATACTACACAAGGTTTCTGGATGAAGACCTTGACCTGTAATGCTATTACCTCTACCAGTTGTCTTTTGCGTGGAGCCTCAATGTCTTCCGACGGTCCAGCTGCTGCTCAGCTATTCCACTCCACAAATCCTCGGAGCCAAACAACAGAAATGCACTGTTTGCTTAATTTGTCATGTTTGCAACAGAAAGTGCTTCGTCCAGGCCTGACAGCAGCAAAAACACGCTTGATGAAGCAGCGCTCGCATGTTATCTTACCCTCGGCACCTCCACAGTTGGTATAATTTATTCAGAGGAGGCAACATATGGTCAGAAAACAGTGCATGATGTACGCTGTACGTTCAACACTGAAATGTTGCTCAAAGAGGAGCAAAAGTAAGAGTCCAGCCTTTGCACAGACATATTGATGTGTGCAAGTATATCCACATACGGTACTGAAGGGATTACAGTGCAGTCCTTGTAACTGCTGGAGGGGGGTAGATGTATTGATTTCCATCATGCCTTAAGTTGTTTTTTTGTTTTGTTTTGTTTTTGTTACTTTCTAAAATTGTGATCAAACCAACACTATTTTCCAGCGCCTTTCAGAACTGTCACAAATGACACAAAGATTATACATGTACACGTGGCTCTTCAGATGTTCTTTGTCCTTTTATCCCTGTTTTGGTTTCCACCAACTCCTGGAGGGAGATAAATTTGAATATATTGCTGCTAAATTCCACATCATGTTCACCTACAACACTATGCTCAGTCTCTACCTTTGATAAAGTGTCAGCTCGGAGCTTTGACAAAACAGTGATGGTTACGGAGGGAAGAGCAAAAATTCTCAGTGGGATCGCCACTGTGAATAATAAATTATTGATTATAGCCTTGTTTGAGTTCAGAGGCCAGGATGAGAAGAAAGGGAAAAAAATAAAAAATTATGAACATGATTAAATAGCTCTTGCCTTAAATTTACTGTAACGCATCACTTGAATTCCATACCTCGCCGTTACAAAACAAACAAACAAACAAACAAAAAAATAAATCATCCAGTTCATAAAAATCTAGCTTGAGCGCTTCATAAAAGTATTTATTTTATTCCAACAATGCCAGACAGGAGGAGGGCAATGATATTAATTAAGACAATGAATTAGTTATTTGTGCGCACAAATTATTTATTCTTGAGCACAATTTAAAAATTGGTGCGCACATTTATTTCTTCCACTCTGCCTTCAGGGCTCTGTATTAGAATGCTCAGAAAAATAAAAATAAAAAATAAAAAAATTGAACAGTTTGTGTTTTATGGCAAACTCCAGGTACTTTAGTTGAATTCAATTCAATTCAGTTTTATTTATATACCATCAGTAACAATACAACTGGTCTCAAGATGCTTTACCCCAGTGGGAGCACTAAACGTTTCCCTCGGCGGACCCAGCTGCTTGAACCCAACCAGGTAGAGACCGCTTAAGAAAAGATCTCATGCTCGGAATATGAGAACACTGCCTTTGGGAAATTAGCATTTGTTTCTTATACCAGAACACTTTTGACCTTTCCATTCGCCCAGACATCACTTTTGAAGCATATTAACAACTTCTTGACTTTTTATGTTCATGTTACATGCAAAATGGATATACCTGGGTTTATTCTATATGTATATATAGTGTGTTCCAAATGAAAGCCAAATCATTGGTACTGTAAAGTATGGTAATGTCTTGTGGATATGATTCGTGGTGCCTCACCACAAATTTTGCAGAACTCTTTCTTTCTTCTTCTTTTTTTTTCCATGGTCTCATACACACGCACAGCTGAAAAGACTGACAAGTAATGCTAAATGCCAGCCAGGTGGTCAGCTTCAGGCAAAGCCGTGGAAAGGTTCTCCCTGTCAGAACAATGCTTCGTCCAGACCTCAGACTGAAGCACATTTAAATGGCTTTCAATCAGAATTCCCGCAGCTGCTCCTGTCCTCGCTGTTTATTCTCAGATGAGAATCCGTGAACCACTAGCTGGTAACATGTGACTTGTTTTTAGAGCGCTGAAACTTTTATGGGCACATTAAAGCAATCACTTCATGCAGATAATGGTATCAGTGTGATTCTGTGTGGGGAAAAAAGACTGCATGAAGTAAAGAAGACCAAAGTCTCTTACATCTTTTTGTGGTATCGGGGCATACAGTATCGTCAATATGAAATATATATATGTTCTCATTGGAGCAGCTGCTGCATGTAGTTCAGAGTCTGAACAGTAAATGCTAAATACAAACAGTACAAAACAGCCTAAGGACAGAGGGAGAGAGAACAGGTATACAGGTATGAGGATTGCAGAGAGGAAGAGCTAGCTAGTAGTAGGAACCAAGACGATAATAAACAAACCTAAAAGAAATTGAAACATTGGGACACAAGGCCAGTTGATTTGGAGGCCACATCTACTTTTACTAGTAGCAATTTGGAGAAAACAAGATTCTAAGATGAGGGCAATTTCTTTTCTGCCAACTCTCAATGGTCAGCACATTGCTGTGTCTCCCACACCGGCCCGCCTGTATAGTCTTCTGCAGGAGACTAACTGTAACTGCATTTAGAATATGCCACTTATTGGCAATATACAAAACTGTACATCCCCGCAGCTGTGCTCCTGCAATAGTTTCTTTGAGATGAGGGTGTAATGAAAACTCCAAGATCTGCATACTAAAAATGCTGCAGTTTATATTCCTATGGCCAAACAGGGCCCATCACGTAGGTTTCTGTTACCAGGAAACAAGGGGTGAGTCAGAAAGAGGAAAAGGGAGGCTAAACTAATGCTATTCCCAAAAAGAGGAAGAAGACTGTGCATTGAAGATACAGTCAAGTGGCATTGCTGCAGTCTATTTTTGGCTCTCGCTTCCCCCCACGCCCCAAATGCCAAGCTGTTCTGAGATTTTCTTTTTTTTTTTTTTTTTTTTTACAACTTGAGTCATTGATCTAAGGTTTACTCCATCCTATGGTATAGAAAATGTGCAGTTTTTGTCTTGTGCACACCGCTTTCTTACTGTATCCAACCTCTACAGTGACCCGCCCACAGCTCCCCTGACACCAGATAATTCGCTATTAATTCACCTCTAACCTCTCCCCTGTGATGTATGTCACGGAGTCAAACACCGGCCGTGCCCTGTATCCTGCTCCATCTAGCCAATACATCATCTTCAGGCTTGTCGTCCTGCGGCGCAGTATCGGGTCATATTGACAAGGGGCCAGTGAAAAATCGCCCAAGCTCCCCGATAGCACCTTCCCCTCTCCCATCTTTTTCCGGAGAAGCTTGATCCGTGAAGGGGATTGAATCGGTGCTCGCCATCCGGCAGCCGAATTACCCCATCTCTGGTTTCAGAGTGGGAATTCATCAGATGTTGCAATGAAGTCGACCACCAATGGCCCATTAGGCTCCGGCACGTTGATGGTTAGCTAAATGGGGAGAGATCCAAGAGTGACTTCTTTGCCTATCCATCCAATCCCCAACTGCGATTGAATAATCTGTCAAAATCCTGCTAGAGCTACCTTGATTGGCCCGGGTGACTGATGGATTGGTGGATGTTGTAATGAATCATGAGTATAAGAGTGTTCCCTGCATATTCATTTATACAGGATAACGGTGAGTAAAGGAAACACTTGTCTTCTGGTAGCTTGCATGATCTCAGGTGAGCTCCAGGCGTGCATTGCTTTAGATCAGTAGTTTCGGGTGATGGATGGTCCTTGAGCTAAATACATTCCAGTGGACAAAGACAGAACTGTACTCTCTGCTATTAGAATATAAGAGATGCTAGAAGGCCTTTGAGAAATGTGTTTTTGTAGATGAAGGGATAAGCCTCAACATGAAGAAAGCTGCATTTGGAAGCTTTAAGCATATTAAACCATAGCGATCTAATCCTATGCCTGATGATAAGCACTCGAGGTATTGTTTGTGTGCGTGCAAGTTCACTTTTTTTTTTTTTTTTTTTAAGAACCTCCGAGTGCCCAGGCTGCTTCCCATTTTAACCTACATGCTTTTCATTATTTTGGAGGCCCATGGTCGTAGAAATTCATTTTCAGGAAAAGATGGATTTCTTTGGAAGTGGTCAGCTTGTCAATTTTTAAACATTTCCGATAAAGCCCGAATGTAGTGGAACGAACCGAGGCAATGAATTCATTATGAGGTGCCCAGCCAACAGGATAAAGTGATAAGGCAAACACGAACGCATTCCAGCTCCTTACCCTCCCTCTGAGGTTTGAGAGAGAAGATGGCTCGTGTAAAGATATGGGGAATGGGGCTGAAATGATGAAAAGCTCAGCCGTATAATTCCCAGCCTATTTAGTTAATAATTCGAGTAATTTGCAGTGATGGAGATTAATGAATGAAATTGTGTTGCTGCAGAAGAACACCAACTGCACCAAACTTATGATTAAAAAAAAATTGTTGATGATTAAATAAATGATCCTACTTGAGAGGCTCAGTGCATGTGATTAAATTTAATTTCTTTGAGAGTGAACCACTCTACAGTAGAATCTGGAAGCATCATGGTGTCCCAGCAATTGAGTGTTCCATAAAGGGACTGGCAAACAATTAAAATAGATCAGAATTAATGCAGGAAAAAAATAAATAAAATAGGTCAAGTTCAACGTACACTGAATTCCGCCCCTCAAAACACCTGGCAGGATGAAAACAACAGGCAGAGAATGAGCTGAGCCACGGCTGGCAAATGCAGCGCAGCGCACGCCAGTTAGATTTGTGTCCTGTCTGATGTTGACTTGGTCTGATGCAATGCAAACGTAAGCAACAATAGCCTCAAGAGATTAAGACGGTTGTAGGTTTTGGTGCCAGCTGCTGTGGTTGCTCATCCTACCAACTTCAGGGCACGACGGTGAAACGCCCGGCTGTTCTCTAACTCTCGTCTTACAGCTGACATAGACACCGAATGGACTTTATGATGTTTTTATGTTAAATCACTTTTTTATGCACTATGAACGTTATGAATAAATAATGTAAATTGAGCAATGTCTGTTGTAAGAACAGCAGAAAAGACAACGGTGTGTACAGCCATCACCCATAACACTATGACCACCTTCCTAATATTGCGTAGGTCTCCTTTGCGCCTCCAAAACAGTTGTGACTCATCAGAGAATGGACATGGGCCTTCTGAGGGTGTCCTGTTGTTAGTGGGGGGCCTTTGGGTCCTATGGGTTGAGGGGAGGGGCCTCTGTGGATCATCCCACAGATACTTGATCAGTTTGGGATCTAGTGAATTTGGAGGCCAGGTCAACACCTTGTGCTGTTCTTCACGCTTTTTGAGTTGTTCCTAGACCGTTGTGTGTGTGCCTGTGTCATGCTGCATCCTGCTGGGGATGGCTGCTGCCATCAAGGAGTGTCATTGCTATGGGGTGGGGTTGCCTGGTCTGGTCTAGGTGGGTGGTAGGTCCAAAAGTTTCCCTGCAGAACATTGTATTGTCACAAGATGGTCAATGTTATTTACTTCTCCCGTCAGTGGTTTCAATGTTGTGGCTGATCAGTGTTCATATAGTAAGTCTCAGAAGCTGATTCATATACAACAGCAAAGTGATATGATGGCTTCCTTGTATGAGCCTTTGGTAAAAGGTTAAATAAAAACACTGCCACGATGATCGGATTGCCTATATAGCATTTTAACAGCGATACGTTAAAACCGCTATCAAGCTGTCGCTATCTGAGACTCAGAGCAAGCTGATAGATGAGACATTTTATTAAATCGGGATTGGATGTGACAGGGTTTGAGTGTTTCTCTGACTTTCTGTATTGGCTGTCAAAAAGTGCTGTCTCAACTGCAGCTTTTCGTCTCTGCCCTCCGGTGCCACTGCCGATTCTGCTTTCAGCTGAGGTGAAGTTTATCTTAAATGAGCCTGTGACCAGCACCTCCTCCCCCAACAGCGTCTCCTTCCCCTCCATCGTTTCACCTAAAGAATATGTCGGGTGTTTGCAATTTTGAAGAAAAAAAAAAACATACCGACCACTGATGAAAGACTGACTTGCAAAATTGAAGCTCCACCAATGCATCAATGAATGCGTCTCACACACTTTCTCTTTGAAGACAAGTCAGGCGTAGTCCAGAGTTGGTGATTGGGTCAGTCATTGCCGGATGTGAAAAAGCCTTCAGAGTATTGCCTTTTTTTTGAAAGATTGTTGTACTCTTGTCAAAACCAAGAGAACAGATGTGTGAGCTGGGAGAACTCATCACGTTCATCATCACAGCAAGTGTGATTGCCTGAAAAAACCCAACCAGAGAAGAGATTCATAAACACAGACGTAAAATCAATATTTGACTATCCGAAAATGAGATTGCGCATGAGGAATGCTGCATTTTCAGAGGAAGAAGAATGGGGAGGAGGAGAACTTTCAGAAGTCTTGTTAAAATATTCGTAAATAAGTACGTAACATATTATCTGCCCTGCCCCAATAAGGAGGATAGGTAAAGATAATGTAATACAGAGAGACAAAGGTCAAGCCTGAACCCCTATAAACTTCTCACGCTGAAAGAAATTGCAGTCCCCAGTTCCCAAAGTGATCCGTTTGGTAGCTCTCTCATGACATTCTGAGTAGCACTCATAAAATGAGTTAACTAACTTTGACGTGTAAAAGCTTTGGAATGTCTCTTTGGATGCCTATTTTCATTTGTGTTGTTCAAGTCTGACATATCCAGAAAACAAAGCTAGACAACAGGACCCGATGGGGTTAGTCTGAAGATGCTTTGCCACTCGTTTCCCACTAAAAGGCTGGTGGGAAGTTTTCCTTTTAAAAGGAACATCTGTGGGTGATGAAGCCCACACGTCTACGGTCTGTAATGACCCGATACTCACCTGTAATTGAAGGAATTAGTTGTGAGCCTGTTTTCCTTCCCTTACTGAATGTTACATGACCCCGAGAGGGACAGATGTTGAGACTGTGGAGACTATAGATGATGACAGATTCTATCTCAGTCCACCTCCCCTGTTCAGAGAGGCGTTTTCTAATGTTTTCCATAGATGACTATCTTTACTCCTCATTCAAACCATCTGTTTTCCCTGGCTAAAATGTGTACCTTGTCCTCAAAGGAGAGTCCTTTGTGCTTCAGGTGTAGGTGGACAGCTGTCCCGTGTCGAGCCGTGCATTTGTTTCCCCAGTGCGCAAATCTGTAGATTCTTCACTGCACTGCAAACAGCAAAAACTTCCTAGCTCTGTTTTTGCCTGGGAGTTAAAGTCTAAAGCGCTGTCTTTATATCTTATAAGCCCTAATTAGAAATGACCAGGGGATTCCATGTGTATGCGTTGCCATATGCTTAGAGGCAGACAGAAGAGCGGTCTGTCTTATGTGTGGAAACATGAGCACACTGTTCCAAATTGGAGAGAATTTTTCTTACAGTTGACTTTTGCTTTATTTATGCGTTCATTTATCTTTTAGCAGAGTCTGTAAGCACAACTCAGGACAAATGTGTGCCGAGGAAAACGCACACACGCTGCGTCACATGTTCTCATGAGACTTTCACAGTGTACAGTGTTTTCCGTCCCGTGTGAATGTGAATGTGAATCCGTGACCGGTTTCTTTTGCACCTTGATGAGGACCGGTGGCAGAATTCAACTCAAGAAGTCAACATTTATAAAGACTAATGTGTGTCATTAGTCTAACTAACTGCAGGCACTTTTCATTGCTGTAAAAAGTAGGGAATCATAGGAATTATAATCTGACATCTGGCAGGTCAAACTGTTCATGAAAAGGCCAGTCACAGCTTACTGTTATTAACTGCTGTGCCAGAATGTTCTTGTGGATTCTTCAGCTTTTTATTTGTTTTTTTTGTTTTGGTCAAGTGACTTAGACTTGGAGAGTTTTTAGGAGATGGGAAGCACTTTTATGAGTCTGACTCTGCATTACTGGTGACATGCTAACCATTGGCTAAAGCCAGGCTCAGCCCCTGCAGTGCAGTGATTAATGTTAGCGTTGGTCATGCAGAGCACTCCGAGGACCGGAGCTAAAAGGCTGACATTCTTCAAGTTCACTACCCAGAATATTGCCACTTATCAAATGTTTACCCCATGCACTGTATGAGATGACCCCCCCCCCCCCCCCCCCCCCCCCCCTCGAACTCTTATTACAGCTGTCAACAGCAAACTCGCCAACTCTTCAACACTTTCTGTGCAAAATCCTTCTTTTTTTTCCCCCAATTTTCTTTAAAAACCTCATTCCTTTTCTTCGTCTCGGCAGGTCTGGGGGTTTGATTTATGGAACTAAGAGGAACTGTGTCATGAGGTGGGAACGCTAAAGGAAGCAGCCCTGTCGCCTAGGCATTGTAAAATGCATGGCTCGGCTGCGTGAGACTCAGCACATCCTTCCTCAGTCATTGCGGACGCGTGTTGTGCATACACGAAAGCAGCAGCAGCAGCAGACGAAAGATAAAAATGGCTGTGAAGCTGTAAAAAGGAAGGATTGACAAGTCCAGAGGAACGTGTCGGGACGTTTTTTTTATTTTTTTTTTGTGCGTGATCAAACATCCATCTCTGCTTCTGCTGGGGCCGACTTTTGAACACTGATGAAACATGCAGAAAGAGAATGGATGGGCCGTGAAGTGCGATGATGCTGCCTGAGAGGGTCGCCGGTTGTGGGGACTCGGGGGCTGATTTATGGGGCTTTCCGCGCACCGTGAAAAGTGGCGCTCAAGGGGGGAATGGTTCTTTGTAAGAACTTATCTGTTTGCAATTTATCACAGTACCACTCCCCCGCCGACCTTTTTCCATGGACTGACCTGTGAGCTGGATACTAAACGTGGTTCAAATGTAATGGATAGTGTAGCTAGTGAGTTTACTGGAAGTTGATGGCATGGTGGGTAATGGATTACCAGCCTTTGGTTCATTTTACCCTGTAAAGCCTGAAAAGTGGAAATGAGTGATCAATCAGAAAGTAATTAATTCTGCCTTGGCGGTCTGGCAAATGGCTTTTCAAGAGTTTAATTATTACCAAGCATACAGCAATCGCTGTTAACAAAGAGCGGTTCATCTCAACCCATACATGCTTCTCTTACTCTTTTGCCTGCAGCGCTCCAAGTGAATTCATCTTATCACATTCATGCACATAAAATCAAATCAAAGTCTATTTAGCGTGAGAAATGGAGCTACAATGCTTGATTTTTGGTTTTGCGGTTTAAAAATCAATTTGGCAATCATTATTGATGTGTTTAATCTATTTTTAATAACTCCAGATATTGTCTTGTTTCATTGAACGCTTCTAATCGTTGCAGAGTTCATTTGCCTCTGCAACCAAAATGATCAAACATGCATTTAGCCACATTTAAGCTGGTCGCACAGGCCCACCTCGACTGGAGCAATTACCTAGCAGAATCCCCGGTATCGATGTACAACACCATGCATAGAAATGGAGCAGCCGAGGTAACACTGCACGAGCGGCTCGGCACTGGTGACGGCAGCAATGCAGATTAGATGTTTAATGAAGTTCAGAGCGTCTGTGTCACAGTTTCTCCCGTGCTCTCCCGCTCCGTACAGGCCTCGTTCAGTCCCGCCCCATGCCATTTATGATTCCTCACCTTGTCTGTCTATGAATAAAACAACCTGTCTTGAATAATGTGCTCAGATATCAGGTGGAATGTGTGATGAATAAAGAAAAAAAGTTTTTTTTCACCGATGTGACTCTGGGTTTCTCCTCTGTTCCGCCGGGTAAGGGCAGACGATGCAAACCGACTTAAAATTGCACTCATCCGTTTCATCCTATACCTATAGATTTGCATGAGAGACAGGCGTGTGTGTGTGTGTGGCAGGGGAGGACGAGAATAGAAGAAGGAGAAAAAAAAAACAAAAGGAATGGGTGATAGCGCAGACGGAGCTTCAGGTTTGGCTCACAAACCTTGAA
Source organism: Chelon labrosus (assembly GCF_963514085.1). Classification (NCBI taxonomy): domain Eukaryota; kingdom Metazoa; phylum Chordata; class Actinopteri; order Mugiliformes; family Mugilidae; genus Chelon; species Chelon labrosus. The sequence continues at coordinate 20,903,677 of NC_140353.1, forward strand.
TTACAGGTTTTTCAGCACTGTTGAACAGAAATACACGAGTCTGTGTGTGTGTGTGTGTGTGTGTGTGTGTGTATGTGTGCCCAAATGCAACCCCTTCACAGATACACTAATATTGCCTCCCTCTAATACAGTGCAAATTAAGGAAGCAAGAGAAGAAGAATAGCCTCTGTGAAGGATAGTTTAATTATTGGCAAGTAGTTATGCAGGCTATAGGCGATGATCAATATATATTAATATTAATATATTATTAATTCACTTACTACCAGTGCGTCTTAATGAACCCCTAAGATGCAGAACAGGTCGTTTCTCAATTAGGAAAGAAAAAAATGCTGTAATAACTCAGCTGAAATCTTGATAAGTAATAAGTAATCACAATTGCCTGTATATTTCATGTGAATTTAAACAGGGATGAATGTTGTGTGCACGCGACAGGCTGCTGATGCTATGCACAGCCCAGCAAAAAATAAAATAGCCACAGCTCTGAATATGAATACAGGACTGAAGCACACAGTAGTACTGACGATAATGAAAGGCGGAGTGGGTAAAAACACAGCTGCAGAGCAGAACGCTCAGCTGTGGCACACTCTCCCGCTGATAGGAGCGAACGCAGCAGGCATGTAATAATCGATTAGAATAATATATTTTCACACAAATGTTTCCACTCTCTGTTGTTATTTATAACACAGTGGCGAGCCTGCCCCGTAATCAGTTCATGAATGCTTGTGCATTTGCGGCATGCACTTCAGCTCCGGTTGCTCCTGCCTGGGAGGAATCCTCTGATGCACAGAAGTGTTGTTAGTGTTTTCACACTTAGAGCAGCATCTGTTTGTTTGGCATAAATGGAGGAAGTAGTGGGTGGTTGGCATGTGTAGCAACAGCCACTGTGTTTTTTATTATTTTTTTTATCATTTTCTCCCCCAATACCTCCAAGTCGGCCGTTGTTTGCTCGGGAATATTTGCGTTGCGGTTCTGAGTCTGAGTCCTGGATTTGATAGCATTCCGGTTATGAATGAGAAATCTGGTTATTTGTATCCCTGTGTGCACGGTTCTAACGGGATCTGTGTATATTTGTGTCATAATTTCTCACCATCTTTTGACCAGCAAAGAATGTTCAGAAACTTGACGTGTTTTTATGAGACACCAAAAAACATTAAGGTCACGTATTATCCAGACATTTGTGGAACCAAGATATAAGATGGTTGCAAATGAAGGCCCAAGATACTCCAAACGCTGGTCATTAAGAGGATATGTGGTTTGATTCAGTCCGCCTGCCTCTGCAGCCACTGGTGAATAAAAGTGTAAGGCAGCGGCCGCTCTGCACTGCATGAGAATAAGGAGTCACCTGCTGTTTTCAGGGCAGCTAAACCAACCTGTAAAGCAGACTCAACACACACTAAACATACCATATGAGTCAGTGTTGTCCATCTGAAACCTGTAGGGTTTTACAAATGGCTAACCTTTCAATCAGACCGTTTTAAGACACAGATAAAACTACCAATACCAGATACCAGCAAAACACTTGAGTCAGCATTTTCCGCTGACAGAATGATTATACAGAATAAGGTATATTCACACTGGTGAATGGTTATTGTCATGAATCAGTCAATTGTTCATAAGATATCTTAAGTTGAAAAACAGGATTTCCACTGATAAGGTCTGACAACACATCCCTACAGCCTCACAGTGATGGCTATTTATTATTTCTGTACACACCAAAGAATAAGGATCAAGCCTAGTGGAAGCTAAAAGGAAAAGTAACACATGGCTATACGTTGCCATGTTCACAGTTCGGCTTTATTCCAACTTTTCCATAGGTTTGTCCAGAAATATCATTTTGTTCTGCAAAAGCTGACTTTAGTCTTAAGGCCTCCAAGTCAGGGAATGGGATTCCTCGACTCATAGAAACGTTCACACATGACCCTAATCCTCTTCCGCAGATAAGACTCTAATGAGCCATTGTAAAAAAAATATCAGAGCAATTAGTGCATTAATGGTTTTGTCAATGAAAGTGAAGAGTGTCAGGAGTATGTGCTGACGCCATCTAGCGGGTGTCGTCTTCGATCAACTTTCAGAGTCAGGCATGGGGTGAGGGTGTTTAGGTGAGGGGGGGTATTTTCATGCATCCCCCCCCCCCCCCTGCCCTGAACACTAACCCCTTGATTTACAATTAAGGAGGCCGTTTGTGTGGCAAGTCAACTGCCAATATGGCACGACAGCTCTCTGATCTCTCAAAGACATATTGACTTCTGCACACGAGATAAAACGAAGGTAAATGGGCTCCAATCCTCTGAAACTATTTCATTTGCACACAACAGGGAGAGTGCGTCTAGTACAATCCAATTTCCGGACACGTAAGAGGGGGTGAGTCGTTGGAGAGAAAAAAATAAAAAATCATGACAGACAATGTGCGCTATAGCCTTCCTCTGGGAATTTGTAATTTCCATAAAGATACAGGCACCGTTACGGCCGCGCTGAGGGCGCATCAGACGCGTCCATAACTGCGCTGACTGCTGAGGGATTTTTCTCAGGGGAGTCGTGTTCGGAGAAAATGGCTTATATTGACGTCAAATGGATGTGTGGACGACTTCCCCGCATGTGCAGGCTTGACAGAGGCGATCAGAGCCGCCACTTCTGACCAAAAGAGCACCGAAATCCTCGTCAGACAATTAACCCGAGAAGCGTGCCCGACGTCTTTACGCTCAGCCGAGACTGTAAAAGATGTGGTTTAATGTCAAACTTTAATAGACGCCCGGCTTCTCCAAACTCATTGTGAATTCATGATTTAGTTGTGGAGGGGAGAGAGCGACGCTGCATCCCGCCGCTGACAGAGAGACCACTTGTACCGCCGTCACAACTGTGCCAAGAGACAGGGAGTCTTTGAAAGCCACCGGAGCGGACCCGACCGGCATATCAATCAGCGTCCCGGAGAGCGACTCTCTCGGTTCGCGCTGGCGATAAAAGGTATTGTCTGCAAGGTGCCTGTGCGGGGAGCAGAGAGGGGAAATGGCACTTTTTCTGTTTGAAGACGGGAGGACAACAACAGTCAGTGGCGAGCAAATGTAAGAAGGAGAAGAAGAAAAAAATCCAGTTCCCTTCGTCTTGCCACGGGTGCGCACCGGCAAAGAGGCGCAGGACACGCAGGATCATCGATTCGCACTTTGTGATTTTACGCTGCGTATGTGACAAGAGCGGAGAGGAAGCGGTGAAAGGGGGGATTAACGGGGTGCTTCTCCTAAACGAAACGCTTAAATTGTTAAACCATGAACGCCGGGACATTGTTTTTGCTTGTTTGTTCTGCGGCATTTTTCGCTGGGCTGCACTGCGCCTCGCCAAGAACCACAGCGGGCATGGATCTCCCCACCGCCGGCTCCAGCAACAGCAGCAACAGCCACGACGGCGGCGGCGGCAGCAGCGGGGAAACGGGGGGCAAAAGAGACTCGAACCAAACCATAATGTCCAGAAACAAGAGGAAAACCCTGGCCGTGGATTTCGCCGTCCCTTCTCTGTTGCGCTATTATCTGGCGGAGTTCATAAAGAGACCCCTGAACGGCGACTGCCAGAGTTTTAGTGGATGTTACACGGTGCGCGCAAACTTGAAAATGCACTGCATACCTTTGCAGAAAACCATATCTACTTTTGTGGACCCAAAGTCTGCCACAGACTCAGCCCTAAGGAACGCGTCTGCAGATGGACAGCTCCCCTTCTTCTACAAGCGGCCGCTGTCCAAAGTTCTGAAATTGGGCTTGACTAAAGCGAGCAGGAAATCAAACCAAGTTGTGGTGGAAATAGGAGAGGATATAGTCAGGACGGGATGCGGGGGGCTGTCTGTGTACGAAGAGGCCCCGGTTGTCACGCTGGAAATGGACCTCACGACCATTCTGGAGTGGTGGCTCGGCGCAGAGGGGGGGCGGCTCAGGGTCCGGCTCATGCCCGAGAAAAAGGCGCAGGTGCCCGGGACTGAGGATCGGTACACAGCGGCCATACGAGCTTCAGACCCGCGCCTCTACCTTCAGATATCCTCCCGGGGTGAGCTCCTCTCTTTCTCCCCCTCCCTCCCCTTTCTCTCTCTCTTACTTTTTTTTTTTTTTTTTTTTTTTTTGCAATGTTTCCCCTCACACTCCCACATGCGCTGTGATTTAAGTTCTGCTGTGATTAATTTTTGATGTAGAATCCAGTGTGCATGAAATGCGTGCGCTTTGGCCGCCGGTCATAATGAAATGTGCGGGCAAAGAAATGTCAGCACATAGAGGAAGAACTGATATTTGTAATGGTCTGATGGGAAAATGATGACTGAGGGATATATGTGTGCGTGTCAGAAGGAAATAACACTCGGGGAATTCGTGCATTTAGCTCTGCTGCTCTAATCCAAAGGACTCTCAAGACTCCTGTTTTATTATTGATGCCCACAGCTCCGAGAGGGGAGCTGAATGTTGATTTAATTCCCAGAGTCGTTGATTATTTCCAGTTGGAATCCATGCTGGGTAGATGCAGCATTTTCATAGGCTTCTATCGCAATCAGCTCTGAGATGTTAATTATTATTTCATTTGCGGGGAGACATATGCCTCACTGCCTGATAATAACATGCCTACACATCGCAATTAGCCTATAGGGCATGAAATGATACTTGGAGAAGTTCCCAGCAGGACTTCTCGTTGCCCATACCTTCTCAATTCCCAGAGCCCTCAAAGAACTGAAGGAAGGTTGGAGTTTTAAGAAAACGGGGTTTATTTTGATTAGCGCAAATTAAGCCGTTATCTCCAAGAAAGCTTCAGCTCTCAATACTCGAGGGTCCTTCCCCCGTTCTTCTGAGCATCGGCACAATCAGTGTAATTGCTTAATCACTTTGATGAGGGAGGCTGGCCTAGAAAAATGCACCGGAATCTATCAGACAAAGGCAAAGCAGAGGCTGGCTTGCTGAGCTGGAAGCTCACCGAGTAAGGAAGATACCCCCCCCCCCCCCCCCCCCGTAGGATTGTGTGCAAGTAGAAACACACGCAGGCATGAAAATAGAACCCCAGTATTGGAACAGCTGCGTGCGATGTAGTGAGTTACAGGATGTGCTGGTTACTGCATTACTGCATCAGGATTATTCCTAATTGCAAGTTAAACACATCGCTGCGTTTCTGTCTTGAATGTTGACACACACACACACACACACACACAAAGACACACAGATCTGAAACCGTGGTAGAGGAGCACCTGAGTGGACTACCCCTGCAGCTCCCGGCAGGGTTCCCAACAACACAGCTGGGAGTGTTAGCAGGTGGGATGCAAGCATGGGATGAGACGGGTTTCGCAGTGAAGACATCATCTGTTGCTGTGAAAGGCACTGAACCCTACCACCTCCAAGGACCTCAGCAGATCAGAAGCGTTGTACATGTTGCTGCGTGACTTTAAAAACCAACAAGGGCAGGGACAATGTGACATCTGCAGGGGGGGTGGGGGCGGCCCGGGTGGTTGAATGGGTCACCGCCGTGCCGGACTTTGACAGAGGGGATTGCTTTTTGCCTTCAAGTTTGACATTCCCTTTCATTAATCATGTGGTTATTGTTGTAACCGTGGCAACAACTGTTCCCAAAGTTGAACCACCCAAAATCCGGGTTGCTTCTGTGCCAGAACCAAACCAAAAAGATAAAAATAGCCACCTCAGCAGACGGCTGTTGAGCAGCCAGTTCATCTTTTATTTTACGTGGATATAATGTGTCAGCTCCCAGCAGGCATTCCACCCATCACCGCTCCGAGTGTCTGCAGGTGGGAAGCCAGCAGGGGATGATGTCATGTTTTTTTTTTATAGTAAAGGCCTTTTTAGAGCTCCACTTTGTTTTAAATTTCACCGAGATGCTCTAACTTTACATGTCTGTGCATAGCTAATCAAAACTTAAGCACAGCTGTGAAGCATCAGAACAGTTGTGTTTTCCCAACAGCGACACTGACAGATGGTGTCATCCAGCTGATGGGGTGTCAAATCAGCTGATGCTCTAATTATCATTCTGTGGAGGGTGGGGGGGGGGGGGGATATGTTGTCATCCAATCTGTAAGATTAGATGGTGTCTAAAGTTTGACCTGAGAGCATTGTGAGTTGCAGCATGTAGTTCAGAAATAAAAGAATGAACATTGTTTTTGCTGTATACATTTATTAACACTTATAGGAAAAGAGGTAGGAATGGAGCAGCTGGATGCGGCATGGATAGACTGCCATCAATTGTTTATTACATCTATGATCCTCTCTCATTTTTTATATCTCCTCCATCCTCGCATAACCCAGAAATCGAAGACGTATTTAATCATTAAGGAAGTGTGCTGCTCACAGGAGTGAGGAGACGCTTCCTACAGGAAGTTTCAGCGAGGAGTTATAGGAGCATCCGTTCGTTCTGTTCTGATAGCAAAGGCTGCATTGAGAGCGCAGCCTGAATAGTGCGAAAACGTAACAAATAATTCAGTGAAGAAAGATCGCTTCTTGCGCACTCATTTGTTTTTTCTCCCCCCTACTGCATGGATTTAGAAATGTGCCACAAAGCTGAGCGTGCCTGTGAGTGACGGGGTTTGTTAGTTGGACGTAAGTGTGCCGGTAACGATGCAAACCTTTCAGAGACCTTTGTAAGGTATATGAGCCTGTCAAAAGTGAATATTTGTAAGCTCAGCTCCCTCAGAACAAATTTGAAATTAGAATGCGTAAACATGGGCCTTAAAGGGATCATGATGGAAAATCATTCACTGTTCTTTTGGCCATTTTACACACAGGAAGTTGAATGAAGCCATACCACTCTCCTATGATGAAACACTAGCCACTACCTTTCTGCAAGTTTTCTGTGTGTTATTACTTGGAGACCTATATCTAATATAAAGCAATTACGGCTAATAGCATGCATTAACCAGTATCAAGGACACCAGGACTTATCATGTAAACAGGGATTTACAGACTCCTCTGTACAATCATGAACGTGAATGTAGACCAAAACTACACAGGGAGAGCACTTCTACACAGGAAATGTTTTATAGTGGGTGGAAAAACTGCTAGTCACGGGGATGGAGATTTGGTTGCAGTCATGCAAATAACGTGCTCCTCCGTGCTAGGTGCCTTCACAGGAAGTAAGGCACACGTCGGTGTGATTGGTCACCTTGCACATTGCGGCAAGATGCAGGTCAGGTGAACCGGTGTCGGGATAATTGGATGTATCTCGCCGTGAAATGTTGTCTGTCTGTATTAGTTATCATGTAATACAGTGGGGACCTGTCTTGGGTGTGCTCAGCGTCTGGGTAAGATGTATGTTGTTATTGTAGGTTTACATATCTGTTGCCATGCAAACTGCAATAAAAAAAAAAAAAAAATCAAATCAGTTTTATTTTGACAAGGAAGTTTGTTGTTGGCCCAGCGAATAGTGTTTGAGTTATTCAAAGACCACTGTTAGTTTTTTAATCAAATCTAACCACTCGGTTGTCATCACGGGACACGTGCGACTTAATCATACCTTGTCAGTCTGAATGGTTTGTACAGGGTTTTCACCAAATTACTTACTGCTACATGTTTGCACAGTTATTGTCATAAGATGATTGTTATATTACATGTTTGTACAAGGCACAACTGTGTTTACTTGCTGCTGATGCACTGACAGACACAAGCCCTTAGAACAACCCCACCAGCGTGCGCAAACACACACGCGCACACACACACACACACACACACATCTGTTGTACCTCCATTCTCTTCCTGTCCTGCAGTACACATTCCTTTCTGCCAGCGTCTGACACACCCTCCTCCATACAGAATGGTTCAACTCAAGGCTCCGACGTGTAATGTCGCGCTTTTTCAGCATTTTTACACCCCTGATTTGCCAGTGTTTGGCATTTTTCTGTGTAATGTATGAGCTACACTTGTTTTTCCTGCCTCCAGTAAGACACTGGCTATTAGCATGAAATAAATATCCGCTATGGCACCCGGAATAATTTGACAATCAGGCAAGCGGGCCTGCGGGAATCAAGGCATTAAACTCTGCACTGTGCATTAATACTTACTCGCTTTATGAGCCTGTGGGGGGAATCATTAATGAGAGCTGCATGTAGGAGTTACAGTATGAGAGAGGGGGAAAACAATGCTCAGCAGGTGTGATAAAGAGTTGACCTCCACTTTATTAACCTCTGTTATGTTCACCAAGTGGCGCCTTAAATAGGTTGCAAAAGAATCATTAAATGATCTCAGCAGTGGAAGCTGGAGGAAGTGGAGACCCGTGCTTCATTAACCTGCGCATACCTTCAGCTGAGCTCGGCGAGCTGCCGCCATTTCTCGGCGCTCCATTAGCAAAGAGTGTCCTCATAAACATCCATAATGGGATCTGATTGAAGCCCTAAAGTCAAAGACTGTTACCATCACGCTTGAGAGGCGCAGCTGTGTACGGTAGGGCTTTTCTCCCTATGTTTGCCCCTCAGCTCTGCCCCAAATACAAACACACACACTCGTGATTTTCTATTAAGCATCCCCCGTCTGCACATTTCCTTTGAGAGGCTTAAAACCGAATCCCAGTGTCAAATGTTTTAGCCGTTAGGCAAATACAGCAATTTCTTCTCAATCATAAAGAAAGTCAACAGTAAATGTATAAAGTTAGATTACACGCTTGCTACTTTGTTTACCGTATGTTGCTCGTGGCTCTTTTGGAAGAGGTTTTCTCCTTGAAAGATGAATTAACTTTTAATTTCCACGTCCCAAATGCTTTTCCCTTGTCTCTTGACGAAAGTGGCTGGCGCAGTAGCCGCCAGACAAGTTTTATTGAGGGCGGAAGACAGTCGGAGACGCCTCGGAAAAGTTAACTCGGCCGCTTCGTTTAATTCAGCTCTTTAATGTTCGTCTTGAATAATTGGAGAAACTCATAGGATTTGCATTGTTTTGTTGTACTGACTGTAACTTCATAGCTGAACTTGACAGACATGTTTTTTGCAGTAAGAATTAGGGTATGTGTGTCGTGCAGCTGAAAAATGAAATCAAAGTACTTGGTGACAGACTCAATGTTATTCACAGCTGAAACGATAAGTCCTTGTGTCAACCACAATTACTCTGACAATATGCTTTCCAGCTTCTAAAATGGGAACCTTAGTGGTACGTCTTTCTCGTATGTGATAGTAAACTAAAGATATTTGACTACTGGAGCCACAGGGACATTGGAAATGCTCCCCTTGGTTTCTATCACAATTTTCTATCATTTCACCAAGCAATTAAGTGAGAAATAAAATAATAATGATAATAATGATAATGGAATGAACCGTTAAGAAAATAATGTGCTAGGTCCTTCGGTTTGTTCGTTCCAAAAATGCGTTTTTGGAAAGTGGGCGGGATGTGTTGGCACTGATTAGCACTGGCATTTCGCACAGCACCTCAACTTGCGGGTCATGTGAATTGGCCCGTGAGTGCGAATGCAAGTGTAAATGGTTGTCATTCCGTGCAGCGATGTGAAAAATCATTCAACACCTTACTAATTTCTTCTGATTTCCGTTTTTTTTTTTTCTCGAACAACTCTGTCAGTTTATTCATAAAGCACATTTAAAGACAACAAATGTTGACCAAAGTCACAGTCAACACCAACAAACAAAGACAACGAAAAGAAATAAAAGAGCTGGATTGTAACACAATACAAAGTCACAATAAAAAGAGCCACTCTCAAACTGAATTAAAGGAGCAGGCAATGTCTCAGCCTGCTTAATATAAAGAGGCAGGCTGTTCCAGAGTTCAGGGGGCTGCAGCTGAGAAAGCTCCCCTGTGCTTCGACCTTGTTCTCGGGACAACCAGAAGACAGTGGTCAGCGGACCTGAGTGACCTTAATAAGACATGTGGTTGTAGGAGATCACAGAGATACGTAGGAGCCAACAAGCAAACTCTAAAAACTTAAAATCCTGAAATGTACAGGCAGGCCAGGATGGGGAGATGTGTTAAAATTAAGGCAGGCTGAGTAGATACAAGATACATGTTTTAATTGATGATTGTTTGTAGCAAAGCAAAAAGGTTATTAAACTGGAACAGTATGAAAAAAAAATATAAAAATATTCACCTCCTAACTAAATGCAAAGACAAAGCTAAGTGGCTGCAGCTGGACTAGGCACAGTAAGGCAGATTACTTCCAGTAGCGTTCAGTCAAATCATCATTTGAATAAACCATTTCCACAATGTTGGCTAACCAGCAGCGCACAATGCCAAAAGCAAATGTAATCCAGAAGTGATGTGGAGGAATTTGATTGGAATCAGCCTGAGGAGGGCTGTTTCTAAGGCTCTGGGTCTCCACAGAGCCACAGAGAATAATCTACTAATGGAGACTTGGAGCAACAGGGAGAAAGTGGCAAACAGAAAATCCAAAGACACATTCAATGAACTGTAGGCCGCTCTGACCACAGTGAAGGTCCCAGTAATGACTCTGTTATTTGAATGAAACTGAAAAGGGGCATCCATGGGAGAGAGGAGAGTTGATGCTGCTCTGAATTTTGTCGTAACTCAATTTGACGAACCTCTTACAATTTGAGAAAATATTTTGTCGACTGATGAGTTGGAAATTGCATTGCTTGGAACACAAAGCTCCCTTTAACTCTGAGAAAACCACAAACTAGAAAAAGAACATTATACTTTCAGTCATAGAGGTGGCACTGAATGTTGTGGGATGCTTTGCCGAATTCTGGGTCAGGGCGACTTGCCATAACTGAGGGATTCATGAATTCTGCTCCCTGACACCAAGTCCTGAAGGAAAATGTCAGGTCGCCCGTCTGTGAGCTCAACCTAAGGCACAGCTTGCTTATGAAGCAAGACAATGATGCCAAGTATAAGAGTAACCTCTGAGTGGCTCAGAAGGAATAAAATGAAAGTTCTTATAGTCTGGGCCTGAACTCTGAACCCCACTGAGGAACTGAAAAGAGCAGCTCAAGCTTGCAACGTCTCCTATGTAGCTGAACTAAAGCCGTTCTGCGAACAAGAGAATCCCACACAGTGAAGTCAAAGACTGCTCTCCGTTCATCAGAAGAGTTGCAGTTGTTGCCTTTAAAGATGACACACCTAGCTCTTAAGTTCAGGATACTTTTTCATGACCTTTTTCTTCTTCAGTGCATACAGTTATCACACAAAATTAGCATCTTGTGTTTACCTGGGTTGCCTTTTATTATGTTAAATGGACTTTTACAATTTGTCATTAATTCATTTTCTGTTACCACTTGTCCTCTGGAGGGTCACGTGGGGCTGGAGCCTATCCCAGCTGTCACTGGTCGAGAGGCGGGGTACACCCTGGACAGGTCGCCAGTCTATCGCAGGGCTAATGCAACAATTAACCTAACTAGCATGTCTTTGGACGGTGGGAGGAAGCCGGAGTACCTGGAGAGAATCCACACAGACACAGGGAGAACATGCACACTCCACACAGAAAGAACAATTTAGCACATTTAATTCGGAGACAAAAACAGAAGGAAATCAGGCTAAGACATGATAGAATAGTGCATTTGGTGAAACTATTTGTCAGTTGTAGCCTTCATCCAGATACACTCAGCTCAAAGATTATTAGACCTTTTTTAAACTAAAGTCGACATAACCAAACGGAAAGAAAGAACCAAACTGGAACAACATGCTCCGACAATCATTGAGATACAGAGATAGGAAAAATGGCTTTGAATGAATTACTTTTTAAACAGTAATTGCTCCTTGAATTTTGGATTTCTCAACCCTCCCGTCTTTACTTCCTTTGTCTTCCTTCATATACCCATAAACCCTTGAATTTTCAAGTTGCCTCCCTTGGGTCCAGATTCTTGGTCCAAGCGGGAACAGTTCAGGTATTTTTTTTTTGTGAAATCTGAGCGGGGTAATTCTCACACGAACTGAACCAGAGGAGTAAACACTGCAGAGTATGTGTAAGCACCTGAGAGAATGCAGAATGCAGCTTAAACGGAGCTCGATGACACAGTGCACCTGTTGACCTTTAATTTCGTTCTTCCAGGTGGAAGGCTGCAGTGCCACAGGAAAGGTGGCGTGGCGCTGCAAGTGAGTGCGTGCACTTGCGGTAATCAATGGGGACTCCTGACATTTAAAGCTTGTATCAATCAGCCGCTAATGGAAAAATCAATGGGAAGTCAGAATGACATGCCACTTTATTATTTATACATTTCTATGATCAATTCGCTCAAGGAGTTGGCAGCGTGTTGAGACACCCCCCGACAGAGCCATGAGACCCTGTCTAGCTGGTCGATACAGCCAGTTACACTCAGCGTGGTCACATGCATGTGTCTTGTGTTGGGTCCTAACGAGGCTTCGTTTCACATGGTCGTGGACACAATCCTGAGAAGACTAAGCGAGAAATTCAAAGTGAACCGATGTCCTGCTGCAGCTCTCCAGTTTGTCTCAATCTGTGATAAGCTGAACCAGACATTCACAGCATCTGCAGCACCTCGAGCCTTATGCCGTTTCCAGCGCTCAAAAATCAGTGCTGCTTGACTGAGCTAAACACTGCAGTGATATTATTACCGCCACGAGTTGTCAGCGCATACACATTTCTATGCTGTATTCAAATGTTAACCTGCATGATGTATTGCAAATGCAGCAGTTTCAATTCCAGAGGCCCCGAGTTAAGAAAACAGCAATTCTCGGTGTCGCCATGTCCAGTGCAGATGCTTGAAAATTAATGCATTTTAATGAGATACCCCCTGAACCTGCTCAGATTCATTTATGACGGTAGCAGTGAACATGGCTGCTGTCCGCGTAATGAGACGCCTGATTCCTCTTGACTTAAAGGAAGTGACGAAATCATTAATTTGGCTGCCCGAGCCGCTGAAATGCACGCTCCGCGTTTGCCGCTCACGTTAGCTGGCTGCATCTCGGGAGCCCAGGGAGTGCAACTGTTGCCCAAAAGGACAAGCTGTTAGCGTTGGCGGCAGACGGTCATACTTGAAGTGCACATAAAAACGCGCGGCTCACCGAATTGCGAGCTGCAGATAAACACCTTGAAAATGTAAACAGCGGCTAATGCCTTTTACGATATTAATCACCCTGATTGTAGTTAATGCTTGTGTCACCGTTTTGTAAATTAGCTGGTCTCAAGGTGACTTTGGCTGTGATTTCCTCTTTCACTCCTTATTCACTACTGTCTTTTTCCCCTCCGCACTTTCCCTTGATGTTTTAGTTATTTATGCCACTTGCTTGTTCAAGCTGCCTGTTTGATTAATGGTGATGCTTATAAGAGGCCTCGGTGCAGGAGTTTAGCTCATTGCTAGGTGTGGAGAGCGATGCTTACTGTACACAAGCTGAATGGAAAGATCATACCCTGAGATGCTCCACTTCTGTAATGAAAGATGTAAATAATACGCATAAAAAATAAAGTGGCAGTCCTTTGCCACCGTATGTGTGTATCTGTTTTTGTATGTGTTTGCCAATTTAAATGCCAAAAGGCAAGGACGGGCCCAATTTAGTGATTTTCTGCCTTTGTAAGCAAGTTGTGGCGTCATTTGCTGAGCAAATGAATCACTCGAACATACATCTCTCCTTCTGTGTTTATACAGTGCGACAAAAGACATTAAATATATTTTACACTGCATCAAAAGTGAAGGTTTTTAGTGGCCTCGGAGCTGAATCAAATCTTCCCTGACAGCCTCCATAAAAATCAACCAATGGCAGTAACTGAAGGTCTAAAACTGGACTGCATTAAACTAAAATTGGACGGCATCCACCCATGAGAGCATTTACGGTTTAAAATAAAAGTTTAACATGAGAAACGTCAGATGCAATTATTCCGTGGTTGACTTCCGTACAAAAGTGTCTGTTTGTTTGCCAAAAGCTCAATATTGATTTTCCTCTAAGTCGCATTTTGCACTGATTGAAAATACCCAAACTAATTACTGTGTCTGTGTAAACGCATCGCTGCCTGTTTAGCTGTGTACATAATATTTAAGGAAAAGATTACTGGCTCACTGCCATTCTATAAGTCTTCCTTTTCAGATACGTATTTCTTTTTTTTTTTTCCTTTTTTGACAAAGAAATGCGATGTGCATACTCTCGGTCCACTCTAAATCACGCCTCAACGATGGGTTTGTTTCCTCTCTTCCCTCTCTTACTTGCTTCCTGCCACAACCTAACTTGGAGGAAATGTGTAGAAAACAGAGGAAAAGGGACGGGAGCAGGAAAAGGATGTAAACAACCTTGTAACTTCGCCTTAAGTTTCTGGTTCTTGCATCTTCCAGACTTGTGTCTGAGCTTCAAATTTGCATAACACAAGCCACCGCGAACAGTGACTGAATAAACAAAAAGACATGATGCTGTGGGCATGTGCAGGCTGTAAAACTGTGAACTCTGCTGAAGATTTCTGTGTAAATAACAAAGGTTATCCAATTCCTCTAAGATATACCATTCACTGCATGTTTCTGAAGCTCGTCAGTTTAGATATTAGATTTAAACTTAACTCTAATTGTATTAATTGATCTGTTTCGGTGTTTGGCGTGAACATGCACAGCACTGGAGGCACCATACCAAGTGGATTAAATGTTTTACCTTGTTGTGGGCAAACATTTGCCTACAAATCCAGCACACATAAAGTAATGTAAGTGCGGCGTTTAACTCCTTTTAGCTCTGTTTCCGTCTTCACCAGCCCTTCTAGGCGATTTGTTTCCCGTTATCTGCTAAATACACCATTATGTTCACCAGATAGCGCTGGGGCTGCAGAGGTGGCGGAGTCTTTCTGGGTTCGTCAATACAAGTGACCCCTCTTACAATTTAATGGAACGTAATAGAAAAATATTGATTAGCACAGCTTTATGTAAATCTACATCCAGATAGGAGAGTGCCATATTTCCCAAAAGGTCACTGAGACTTCCACGCTTCTTATTTCATATCTTAGAATATTCAGACAGCTGGTGAGATTGCACAGAACTCAAGGGAAGGAGGATGCGTGGAGAAAAGGAGGACGCATTTTAAGGACAGCGTAACACACCCGTGGTCTTTCCAGACCAGTGAAGCGCTGCAGCTAAGCTTTTCTCCGTTGTCAGATTGTCCTTGGTTTTCACACATCTTAAGCCAGGCTCGCATCTGAGCTAAATCAAACCAGGCTGTGTGACGCTAACCAGTGAGCATGGAGCATCGGAGGGGAACATGGAGAGAGTCTGAAGAAAAACTCCCGACATTCACCTGGAGTTAAAAAGACGTTAACAGATGTGGTGCAGTCGCCATACACAAGAAGCCTGGCAGCCTTTGAGGAGCAGCCTGAGTGCTCTCAGGCCACATCCCCGGCTCCCTTTATGATCTCTAATGGGATTGTTGAGGAGCGCCAGCAGCATCCTCATCACAGGACAAAACCCACTTAATAGGATATGATTCGCCATGAAAGGGGCGAGGAAGAGCAGTTTCTGACTGAACCCACTTACCCCTTGAAACCTCCATATCCCTGCATCCCCACCCTCCCATTCACCTCCCCAACTGAAAGCTGACATGTGAATTCCGCCCAGATTCAGCCACCACTCCTACTCTTCCTGTGGCATGAACGGGTGTGTGTATGTGCTTGGGGGTGCATAGGCAGAGATGAAGAGGCACAGCATCAACGCCACGAGAGACACTGTTTGTGGCTTATCGAAGCCCCAGCATGCTCTGTGGCTTGGTGCAGGCTCGAGGAGGGGCCGTGCGACGTGCTCAGCTGCTGAGACTGGTGGGAAAGAAAACAGAGCGACGCCAGTGCTGTTCTGAGACCACCAGCGCCTTGTATTCTGAGCTGGGGAAGAGTGGAGCGGAAAAGTCTGATGAAGTCTTAGCTTCTGCTGTGCTGTTTTACGCCTGCCTCGGCCAGTGCAGTTATAAATCGTTTCACAATGACTGTGTAAAGCAAACGTCTCTCATGCAAACTGTCAAGAAACATCAGTTAGGGGAAAATTCAAGAAGAGTTAAAGGGGCGCTACGCTGAGTTTAGATGTTATTGTACTAGTCAGTCGGTTTGCTTGACACCCTGTGAACACAGTGTTATTTTCTGTGGAAAGTGAGAGAAAATAATCCATAGTATTAGCTACAAAGTTTGCTGTGTGAGGGGTTAAAGATCAGAGTATGTGCATTGTGTTTGAACACTGACATCTTCATTGGCTATGAAACATAAATCTACTACTTTAAATTTCAGATCGTGTTAGCCATGGCCGTGTAATGCGCTCCTCCACTGGAAGACTGTTGATTTTGTCCACCACATCTGACAACACAGTGTCTGCACAGTGGAATCTGTTCAGGGCCACTGCATAGAGAGAAAGGATACCTGCTTTGACCAATAACTCTTTTCGGCATGGAATGTCGACATTACTATAGAATACGAAGAAAAAATCTAAACATACCATTTAATAACATCTTGTTTGTTACCTACGTGTTAATGGATTAATTTAGTTTATTTTGGTATGTTGCAGGTTTATTCTCGCTTTTCCTTCCAGTTGCTTTTATCATCCTCCATACCTCTCTGTTTACATTCAGCTTGGTGCCTGACGGACCTTGACCTTTATAGAGACCATGCTGTTTTCAGTTATTCGACATTTTCTCACTGCGTGTTAACCCGTGTGACTAAGATGCAGTTATTCCATTCGCCACACGTCCTCTGGTCATATTTATCACACATGTTGGACCTTGGCAGACGATTCCATGGCAGTGGCAATTCCCCTTTTGTCTGTGGACTGCGCAGGGTTGAAAGGTCTGGCATATTTCCCATCTCTGTTGTCTTTAGACATCTGCATTTCAATTGTGTTTGCTTTTGCACACGTGCCTCTCAGCCATGTTGGCATGCCCATTTGAGGGGATTTTACGCATGCTCAAAGTGCGCCACGTCCAACTTTGTGCGCATGTGTGCTTGTGTGTGCCTATTCATGTGCGCATGTCCACTAGAGAGCACTGGGCTGCTTTCAGACACAAAGCCTCCTCCTCCTTCTCCTCCTCCTCTGTTTGATCTTGCTAGAACAGTGAGCAGGAGCCAGAAGCTAGCAGCAGCATCCGCAGTGCAACATGGGAAAAAACAAAAAGATCAGCACCTCTAGTTTTTTTTTTTTTTTTAAACTTTGCTCCGTGCCAGCTGGATGTCATCATGTTGACCTTGCCACGCTTGCACTGAGTCTATGAAATCAAGTCCTGGCCTCAGCAACCTCAACCTAAACACACACATCCTCCCTACTCACACGCACCTTTTAAACCGTGTACTACAACTGCAACCTGACCTTGGCTGTTGTTCTTGTTGCGCCAAGTGGAAAAACAACATGGAGTTGTGCAAAATTAAGTAGTGCTGCTGGCAGCCGGGCCAGGCGGGAGGAATGGTTTACACGCTGGGTGGTACTGCTGTTGATTTCAGTGCAGAGTTTTGCTTATCACAAATGTGGAGGTTTAGCTGACCTGCAAATACACGGGAGATAAGACCCTTCCCTTACTTGAGCGAAGAATTTGCTCTGTTGCAAGCAGTCGCTATGGGTGGACACCGCTGAAGCTTTGCAACTCCGCAGGCAGGCTCATCAGCACAGTGCTACATTAAATCACGAGCTCAACTAGGAGTGGTTTGTCAGTCCAATTATGTTCAAAATGCCCCTTCTGTCGTCTGGATCTCTAGATGAAACGCAAACTAGTTGCGATTAGCCAGATGCAGAGATACAGGATGCATTGTTTTTAACCCCACACGCATTCAGTTAGGGAACTTTTTATTTTATTAGTGAATGCCAAGGATTACACGGTCAGACATTTCAAGTCAGCCCCCATTCCCTTTTATAGTCCTCTGAAGAAGACAGTTGGAATAGTAATGTCAAATGCATCTTGAAGTGATATTAGCGGCTTGTGGGGAGTTGGTGTCAGAGTTAGTGAGTTGGCCAATATGTAATCTCAGCGTGGTGACACGAGCACTCTGAGAAACATACGATTCAATCTTTCATTCTCGTCTGCTGTTCTAAAGAAAAGCCTGACTCAACTGTCATGTACCCTAGATTTACGCTTCAAGTTTCCACAGGGCAAAGCCACTGACTGACAAGTATGAGAGAGGCCTTATCTGTCACCTTACAGGCATTTCATTATAAAAATGCTTGGCTACTGCACTATCACAGGAAAGATGGTGAATGCAGCTGCCTTGAGGCTGGCTGGGTAAAAAGAGACAGGCTTTAGGACAGATTATGTAACTGCTACAAAGTGAACTTGGACGCAGTCATTTTATTTTTTTTTTTGTTTCCCCTTTATCTTTCTGACTTGCGGATCTTGTAACCGTAATGCGACATGGATCAAGCTCCAACGTATCGCCGACGAGTAAAATGTGACACAAGAGATTTGGCGTTGCACAAAGGCATCGCTGTAGTTCTCACAACTTGTCTTCTTTTCTGGGAGGAAATACCATGGGGTGTCATAAAACGACACGAGTGACTGGGTCTATCTCCCCGCAGCAATGACAGGTCACGTAATGGACTAGCTCCAATGACTCAGCCTTGGTGTGGTTCTATGTAGTGTGACGGTTTTGACATGGTCCCAAAGCTGCGCTCATGTGGTCAAGGCATCGGCCCATTTAGAAAAGGCCAATGTGGAAGGGAGACCAGCTAGAGCTAATGGCCTAAGGGGTAAGGGAGAGTGTCTTTCTTTGGCAAGTAGAGGCTGGCAGCTTCTTGGCTTGACGTGTCTTGAAACGGAGTCTAACTCCTTTCCCTTTTGCTCCAGACACTTTATTCACTGATGAGGAGCCATCCTCATTTAGCTATGCAATATTTACTGCAGAGTGCTCATTAATGACTCCACAGGAAAAAAACATATTTGCAACTAAGAAGAGTCAAAGTGATGATAAAAACAGCACACATCTCTCTGGAGCGCCATGAAATGCCTCTGTTCTGATCTATCAGCGAGGGCACGGTTTTAATTACAGAGACAGTAGACATAAATGGGGTGGCGGGTCGGAGGGTCTTCATTCATTTTGAATTTGTGCAGTTTGCATGACTCATGCAGACTCACGTTTCAAACTGATTCTCCAATTAACACACCACTTGTTAAAGCTGCTAAATGAAATTCAGCCATCATTCATTTCATTATTTATACATCGTTCTTTTTTTCTCCACTGTGACATGACAAAATGACATCTGACAGAGGTCTGTTCGGGGCAATTAGGGAAACTTACAAGAAGATTTCATTATAGCAATAGTTTAACAATTTCGAGGCTAATTTTATTCTCTTTCTTTGTGGTAATTAGTTAAGAGGATTGACATCCCATGTCTGTGTGTTAATTACAAAGATGGAACTCCAAACCAATTTTCCCAGCTTTGTAACAAGACTGACAGCAGAGGGAAACAGCAAAGGGCAATTTAGTGATGCCCCACCTAAGCAGGCACCTATCAGTGACTGTCGCTGTTGCAGACATCTTGTCCTCTCCGCCTCTGACTGTCATAAAGCCATAACATTCTTAAAGCCATGCTCCATGTAGTCCTGCTGGCCAGGCCCTTTTGGGCAATTTGCAGCCATACTTAAATCACCCAGATGCTCCTTGTTAATGCATATTAAGGCATTTTTTTCTTGCTTGTTTGCTTTTTTTCAAAATGCAGGCCCTTCACTGAAATCTGAATGGATTTTAAGTGCTTTCTTCACACTCCTTTGTTCTAGATCTCCTTCTGGGCAGCCAGTGCTTTCCATGGAGAGCAAACCTGTCAAGAAGTAACTGATTTCATTAAGAGGAGAACTGATCGTTTTGCTGCTTTTTTAAAAAAAAAAAAAAAAAAAACACAAGCAAGGTTTTAATGCGAATGAGTATTATATTTTAAATAGCGAGTTAAGTGATTGCACTGTATAATTAGTGCAATGGCTAAACTGTTAATTCATTGCACATCCCAGAATCCCAATGCCACTGTTCTTTGTTCTTAATTTGCTTCACCTGAAATGAATAGGGATGAATCAGATGATGGTGAAGAGTGTATTTTTAATTTATATTAAAGTAGATGTCTTTCCATCCACAGGTGGTTAACTATAAATAGTGGTTCCTGGTGGTATTGCTATCCGAGTGGAACAGCAAAAACCAGTTGCTCATTGCAATGTGACAATGTCTGTTTAGTCCACAATTTACCCATAGATCAACCCAGGAGCTACTTTTGTAGCCAGGCTGCGTCCAAAGTAACCAACCAGTACATCTAAATAGCTTGATATGTCTTGTTCATTTAATCCATGGCTTATCAGAAAAGCAACAGTTCCATTTCAGAAACATGTTGAAGGGTTACTATTTCCGGCTAAATAACGTCTTATCTATCCGATCCAGGCCAACATCTCAGCTCGGTATTGTTCATTCTGTGACTGCCAGGGTGCTGCAGCTGTTTTTCCCGCTTTGTCTTTGTGCCATGCAAAGCCAATCAACTCTTGTCCTAGCATCATATTTAGTTCAAAGACAGTATCGTTTGAATGTTTCCCAAAATGTTTCCTTCAACTGATCTAACTGAATAACTGTTTTAGTCTTAATTAAAGAAATATGTATCTTAATAAACACCCAGAATGTGCACTCTCATATCAAGGACATAGCGTGGCACATTTTCATCGACTTCATATTCCAGTAAACTGAATAAATGAATGTAGTAATTTTGGTTTTACCCATTTCTGATCTTTGCTGGCCTGTTTACACAAGATTAATCTCTCTCCTTCTGAATCTGTTATAGCAGTAATGATTTATGTTTCACATGCCATTGTATCTTCTAGTAAACAAGTAAAATGGGGATAGCTCTTTTGGTGTGACTCATCGCGAACCCCTCTAGGAACTGTGCCAAACACGACAATGACAGATTTTGGTACATTTGTTAAATTAATGGACACCTTGTTTAGGGTAGAAAAATAACATAATATCGAGGTTTTAGCATTTTGACATTAATGTGATGCGGATTGTGCACTGAAATTTCCCCGGCTTCTCCGCCAGGCTAAAACACGTGCACAGTGAATGGATTGCAGTGGCTCTATAGTGACAGCCAAGATGGAAGATGCTGGAGTGAAAACCAATGAACCCATGCATGCCCACTCACTGTGAAAAGATGATAGTTAATTTAAAAAATGAAAAAGTGGGAGGTGTGGAATTTTCCTTTTGATAAAGCAGTCGGGGCTAAGATAGCAAACCATGCCTGGATCAACAAGTGCGGGCATTGACCAGTTGTGCCTGTGAGTCATTTGCCTTCAACCCAGTTGCAGCTTCCGTATCGAACAGGCCTCAGTCAGGGCGACGATGAATGCCAGCTGGCCGTTGGAGCAGTAAAAAAAAAAATAGAAAAAAAAAACAAATGAAAAAGAGAGGCCAAATTAATGGATGCCAGCAGAAGGCAGGCAAGACCCAGCTCTTACTCTGATTAAACATCAGGGCCATCAAAGAGGGAGGAAGCCATTAGAGATAGATTGTATTGGCTTTGTTGTGTTCCGTGCTGTTTTAAAGAAACATGTGTCAGCGCAGAGGGGTTTCGGTCTCTTGACCTGCACCAAGGATGCATTTGGTCAAGCTGAGTGAAAGGAGAATAGCTCTCAAATATGTATTGAGTTTCCATTCATTCTGGACAAAAGAAGGACAATTGTGAGGGAAGCAGCACACAAACAGCCCGAGGCAAAAAACATGACGCAGCAGAGTCACTCCGTCTTTGGTGACCAAGCTCCTCAGATACAACCAAAAAAAATAGTTTCTAGCCATCTAAATAGTTTTCCAAAGTATGTTTCAATGCCACGGAGACAATATTCTTTACTAAATGAAACACCTGTGTGCCTACCTGTTAATAAAAAAATAAACAGAAATTGTTTTGTCATCATCTAGTCAAGGCTGAAGACCAACAGTGACATTTGGGCTTCTAACCTATTAGAGTAAGTTACTTAATCAGAATAGATATGACTCTTTCTTCTCTAAACTTGTAGACGTGGGCGGCACAGTGGCGTGGTGGTTAGCACTGTTGCCTCACAGCAAGAAGGTTCCATGGGTTCCGGGTACTCCAGCTTCCTCCCTCATGCTGGTTAGGTTCATTGGTGATTCTAAATTGGCCGTAGGTGTGCATGTGAGTGTGAATGGTTGTCTGTTTCTCTGTGTTAGCTCTGCCATAGACTGGCGACCTGTCCAGGGTGTACCCCGCCTCTCGCCCAGTGACAGCTGGGATAGGCTCCAGCCTCCCCACGACCCTTCACAGGAACAAGCAGTTACAGAAGATGAATGAATGAATGAACTTTTAAACGTTTATGTGTTACTCTTATCCTTTTCTTTACCGCTCCGTGTTATTGTACACACTCGTGCTCGGTTTATGCTGTGTAGCCTCAATTAATAAAGTTGGCAGGAGGTGGTTGGGGCAGATGGTGGGTGCACAAACCCTAGCAGTTCCACATTGGAGACTAGGGATCACATTTACATACCTGTCTTTTCCGTATTTAAACAGACTTTCCCAAGGCATATTAATGTTAAACAGTCTGTAGTCTTTAAGAGTATACAGTACTGCAAGATTAGATACTCTGGCAGGAAAAAAAACTTTAGTGACGTAATTATATTATATCCTTTGTTGTATTAGGAATGTGTTTGTGTTTGCAAATTCATGTCTAGAAGTGTACTGAAGACAGAATTGTTTAATAGGTATCTTGATAAACAAAATTGTGAATCCACATAATATCATCATTAGCATATTTTGCAAACATTCCCTTGTGGCACAGAATCAGTAATTTATTCACTATTAACGTGAGACAGCTGGAAAGTTGTCACTTTAAAAGATTCTGCTGCTTATTGTAGAGTGCATGCCATGCCTGTTTGGTTTTCAAAGCTCACTGCCCTAGGTAACTACAGTACCATCTGGTTCATCTATGGATGCCAGCAACTTTTAAGCCACGGGCGGGGCGCTTAGGTTCCTGCCACCAACCCAAGTGTAATGATCGATTTTCACCACGCATCCCGCTGCCTTGGCAGGCTGGAGAGAAAAAAAAAAAAAAGACGTTGGGCTTCTGAGCACAGTGTAATCTCCCCACGACACGGTGTTTGACACATGTGCAGCTGGGGAGAGATTGTTGAGATTTGCGCATTGATCCACACACTGGCCTTCTCCACGGGTGCTCTCATTTGAATAAAAAGGGGGGAATATTTTTGTAGAGTGGTGTGAGACCATCAAAAGAGTCAATATGTCTCCGTGAAGAATGGACCGGGGGGTCGTGATCCACAAGGGACGTTTGTAGGAGAATGAGGGGTTGAAGTGAATAACTAACGAGGGAGAAGGCGAAGGGGAGATGATTGGAAGGAAGGAAATGGAAAGTAATCAAGAGCTAACTGGAGGAAAAGAGATGTAATTTTTTGCTTTGAATGACGTACTGATAGTCTCATTCTGTGAGACTTGGAAGATAAATGGAGGTGAGGAACATGACACACAGTATTATAGCGCTGTATCATTAAGATGAGCTGTTTAAAGCAATCTGTACACTCTTGTAGGCTTCCTTTTAAAAGTCTGATTTTAGATCAGTTTATTTTACTGCTAAGAATATTCACTCTTAATCTTGTGGGGTTAATTATTGTTCAAGGAGGACTGGTCAGTTTTCAGATAAGTCATATACGTACTGATAACGGATGAACCCTCTTCAGTACATGTGGCATGTTCATCACAGAGATGCTGTGAATAAAAAAACAAGAAAAAAAAAACAGAAGGCAGGTAACATTAGAAAGCACTTATTCTTTCCACTCATAAATTTGCTGGGCACTAAGACTAGCCTCTTATCACTAAAAGGTCATAAACTTGCTCAAGGGGGCTGTTAAGCGTGTCCTCTGGCTCGCTCTCCCACTCCGATCTCACTGCTGTGCCAGCCCATTTAGTGCAGGAAAGGAGTTCAGATCATAGGCACCCACTTGTTCCATCAGCAATGTGGGAATTGAGCCACTTCGCAGGGAACAGGCTTGGGTCTGAATCCTTCTAATGAGGACAAAGTCTTGAATCACAAAGCAAAAATCTTTAACAACGCGCCGACGGTTAAAGCATATCCGAGGAGAAATGATGGGAAATCGATGCGTACGAAGATTCAAACACTTCAAGGCCTCATTCAGATGAGTTACAGCCCCATGTCCAGTGTCTTACTTGACCCCTTTTGGGAAGTAAAATTGCTAATTCAGTTCTTTTTTTCTTTTCTTTTTTTTTTTAAACACAGCAGGAACACAGTGATTAATTACATCTTTGTGCATTGTCTTCCATCTGGCAGGGTTAGTTATCTCCTTAAGATGAATGACTGCCAAACTGCTACCGTTTCATCAGCATTTGGGTCTTTCTGGCACTAAAAGTGCAGTAATTTGACTGCAAATTAACCATTTTCTGCAGTAATTAAAATGATTTTCTTAATAACATGTACATTAGTCTGATATGCTTAGACTGGGAAGCTACCGGGAAGTTAAGACGGACAGTTTGTCAGTACAGTTTGTACTGTAAATCGTGAATTTTAAATAATAATAACGTACAATACTGACTGACTTGTGATGTAATAAATACCCACATTAATCTGTAAAAATTATTCTCTCACTCACTCAAAACGTTCAGTTTTTATAATGGATATGGTTAGCGAATGTTGGCAAACTTTAAGCAGATATTTCTGTGTAACTTGACTCAATTACTGAACCTGGCGTATCCACGTAACACACCATTTGGATTTAATTATTGAGCAAGTTTAAGCTGATACAGAGAGAAAATACATCTGTGTGCAACTGGATAGTCCTACAATCAATCAGAGCAACAAAGTATGCGACAAATACCTTAATCGCTTCGGACTGCTTGTCCTCTAAAGTCATTTTGCTGTCGATATCTTTTACAACTGATGCAATTGTGAATTCTAAACAGCTCACTTCTCTAACAGCAGTCATTTAGTTTTAAACAAATTTAAGTCCCTGACGTGCAGATGAAGGGTATGACTACGTCTGCATTACTCTTCTGTCCATTACCACAAAGGGCCCTCCCAAATGATTTTATCAAATTGGCCCGTCAGGTCTTTGCCAGAGGATTGTCAGTTCCAAACGCAGCGACTTCGGACCAACTTTTCACCACAAACATTTTGTAGGTGGTGAAATTAGTCTGGCTTCCGGGCTAATGCGGTACAGTTTGTCGATATCACTTGACCAGTATCTTGTGAAAGTGTGAAGTTAGAGAAGACTGGCTTACATTCATGAATCCTCATGCTCATGTTTATGTATTCTCTGTATACTCTTTGACATGCAGTCATTAAGTGACTGAGTCATTCGGCATACAGACCGTGTCAGTAATATCATAGTATTAGTTGTTTACGCTGCTCCAAAAACAGTTTCTTAAAGCCAAACTTTTTTTTGTGCGACCACATTTAGTGCTCGTGGTTTAAAATCTCGCTTTTCAGGTAACCCATCATTCGGGCAGTATTTAATTACTCAACCGGGTAACTGAGAAACTGGAGAAAATTATCTACTTGTCTGAGAAGCTTGTTCTAGCTGTGTCTGGCTATCTCCAGTTGTACCGTATGTCAGATATAAATTACCACAACAAAGGCAAAAAAAAGGCCTTTTGTTTAGCTGAATGTTGCGGGTGAGCTTTGCCACGTTGTCACAGAAACAAAACCCATGCAGAGCATGGCAGCACCTTTTCCACGAACAAAACAAAAACGCTGTGGACACATACCCTTACAAAGCAATTTCCATCTAACAAGGCCAACATTAACTTACTGATCATTCCAGACCGTAGCCGCAAAACTTTAAATTGAGCAAAGGAGCATGTTTTTGTCGTTTCATTCAACTTTTATAAGAGGAAGATGTGCTGTTTCTTCCAATGCTGTCTCACTTTAAGGTTGACAGCACAGAGATATTGAAGAAAGCTGTGAGTTTCTTAGTGCATAATACTCGGACGGCTTATTCCAGAATTGTCATTTCATTTAACCCCACGTTAGATGAAAACATGTCCAGCTTACCCCTGTGCATTTTGCCGTTCGATACGATCGAGGCTGTGTTTGACACGCCAAGCACCTGGATGCGGTTTCAAAGCACGCGCTGTATACACAATGTAAACAAGCCCACTTTTCAGCTCCAGTGGAAGTGCTGTTTGATGAACATCGAGAGAAGACTGTCTCCATGCATGCCGCTAGAAACGGTCAAATAAACAAGCGCCGAAGAAGAGGGAGATGAAAGGTGGGACAAGCACGATATTGGAGGCTGAGAGAAGAAGAGAGAGGAGGAAGAAAGTCTTAGTTGAATGAACGCTGCTGAGTTATTCATGCGGTCTCAAAGTGAAACTTCAAAAAGAGGCGGAAACGTACTGTAGATATCTCATCTTTCTTTTTCCTTTGTGTTTTCAGCAAGGAAAACAGAATACACATTCCCAGGGTCACAGCTGACATTTGCTTCTTTCAGTCTGAAATAAAATGCGTTCCTTCCTCTACATGTATTTGGTCTTTTGAGATATCGGTTTTGTGAGAATATTGTGGGGTCTGTTTCAGCCACACCAGGGACAGACGGAGACCTTTTTACAACCTGGACATATTTCTGGGATAAAATACGATCGTTTACTCACCCATATAACTTCGAAATCTTTCGTCCGAAAGATATTTAGATCCAGCGGAGTGCCGCGTATATCCACATAGTGGGAGTGACTGGGGCACCGAAACACAGCCTCTAAATAACACATTATCTGCCGTGAACCTTGTTCATTTCACCAATGTTTTGTTATGATACGCTAGTGCTATTCCCCGTTGCCTGTTGTCTATTCGCGGACGTGCAGCGTTTCTTTGTTCTTTGGCCAGCTGTTCCTCTCTCTGCTTGCACATCCTCCTTTCAACGAGCTCCTCATCCATAAACTCTGGCTCAAAACGGTAAGGACGTCCATCATAAACAAAGTCGTCGTCCTACAACCTCAGAATCGGAAAAATATTCACCCATGTTGCAAAAAACTAACAATAGCAAATTACAGGTAAACAAGCCGACCTTCGCTGCGCTCAGAGATGACATCATCCAGGTCAGAGGTTAGTTGGTCAATCTACAGACCCCAGATGATGATAACGGGTAACTTCGGACTCAACGGGGAGTAGCACTAGCGAATCATAACAAAATATTGGTGAAATGAACGAGTTTCATGGTAGAGAAAGCGTTATTTAGAGGCTGCATTTTGGTGCCCCAGTCACTCCCACTATATGGATATACGCAGCGCTCCGCTGGATCTAAATATCTTCCGAACGACTCCAAATGACACCATAGTTATATGGGTGAGTAAACGATCATATTTTATGCCAGAAATAAGGTCCAGGTTGTAATAAGGTAAATGGTAAATCCCCTTTAAACACCTTGAGAGCTACAAGCTATATTAAATAATTCCATGGAAAATTAGAACGGTTGCAGTTGATTTGTCTTTCTCTGTAGTGTATTTAACAGACCTTGATTCCGAAGTGTAAATCCTGCTAATCCCTCAAGGCCACCAACAAATAGGCCCCAAAGCTAAAGATAGTGTCACTGCAGGCGCAATAGTCAGTGACTACATTTTCAGGGTGACTATTAGTCACCTTGAAAATGTAAACTTCAAACACGCACAAAGATATCAAACCTAAATCTTGATCTCCCTATATAGGCTAACCCATAGTTTTGAAGTTAGTTTCATACTTCTATGCTCCCAGTACCCAGAACTTTATAAAAACATGCTGGAGCCGGAGTGTCTGGGGAGGCAAGGCAAGAAAGTGTCCGTGCTTTGATATAGCTCGTTGCCCGCCTCAGTGTTTCTGTGAATATTGAATCAATGAGGCACCATAGCACAGAAAAACCAATATGTAATTTCCCCCCAGATGCTCCTTGGGCCTTTGCCTGTTTGCGCCCAGGAGAGCAGCAGTAGTCATGTAATAGTCGTCTTTCAAGTGAAAACCACAAGTGTGAAAACTGTGCTGCTTTTTTTTTTTTTTTTTAAAGAGAGACGCTATACACAATGGAGTTTTGAAGTATCTGTTTCTCTGCACCAAAGTCTCCCGGTACAGTAACTGTGAGAATGTTAAAACGCTTGACACAAAATGAAGTGCGCAGCAAAGCGAAGGTATACAAAACACTTCAATTTTATCGGCTGTTGGTGATTCAGAACTCACAATTTGGGTCAGATTAGGTTGAGGGCCAGTTGACCACATGTGTCATGTCTGAAAAACAGGAGAGCGCTCATACAAGAGAAAACTAATCAGGGCTTCAAAGAGGACACATGAGCTGCAGCCAAACTGCAAGTGTGGTCTAAAATAAAACAGATTTATATAATATGGCGCATGGAACCTTTGGGAAAATCATCGCAAAAATACTGACAAACGCAGACGAGCAGCGCTGACAAAGACTCGAAGCAGTGGCAATTTAAAATGACAGGGGATATGTAGGGCACACAGAAGCATGATGAATACATAGAACTGTCATAAATTTAAATATAAACCACCCTCGCTGCAGTGGATGTTTATAATGGTATGTATAAGTTTTCATGTAATTGCAAAAGCTCAAACAAACCTCTCAGGATAAGGGTCTTTCAAGCCTTTGACCTTCAGTTAATAAAATAATGTTGACGTTTAATCTCAGAAATGTATATTTTTGATATGTTGCTGCGATATACCAGCAGTCACATTGTTAATAGCGCATAGAAATGCTTGTGTGCCACTCCAACTCGGCTTACATAATTTTTCACATTCTCCACCCCTGGTGATGAGAATGCATTAAACTGTGAATCCATCAGAAACATGCACATTCCAGCAGATTTCTATTACTCCCCTTTAACTTATATGCGCTGTGAAATTGTGCGTCAGCTGTTTAATTTGCATTCACATTTCAGATTATTGGATTATTGTGTTGTCACTGTGGCAAGGTTATACAGAATGCGTGCCGATTGTGATCCGCTTCCCTCGGTGCAGTATGCGGAGATCAAACATGCACAGAGCGAAGGATGAGCAGATCGAGACAGGGGGTGCAAGGATCTCTCGCGTGCACGCACAGTTTAGATCGCAAGTCCCCTTATCAGCACTGTGTCTGTAATTTAGCAGCTTTTTTTTTTTTTTTTTGCATGGTGAAGATTTCTGTGCGCGGCCTTGCACATGAAGCAATTTTTTTTATTTATTTATTTTTTTTTACATAAGACTATTTGTAATGACAAGACGCTGTTGGAAAACAGTGATTATACTTTAAAGATAATTAACGACCATGTGGGAAACCTTCACAGCTTCAAAGTACTCAGACGTCACCCTGTTCAACTAAAAATACAGTGTACCGCATGTGTTATATTAACTATCACTGCTAATCTTACGATGTTCTGATTTCACGCCTTACCAGCTGCAATGACACAATTGTGAGAAATATTCCTCTCGTTTTGCACAGACGATGAGAAACCTTGTAGCCAGCTGTGTCTCTCTTCCCATGCTAAACAGGGCTGGATAATTCGAGGCATTGCTATGCACTGTCATTAGCTGCACCCACTAGTTGGATTTTGCCATTTTTCTCTGCACGCTGACTTTCTTGCACATGTTTTGTGTCCACTTAACTCTGAGCTCATCCCTCTGCCTGAGCAGGAGAACCAGATGATGAAAGATGACCTAGATTGTTTTTGTGGAGTCGGGCTGCGTGCGCTCGCTGTGTGATTGTGTGTGTGTGACGGAAAACAAGGTGGCGTATCTGGGAAGCTAAGCTAGCCTTGTTCCCCCTGGCCCTCATAAACAAAAGGCACAAACACTGCAATTCTCCACAGACTGGTGGAATTAAAACTTTCAAGCCACTTATGGCTCCCTTGTCTTTAGGTCCGTGCTTTTGTATCTTTGCACGGCCGGGCTTGCCAACAAATTCTTGGCAGCGTCGCAGTGTACCTTGTACGCAGCCGTGATAATAAGGCGAGCGTTATTCTGCTAATTTTGCCTTTCTCTGGGGACATCCTCCATTCAAATAGGGCAGCTGTGAATCTGTTAGAAACGTCTCAAAAAAAGAATGCACACTCCCAGCCACAACAATCTTGCCCTATCTTTTCATGCAGAGGTAACCTGACTTTTCACAGAGCTTAATCCATGATTTCAGTTTTTATGATTCAAAACAACTCGCCCTGGATTTAAATTTCCCTTTTTATTGCTACACGCCAAATGGGATAATTAGAAAGGAGAGCAGTGGAACTGTTAATTAGTAATAAATAGAAGCGTTGACACAGAAAGCACATGACGTTGTAAATGTAAAAATGTAAAATTCCCAATCCATAGTATTTATAAATGTAAAATGGGAACTCTGCGCTAATGAGGAGTTAATGAGGACCATTATACTAATCAAAGCGCAAACTCAATACTAATGTGTAGCCACATGATGCAAATGGTAGTTTTTTTTTTTAATCCAGATTTATGTCTGTCAGAAAGCACTCATAACTTCACCGCCTGATTTCTGAAATATAAAAGGAGTAATATGATGTTCACCCCATCCTGCACTGATGAGTCCGGACATCCCTGAATCACGACAGCCGCCGCAGAGACTAATGGCT
Organism: Chelon labrosus; assembly: GCF_963514085.1. Taxonomy (NCBI): domain Eukaryota; kingdom Metazoa; phylum Chordata; class Actinopteri; order Mugiliformes; family Mugilidae; genus Chelon; species Chelon labrosus. The sequence goes on from NC_140353.1 coordinate 20,934,056, forward strand.
GCATCATGGGCTAAGAGGGTCTCCTTAAATAAAATACAGGCTTCTGAGGCTTTTTCAGCCAGCTGACAGTCAACCGCGCCACGCCACCGACATCTGCAAGTAAAATCAAAATTTTCTCTGCCGGTCGGTGCGCGGGTCTAATTGGTCTCAAACAGAGACGGGACACGCGTGCACACAAGGCCACATGCAAACCTTGGTTTATGGGCAGACACATGAACATGGTAATGAGGGCATGGGATGATGTATGTGCAAATGCCTTTATGCACAAGCACACACTTAAATACACAGGTGCATAATTTAACAAGCCCTTAGACACTAGGAAGACACTGTGCATGGGGGAAAGGAGAGGCTCCTTGGGTTTTCAATTAATCAATCGATTACACCCAAAGCTTGAAAAGATAAAAAAAAAAATAATCTATTAGCATATTTAGTGGAATTTAACTCTGTGAACTACTTTCTTGCAACACTTTAGCTAAATATGTTGATTACATACTGTGGTCTTTGAATCATCCCACATTCTCACACTCTTGTTGCACACTCCAAAGCAGAAGGCATGTGTTAATGTCCAAACGAGCAGGTTTTGGTGCAGCTGCTGGAAACTAAAGCACACAATTCAGCATTTTGGATTGTTTTTTAAAATCACTTTATTTATATTTTCTAAAAAGAACAGATGGACAATACAGTAACATTTGGTCGGTACGAAGGTGATGATACAAAGGTGCCGGCAAGAAAGAAACAATACTGCAGACCAGACAAAAATAAAGCAAATATATGTATGCTTTTTAATGATTCTCAAATACTGAATCGGTCATTCAGGAGTATCTGGGACGTCCTCTTTGGAAGAAGTTGCAACATTTTCCAAGGGAGGTGGGAGCTGTATACGGTGTTGCACTGTTCTAGTCCATGTTTTGCACAGATAAATGATTTGTGCATTTTTTTCGAGGGCATCCTTGTGAGATCTCATCTTCCAAGATTCACTTCCCAAAGTACTTTAACTGAGTTCAAAGAAGCTAGATGGAGGAAATTAATGTGAGCATAGATACGTGACGTCATTCACTTCAGAGCAGGCTTGACCAAACTTGAATCAGCTGTTAGGTTAGGAAAGACAATAATGTGTTATTAATATATACAGTAGGTCTATGGTGCTTAGGTTGGACCAAATAGTGAATGTATCATCTACCAAATATGGAGGAAACACGTGACTTGCAGTTATTTGCAGTATTTTGAAGAACCAAAACAGCATCTAACTGATTCCAGATTCTGAAGGACGTTTTAGCAATTGCGGTACACTTCTCTAATCAGAAGAGGGACTCTTAATGGGCGACTGAGCTAATGCTGGAAGTGTTGGAAGGGCATTGCATTTTTCTATTGTTTCCTGCCCAGTAGTAAAACCTCAAATTAGGTTAGAGCCATACCAAAAAAAAAACAAAAAAAACAAAACATTCTAATATGAGAATTTAAGCAGGTTATTCTTCTGGTGTAGAGTTAATTCAGACAGATTCAAACTGCTTATCAGCCACATTCAGAAGGAAGAATACATCTGCTTTATGAATTTCTTAGTTAGCTCAACACGTAGATAAGTGAGCCGTGCTTTTTGTAGTTTTAAATGGCAGGCCATGGAATGGGTACTCGTGTGCTGCCTTATTTAAAAAGAATAATTCACTTTTATCTAAGTCCAGTTTGTAAGTGGATATACTGTAGAAGCAAATTAGTTCAGACGGAGTACAAGGTGCCGGTATTAAGAAACTGGATATGTAGAGGAGAACATCATCAACAGGAGAAAAAAGTGCTTGTGATACGGAGGCCATAGGAGGACACGATGGCGTGGAGCTCAGTGGTAAACAAATAAGCTGATAGGGTAGGCCCTGCGTGGCTGAGGGATGGGTGTACTGACTGGGCGCGGGGAATTAGATACGTCCACTCCACATGAGGAATTTCCTTTTCCACATCAATTACATCACATCACATCTTGTGGCTCAGAGGTAATGGAGGGATGGCGGGTCGTCGTGAAAGGTTGTTTAAAGTTGAGTAAAGAAAATGAGGGAGCAATTGGTTTCCCAACACAGGGCGAGCATTTTAGATAGCAACTTGAAATCCACAGTTAACAAACTAATTCATCATTAAGAGAGGCAAGCAGTGGGGACCATTTAAAAAAAGAAAGAGACATAGAGGCTTGATTAATAGGCTAAGTGATTTAAATAATTCACTGGAGAGATCTGGACTGAACTCTCTTTCCCAGATAGCCTTTTGGCTGTGGACATTCACCTACTTGCATGGATGTAAAAGCAACTCTCCGCCTTTTAAACCATTTCAGGGTAATACAAAATAAAAGTCCTACATGTCTGCATTGGTTGCAGATGCTTCTTGTCTATTTCAGAGGCATTCTAATACACATCTATGGTTGGTGAAGTGGTAGATACAGTAAACTATCCAGCCTATCCTCTAAGATAATGTTCACATTTTCACTTAACAAAGAGGCAGATGCATAATTTACACTTGATGTTATCACTTTGGCTGGAAACAGATCAGTCCTGCATTGTGTTCTTCTGAAAGTCAGTGCATGTTAAAAACCACAAGGTTCATGGATGGACCCAACAGGGCACGTGAAGCATCGGAAGCATGATCAGAAATGACTGCAGCCTCCTGTGAGTTCGCGGAAGGGGTGAAGTCTAGTTCATCTCAGCACGTGGGAGAAGGAGGGATTACACATGCCGGGGTAAATTCTCCCATGACGGATTAAATAGTTTTCTTGAAGCCATAGTGATCTACATGGAAGAGTACGCTACTACGTCAGTTCCGTTTTCGGCCAACCAATGAAGCCACGTCCTTACACGAGGAAGTGCGAGGGCACATGAGAAAGGTTAGAAAACTCTGCTATAAAATATAGGGCACTCTAAATAACTCCCCCTGTGCTGCAGAAACGAACAAACAAAAAAAACATGTGTAAGTGGCAGTTGGTTAATTTAAAGAGTGGAGAGCAATTCAAAAGAAACAATGCTGAGATACATTTTAAGATTTAATAGCACTGAGAACAGATACAGCACACACTGGCTGGAGAACGTGAAATAAATGGAATATCAGACACTTAATTGGGTATGTGAAGTAGTTGTTGAGCACTGCTTCGGGGCCACCTATTGAGCATTATTTAGTCATTTGAGTTATTTTGAGGAAATTATTTCTCTAATGCGTCGGGGGATGGGAGGCCACAATCATTCTCCTGGCCATTTTCTGGCCACTCAGCGTGGTTTCAAAAGTATCTCGCCAAAGTATGTCACTCATTATGAACTAAATTGTACCATCCATCAGTTCATTCTCCAGCCAGCCTCTTTCATTATGTCCCCTCCTTGCTTCCTTTGATGCAAAACTGAGCTGTTTATCATTTTATGGAGGAGATGTTTCGAGGAAATTGACGCTGGAGACCTCCTAAATTGCACTAAATTAATGCATAAAGCGGATCACTTGGTCACCATTTATAATATCTGTTTTTTCATTTTGGTATCGGACTACGTCAATACAGCTAATTCCACAGCAAATCCTACATGGGGCGTTATTTTTACACTCTTATTTTATGGAATTCTGTACAACTTTAAACAAGCCATTGGACAGCACATAAAACCTAAGAGTCAGGTTATGATAAAATACGTTTTGTTGTTCAGAGTTCCTTTGTACTCAAAGATTATCTGTAATCTACTGTGGGTATGCTGTCTTCCTCCCAACTCTAACCCAATAAAAGTGTTCTTTCACTACATAAAAGTAAAGTCCACGTTTTTATGACATGGGAGTGAGGAGGCGCACTTCTTTACGACACAGAGCATATTGGTGGAAAGATTTAAGAAGCAGAACATAGCATGCAGCACTCTTTGAAAATATGATCATAAAAATGCTGTCCTCTGCACAGCCAAATTGTCTCCCAGTTACAACTGCCATTACCGTACCAACAAACCTCACAAAGCCATTATGTTCTCAAGCCGTGATAAACACAATGAGGGGAGTGCCTTTAAAAACACCTGGGGTGTCTTGTTTGTGCTTCAAGCACGCCTTTAACACTCAACAATAACTGGAAAGCACTCAGACAGCGAGCACGTACTCCACAGAAGCACGAACAATCCTCCTCGGTGCTTATTTAATAACAGAAAATGCGCAGATACTCAAAGAAATTACATCCAAGTCTGTATCAGACTATAATTATGCTATCTGGCTGATAACAGCCGTGATTTGCTAAGAGTATTTAAAGTGATCATCCTGACCAGGAACATCTGAAGATTTTGTTTCAGAACCGTTTAAGATAAAGTTAAGTACAGATAAGTTAAGTACGATGACTTCACAGATTCTCAAATTGACTCAAGGACAGTTATTTTTTCTTTTTCCTTTCTCTTTTTCTTATGCAACTATACGTTACTGATTGCATGTGTGCATTATTCACCTTCTTACATATGACAAATATTCCACATATAGGGGAATCTGGGAAAAGGGAACAGAAACTGGGGGTTTAAAGTGGATTTTTGTGACCTTGTAAATAGCCGCTGGCAAAACAGTCTCACTTCAAGGTCCTTTCAGTCACATCTAATGACCTTCATCAGCGGATGGAGTTTACCAGTGTTTTAAGGAAAAATATAAATGTGTTTTCTAAAAAATAAACACCAAAAAAAGGATAAAATTTGGATAACATGGAATAGCCACATGGATCAATTCATGGCCATTTCCTATTTGCTTTATTTAAGTAGTGTTTGAGGTGTATATATTTCAGTGAATCAAAAAACAGACTTTATCCCTTCATTAGCACAAGCAAAAATATAAATCTGGCCATGTTTATGGTAATATCATTGTTTTACTAATACTTAAATCCACACTTACACGTACATATTCGTATGGCTACCTTTGTGAAGATGTTCACTGATGTAATGCATTCCCTCGCCCCTTACCCTGACCTTAGGTGACTGAATCAAACCCTCAAGTGATGAGGTGCCCCAAAATGTCCTCCCCCTAAAACTCACACTGGTTCTCACACACATACACAGACGTGCATTTCCTTTGAAACCCTAAGCTACTTACTGGAAAGTACTGCTACAGATAAACAGACGTACCTGCATAACTTGACTTATTGGTTGCTTTAACTCAGAGCAGCCTACTGTAATGAAGGTGGGGCATAAATGCAAGCCTGTTAATTCACTAGCAATAGTAGCACAGGTTTCATGTGTGCGTGTGTGTGCGCTCACACGTACCTTTTGCATGTTGTGTGTTCCCATCAATTGTAAGCATTTGTTTGTGTTTGTGTGTGCACGCATGCGTTCAAGCCTTACAGAGGGAAGAGAGCCTCTCTAGAGACCTTCAGACTGACATCAAAGCCATGCAAATAGAATCGGTGTGGTGTGTTTGGTATCGATTTGGCCCCTCGCTGAGGGAAAGATTTGTGTTTCCTGCTGTGTGTGTGTGCGTAAGCCGAGTCCCCACGTCCCTTTCTCTTGCAGAGCGTTAAGGCGAGTGTGCGCGAATGCGTGCACCACTCATCATTACAACTGCAGGTACAACAGAGCCCAAGTTAACGTTAATGATGTTTAAAGGTCATGCAAGCTTTAGCAAGCGCAGAGCACAGTCTCCAGAGACTGCACAAAGCCCGCCGCTGAAACGCAGCATGTTGTTCAGCATGCTGTCCCTCCAAATGTTCCACCAGACTATCAGCTCCAGCTCAGTAGTCTTTTCAAGCTAAGCAACGGACAAAAAAAAAAACATACCTGAAAATATCTCTCCTCAGCGAGGAGGAATTTCCACTCGCCAGCATCAAAAGTATAATCAAGTTGAACTCCCCCAAATGTCAAAAACAAGAAAATAATAATAATAATAGTAATAATATGAATCTATTGGCAGATTCTGTTCAACAACTCTCCCTCTTTCAGTTTCAATTAGCACTCCCAGCAATGCAGTGCCAGTCATTTACAAATATATGCGCCGCATCGGAACATTTTTTGGTTTTGATTGCCTCGTGTGAAAACAGTTTCTTCTAGCCAAAGAATAAATACATTGATGAGAGACAGCAAAGTGCTAACTCGGTTTGCATTGCAGGGTTCTTCAGTGGAGCAGAGGGGAAACAATGAGCAGGCGTGATGATTTTATTTTTTGACAGCCTCTAACGGTGTAGGCGGCGGTAGCTTAGGTGAGCAGCCTGGTGCGTGTGCTGGGGGAGAACGTGCTTAGATGGATGAAAGCTCGGGAGACCTCAGCAGCTCGAGTTCAGGGCACCTCGTCTATTTTGGACACCGGTGACTTCGCGATTGCTCGATAAAGGAGAAAAAAAAGACACTTATGTTCCTTTTGGGAGTCTGAAGTGTATTTTCTTCTGCATTTGGGATGCTGAATACTCGCTCTAAGCAGTCAGTCTAAAGATCATTTTTCCTTCTACAAATGGAACTGAGCCAGCAAATACAAAAACCAGGACACCACATTTAGCCAGAACTGTAAAATAAAACCAGCATCATTTCTACTGCCAATTCCCACCTTTGTGACACTTCACTTGTAACACTCCTCAACAGCTCTGAACAACGCTCTGTATTTGGATCATTTTGACCTTTTTGGAACGTTCAAACACCATTTCAACGCAGATTAGTTGCAAGGCGGGGTTATTAAACGTGTTATCAGTACTCACACAGGTTGAGCATACGCAGCGAGGTAGGAAATAATAATTCTTGACGGGATTTATCTCCAATTTCCTCATTTCCTGCTCCGTCTGACTTGAGGGGAGTGAAAGAATCGGGCACGACGTTTGATCCTGCGCAACGCTGGGAATCTGAAATGACAAAAGTGAAATTAGTGGGGATATGCTTGCACGCAACATACATGTTTGCTTGTTCTGTGCAAATGCCATTAAAGCTGATATCTAAGGCTGACATTTTCTCCACAGCGTTCTTGGAGGAATGTAGGTGGGCATATGATCATGATGTACGCGCAGTGTATCCACTGTAAACCTGTAGTGTTAACAGGATGCGGCATGGTATTTGAAGCAACTCGGTGCAGGATCCCTCAAGCACAGTGACATGCAGACCTAAGGTCAGTGTATGACTTGTGGTTCTTCTCCAAATAGCTACATGAATATGAAGGGATTTTGTTGTTTATGTATCCAGATTCACCACGACGCAACTCATTTCATTTATTAGGCTGTGAATTTGGTTTTCCAAAAGTATTTCGGTTACCTTAAATAATCAATAGTTTTCATTAGGGCGGTTTTTAAGTTCAAAGATTATTTAAAGGAAAAAATAAGATCATTTATTTAGTACTAAGTGAACAAAATGCATTTTCCACCCTTTAATATTATCCAAACTGAAGAGGCTATCATCAGTAGTTATATTTGGATTAATTACAGGTAATTAAGCTATGATCGGTGGCCTTAGCATCTCTTCGGCACATCGCCTGTGCTTTTGCTCTTCTATAAAACACTGTACCTGTGAATTTAGTCTCCCACGCAGAAACTGCCAGACTTGGCCATATATCATTTAGTAGGTCTCGCCGTTTAGCATTAGGGCTGCCACAAATTCTCATTTTCTCGGATTAGTCACTGAGCATGGTGTAACGTCTTTCCCGTGTGCACCGCAGCAGTTGTCTATACAGAGCACACACCGGTTTATGCATGTGCTATGTATTATTGTTATTACTTAATAAATACCAGCACATTTTACCATGAGCGGTTTTGACGCGATCACAGCAGTCCATCCATTTTCTTTAGAGCAGAATGGTGAGCACGTCTGAACAAGTCAATAAGCTTAATAAATGATCAGAGTGGCCCCATTTATCAGTACCCTTTATGAACAATAAATGAAATCACCATGTGTAAAGGGAAAGATGTAGATGTAGAAATATTACTCCAGTTCCACTATGAAACTATGAAGAGTGTAACGGCACAACATTTTTTATTTTATAGCTTGCAACTTTAAGGTTTGGGTTCAGTTTCAGAGTTTTTGCCCAGTACCAAGCTCTAACGTCAGAATGATGAAGTTATCTTCCATCTGATGAACACAACGAAGCATCTCGGAGCTAAACATCGAGACATACAGTATGTCTCAAGAGGTGGCGAATACCAAAATGGAGATAAAAGGCCAAATTGCCATAAAGTACTCAGTAAATTATTGTTAACGTGGCTCATTGCTTGCTATATGTGCACTTTAAAGGAGACACATTGAGCTTGCTTAACTGTTATTAGGGCAAAGGGAATGACATTTAGTCAAAAGTCCAAGTACTTCTACACATTTTCTTTCCAACCTGAGATTTTATGTAGCTGTTTTTTTTTCAATTTATTTTTTCTGAAGAAACACTTGTTCAAAGCCTTCCATTGATGTGCGAGCTGTGTTGGGGAAACTTTAGGAACACACATTTAAAAAGAAAATTCTCTGTGTCAGGGACGGTACCATCTGAAGTTGTTTCAGTTGTGTGTTTTTGGAAACAGCTACCTAATTAGCGCTCATCAAACACAGAGCTAACTCATTATCTCGTTGTGATGATGTTAAATCCAAAATCAGCGACTGCAAAAAAAAAACCAAAGACATTCCACCCACGTAAGACCACTGCTCAGGAGCAAACGCAACCCATCAGCTGTAGGGCAGGTTGAATGCTTTGCAATGTGACTTGCAATCCAATCTATCCGGTCTGCTTTCTGACTGATCGATCAATCCCCTGTTTTACGTCAAATATCCGAAATGGGACACAGCTTACATAAATGCATATCACTTTTACCAAATTTGTTTATTTAGAAAGATCCTGGAGAGGCTGTTCTCTTTGCCCCTGTGGAATGCAGAACATTATTTTGTAAACACTCAGGTTTCAGGTCTGCTAGATCTGCCTCTAGATGGATTGTGAGAAACTGAGATGGGAATAAGAGAGATAGAACAGGGAGCAATGTGGCTGCAGTTGATGGCACGCAGGAAATGATTTATGTTGCTAGTAGCTTGTGGTAAAAAAAAAAAAAAAAAAGAGAGAGCGTCACAACAAACTGCTCTATCAACAGTCACTGTGGCAAGATTGCACGGAAATGGAAATATTAATGGCAGATTCTATAATGTATGTAAATGCAATTAATGAAATTATACTGATAATCATAATCAGTGTGAAAATGTGCTTGCCTACGGTGTCTGACGGGAGAGGCTAATATGCACCGCGTCAGATGTACAGACATATGCTTGCTGCATTTATTTTGGACTGCTGGCTGTGTACATACATCACTGGATTGCACAGCTGTCCTCTGCCGCACTAGTAAATTGATGCTAATGCAATTAGCTCTGTTGCCTTCATCTCAACTCCACTCCGAATTTACCAGGAGTAAGAGGAGACTGTGTGTGCGTGCGTGCGTGGAAAAAAGATTTAGAGGGGAAAAAGAGGCAGACCTCCGGATCTAATTAGGAGAAAGGCATTAGCGGGAAATGGGTTCGAAACACACTCAAACTGCCCATATTTCAGCAGCGGGCCATACATTTTCACAGACATGAATATTGCAACAGTGAGACCTGTCTTGGCATCAATGATCAAATAAGCATGGAGCCTGTGTAAAGAGCTGTTTAAATACCAGCAGGTGAATAGCCTGCATGGTGACAGTGACTTGCCGATGCTGACTAACTAAATATTATATGGAGGATTAGCGTGCGAGGGTGTATTTAAGGCTCATTAGCAGCCGTCATGCCCAGCAGCATACTCCGTTTCTAGCCTTGGAACATAAATTATGAAACGCACGTGTAAGGAAACATGCAGGTTATTATGACAAGTTGAAAACAGGCCTGTTAATCACGGTGTTGATATAAAAAAATGCGAACGTGTCAGAGGGCAGGGAGAGGCAGTCGACCGCACACAATGACTGAAAGCAGCAGCTTTGTGATTGCGCAACGGAAAAAGCAAACGCATGTGATGCCGACAGTTTGACTGTAATGAAACTGTTGTGTTTCCCTTCCAGAACACGAGCCAAAGGTTAGACACATAGTCCTGCGAAAGGCCAGATTTTATGAAGAGAGATTTCCCTACGGCTTGACGGACCATCAGTTGCAGAGCAAAATGAAATTTTATGATAATGTGGTCAACGGTTCGTTCGATAAAAGCAGGGATTTGTTTGTGGCTTTTGTTTAGCCGTGTGTCCCAGAACTTTTTTCTGTTGCTGCTGGCTGCACAGCAGTCCGGTGATGCTTCATGACACGATGTGAAGTTAGCTTGATTCAATTAAATGCAGCGTTATGGGCCAGTAGCGCTGGACCAGGAAACCACTCGTAAATTAAACAGCCTAATTCATCTCCTCTTTTCCACACACTAATTTTAATTTATTCGAAACATTCGCGACAGTGGCAGCCTGAACCACCGAACAGTAAAGAAATGGCAGGCCATTTGACATCCTGGTTGCTCAGATGTGTTTTTTTTTTAAACACTTAGTAATTCAGTTTCTAACACAACTTCATCCCAAAAATGCATCAATTTTGTTTGCAAGCTCACGCTAAAGGTGTCCCTCTTATCACAGTGCCACCTTCTCTCATTTGCCTCCTGTTCAGCAAAAAAAAAAAAAAAGAAACTAATCCTTCTCACAAACACTTGTACACCCGTGCAAAACTACCCCCGCCCTTATCTCCGACAATTGCCAAAAAGCAGAAACCTATTTGAAACGTGGGTTTACAGAAAAATAAATAACACCTGTCATCTTCGCAGACTCCTTCAGAAAGTGGGGCATCTGTTGAGGTGATGTCTTTATAGTGGAGCTGCGTGTCTGATTAAAAAGGATGGCACTCTGTCAGGCGCTCCCTGTGTCCTGAGCGAGTTTTTAATTAGTTCACGATAAGAGACCTTTTCCTGCGTTCCCTCCGGTTTTTGAGTGAGATCACATCAACGGCAACAGGAACGAGCCGGGCGCATTTGGGAGGATGCCCGGCTTTCTTTGAGAAGAGTTTTCATGGCATGAAAAACAGAAAAAAAGTAAACTCCAGCTGTAGGCCGTGATTAATCCATTATGTTTGTGCTGCAAATGGTGGGCAGGACAGTCATGGGCAGGCTTCATCACTTCATCTATACCTGCTATCGAGAGACGTACTAATCCCGGTTACAGATGCAGCCTCTCATTTACTCTCTGCCATTCATATGTGATGTCAGGGGTAACTAACAAGTATGATAAGTCTCGTGTTAAACTGTAGTAGCGGTAGAGGTATTTGAGCATGTCCTTGCATGAGGGGGGCTTCATGAGCTGTGTGATCTCCATGGCGTATTGATCACTCGCTGTTTATACCTACACACAGCGTGCCACGGCTGAACTGTGAAAAACCAGCTGTGCGTGCATGTGCGCTGCTGCATGTATCCCCATCTGCGTCCGTTTGATAACAGTAATCCATAGGAACACAAATGCTGGATAAGTAGGAGTGTCGCTCTGTGATATCAATCCTTAGAAAATCCCAAAGGGACACAATATCGATCTGTTTAATATGAGCAATCATCGCCGTGACTTGAAAAACATAAAATGTGCATTTTTTTTTTTTTTTTTTTGCCATCCGCTGCTGTCTCGCTCTCCCAGAAACGAGGGAAGCAAATCTTACCCCTAGAATTGGGTGATAAACACAAATGGAGACGCAGTGAATCAAAAATTGTAGTCGGTTTCTTTGGATCGTTGAGCATTGACTATCAGTCAGAGCAGTATTCGGCGTCCTCTGTGCGTAGACAGTCAAATCAAAAAGCAAATAGAATAAATCTAGGGGTGTGCAAAAGAGGAGGAATTCCTCTGACGTGATGGACAGGCGTGAATTAGACGTCTTGTGCAAAGAATAAAGTTCATTTGCCGTAAGTAGACTGCGGTGATGTCGAGGAACTTTTAGGCGATGCCAGGCAGATAGGAAGCTGAGCCTCAGGTCCTGTTGTCCATGATGAACGAGTGGAAACCAAGAGGCTAAACATTTAAGAGAGAAGCCCAAACAGAAGGAGACAGAGACAACGACAGGCATGACGAGAGAAGCTGAATCTCCTGCAGGATGTAAATTCGGGTTTTCGTTTAAACAATACGGAAGAGACAGCATGTTCACGCATTTGTTTAAGCCAGAACAGCATGGCCTCTATGTGCAACATGAACATTCTGGGATGAGTCTCATTGCAGAGATGGAATCGCAGTAGATGCAGATTAAAAGTCACAACTTTTACTGCCAGGACCTAATTAATAGAGACTGGCAACAAACAAAAACCGAGGTTAGAAATTTGCTCTGGAGTGATTATGATAGCTCACAACAGTTGGACGTGGACTACTGACAAGGTGGGAGGTTTCTGGCAGCAGCAACTCCCCAGCTCAGCAAATACCGTCTGAACACACAGTGTAGCCAATAAAGTCAACCCTTCAGGTCTAAGTGATGCATCCGTGACGGCTAACGCACTTTCATTGGCCGCCCAGCGCTACGTCTGCACATCTAAATTGCCGCAGCTCATTTCCGAGAGAAGAGTAAACTCTTAAAGTGAATTTTACGCCGCTTTAATGAGTTTACATTTGAGTTTGTCTTTCAGCTAGGTTGTAAATGAACGCCAAAGGTTTTCTCCAAGCGCTCCATTTTGTGTGAGGCCAACTGTATAAAGAGCATGAATTATTGACTTACTCTGATGTTTGGTGGCCTCTGCTTGATTAGTATTCATAAATGTATGGTAGTAAAAAAAAAAAAAAAATCCTGTCTGTGACCTATGAAGATTACTTCAAACACCTGGTCATGCGTAGAATATGCAGACTTGCTTATAGTTTATTTCCAGAAGCTTAGAGTCAGTAGCACAAAGTAAATACAGTTTTATTATGTGCACCGAGCCTATGTAAAGGAGGGTGTTTATCATATTTTAAATTAGTATTTAAGAGCTGTGCACATCTGATTATTGATTCCCAAACGAATGTGTTCAGTTAATGAAGAAATATATGTAAATTGGCTTTTGGCAGCCGCTCACTGCTCTGCAGCGTGGAACAGTCCGTCTCCCTGTGTCACAGGTAAGGAGATGCATTGGAGGGATTACCAGACAGACACCCTGGGGGAGAGATACGGTGTTCGCAGCAGCTTGCCAATAGCTGTAAATAGTCTCGCTCTGCCAGAAAGTCACAGTTGTCTTCTGTTCCGCAGACAAATGGCTCCAATAAACGGACGCCTCATGCAACATTTATCCCCCACTTCCCACTCCCCATTTTGACCCCGAATCTAACGGCTCAAAAGCTTCAGCCGCAGATCTGAAATCAGCTCTCTCATGGCGAAGTCCAGTCTATCGTTTTCAGGTATAATATTTTACCTTACGGTGACACAACAGAGTAACCTGGCTAATTAGCTTTACCAGTTAAAGAGCGCGTGCATCGTTTCAAACACACCATGTGGTCTTCTTCAACAGAGACATCCTCACCCAAGATTTGGTTAATTGATTTCACCAGAAACTTTCAGACAAAAATAATCTTCAGTGGAAAATATTTAGTTAGAGAACAATATTTCCTATCGTCCACTTTCATCTACTTGTACAAAGTTGTGGAACAGGCTGAGCAGGGTATTCCAGAGGTCCCTCTACCCCAGCAACAATTTCCAGTGTCTCCTGAAGGATCCCAAATGGTCCCCCTCGAGCGAAACTTAGGGTCTACTATGTGGTTTTGTTCCATCTGGTTCTGTCTGGTTAACCTCTGAATTTGGCACACCGTAGGCATCCTCAGCAGATCCACAAACCGCTTTTATTAGCTCCTTTCACCACAAATAGCAGCTCCTCATCATATCACTGAGGCTGAGCCCAGCCAACCTACAGAGGAAATTCATTTTAGCCATTTTTGGTTACCACTAACAGTAGATGACCAGAGGTGAGGATCACTTGGTTAATTAAAAGCTATGCCTTATGGTGGTTTCACACTATGGGCGACAAAAGCTACAACTCAGTCAGCATTGCCGGCAACATTGTCCCATGCCGTCATCAACAAGGTGTTTGGCACTGACCTTTCATATTACACCAGAAAGGCATATGATCGGTTGACGCGTCTTTCTGTCAGCTTGTCGCTCCATATCACTGCCATCTATATGTAGTTTGCCACTCTCTCGCTGCCTGAGTGAACCCACCATTACAGACCAGCTCAGTGTCAACCGCAACGGTCTGGTACAATGCCTGCATTACCGGTGATGGTGCACCAGTCCACCTGTCCATCTCATGCTCCATTTAATCATCATCCATAAACAAGAACTCCTTTGATTGGGGGCAGCAACCCTGCCCTCGGAAAGTCTGACACAGCCGACGATTCCTGAGGTACCCGTACTGGACACACTCCTCATCCTGGCTGGCACGGATATCATAGATGGGATCTGAGACAAGGGTGCAGAGTGCACCCCCCACCCACCACCAGAAATGTGTTTGACTTAGCATGTGTAGTGCTAATGAAGGATGCTCTACTACCCCCGAGCCATTAAGCAATCAGATAATTGTGTAAACAATTAAAGCTTTAATTATGCGTAAAGCATGTTAAATGAATAATTTTCTTCTTGGTACCTATAATGCCTTACATTTACACCTACATAGAGTTTCACTGACTACTATTAGCCTACCTATAACATATGTGTAATCTTTGGTGTGGTAGTTCAGTTCAGTACAATTAGTACAAAGAAGAATGGATGATATTCTGCAAATACCTAATGACTTTAGGTGAGATTTGGCTTATTTACCCTCATCACTGCCACACTGGGTTGAAATGCCATTCCCATGTGTGCCCCTTCTTTGTCTTTCATCGCTGTGTCTCTCTCAATAGGCTATAAAATGACAGAGGAGGAGTTGGCTGCCCATTCTCCTTAATGTTATTTCCCTTGTTTCCTCATCCTATCACCATCTTCAAAAGCAGATGATTTCAGTCGATTTCAAACTAAATGCACAGTGCCTTTTATTGGCGTCTGGGGTGCGCAGTGATAGCAGCGTTAAATGGCTGTTAAACCAGCCATTGTACCGCTCCCGTCTGGAGATCTTCAGATAGACAGGTGCTCGCAGAATGCCCCAGTCATCAGCAGCCCCTCGCTTATCTGTCTCCTAATTAGGAAAGCAAATGTATTCAATGTTTTCCAGGGGGCTCTTTTCAGTCAGGGGAATTAGTTGTCTGTGTCGCACTCGAGAAACCAGGGAAACAATACATATCAATAAACCCTACTTGGCCCGATTATCAATACAGATGCTATGATATGGTTGCTGCTGGCTCCTTATTCAGACGCTCTGTCTTACTTAGAGCCAGTGGCAGGGGAGTAAAGATTTCTAATAGGTGACACCTCAAGCTGGAAGCTGGTGATAAACAGTGAAGGGTTGAAAAAAGCCGACTGTTTCAGTAGGTGCAGGAGCATCATTTGTCGTGGATAATGATGTAATGATGCTCTCTGGTATCTGGGTCGCTCTTTTGCGATACTGTAGTGTGAAAAACTAAGAAGATTCCTGACAGAACTTGATTTACATATCTTTTATTGATTAGTGTTGGATACGTTCGGAAATGCTCTGAAAGGATACTCACATGGCACATACTTTATTATACAAGTGAACTGAACGTTGTGTTAGAGTTGTATGGAAGCTTTTGTCTGTAAGTTTGTGACAGAATCTTTCAGAAGCTCTGACAATCACTCTCAAACCTCTCAGCTGACCCCATCTGACCTGTTATGCTCGCCTCTGAAAACTCCTCCAGACAAAAGCTTGTGTTTATTTCCACCTCTGTGTTGAGCCGCTGGGAACAGAATATGAGCACTCTGTGTGCCTTCCATATGCATTGCTTAAAGCTTAAGGAACTATTCCCACTGGGGCATGAAATCCCACTGCAGAATCCCAGCACACTCCTCATTCCTTGGAGAAGCACTTCTGAGTTTATTTGGTCAGGGTCATCTGGAAGCAAAACATTATAGTTTCTTTATTAAATGCCATCTCGCCAGTGCACAGTGTTGGGCAGCAGACTTCAGTAATACGTTGTGCTTCATGGACAGCAGCAGCGTCACTTGATTTTGTCAGGAGTCCCAGATGTGAGTTCCATTCTACACATGCTGGTAATCGTCATGTAACACTGAAATCTCAATTCACACCCAGGTGAAATATGGTATATAAGTATACCGACAGACATTTGTGATGATGGCTATCATGAAATATCTATTACTTTCCTTGTGTTCATGGAGAGGGTTTCGAAGTTAATGAAGCCTAGTGGGAATATGTCAGCGGGGCCGGTATGCATCATATGTGGATCACCACTGCAGTAATTGTAATCTGAGCCCTCAGTTGTAATGAGATACCACAGGTAGAGCCTCCTGCAGACTTCCATAAACTGAGTGGAGAGAGAGCCCAGATTTTCAGTGGTTTTGCTTCTAAGAATTGCTGCTTAAGAAATGGGCTGCCCAAATTTCGCAAGACAAACAATTACATTTCCCAGTGGGTGTGTATTTTCGCTATGAAAATAGTGAAAATAGCACCATGCCTTGTTATGTTCCCTTTATCAAAGCTTAATCTGAGGGAGAGTGCGTGTCTGTGCCTGCAGTGACAGCACAGAGAAGTACTACATGTGAGGGAACGTTAAGAGAGCAAAACGGAAATTTGTTTTTGTGCTTCTTATTTCCTATCCTCCTCAGCATGCTTCCTGTTCTGTCTTTACTGTTATTCTCCTCAGCATGCTTCCTGTTCTGTCTTTACTGTTATTGCTCCCCCCCCCCCCCCCCCCCCCCCCTTACAGAAAAGAGACATTGTGCATTTTAGAGACAGCATCCAGGCAGTCAGGAGTCAGCAAAGAATTTCTTTACACAAGCAAACAAAAAGGCAAACAACCCTAGGTTTTCTAGTATGTGGCAGGTTCCAGTGCACTACTTGACAAAACCAGCGGCGTGCATGTACGGGAGCCGTTTCATTGTGAAAAAAGAAGTGGGTTGTGTTCGAACAGTACTTGTTCCTAGGTCGTGTTTTACAATCATGCGTGAAATCAAAGTGTTTGTACCCATTCTGAACATCAACACTCAAGGGCAGAGTGAAATGTCGACCATCCGCAAGAGGGTTGAGTCAAAATGGCTTGCAACATCGGGATAATGGCTTACATTTTCAGACACTCTTGTGGATGGCATTCATGCTGTCATACTTGGTTGATCACAAGTGGCTGGCTGTGTCAAGAAGGAGAAAAGAGAGCTTAAGAGAAGTTGAAACCTTTCAACAAACGTAACAAAAGTGGGTGTCAATGTCAGATTGTTTTATAAAGTTAGACAAAGTGAATGCACACGGCCCCTGATGTGGAACCGAAGGAGGAGGTTCAGAGGCTATTCAGGCATTTCTGGAGAAGCATACTAGCAACTGATGCCCCCTCAAAGTGTCTCATTGGTTCTCTTCTCCTGGCAGAAGGGACAATTAGTCATACTGGAGCCCACAGCCACTATCTTTATACTCACCCCAGAGAGGAAAAGAGTCTTCTGACTCACAAAGTGAGAATGAGTGCTTCAAAAGGTGCAATTAGAGGATAAAAGAGGAGTGAACGGATGGCTCAAAGGTCACGAGGTCGACAGCCTAAGCTTACTAGAGAAATCCAACGAAAGAAGCCCCCACCTAACAAAGATCTATGTTGGATTTCACACAGTGGTAGGCCACAGACAGAGTCAACGTTTCTGTCCCCTGTGTTCCATGCTCTGTTTGTGAGCTGGCATGAGTTAGTGCAGTACAAGTGGCAGGTTAAGGATGTGAAAGCCAATCAGGCAAAATTCGCTCCCATCAAAACAGAGATCCCAGTTCAGTTCCGTACAGTGGTGCACTTACCCACCACAAATAGTGCAGCAGGGGCAACCATCACGCTAAGTGCCAGTGCAACTGTTGAGAGGCGGTAAACAAGTGACAGATTAAAGAAGACACGGGAGCGTGTCCCTAGCGGGGGGAAAATTGAGTCAAAAGAAATGGGAGAAATTTCAACCTACTAGAATCCCAGGTTTTGACGATGGGACGGGATGAGAAGAGAAGGGTGGTGGTGCTTACAGTTGGCAGTTCCCAGCCAGCACATTGTAGTTCCAGGACAAGCTAAACACTTTCATAACATCAGAGACGGTAGTCTAAAGAGGGTGAGGGTTAGGGTTTAATCACATCAGTCATTTTTGAAACCTTGCCATTTTGACAAAAGGCTGGCACACATAGACAATTACTTTCATGTACAGTATCGATCATGTACTTTGCCCCTATGCTGTTGAAAGGGGGTAGAGAACAAATTGGCCACACAAATGCAAATCCATTTTGCTCCGCAGAAGCAAACCGCAACCCAGACTGATACACAAAAGAACAGTGTAGACTGCACAACGGGACCAATATATATGCCTCTGACTTCCTAGTGCATGCATCGCATGCCAAATGAAACCTGACAAAAAAAATTCTGCTATAGCGTTCAGTCCCTCAGCAAGTTGAACAGATTGCACAGATCCAACTACAGAGCAGCACAGACACCTTTGGGGAACGTCTTGGCAAGTAGCGACATCATTTTGACTTATCAGCTCCATAAAGCGTGAGAACAAGCACGACAATGCTAATAAACACCAGCCTGACGGATGCATTTGGGGCTGGTGATTTGATTACATTTAATGTTACAGGTAAGACATGACCTCCCTGGTCTATACCAAACAATATTACTCCTCTGGCTTCGTGCCTAGGCAACCCTGTCATGTTCAGAAAAGGCTGGGAACCCTGCCACAGTGGCCAATCCTCATTTCATAAGAGGATAGATATATGATCTGTCGCTACGCTACTAATTCTCCGAAAGTCTGTTTTTATTCTGAGTGTTGGGAGAGACAATTAACACCCCAACACGCAGATTCTGATGCCCAGCCTAATTTCCTGTCCAGCAGTCAATAGACAATAGGAGCTCTTCCTTTGTTTTCTGTCACTGTGGCCACATTCCCATGAGCACAAAAGCCTCTGGAAGTCATTTTGAGTCCGACTCGGTTTCACAGTCAGCCATCATGGCCTCAATTATATCCTTTCTCAGTCACGCATAATCTCATAACTGTGCTTTGTCTGAGTAAAATTACATAAAGACAGAAAAAAAACAATTTTTCTTCTTCAAGGAAAATAACCTATGGTTTGCTTCATTGTGTTGTCGAGGAATCCTAATTTAGACTGTCTTAGAGAAAAATTAATTAATGCCCTAAATATTTCCCAGGATCAATCACTTATGTATGGGTGTTGTTGACAACAGGATATGATTAAATTGGCACGATGCTCCAGTCGTACAGAAATGCAACTGTCAGATTTAATTCTGTTGAAGTGTTCAGTTCAACAAGCTGAATGTCATCCCAACAAATCATGCTTTTATCAGTTTTAGTGAAAAAGCAGGCTCAGGTGCAATCTGCCAATCAATGTCCAATGCTAATACGCTTACTCTTTTAATTTCATTAGAGAGCTGCTGCTATTTTAAATGTATCACCTACAAAAACGAGAGGCATGTCAGTGCAGGATCCACGAAGGTACAAACAAACAAACAAAAGAGCAGTATTTTTATACTTGTTTATGGCAGTTTATATGAAATGTCACTGAGTCAAACAAGCAGATACCCTTGATAAGTGATAATACAGTTGATGTTGGCAGATGATTGGCAGTATAAACCGATAGAAAACAATTTGGATTAGCATCACTGACATGGAAAGCAGCTGATGCTTTTTTTAAAAAAGCATGACTCTAAAAGGAACCTTGTACACAGAAGATAACTAAAATTACACTGAGCTTTGCAGATGTTGCCCTTCACTTATTCACAGTAAACAAATCACTCTCAAAAGTCCTGGGTGATTTGCATTCAATGGAGCAGAGAGGTTGAAAAACGCAGTGATTGGCTGAGTGAGGGAAAACAATCATAGAGTCACAAAGCATTTGTATTCTTTGATCATGAAAAGCCACTTTGTTGTGGGTGCCAGTGAAGCTGCGTATGATACTGAGGGCCAATCATTCGATGCTCCCTGAAAGATGATTCTGACGACTGTCTGATTGCAATTTGGAGCCGTTAAGAGATCATTTTGAAGAAGACCCTCTTACTCTGGGTGAACGATATGATTTCTTATTGCCATGGCCAGTCTGCGCCTCATGCATTCAGCCCCAAATGGGCCACAATGATGGGTGAAATTACCTCTCTTAATTCTCCTGAGCGATCAGGTGTGACTTCTTTTATCCATCTCTGTGTTCTGTCAACAGAAGACATGGAGGGAAAGACATTCAAAATTTACAGCTGCAGTGGTGCGAGGTGCAACAAATAGTGAATTACATTTTCAGGGAATATATTACAATCAAGTGCATTTCATTATAACCAAGCACATGCAACAGTAACCACTGAATGTAATTCCATTACACTGCCATTTCTCATTTTCTATAAAACCCCTGAGCTGATTTGTATCAGATTTGCTAATTTCCCACGTCTGCCGCTTGGGAATTAATCGCAAACTCGCAAAGCTAATAATCCGTGATTTCCAGGCAAACCATAAAACCTCACACATTTACCAACCGAGAAACAGAGTGACATCACATTACCTTCACAAATGTCATGTTTTATGGATGGGGGATGTGACAGTGTTATATATAGTAGCGGCTAATGTGACAGCAGTATTTAAACCCTCTATTCAGTCTTGTGTTTCTAGAGACTTCAATTCAATTCAAGGCTCCTGAAGAGCCAGATGTGATTATCCCTAGTATTATGGCCTGGCTGTGTGGGAAAATCTTTATCCAATTGCATTATGGGTGAAGGTCAGCAGATCAATGGGTTTTTAAAGGCAGAGAAAAGGTAAAAGTTTGTCAGGAAATGTCTGCTTTGGTTTCAAGGGTAGGAGAAAGCAGCCCTCATAATACTGAGTCACAGATCTCACCATGCAATTAGGCCTTTTCAAGCTTATTTGACTTGAGTGGCTTAAGTATGGAATTTAAAAGGAAATGTCTGCTGCTTTAAACCAGCCTCTCTTGACCCTCCCCAGTGGCGCAACCCTTTGTTTACACGCTGAAGTTCAATTACAAACAACATTACTTTCTAGATTCCATAAAAATAACAATTCATCTCCCATTAAATGGGCTGCTGTTTAAATGTATGCTGTCTCGTCTGCACAGCCATTACCCCCTTCCATTTCTTTTTGTATGAGCTCATTATAGTTCTTTGTTTGAGACTGCCTGGATGGCTTGTAAATCGTGCCCACAGGAATGGCTAATAAAAAGCCTTCACTAGTTTTCACATTCTCCGAAATGCATCGTTGGTAGGAGTATCCCTTTGAAGGGGAGCTGTGTTGTGCTGCTCACAAATGCTCACAGGCTGTGTCATACAACTGCCTGAACATTTACAGTGCAGTGCTATACACCAGCAGCAGCTTGGAGGATGGGATGGGAATAAAAAAAAAAGGTCAAGGTGGTAATCGGGTGGTCGGACGGGTTCGGGAACCGTTAGGAGTTTTTTTCTACATGCTGGATTTATGATTTCACGTCCCTGAATTACACTGTTGACACAGTAACCGATCAATCTCGTTGCGGTGATGGATGGCCGTCGTTTTGAAGAACGATGCATGAGTAATGCGCATGTAATGAAGTCGGACCTTCCATTTGCAGTTACACATCAGGGAGCGAGCGCATTTGCAAAATTGCTCTGCGGTTCATGTACTTGTCATCGTGGTCACGTGTTGCCTGATTTCACTGCTGGGGTACTTCAAATCAGTTGCTGGCAGTTCGCTCAATCAGTCATTCACCTGACGATAAAGACGTTACACTGCCGTACCTGTGATCGTGACGTTTGAATGATGGATCGCGCCATTACGTTTTAAAAAATTACACTGATTAAGCCGTGGGAGGGGTGCTCCATCATGCAATAGACACAGACACCTCTGATTGGACTGGAGCAAAGAGAACATGACGACCTCGGTGTCAGAATTAGACTGATTAGCTTTATTTTGGATCCACACAGGCCACATATGATTTATGACATCTTCCTTACCATGAAGCTTTCAATACAGATGTCAATAAGTTCCTTAAGAGTTTTCTTTACATAGAAAAGACTGAAAGCATACACATGTATTTCTGTTTTTCTTCTTTTTCTGTAGATAGAGATCTAACATATCCTTTAGTGTTGTGATTTCATTAGTACAGTGTCTTTTTCTGAATGCTTTTGGTGGATACAGACTGAGGTTGACACTACAGGCTCAAGACAGCATGCTCTATAATCGCTTTAGCGGCTTTAAAGCCTTCGACACACGAGATACTGGGCCAAGAAAAAAAACAAAAAACACGCACACACAGCTACATGAGGTGCAGCAAAGAGGAAGTATGTGGCCATAGCATTCCATTATGGGATACAAACATAAGGATGAAATGGATGAAATTGCCATTTTCCATCTGCCCTCTCCCCTGTTTTAAATTGATTTATAAGAGAAGGAAATAAACAGAGTGCTGTTATTTAAAAGCTGAAACCCGAGTTGAATGGACTGATTTAAGCTTGGGGGTTGGAGTAGCAAACAACAAAAAGCTGTTATGACGCATAAGCAGAGATAATTGGAAACTCTCTCTGGAAAAACAAAAAAAATAGATGGATATATGAAAAAATGTACTGCAAATTTAGACAAAGAAGCTAATTCAATTTGGCATTTCAAGAGCCATTCAACGTCCAAATGAAAAATATGCTGTATGTATAAAGCCGCTGCTTTGAACTCTAAAATAAATACCTTATGTGAGACAAAAGTGGAGTGTAATTAAAATAGAAAATGCAAGAAAGCAGGCAGCCAAATAGTCTGACGTCAGAATCATTGCATGTGCTACAAAGGAGTGTATATTCCCCACCTGAACGCTGTCGGTCTCATTATCTCAGCTCCATAACGCACCCATTTTCATCTCATGTTAATCAGGAGGAGAATAGATCTGAGATTACTGTATGCTGAGGCTCCCTCTTTCTTCCTACATGTCAAGTCACTCCAGCTGCTACTGTTAGGCGCCATGCAAAACATTTCATCAATAATTGGTGCTCATTTATTCATGTTTATTCATTTGGCTTCAGATGTGAGCTGCCAGATCCTTCTGTTACAGGTGTTCAGCGGCACCTGGTGACAAAAAGATGGAGGGTAAAAGACTCACAGATGCAAATCTTTACCAAGGATTTGGAGAAAAAAAAGTCTGTAGTAGGTGTAAGCCTACAGACTTTTTTGTGTGGAGAGATCATACTAGAGGATTTCAATTAGCAGAGTTGACCAGTAAAGCAGCAGTAGGTGCAAAGCACGTCTACACAGCAGGAAGTATGCACAGTTTGTACTTATGCGTCAATTTGATGTTGCAGCTGACGTCCCCTCGCCAGTTGTAACTGTGCGTCACGGCAACGCAGACCGCAAGCGCTGTGATTGGTAGATTTGGTAGTGGCGTATTTTCGGCTGCTTTTCCATCTGCGCAGTTTTCGAATGGATTGTTTAGGATCAATAAAGATGGAACACATCAAGGAAGGGTTAACTGAGGAGATAAAAACATTTGTACGACTCGTCTTCAAGCGCAATTTCGGCGAAAGCTTCAGTCGCCACTGTTGAAAGTGAAGCAGGAAGTACCGAGCGAGCCAGACTGATGAGTATAAATGACTCACACCGGATTCAGATTCAGGTTCAGATTCAGATTCAGAAAACTTTATTTGTCCCCGGGGGGCAATTTAAGGCACAAGTAGGCGTAGGCTATGTGCATAGGTTACACTGTTTAGGTCCCGCAGACCTATAAACCGTGGTTTAGGCTAATCAGGGGTCTAAAATGCTGGCAGAGGAACTGACTTGCACCAACCCCAACAACATGTAGTTCTTGTGCTGTTGATCTAAAGCACCGCTAACACCCGGCATTACAATGCGCCTTGAGTGACCCAGTCGTAACACCCAAGACACATCAAGGACACGCCGAGATCTGATTTGTCAGACCACATTCTTTCAGCGCGGTGAATGCAAATGTGTCCTTGGCCACATTAAACCTACACATCTGACATCCTTTGCGTCAGCTGAGTTTTGCTGCATAATTTCCAACTTTACATCTTGCTTTGAAAAGCGTGAGAGCACTTCAGATTACAACAAAACGCCCTGCACAAAATGCTTGAGCTCCACAAGGGAAAACACATCCATCAGGGTGACGGACTCAAATCAGGTGGAAGGTCTGAAACTAAACCTGTTCGTTTAAATATGTCCTACACTTGTTTATTTTTATTTATATGCTACCCACAGAAGCTTGCTACAGCCCGTCATCTGTCAGCAAGTCCAGTTATGCTAGTTAGTAGTAAACACATACTAACATGCTAAATTAAGATGTGATTATGATAATCTGTACGCCTGTCTAACATCAGTGTTTTCTTTTAAAGGGTGCCTCGCTGTGCTGTAAGCATTGCTGCATACTGGTTTTAATGCAACTGTTAATCAAACCTTATGTGGAAGAACACTAAAAAAAGCCAGAAATGTGCCTTAAATTATACACCACCACTACGACAACCCTACAGTGTGATTGCATGCGTAAAGCATAAATGACGTCCTACTGTGCTGCGTTCCCAGTACCAGTGTCTGATGAAATGCAATGTTATTATCCCCAAAGATAGTTCTTGCTCTTTTTCTCTTTTTGGCTGTGTATTTTGGCGGTAAGCAATTATTGCGTCGCCGTTTTCACACTGCAGAGAAAACGCCTGACAATCAAATGACGTGTATCTGTTTTCTTCCTCTGATTCTGAGCTGAGACTGTGGTAGTTCTAATTTTCTAAAACAAATATGCCGCCAGAAAAGATCTAACTTCACGCGGAAGAGGAAAATCATTTTGAATGTTAAATTCGTTTCGGCTCCATCAGCTTTCCTTGTCTCCTTTTGCACACTCAGTCCCTCTTACTCACTCAGACGCACATTAATGATGTCCTATGCTCGACAGCCTAACCGTTAACTGATTGCGTTCACGGTGCAAAACTCCTCAGCAATGCCGTCCTTGTATGCATACAATTATTCCTTGAAATATTTTTAAAATATAAAATCTTTTTTCTTTTCTTCTCTGCACAGCAGTGTGTGTTAGCCTTAGCTCTAAAATCCAGCTGGTGTGGAATTCATGGGGGGTCTCTCCAAAGGAACTTCAAATACTGAGGAATGGGCACTGAGCAAACCAGATAGACTGGTACCTCCTAAAATTACTTCTGCTTGAGAATGGATGTAGATTATAATAGAGAATTATACTTCACTTAATGTGCATACTTGATTTAATGGTCATAAGTGCAAAGTGTATCTGTATATTTGCTTCATCACAGGTTTTAAGGTATTACTCTGGAGAAAACAAACCACTCACCAATCAACAAAGGCATTGCCTGTGGACTTTATATGGAACACCGAGGATCACAAAGCCATCGGCGATCTTCGAAATATTTCTTTCATTCTTGTTCTCTTGGCAGTCATTCACACATAAACTGCGAAGAACAGCAGGCAGCCGTACAGCCGCATTGGAATGACATCCAGCTTAACATCCAGAAGAAGAGCGAAGTGAGTTAGTGACGCTCGACAGATGAGGATAAAAATGCTGAAAGGAGGCAAGAAAAAAAAACATATCAACGTGCGGTTTTGATCCCTCTGTTTGTTTGTAGTTGTTGTTCAGAATGGTTAAAGTGCCATCATCCACCTCCTTCTTGGCCCAGCAAGCTAACAGCAGGGAAGCCAAGGCATTTTCAGCCTTGTGGAGAATAGCTTTTTAAATTGTTTTCTCAAATACTTTCATTACTGAAAATGTTAAGGCCACCGGGGGTGGTAGTTGTTTAAGACCTTGTGGCAACTATTCCAGATAAATGGAACAGCTGAAAACATCTTCTGTCACATTTTGTGGTGTTCTCCGCTGGTGAAATCACGCACTGGTTCGCGCTGAATCCAGTTTGAGTTGCAGCTTGTAGTCAGCACACTGTGCACACCGAGTTGTCCAACAATGAACTAGCTCCAGTTGCTTTGTGCAAACAGGGTGGGTATCATTAGCAAATACTAACATCCAGAGTGAAATACTAAGTGTGAGCATCAGGTCATTGCGAGTTCACACTCAACAATAATTGGCTCACACCTCCAAAAAAGTAGTTCACGTTAATGTCTTCCTTTTTTCTACTCTGATTTTTTCCCCCCAGTATCTTTCAGCCATCCCCAGCTACCAACTATTGCCTCTTCCCAAACCTCACAGACTCACGACACCCAGACATTTCCTTTAACTGCCAACTGACATCCATGACCATTTACAAATGTTTCCCAAAAACTGACAGATGGCTTTACGCTGATGTTTCGTTAGTTGAATGAGGTTGACTGCTTTTGTGCTGATTTGCTCCTCAGATAAGTCCTTCAGATATTCATATGAGCTGGTTCCAGCAATGCCAGTAGCTTCGTTGTCCGAGTTGCCAGTTGCGCAGGCCAAAAGCGGTGTTGCCAAAAGCATGCTGAGTAGCCATGGTGCCTAAGTTGCAAACACTCATAAGCTGCAGATGGATATGTTCAACTTACTGTTGAAGACTTTAAATCTTATTAACAGGGAAATCATTTCCAAAATGGCCACCGGTAGTATTCTGCCTGAAATAGACTTAGATAAACTTTATTGATCCACAAGGGAAATTGCTTAAATGAAAAAAGAAAAAACAAGAAATTTTAAATACGAGTAAGGAATCAAATGAAAAGATGATAATATTAAATTATATTTTCTAGTAATATTTTTTCTCTATAGTCTATTCCTTGTTCTGGGGCTTTGATCATGATTAGTATTAGCTGCTGGAGGAGCTTAATGTGTACTTTGATGATCTAATGTTGAAACTGAAGAATCCAGACTGTGAATTGTGTGCTCTACTGTTTGAGAAGTCTTGTTTGTATTCAATCAATGCCCAGCTGGTAGAAAGTGCTGTCTCCTATTCGCTGCCTTTGACTTTCTGTTAAATTTGGTATCCAATCATTGCCCCGGAGCCCACGCTAAGGTCTCTCTCTTTTTATCCCTAGTGGTTTTGTATGCAAAAGCCCTCAACAACCAGCGTGTCTAATCCATTGAGAAGTTAGGTTGAGAGCGCGGCCTTGTGTGCTGCAAACAGAAAGATAAAGAGGAAGAGTGAGTATGGACCTGCTTTTTCAATCTCATCAGCATCAGGGCAGAGCAAAGTTGCAAGCCATGCAAGCAATGTGGACAGACAGTACACGAGAAAGAGCAAGAGCTGCTGCTCGTGTTCCCCACCCATATGCATGCTGAATGCTGAAGCACGGATCTGAAATCAAATTATGAACACTAGGGAGATCTTGCCCGGGGGCGTTCTGGGAGATGACGTGTGTGTGTGTGTGTCTATATTCTGTTTGTATGTGTGTATGTGATACAGTGTTTTATTGATACACCAGTGGCCCGTGGCTCATAGAGGTACTTATGATCTTCGTTCTATCGTTGCCTTCATACCTACAGTATCTCTCTGCCCATCTGTCCCTCTCCATCTCTTTCTCACTTTTTATTTCCCTAGACTCCCTGCTGGCCCCAGAGTGGCAAGCTTAGCATCCATGGCGCAAGCCAGCACTTTGGAAAAAATGCAAAGCTGCAGACCAAAGCGGCTTAGAGAAGCAATGCACACAGAGGCCTCAATGTGAGTCTCTTTCATTGCCACAATCACCCTTGCTCGCGCTGCTCACATACTCCCAGCAGGCTGCGGTATAGATACCTGTGTGTGTGTGTGTGATCACACCTGACAAAGAGCAGGACGGCAAGCTGGTGCCCGAGAGCTCTCTGGGAGTGTAACAAGCTCAGTGTTGATCTCAGCTTCACCCTGCAGTTCAAGGTTGCTCTGAAGACTGCTGCTCCAACAAAGCTGAAATAGACAGATTTCTCTTATTCCGTTTTCAGTGCCCCCATCCTTGACCATGTCGACACAACAGGCATGCAGTTAATAGCACACACTATACAAAGAGAATAAACACATGTGCAACATTTTAATGCAGTGTCGAGGTTAACAATTTGAGTCAGTATGATATCAGAGATTCTTTCTTACTTCCCTGCCGTGTGTTCTATGTACACCGTTCTGTTCAGATTGTCTGGATGCATTTATGGAAGGAGAATTATCTGATACGGCACAGCACAATGTGACACTTTGCCCCAAAAAAACACAAATAAAACACATATATCAGAACAATTTTTATAAAAACTCAACATCCAACTGCTGCTTCATCAGCCATGCCACCCTCACCTTGCACCTCACAGCGGTCCCCTGAGTACCGCTGCTTCACTACGAACACTGTATTTAGCTTACACGCCAAAAGCATAGGTTCACCACTGGATACAGCAAACCCAGTATTTCCACTGGGGACAGACGCTGGGCTCTCTCAGGCAGCTATGTGGGGCGTGGTGGCAAAGCATTACAGTGATTTCCTGTCAGGCAGCGCAGTACAACTTAAGTGAAATTGAATTTTGACCCCAATACGTTGGCCGCCAAAACTTGCATCCAATGGGATAAAAAGTAAAAGTTAGTTCCTATTTAAGTAGAAACGAGTCGCGCACACGTTTATTTTGTGTGTGTCTGGGTTTTTTAAGTGTACTTTCTGATCCGTCTGGGGGCACAGCAAGGCTAAGCTAACATCTAAAGCTAATGTAATATTCACAACGATGGCCTAAGAATCATACCTGCTTAGATTCCTGGCTGTTTTGAAGCCTTCTTGTGCGGAGTGTTGGCTTTTACTGAAATAAATAAACTTCAGGACTGAGAAGTGACACAGCATACACATACAATAATAACAAATAAATAATGGATATATTCCGACAGTATGCAGACTGATTGAGCCGTAATCAAAGAAGCTTCCTTTCAGCTCAGTTGTTCCATTGCCATGCAAAAACTCCTGACGGTTATTGCTTCTCTCACACTGAATCACATAAAATTCTTCCAGCGCTACACATGCAGAATGACACTCATTCTGTCTGGTCTCGCGGTGTGTGGCCTAATTTTTTTTCCTTTTTTTATACCAAATCGTATTCGCTCTCATGCCGCCTCGGGGGAGAGGAACCAAACTTATGTGAGACAGACACATGTGTAAACTTGGAGCTAAGTCCTGCCTGAAGTGTTGCCTGGTTTGCACGGAGCTAAAGAGGCTGAAGCAGGGAGGCACCGCAGGGGCTGCTGCGGCGCGTGGGAAGGAAAATACAGGTAACGTTGCCTGAAGGAAGAGTCTTTTATGCCATGGCCGAGTGGGAGCATGCAAGATTAACTCTACTATCTGCGCTTCCTCAGAGCAGCCATCAAGGCCCTTCTGTTGGGCAGCACGAGGAACAGCTGTTACTTCATCAAAGCCTACCGTTTCAGAATACCTAGGTGCTCCTGGGCGCATGTGGTGGAGGTGGGCGTATATCTGGTGCTTTCCTGAGTTTGCTCACATTCTTTGTTTTATTGGCAGCACGCTGCCTAGTATCACCATCTTCCAGCTGAAAGGAGGCTCACTCTTTTTGTTTTGAACTTTTTTGGAGTTTTGTGCCGAAGCCTCGCAGCTTTATTGTTTGGGCAGCGCAAAAAGTCAAGTGTTGTTTGAGTTGAATCAGAAAGCCTTCGCGAGGGAACCGGGAGACCGTGCGTCACGGCGTGCGTGGGTGTCTGAAGGTGCACTTGTGTGCGAGTGGGTTGATGTGTGGGCACGTATTCGCCAGTTCTTCCTTCGCTTTGAGTTATCCGTTGTTTCTGACCACCAAAGTGTCTTAGTCAGAAACTGCCTAAAGTTCCCAGCTGAAATGGAGAGCTGAGACAGACCTTCTGTTGGAGATCCTCTACAAGCCATAGTAATTTCTAATCGATGAGAAAATGTGATTAACTGTCAAGTGAATGCCTCTCACCAAAACCCAGGCTTTATGTTTTTAAGCACATAAACCAAGAGATATTATGTTTCCTGCGTGAACAGATTGCATTTCTCCATTGCCTCAGACAGATTTAGGCCCTTTATTGGTATTTAAATAGTAACGGCACACATCCATGGTAGTGAGGCGGCATTGGATGTATTTCAGGTATGCTAGTGTGAAGTGTGAATCATCAGCTCGCTGAGAGGTAAGGACAGGGACTTATCCCTCACAGCGGCATCTCTCAAATTCTGATTAACCCAAGGTCAGGTTAGCCAAACATTTGCATCAGCGCTGCAAAACCTCATCAATAATTCCATAGCGTGGCTTATCTGTCTGGGTATTCTATTATGCCAGCCTTTTCCTCAGATATCTTAATCTGATTGCCAGCGTTTGGTTTGGTTTTCTTCTTGTTCTGTCTCCACCTTGCCCGGTGGCTCATTACACAGTAAAATGAATGCAAATGATGATAGTTTAGGCATGAAAGTACATCCTTTCTTGTGATACCGAAAATTACTGCGGCTGAGCATTTTTCTATTTTCCTCAACTACAGTTTTAAGATCCGGACTTCGCAAATACCAGCACGTCGTGACACGGCCCACAGATTATTAAATGTTTTCTAACTTTTATTGACAACGGCCATTTCTCTACTAGATACCATCGCTGTCTAGATCTGCGCTGGTGTCGCTGCAACAAGTGAGGCTCCGCTCATCACACTTATGGGATTCAGGCTGGTCTTGGAAGCTGGATTAAAAAAACAAAAAAAAAAACAGGAGAATAAATTTGGCATGTTGTGAAAAACGGAGACGATTCATTGCACATCACATTTAACCAGGCAGTCTTGTTACTTTGGAGCAACGCAGAAAGATCAAACTCATAAATTTTGTCTCTTCTGGGACGGATGAAAAAACAAACAGCTAATTATAATCCAGCGCGCAGCTGCTGGTTTGTCTCCTTCCTCGTGCTCACTTTTCCCCTCCTCTTGTCCTGTCTGTCAATCTGTGCAACGTACAGGCCTAGTTTGCAGAACAAGGTTGCAAAGGTATCTAGTGTAGCCTATATTTTTAATAATGAGGGCCAAGTCAGCCTCAGCTGCAACCCAGTTCCTTTAACATCATCTCCCTCCTCTTTTCAGGGGTTTATTTAAATAAACACAACGCTGACATGCCCTCATCCATCTGATTTTGCTCTTATGATTTTGACTTTTAAATTTCATGGGTGAGGCTTGCGAGTCTTCGCTCTAGTCAGCCGAGTTCGCTGCCTGCGAGCGCTGATGGTGGCAGAAGAGGACGCGAAGCGCAAGAACCCTGCCATCCCCCGCTGTTGTACCTCGCTTTGAAAAGGTGTATGGGGAAAGTGGAAGCTGACATGTTGCTGTCACTGACATTAAGTGATGTCTTTGTAGATCAGCGCCGCAGTCACGCCTGTGTTGTGACCGCTCAGGTTTGAATGCTCAAACACCGGGATTGCTGACAAAAAGGCTATTCGAACATTGGCTCAACATAAGTCGCAGTTATAAAAAGCAGCATGGCATCGGGGCAAGAGAGGGAGCCCAAATCGAATCCTGTGCACAGCATAACCTTCTTTTTTTTCCCTTTTTGTGGATCCCTCTCTCCTGTGCCCATGCAGATTAACTGGACTGGTCTTGGCTATAGAGACAGATGACCTAAATATGATGGATGGGAAAAAAGAAATGAACACGTAGGTCCAGAAAATGAAATAACTAGAAACACCTCGGTTCATCTTAGTTCACTTATTTTGTCTTTCTTTTGAGGAATACATATCTAAAGAGAAATCTATTTTTAAAGTCTCTTTTAGTTTTTGAACCACGCGCAAACCCTTAATTTCCCGCACCGATCTCTGTACTTCTTGTTATGTGTTAAATATGAAATAAACATCACAGACCTTCCAAATTCTTCAGAAACTCTGTCTTTGATGCGTGCACACACACCCACCCACGCACGCACAGTGTCAGAAAGCAGAGCTCTGTTACAGCCTTTTCAAAATGCTGCTGATATTTCTTTCTGCAGACTGAACACAGCCCATTAAGTTCCATTAAATAAGCACAAAATCAAACGCCGTTCAGTGTTGTTTATATCTGCTCGCACTAATTAAATTGTGGAACGGTGGCATGAATTAAACAAAAATTTCCAAAAAGACATTAATGTTTAAATTAAGCAATTAAATAACACTGATTAAATTCGAGGTTTCTGAAGAAAAAAAAAACACAAAGAAACACCTTGGTTTAAGTTTGAAAAAGTTTCGGTCAAGGTTAAGGACAAAGAAACTGGAATATTCATTCTTACGCTGTGATGAGTGAAAAAAAATGTATTTGCTTCTATGGTACATATTCATTTTTGTAAAAGAGCATTTCTGAGCATTGCAGAACAACTGGCTCAGGCTTTAGCCTTGACATTTTCTAGAGTGATTAACTTTCTGGGCAAAGTGAGCGTACCTCTGCTGTCCCTAGATGTAAAAATCTATTAGCTATCCTTAGTTACACTGCGGCATCTGTGGCCTTGAAAGGGAGCTAGTGGGTAAAATGATGATCATGTCAGTGTATCTGCTCTTAAATAATGGGTTTGGGTTGTTGTAAGTAGTTACTAAAAAAGTAGAGAATAAATCCTGCCTGTTAAAGCCAAATGTTTCTTCCAGGAAACCAGTCAAGCAATACAACCATCAAATGTATGATAATGCTGGCAGCCCTTCAGATTTGTCTTTTGATCGTGTTAATCTGCAATTGGCAGGCTGTCAAGATGTTTGAGTGACGACAGCGGCGTATCTGGGGTAATGCAAGATGATTCAAGAGTCTCATCTATGATTTTCAGGACTGAACTAACTGTCGACCAGGCATAACATTATGACCACTGACAGGTGAATTGAATAACATTGACCATCTTGTGACAATATAATACAATGTTCTGGACCTGGCATTCATGTGGATGTTACTTAGACGTGTTGCACCCACCTAGACCAGACCAGGCACCCCCACCCCATAGCAATGACACAGGCACACACACAAAAACGGTTTAGGAACAACTCGAAACACATAAAGAACAGCGCAAGGTGATGACCTGGCCTCCAAATTCACTAGATCCCAAACTAATCAAGTATCAGTATCAGTATGGGATGATCCACAGAGGCCCCTACCCCCCCTACCCATAGGACCCAAAGGCCCCCACTAACAACATTCTGTTGCCAAAAACAACAGGACACCCTCAGAAGGCCCATGTCTATTCTCTGATGAGCCACAACTGGTTTGGAGGCACAACGGAGACCTACGCAAATTAGGACGGTGGTCATAATGTTATGCCTGATCGGTGTATATTCCTAATCAAAGTCAGTAAAAGTGATCCTGAAAGCGCGATCCCAATGGAAAAGCTGTCCGTGTTCATTTGTGCCGTCCACCACCCATGTCAATAAAAGAGCAAACCTTTTGGCCTCTGAAGCTCTTCTCATCCTCAGTCAGTCCAGCAAACTAAATTACGCCAAAGCGCTTTCTGTCGGCTTCAAGGCGAGAGGCCTGATTGCCTCATCACTGCCAGCTAGCACTCTGTGCCAAATTCAGCCCTTATCTGAAATACTTGCCAATCAATCATCGGCACAAACTTTCCCATCTGATGGATGCTGGAAACCCACAGAGCACATCCAGATGGTGTCAGAATTCAGAGCAGCTTCCCTGATCTCCATTTTAGGCAACGTGCTTCCTGTCGTAGACTTGCCATGTCTCTGTGCTGTCTAGAAGCCGCATTCTGCCATTCAGTCTAATGACTCTTCATGTGTCCAGGTCCTTTGAGGTGACCTTGCTCTTCCGCTAAGAGTTTTGATCTTTACTGGGAACATAATAACCTAGCTACATGCATCTTTTTGTCGTCAAAAGTTCTCTAAATGAAAGCAAGCTCCAAGGCAGATGGATGTTAAGACGGACAGAACAACTATGTGCAACTGTTTCCTCTGTGTGGGATGTTTGGCTCTGTGTGGTACAGGAGACGCATTTTGCATTAGACACCAGTCGTGTTAGAGCCGCTCCCTGTTTAGCATTGTAGCTAAGGGCCTCAGGGCAGGAAAAGAGCTACAACACACCTGAGCTTGGAATACACAAATAAAAATGCAGCCAAGCACATTCCCTTAACTTATGCATTGTTTATTCATAAAAAAAAAAAAAATAAATGCTCTGCCTGTCCGCTCTCTCCTTTTCAAAGCTTGTCAAGTCTGGTTAGGCAATGTGTCAGGAATGAATAGACAGAGGCCGATTAGTTTGCCTTCTCTCTTCCTCGCTGTTCCATGCCATCATCTGCTTGCCATTTCTAACATCTCCGATGGCAGATAGACTGCTCGCAGCATTTCCTGTCCTTGCCGGACTTCACACCCCTTTCCCACTCCGACACCATCTTTTGGCGGTCCGGTGCCAAGTGTGTTAACTGTCCAGAAAGTTCTGCCGGTGAAGTGAAGGGTGCAGGATGCATGGCCCAGTGGATTGTTGTAGGGTTTTACACTTTCGTCCCCTGTGAGCTAATTTAAGGTGAGATTTTCAGGAGTTGGATGGTTTACGAAAAACATTCTCTCAATTCAAACCCCTTTGCGGTTCTGTTTCTTTGTGTGGATTTGATTCTTAATCCTGTCATCTCTTGATAGGATTCTCAACACTGGTGATATTAATGAGAGGTCTCATTGTCAAACTGACATCACTTGGAGTTTAATAACGAGGTAGAGAACTTCAGAACAGGAACAGAAAAACAAAATTAGAAAAAAAGGAATGCAAGGTTCCAGTGTGTCTTTAAATGGTACTTAGTGCTTTTTTGACAAAGGATCCTGATAATACAAACACATGGCATTGCCAAGGACAATGAAACCTCAGCAGGAAGTTTGTTTTCGAGGCTTTGTTGTTGGATGCTGCATCTCAAGCCGTGACCCACGGAAACAAGAATTTTCAATGTGCCATCCAATCACATCTGAAGGCAAAAGCATTAAAAGGTGTTCAAAGGGCTACTCTCCGAGACGGTGTTAAAAGCCTGTCATTGTTGAAAGGGTAGGAACGCCATCATCTCTCAGATATGGATGGAACACCAAGCACCTTTGGACTTACTTGCTCTTACAAGCGTTTGTAGTGCCGTACATGTGAAAAGTGAAAATTAAACATTGCTTACTTGCTTCTGCTGATTGCTGCGTGGATTTAGAGTGCTTGTTGGAAACTCGCGCAAATGATATTAACACATTAACAAGTACACTGTGGGAATAATCTGTTAAGTACGTTGTCTTGCAAAAACAAGTTTAGAGCTGCTTTCGAGCCTCACTTGTTTGATGCAGTTGAAACCCGGATGCGTAACTCATTTTGTAACAACAACAGTTCCCTTTAGATCAATGGATTTTAATAAACACCTGCAAGGTCGTCTGGTAAACATGTTAACATGTATGTGTGTCAGGTTATAGCTGATTTGATTTGTTGGTTGTTTGCTATTGGAAACTATTTGGAAAAGGTCAGACACTTGCAGATACAAATACTGGGTAAGTGATTAAAAGAAACTCTATCACCATCTACTGCGGGCTAGCGTCAGCCAGACGGATCAACAAACTGTAATGCATTAGCCTGGAGGCTTTCTAACTTCCCTCATCACCGAAATGTTTGCTGATCTGGAGTCACTCTGTTTGGGAACCGCTTGTGCTCCTGCAAAGAGCTTCTTGGCCAAGCATGTCATTTAGGGGGGCTTTATGTGGTGATGGACAGAAGAGTAATAGCAATGAGGCCATACATGTCATCTGAGCATCGTGAAACAGCTTAGATTAGGACTTTGCAGTTGCGTACAGAGATATATTTTTTTCTCTGTTTGGGTTGAAACATGCCCCATGTTAAAATGGTGTGTTACAGACTTAAATTCTGGTAAGAACTGACTCTAGTAGTATTGCATAGTAGGAGAGCGCCAAAAATGAAACGCAACAAGTTGCAGTCTGAGGGCCTTTGTAAGCTTAGTGCAAAAAAGGCATTGTTTTTTTTAGACAGAGTTTTTTTTTGCTATCATTGCCAGAGATTGCCTTCACCCCTACAGCAAAACATGCTTGTAGCATCCCACGGGATGCAGATTTGTTGAACCACTGTGGTTCGGTCACAAGCACATTACTTGAAGCCTGAAGATCTGCCCTGCAAGATAGCATCATCTGGTGAGTGCTGGGACTTTCTTTGACAGATCAAGAAGTGAATAGAAGTTATAAGTGAGCCATGTGTTCAATTCCATGTAATAACCTTAGTTGTAGTCGCAGTAATTCCACAGTAATACTGCCCTCAAACAGAATTTGTTTAAGTAATGACAATATTACTGCTAGGCAGCTCCTCGCAGCAATCCAGCAAGGCTAACAGTTTATTAAGCTAAAAGCCGGGGAACTTATTGTAGGAAACACAAAGGCATAATGAAAGGATGAGGCAGTGGGGAATATTCCACAGACAAGGAATTATGACAAAAATTAAGATATATGACAATCCACCTCTGCCATTGCTGAAAATGTCTAACTCTTATTGTAACTTTTCACTTACTGGGTTGTTAAATCCACATGTTGAGGGTGTTCACGTGGAATTTTGAAAGAAACATAAACCCACTCCCACACTTAGCTCAAGATTTCAATCTTTACTAATGATGATAATTTCTTTTGCCAGCTCCTTGTCACACCAGAGTTCATAAATAATTTGAGTTTGATATCCTCAGGCAGATCCTGCAGGGATGGGATGCAGGATGGTTATAACCGAAACTGTCCAATCAGTCAATTTCCTGTCAGTGTCATGAGCCTAATGTTAACTGACCCATTCTGTGTGTATAGTTTTTTCTTGGTTTGGAGCCATGAATGCGTGCGAAAGCAACTGTGTTTGGCTATTTTATCACCACAGCCCTACGGACGTTGTAAAGCCGTGGTGGATTTGGTGTTATTTGCGTACAAAAAGTTGGATAATTTCAAGTAAATGCACATTCCTTCCAAAATGTTGGCACCGCAGTGACACTTTCTTCGAAGTGTAAGTCGGAAAAAGCAGAGGGATGTGTTCTCAGCAGTCAGCCCAGTGATGAGCAAGTCCGGTTTGCGCTGGCATGACCGCACGCTCTTCCACACACCACTTCTGGCGAAGCTAAAGCTCCCATTAACTGCGTTACTGAAGCATGAGAGCGCAGGTAGCCACATGCAGCACAGATATGCATTCGGCCCTTTGAGGAGAGCCCTGAAATCCCTGTCAAAAAGTCTCCGGGACCGCACGCTCAGCAAGTTCAACAAGACAGCCAGGTCAAAGATAATGAGCAGTGGGGGGGCTGCGCTCTCACCATCCTCCACAGCTTAATAGTTTCATTTACTGATCGATAAGTCAGTCAATTAGCCAAGTTGCTCGTGAATTACGGTGTGCTCATGTACACGGTAATGTGTTTGCCTGTCAAATACCATGTGGGCTTTGTCGCCCCAGTCACAAACACAAGGGTCACTTTAATTAAACATGGAAATTGCAACAGCTTCCGGCTCCCTCCTGTTGCTCTCCACCTCTCCTCATCTATGACGGTTTCCGTACTCGTTGAAATGCAAATAGGCTCCATCTAGATCATCTCTCTCTCTCTCTCTCTCTCTCTCTCTCTCTCTCTCTCTCTCTCTCGTTGAGTTCCTTCCCCACTGCTCTTTAAATTACAGTGTACTCAGCTCGGACGGGAAAAAAAAAAAAGTGTACTAGGCGCTGATAGGCTGCTAATGTTTCCTCATCAACTATCATTAATCACACTTTGAGAGCACTAACTCCCTGTTCAGACTTTGCGTTAACAGCCGACCCGGGCATTCCAGTTGCAGGTGTCTCTGTTTTGCGCCGTGTATGTGAATAAAGACCAACACCATTTGGGGTGCTTTAGAATATTACAAGTTTCTGTTTCTAATGGATCTCTACTGCTGTATGAGAGCCAGGAACAGCTGTATGTTGTGTGTGGGCGTCATGACACGATGGCATAGCTGTGAAGTCTCTCTCTGTCTCACCGAAAGCAGTCAGCTTAATAATGTTAGGTTGTTATTTATTACTTATCTCTGCACTGATGTTAGTTATTTTAGAGATCAGATAGAAAAAAACTTCAGTAAATAAAGACACTGGACGATACTGCAGAGATACGTCACTTACGTAACCACACACGGCTCCTTATACGTCAACATTTGGGCATTCTTGTTCAGGTTTAGTCATTATTTAGTTAGTCAACAGCAACAAGGACAGAACTTTTGAAAAGGCTCTCGTTACTAATGAACAGACATCACGAACGGGCCTTTTTCCTTTCCAGGTGATCATTTCCAGCAGTGATGTGTGTTTATTTCTGAATGAATGAGGGAAAACTACACTTGCTCAATAGCAACCCTGTTGAGTAGGTTCCTTAACGTGACCCGGGACTCGTTGTGTGTTCACACCTTCACAGGAATGTGGTCAAAGTCGTCCCAGACCACATCCAAACGCAGCCTAAGACTGGGTCGCTCAAATGCGTCCTAAATGTGTTCTGGGTCGGTGTGTTCACATTAAGCCGGCCACTTGCAATCAGATTCCCCAGGACGGACGTTAATGCGAGGTCCGAATGGGGCCTGGGTGATAAAGTTTAGCAGCTTCAGTGTACTTAAGGGTCGAGAGAGCTTAAGAAGTAATGCCCGACAGGCTGGGTAATGTTGATGTTTAACCCTTCGAGCTGCTCGTGATTATGCGTTCTCCTGAGACCACTAATTTCCTACATAACAGGTGGTGAAAGATGTTTTGTACACGTTTTTCTCTGAGGCATTCAATAATATGACACAATGTACACAACGGCTCAATGTAATGTAATCGCAGGTTCATAGAAGCATTGTGTTAGTCAGCAGAAAGCAGAGACACATGGAATCACCTCGCAGCATTAAAAACCCATCATCCTTATTGCTCCACGAACATTGCTTTCATTAAAGCTGCACGCAGAAGGGATTCGTTTGCTCGCTATCTTTTAATAACGCCATTCCTTCCATTTCTTGTGCGCGCTTTCGCCGCTCACCGCGCTGAGCTTCTTTGGTTCCATTAGTTCTGCAAAATAAGCAACACCCTAAAGATTTTCATTAAATGTCTAATTATTTCTCCCTTGTGGAATATTAGCGGGGACTCATATCGTGTTTGGTGTGATCGTAGCTTGTCATTACGCTGGCGCCGGGGCCGTGTGAGTGTGTGTGTTTGTGTGTGCTGGTTTTAATGTTGTTAAAAAAGAACGAGCGCGTGCAGTTGTACAAGTCCGTCATTGATTTGATCTATTTCTCCGAGGTCAAATAAATATCTGCTCTTGTTAGACCACAATGCAGAGTTTACACTCTGATTATGCAAACGACGTGAAAATCGCATTAATAATATTCATGAGATTGTGATGATTTCTGCAAATGCTCCTCTCTTGGGCGGCTATAGATGGAAAATTAAGTTGACCTTTGAGTCGGCTCAGTGTGCAACAGAACAGCGGCACCTCTTAATGGAAGTCAAGCACAATGCATTTTATTTACTGCTATTTATTTATTTATTTTATTGACATGGCATTTTGATTATATTCACTGCATCATTTTTATTTTGTGTTCGGCAGGATTCCCCCTTAGCTGGAGGGGTTGGCTCTATCCTAAAGGTTAGCTGAGTGGTCTTGTAGCTTAAATGTCATTGTCTGAGGACTTGACCGGGTCTATTATTGAATATCGATCAGTTTCAGCGTCCACCTTTGACAATCAGTGGCTCCTCTTTACCCACAGCTACTCAGCGATGCAGCGTCTCGAACATAAACTGCACTTCCTTTTATTGTACTTTTGATATATCCATTCCAATATTGTGCTTAATAATGTTTTAGTGCTTTAATTCTTTATTTGAAGGTCTAATGCGTCCCAGAGTCCCTCTTTCTGTCAGAGAGATAAAGCAGGCTATGCCATCTCTGCTGAAGACTTTCATTAGCTGGGTTTTGGGTGGACGTTTTTATGCTGTGCAGTTTTACCTCTCTTCCACCTTCTCTGCAGATAATGTAAAACCATAATCCTTTTTCTCTCTTTTACTTTTTTTTTTATTATTTGGCATGTAGCAAGTATCAGTCAAACTTTAAACCCTGGACCAGTTGTGAAGATCAGGAAAACTAAATCATTAATGCTTGGCAGTGGTTGGGGAGCTTAGCAGTGTCGGCCTCGAACATGATG
Source organism: Chelon labrosus (assembly GCF_963514085.1). Lineage (NCBI taxonomy): Eukaryota > Metazoa > Chordata > Actinopteri > Mugiliformes > Mugilidae > Chelon > Chelon labrosus. The sequence continues at coordinate 20,973,956 of NC_140353.1, forward strand.
GAGTCAGGTTAAATTCTCAGAGCTGAGCTTTTATTTTTTTTTTGTAGGCTTCCATTTCGTCTAAGGTTTAGTTGAGTCTTAGGCATCAGTCCAACAAATGATAAGGTAAGGTGGTTTGGGGATCTAAACGGTATACTGATGCGTTGTTTTTCTAAATCCTTAACTTGACAATGAAGGCGGCCTTTTCCACATTTTCTATGTAACAGACTAGATGTGTAGTCAGTTCTGCTGACAACTGATAATTGTATGATGTGTTGTGAATTCTGCATGTCCGACTGAGCCCAGCACTCCTGTGACTCATTGACTAAATCCAATCGTAAATCATTTGAATTCAAACAAGCCAAGCCTTCATAATGCTAAATGTTAATTCTGCATTAAGATCAGGATGGAGGTGTCATCCATATCGCCATCCATGTGTCAGCAAGTCCTTGCGTGGAGATGCGTTGCCGCTGCGCCGGTGACTTTTCAGTTTTCCCCTGTTTCTGGCTGGATCACTTCAGCATATTCCCATATTTTCCATCCGGTTAAATCACACGTTGACAGGCTCCTCTCCCGTTCAGCACAAAACCTGAGGTGTGGCAGTAATTTTTACACATCCTCCCCTGAATCATCTCTGGCATCTGCAATCTTATTTTACAGCGGCTGTCGGTCCGTTTTATTAATAGCTTTGTGCGCCTGGAGTTTGCATATAGCCCTGTGGTCGTTAAATATAGTCCTTGCTTCTTTAATCAACATCAGCCACAGAGGGGGGTACTTGAAGGAGGCATTTATGCGTCAAACGCAAATGACTTCATGTGGAATCAATTCTCCCTTTTCAAACATAATTGCACCTGCAACATGAAAATAGAGGAGTATTATAAAATTACGGATTCATTCAGCAACTCGCAACTGGCCGCAGTCTTGTTTGATATCATTGATGTGAAAAGTGATTGACTAATACACTGATCTGCTTAGAAGCACTGTCTGAACAACATGTTGGCAAATGTAGGATGACGTGTTAAAAAGGCTTAAGACGACTGGTATTTTCCAACATCTGATTTTCCTTCTTCTTTCTCGCAAATTACATAACCAGAGAGAAGTAAATCATCATGACTGAAGCTTTTCTTCTGGTGGAAGGCAGCAGGCACACCTTCTATGTATCTTGTCTGTCAGTCAAAAAGAAGTTGCAGCATTTACATGGACACTAGTATTCAGTCAACAATCTGAACAATAGCCCCATCAGAATAAAAATGCCTCATGTGAAAAAAAAAACAAAAAAAAATGGCCCTATCTGAAGGAATTCTTTATCAGACTGAGAGGAGTGGCGTAGACTTGAGTCTTATAACCACATAAACTCAGTTATACAATCAGATCATTTATCTCCAGGTGCACTAAATGCATTCTTTCCACACATGATTGCTCCACATGGGCTAAACGTAAGGTAACATAACAAGTTCCCAAGAGGGACAGATCCATGGAGAGAGCAATACAAGTTCTTTCAAACAAGTTTTTGAAGAGATGAACTGGAATTGAAGCCAAAGGTAAAGCTGGAACTGCTGCGCGCTGTTGAAAATGTGCATCCGTCGTGGTCCGTCTTGCTCTTCTTCTATTGAAGAATTCAGTGTAGCCAGTAAAGCTAGCAAATTCTGCCTCTTCTGTTATATTTCTGGCAGATTTAATGCCCACAGCAGGCAGAACCGCTTTGCGCACGTTATATTCCGATCAGCGTTGAGGGCCGTGTAAATTCATATTCACTAACAAGACCTCGGTCGGTACAAAGAAGTTTATTTTTTTCTCCAGGTTAAGGCGAGGGAAAGGGGATGGGATGAGAGGGGGTCGAGGGGTTGGAGGGATGAATAAAGATGTAGAGACTGATGGTGGGGAGGGAGCGAGATTCAGGGTGGGGGCATATCTTTGGAAGCTTTGGCTCCGTGTCTCCCCAGTTCCTGCAATGAGATTGTGAAGAAGAAGGAAGAACACTGCTCGTTAAGTTGGAATCTCTAATCAGAGTGACTTAAAGTACACGTCACCTGTCAGTAATGCAACATCTGTAATTCTGGACTGCCAGACTATCAGGGTTCATTTCTGCAGTAAAGACATCAAGAGATGCTATAAACTTGTTTTCATCGGATGTAAATGAATCTCCTCCCTTGCAGCAATCAGGTCACGCAAGCCTTCAGAGACATCTGCAGGTTAAAATGAGATAACAAACCCTGCCCCCAAAACACTACAGACTAGTAGTACTAATAGAAACAGAGCTGAAATGGAGTGGAATATATTTGTTATTGCCAACTAGTAGTTGTCTAGACTTGAATATTTAATATAGACGTTCAGATTTAATTTGTTGAAAACATCCTCTCATACCGTATATAAAACTGAGGGGGAATTTATTTTGACAAAATTGGCACATTATATCATCATTCTGAAGTACACAGGGGGTCTGATGATGGACATAATAAGGATATTCAATGAACATGTGTATTTGCTAGAGGCCTCCAGCAGAGACATTTAACTGCCTTCTCACCAACTAATTTTCAAATAGATCTGTTGCTGTCAGTTTGATTCTTTGCTTAAATTGTTCATTCACAGTAAACACTTGTTCTTCTCTGTGGTGATGCGAGGAGAGGCGGGAAGTTAAACCCATCCCAGCATGCATTTGACAGCTGCAGCAGTCTACCCATTGTCACCAAGTACACTGTCAATTCATAGTCTATATCCCAATCCAAGTGACAGGAAGTGTTATTTATCCTATAGACAAAGCGCTGGGAGCTGTCTTGGTTCTGAGCCACACATTTCCCTTGAGTCTGCAGATACACCCATCAGGCATAACATTATGACCACATTCCTAATATTGTGTAGGTCTCCCTTGTGCCTCCAAAACAGTTGTGACTCTGGACGTGGGCCTTCTGAGGGTGTCCTGTGGTGTTTGGCACCAGAATGTTGTTAGTGGGGACCTTTGGGTCCTATGGGTTGAGGGGAGGGGCCTCTGTGGATCATCCCACAGATACTTGATCAGTTTGGGATCTAGTGAATTTGGAGGCCAGGTCAACACCTTCTGCTGTTCTTCATGTTTTTTTGAGTTGCTCCTAAAGCGTTTGTGTGTGTGTGTGTGTGTGTGTGTGTGTGTGTGTGTGTGTCTGTGTCAGGCTGCATCCTGCTGGGGATGGCTGCTGCTATCAAGGAGTGTTATTGCTATGGGGCGGGGGTGCCTGGTCTGGTCTAGGTGGGTGCTACATGTCTAAGTAACATCCACATGAATGACAGGTCCAAAAGTTTCCCAGCAGAACATTGAATTGTCACAAGATGGTCAATGTTATTTGCGTCTCCTGTCTGTGGTTTTAATGTTGTGGCTGATCAGTGTATACAGTAGCAGAATAAAAAAAATAGTAGGAAAAGTTGCTGTTATAATTTTTATTTCCCAACTGCGTCTGCAATGAATTTTATTTTACAGAAAATGGCTGCAACTATTAGCATTGTAAAGTCATTGATAAATGAATTGACAAATACTCACTATCAACTATTGTGACAGTTGTGAAATGAATCAACTGAATACCCACAAGAATGCCAATCAATGTCTGATTTCAGCTTCTTAGATCTGAGGATCTGCTGTTTCTACTGGTTACATGCATTAAACTGAATATTTTTCAGCACTGAGCGAGAGATTACGGTCTTTCTTTGCTGAGATTAGTGTCACACACGTGCGTAAACAATTATGTGTCATGAAAGAGGGAACGACTGAGCTGGTGAAGTAGGGCTTGAACAAGCAATTGTTTGTGTTAAAGAGTGTAGGGCCCATTAACAAAGATGTTGTTTACTATATTCTGCCATCAATTAACAAAGGTAGCGTTGAGTGTGATTTAACTTCAGTAGCTTGGGCAGCATCGTAATTGGAAATAAACCTGCATTGTTTATATGCACTTTAAAATGTTCATGGAAATCATTTTATAGGTTCACGAGTGCTTACAATGTTTAGGTGAGCTGGAAAACAGTATTCTCTATTTGTTCAGTCCAAACAAGAATATGACAAGATTCACTGTAATGATTCTGGATGCTGGAGGACTTTAAAAAAAAAACAAAAAAAACATAGACAGAGAGAGTAGAATATTTTTAATATACTTTTCTGCCTTTCTGTTGGAGCTCTCCTCTCATATAGCAGTAACTTTAAAGCCATTAATAGGTAGTCATAGTTTAGTTCTTGAATTCTCGATTATAAATGTTTTCAGCTCATGAGATGGAAAGGAAGGGTATCAGAAGCCAAACTACACACAGGCACACGCTGATTATGACCCCTTTTATAACCCGCAGACCCTAATTCCTCCTCAAGCGGCTGCTGAAAGCTATCGGGTCAAAAATAGGCCAATCTTTGCGAGCATCAGTCTGTGGTGGAGAAACTTAATTTGGTGCAGCTCTAAATGTGCCCTTCAGGACAGAGCAAGAATCACGGAGAAAATGAGACAGATGGCATGAAAGCAGAAAATTGCCTGTGAGATAAAGAAAATATGAGGAGGGGAAGAAAGGGAACAAGGAGGAGAAGGAGTCGCTGTTAAAGCACGAGAGCAGAAACAAGGAGGTGAAAATAGGGAGTGGCGTTCCTTTGCTGTTATTTACTCCAGCGCACTCCAAACCGAACAAGTCTTTCCTCATCAAGCCATCTGCCGTAATGTGTTCCCCCGCCTCGCCTTTTTGTTCTCAAATAATGCTCCGTTCTGCATACACACCGGAAATAAAAGGGACAGGGTTGTAATGACAAAACAATGCTGCCAGAATGCCAAACAGGGAGTCGCCGAGCTTGGGCCGCCACGTGAAAAATGTTTGGCATTCCAGAGCTTCTCACCAAGTCTCCTTGCCGTGATTTGGTGACACCGTTACGAGCGAGGCGAACACGCACCCAGGTTCTCCCTGATTAGGACGTCTGCCCTACCCCCAGGCGCACAGAGGCCGCGACAGCCAAGAGGAAGATCTTGTAAACAAGTCTGCTTTTTCCAACTTACTGCTTCACTGGTTCCCGATGAGGCAAAGCGTGAGGCTCACAATTCCTTGCATGCACAGCAAAGACCAATGAGATGGACTGTACATCAGAGGACGGTGTACTGAAATTTGGATAGCCTTATTAGCAGTGTATTTGTCAAACAGAATTTTTTTTGGAAAAGCAGAATTCTTTATTTCTTCTTTTACTTTTTGCTATCTTGGCAATTGAAAAAATTCAATAGATTGCTGTGGAGCTTTGCTTGGCCTCTCAAACGGCTGGACTCGAATGGGGATTAAAACATGTGCTTCCAACAAAATAATAATCACAGAAGAATAAGACCTGGCTTTGACCGATTTTCAATTATCCATTGCCTGGAGCTGGAGCACGTTGCAGTATTGGATATGTCATTTTAACAAGCGCGAGCTGAACTGCTCAAGCCCTCTAATGCTGCGTTCATTGCATGCTTTGTATTCCGTAAATACACGCCGCTGACTGGGGACACTGTCAAAAGGTAATAACAAGCAGCGAGCGAGTTTCTCAAACTCTGATATCTGCCACCTGAGTAGCAAATTCAGCGAGCGTGACAATACAAGCAGCTAATCCTCATGTCAGTAGTTTGTGGTGTTCATTATTTTAAGTAGTTAATAATTAAATGTAATGGAAGTTAGTTTCACATGAATATAGCACAACACTGGGGTAATTATACAGTCGCAGCTACGTTAAATTATGGACAAAGGCAGTCTACCTTTCCAGAGAGGACATGCTTCAGTAACTCTTTAGGTTCACACCACATTACAATACTTTAACACATTGCTGCACTTCACAAGTTTATTAAAGGGAGGGCTAATCAAAATCTAACGTGTTTGTGGCCTATAAACCATTTCATTTTCTTCAGTTTATTTTCAACTTCCAAGCTATGGCTTTAGATCAAAATAGCTCTGGATGCAGCTGGACAGACCTCTCACCAATCAGTGCAACAAAACTTGCGATGTAGCCATGAAAGTGTCTCAACGGCGCTCCATAAACAGTTGTGACTGGGCAAGCCCAGGTGGACATCTGTTTGGACATGAGGGAGGCCAGGAATTCTGCCAGAGCAAATGGGGTAAGCTCTAAGATCTGTCTTTTCTTTTTTTATGTGTGTATACAAGTGTATGAGGCCACCAGAGGTATTGCTGGTTGTTGGCTGTAGTGCACCAAGAAGTGACCCAACAAAAGCAAAGATTACCAGAAAGTTAATGTGGATGCATAAATGCAGAGTTTACATTAGGAAAAAGTGGTTCCTTAAGAGGCTGTTGATCATAATCGTAGCAAGCCATTGTTATCTTTCATTTTCTGAATTTGCTTAAGAATAAAAAATGATGTGAAAACCGATAGTGACACAGCAATGAACATTTAAAGTTAGCAAACTTAAGCAATGGCTTCCATTGCCACCATGAACTGATCACACCAGAACACGTAAGTGAAGTAAAATTTGTATTGCTTATGATTTCAACATTCATTCATTCATTCATTCATTCATCTTCTATACCCCCTTATTCCTGTTAAGGGTCGTGGGGGTCTGCTGGAGCCTATCCCAGCTGTCATCGGGCAAGAGGCAGGGGTACCATCACAGGGCTAACACAGAGAGACAGACAACCATTCACACTCACACTCAGACCTACGGCCAATTTAGAATCACCAATTAATGATTTCAACATTCCTTATATATATATATATTTTTTTTTTATTATTATTTTTTTTTTTAAGAAGAAGAAAGACTCGGTCTCTGTCTTTACCTGCTTTAACCTCGAAAAATAAATGTTTTGATGGTTGGTTAGAAGAGGGATTTTTAGCTTAGGGCCTTTGCACGTCTTGATAGTGTCTCACCACTTGAGACAGAAGTGATCCAAAGTCAAAACACCCATCTCACCTCCATTAAATGCTGTTCACTTGCTAGGCACTCACTGTAAACACACAACTTCAGAAAATGTTAATCTTTCTTTAAAGGAGATCTTAGCAACAATCAAACTGATTTCTCCACTTATGTGTATTTATGTAATTTTCCCCCCTTACTGCTGTAGAGGCAAACAATCCAAACAAACATGTAGACACAAAAGAAGAAAAGCTCGCCGTAGCATAAACTCGGGCAAGACTAATTAATTCTTTGTGCTAATGAAGTCCAGAGACAGCTGGAAATGGCAGCACATACGGTTTTAGACACTAAACACTCTGTTTAATCACTCCTCCTCTTCTTCCACATGTTTAACCCATCTTGTCTCCCTCAGCAAGAAGGTTAAATGGCTCCTTGTTAATTGGTCATGTGTCCGCGTTCCACTATTTTCCCATCCATCCACTGCTACACCTTTGGGAAATTGGGTCATTAACCAGGGCTGGTGGCTCCTCCTCCATGTACGGCTTTTGTTTCGGCCCTACTACACAGATAATAGCAGATTATCAATTTGTTGTTGTCACCGGCTGCGAAACAAACGCTACCGCAAACTGGGGCAGTTCCAGTGTCTCCCACCAGTTATCTGTTTTTCACCATACCGTAGGTACATCACAGGTATCAGTTAGCCAATTGTCGGCTGTTTCGAGTCATAGCTTTCGCTCAGCATCGTCAGCTTTTCCAAAGATTCTGAGGAGACTCTTTTTTTTCTTTTTTTTTTTTTTATCCCGCTGCAGAGTGTGGATTTGTCAGCATTAATTCTGTAATTAAGCTCATAATGGATCATCTTAATTGCAACATATTTTTAATGAATGACCAAATGGAGAAGGCTATCTTTTGCGTGACAATACTTAAAGCCTAATTAGTTTCAACATGGTGCAAATTGACATGCTGCCTAGCATCACGCGCTTTAACAGGATACGGTAGGGCTATTATCGCCATCCCCCAGAATAAATATCATAATGAATGTACTCTGTCTGAGGCAGAAATGACTTGTGATAGGTATAACTGTGACTGTGGGGAAAGCAGCTGAAAAACTGAAACTGTATGGAGGTCCTAGATCAAAGCTCCAGCCTGTTGCTGCACCTTCAAAGGCAGTCATTATATCCCAGTCAGTAAAACTGTGGCATTTTTTTGTGATTACATAGACATTGCGCACACCCCTGCCACTCTCTCTTTCTTTCATGATATTCTTTTCCTTTAATCTTTTTTTCCCTCTGAGTTAATCATCGCACGGCTGATGGCTTTTTGAAACGGGATGAGGAGAGGGTGCAGGACAGGACCCAGGCACGGGATGACCCCTTTATCAGCAGTGAACAGGCTGTGACTGGGCCCAAGTTCTCGACTAAATGATTTCCCTGGAGAGTTGTGGTTCTGGCACTGAGTCAGACTGCGCCTGCTGTCACACACAGATGTATGGAGGTTACCCGACCCTTCTGCTGGCTGTGCAGGAGACTCGGGCCGTGGGAAGATGATGCATATTTTATCACTAAGGGCTTCACGCTGTCTGTGAAGAATTATTCAGAAGCAGAATTACGCTGCGCCGTAACCGCGAACAGGCCATTGCTAGTGTCTGAGCAGATTCGAAATAGTTCCCCCCACACTTCTTTTATTCATTTTTTTTCTCCACATCAGACTGTGACACTTTTGAGTCCTTGGGGACTTATGGAACTTTCCCAGCTGAGAATGAAGGACAGCCTGGTTGCAGTGTCAAATGTAGTTTTTCAAAAAATAAGGGAGTATTTTAGAGGATACACAAAGCAGAAAAAAAAATGGCACAGACAAAAAGTGAAAAGCCGACCAGAAAGCAACTACTGTGGCATATCTGGTTAAAGTTCAAAAGGTTTGTACTACTAATAAATAGCTTTTTGTTGCTCTCTCCTGCTATAACAAAGTAGTGAATCACTCTGTACCATTTCAAATAGGCTTTTACATTTGTTACTCTTAATGCCAGCGTCTGGCTTTTGATTCAGGCAAACAATGCCCTGCTTTTATTTAAAAATTTCCGTCAGCAGCTCAAACGCTAACAAATTTAAATCCACGCCGAAGTACCGTGGCTATGAAAATGTTGGTTCACCAGTGTGTATGTCATTTAGCACCGCAATAACCCAAGCTTCTCTCATTATTTTTCCACCAAACTGCTTCTTCTGTTTCTTGAGGAGTTGGTGAAATCCCTCTAAGGCGGTGAGTTTCTCATTCCACTGCTCGTTACAAGGCGGCGGCGTGCTTTCTGTCTTATATCCGGTTGATTTCCATACATTAAGCGGAGACAGAATATGTCTTCAATCCACTTTGCCAGGCTGTAGACTTTATTTCAGTGTCAGAACCACTATTCCAGAAATAATGACCAATTCGATGCTTTGCATGGAGAGCAGGACAACGTTTTCGGAAGGAAATTTGCGCGTTTTTTTACGGGGAGATGTGAAAGCACCACTTACATAACCACCACTTTGATTCTAAGCTTAGAGGACTCATAGCGCACCGACGTTGCTTTTCCCAACACTTCGTTTATTCTCCGGCAAGAAGCGGAAAGAAATCCGTGCCTCTGAATAGTCGTGCTTCAGAACCGCGCTTAATGAGAGTCGAGATGGAAGGTTTACATTTGGTAATTGGTGTTGCTGCCAGTCCTGAAAAACGTTGCTCTCATTAGGGGAAAAGCATTATGGGATAAATATGGCAACTTAAAAATGTAGGATTATTGATTAAAATGTCCCCAGTGCTTTGTTTGATTTCACACCATGGAAATGAAACCAATACCATTAGGACTGACAGATACAAGCAATGATCAAACCATTTATTACGACAGGATTTCTGTATACTTTGCATGAAAATCCAAGATGGTTCCTGCTGCTATTTTACTGTATTTCAACTCTCATCAACATTCAACTTCTCAAGTAAGCTTTAGCCAGCCAAAAGAGCAAAGTTACATGTTACAATATACACACATCAGGCATAACATTATGACCACTGACAGGTGAAGTGAATAACATTGACCATGTTGTGAAAATTCAATGTTCTGCTGGGAAACTTTTGGACCCGGCATTCATGTGGATGTTACTTAGACATGTAGCACCCACCTAGACCAGACCACAGTTGACTTCTCTAACACAGGCTATTGCACAACACTGGTCTAATTTGCCTCACTTTTACCAATCATCTAAATCTAACTTTTTTTTCTAGTCTAAAAGCGTTTATTCATGTAAGATTCTGAGTAGTGCTTAACATAAATTCAAAAGAGAAGGTATGCAACAGGGAAAAAAATGTGAAATTGCTTTTTCTGCTTTAGAGAAGAGAATCTGGAAGATATGGTGGCATGGGAAAAAAGAATCAAGTCCAGATAAAACTTTTTCAGTAATATCCCAAAACCACCTGTGTCGCTTCCATCCCATGTCACCATGTGTACACGCTTGCAAAGCCAGTGACGAACAAGCCTTCAGGTCTTAACTTCGTCTTCTTCTCACCACAGCAGCTGTTAGCGGACGCAAAACTACCGACAAACATTCTGAATCTAAAGCTACACATGCTTACTACTGCTCTGGCTTCTTTCCACTATTCATCTCAAGGCTGCAGACTCAAAATCCATCACAGGATTTGACACTGAAGTCGAGCTGAGACGTGACGGACTGTCTGGGTTTGATTTTAATACGGAGAGGTTAATGTAAGGGGCGGTTGTTTCCTGAGGCGAGCCGCAGCCATTTATATTTATTAACGCTAATTGTTGAGTGTAAGTCGAGGGTGGAACGTGATTTGCTTTCATTCTGGGATGGGTTGCTGTAAGTAAGTTGTTTGGTTTTCTGCCTCCGGAGCCTGAGAACTCTGAATTATTGCACAACTGACTTAAAAAGTATTGTCAATTTCTAAGGCCCAGTGGAAGTGAAACATCAGGCAGTTTGCACAAGTTGTATCCTCTGAAAAATCATCAGCAAAATCGAAGAATTAAACCTTCTGCCTCCGTGTTTGCAAATGACTTGCTGTGCTATCATCAGCTCATGGGTGGTTAGTTTTTATCACCTCTTCACAAAGCAGTTATATGCAGAATAGACAGAATCTACTCCGGAGCTCCTAATGCCTTTGAACAACAGTTCCTCTATAATATTAGGAGGAAGTTTCCTCCTCTGCACTTGACTTAGATGGAAGTGGTTTTCGTGCCAGAGTGGGAGTAGGTGCTGCTGTAAGATCACTCTCCTCACTCCCTCAGTGATGTTACCAAAGGCAGTCAGGTGGATGAGATGGGCACACAGAGATGTGAGATTACCCACCATAGGCAGGCAGCGGCATCATAAAGGACAGACGTTGTCCAATTCTAAATGACAAGACAGCACAACTCCATTATATGACAAGGTCAGATACAGGGCGGCAAAGAGAGGGAAAAGACCGTATAGCAAATGGATTCTCCGAATTGTAGATAAGACCGTGAGTGCTGTGCAACCGCCTACATGACTGTATTACTTTTATATCCCAACAGGCTGTTGTGTAGCTGCAGATGCTGTGGCTCCAGTCGGTTATTCCAGCCCGTATGAGTCGAGCACAGCATCAAGGGTACCAGTTGAAGTTGTAGGAACCGTATCTTTAAAATAAAATAATTGACCAAAAAGAGGAAAAGTTCTAAACAGTCCTCTCTGCTGACTGTTTAATTACTGGTGATAGGGTTGAAGTGGGAAAGCTGACGTTGCTCAGTAGAAATGGATCTAAGCATGTGGTGATGCAAACAGCTACTGAAGATTCTGCAAAAAAATAAAAATAAATCACTCTATGTGAAGGAATGGGGAGACTGTGACCTCCACCAGACGATTACATGAAGCAAACGTTCCATTTCTATGATGTTGTTTTACACGGATTCCCACCATTTCAAGTTTGAGTGGTGCTCTTTAATTATGCCCTCTTCTTCTGCTCTTTAATGGCACCCAACTGGATAATTAGCCCCACCAACTGTTTATCTTAATGAACCACCTCCTAATATTAATTAGAAATTTGCACCAAGCTTCCGTGGAAACCTGGCTAGTGTTTAGTGCCATCTGTGATTTAATCACTGCTTTCGTTTCCCCACGACATTCACACATTACTTGATGACTTTCTACATTAGTTCATGTTGAGATTCAAATCATGTTGTACCATGTGTAGCGGTTACGGAACTACTTTCTCCTGTGGCTTTTGTTGTCCATTTGCTGTCACCATTAATGGATCCATAAAAGACTAACAGCTAGTACTAACTAAATCCCTGCCTTAGGGTTTTTTTAAAGACACTGAGTGTGTGAAGGTTCCAATAACTCAGCAGGACATATGGTGATATTCAGCTACTTGCACCAATCCTGATACTAGTATCGGTTGAATACTTGTGCATGTTGCAAGCTCAGATACAACTACACCCGATACCACTTTCCAGCAATTCCCAGCAACACTGACAGCGCTGTGCAGGTAAACAGTGACAGGTGGTGGTAAACCACCTCCAAGCTGGTTTTTAAACCGTCAATAAACCTCAAAGAGGAAGAGAGTAGGTGGTGAAAGAGCCAGGTCAGCCGGCTAAGGTCAACCAGCTCATATAAACACTCCAGAAAGATGTGCTGATGAGACCACAGTCTCTCACCGATCAGTAGCAGGCTCTGAGAATATTTGAGTCCAAATATGAGCTCCTCGCTGCTGCCCAGAGGATACTTCTGGAAGAGACGCTGTCTGTTCTGGCTCCGTTTGAGGAGTTTACCAGAGAAGTGAGTGCCTGTGATCCAAAGAAAAAGACAAGACATGGAAATAATGATGGCAACCTTTGCTGCAGATTAAAAAAAAAAAAAAAAAAAAACATTTCACTGATCCGAAGAAAAAAGAAACAACACATAGTCTACTGTGTGTGTGTCACTATGACCAACCTAAAACCTTTTATTCTTTCCATTTGAAGTTGATTCATTTGGACAGTTTCAGACGACTTAAACGACTTTACTGGCTTAAATAAACAGTTTTATTATGCAAAGATAGATTATTAGTACTCATACACCCATCAGTCATAACATTATGACCACCTTCCTAGTATTGTGTAGGTCTCCTTTGTTCCTCCAGAACAGTTGTGACTCATCAGAGAATGGACATGGGCCTTCCGAGGGTGTCCTGTCGTGTCTGGCAACCGAATGTTGTTAGTGGGGGCCTTTGGGTCCTGTGGGTTGTGTGTGTGTCTGTGTCAGGCTGCATCCTGCTGGGGATGGCTGCTGCCATCAAGGAGTGTCATTGCTATGGGGTGAGGGTGCCTGGTCTGGTCTAGGTGGGTGCTACATGTCTAAGTAACATCCACATGAATGCCAGGTCCAAAAGTTTCCCAGCAGAACACTGAATTGTCACAAGATGGTCAGTGTTATTTACTTCTCCTGTTGGTGGTTTTAATGTTGTGGCTGATCAGTGTATACTCTAAGTGCCCAGTATTGGCAAAAAAGTACTGTTACTTGGCCTGACAAAAACAAGTACAAGTGTATCCTCAGTGGTAATACTTCCCTTTACTATAGAAAGCTAGTTAGCCATCAGTTACTAGCTGCATGATGCAAAGCAACAGACATCATAACCAATGAGCTACAGGGCTATAATAGGTTCCACCCAATAACACATCCGAGGTGTTGACAAAGCAACCCCTCCTCTCAGATATCAGTCCACTGCTGCCCAGGAAAATGTAGTTCATATTTATTTACACATAAAGTGAGGAGAATTCAGATTTCAGTTCCATTTAAATGTCACTTTCCTTATATTTGCTGCATGTCTTCCAATCGTAAGTGAGGTGAAAGTCAAGAGATGAAATCAATAAGGCATCATCACTCTGACAGATTCATAAGTTTAGTGAAAGAACGGGCAATTTGCCATGATGCTCGTGGAGTGTAATAGACGAGGACATTGCTTATATTAAATTGGTCACTCAAAAAATAGTTTTCCACAATGATAAATGTTATATGCTCGTCTGCCAAGCAAACTGACACGGTTCACCCCCGTTCCTGAACCTTAAAATATGCATCCACATCTTTATATTTCAGTCAGGAGGACATTTTCATGTGCAACTCAGCTGCAGTTTTCATTTCCTGTCATAAATGGCAGCCTTGTATTTGTGGCTGAGCAACAGGCAAAGATTACTAGGCCAAAAATAATGAGAGGCTTTTGCCACCTGTCAGATGTGTGCCGTACAGACGTCCACAGGAGAAAAGAAGCATTTGTCGTCCGTCGCAGGGCCCGCCTGTCAGCTAGCATTTGGACCTAATGTGACGTGCCACCTCAGGCTTTCTCTCACCCAAATGTGGCCAGGCTTGTTCTTTTATAGTCTCACCTGAAGCCAAAGCCACCTATTAGAACCAAATGATATTTTATAAGTGACTGATTCATGTTCTTGAGTGGTTTGTGCAGATGCTAATCAGCCTGGTGACACGGAAAGAGGGACCATGGGTCTCTGAGACCTGCTGTCTCCGTTGCTCCGAGGAATCAGTCAGTGTGAGTCATCCTCCTTTCCCATTGCTGACTGAACAGGGGCAATAAATCTCCAAATAGTCCTCGACGTCAGCTCCAGCTGTGAGCCTTGGTCCACTTGTTTTGCATTTGGGTTCAAATGATGGTGAAAAAGGGGACTGTGAAGCAGAAGTGGAAGTCAGCTGGGCAACGTGAACTTAGATTAACACCGACTTGAATCGTTTGTTCAACTTATTGTTCATGTATTGTTTGTAATAACATTGCACTCATCAAAGTAATAGCTGAGGTCGGAGAACAAAGAAACGTTGCCTGAGAGAATCAGGCTTGAGAGCTGTTTGCAGGCCATCCTCATTTAAAATGTGAATAGTACCTGAGGGGGTTTAGAGGATGTCTAAGGTTGAGAAGTTACTGCATTTGGCAGCATTACAGTTTAATTTTTTTTTTTCATATATTTTTTTACAGCGATATAAAGAAACCTAGTTTCATTATAGTACTTTTTACGTAACTTTTTCTTTTAAAGTTAAGTATTTAACAAGTTAAGTATTCAGCAAGAGAGGAGCCGGGGATAAGAAAAATGGAACGGGTCAATTGACCATATACGTAAAGACATTGCCTAAGCACCATCAGCTAAAACAGCAGTCTCATTAAAGGGAGAATGTTGTAAGTCCTCACCCATTCACCCCCTTTTCTTACTAAAACCCTTTAAGAGCTTGTTCATCAGACTTTTGGAGGTAAGTGTGCGGCACATAGCGATTTAACGAGTATGTTTGTGTGCCATTATGGAAAACGGAAAAGGTAAAAAACTAGAACCTACTCTTTTGTTATGTAATGCCTTTCTTCTGTTGCTGTTGTTGTTGTTGTTGACCATTGTCCAGTTAATGGTGCTGCGTCGTTGTCTGGTCCTGAAACATTCCACTGTGAACTATTATTTGAATGCATCATGATTTGCATCGTGCATCATGTTCTGATGCTCAGTCAAGTTGCATGGTAACACTTCTATTATTCCTCCACTCTTTCTCTTATGTGTATTATATGGCGGTTGTATAAAAATGCACTCAATATTATCTTTGTGAATGGCTTGACCCGGTGGCATTCCACTGTTGTTTATGATGAATATGGTGTCTAATAGGATCTAATAGATAGACCAGCGATGCTGGTGCGTGTTTGTGGGGCTCTGTGCGCTAATTGGATCAGGGCACAGTGATGACTGTGGTGACAGCAGATGGAATCCACCGTACTCGCATTCATGCTAAATTTGTGCAATACAGAGCATCAAGCAGACACTCAGCCATTAACCATTCTGAGAAATAATTCACAACGGATAGTGGAGGCTGCTACGTCTAAAAGAGAGAGAAACAACAATGTTGTCTGAGTCAAAAACGCTGCTGTTTTTGCAGCATCTTGTGAGACATAGAGGCAGGGAGAGGCACGGAGCCAAGCGACGACCCCACCACCTGGAGCTGCAACACTCAATTAGACTGACATCTGTCAGGGAAATACTCAATCGAAGATAATTCAACATGAGATACGGACAAGTGGGAAGCTCAATGAACATATTGCGGTGGTGTTCAGCCCTGATAAAGATGCAGGAGTAATTAGATTGTTTGATGTGTCTAACCAGCATCCCAATCCACCGTGTCAAAGGTTACAAAGTTGGTCTAGCTCATTACAAACTTTATTTCGGCAGAAATGTTTTCTAAACCACGCTGACACATTTTACTGGTTTGGAAAAAAAACCTGCAAACATATTGTCTAATTGTGTAGCATTTTCCAAGCACATGATTGTGGAGTCCTTTGGGAGAACAAAGCAACAATAATGCAAACTATGAGTGCTCTTCAGTCTGTGCTGATCAATAGTTCATTCATGAGTTTATTGCTTAACTGCACTGTCTCACAGAAGTTATACTTCCATTCCAGTATTATCGCGGCATCATAAAAACTAACAAACTAGCTTGTTTCTCAGGGATTTATTGCCGCGAGCAACTACACGAACAGATTCCTATCCGGCGCCGTCTCCAGAGACGGTGAAATGAAGCAATTTATGACACGCTGCATTTTTGTTGTACTGTAACAGAAGCCTCCTTAATTGTTAAGAATAAATGTTTGTGCTTGGGTTGTGAGCTTTGATGAGCTATTCTTTCTTGCTTTTCCACAGCCCATAAAACTCCGCAGCCTCTTTTAAAGCTCGTCTCTTCCCGTTTGTTCAAAACCACGTGAAATGTAGTTGCTGCTGCCTGGTAACCGCAACCAACAGCTTTTGTTCTGCAGACCTACGCCAGACCTTTACCTCACCAACAGGACAAGGGAGTTTGCCAAAAACGACAGACAGCAGCAACCCTATGAGGCAGCCTCCTACGAGTGGTCTTCCCCTCTCTGTCTATCTATCTTTGTTTCCTTCACTCTGTCTTTTTTGCCTCTTTCCCTCTCCATCTGTCTTTGTTGGCAACTAAGTGTACATGTTATCCACCAAAAAAATTTAGTCAAGAGTGGCTGACACTGGATCCATCTCCAGACAAGTATGCCACCATCCTTTTCTCCATCACACATCAGCACTTTTGGCTCCGAACATGGGTCTGTGTGAAAGCAGGTTGTGCCATAATTGACTAAGCCAAAATCTACTACAGGGAGCCTTTTCCTCCCAGCACGCTTTTCCTCTGGCTGGCTACTACTTCAGTGGAGTAGTCAGCATCGAAGGGAATCGGGTTTAATAGACACGCCTCCACCAACTGTGCCTGCATGTGTTTTCTTCTCTGTAGCACTACTGCGAGCACACAGCAATGCTTTGACACTGTTACAGCGGATCCTGACGCGAGGAGGTCTGCGCAAATTAGATTTTTTTTTTTTTTTCAAAGTGTCCGCCGTGTGACCTTTTTTTTTTCTTTTTTTTTTTGACTGAATCTGAAAATGGTAATTGAGATCTCTGAGAAAAACACTGGATGGCATGACTGTTGTCAAGAGGCCGCGGTTCTCGAAATGGATGACCCGTGTGTTTCTGTCGCCGTGCGGTGTAATTTTAGATTGAGTTCTTTGCCAAGCCAAAAAAAAAAAAAAAGAGAAAGAAAGTGTGTGATTGATTTGAGTTTCCACTGGGTTTTATGCACTAATCAAAAGCACTGCCCTAGAGAGGAATATTTCTCGGAGAGTGAGCAGTTAAGTGTTTATTTGTGACAGTCCACAGCACAACACACAACAGGCGGGGAGTGGGTGAAAATAACAAAGTGAGGCCTGCATTGGAAGCCGTTCAGTCTCCAGGTTGTGCTGTGGCTCAATGAGCCAGATACATGTCTCTGTGAGAAATTCTATTTCCCAAAAAAGGCTGATCAAGGCTGTGTGTGAAGTCACTCCTTCCTACACTCATTCATCTCTCCCTGTATAATAAATCAATAGTTTACTTTACAGGGAGTATATCAGTACTTCTAATGCCTTACAGTATCTTTTTTTAATCTATAAATTGTGCTTCATTGTGGTATGGTACGGCCATCATAAAGCAGCGTACACGTGCTACCTGTAGATCTTTTTATAGCATTGCTACAGCCATTACTTAGAATTATATACAATTAAAATGAATCCATTCGTTATTTTTTTAAGCAGTAAGATAATCCTTTAATTAGCTTATCTCTAAATAGAAACCACAACTTCTAACTTTCAAACTTCTATACAAACATGTTTCTTATCAAACTTAGCCATTAATTAGCAAAAGTGGCGTTAAGTTAGAATAAACTGTGCTGACTGTAATTGGAAACAAACCTGTGTTATTTATCTGCAAAAAGCACTCAGAGCGTGACGTAAATGGAAATCTATATCACTTGCGATGTGGCGGTAGCTGTTTAGTTTTTACAAAGCACGCGTCTCACTGGGGCTCTGTGTGAAGAACTCCCCCACTCCTGATCATGTTCGAGCTTTTTCTGTCATTTCTGGTATGCTCTCGCAGCTGGCAATGAGAGTAAACACCGCAACGCGTTGACACGTCATCTGTGAGGTCGACATGCCTTTGCAGCTCTGCTTTGGTTCGTTATTAGAATTTTAGGACGCCATAAAATATGTCTAGATTGCCAGAGCCAGCCATGCAGATCCTTATAAGGATGTGAGTCTGGTAACACGCAATTTGGATTTCACTAAGGGGCCTGTTTCAACTGAAGAAAAAAAAAAAAACTGCAGGCAATTAAGATAGTGGATAGTCCTCCAACCAATCAGAGCCATGTGTCATGAACAAATTCAACTCCACAGAGCTCAGATGACATAATACAAACACGCTGCTGTTACGCTTCTCTTCATCACCACATAAAGCCCACCCAAACCATCTGACTGGCCTGGCAGGTCGTTGACCCGGCATAATCACTTCCCTGTGGAAGTTAGTTCCAGACTAACTTTCCTCCTGCTATAATGTCATCTTTTTCACAGTAAGATCTGGCTACTCCAACAAAGGGAATGGAATTGAATGAATGTTATACAAGTTTAAGATTAGCATGTTATTTTACATAGGTACACTACATTAGCTATAGCATGTCTCATTATTAATAGTACAGTGTGAACATTGTGTACTTACTTGGGTAGAGCACACATTTAGACAGGGTAGTGTTCTTCCAAATCAAACACACCAGAGGAGAAAATGTCAACAGTTATACAGATCAGGCATGTCATTATGACCACCTTCCTAATATTGTGCAGGTCTCCCTTGTGCCTCCAAAACAGTTGTGACTCATCAGAGATTGGACATGGGCCTTCTGAGGGTGTCCTGTGGTGTCTGGTAACAGAATGTTGTTAGTGGGGGCCTTTGGGTCCTATGGGTTGAAGGGAGGGGCCTCTGTGGATCATCCCACAGATACTTGATCAGTTTGGGATCTAGTGAATTTGGAGGCCAGGTCAACACCTTGTGCTGTTCTTCATCTTTTTTTGAGTTGTTCCTAGACCGTTTGTGTGTGTGTCTGTGTCAGGCTGCATCCTGCTGGGGACGGCTGCTGCCATCAAGGAGTGTCATTGCATACACGTCTAACTTACCATCCACTCCTGACATTGCTCAAAGCGTCAGTGAATACATCACACCTTGAGAAGTCAGACTACTGCAAAAGGCAGCCATTCATAGACTGTTCTTGTGAATGCAGTAAACATGACCCCATCGTCTGCATCAGAAGAATTTTCTTCCAATCCTCTAGTGGATATTGAGATGTTTCAATGAATAAACGAAACCCTTGACCTGCTGGTGGTAGGCAATTAAATGAGGTGCCAAGGGAAGACTAAAGGTGGTGCCCTTAGTCTTGTGTTGCTATATCAAAATGTAATGGCAATCTATCTAGTAGTAGTTGAGATATTTCAGTCCAGTCACGACATTCCTAGGGCCATGACACTGGCAAGGCCAAAGAGTCAGCTCTAGTGGGTATTGGCTGTAAGGGTTGTTAGCATATCTATATGTGATGTCACCATAATTACATCACCTTTCTATAAGCCTGCTCAACTCTTCTCCTTCTCTCTTTGTTCCTTGCCATACACTTCTCTTCAAACATCCACTCAGGGCAAACAGATCTGAACGCTTCTCCGAACCCAGGCTCCACATCCTACATTTGTTTCCCTTTCATCACTGTGACAGCAAGCCAGGGGGTAGGCAGCTCCCTCCTGAGGAATCCAGGAATTAAAGGGGACCTGCATATTTACCTCAGTCAGGATGCGAACGAGAACCTTTGGTGCTTCCAAGCTGGAGGTTGGCTCGGAAAACAGGATGAAAAGCATCCCCTCTGAGCTTCCCACCGGGCGCTTACAGGCCCCGAAGCAGTGGAGAGAGGGGAAAGCAAGGCTTAATCGATCCCTAATCAAGCTTAGTGGGGGAGCCTTTCTCTCTGGTGCCACCACTCCCCGCACTGTATAAATATCTCACTGATTCAAAAGAGTGCATTTATCAAAGTGGGTCAAACCGGGCTAGGAATCGGCGCAGAAGAAATTAACAGATCAATCAAAGAGACACAGAGCTCTCCGCTCGCTGACGCCTCGTCATCCCTCAGACATGTCTGATTAGACCTCAATATATGAAGCTCCTTCAGTGACATATTTTAGTGATGTAAATAAGTGAGTGGAGCACAGGGAAAATTAATGACCCACTTTGGGTACCTTTAATTTCCATATGTCCTCTTTCCTCATGTTAAGCACATGCCACTGAGGAGAGCCATTAGCAGGAACGGAGAGAGAGATGAGAAGTGAACCCAAGAGGAGCAGCTCATAAGGCTGCATAATGTCAAATTCAAGGATCTGTGAACCTCTGGGAGAAAAGAAAGAAGAAAGGATGGAACTTGTAACGGTGCAGAGAAGGAAAAACACAGAGCCCGGCACTGTTATTAATTCCAGTGTCAGTCCTGCAATATTTCATGCCTCGGGCAACAACAAACATTAGAGTTTAAAAGCAAGTCAAAAAGACAGTTTCATAAAAATGCAAACGATGCTCACCTTTTCACTTCTGACTTTCCCCAGACATGTAAAACTATCTTAAAGATGATGTATTTCAGGGGTCTTGTTCCATGTGTAACCTCTTGACTCTCACCATTAGCAATGACTTGTTTAAAACTAGTGTAATGGCACATCCTTTTTGGGCCATTACCAGAGCACCCCAGTTAGTAAAAGTTATTTTTTTTTTCCCCCTGGAACAACTAGCCTGGTGTAGCCACACTCAGCTTCTTATCAGAATATAAGTCTGGTAACCTGCCATTGGGATTTTCTTATGGGCTGTCTTTCAACCGATACAGAGAAAAAAAATATCTCTGCAAGCAGTTGGATAGTCCTACAACCACTCAGATCCATTTCTTAGAAACAAATTAATTCCTCAGTCCGTCACCTCATGAAGACAATTTGTTTAGCCTTGCAGATTTCTGCTGGAGCATAATCATTTCCCATCAGAGGGGTTCCAGACCAACTTCCTGCCACATAACATTTGCAGCGGGTAAGTCAGACTGGCCTCCGGGCTTCGGAACAACCTCTCTAATAAGCATCTAAAAAAAACTGTGCACAAGTGTGTATAAGAGGAGGTCATAGCGCTTTGTAGGATATCATTCTATTTATAATAAGACTTTCATTTTCAAATAATCCTCTCTTTGGAACCTCAAGCTTTCAGCACAGTACTGGACGTTTCAGTCCAGTTAAGGAACTGTTCACTTCACTCAAATTCAGTGCATGTTTCCGTACTGAATTATTAAAAAGGCGAAAGAAAATGCGCAGGAACGGACGTCGTAAATTTGCACAACGTGATAATGAACCTCTGCTCAGTTCAGAACGGATCATAAATAACGTCACTCACTACAGGCCCTGCTGTCGAACAGTGCGTCCCATGCATGTCTGTCCGCACAAGAAGTAAAAGGGCAGCCGCAATAACGCTCTTGAATAAAGGCTTACCTGTCATATCAAATGAAATGTGCCACTCAAGTCAAGATGTCCAGTGGAATGTGATTATTATAACATAAAAGCCAGACGCTGCTGGATGGTTTCTTTTTCTTATCAACCGTTTCTGTATTTTCAAATTAAAGGACTCATTCTCAAAGAGGTAGCTAAAGAAACTTTTTAAAAATTCAGATATTAGCTGCTTTTAGTTGAAAGAGTGGATGTTACACCTGATTCTGTTTCAGTTCATGTAGATTATGTTCAAAAACACTTACTATTTATTATTCAGGCGGCGTACACCTAACCCCACAAAGTCAAAAACATACCGGTGTGTGTGTGTGTGTGTATACAAATTGCACAGTCAGTAGTGTAGGAGGCTGCTTCGCTTCTTGAAGAAGAAACATCAGCTCTTGGTTAGCTCTTGCTCTCGGATGCACTCGGCTGCTCGACTGACTGAGGACTCGAGCGGAGGCATCCCGGGAAGAGATAAAAGGCTCGCCTTTGTCGCTCCCGTTGCACGCGAACGCTTTTGTCACGTAGCACGTGTGATAAGTCACAGAAATAGGGCAGCGCAGCATGAGTGCAGGAAGACATTTACTTTGAAATCAATAGTTAATGGTATCATATTTAGAAAGGATGCGTAGATGCTCCCAGTGCGACGGCATGGATTTCTGCCAGAGTCCATATGAATCGTATATGCACATGTCCTCACTTTTATGGCATCCAAACTTTCTACTTTGAGAATAATGCATACCCCGGGGGTAAAGTCTACATTCTTGCTCTCTGTAAGGGAAGGATCGTTGACAAAGACAATAAAATAAAAATGAAAGGAACACCACCGTCAATGAAGCGAAATTGATCTCTCTGGGAAGTACACTTTCACATTTTATAACTGCTAAAACTCCTCTCTTTGTTCTTCATTGTATTGCTCATTGACTCACCTTCTCCCCTGTGCATTGTACTTTTTTTTATTTCTATTTCCACTTGATCCAGAGAAGCAGAAGAACCTTTCTTTAGCTTTTAAAGAAAAGGATCTGTTTACCGCCACGCCGTGATGTTGCCTCCCCCGTTTCTCAATTTTGATGTTGTCTTTGGTAGACCTTGAAAACACGGCGGATGAGTTTTTAAGAGGTAATGCCTTGCTTGGCTCAGTCTCTATTCCCATCTCCACACTGGCCTTCAATCTGTTTATAAGCATGTCGTGTATTGTGGTTCTCACTGAAATGAGATTTCAGTTTCATAGACCACTGGCATGTGTGATACATTATATGATCAGCCTGATATCGCCTTCCTTTCCCGCAACTCATTCCCCCACCCCCTGGTTTTTCTTACTTGCAGTAAGCCCCCATGCATTTTCACAGTCCGCCTCCTGCTCTCTGAATCTACCCCGCATTCACTCTCAATTGAGCAACAAGCATGCACAGCTACATCTCATCCTGCACCATACTTTTGTTTGTTTTCTCTCTCTCTCTCTCTCTCTCTCTCTCTCTCTGTCTCTCTCTCTCTCCCTTTCTCTCCTGACTCCTTTCTCTCTCTCCCGTACCTGGCAGCTCTTAGCATGTCCCTCACGTTTGAAAGTGCCGGTCTCAGAAGTTCAATCAATAGTGCAGCCAGGTCTCGCGGACCCGGGCTGCTTTGTGGACAGAATTCAGACCTGCCTTGTGTTCTGCCCCCCCCCAAAAAAAAAAAAATACTGCAGCCCAAGCACTCCACGGATCAGAGAGCAAGCCTGGTTAAAACGAGACAGCAGCTGCAGCCATATTCCTCTTCCTGTTTAGTCAAAACCCGGCTGTCCTGCCAATACTGACGGCAGCAGAAGCACAGGCTTGCATGCATGTGTGACATGTAGTTCAAACCTCACCATGGGCACACCCCTGCATGCGTTTCTTTCATTTCACAAACAGGCTCAATAGTGGAAGAGAACTAAGCTGATATAAAATCTGTTAACGCCCGGATCAATTGTGTGCCCCTTAATGGCTCTCTTCTGTAGAAGACTATAATAGGGCACAGGTAAATGCTCCATTAGGGCACCAAAGTGCTGAAAAACATTATTTAGCTTTGTCTTCAGGCCAATTTCCACAATGGAGTCTCTTTATCACAGAACACAATTCTCCTGATTTAACAGCTTTGTCCATCTAAAACCATATCCTCCCCCATCCATAAGGGCGTGAGGCTTGCAAAAAAGTGGATCCTTTCACAAAAGAATACCAACACTTATCTTCTGCGCTATGTGACTAAACTGAGAAGTTGTGGATGTTTTGTGTTTTTGTTTTCTGTGTCCATCCAGTTGACAGGGATTTTATTTTAAAAAATTTTTTTGCTGACTGGTTTTGGTGAGGAGCCTGGGAGTGTTAGGATAACTGCAGGTCAGTGACTGGTGTGTACACACTGCCTCCCGTAGTCCTGAAGGCAACTCAGAGCGGTGCAGCTGTCCGTGGTGCTGAAACAGAGGATCAACTGACTAATGAACTGTCCAGGGTGCTGAAATCCAGTCACAGCTCTGTCGCTAAACATTCTCCGGGAGAATGCGTCCCCCTCTATTTTGTGCATCAGTCTTTTCATAATTGACACTCATTATTAGCAGCAGATATGGAATTCGTGTCAGCAGTTGTTTGCTCCAGGCTTGTCGTGTAGTTCCAAGCTAGTTGGAACTATTGTACCAAACTGTTAAATTAAGTGTGATTAAGTTGCATAAATCCTATTTGCCCAGTGTAGGACTGTGAATTTACCGACTTCATACCACACTGGTAATGCTTTATTAGATTTAAAACTACATATCACATTTTCAAAACATATTATATTCAGGTGATCAGAAAAATTCAACCAGTAATCCAGTCAGTCAGGCAGAGGGTTCCTCTGACAGTTTCAGCAGAGAAGTTTAGTATGCATACAAATTTTTTGGGCGCTCAAAAAGAGAAGACAAAAGTACAGTTTCTAATGTTTTATGAATAGCTCCCGAGTGCGGGACCAACTAAACCAGACCTTTTTTTTTGAACAAAACACGTCACGCATGCAGCCCTTTTCTCCTTCGCTCAGTGCGTTCAGCCTAACCTTACTGCAGCAGCGCAGCTCATCTGGCATTTGTCTCCACCTGCACATCTTCCACTAATGGATTATTAATCATATTTTGCTTCATCTCAAACAACATTTCAGACAAAACTCCCATTGTGCTCTCAGGGTCACTCGCTGTGAACCAGGAAAGAGCCTCTTTTGACGTGAGTCAGGTAATGTGACACTCTCAAGGTGCTCATCCCACTTACAGAGCCACGCTGTGTATAAAAGTATTCAACGCAATTGCTTAAATGCACTGTGCCGTCACCTTTTTTTTCTCTCTCTCTCTCTTTGCCTCATAGTGAAATGAGTGCTGCTCCTTCTTGTGTCAGCGGCGTGAAACGCACTTGCATATGTTCACCAGAAATACAGTATACAGCACAGTGCACGTAAGCACATAAATCTATACATGAGGAGTCTTTCATCGTTATCTCTTCAAAGTGAACTACACCGAAATCTGAACCTTAAAATTTCAACTTTAAACTTTAATGAGTCGCACTGGCAAAGCGTCCTCTTTTCTCGCATCTTGGTAGAAATGAGTATCGAACTACACAGCACGCCGGTACGTACTCACAGCCATGTAATTACCGCCTCACAAACACGCTGATGAGCAGAGAGGCTCGCTCTCTCCGAATGCCACACTCATGCTTGATGAGGTGTGTATCTAAAAAATGTGTGCATGGACACGAGTGTCTGTAGAATGGCTAAAAATATAGGCCACATGCTGCAACATACCCCGGGGGACCGTAGGAGAGTCTCCTTAACTACTGGGGCGGGCAAAGTCAGCGTACTGTTAGCAGATGGTGATTGGCTGTTTCCATTCTTCCCATTGTCCCAAACCGCTGCTGACCTGAGGCGTTCTTTTAATCACTCTTGGTTTGGCCCCTCAGTGCGGCATTCCACTCCACAGCCACCCTGCGCTGTCCTTTCCACCTCTCACGTTCATTAACTCCTCTCCGCCCTCTCTCTTGCTCGCTTCCATACACCGGCATGCATATCGTAACATATGTTGCATGCATGTTCAGTACACAAGCGGGGCATCCCTGCAGGCATATGCAGTAAACATCAGCCTGGAATATGTTGGCAAGCTCCCCTCTGGACCAAATAAATTATTGAAAGAAGGGCAAGGGAGAAAGTGTGCCCACTTAGACAGCTGGGTCCAAGTGTGTGCGTGCGTAACGTCAGATATTTGTACAGGCTTTATCTGTGTATGACGTAAACAGATTAGGGTTATCACAACTGTAGAAGTATGAAGCAAATCCTCCAGGGTGAGAGCATAACGGTTTTAGACGCGAGGGGAAGAATGTTTTCAGCAAGAGTCCTGACAAGTATAGTAATCTGTTTGTGTGTTTGTGTCCTAGTTGTTTAATGACCTACCATTACCCACCCAATTTCTGAGCTCACATAGGCCCCCTCTTTGAGCAGTAAGTAGAAGCAGAGTCAGCAGCTGTGAGGTGGGTGCCTGCCGAACTGCCTTCCTGTGGCATTTTCGCTGTTCGTGACACTCTCCAGAAGGTTAACGGCGTTACTTCCACGCTCTCGCCACAGCGGCGGCAGCAGCAGCGGCAGCAACTGTGTTTTGGGCTAAACAACGTTGCTTTCTTTCTTTTTGTTAATCCAGTCCTCATATGGCCATTCCTGGCTCTGGAAAAAACGCTTTGTCGTCGTCTGCTGTGGTTACAGTCTCAAGCTGTTGCCTTTTCACAATGCATGGAGCGAGATAAAACGCATTGTGACAGAAGACTGCAGAGAGATACAGTGTAATTTCTGATTATTTTATTTCCATTACGACACATGCGCAGGGAATAATCTGAGCAGCACTAATTCAATTTCCCAAATGTCCAAACGCCATGTTCTGAAATTGCATCTGAACTTCAAAAATCCCCAAACACATTACATAATTGATTTGGCAAATTGTACAAGGCTCATCGGTTTTTCAATTATTCTGAAACCAATATTCCACGACTTCTTCATTTGGCTGCGTTCAACAACATATTTACAGTATAAATAATTGTCTGTGATATTTAGTTGTATTCATTTCATGCTTTCTGCTTGGATCTGGTTGAACGCCTCCCTGTTTTACAGCCCCAGGGAAAGTAATTAATGAATTAATTGCTAACGTGTTCTTGTACTCAAGTGCAACTCTGCAGTAGTAGTTTCCATGTTAGCCTATACCTCCACCTCACTATATTTTGCCAATTTCCAATCTCATTTCTGTTTATCCCAATTAGGGACATAATGTGACCAACAAGAAGTTTTTGCTTGTTTGTTTAATGTTATATGTATCTCTGGTGACCAGCTTCAAAATCTGTTGTTCTTCGTGGAACCAGTGATGTCATTGGTTCTCAGAAATACCACAGGCTGTGTCCTCTGGAAAGTCTTGTCACGGCCTCCAGGAGGCGCTACAGACACAACTCAAAGTTGGCTGCTTGCTTGTAGGTCAAGCTGTGTTTCCAACGGTGAAAATGGCAGAACACGCAATCGAAGAGGATATGTTTTACAGTGTATTAGGTGAAGCCAGGCAAAATGTCTGCTCTATTAATGTTTGCCTACTTGTTACCCAAATACCCAAATGTAGTGTCATTTAATTTCTGTCATTGTTTAGTTTTCTTTATTTTTTTGCTAGGTTCTTGTTTCCCTTTTGTTTGTTCATGTCACACTTCCTTTTTGGACCCACGGCCAGTGGTTTGAAAAAAAATGGCCACCTACAATAGCCTTGACACATACCCAATACATCCTGGTACATGTAGGCACTGCAGAGCCTACTTTGTTATGCAGGATGCAGAAAGAAATAAATTGCTTCAGTTGACTACAGTGACCATCAACACTACTTGGAAATATGCATATAAAAAGTGGCAAAATGCCTTGCTGGATTGCTACCCCTTATATAAAAGCGGTGTCACCTTGGGAACACTCAACTTGGGGCCAGATTTCCGCTTGTAAACTTACTGTTGAAATGATTTGTTTCAAAAAGGAACAAAAAAAAAAAAAGTTTTAGATGAATACTAGTTAGCTGAGCAGAGCTTAGATGTTTTATTCTTTTGTGCCCCATGATCCCCTAATAATCTCAATATCCTTTACATTTAGGTTACAACTGAATTTATACTAGCAAACTCTGTGTGAAATAGTTCATTCCAACTCCTCCCTGGCCTCATTTAGAGAGGTTTTCAGCAAGTCTTCCTTCCAGAGTGCTTGATGTTATATGTATATAATATATAATATATTTGATGAAAGCACAAGTTCATATGTACAGATTTTCAGTATTCTAGTCAAGGGTCTGTGAGGGCCATTTTACAAGTATCGTGTTGTGTTAATGTAGAATTTGAAGTCTTTGATCACTGTCCTATTTTAGAAGCCTGCATGTTTTCACTTTCATGAGTCACTGCAGTAGGCTACATCTACTAAATTTACTGATATGTAGTAAAATCCGATTTCTTTCAATCTGCGCTTTGTTTACCATACGTCCGACATCCACGATCACAAAGCAGAATATTTCTACCAGGATGCTTAACAGCTGGCAATGTTTTCTTTTCATCAAAAGCCGCTCCTATTTTGCCCTTCTCTTTCGGCGATTGAAGCAAAAGGACTTTAATTTTAAGCACTTGGCTCTGGCTCACACAGATGTTTCTGTGCGTGCATTAGACGCTCCACCCACTGCAGCAGCTAAACTCCTCAAGCAGATGCTTCACAGTAATACGGGCATTTTTCTTTTCCTCTCTGCCCCGGCGGACGTTAAGTTTTGCCTAAAATTCTCTGTGGTCTTATCGATCTGTGACTGTCTGTTCTAAACAATGTTAAATATAATTGAATTCACAAGCTTTGTTTCCACTGCTTTGTGGCACCAATTAGTTTAATTCTGGAACCTCGGTTGCTTAGATGTGCTTGTGGTTGTTGAACGTTACCACAAGGTTTGTACAGAGAGAATTTATCAAGCTCTGTAAGTGACAATTCCCTAACGAGTCTGATTAGTTAATAAAGTGGACCGTTTTACAAGTGGATTTTTGCTCTCTGCCCAATTACTGTAGGATTTTTTTTTTTAAGTTCATGAATTAAAATATAACCTTGCATTGACATTAAAAGACTCATTTTAATGTGTGCTGCAGGGTTTATATCTTTTTCAAAAATCAACAGAATGTGTAATTTGCCCGGGGATGCCCATGCTGCCGTGCTTCTGTGGATCATTTCTCCCACTACTATGGATTTCTTTTTGTAAAGTAATAAGTCCAGGCAAATAATGCCGTGAGCCACGGTTTTAAATGATGGCCTGAGCCAATAAAGACACGACATTCTTACTATGATGACATTTCGCTGCAGCACTACAAAGGGAAAGTACATGGTCTATATATGCATATTTACTGGACACAGCACTTATCAGTGCTAGACTGTAACCACAGTCACAGCTTTTGACACAATTTCAGTTGTCATCATCATCTCCCACCAACTATCATCACCTAATCCTCCATGTAAATCCATAATGCGTCTACCGGCCAGCCATGAATGTGTGGGTGTAAACGATAGCTGGATTATGCAGATAATACTCTGACTGCTGGATGTGCCTCCAGCATTGACTGGGTGAAGACTGCCATGAGAGCCATTCTCCACATTTCTCCCACTCCGTCTCTCTCCTTTCTGTCACTTTCTTAGTCTCCCCGTTTTCTCACTCCCCCAACATCTGATCATGTTTGCTTCGCTGCGAGCTCGGCCCGCATACATTACGCCCCACGAGCATGGTAGCGCAAATGACACATTTCACAAACCGGCCCCCCTTTGTCGAAGCTTTTATGCTGCCTACTCCTCTTTATTCTGCCATGTGTTCAAGGTGTCAGTTCTGCTGCAGAGGATGTCAGCTTAATATCAGCGAGACTCTCTGGTTATGCCTACCAGCGCCTAATTACCATTTTGGGCCAGAGGAGATTTCTGGCCGGTTCGAGTAACAACCTGGAACATTTTGTATGAGACTGGAGCGGAGCTGAAACTCTGACTCAAATACAGAACCAAGTAAAGGTCAGTCTGGGATTAGAAACTGACACACATGCGTGCCTGGTTAATATTTTAGTGCCTTTGAAAAGTACTTTGCGCCAAGTTTAGAGAAGGCTTTGAATAAAAGACAACACAAAATAATACATTCATTTTGTAGAATGAAATTAAAGAGGCAATCTCAAAGATTTCAGTCCTTGTTGATTTGGTCACACCTGTGGATACAATTTGAAATAGCAAATGTGGAGAATTTTGGGGGGGAGCAAAGCTAACAAAGTTGTCATTATAATAAATAACTGGCCTTTATGCTTTAAGATTTGTCAGGGTTTTATATTCTAGTTGGAGTTTCCAGACAACAGGGCACAGTGAAATTAGTTGGTTACCTCGCCGAGGCGTTGGAGGATTGCATCCCGTTGCCTGCAGCTCCTCATCTAACAGCTCACTGTGGCTGCTCCTTCTTATTACATTACTTCCTGCACTGTTTCAAACACTGATCACAAAACTGACAGTTGTCTTGTATTGGCGATGCATTTTCAATGTATGGTTGCGTTGTGTTAAGCTCACTGACAAAAACATAGCTTTTCCCCTGACTGCTGCCAGTTAAACACTTTAAATGTGATGCATTATGTGTTTTTCATTCACCGCCAGATTTCTATTTTCAGTGAACAGCCTTGGACAGGAAACCCTTAAGAGTTTTGGTTCGTCTATTGCCCAGATGGAAAGTGTATTTTTATGTACCAGTCAGTCAAACTGTTGTCTTGTCACAGTCAGACTTGCTTTAAATCCAGCGGCTCCAGCGAAAACTACCAGATTTATTTCTAGCTCGCCTGTTTGCTGCGTATTTTATTGCACATAATATGACCAATCTTACCGCATTGTATCCACTTCAATGACGCCTTTTCGTAATTCACAACACTTGAGTGAGAATGAATGTGTATGAATTGTTTGCATAGCAGTCTTATAAGAATTTATGCTACTGGATATTAGGTAAACCTAAGATACTGTCACTATCTTCTTCTGGCATGGCAACTAAGGGCAACTAAGAGTTATTAGAATGTAATGAGGGGATATAATTAAAAAGGTTTTATCATCAGGGGATTATGAATATCTGTATAAACTTTCATGGCAATTCATCCAGCAGTTGTCGCCATATTTCAGTCTGGATTGGTGGGCTGGCAGGCCACCCGGCATGGCCATCCCTTTAAACGATGCTGCTAGCACGGCTAAAGATTCTACTCCTCTGGTCGCCTTTTCCTTCTGTCTGCTGCCTCCATATCCCTTTAGCGCTGGCCACTGAGTAGTGCTGTTTGAGCTGGTGCCAAGAGTGACATTACTGATGTAGTAGGTGAGAGCTTTACCCATTCAATTTCCGAATCCAGCAAATATGACACCTTTAAATGGCCAACAAACAGAAAACGACGGTATTAAACGGGCTCTATACTGCACCCCGCAACTACCCATATCTCTCCATTGCGTATATATATGAATGTCTTTTTAAATGTTTGGGCTGAATGCATGTTCTAGAATCCTTTGGATTTATTAATATCCGCCTGTCAAAAAAAAATGACGTAAAACTGATGCAACAATCACGTCCCACACAGCGGTCTGCTGACATGTTGTTGGTGTTAGACTGTCTGCGGAGGTGGAAGCAGTTCCTAAGATGGCAATCACCTTCAAGGAGCTTTTCTGTGTTTTTCAAAGAATAGACATTTGATTCTTGTCACCAGGCTCTTGTACCATGCTTGCAGGTGGATAAGATACCTCTCACTGTCTTAGATCTGAAAGCTGAGTGACTCATGGTATGTGCGAGGTTAAGAGCTGTAAAGACGCTGTTAGTAATTGTATGCGTGTAGTAATAATATTTTCCCAGCACGGTAATGGCCTAATTGTTTTTCATCTTCTTATTGCAGAACATACAGTACAGCAGCCTTTAGGAACAAAAGTGAGGAGCCTGCAAATCCTCTCTTTGTGAGATATTTATCGTATTCTGTGAGAGCTTCCTGGACTGGTGAGATGGCGGGGGCGTCGCTGGTATTCGCGTCCTGGCTCTCTGCCCCCACCCACTCAAGTAACCTGAGATGTAGAGAGGTCCTGGAGAACACAGTGTGGCTGGAGATAAGGAAACTCTGACAAATGAGCTGGAGCTTGTTTTTCTCAGTTAAAACAGAGAGCCGGATAAGACAAAATCTCTGCTGACATAAAAAAATAGGTTGGGAACACAAGAGACAGCACTGAAAAAGAAAAGCACTTCATGGTCTCTCCGTATAAAGTATGAGGAGAGAGACAAATCAGAGGATTTGAAAATGGCCAGTAATGCTATGTTACAGTGTGACTGTGCTGCATATCCACGTAGTTTTAAATGAACCTGCACACTCTGGGTGCCTAGGACAGAAATCTGCAGGGGGAGTAAGCAATCTACAAGAAAGTCCCTCCAGTTGACAGCAAAGAAAATGGTGCAATGCTTTACTGACAGTCCTGTCATAACATTGAGGCCGGGTAAACTAAGGGCAACGCTGAAATCACCAATCAGCGGAGTTACTGCTCTGTCCTGTAGGTCACAGTGCTGTAGGTTAAACGCATAGAAATTCA
Organism: Chelon labrosus; assembly: GCF_963514085.1. NCBI lineage: Eukaryota > Metazoa > Chordata > Actinopteri > Mugiliformes > Mugilidae > Chelon > Chelon labrosus. Next base: position 21,006,226 of record NC_140353.1, read on the forward strand.
AAGGCAGACACCATGAAGTTTATGATGAAAGTAACTGTTACCACTTACACTTGCTCTTTTGGGGTGTCTCTTTTTAAACAAATAAAGTTATTTGAGCTAAGTTACATTACAAGACATGTGATATGTGAAAATGCTGTAAAGAGACATTTAGAAAGGAAAGTTTGCTAAACAAGCTTCAACACAAGACACCGATGTCAGTGAAAATGTGCGTCATTTATTCTGATTCACCGCATCAAATATGTTCCTGTAACTGAAAAGGGTCACTTTGTCCTGTTTATTTGCTTAAAACCAAAAAGCCTTTTTTAAAATTAATTTAGAGTGTGGTTTAATACATCTCCATTAGGAACCAATAGACTTAGGAATTAAATGACATGGAGAGCTAGGTGATTCTTGCTATTTTCCTCTTGGCATTGTTGGCAAATTGGTTATTCTGATTGAGGGCCCCATCACCACAGACCACAGTTACCTACAATAGGGCTATTATTGTGCAAGAATGCTGCATATACTTGATTTAATAGGATAGATTCAAACTAGTTCGTATTAAATAATAATAATAATAATACTTTGGGAAGCAAACTGGGAGGAACACAGCACTGACATATTACCACCACACTTGACCTGAGAATGTTAGCTCAACCTCAAAAGAATATGAATACCATTTATATGCACAAGGGAATCAAGCCTTATTGGGTTTTTTTTGGACTCTTGGGCATTGTGCGATGAGTCCAAAATGTTGTCTCATTTTAGCAGTCTTATGATTTCATCCACTTCTGAATAAATATTCTTCTTAGTTCACCAAACATGTTTGTCTGCTGACTGGTGCTTGGCAATGAGAATTCATTCGGTTATTTTGCTTTCACCATCAACCTACTGCTGCAGGGATTAAGTTCGGTGAGTTCCCTGGAATTAGAAGGAAATTAGCAGAAAAAAAATTGTGCTGAGAGTCTATTATATCTGAGTATGGCACTATTTGTAACCTTTTTCACCCACACGCAGTCTCTTGATCCATTGTTAGTATAAAAAACATTAAATACAGCCGCTTAAAGTGCTCCTGACTGCACTAGAGTCAACACTTTGACAAAAGAGGAGATGAATGCGGACACAAGATGCTGTTTCAACCACCTTGGAGTAAATGAAGAGAACCCTTTGTACGGCACACCCCTATCAAACAAAACCGAAAAATCTATGAACAGTTTATCTTACCCAGCCCAGACCTCCATGTAACTCTTAGTCACGCGTGGTCGATAAAACCTACTTTTGATTGACTGCTGCTTTATGCAGAGCAATTATGATCTTGCATAAAGCCTTTGCTGTAAAACCTTTATAAAAAAAAAAAAAAAAAAATTACCATCTGTCTTCTTTTCGTGGAGATGTGGCATACTAAGGGCAAATTTTCCTGCTTAAGAAATGTACGCAAACCTTAAGATAGACTGAAATATTTATACAGCCTTTTGTTGCACATATGAATAAAATGAAATACAGTATTTAAACTTTAAACTACCTTTGAATGGATTGCTTATTATGTTCAGTTGTTATCTGTGACATTATGGGGAAAAAAGCAACAGCGAAACCTCTGCGAATGAAAATCTTTGACGCGTGTCTGCTGCATGTATGGAGTCCTGTAATAATACATCATTACTGTGCGAAAAAACCTTATTTATGGATGTGATGACAGTAATTACCTGTGACAGGCAGCCTTATTATCTCACCCAGAAACCTGGACAAGAAGTTTCCTGGCACTGCAGTTTAGCTTCCTATTAACCCCTGTCATCCTGCTTGACAGCCATGGAAGGTGGCAGTGGTCAAACTTCATCGAGTTTGCACATGACACATTACATACTGCGCCTCTCCTTATCCTGCAGGGACATAAATAGCAGAAAGAAAAAAAAAAGAAAAATCACCAAACATGTCTAAGGTGTGCAGGGTGGTATAAACATGAGGCACAGGGAATTTATTTGTAGTGTTTTTCCAGTTTAATGAGCTGCTTTGATGGCAGATTCCGAATGATTTTGCAGTTTCTGATGCACAATTCAGAGTTTAATCAAACAGTATGTGGGTGCTAAGTGGGCAGGCAGGTGTGAGTTACAATGCAGTGGTAAATTAAAGAAAGCAGCAGCAGCAGAATAGCATAGCCTGTAAAATAGTATATTCTGTCATTTGTAACGAGTCATGAGATGTAAAAAATATTTAGTTTAAAGCTGCACAACAGCAGATGGTACGGCGTACGAGCATGAGAGACACTGCCTCAGCCTGATGTCTGTGTGTATTCTTAACTCAGAGGGCACTTAGAATTATAGAATATAATATTATATAAAACAGATCATGAGGTATGTTTGTCTCGGTGATAACTAGGTGTTAATTGATAGAGACGCATGATTTAAGTGACTTTTTGTGAACCAGCCATTTACTGCAACATCACCCCTCCCACTCCCCTATCACACTTAAATACAGCTCTCCTAAAAAGTCACAAATACGGCAGTTATAATAAAAGCCAGTGAGGCGGGAAGTATGTCGTCTAAAAACATCCTACGGTGGTGCAGAATCAATAGAGTATTTACGAGTAAATCATCTCGTACTTTGTGAGAAAAAAAACAACAAAAAAACACAGAGCATCAGTGCAACTACAGTAGTTCTGCAGACGGAAATCGAGAATGAGTACATTTCTAATTTGTATTTTGCTGTAGTTATAAATGTAAAAAAGAAAAAAAAAGCGTGTTCGAGTTATTGAGGGCTAGCAGTGCTTCGCCGCGCTGCAGTACGTTCAACAGGCCACGACCCACATCAAGAAGACATCACCTCCTTTCTCAACAGTATTGATCTACACCATCTCCGCGAAGAACAAGAAAACACTTTCCATTTACTGGTACCACCACACGAACTCTCTGCCGCACTTAATCACGTGTCCAATAAGAAAGCCACGGTGCATGATGGCTTCCCCGCTGAGTCCTATAAACACTTCTGGATTACTGTTCTGTTGCATGGCTTTTCTACAAACAGCTGAAAGTAAAACGGCTGAAACGCTGAAATGAAACTGGATCTTGTGCCTTTCGCTGACATGAATCTTCCCCCTTTTTTTTTTTAATTTATTTTTTTTTTTTGCAACTGACTCAGAGGGAAGTCAGAAATATCTATACTGTGTTCCCACACTGGAACAGGCTTTGCAGAGTCCCATATTGACCGGGTTAGGTTCTTTATAAGGAGTTTTACACTGATATACTAACATCGAATTTCACTTTGCACAAGGGAACCGGGAAAGGATGTCTGCACACACACGCACACGCAAGTTTGTATGGCTATCTTTGTGAGGACATTCATTGCATTCCCTAGCCCCTTACCCTAACCATCTCAGCTAAGTGCCTAACCTGTTACCCTAACCCTAACCCTAACCTAATGGTAACCTTTACCCAAAAACAGAGTCTTTATCCTCAAACAGAAGTGAGAGAAAAGAAGTGAGGCCCTGGCCAAAATGTCCTCACTATGCACTGAAAAACTCAAACTGGTCCTTAGAAAGATAGCTGAACAAGAGCACACACATTCGGCACTCCATTTTAACCCACACTTTAGTAGCAGCCGAGAGGGTCATGGAAACACATGGAAATCTAACTCAAACACAAGAGTTATCTCATGTTGAGTTATTAATTTAAAAAAAACTCACTTGCATACATGTAACAGAACCGCGGCAAGGTGGAGGAACAATCGGGGCTTTGTGCGGCTCTATGGCAACTGATAAAAATTACTGAAGCTATTATTATGACATTGCAGTTGGTGTTTTTGTGAACAATGCGCCATCTCTTGGTTACACCCTGCAATTGTAAGAAAGCCTGTGTTCTGACTGCATTGTTACAGTGCAAATAAATGATCTGCAACGCCACCAACGCTGCTAATGCTGTCATTGTTTGCGTCCAAGGTTGTAATTTTCATCACTGAATCCCTCCTGTTTACAGCTAACAACAGCAAGTCAATAAAAATCCTGAAAGACAGCGGGGACCACTCTTTCCCAGGACAGCCTTCATCAAACACTGACAGTTCACACAGTCATATATATACTCGCTAACCTTTTAAACATAGATCTTAAAATCCTTGATTTGACGGGCATTTGGAGCAGCCAAATAATAATAATAAAAAAGATGTAATGGGCAGGCTGTTCCTGTTGGGGAGGGAACTATTCGACAGGCACAGTTCAGGTCCAAAGTGGTTTCTCAGCGGCGTGTTTGAACTTGTCTTGTCAGAATTTAATCTAATCTGTTTCCCTTTGGCCCAGTTTGTGGTTGTCAGTCCCAGTTTTTAAATAGAGGATAGAAGACGATAGAAGTGTGGTTGCTGGTAGTTGAAAAGAAGCAGCAGATCATAGTAAGTAGTTATGTGGTAAGTTAGGCGTGACAAGCATGAAGCGAGAAATGATGAGAAACATAACGACCAAGCCAAACGCCTTTTTCCCTTCACTTTCCATTTCTCTTCCAAAGCAGCTGCTGCCATATTTTCTTCGCGCAGTGACGAGTGAAAACATCGCTGACGCAGAGCATTTTGAAAACCTGGACGGATACTAATAACCGGCTTGAACGGCTTTGACCTGCGTGTCTAAAAGAAATTGGGAGAAATTCTGTTTGCAACAGCACGACAGCGCTTCCGAGACAATAGGTGTTGACTAGCGCTCTGCAGCTGTCATTTCAAATATTTCAAGACAACAAGAGCTCTGTGAAGCTAAACAGGAACACTCCTCACAAACAATATATGAAAAACATGATAGGAGCAAGCCTGTTACTTCAAAACAGGTTCATTTTCTTGAGCAGCAGCTCTGTGAAGAATTCTAAGTGGTATTGCGCTTCAGTACAGCAATTTGATCTTTTAAACCACTTAATGCAGAACGACTTCATGGGCTGTAAACTGCTGGTGATTGCTGGCCCTGATGTGTTGACTCATAATTACTGCTCGAGCTTTTTCAGTGGAAACTGACTAACCTACAGCATTAGAGCAGTGACGAGCAGGAACAATTACAGACCAGAGTATCTACTATAAGCCAGGTCACTGAACGCTGTTACTGTTCTGACCCTGTGCCTTTTCCTTTTCTTTTTTATACTAGATTCACCATATTGCTACATACAGTAAATAAAACTGTGGGTGGAAAAAAATGCCACTTGCTGACCCATGTCTGTGCAGAAGCTTAATACAGCAGGAAGATACAAACTGTGTTTGCCCGGATGGAACAGGACAGTGGAATGTTTAAAGTTTGCAAAGTTTTTCTTGATGTAGAAACTTCTTACTCGTCTACACTCTGCATTTCTCTCCCAACAACTTCAATTTCTGCACCACTGACAGGTACTATACGTCAAGTTTCTCCAGACATTTCGTGACACTGATTTATTTCGTAGCGCTGCCTCTGAGCACTGCCTGATCCCTAAACGTGTTCAGCTTAGCACTGATGAATTGAAATTCAACTGTCAATAATCGGGTGGTTCAAAAGACTCTACTGTTCAATATTTTTTTTGTTAAAACTGACTCGAATATGGACATGTGATATGATAAATGTCTCTCCACATATAATTATCAGCCAGCTCTGCAGTTATGCCTAGTTCTATAGAGAATATTCAGCTCATTGTTTTAGTTTGCACACTGCAAGGACCATGTGGCTAGCACCAGCTTTCCAGTTTGATGAATTCCTCATGAGTTGGTAGAGACCAAAACAGAGCTAAAAGGATAGAGGATATTGCACCTACATTCAGCAGGTGGCCACACACGACTTCAAATAAATGCTATAGTTGCTCTATTACCCTTTAACGTGCTGCTTTAAAATTTTATTTAATTTTTTGTCGACCAAGTAAAAATTTAAAATAATTGTGATATTTTTTGCTGGAAGGGACTTTAGTGTTCTCCTTTTCCTATAAAAATATTTAAGTGAACTGAAAATGGGTGGCACAGTGGCGCCCACCATCCAAAGACATGCTCATTAGGTTAACTGGTGATTCTAAATTGGCCGTAGGTGTGCATGTGAGTGTGAATGGTTGTCTGTCTCTCTGTGTTAGCCCTGTGATAGACTGGAGACCTGTCCAGGTTGTACCCCGCCTCTCGCCCGATGGCAGCTGGGATAGGCTCCAGCAGACCGTGCGACCCTTCACAGGAACAAGTGGTTACAGAAGATGAATGAATGAATGAATGAATGAAATGAAAAAGCATTGTACTTACTGTATACATCCCATATAACTTGGATCACACGGTATAAACAGGTACACTGCACAGTGGATAGCCTTGCCAGACAATCTTTGGTGCATCATCATCCAACCCTGGGTGAGGCCCATTAAATCAGCTTTTTGGTTTCTCCCCTCCGTCCAAAACCTGCCATGTGAAACACCTCTGTGCATTAAACCCCTGTTTCTTGAGGTAACCTGTCTACGAAAAAGCCATCACAGTTAAAACCAAAGTCCCCTTCTTGGGAAAAAAGGCTGCCTGGCTGTTAACAGCTAAAGGGGATGGGAGGGGTGGGGGAGAAGCAAAGAAGAGATGAGAAAGGGCAAAGGAGTTCAGGAATGAAGAGGATAGTTGCTACTGGAGAAGAGAAACCGATAGAGAATGAGATAAGGAAGAGGTGGGATTCTGGAGAGGAAGAGGTCAATGAGAAACTGGCACAAACAAGAGATAGAGGGCTTGGCAATGAGGTGGGAGGGATAAGATACACAAAAGAAAAATGGAATACAGCTGGATAAGGCATGGAACTAGAGGAAGTGTTCAGTAAGCGAGGCAGATTTGCTTTAGGGTCTTGGACTAGTATAATGGAATGTCATCCATCTATACCAGCCTTCAGGGACTTCATTAAAATGTATCAACAAACGCAGATTGGGACTCATTTGGACCATACATTAGATTCAGCATGCCAGCACAGAATGCAAACTACCAGCTGTCTCGCTTTGAGGTCCGCCATCACTTTATCATTTTATGCCTGATCCATCTACACACGGGCACACAAAGAAAAACAGCTTTGCTTAGCTTGACTAAATATTGCTTCTTCAGCTTGCCCCTTGCCATTAATCTGTGGCCATGTTTAAACACTCTTGATCCACAGGGCGATGCAGCAGTCTCGTCTTTTGTGTTTTCATTCTCCGTCTTGTCTGTGAATTCTTTGAAACACACAATTTCCGATGCTGAAAAGAACCCCGTCATTTCAGCAGAAAGAGGCAATTTGCCGTAACATCATGAAACAAAGGAGTATGAGAGTGTACAGTTCACGCAAATTGCAGCAGCTAAAGTGTGTCATTTTCTTACATAAATTACAGTACTGGCTGTCTGCGTGATACTTCCATGCGGATGAATAGAAGCAGATTGTGTCACATCGCCACCGCATGGAAACTACAGTAGAGGTCCTTTGCCGTGGACGTGGTGAATTGGTGTGACTCTCCGCTGACGGGTGCCGCACGTATGGCCCTCCTTATGGTGTGTGAGCAGAAACACAGCAGTGTAGGGAACTGGGGCACCGTGGTGGCAGCAGCACAACACTCAGCTCAGCAGGCAGATTGGGGAACAGCTGCTAAGAGCAATTTGTTTGACAAGTCAGACTGTTGAGGCTGGCGAGAAGGGCAACAAGAATGCTTTACCTACTGACTCTCACCAAGGATTCAGTCTACGCGAACTGAGCCACTGAACTCTGTCCTTGCCTCGCATCAAAAGGCATTCAGACTGTGGCGGTTAGGCTCGGTGAGAGGCTGGCGGCTGGGGATGTGGCGCAGCGGTATCCGGAGAGCTGGACTGTGTGCTCAGTTCCCTGCCGAGGGATGCCTACTGCTGGTGCCAAGGGCAGGGGGGAAGTTAGTTGGGCATGCTTCAGTAAACACTTAGCTTGATTTAAATGCACAAAGGGAGGAGTATTGTGCGCTGTGTCCTAGAGGAGCTTTCTTCAAACAGAATCCGTGATTGTTTTAATGTGTGACTGGTGGGAAAAATGTTCCACACTCCCCTTTTTTTGGGCTTTTGAGCGCCGCATGTGAATTTGGTGCCATAGTAGTACATGTCTGTGAAAAAAGGTAGTTTGCCATGTCTACAGTATATACATGTTAAACAGCCAGCTTTGCAAATGCACGGAAAGTAAATCATGCCCCGCAGGCACATATAAAGCAAATGTGGCTTTTTAATTCTTTTAATTCTGTTAGATTTCCACATGTGCTCTGCGGCTCTGTGGCCAGCAGCCTATAGTCAAGTACTGAGTTCCTCCTCGTAGCCACAAATCTAAACTCACCCCCCTGTGCCTCCCGTGTCTTGTGTCAAAATACAGATAACAGATGACTAAAGCCATTCAGTTCAATCAAATTAATATCCACGAGCTTTAAAAAACAATAAGAGTTAAAACAAATTGCTCAAATTGTGGTGGTGGGGATCTGAGTAATTAGCTGGTTTAAATGAACCACCTAATACTCATCGTCAGACCGAAGAGCTGTGGTTTTATTTAATTAGTAGGTTAAAGCTAATGTAGCAAAAGTCTTTAAAAAAAACAATAGTCTGGCCTGAATGCCGGCCATGCCTAACTATAAAGCTCCACACATCCCCGTGCTGACACTGCAGTGACACGCACAGATTTCAGAATAGGTGTGCTGCACCCTGAAAACACAGAGAGATGAAGAGATGGAGTGAGAGGAGGGTGGAAAAATAAGCATAGCCTCGCAGAAGGACATCTGGGTATTTTATTATTATGCCTCGGTTGACCTGACTGAGCTTCACTTTTGCATGCAAGCCTTGCGCAGAGCTCCAAGATGCTCTGGGATAAATGTGTGAGATGGCACACGGATTAGTAAATGAGAATAGCGGGATTCAACAAAGCATGGGCAATTTATATTTTGAGCTTCCTGTGTTATATGCTATCTGCAATCTCAAGGTTTATTGATGGTTATACATATAGTGCAATAAAAGTTGTTTCTCTCATTTGCTATAATGTAATTTATTTCCATAATGCAATCTCTCTGCAGGGCACTCAGAGGAATACGAAATCTAATAGTCCCTCATCAGCTACTTTGAAAAATGCATGCTTTAGCCTCAGAGACCACTCTTGACAAATTATGGAAATGGATCACAGAAGGTTTTGTGAATTATCTGTTGACAGTCAGCACTGTTTACCAGGGCTTACAGAGGTATTTTACTATGTGAAAACTGCTCACAGCAGCACAGGATTTTCTGAGGTAGCGTTTTTATGAGCATGTGCATTCTGTTTTCTGCCTACAAGTCGTGCATTCACAGGAGCTTTTGAGGGAATATTGATTTTAAAGATGGTCTAGTGAGTCTGAAAGGATCCTTAAGAGAGTCTTTGACACCCAGCTCCAAGTCCTTACCCTTTCTCATTCAGGGTATTAGGAGGTCCAGTGTTCCCGTGGCACTAATAGGGTCACCGTTTATCCTCTGTCAGCTTGGTAATTGAAGGAGTTTAGAGGGAAGCGTTTCGCTCTCCAGTCAGGCATGTTGAGCCTTGCTATAACAGACCAGTGATGACGCTGTCATGATGTGCTGTTAAATATCTACACCTATGCTTGTGTTCTTGCTTCAGATGTGCCGGAATGAATGTATAGCACAGCATGACACTAACCGAGGGCGAGTTTTTTTTTGTCCCGGCGCGCATCCCTTTCCAGCAGATGTTGTATTGACAAGCAGGTATTCATACCTCGTCACCTTCCTGAGCCTTGACATGGCAGTTCACCTCAAAGACGTAGGTTTCCCACCGCTTCCCCCTCTTGACTCCTCCCTGGCTCGCGGGCCGTGGAGGCAGCTGTCAGGCACAGAGTGGCGTGCGGCAAGGCATCAGACGTCCTGGCGCTTTGCCCTCTCTCGGTGACAGCGACTGACTGACAATAGCTGCCAGGCTGACAGTCTTTTACCCGGCTTCCCCGTGTCCTGGGTTCCAAATGTTATCATTACTGCGAGGAGGGATGCCATCATTTTCTCCCCCTTGGAACACAGGAGCACTCCCAGCGAAAGTGGCAGCAGTGCCGTGGCATTCAGCGTTGTGTGAATGACAAGATATTATAGCAGCTGTAGCGACAATGGCTCATGCACACCAGGGGCCATAAAAATGATTCATATGCTGTCTCCCTCTGTTTCTAAGAAAAATCTACAATTATATGACTCAACCTTCAATGCCCTTTAGTTGGGGAATGAGCTCATGCCTGGAGCTGGATTTTGCTGTTTAAAATGGAGAAAGAAAGCTGGGATTCATAGGTGAGAGGGGAGGAGTGGGGAAATAATGGGCAAGAAAATCTTTAAGAGGAATTACTTTCTCTCAGAGAGGGAGCGTAACGGAGGCCAACCCTCGTGCCAGCCAATCAGGCATTAATTCAGCTGTCAATATGGTCTTAATCGCTGCACTTGGGCCAAGGTCGCGTTTCTACTCCCAGAAACGTCAAAATTACAAATAAACTGTGTGAACTTCAGGAACTATTCGCTATATCATTTAAAAGAAAGCGGGGGAGAGAGGGTACATATAGGTAATGTTTCATGTGATGGCTAACAGCGGCAGAAACAAAGACAGATGAGGGGTGAGGGCTGAATGCTGGGAGGAGAGTGCGGCGGTTCAAACAAATTACTGCATGAATGAAGGAGTCAAGGAAGGCAACACTCTGACGCAAGTAAAGTCGTCAAGCCGGTGGTCTCCTTTCCGGGACAGGCCCCTATCAGATTAATGGCAATGGGAGGGACAACATCTCTGATTATTGTTTCCCCTGCCTTCCACTCCATTTGTCCACTTTGGTCTCTTGGGTGTGAGTCATAGAAGGGAGTACCAGTGTTCGTGATTACCTGCTTTCAATTTGCTCTCCGTTCCATTGCGCTGCAGCTGCACTGGCCCATCAGTCAAACACACACATGGGATTGAAGCGCACCTTTTCTTTTGTTGACTGCAACCTGGTGAAAATTGCCACCTGAGGAGAAGAGCTAAGGATCCGGCACTTGATGAGGAGTGCCATTCAGTATTGAATTCTGTGGCGTGGATAGATTTCAAGATTATTTAGTCTATTTCATTTTTATTTTTTTATTATTTAATTATTTTTACGACAGCGTTAGACACTTTCTATGTGTTGCCAAAGTGCAGTGGGTTTATTTTAACGATCTCCTCAATCAAAAGTCAGGAAGTTAGGCAGGGAAGGGCACTTGTCACTCTTTAAGTCAGTTTACACTGGGTGAAATATTGCTCTGTTACCTTGCTTACACATAGATACAAGCGTGCATGCACACACCCAGATACTTAAACCCTTGCTGACTTTGACTGACATTCACACATGTGTCTTTACTCCTTCCTGTCTCACTCTTGTTCACCCACTCTCAAATATCCACACACGCTGGAGCTGAATTTGCTATGAGCAGAGCAAAAAAAAAAAAGATGAAAAATGAGCCAAATAATGTTAGACCGAAGGCAGCACCTATCAAACGCATCAATGGGTCCAAGGTGTGCAAGGACAGGGTGGAGGTTTTATGACTGCTGTCGAACATAAATACAAACTGGAAGTCTGTAGTGGAAATATGTCTGCGAGGCAAAGAAATGCACATTTCGCAGAAAATATCTATAAATGCCTTGAAGCCAAATTTAGGCTGGGTTCTGCCAGGTTTTTATCTGAATGCAAAATGTTCACTGAATAATGTTCTTTAAAGTGGGTATCAGCTTTGCTGTGCACAAACCAAATACCACTGACACCCTGCCGGGGCTCCCTGCTAACCCCTTCAATCTCATCGTATTCTCTCTGTGCAATATATACACTGTTCTGGCCACAGAGCTGATTCCACAGAAATATGTTAATTTAGGATTATGGAAAAGAAACAGTAAGAAAATGAAGGGCTAAAAAAACAAACAAATAGACTCGATATCATATTCAAGTAGGGGCGGCACAGTGGCGAGGTGGTTAGCACTGATGCCTCACAGCGAGAAGGTCCTGGGTTCGAATCCATGGGCCGACTGAGTCCTTTCTGCGTGGAGTTTGCATCGTCCCACCGTCCAAAGACATGCTTGTTAGGTTAACTGGTAATTCTAAATTGGCCGTGAGTGTGTCTCTCTGTGTTAGCCCTGCGATAGACTGGCGACCTGTCCCGTTTCGCCCAATGACAGCTGGGCTAGGCTCCAGCAGACCCTGCCTCCCTTCACAGGAACAATGAATGTATATTTATGATATTTACTTTTTCTATCCTTTTTCTATCCTCAAACCCAATTGACTCAGGGAATTGTTTTAGTTTGGAATTTAGTCTTTTAACGTACATGTTCTTAGGTATTTTAAAGTGAATTCAACTTCCAGTGTGGTAAAAATACTGTCTCCCATGCAAAGCAATGCATTTGACGTACTTTGCAACTCAACTTCTTCATAATTCTGGCACAGCGACTGCCCTTTTTCTTCCCTGTGTCTGCACTGCACTATTTGATTTTTATAATCCTGCTGCAATCAGCAGCGCCTTTAAAAAGACTGATGAATTTGCTCAACATGTGACAAAATCAGCTTCTTCTTAATCAACAAGAATACTGTTCACACAGTATTCTGCTTCTATTTTACTTCAATTTGCTATATATCAGTCATGATAAATAGATATACGGTAACTATTCTGCAGAATGGGCACTTCTGTCGGTGGAAAAGGTGCATTTGCAGCAAATACTTAAGTACTGTAATGTGTAAGGTTAGGTATTGATTTTTTCATTTCGAAGTAAATAATCAATATATTCCTTCCACCACTGGTTGACTGGTAGTGTACTTCTCTAGTTTGAGATACATCTTTTCATTTAAATTAGGCGAAACAAGCATGATACAGCAGGACAGGAGGAACTGTGTCTTGGTTGGTAGTCCAGCCTCTAATGCCTCTACAGTACATAGAGGACTATAACTTACACAAAAATACAAAAGAAAGCCCAAGGATTATTGTTATATTGTACTTCAGTGTGAATGTTTTCATCAAACATTCTAACTTGTCACAATAAGGAAAGCACTTGTTTATCAGTTATAACTGCATTCCACTTGAGTTCCTGCTTTTGTGCATAATGGCTCACTGTCGTGTCTTACTTGTACAATACAGCTGTGTTTTACATACTATGACAAGTCAAAATGTCTGCTGTGAGAAAGGTCTCTTAAGATCTATTGATCAATATAATAAATATAATTTGAGGTGTGTGATTTGTGTTCATATTTGTTTGACATTTAGATGTAGCTCATATACCTGGGTTGTGAGCCTAACATCCAAGTTTGAGACCTTGATATCATTCTGCAGCCAATGCTATCCGACAGAGGGAGCCGCTTTTCGTCCTCAGCCTGTCTGTCTCTTAAGAGCCTCTGCACAGCCACACACACTCAACCTCCGAACACGGACCTCCTCACCACAGTTTGGCATCAATTTTCACAGATATTGATCTGTGCAGGCCGTACCCTTGGGCAAGGTGATTTTACACTTATCTCCCCCACCTCTCCAACTCCCCCAATCCCAGCCAAGTGTCACATTCACTGCTTTGGGGATGAGGAGGAATCCCACTGGATTTGTCTCTCACTCCTTGTCAGTATTGCTATTGTCAGCAACTGATTGATGCATTAGGTCAGTTGTATATAAGCACACACATGAAAGACACGCGTGTACAAGCCTAATCTCTTGGTGTCACACGCAAACACTCTCACATATGCACACATTCAATCGCAGGCAATTTTCCTCTGAAAATAACCATATTCATGGCTCATGTGAAGATATTGATCAAAGGCGCCCTGCAACGCCTGTGTTTCATTCACCAAAGACTTGTTTAAGAGAACCTCTGGAGCGATGGCTTAGGTCCCAGTGGGAGTGAAAACGTTTGATTAAAAGCTCATTTAACCCTTTGCCATATAGCAGCTCAATAGCAACATGAGGTATTGAAAACAGATACGGTATTGATCAAACATCAGTCTTGATTATTCCATAAAACTGATTAAATGTGGCTACATGTTTTAAAATAATAACTATCCAATATCCGAAAGAGCCATAGACTAACCGCTGAACGTTTTCGTAATACCGCACTTTAATGTCTGAAATTTCAATGTTTGAAATGGCACTTTCTTTGTAAGACTCAACTAAATGTACATGTTTTACAAGCTCAGGGAAAAGAACGAGCAAGAGAAGTGTTCTACAGAAAAAGGATCCAGGACGCCAATATGCTGACTCATTTGGTAATTCATGCTCAATGGAGTGCGAATAAGAAGAAACAGCTCGGGGGACCTTCCAAAAGTTAGTTCCTGCTTTGTGGTGACTTTTCATTTGCAATACACCAATTACATTAACACATGCTTTTGTGAAGTAATACCAAGTAAAAATTGAATGGGGGCGGAAGAAAGGATTTCACTCCCATGTCAGAGTCTCACACTGTTCTTGTATAAATGACGGAAGAGTAAACATGTTCCGTAAATCAGAAAGTGTTCTAAATGTGAGACTCCCAGCAGACTTTGGCCTGGCTAATGAAGTGATAGCTGCTAAAGGCATAACCATGGAAACTGGTTTTCTGCTCTTGTGCCGCTCGTGGATGTTTTTGAAGAAAGCCACGGTAATCTTACTGTTGGTAACACTTGCAGAGAATTTTCTAAATTTTCAAGAATGTCAGCGAAAGCAAATGGAAATCAACTGCATGCCATGTGTGAAATCACAGTGTTCACGCAGGTGTTAGACAGAGTCACCTCCTTCACCCGAGTATACCCTTGGGTTAAACTAACATGTTCAGCCTCGGTCTCTACCCAACCAGCCGCCAGGTGCAGTGATTTGTATAATGTTGATGATGGGGTTGTTGAGAGAGACGTGCGGGACATGGCGCTAGATTGCTTCAAGTGGGGTCAGCGTGTTGGCAGTGACAGTCGGACACCATCCACCCACAGAGTGACAAGGGGGTAGAGAAAAAAAGCTAAGCCTGGGGGATAATGTGCTGTGTGTGCTGTGTGTGTGTGTTGTGGCTGCTTTTGTATTTGTGTACAAATACAGAGGGAGAGAGCTCATACGCAGACAGATGGTGGCAAGGTAATTGTGTCTCACCCCGCCTTGTCTCTTCGCCGATGAGTTAGTGCACGCAGATCCCGGCCAGCAGGTGGTCGGAGGGAACCACAGGAATTAGAGTAGTCGCAGGATGCCATTTAAACATCACAGTGTGTGCGGGTAGGACTGCATCCTTTAAGCCACCTGTTGTTTGTGTGGCCCGCAAGTCCTGATTTAGCTATTTTCTGGACACAGCTTGATTTGTGGATACAAGTGCACATTGTTCATCCAAAATAATTGCTTTGCCTGTGAAACAGCTGGATTTCTGTTTAAATGAGATCTTAGAGTATGCATTTGCTCATAGTGTGTTTCAACTTGCTGGTCACATTATGCAGGGACAGCACAGCAACAGAAATCTTCAGCTCCCTCAAGATCACATACAAATGAGGTTTGCTTTTGTCAATACAAAACCTTACCAATAATTTAATTATGATCGTTAGTAATTCATTTGTTGTTATTGGCAGATAAATCTTTTTCCTTTATTTCCATCTTTGGTGCGGACAAGAAGATTGAACACTTTTTCTTTTTGATGCCACTTGACACTAATGGAGGGAGTTTACACAGGGGCTGGTTTGCCCTGACAGCCACCGAAGCCCCATCATTTTAGATTCATATTCATCGGGCCATAGGCCGCAGGACTGATCAATAACGAGAAGGCTGTGAGAGAGATTAACAAATACAGACACGCACACATAGGAAATGCTCATCTTACAATGCACACAACTCTTCAAGAGTTTGTGGGATTGTAATGGGATTGCAGATCGATACAGAATTGTAAAGACTAAAATAACCCTCAGATCTTACAAAATGACTGTTTCCTACGATGTGGCATAACCAGTATATCTATTAGTGACTTCAGCACTGTGTGATGGGAACTGTTTTAGTCACAGTATGCAAATTGTGCTTTTCCCTCCCGTGTACACAGCATTCTGATTTTCACTTCATGTCTACGCCAGAGCCAGATTTGTCTGAAACTGACCAAGCAGTTCCACTCAACCACCTAGAGTGGAGGCGAACACAGCAGCTCATGAGCAGAGAAGATGATTTGAGGAAGTAAACCTAAAAAAGGCGCACACAGTTGTAGGTGAGAAAGCGCGAAAGGGTGAATCACTTAAATAACGCAGTAACTCCTGGGGTTTGTAATTAAAAACAAAACACCAAGCCCTCAGTGCACGCCGGCAATCGCACATATGAATCAGAAGCACTTAACAGTTCTCTGAAATTTACAGGGCCAAACAAGCATACTGAAGAAATTTAAAATACAAGTATATAATTAAAATACAGTAGGCTAAAGTAACAACAATATTATTATTACTGTTGATTAATAATAATAATAATAATAATAATAATAATAATAATAACATAGCCACAAATTCTCACTACAGTTTCTAACGTGGGAAAATGTTAGAATAATTATTTATGGTAAAATTACAATAAATAAAGAGAATAAATAACACATTCGCCATTTTTTCACGGTATAACCGGAAATCCAAACAAGCACGTGACCAAAAAAACACAACTTAAAAAAAAAAAAAAAAAAAAAAAAAAAAAACTTAAATGAGTCGCGCGAGCAGCAGGTACGTTTGAGAAACCTAGCTAAAACATTGGCTATGGGCTAACCCCGTCTGGAAACAAACACTATTAACTGCACATACCCAATTCAGTAGAACTCAAAAGAAAGAAAGACAAACGGGAAGTCAAAAATAAAGCCCACGGATTATTTGTTTTACCTTTCTTGGTTTTGTTTATTAATAAATAAAAAACAATTGTTTTTCTGCGTCGTCTTCACCGAGGAAGGGACGAAATGAGACCGCTAGCAAGGTGGACAACATTGCAGGTAAATTTACAACAGGGTTTATGACCGGCCTCACTCTCTGCTACACATGTGGTGCTATCTGTCTGTCACGGTAATTTAACTAAGTTAGCATTAACTTCAGGCGGTGCCTGTCTAAGAGTGGGTAGTATTGTTGTTGGTCATAGTCTAAAGAGTTGTGTCGTGTAGCCTTGGTACTGTTGTGCCTTGGTAGAAAGGAATTCTGCCTCCTGACGTAAAATTACGGTTAAAACGTTAACATTTCGAACAGTATTGTTGTACAGCTATATTATTAAGAGTTGTATTGTTATAGAATTACGTTGGGTAATAACTTTTTATACGCTAAGGCTTAATATTTTCATGTTGGAGCTGTAGCGAGGTAAAAAAAAAAAAAAAACACCCAAGACTGATTGTAGCGATTTCATTCAGCTCTTGTTGGGGTAACTACATCTTTGCTCAACAGCAATGTTGCTGCCAACCGTTAGTCAACTTATTTTGTGTATGTGTCTCCTTTTTGGCATCCTCTCCCTCCAGCTTGTGTCTGTCATTGGTGTCATTTCCACTGAGATTAATAATGTACTTGTTTGTGTTTGCTTCATGTTGGTAGTTGTTTACGGCCTTGGTCTTACTGTAAAGGCATCCCATGAAAAATGCATTAATTCCAGGAACACGTATTATGTTTCTAATCAGAATCATATATAACTTATTCTACTGTTCCCATTGATGAACATAAAAATTATATAACTTAAATATCTTGCATATCTTCACGTTGCTTCTATGTGATGAAGCTACTGGACACCGACTTTCCCACGGGATAAATAAAGTATCTATCGATCAGTCTATCTATCTGAAGTATTATACACAGATCAGGCATAACATTAAGATATTATTGTCTCCCTTGTGCCTCCAATACAGTTGGGACTCATCAGAGAATGGACATGGGCCTTCTGAGGGTGTCCTGTGGTGTCTGGCAACAGAATGTTGTTAGTGGGGGCCTTTGAGGGGAGGGGCCTCTGTGGATCATCCCGCAGATACTTGATCAGTTTGGGATCTAGTGAATTTGGAGTGTTGTTGTGCTGTTTTTCATGTTTTTTGAGTTGTTCCTAAAGCGTTTTAATGTGTGTGTGTCTGTGTCAGGCTGCATCCTGCTGGGGATGGCTGCTGCTATCAATGTGTGTCATTGTTATGGGGTGGGGTGTGCCTGGTCTGGTATAGGTGGGTGGTACATGTCTAATTAACATCCACATGAAAGCCAGGTCCAAACGTTTCCCAACAAAACACTGCATTGTCACAAGATGGTCAATATTATTCACTTCACCTGTCAGTGGTTTTAATTTTGTGGCTGATTGGTGTATATATCACTGAACTACATTGTTGCAGTGGCACTCGTTTTCTTAGTACAAAGGAAATATGCACAATGTTGTTATTTCGTAACGGTAGTCTTGGAAGCCAGACAAACTGCCTTGCCCATAATTTTTGTGGCAGAAAGTTGGTCTGGGGCCATTCGGTTGGGAACTGATTATGCTCTGGCAAAGGTCTGCTGTGCCAATCAAATTGTTTGGGTGGGCTTTTTGCAGTGATGGACAGAAGAGCAACAACAACATTGGACTCATATCAGTCCGTTATGTGCCACAGATTTTTAGATTTATTACCTTTTTTTTTTTTAAATCTCAGATGTTTATATTTCTAGTTTAGTGTCCAACTTGTTCCACAATTTCAATCCTCTGTGTGCTGCACATTAGAGATGTAACAATATGAAAATTTCATATCACGGTTATTGTGACCAAAATTATCACGGTTATTATTATCACGGTATTGTTAGATGTGTTCAAAATGTTCAAAAAGTACTGAACAAACACTGAAATCTTTTAACCAAGTTTTATTTAAAAAAAGAATACTTTTCTTTACATTCACTGCTCAAGACTAGATCTAGTCTTAAATATTCAAGAACTGGTACAGAAAAGAACCTTAAGTTGAAATCAAATGTGCATATGAAAGCAACACTACCATTTTAAACAAAGTAATGTGGCAGAAACATTAAAATAATAACATAAATAAATAAAAATAAATGTGAAAATTGTGCAAGATGGCACCTTGTGGCCATAAGAGGTAACTGCACTTTGGGCATGTCGATAAATATACTTTTCTTCACATTCAGTGCTCATGTATGAGATCTAGTGTTAGTCATGTCAGAACAACTGTTACAGAAAGGACACTTTCAGTGTTTGTTGTACCTTAGGTAGAACTCAAATGTTGTGGGTGGTGGTCACGGAGATGGCTCATCAAATTGGAAGTGTTACCCCCGTTCGCGGAGATTTATTTTCTGCATTTTCTGCACAAGGGTTGATTGTCTTCAATTATTTTACCGTCGACATCCTTTATAAATCCAAAATATGCCCACACTTCTGACCGTGTTTTTTTACTGGGGGGGGGGGGGGGGGGGGGGGGCATCTCTGGAGCGCAGGTGGCTTCAGCCATGTTTTCACAGGACAGACAGTGCAATCTGCGTATGCACGCCCGCTTCTGAGAGAGTGCCGTTCAGGTGCTGCTGCTTCTCCAGGAAATTAGCAGTATCACTGTGAGTTTTTCGGTAATCAGTTGTGGTAATCAATCACGATTTTAACGATAATTACAATTTGAAACGGTAGTACGAACCATCGGGAATTTTATTGCGGTTTATCTATACCCGTAATCGTTACATCCCTACTGCACATATGTCAGAATTGACAGTAAAGCTGACTTTGACTGTTTGAACAACCTACATACATCATCAAAGTGTAAAGGATGGCTCTGATTGGTTCAAGAACCAAACAAGGCAGATTGTAGATACTGCAATGAACTGGACATTATGGAATCTCTACTGCAGGAGCTGCAAGATGGGCCAGTATGAACACATACGTGTCCATGTGCTAATCACCCTGCTGACTTCTCAGCCCTTCCAAAAATAAATAAATTGACACGAACGCTGATGTAGCTTTATGGTCAAAACCTAGATTCTTGAAATTGTATTGTTCCGAACTATTGTAAATTGCATGGCATGTTTTCTTTGTAATTCTGGTATTAAGCTAAACTGGTGATATGCAATATTAGGTTTCAGATGCGTGGATGAGAATCAATTAAATCCTTTGGTTTTCACATGGACTTGTCAAAGATTTAACAACAAAATATATGTAGAAAACAGTTTTTTCTCCTTTTCTTTAATGATAGTCATGTATTTCATGCCCCCAGCAGGAAGATCACAGACTAGCTACCCACTACTCATTACCTGAAAGGAGGCGCCTCCTTAAGACTAAAGTCAGGGAACAAAAGTCTCTCTTGTACTATTGATGTGCAATGTTGCATTAAAGACCGTAACATGATTGTTTGCAGTCATGCTCAGCATAAAAATATCCCTCAGGTGGGTACATGCTGTATACCGGTGTATAAACACAACTTTAGCACTGTATCTTTCTGGGAAGACGTAATTGGTTGCACTCTTAAGCTGCTGTTAACAGCTGCAATATAGAAATGACGGTGTCAATTTTTAAATTTGGATTTGAAAAACCTGATCATGCTTTCTGCTCAGTGGGATGTTCTGCTACTATATCACACCACTGCCCTTGTCATCTGTTTTCTATTTTTCTTTTCATTTTAATAATGCATACAGCAGCTTAAAGACAAACACACAAGCAAAGACATTTCTTAATTTACCAAAAAATTACCAAAGAAATTGCCAAAAATGACTTTCATATTCACAAATATACAGTGATGCAATTTTGCAAAATGATCCATAGACATCAGAGCACCTTGACAACAAACACACACACTTGCACACTCCGTCTCTTAAATCCCCTAGCTGCTCTAGCAGAACCACATCTCCCTTGACAGACATCACAAACACACTGCCACACATCAGCAGGAATGGAGCGCAAACTAGACCTAAAGACAAACCCAGACTGTGAGAATGTCACCATGTAAAATAGATGTTTGTATTAATGTTTAATGTATCATGGAGGCATCCTTCAAGCTCAACAAGGTGCAGCACAAAAACAATCACATTGTGGCATGAATAAGAGATATTGAAAGACTGGTATAAAGTGATGGCACTGACCCGTAAATCATCCATTTATTCATAATAGATTGTTTACACTGTGCGTCATTGTACTAGTTTATTATACATTATATGAAGTTATCACAGGACACATAGTCTTAAAAACAGTTCTGTAGTGTAGATGAGTAAAATGCACTACCAGTCAAAAGTTTGGATGCACCCTCTCGTTTAATGGTTTTTCATTATTTTCATGACTATTTACATTCTCACTGAAGACATCAAAATGATGAATGAACACATATGGAATTATGTAGTAAACAAAAATTGTGAAATAACTCCAAATATGATTCACACAAGCAGAAGATATTTGTTTGGGCCAAGAAACACAAGGAATGGACATTAGCCCAGTGGAAATCTGTGCTTTGTTCTGATGAGTCCAAATTTGAGATCTTTGGTTCCAACCAGAAAAGGTGAGCGGATGGTCTCTACATGCATGGTTCCAACCGTGAAGCATGGAGGAGGAGGCATGATGGTGTGGGGGTGCTTTGCTGGTGACCCTGTTGGGGATTTATTCAAAATTGAAGGCACACTGAACCACCATGGCTACCACAGCATCCTGCAGCAACACGCTGTCCCATCCGGTTTGCGTTTAGTTGGACCATCATTTATTTTTCAACAGGACAATGACCCCAAACACACCTCCAGGCTGTGTAAGTGCTATTTGACCAAGAAGGAGAGTGATGGAGTGCTGGGCCAGATGACCTGGCCTCCACAGTCACCTGACCTAAACCCAATCGAGATGGTTCGGGATGAGATGGACCGCAGAGTGAAGGCAAAAGGGCCAACAAGTGCTCAGCATCTTTAGAAACTCCTTCAAGACTGTTGGAAAACCATTTCAGGTGACAACCTCATGAAGCTCATTGAGAGAATGCCAAGAGTGTGCAAAGCAGTAGTCAAAGTAAAGGGTGGCTATTTTGAAGAATCACACTTTTTGTTTACTACATAATTTCATATGTGTTTATTCATAGTTTTGATGCGTTCAGTGAGAATCTACAATGTAAATAGTCATGAAAATAAAGAAAAAACGTTAAATGAGAGGGTGTGTCCAAACCTTTGACTGGTAGTGTATACACATAAGTTAAAGGTGGTAACCTGTGGTATGTGTTGTGTTGCGGTAGTGTGTGCTTTCTCAGTGGAATTCGCTTTATTATTTATTTCATTCAATAGTCAGGATTGCATAGTTTGATTTGAATTTGAATATAAAGTTAATATGTTTTCATGTCGGAAGCTTAAATCAACTCAGAGTAAGTGTGTTTCAAAGTGACAGTGTAGTAGAGACACTTGAGGTTGGCGAAATGATTTACTTGTGGCTCTCCTGCTGTAGTGGAGGTGAATCACAGAGAATAAAGGGCAGGTAAGAGTCAGATTTCATGGGGAAAGAGGGAGACTGCTGGTGTGAAGGGGGAGTTTGAAGGACTGACTGCCACAAAGGCGGGATGTTTTGTAGGAGTGTGGGAAAAGGAGAGTGCAAACAACAAGAAAGTGATGAAAACAGGAGGAAGAAAAAATGGCCTGATTTATAGAGTACAATTTCAGTTTTTAAAAGCCTGCCTGCATTACATTAACTCCTGTGATTATTGGTGAAGTGGGAAGGTGCTATGGTAAATTATGTTACACCTAGTGGCAGCTCATTTTTGATGAGTGGAGCCTTGTGCAAAATGCATGTGACATAGCCAAGAAATTGCAAAATTTAAAAGGGCAAATGGACAGAGACTTTATATCTGTGATTTTTTTTTGTGTGGCTATATTTTACTTGTGGATTCACATTGCAGAGTTCAGAGACGTTGTCAGCATGTGTGTCTGATTTTTGAAGGTCTCACTTCTGTGACCGAGACATGTTGTCATTGCTAAGAATGTATATATAAAGTTTTGCTCTTGCCTGTAATTCAATTCCAAAGTTAGGTAAAACATTTGCTAGAATATAAGAGTAGATTAGTAGAAGACCACAAGAGAGCAAATATAAAAATTTATCAAGAGTTATAAAAAATGACCCCTCCAACACAAATACCAGCTTTCTTGTTTCCAAATGGATGAAATGGCAATACTCCTGTGGCACTGATTCACAGAAAAAAACACTTGATGCAGAATATAAAAGGAACATTCACTTTTAAAACCTTATTTACAATAATGCTTCAGATTTTCATGCAAGTAGTTTAAATGAATCTCTTATTAATTAGCCAAGCCATAGCATCTTATATTAATTAAAACTTAAGTGTATGTTTTTTGTCAGTCCCATGATGAAAATGATGTTATGTATTTTCACAGTATGCATCTGTGATATCACAGTGATTATAGCTTCTGCTGTATTTACCGCTGTTGAAATGAAAACCAAGAAATGAGTCTGTCAGCTCACTTGAATTCATGACAGATTGCTCTGATTCCTCTGATCCTGTCTTGTTGGAGACATGCCTCATGTGGGCTTTTTCTGTTAAATGATACTAAAGTCTGATGATATGGTTGATCATTTAAAATGAGTTTCTTCTCGACCCAATAAACGAGAGAGACATTGACTGGGTGATTTTATTCTCTAAATGGTAACTGAACTAAGTAAATGATAGTGTACACAGTACTGTCATTTGACAGTAATTCTGATGACACTGCAAGTACAAAAGTTTGGTACCTGATGGTTATAACATTATTTTTCAAATGCATCAACTGTAACCAATTTGAACACTGGCATGAGAAGTTAGAATCCTCATAGATTTACCAAAAAATAATAATTGGTGCTTGTTTTCTTACATACATCGGGTTCAAAGACAAAGCCAACATTACTATTTGTACTGTGTGTAATTCTGTTGCCTGGTTACTGAACATAATGATGCTGAAAATCAAAGTGAAATTTATGAATTAACCTAAAATACAACAGATTCTAAAATTAGTGCATGGTGGCCAAGTGAGTATACATGTCTTGATGTTGTTGAAGACTATAACACCATCCAGAAAATTATGGATAAAGTTGACATTAAACAGCATGTGGATCATCCCACAGATACTTGATCAGTTTGGAATCTAGTGAATTTGGAGGCCAGGTCAACACCTTGTGCTGTTTTTCATGTTTTTTTTAGTTAAAAAACGTTTTTGTGTGTGTGCCTGTGTCAGGCTGCATCCTGCTGGGGATGGTCGCTGCCACCAAAGAGTGTCATTGCTGTGGGGTGGGGGTGACTGGTCTGGTCTAGGTTGTTGGTGCATGTCATCCACATGAATGCCAGGTCCAAAAGTTTCCCAGCAGAACATTGCATTGTCAGAAGATGGTCAATGTCACATTAGTTGTTGTAGCTGCTGGTGATCGATTGGTGAGCAGTATGGTACAAGCGCCAGCAACCCAAACCACTGCCCTTGTGTACTTTTTCCCTCCGGTACAAATGAACATAGTTTGATTTAATAAAAAAAATATTGTATTTTTTTTTAAATCCTGCTTCTGGTATTTTAAGATTCATTGTTCTTAGAAAAATCCTGCTAAATCATGTTTAAGAAGCAATAATGTCACAGTGTGTTTTTTCTTTAAGTGATTAAGTCTTTTGACTTTTCGCATCCACATGCATGAACTTACATCGACATTTTAATTTATGGTGGAAACAAAGGTTATACGACTAATATATAGTCTAATACAATGGAAGTAGTCATTGAATTCTACACTGTATTGTACGTATGCTTTCATTGTGTTTGGATATTTGGTTAGTATATGTGTGTCAGTGGTTTATGGATATAAAGAATTACAGTGTTTATAATGTAGAATGTCTTCAAAAGCATTTATTACTGAGATGAATGTTTATGAAAGTTTAATGTAGCTTCATAGCTAATATTGTTAATGCATAAAGGTTTCACATTGTTTGTTTTGGCACAGCCCTCTACAGACAGACATAGGGCTTTGTCTCCCTACCCGTGGAAAGACATTATTATATTTTAGTTTGCCACTCAGGGCCATAATGTTCTTTGTCTGTGTGTTTTGTACATAGTTCACTGCTACATTTGGTTGCTGGGGGATTTGTGCAAAACCCTTTGTAATGAAGAATGAGTATCACTATGAGGGCTAGCTAGGAGCCAAGAGCAGATCACATTGTTCTGCTGTGCTGTTATATTTGCCTCAGCATGCATAAAACATTAGCTAAAAGTAAATTGTTCCAGTGCCTTCAACATTTTTTTTAACTCTTATATCATAAGTGTTTCTGATCTTGAAGGTGATAATCAGTTCATTCAGTGCAGTGCATTGGAAGCTACAATAATTTCACCTTTTCCATTTTCACCTCTTGTAAAGAGTGGTCTTTGAAACCTGCTCTTCTTAGATTTATATGCATATGAAATGAACTTCCTAGGTCATTATGCTCACACACATCAACATGTTAGTTGTCTCCTAGGTAATAGAGGAGCCACAACGTAATCCACAGATCTTGCTTGGTGAGTAAGACGATGAGCTAACAAAATAGGAACTGCTACAAACATTTACTTTTTATTGATTATTTTCATTAATCGATTTATCCTTTGGTTAACTTATCATTAAATAGTTCATTTTGTTCAAGCATTTTCTCATAATAACATTACTTAAAGTAATACTTAAAGTCTATGAAGGAAGAAACACTAACCCTAATGATACTATTCATCACAAAAGTTTTATCCAGCGTAGCCCTAATTAGGAAAGATGATGTTTACTATATTCTGCCATTAGCTTGTGCTGTTGAGACACACACACACACAGACCCATCTTACAGAATCTTTGACTCATCTCACTACCTCCTTGGTAACCTGTGCTAGGAGAATTTGTTGAATCACTAGCCTCACATTTACTTATCTCCATTCTACCCAGTCTAGTTGAAAAAGGAAAAATAATTTTTGAGAACGTAGTGGGTATGAATGTACTTGATATTTTGCTTTTTTTGGTGGGTCTGCACTCCAAAGTTATTGTTGGAAAACAGACTGTTGCTACATCCTCGTACTTTACAATATGAAATTCAGAAGCTCACAGTGCGCCGTGTACAGTGAAACATGCATAAAGAAGAGGGGTCTTACATTACATTACATTAGTGCTCCCGTCATTAAATTGGACCCGTGGCCTCAAACTATTTGGTAAATGACGTTGGAGAACTTTTTCTTTAACTTTAGATGCCAATCGAAATTTGTGAATGATTCATTTTTAGGTATTATTTGTGAATTTTGAGCTCCCTGTTAAGAGGTTTTGCGATATGCTTGATTGGTGTAGCAAAGCTTCAAAGAAAAAGGCCATCAGTGTACAACGGCAAAATCATTTTCTTTAATGAGCATCAGGGAAGCCCAGTTGACATCTTCATTGTCATTGTGCAGCCTTTCATTCCCTGGGATAATGGTTTCAGACTGAAGGCTTATAATCCATTTCTTTGATAAAATCATTCTGTGTTCATCTTTAGAGACAAACCAGTGCTTGATCTTAGTCTGAATTTGGGGTTGCACATGTCAAATGAACATATATTACCTTGGGGAGCCTCTTAAGTACTGTCAGAAGGCATTCCTCTGATGGTGCATCAGTGGTTGGTGTTTGGCATAACTGATGTTTCATCACATGTTGTGAAACTGCCTGGGCTCATTGCAAAGTTTTCTGCATTGCTAAACCATTAAGAGACGCTGGTGTACTGGTGTGTCATTTCTCATATGACCTGTATACAGTATGAAACTTAAATACTTGAAATTCTTGAAATTGACATAATGAGGGGCAGATTTCAATATTTCCCCCATTATACTAATCATTAGTACTTTGTAGACTGTAATTCAAGGTGCTGTTTTGCTTTTAAAATAAAGTGACGGCTATTAAAGAGGAAGAAATTAAATGCTGTGATAGCCTCCTTCTGTAGAGAAGAGGTTGTATTATTAGAAGCCTAAAGTACGGTTTCATAGGCAGCACTCTAAGGTTATAACTGCATCCCACAGTTAACGAAAATCCTTACTTGCTTACTAGACAGGGCTTATGCCAAACAACATGTACCAACATCTTGTGACAAATGCAGAAATACTCCTAGAAACAAGTTGTCCCCCACTTAAAGCTAAAGCGGGTGGCATATTAACAAGAACTCTTTAACTTCTCTGTTTAACCCTGACTAACCTTGGTTGCCAGTTGTTAGAATTACTCCAGGGAAAAAAACATGACACGCCTATTAATGTAGTTGACACATTTATGAATTATTCACTTTCACCGTACCCATACCATACGGAGAGTGTTTAATTGGAGATGTAGTTATTGCTTTGTTGGTAGGTGGCTGTAGTGGGACTTGTGATCAGGTGAAAAGTATCTGCAGATGAATGTGTATATGTATGCGTTTTGTTGTTGGGGAGCAACGTGTGTGGAATTCGGGGAAGGTCTTAATGAAAATCAGAGTGCTTAGTGGACATGAGGGCTCCTCTGAAGGAAATCAATGCTTTCTTTTGTTGCAAAGCGAGAGCAAGCAGCCAATTCCAGGCCTCAGCTGCCTGATGTGGTGCTGGCAGACTTTGACGAGCATTTAATGGCGCGTCACTGGGTTGGACAGGCAATCAATTTATTTAGGCAGTAATGTATGTATCCCTAGGTAAATCTTTAATTAATGGGTAAAAAGAAGAGGACAATTGTGACGCAGGAGGCCAAGGAAAATGAAAGTCCAACTGGGTAAAAGGATGGCTTCCTCATTTCCCTCTTAATTAGCTGTAACTGCTTGATAGTCCAGTTGTGTTTCATTACATTTCCAAATGTCTATATTAAGCTTTATCTTATAAATGCTAGGCAAGCTTCTATGACCAGCGTTTTAGCCTGAGTGCAAACATTTTAGAATTTTTATCATTTCTGTAAAGACCACACCAGTGTCTAGCTGAGCCAAGCCAAAGATCTACTTCTTGGACACTTACCCTGCTTCCACTTTTCATGGCTAATTGGTTGCATTTCTGGACCATTGCACGGCTGTGAAACAAAGGCCACAAGTACCACATACATCATGTATACAACTATTCACTCAAATGTAGTTTTGCTTCTCCTACCTTGTGAAATGTTCTTTACTGTACATCTAACCCTTACATTTTGATGGTCCATTTTAAAGACTTAACGGCCCTTTATAAGATTTTACTGAGAGAGATGTTTGTCTGCATAGGCATGTTTAAGTGACAGGGGCTGTGTCAAGCCTAGTTGATTAATCCACTAAGCATTTTAAGAATTTGGGGGGGGGGATTAAAGTCTCTCTGTATCAAATAGAATTGTTTAGGCATAGTTTAGAAATACACACCTGTACAAAAGTTGTAAGCATTACAAGTATTGGTTGCATAGCTATTTGGGAAGCTATACCAGCAATATTATTGGGTAATTCCAAATGAGACTATTAAAACCCAAGGGCGGCACAGTGGCATGGTGGTTAGCACTGATGCCTCACAGCAAGAAGGTTCCGGACTGGTTCAGGACTGGGCCTTTCTGTGTGGAGTTTGCATGTTCTCCCTGTGTCTGGGTGAGTTCAAAATCAAATGAATGATAATATTCGGTTATCGTCCACAAGCAAATTAAGAAAAAAACTACATAAAATATATATAGATATAATGAATTTGGTACTACAAAGAGACAGCAGTGTGAGACCACAGCATGTGATCTGTCCCCATTTACAAGCGAATGAAGCCATGAAACCAGTACAGCTAAAGCACCCATTGGCAACGCAACACCAAGTGTGTGCAAGTTGCAAGGACTTTTTTGATGGAAGCGCAAGGAGTGCACCTACTAGAAACTGCAAATGCATAACCTTGCAACAGTATAAAAAAAAAAAGCAGACGAGGCATCTTATTTTGTGGCTCAGTGGACTGTAAAAAGGCAGAAAAAGACAGCACACATTTGGACAAGAAATCATCAGCAGTTGAACTGTGTGAGGTGATACTGGGAGCACAGTTTTCACACTCTACACATAGTTGGTCCAGCAAAAAAAACAAAACAAACAAACATAAAAAAATGTAACATATACTCGATAGACCTAAAGAAAATTTAGATCATTATTTGTTAGATCAAGTAATTGTAATGATTTGATTATTAAATACGTAGGTTAAAGCAGTACTTTTGATTTAATCATTTAAAAATGTGTCTATTAAAAGCCTTGGTTTTAAAAAATTTTTTTCATGTGTTACGTCATTGATAAGAAAAGTTATGTTGTAGTTATCCTTCACTTCAGAGTTCAACATTTTCCAGAAATTGATTTGAGAATGTTGAAAATGACCCTTGCATTTTGGGGGTGTAATCAAATTTTGCATGCAATGCAGCACATTGTTTTCCTTGGTGTCCCTGTCACCAGCAGCACGGATAGCTTCTGCTCTCAGCTTAAATATATGTGGACGTGCCTGTTAAGCCCTGTAGCTGAAAAATGAAACTGCACCCTCCACTTACAAGGATTTACAGCATCACATTGCTGGAGTTTTCACTTTCCTGTATAAATAAAAAATAAATAAATAAAAATAAGGATAAGAAGGAAGTTGGGAATCTGCCTCTCTATGGCAGGCACTGTGCTATGTTTGTCTGAGGCCCTTTTGAAATGTTCATAGAGTGAAGGGCAAAATCTTCTAATATCAGGACATACTGCCAACTTGCCCCACAAACAGTCAGAGAAAGCACTCCTCTGAAAGCCAACCCAGCAGCCAGCGCTTCCACCCCCAGCTGTACGTCAGTCACAAAGCTTGCCATTCACAACGGCTGGTAAGTCTGTGCCTTATCAATTTTTCGAAGAATTCTTCATCTACCAGGCAGCCAACCAGGTATTCAGCTCCAGCAGCAGCCTGCCAGCTCGTGCACTATCCAGCTAAACAGCTAGTTTTCCCAAATGGCGGCAGCTGTTGACCCCCATGTGGGCTACAGTCATCTACTCTCTTTGGTGAAAAGAAGCGTCCCAAAAAGAGACCATAAAAAGGCAATGCCTCATCCAGAACCAGATCATTTCCTCCGTTCAAGCCGATCCAGTTTGTTTCCTCCTTTCAAGCAGCAGCACATGATGATGTCAAATCTTTTTTGTTACGAGGGCATCGTTTCACCTATGTTAGAATGTGGTGCTCTACTACTCACTCGTAGAAATAGAATTTACTTCATAGGAAATCGCACTGATCATCTTGTGACTGTGTCTTCTTGGCCTATTCTCTTAAGCTTAAAAAAACACGAGCTGTCGTGATTATTTTTCTAGATTTGATTCTATGTTCCAATTTGTGTAGACCAAAAGCAGAAAGTCATCTATTTGTAAAGATGACAATACTGTATAAGCTTTTAAAGCTAAGTCTGCATAGATCTCTGCCCTGCTAAAATGTAAGACATTGGACAGTAACACATCTAAACTATACAGTGGTGTTAAAAATTTAGCACTTTAGCAAAATAATTCTGACAAATTATTTGAGAATGCCCTTAAATGTAAAAATAAACATAATAAATAAATATACATATTTATTTATTTATTATGTTTATAAAGGCATCGTTTACAATCGGTTGCTCTTTAAGGCTCATTTGAAATGACTGCAGGATTTATACAGGAGTCTCCTTTCTGGGCAGTGGTGTGTTGGTCTGTGACCGTGTAGTAATTATTTACAGACTAAGGGCAAACAATGTGAACGAGATGGCGTGTGTGTGATGGTAGTGTGGGGAGGTGGGACGACAAGGAATATAAGAGAAAGTTGCATCTACTTTACAGTACCAGACTTCTGTTCGATATTGTGATAATTAGTCTTTGAGTTTAGAAGGTTAAGACAGAGTCAAACAAAATCAGATAAACCTGCCTTCAGGTAATTATGCAGTCTAGTGATATCCAATAACCAATTCATATGGCCCTTTGGACTTTTTAACCGTAACTCAAGTGCACTGTGCCACTGCTCAAGTTAGCTATTAATCTGTAGTACCAATGCTGTAGATGCTTTGATGACTTAGAAATTAATTTCATAAGGATCCTTATTATTTTTCTTAATTCTTGGCCAACACTGCGAAATTGCTCACCATTGACATTCCAATTACATCACTTTGTCACTTTTCACTCTGCCAAGCTTCCAAGTTTCAATGATGTCACACATATCCGAAAAGAGAGACAGAGGTCTCGGTCACACTGGAGTTGTAGAGCAAACTTTCTGATTCACTTCTAGAAAATTGCTGTTATGCCTTGGATATGGGCTGCCAAGAGTTTTACCTTAATTAGATACTGAAGCCACCCGCAGGAAGAGCTTTACATTATAATGAGTGACTAAATGTTGCATGCAACATGTACACATGGAAATAAAGCAAGGGGATTCATGAGTTAGTTGGACCAACAAATAACCTCAGCATGGATGTCATGTCATTGACAGTAAACTAGCCAAATAAACACGTGCTCTTAAAGTTAAGGAAGGATTTGCTTTTATTTCAGGTGAACCTTTGGATGGCTGGACTTCTGCTGGCATTCCTAGAGGTTACTGGAGCTTCTCCTGGGTAGCTGAGGATGACCTCAGCTTTCCCAATGGCTCAATGCCCATGTCAGGTGAGTCTGATGTTTTTTGTTTTTTTTTGTGCTTCGAATTGGCTTTCCTCAGCTCACGTAATGCCTCTGTCTTGGTATTGTCATGGGTTTCTGTTGATCATCCTGTCTGTTACCTCTTCATGGATCCAGATAATCACAACTTGTAGTTACACAATTTCACACATGTTACAAAAAATATAATATTAAACACACATTGCCAAAAGTAAAAAATAAAAGTTTATTAAGTTTATCACAGCAAGTGCAGTGTTAATTTGAAGAAGAAAATATATTATTTAAACCTGTATTTATCTTCTATCTAAAGTCAAAAGAATGGCAATCTTAAAGATTTCAGCTCCGGTTGATTACTCGCTGGTGGAAAATAATATAAAAATAAACAATTTTTGTTTTAATAAAGACGTCAGTAAATAATTGGCCTTTTCTGTGAGCAATTGTAATCACCTCTTATGAAAATTATTTCACAGAGAAAGGAGTTGGATATCTTGCAGAGAAGTTGAAAGTGTTATTCATCTAGAGGCTCACTGTGGTTGCTCCTACTTTATCCATTTCTTCCTGCAATATTTCAAACTGATCTGCTGTCAAAAAATTTCCAAATATGCCCTTTTTTTTAGGATGCATTTTTAATGAACGATGGCACTAAGTGCTAAGCTCACTGACATACACATTTCCTCTGTCTGCTTCATAATAAAAGTTAACTTGAGTTTTCCCTGTAAAATACTTTTACTATGAGGCTGCATCCATACTAAATGTTCAATTTCCATTTACGATAATTTATTTGACATTAGGGCTGGGCGATATATTGATATAAAAAAGTATATCGATATATTTTTTAATGTGATATGGAATTAGACTATATCACGTATGTTGATATAGTTCAAATTTGCGCTGTGAGCCTTGCTCCAGGCAAGCTGCTGAAACTGAGCTCTCTGCACTGCTCCCCGCAAACACGCCCCTCCTCTTCCATGCACAGAGGAGGGGCGCAACAACGTCTGTGGAGTTTGTGGAGGAGAAATTGGTTAGTAAAAGAAAAAGCAGTGGCTCAGTAATTTGGAGATGGTTCGGATTCAAAGTATCAGATGAGCAACTAAATTATGTTATGTAGGGAGTACCATAAACAAGTTACAGCCAGGGGTGGAAGCACTACAAATCTTTTTCACCACCTAAAACAGTGGCACAAACTGCAGTACAAAGAGTGTGTGAAACTGCGCGCTGCAGAGGCCCCAGTCGCAAGCCATCCACAACCCGAAAAAGCTCCATATCGGGATATATATCGTATAGCGATATTCAGCCTAAATATATTGGGATATGACTTTTGGTCCATATCGCCCAGCCCTATTTGACATTTATTTGAAGGTTTCCACTTTAATCTGAGTGTAGTGAATATGATATAGAACAGACGTGTTATCAGTTTATCCACATTTATCACTGTTAGCCAAGTGTGTTGTTTGTATGTAGTACAACGCAAGTATGTTGTATGTACAAGTTTTTGTTAAATGAAGAAAAAAGTTGAACTGATTGACGTTGATGAAAAAACACGTATGCAATGGTAAATATGGATGGAAGTACCACATAGAGCATATCTCTTTGAAGGAGACTAGATGTTTATTACCTATAGTAAATGTCCAAAGCAAATAGGTAGGAGCCTCCTGTTGGATAATTACTGCATGGGAGATTGTCTTTCAGCTGAGTAGCAGAGATATTTAACCCCAACTGATGCAATGAGTAGCTTCTCATTTCGTGAACAACCATGTCTAAAGACATATCCCGTGGTCGTGGAAAAGATGTTAGTCTGTTTGAGAAGGGTCAAATCATTGGCATGCATCAAGCAGAGAAAACATCTAAGGAGATTGCAAAAACTACTAAAATTGGGTTAAGAACTGTCCAACGCACCACGAGAAATGTGGTCTGGAAAGATTCCTGATTGGCGATCACTTAAACGTTTGGTGAAGTCAAATCGAAACCAACAGTAGAACTCAGGGCTATGTTTAATAGTGAAAGTAAGAGCATTTCCACATGTACAATGTGAGGGGAACTCAAGGGATTGGGACTGAACAGCTGTGTAGTCTTAAGAAAACCACTAATCAGTGAGGCCAACAGGAGTTGGCTGCTAGGGAGCATAAAGATTGGACTCTGGGGCAATGGAAGAAGGTCATGTGGTCTGATGAGTCCAGATTTACCCTGTTCCAGAGTGATGGGGGCATCAGGGTAAGAAGAGAGGCAGATGAAGTGATGCACCCATCATGCCTAGTGTCTACTGTACAAGCCTGTGGGGGCAGTGCTATGATCTGGGGTTGCTGCAGTTGCTCAGGTCTAGGTTCAGCAACATTATGTGCCCAAAGAATGAGGTCAGCTGACTACCTGAATATACTGAATGACCAGGTTATTCCATCAATGGAGTTTTTTCTTCCCTCATATTCACGGGGATATTCCTTATTCCTTAACCCCATTGAGAATCTTTGGGATGTGCTGGAGAAGGCTTTGTGCAGTGGTCAGACTCTCCATCATCAATACAAGATCTTGGTGAAAAATGAATGCAACACTGGATGGCAATAAGCAAATGCGTGCTGTAATCAAAGCTAAAGGCGGTCCAACGCAATATTAGAATGTGTGAATTTTTTTTTGGTGGCAGCTTTTTTTTTTTTTTTTTTTTGGCCAGGCTTAGGCCATAACTTTATAAAGAAATCTAAATTCCTCTGAAGTGGTTGTTCAGAATTATAGAATTGTTTCCTCCAGGTATTAAATAGCAGTGAAAGTAATTCAACTTCGTGACTTATTTTTGAAACCTTCTGAAACTATAATGAACGAAGAGAGACTTAAAGGGAGAATCAGTCTTCCAGACTACAACTAAGGTGTTTATTGCAGCATATTTCCCTACAGTGGTTACACTTAAGCGGAGAATATTTAGTTTTCTACTCCATAAATGTAACATCATCACCAACTACAACTGACTGGCAGCTGCTGGTGCAACCAGAAGTCTCTGATACTGTCACTATTCTATAGTCAGTGAAAAATATTTTAAACATAGGATTCTGTACCTTTGATAAAGAATACAGGATGCCACACGTTTCATATACTACTCATTTTCTCAGTTTACAATTTCAAAAAGCTTCAAATAAAACTCCAAAGGAGACTCAAGAGGACACAGCTAAGTCAAAACTGACAGTGGATAAAAACATTCCTGCAAGAGGTGGTCTGAAGGCCAGAGTCCAATATTAGAATCCTGGGTATGAGCATCTGCAAGAGCCTTGGGGTGCATGTGTGCATCCGTGCCACGTCAGTCTCTCAAAGCCCATTCACATCATATGTAGCCAACAGCTCCAGCAGGATTTCTTTGCCCCTTTCCAACCTCTTGGAGGGTGGGAGGTCAGCGTGTAAGTGATGATTCAAAGTCCCGTCAGCACCAGACTGTCACCCAAATGTTTATGAAACACATCCTTGACTGAATCCCTGGGATGCTGCTCCAGCTGCTTGTGGCAGTGACAGTCTGCAGTGGACCTAACTGTAATTGGTGTCAGTGAGACGACTACCCCACTGTTTCTTGAATCAATCAACCCCTCTAGCATTATTTCATATGTTGACAGCTGCAGTATGTAAGCAAACCAGACGAAGAGTTTCTCTTTTTCTGTATGGTGATTAGTGAACCGAGCATGATGTGGCTGGAGCAGGAAGGATCACATCTGGTCTGTAAAAGCCAGATGACTACAAATGTTACTGCAGATTATTATTTGCACAGTTCAGTGCAACAAAGGTTATTTGAACACATGTCCCTCTATACACTTTATTATATTTTGTTATGTTGTATGTGTCTCCAGTGGTAAATAATTCCATGTCTTGCTGTATTTGTGGGGACCAAATATTTCCACAAGCTAAAATGACAGAGTGATGATACATTCATACTACTTTAAAGGGCAGGGAGTGTTGCGGTGTGTGTTCCATATTGCACTATCAGAGGGTGCAGAGAAAAAGGTTTTGGAGAAGACAGGTCACACCAACACGGCATGGTGAACATGGCTTTAGGCTGCATCAATAGATCTCAGTTCTCCCTACAGCATCTGCTGTCCGCTGGCATTTATTACCCACTACAAAAGCCAACACAGACTGACTGGACATTTACCACCAGCTGCCTCCCATACTCTCCCTCCATTCTCCTGCCTCCCCTGCTTATTTGCATATCAGTGCTGGTAAGCCGACTTCATTGCCACTCTGTTAGTTATGTCAGTAATGTCAGAGCCCTCAGACATGAATTCTCCTCTGCAACCCTACAGTATTGTCTTTCCTTGGAGAATGCCAGCAGGGAACCTCATTGCTGTATTCAGTTTAGCAAACTCCTTCCCACACTCCATCTTTATCACTTCAGAACTATTCTCCTCATCGAGATGGATCGTCCTGGTTCAGCTGTGGCTGCCAGCTGTAACACAGGCACTCAGATGGATGCTAGCCACTTGAGGAGTTGCCGTGTTCTACAATAGAACATCTGCCTCACTCAGCTGGTAGTGCTGTTCTTGTGTAATGAGACTCAGCAGTGGAATAAAACAAATTTGCAAAGGCGGGAGGGTATAAGAGATAGGGCACTGATGCAGGTGCTTAAATGTGGCTTTCTCTTGGAGTCATAATATTCAGCTCTTCCAATCCCTATGAGTGGGCTCTTGTTTTTTTTTTTGTTAGCTTTTTCATGTAGTGGATTGTAGCTGGGATCAGACTACTATGAGCACTGATTTAAATGTATGGATTGTTAAACTAATAAACCAAATATGCATTTTAAATAGTTTTTAGTGTCTTCCATTATTTATATGTAGTATGACACAGCAAAAGCAGGTTTAACATCATATCCAAGGCTTTAGAAAGTTTAATTGGTATAACTGAGCATCAATTATCATTATCTTGCTTTTTTAATAGACTAAAGCAGCATTGATTTCACACATTGAATGTAAAACTCTGGAGTAAATTAGAGATTAAGAGTAGCAGGAACGGAAATAATACCTAAGATTCACGCATAATGTTTAGATGCTCTAAAACATGGGGCCAATATTAAAAATGTAGTGAATCAAACCAAGAGGTCTGTATTAGACAGGAACTCCATGAACATATAAACAGAAATTACTGACAGAGTTAGCACTACTGCTAGTGACAATGACTCCGGGATGTTATTGACTGGAATGATGGGAAAGTCACATAGCCTGACGAGCCAGACCCACATTAAATGTAGGGTCTGGGCATTCTCCATAGACAGGGCTCAACCGGAGGGGTGGGATAAACGGTTGTCTTTCAAACTCCCTCTCCACGCAATAGGACAGCGCTACAACCAATCAGAGCAACGAAGAAGGTGACGTAGTCAGAGCGACGGAAAAGAGAGTTCCTTGCATGTGTTGTGGAAAAAACTTATCCTAATAGATATTAAATAGTTCTTGTTGCATCCTGTTTTGTTTTTTTCATGAGTTCGCCTACAGGTTGAGTTTCTCCTGCATTAATCATTTTTAAGCTGTGGATCAAACTTTTGCCGTATCCGGTTGGCAAAACTCCAAATACATCCTTCTTTTGTAAGAACGACCTCAGTGCAGTTTCTTGTTCTTCTCTCAGAGAAAAGCTTAACTTCAAGTCTTTCAGAGTGGCGGCCAAAGCCGATTCGAAAGAAAGTTGTTCGCTAGCAGCAGCCATCGCTCTGGTAGTTCTAGCAGGATGGGGAATTCACGCGTAATTCACGGAACTTATGGTCGCAGGTCAGTCATCATCATGTTAAGCCCGCCCACCGACTCGTGATTGGCCTGGTCCATCTTGGATTTTTCGAAATCTCAAGTCAATGGAGAGTAACTGGACTGCCCCTGGAAGCAAATGTAATTTGCTGCCGCTAGGGGCGCGTCTAGATTCTAGGCTAAAAGTCACAAGCTGTTGAAATTATTTGCTACCTTCTGTAAGGCAAAGGGTTTTTGTTATTACAGTTTTGTCAGTAGTTTTTTTTTTTTTCCCCAACATCTTCAAGGCCTTAGAGGGTCTGTTGTGAAGAATCTTTTTTGACCCCCTCCCAGTGACTCACCTTTGTAGTCTGAAGAGTTATGCTATGATAAGGCGAGGAAATGAGTTCACAAGGAAAAGGATGTCTGACATTTGACTTTGATCCCTTCTGATGTGGAATGTGTAACTGTCACATCCAGCTGAGCCAAAATGTTGATGAGCCCAACACTCATACCATCTTCTCTCTCTCCTTTTTGCTCACTGTCAATAAACTAATCACTTTTCAAACTTGTCAATTATCTTAAAACCTAGAAAAACCTAAATTTTGTGAGTATGATAAATATTAAATTATATAGGGTACAGTTTTTCTTAATAATTTGTACCTCAACAACACAAAAAGTGTGCAATTTATACACTGCCTGACCCAAAAAAAAGTCACCACCCAAAAAAACAGGTCCCACCTTTAGCTTTTATTACAGCACGCATCGGCTGTGGCATTGTTTCGTTAAGCTTCTGCAGTGTCACCAGATTTATTTCCATCCAGTGTTGCATTCATTTTTCACCAAGACCTTGTATTGATGATGGGAGAGTCTGACCACTGCACAAAGCCTTCTCCAGCACATCCCAAAGATTCTCAATGGGGTTAAGGTCTGGACTCTGTGGTGGCCAATCCATAAGTGAAAATGATGTCTCATGCTCCCTGAAGCACTTTTTCACAATTTGAGCCCCATGAATCCTGGCATTGTCATCTTGAAATATGGCCGTGAACATCACGGAAGAAAAACTCCATTGATGGAATAACCTGGTCATTCAGTATTCAGGTAGTCAGCTGACCTCTTTCTTTGGGCACATAATGTTGCTGAACCTAGACGTGAGCAACTGCAGCAACCCCAGATCATAGCACTGCCCCCACAGGCTTGTACAGTAGACACTAGGCATGATGGGTGCATCACTTCATCTGCCTCTATTCTTACACTGAATCCCCCATCACTCTGGAACAGGGTAAATCTGGACTCATCAGACCACATGACCTTCTTCCATTGCCCCAGAGTCCAATCTTTATGCTCCCTAGCAAATTGAAGCCTATTTTCCAGTTAGTCTCACTGATTAGTGGTTTTCTTAAGGCTACACAGCTGTTCAGTCCCAATCCCTCGAGTTCCCTTTGCATTGTATGCATGGAAATGCTCTTACTTTCACTATTAAACATATGACTGAGGTTTAAATGATCAGCAATCACGATCAATAAGGATTTTTTTCGGATCACATTTCTTTCTCAAAGACGATGGTTCCCCATCATCCTTCCAGTTTTTAATAATGCGTTGGACAGTTCTTAATCCAATTTTAGTAGTTTCTTCAATCTCCTTAGATGTTTTCTCTGCTTGATGCATGCCAGTGATTTGACCCTTCTCAAACAGACTAACATCTTTTCCACGACCACGGGATGTGTTTTTAGACATGGTTGTTTAAGAAATGAGAAGCTAATAATATAAATTAGTAAATAAAAAGTAAATACAAAGGCAACAAGAGTCAGGTAAACGAGAAGCACACGTATGAGATAAATGAAAGGGCAGACAGTCCTCATCTTTGAGGGACAGATGATGGGTTAATTCTTACTCTTAATCTACAAAGAGACATACTTTTTTTAGATGTAATTTAGTTGATGTCTGTACTCGCGCAAATCCAGGTTCTCATTTTTAAACATGTAATTGCATACGGAGTCCCTGCACGACTGGGAATTTTATAATTCATTAGTATAGAAAATTACGAAGGCCACAGTTGACTCGTGACCTATGGCAATGTGACACAACATTTCTCAATCTTTGTCCTGTTTGATGAATGAGGTCAGGGTCATAGTGTCATGACAGGCTCATTAACAATGACACACTCTTGCTAACTCGGTCAGAACTGCTGGCAACTGCTTGATTACTACTGAGATTTAGTGGTGGTTTTTTTTTTTTTGTTTTTTTTTTATGATGAAATAACATATTGTAATAACTGGGCAAGATCATTTACATGCCATGTTTACGGTGTTCTGCCTTTGTTTATATTGAGTAATCCGCGATGTTAGGAAACTAGCATCATTTGCAGAATGATGGGTCCTTTGTCAAAAACTCTACTTAATTTATTAGTGACATATGACATTACAACAATCCATCCACAAAAGCCTTCAGAAACAGTATTGATCCCAATATATTTCTGTATAAAGATTGACAAAGTCACAAGCCATTATTGTTATGTTATTTAATTTTTTTTTACGTGACCAGGTCACTTTAGATTGGGTCCGCTTTTAAATTTACTGAATAATCATCCTCTTTCTTAAAAAGGAATGACATGCAGGAGGAAGCAGTAACCAGCCATTTTGAGCATCTCCGATTTATAGTCTTTAAACGCTGTGTGTGGATTGGATCTGCAAACCTCTCCACCATAACCACCGTCTCTGTGGTGCTGGTATTCATAGTTTGCCTTTTGATTATCATCAAAGCTCTTAGAACCCTCTATGGTGTACTGTTAACTGAACAGAGCCGCATAAAATAACAATAATGTGATTATTATCAATATTATTTTCTAGGAGCAGTATTGGGTTACCGGACCGATAGAATTTCATGATGAGATGACATAAAATTAATGGAGAATGAAAGATGGAATTAAACCTTTTCAAATGATATCTATGTGACTGCACATGGCAGCTCTTTTGACTGAGCTTCGATTTCCTTTCAAAATAAGATGAAATACTGGATTGCATAATAGTGACACAAGGCAGTGCCGATATTTTCACAAACAAGTGACTACATAGCTCATTTCTGTCACAACAACTAGAATTAATCACAATTCATAAAGCCGTCTTTATGGCATTTCTAACAATAATTATTCAGAAGTAAATATCTGTAAAGGCCTGTCAATTCCGCGGAGTATAAATTATTAATTGACAACAAAGAATGTTCCCTGTGTTCTCTCCGGGTACTCCAGCTTCCTCCCACCATCCAAAGACATGCTGGTTAGGTTCATTGGTGTTTCTAAATTGGCCGTAGGTGTGCATGTGAGTGTGAATGGTTGTCGGTCTCTCCGTGTTAGCCCTGCGATAGACTGGAGACCTGGGTGGGATAGGCCCCAGACCCCCGTGACCCTTCACAGGACAAGCGCTTACAGAAGATGAATGAATGAATGAATGACTGAATGACTGAATGACAACAAAGACAGTTAATTCTGCTTTCAGTAGAAAACTACCAATAGAAATCTAATTTGGCATTTAATGCATTTTAATTGTAATTTGAAATAGTTTTGTTAATTAAAGTTCTTATGTTATGGTATAGTGCGCCATGACGGCCAGCAGAATATTTGCATTTTAAATAATCCTTTTTAGAAATTTAATACTGTGTAGAAACTGTTGTGCAATGGAATGGAGTGTAGATTTAGTGGCACCTCAGGTAGGAGATGAGTTAACAGCTTTTCGCCCTTCTTGGAGACATCTGCTAATTCGGTCTCAAGGACAAGGACATGATGCTAACACCAGGACAGGACAGGGTGTTCCTTCTAACAGCATGCTGAATAATTGGCCTGCTGAACTTAAGAAGGATTCACTATTTTGACATTAATAATGACACTATCAATGCTGTGAGAAGATACTCACTTGTCCAACTTAACAGCTCTTCACAACTGCTGGAGTAAATGGGAGGGCACTCTATTGAAAAATGTATTTGCTAAGTTTTCTAAAATGTACCTCTCCTTCCTAGGCCACAAGCTTACAGATCACCCATTATAGTGATGAGACTGCAGCTTGCAGCCAATTGAATACTACAAACCTCACTCTCTCCTTCCAAGCATACTTATGATGGACATAAAAAAACAACAGCTGCCCTCTTCAAGCATTTTTGATCTTGTCCCTTCACAGGACAAGCAGTTACAGAAGATGAAGATAATTATTATTTTCTAATAAGATACGTTGAAGATGAAGATGAAGAAGATGAAGAGCTAAAGGATGGTGAATTTTCATGGTGTAGCTTTTCTTGTGTCTCTGACCTGAAGAAAAATGACAAATGAAGAGATCCAGATATCTGCAAGAACTGGTGATCTGACAGTGAGCACCTGATTCGAATGCAGTGTTTCCACAAATTAGGGACAGATCAAGCATTAAAACAAACTTTGTAACTGGCGGAATGTTTGTCATGACCTGCTCTTAATTAACAGTACTCTGCCAAAACATTCCAGGGCAACCAAGGATACCTTCTGGCAGATACTGCTGAGGGGGAGAAATGTACCCACCATGTCTCGAAATATCTCCTTTAGTTACTTCTGTTAAAATGTGCAAGGGTGAGATCCCAAAATATCAAAGCTACCTTCAGTGAATGTCATTTTGCAAGTTAAAAACAGTATTAGTCTTCTCAGTCTGTTTTATTATGTGCCTTACTGAGTCTGACTGGAGTATTCTGATATCTATGTAATATGTAGGGCTAAGGCAGAAGGTACAAAGCTCCTACCAAAACAAACCCTCCTTCATTTGAAAGTAATTTGAAGTGCTGATTGTGCCATGCGGGTAGGGGCTCTGTTGTGGTTTCAGAGGATGGGGGATATAGGCCAATGAACTTGGACTTGTGTTTTTGGCCCAGCATCAGCAATCACTGAAAAAAATGTCATAAAGTAAAGGCTGGCTCTGTTTTCAAAACCGAGCTCGGCACAACTATAAAATGTGGTACAGTTGAACACACCGCATCATTCCACTCTGGCGACAAAGGCGTTCAATGAAGTGGAGGAAATTCGCTTTCTCTGCCTCCTTTAAATGTATCTGTTTCTCCACATCTCATCAACCCTTGAGGTCACTAGTGGAGAGGAGCTCTAGAAATCAGTATTTTTTGCCAAATT
Organism: Chelon labrosus; assembly: GCF_963514085.1. Taxonomy (NCBI): domain Eukaryota; kingdom Metazoa; phylum Chordata; class Actinopteri; order Mugiliformes; family Mugilidae; genus Chelon; species Chelon labrosus. The sequence continues at coordinate 21,048,347 of NC_140353.1, forward strand.
AAGTGTGGAAACCATTAGCTTTTCTGGCACTAAGTGTTTGGGAAAGGCTGCTGCTATGATTCCTTTAAATGCAGCTGCCTCTTCAAGTGGACAGCCATGTAATTTAAGAGCAGCCTTGATGCCACTTCATTAGGTAAAGATCCTTTTAAGCATTCAGTCACATCACAAGTCACTGATAACCTGGTCCAACTTACTTAATATATGTTAAATGGTGTAGATTGAAACCCTTGACCCTTTATAGGGCACTCAATTAAATACTTGGAAATTCTAAATTTCAACCCTAGTCTGTTATTGTAGGGCACAAGACTTTTTTTTCCTTTTGTGACATTTTCCCAAATTTTTAAATTTCATGTAGGTAATCGGGCGGCACAGTTCCACATTTCCAGGTGGTTATCCTGGAAATGTTGACTGCTTACATTCAACTTGTGAGCAACGCTGTTGTTTCCTTCCTTTTCCTGGTTGTTTGGTTTCCTGGTAGTCAAATGCCATAAGGCTAAAATATAATTCATCCATTTCTTTATAAAAAGTGTAAATGTGGTCAGTAGTACTAAAATAAGAATCCATAGTAACTCAAGAGGACTAATATAGCCAGACATAAACATTCATTCATTCATTTTCTATACCCGGTTATTCCTGTTAGGGGTGTCATCGGGTGAGAGGCGGGGTACACCCTGGACAGGTCTCCAGTCCATCGCAGGCTCAACACAGAGAGACAGACAACCATTCACACGCACACCTACGGCCAATTTAGAATCACCAGTTAACCTAGTGAGCATGTCTTTGGATGGTGGGAGGAAGCTGGAGTACCTGGAGAGAACCCACGCAGACACAGGGAGATTCGAACCGGTGACCTTCTCGCTGTGAGGCATCAGTGCTAACATAAACAACTTCAATGTAATAACTTGATTAGAACAAAGGGGATGTTTTATACATGTTTAGGCTCTAACTTAACCATCACAAATATCTTGTGCATACACATAACATTTACACGTAAAGGTGTTCACTAAGATAAGCCACAAATGCATAGGTTGACCATAGGATTTTAATGCTTTGTTTATGGTCTGTAACATGATTGATTGTAGTCACGCTGCTGCTGGAAACACTGCATTTGCTTCACCCTGTGACCTTTCTGGTACAATTGCTGAATGAAAATTTGATGTTAATTCTGTTAAGATTTGTTCTATGCACCAGCCAGTAAGCCAGCCAGTTAGCATTATGATGCAAACATTTTTGGCCTAATGTGATAATTAAAATGGTTATTTCATGTTGTTGATAACTCAGTCCATCACTCAGTGGAATGAATTGTAGACAGGCATAGGAGACCGTAGCTCCTCTCCTCTCCTCCAGAGCTTAGTGTGAGAAGTCATTTGAAAGTGACCAAGCCCTCTCAAACGGTGATTTACCAAGCCACAGGGATGAGTCTACATGAGGTCCGTCCACAGGGAGTGAAGGACAGATGGAGGCAAAGATAGAGACAGAGAAGAGGGAGGAAAGATAACCCTTGGTTTTCTTTTCTGGGCAATTTTGTAGCATGGTTCTTTTGGCAGATCATCAGAAATACACTAGTTATTCTACCTATCCCTATGCATGATAGCAGCAATTGTACGAACCCCTTGACTCTCCCAGTGAAACGGGCTCGGTTCGTGGGTTAACATGACACAATGTTGTGCTACCAAAAGATGAGGCTATTAAAGGTGAAGACAGCCATTCTGATCCAGTACACTTTGTGTCAAATTCGGCAAAGCTCTCCTGACCGTCTTCAGGCTGTCTGCACTGAGGGGGGAGTGATGGCATCTGTCAGTGAGTGGGATATATTGGGCAGCAAGTGAACATTATGTCCTCAAAGTTTTAGTGTTAGATGCAGGAAGGTTCTGAGCGACTTTGACAAGGGCCAAATTTTGATGGCTAGATGACTAGATCAGATCCTCCCCAAAACTCCAGCTCCTGTCGGGTGTTCCGGGTCTTCAGTAGCCAGTACCTATCAAATGTGGCAAACTGACAAGGTCTGGGACGGCCAAGGCTCATTGATGTAAGTGGGGGGTGCGGGATGGTCGTGTTGTCAGAGCCAACAGACGAGCTACTGTAGCTCAGATAGCTGAAAAAGTGAGTGCAAGTTCTGATGGAAGGTGTCAGAATACACAGTGCATTACAGTTTGTTTTATATGGGACAACGGAATCGCAGAACCATACAGAGTGTCCTTGCTGACTCCTATCCACTTGTAAAAGCACCAACAATGGACGCATGGGCATCAGAAGTAGGATTTTCAATAAAAAAAGACAGAATATGCTGCAGCGCTATGTTTAATTAATTGAGTGAGTCTTCTCCCCTGGCAGCACATGTAATTAAAAGTTCCATTTGCTCATCAGACAAACAAGGTGTTTTATATTACAGTCATCTCTTCCTGGTATTGTTTGATCACTCGCATAAATATTTTGCTGGTGCCATCAGTTTTCTTTTCCACAGTGTTTAGATGAATAAGATTCTATTTAAGTGGACTTCAAAATTCACTTTAGCTTCAGTGTTATTTAGTAACCGCAGTGTGGTTGACTTAGAAACTTTACGACAACAACTATTATTTATTATAAGTATACAGAATCATCCTAACTCATATAAGACAGGGAATGTTTACTAGAATGAAATGATAGAATTGTGAAAAACAACGTTTAAATGTAAAGATGTATCTAAGCCTCTGGCTTCAACTGTATGAATGTCTCTTATTTCACCAGATCACCAATGCTCGGGTACCAGCAGAACATGTGACCAGCACCTGGATAGTATCACAGACTTCACTTGGAGCATAGTGGCTGCCGGGGATCTGCGGGAAGAAAAGAAAGACAAAACTGAAAAGAAAGCAGGAAGTCCCCAGGGTTGGGAGGAAGGTAAGAATGAAGGTATCACCGTCCCCCACTGTAGGGGAATTTCATTTTTCAACAGTCTGTCTTGAGCTGCCACGTGTCATACTTTGATAGTCTTTGCTCATGTTGAACTTTATTAACTTAACAATGCATCATCCGTTCATTTAACACTTCTTTACTTTGACTATTTCGGTTCAGTAGCAACAAAATAAAGCCGTGCCATCTATGCAGAAGTTTTGTTCAGGTATCAGTTTTCATAAAGTTTTCTCAAGTAAAACCGAGTATATTTTACTCAGTCAGTATTCTGTAACATCTTGTAGAGCCCTGCCTTCAAATCTTCCATATCCTCCAGCATCATTCATTTTCATAACTTGGAAGATGAGAAAACAGTTTCTCTCGTCTTATCTCCTGAGGTGATGGTGAAATGGAGGGAGACAGAAGGGTCTATTTATTTCCTTAAATGTTTTTTTTTCTATCACGAGCTACAAGTCTCAGATGAGATGGGTGGAGTGTTGAAGGAAATTGGAAACGTGAAATATATTGACTGGTAAGAGAAAATAGTTAGTGTGAGTGGACTGTAGAAATGATTGATGCCTTCTTTGTACATCAAGTTGTAAATGAAAGCAGAGGATGGGTGTGTGTATGTTTGTGTTTTTCCTTGTGGTTAAGACAGACCATAGATCCAACATATTTTAAGAAACTGACATAAAATTGCGACAGTACAAAGAACATTACCACAAAATAAGGGTCCATGAATTTATCTCTTGTCTCCTATGTAATAAATGAAATTGTTTTCAAAATTGAGAACGTGTTAATACTATCAGTAAATGACAGTATATTTCTCTATACACATGCATGATTTACAATTTTTACACTGAATAATGAAATAATAATAAAATACTGGAACTGAAACTCAATTTCGACAGATTAAGAAATCTAGTTGTCAGTACAAAATGTGTTTTTAGATAGGAGTACAAATTTGTTGGTATCGCCCTTGTCTTCTGAAATGATGATTGGTCTTTCATTAGTTATTCATAAATGTTTGGATAATTAATGAGCTATTAACTTTTTAATATGACAACAAGATAGAATATGACCCATTGCAGCTGGCAACATTATTCCTTGATTAAAGACCTTGAATATAAAGAATGGTTAACAAAATAGGTTTTTCTGCCCACCAAAAATGTGAACTTCAGGTTAATGTTATGGATGCTATATCCTCAAGTCCTTAAGGGAATAAAATCCAAATGTTAATGACATGCCTTAATAGACAACTAGTCTTTACGGCCATCTTTCTAACCATGTAATATCTACAGCTTAAAATTGTGCGTGCATGTACCAAAGCTTGAATAATAAATTAATAAAAAAACATAGCTGATATGATTTAAGGTAGGCAACACAGAGTACAAAGGAAATATATGTGCATAAATATGTTCAAGCCCTCAGTTAGCCACAATGCAGTTGCTGTGTTTTGAATAATTGAGCTGGGTGAGCTGCTGTCTCCACACATTTTGCTGGCCCTTTTTAAAAGGGATGGAAATAAGGGATGAATACTTAATGGCTGTGATCTGTGGAATTGCTAGGGCTGTTTTCTACAGTACCGAACTCATCTGCTCTAAGATGTTCAACTTTGAAGCTTGTGTACGGACAGTGTTTCTTTTATCCAGAGAAGCAGGTAGTTAGTGTTAACTACTAGACACTTGTGCATAACTTATGATCCATAGGTAACCTTATGGATCATAAGGTTACCTAGATACAAAGCATAAGTCCAGCAACAGCAGAGGATTATTAGTACTTTTATTGATACCTCTGTGCTGTGTATAGTGATGCCCACGAATGAATAGTTAGGGCTCATTAGTGTCACTGCTGGAACTCGGGTTCATTACAGCTATCAATTTTATGCCTTATCCTGTAGATTGTATTAGACTATGGCACTGATTAACTGACCTATTTTTTTCAATTAAGTAAATGTGTGAAACAAAATGTGACATTAATGCACGAATTGTTAGTCATTATCGTGATGTCCCTAGCCTTCACATGCATGTGACTGCATAACACATTGCACCCTGCTCTTCCCCTGATGTGTGGGTAGAAAGCCTGAATGTATGTATTTAGAGCCCATCAAGAGAAAATGGCACCCTTGACAAGGTAATTGGTATAAAAGACAATGCTTAACATTTTGATCAAGACCAATCTTTGCTAATCATGGATTGGTTTGACACATTAAGTCTTTCTATTATGAGAAAGCACAGGGAAATTCTTTACAGCACTGGATGTTTAACAAGTTGTGACATGCAGCAGCAACTGTGGAAGGAACTAAAGCTCAAGGAATATACATTCACTCAATCCAACCATGCACAACTATCTGTGCCAAATGCTTCTTCTGTGACACTAATCGAGTTGATTCAAAATGAGTCACCTCTCTCATGTACTAGAGAGATTTGGAATCGGGACACTGTGGAAGAGGCAAGACAAAAAAAATACTTGAATGCATGCCCTTTCTGTGAAGACTGGGTCGTCTCAATTCCATGTCTGTCCCAAATGTCTCCTGCCAAAGAAACTGTGAATATGATTACACATTGATTTCTCGCTCTCACACACAAAATAGAGAAGCATGAGTTGGAGCTTGGAGCTGACTGGCACGAGGAGATATCTAGTAATATGCTGTTTGCTAGAGCAGTTGTTTTGTTGGTGGTAGAGCGGCCCTGAGGCTGTCCACCCACTGGCAACTTCGGGAGTCATCTTGATTTTCTTAGCTGGGATTGAGGATAAATGGGCAAAATGCGCGCAGAGCTCAGCTAATTTGTATACTTCACTCTAGTTTTAGTGTTAGAATTTACGGCAAACACTGACAGTAAACGTAGATGCCATTCTTTAAATTTTAAACTGTAGTATTTCCTGACCTTTCCTTAAAGCTGGAACATACATCTGTTACATTCAAGCCCCTTACCACAACCGGTTTATACAATGTTGAATGAAGCCATCAGAGACAGGTGAATCTCTCAATATTTTGCAGTATATCTTTTGTCTCTGACTTTACTGTGCAGATATATTGGTAATAACGAGCAGTTTGCTTGAGCTGAAGAATTTAGCAACCGTAGCAACAGAGATGGAGCTGGCTACAGCAAGTAGGAGTATGGCAGAGCATATAGCATAAAATCCAAGGAAGCGTTCAAGAAAAGCTTCTGATGCTGCAGATGAAAAAAACTTAAAAACAACAGAATGGGGCTAGAGGAAGAATGCAGCTGTTGGGCACTTGAATATCGCACAAACTTAGTCCCACTTGAAATGCCTCAGTTGGGCATTCTGGTAATACTTTCCTAAGCCCCTTCATTAGGATGCAGAAACCTGGGTAGATTTTTCTTGCACTGTTCAAAGATAAAAAATAGTTAGAAAAAATAAATAAATAATTATGTGACACTTATTTATTAGAAAGTCCATGTAAAGTTTCTCAAAGTTTGATTTGAAATGAAGCAGAAGAAAACGTATTACATAGCTGCTTTCACCTCAACCCAGTGAGATTGCATCTAGACAGATCAATGGTCCACTTGCCACACAGACAGGAAAGTCATCCAGTGCCTTTTTCTGCACCCAGAACCCTTCTTATCTGAGCAAATAATTATGAACCATTACCTTAGATGAGAGGCAATTTGTTCTACTTATCCGTTTTGGAGCTGAAATGTAATAGCCCTGGCATTTGAAGCAAGACTGTGCTTCGGGTTTGGCCCCTCCATCTGCAAGCTGACCGGTTAAGCATGGTCAAACCAGCACACAGGAATGGAGGGCTGCCTCCATGGTAACATTCTGGGCTTGTCAGGCCTATATGCATCTGTGCCTTAAAAAAGAAAAGTGAGGCATAAAGAACTGGACAGCTGTATTACAAGTAAAAAAAAACAAAAAAATAAACTTGGCAAACACTGCAAACCCAGCTCAGCAACACAACAGATTGACCAAATGTTGGGATTATTGTTTGTTAGACATTTTCAACTCATAACCTTTTTTCCCTAACAAACCATTCTTTCATGCATGTCTCAACTGTCTTCTGAAGGGCAAGACTGTCTGTGTTTTGAGACACCCTAAATAATACCACAAAATATCTGGTGTGTGTCTGAGATATGACCCCAATCATAATGGCAATCCCTTGCCTGTCCAGTCCATGTGGAGTTGAAACTAAAGCTAAATGTACTTAAACACGCATTGGCATTACCCACTGCTTGACAATTGTTATTGTTTTTCTAATGTTACACCAGAGGTAGAAATTCCAGTATGTTTAAACATACATTTGTGCAAACAAACTCTCTAGACTACCTTAAACACGAAGAAAGCAAAATGTTTGTGACTGCACATCAGAAGAAAATATATCACTTGTTGTTTCTCATTTTTTCTTTTTCCCATCTCACTCTATTGTGGAATAGTTTTTGCTACACTATGGTAAGATATATATCTTCAACATCATTGACGCAATCAGGGTTGTGCTTCTTCCTCAGTTTCAAACCCTCACTTATCTCTTGTAACCAGGACATGCTATTATAAATCCACCTCCTACCCAGGGAACTAAGAGTATCTATAGATATAAACAGTTTAAGTGTATAACAAGGCCACTTACTCATTTCCAGAGGGAGTCAATGTGACATCAAATGAAATATGTGAGGACAGTTTGCTTTCCTCTAGCACAGTGTATACTTCATGGCGTGCACACATTTGAATTACAAAGAGATTAGAGAAATATAATGGACTATAATGCACAGCTTACTGTAGTAGGTGGATGTCAAGATACTTCATATAGAGTAAGGGTTAAGAGTTAAACTACACTGAAAAACACTTCTTTGGAGTATACCTTCGGGAAATGTGGTTTCTGCATGTCTGTGGAAGCTATTCTAAGAGTGGTGATGCTCCAATTACTATGGTAACGGAGTAACATCTCTAGTGCTGAAGGTTAAAGGAACAGTATGTAAGAAATGTATTTCAATTAATCATAAAATGGCCCTGATATATATCACTAGACATGAAGAAATCATGTTCATTTCAAATACTTATATCACTGACAACAGTGGTCCGGCCAGGATATTGTCATTTAAAAGTGAGAGTTGCAGCCCTCAACTGATGTTATTGTTGTCATTTTGTGTTTTGGTCTGAGGCGCCACCCTCCACCTATCGACCAATCACGAAGTCAGTCGAGTTTCGTCTTCCGGGTTGCCAGCTCTGCTCTAGTTACCGCAGCTGCAGCTACGAACGTGTCGGATAAAACATGTATAACGTTACGAAACCTAAGACCTCGTTATGAATCCGAATTACGTCATGACAAAGTCCGAAATAAAACAAGGATTTGTATAGGAGATGCCTTTGAAAGATGGAGACGGCTGAAAACGGAGAAGAATTTGAAGACAGACGCCAACGTTGCTAATTTTCTCCTGGCTAACTTACTTGTACATAATGTAAATGGACATTTCAAATATTCACGACAGTCGAACAAAGTTATGCATGTTCGTGCAAAGTAACGTTAAGTTAGCGCATACAGAGGAGGTGGCTCATCGAATTGAAAAGGTAAGGAATTGTTTGGGAAATAAAAACGGCGAGTCGTCATTGCTAACATTAGCAATGCATTATGAGCCTGTTTCTCTGTCATTATGCTGAAACGCAGAGGAAAACAACATTAGCACGTCGATTATGGCAATGTGAAACGTAATTGAGTAGCCTAACGTTACCTCGGTAACCTGGCAACCTCGAGTCAGGGGGGAGGTTGGAGGGGATACACCGTTCTACAGTATTTTGAAAGTGATTGCAGTACCAGTTTTGGCCAGTTTTGGCCACAATCTTACATACTGTTCCTTTAATGACAAGGTATTTTGATGGATCGGTGTGTCTTCCAAGATGGCGGCGCGTACACACGCTGCGACTCCTCTCTGTCCTGACAAAATGTTTTTTTTGTGTTTTTTTTTGAGTCCTGTCGCTCTTGTATGTCTTTGTCATGTCGACCTATCTTTAACTGCATATACAGCTGTGGGTTTTTGTTCGACGTTGGAACCTATAACTCATTTATAGAGCTAAACCCTGCGCATGCTGAAGAGTTACGTGATTGGGGTCTGCTCCTGAGGTCAGCACCATCACCGACCCCTACTCCTGCATCTCGCCCACAGTAGAAACGGCGTGAGAGGAAGCTGAAGAGGGGTAAATGCAGAGGTATCCAGGCTAGACTATCGACTAATCCACACAAGTCAGCCGTCCCCACCATCGTACTGGTCAACGTACGGTCTTTGGAAAATAAAATGGACCACCTACGACTACTACGCTCAGTTCTGTGGACTTTGAGAAAGTGCTGTGTCTTTGTATTTGTGGAAACATGGCTCAACAATGACGTCCGGGAATGTGCCATTCATCTCAACTGGCTAACATTCTACCGAACGGACAGAGCTCTTGTCAAGGGACGCAAGACCCGCGGCGGTGGGCTCTGTGTTTATATCAATGATGCCTGGTGCTGCAACACTGTTGTGGTCTTTAAACACTGCTCACCATTGGTGGAGTTTATGGTTATCAAGTGCCGCCCATTCTATCTACTGAGGGACAGGAGAGAGGCACAGAATGAACTATACCGGCACATCAGTGAGCAGCAGACAGCCCCCCCAGATGCTTTTCTCATCCTGGCTGGAGACTTCAGCCACGCTGACCCAAAGAGTGTGTCATTCTACTGAGAGCATCCTGACCAGCTGCATCACTGTGTGGTACTTTGTCTGCACTGTGTCCCTCCAGCTTTTTCCATCTCAGATGTGTACATTCTATGTTTAAGTTGTTGCACCGTAGGCCTTTGAGGAAAGAAATGTCAATCCTCTTGCTCTTGGCCTACATGTGTTGTCAGAATTGACAATAAAACTGACTTTGACTTTCAGAATGTCACACTGGTTCTTTTATTAAGTTATAAACACTGCTGTCCTGACCATTGTAGGTTAAAAAGCTCATGTCTGTTCTTTGGAATTGTTCAGATGTTTGACCATATTCTCTGGTAGCATTAGATAACTAGATGTGCTCTGTGAAGTGCCGTAGTATATGTAGACATAATGCAGCAGCCCTTAGGTGCTAAAGTAGTGAAACTTAAAGAACAGTACCAGCTAGTCACACCAACTCTATTGGATACAACATCCTTACACGTAATTCTTTTCACTCAGGTGATTATTATGGTTAAGCATAGATAGACTGGCTGGCAGAGGACTACTGGAGCAAGACATGAAAGACATCATGTGAAATCTACCTTCTTCAGACATGCCAAGAGGAATGAGGGCACCATTCTTCTTGGCATTCTAACATTGGTTCAATCTGTTGTCTGTTCCCCAGTCTTTTTCCTTTCAAACTGCATTTCTCAGAATCACCTACCCGCTTGATTTCTTAATGCTAATGAGCTGGTAAAGATTAGTCAAGGTTGCTTTTCCTATTTGCATCAATGGGTAAATCTCAAGGGCTTTTCTGGGCCTGGGAGTTACTGCATCATCAAGACCCTAGAGGCATTGAGAGAACACTTTTTAAATGCACATTCTAACATTGAAGTCCTGACCCTAATGAGCTTACTGTTCCTTCCCGTCTTTGTTGTCAAGTATGTCAGAGAGGACCAGGCAATCGTTCAGTTGTCAATAATCGAGCAAATGGTACACCTTCGACCATTCTTCGTTAATGAACTGCCCTGCTCTATAAAACCAAGGTCAACAAAGTGTATCTGCACTAGACTGAGCTCACCACTTTTTACTTGCCAAGTTGTTTACTACCCATCGTAATTACTGTGACCCTCTATAACAGGGTCGTCAAACTTGCGGCCCGCTGGCCAGATCTGGCCGGCCAGAGAGTCCAATCTGGCCTGCAGGATTAATTTGCAAAATTTCATTGAAGAAATTTACTGCAATTTTTCAATTAAACTATTATTTGAATTATCCACCAATTTGTCCACTAGGGGTCCCACCGGTTAGTCAGAGTTGCGGACCTAAAACAACATTGATACCCAGAAATAAACAGCAGATGGCAACAATGCGCAATTTTGCTTATCATGATTAAGATTTATTGTACGCGCTCTTTTGCTGTCAAAATATCCCTCTGTGGCACCGTCATTACCGAAATGTCTTTGTCAAAAAGGAGAAAAGTGGACACAGAGTGTCAAGTATTCAAAGAAAAGTGGACCAGTTCCCATTTATTCACAGAGGTGAATGGGAAACCTGTGTACTTTGTATGTGCAAGTTTCAGTGCTGAAAGAATACTATGAGATTCATCATGGCCATGGAAACCGTTTTTGTCGACCTGTCCTCGAGTGGTCAGTGAAGCTGCAGTAAAAGCTAGTTAGCTTGTTGCTAGCGAAATAGCATTAGCCTCAAAGTCATATTGTGAGGGTGGGTTTGTGAAAACTTGCATGATGCAGGCTGAAGAAATCATGTGTCCTGAGAAGCAAGTGACTTTTGCCAACATTAGCCTGACGAGGAACACTGTGGCAGATAGGAGTTCAGATCTCTTTAAAAAAAAAAATGCTCCTGCAAGTACTTGTGCTTCTTTGCAATAAAACGAAGGGGAAATTTGAAGTTGTTCTTTATAGGTTATTATGCTATTGTTATGGTCCAGCCCGCTTGAGATCAAACTGGCCTGAATGTGGCCCCCGAACTAAAATCAGTTTTACACCCCTGCTCTATAACATCAAAAGAACCTCAGTCACCTCTTTATAGTTTTGAAATTGTTTGTTTGTGAGAAGCTGATATTATTTGTAAAAGATAAAAGCCAAATTATTTGCACAAAACACAGAAAGGTAAAGAAAATGGTATAAGGTTGAAACATTCATCTATTCATCAGCTCCTCACTTCATCACAGGCACGACACTCTTCATGACAAACTATCTCCTCGGATAATAATTACCTGTGTTAGCTATGCACACGCTGTCATTTTCTATTCTCTCACTCTCACGTGTTAAATGAACTACAGTTAAAAGACAAATAAAACAGAGGGAAGCAATTACAAGTACTGCATACCTTTCAAAGACTAGAAAATCTCATTATCTCAGTGTCTGCTCTTATGTAATTAGGATACAGTCTGTAGACTGTCCAATTAGTATTCATGTGCTACATGGTTGACATCTTGACGTCTGTTGTGTTGTTTTGCAACTGACCTGATCTATTGTGGTCTTAAAGCAAAAGGAACATAGAATTATCCATCCAGTGTGTCTATACTTAACCCCTATGATAGGCATTATAAACTTTATAAAATTACTGCTCTGTCAGAAAAGTCATTTCATGATGGCAGTAATTTCAATTTCTAAACATTATAGGACATTTGGGTTAATTGTAGCTTGTTGCATGAGCACTAGAAAGCTCTTCATTTTTGGAGTAAGCAGCCTGTTGTAGAAACAGGACCCAACATCCTGGTATGCTGGGTACTCCTGGATGTATTTGCCATAAGGCCACAGAGGTAGATTTCTGGACCTACTTTATCTGCCATACACTCCTCACTTAATCTTGACTGGATCATTGATCCTTAAAGGTCAGATCGATTGGTTTCTTGAGAGCTAATGTCTTCTATACTCAATCCCATACCCATATCCTAGCTGCTGCCAAGATATCTGTCCTTACTCAATCAATCAGCCTGTTGATCCTGATGTGTGTGTGTGTGTGTAATGTTGAGGTAAGATGGCTTAGACTCGCATTTGTCCATGGAATTACCTGGGTTTAGCTAAATTGTGCACTAGGGCTCAGTCAGTCTGTACAGTTGAAGTAAACCCATGCTAGCACCAAATCAGATTCTTGGAGGTCTGAGGTGAGCTGTTATGTGTCTGTTGGAAAGGGCGTGGCAGAATTCCTTTTCAATCATCCAACTTTACTGCAGCTGTGTTACCTTTGATTAATTAGGCTCTCTGGGTGTTGTTTCCCTGAAGGCTTACATTTTGTAGAGTATCCAGTCAGGCAAACGCACACACACACACACACACACACACACACACACACATGCAAACACATTTTTAGACATTGAGTATGACAGTGCAAGACTCCCCGTGGCTGTGATCAGACACATTTGTCCTCTCACTGTGGACATGCAGAGGTAAGAGGAGGGTCTGACTCATCCTCCTTCCTGCTTCCTGGCCAGGGTTCTCCTAATGGTCTTTGAAGCTTCTCACTTCAGAGACCCTTGTATGTTTCCATGCTTGCTTGCAGGTCTCATGCTTTGTACATCTTTTACTTGTTCATGTTTTCACATCAGTTACCCAGACATATAAATTCAGGGAAAAATATAACCCCCTAGTTTAGCTCCTTACTTCCTGGTTAATGATCAGCAACAGTAAAATTGTTTCCTTCCAGTCACTTTTTCATAAATGAAAGCCACCTACAGCTCTGGAAAACGGTTTCACATCTGAAACCATTCTTTAAGGTCTTTTGTCCACTTTAGAGTTTAGAGCGTAACATAAATACATTCAGTTAAAACAAAAGTTAACATCTGCACTTGGGTGTCACCGCTTTGTGTTTTAAATTGAACACCTGTCATTATATATCAGTTAAAGATAAAAATTATGTTATGTTCTCAGACTTCTTGTTGTGAAACTCTTCCAAAATCACTGGCTTCCCTTCCAGCACCTCTAAGTGCAATAAGCAGAGTAGTAACAACACTGATAAGAAATGCAGAGGTAGTGACAGCACCATGAACACATTTTGTGAAATTAGCCCTACATGTGTTCAAGCTTGTAAAGAACATAAAAGGAAATACAGAAAGAAAAAAAATTGAGGAAAATGACCAAGAGATTGCTGCTAACAATAGCAATGTAGGTGACATGTTTCTGGCATCAGGCAGGCAGAAATGAATTATTTTCAAAACAATCTTAATATATTTCTGTTTAGTTGCTTAAACTAATTTTCCAGGTGTAAATTTTTAAATTGAAGCCCCTTTGTTATTAACAAGGTGAAGTGTACAGCCACTGAGGCTGAAGCCAATTGCTGTCACAGATTACAGGGTCTGTCTGAAGCCACTTCAAAAAATAAATACATGCACAGTGTGCTTCCAGAAAGGTGTAAAACATTACTGCGTTTTTAAAGATGACTTACCTGTCATGGTTCTGAGGGACGACTGGTTCTGATAGGTAGATGTTCATCTCTAGTGATAATCCACTGCTGACGCCAGTATATATGGCATGTAAGGAGCCAATTTTTGTTTTTTTTCGGCTGGCGCAGGGTTGCTACATTCTGCTCCAGTCCAACAGCCAGGACATCACAAAGCAGACTGCAATCATCCTGATCGTTTTTTCTGATCAGCTGTTATAGAGATGGCCAGTCAAATTAGGTGCAATGATGCCGATAATGATGGGTGGCCGATTGATCAGAGCACCCTTATAAATGGCCAGAGGTCATTGTCCTAAATACTATGTATTTATTTAGACGCTATACATTAATTCCAAGCTCTTCTATGGAACAGAGCACATGCTTCTTGCTAGTTGATGTTTGTAAATGAGAGTTTAAATGGAACTTTCTGGGAGTTGTCTGTGTTTGACAGTTCTCTAGAAAAAGCCAAATGCTGCTTAGAGACAGGATCCCTTCCCTCTGAGCTCCTTTGCAGATTATTTATTAAACTGAATCAAAAGAGTGAGAGAATAACCTATGAACACTCTTTCTTTTGCTGTCATCAGCTTCTGTAGAAAAGAGCTGACTTTGTCAAGCATGGCAAAGACCAGCTGTCAGCTTGTCTGTATAGCAAGATCTTAGACATCGCTAAAATATTCTGGAATGTAGGCCCTGTATAAGGTAAAAAAAAAGCACAGTTTCTCTAAACAGTACAAGATTAAATATTAAAATCAACTGTGTATTGGCTGTGAAGTTGTACAAAGGATTAAAGAGAAGACTGTCCTCTGCTGGTCGACCAGACCATGACCATGAGCACTGACCTCACTTGTGGCAACAATAATTTGTCCTCACAGTGCAAAAAGGGCTGCTGTTAGATATATCGCAGAGGCAGGCTTTTAGCTACATGACGGAGTGTAGAGATTTACCAAAAAGACCACTAGTGATGCCTGAGAAACATATTAGAGAGTTGGAGAAAAAATATCCAGATTTAATCTGCTTTTTGTCTGCTTTGAAGGATTAGAGGAGCACAAACGGAGTAGGAGTCAAAGTTCTGGTTCTACCTGTGTCTACACAAATACTTGACCCACAGGAAATCTATGACTGAACGATTTGCTGTTTGTCACACATTTTGAGAAGCACCCTGAGCCCATCACACATTAATTGCAGTTCAGTGTGTAAAACTCAGGAAAACAGTGGTAGTTTAGTGTGCGAATAGATTCTGTACTGGATATACCATTTTCAACATCTGGAGGGCAGGGGAGCGCAAACATAAACTGCAAGTAACTACAGAACACATAGTTATTTCAGTTTACTAATTAGAATTAAGCTGAGAATTGTCACTTAATCTGTCAATTATTATTTCTACTAGTCATTTATTAGTAATTTTCTGCTTTACTAAAATGTAACTGAACTCTTCCTAATGGTATTCAAACATAATGATGACATATATCTGACACGATATCTGTGAATGAAGAACCTGTTTTAAACTTTTAACAAAAGTTCAGATTTATTTGGTAATTAAGATGTTTTTACTATGTTCTGTAATTAATTATCATACATAGAGTATGTTTTAACCTCAGTGACTTGGGCTGATTGTATTATCTTTTCGTAGAGGGTCACCTTACTCTCATTAACCTGACATGTATGTCTATGTTAGAGGAAACACAGCAGACACAGGGACAGCCAGCAGGTTAGAACCCAGAACCTCCATGCTGTGATGTAACCATTGCTAAAGGTTGCTAACACCCACATAGAGCTGAACGTTCATTGGAATTTACTTTTAGTTTTATAGGTCAATATGTGCAGAAACAATCTGCTTACAACTTGTGAATGTGCTGGAAAGCAGCGCTGCCATGCTAATGATTAGCATCGCTGTGGTGTGGTGGTGGGGACACGCACCCTGGGGTTGCTGCTGGTGGTCGGGGTCCTGGGGCTTCCTGTTCATCCTCTGCTCTCCTTGGGGGAACGGTTGCACCATCACAGCCATCTTTAAGCCATCTTTAAACACTCTTCACCCTCATTCTGCATGGTGACACAGTCACTGCATCCTCTGGTGAACATTTAAACCGTGTATACAAACCGTGAACATTAAGGACTACTGGGGTTTAGTTATCTGCTGTGTTATACAAACATGTATGTGTAGACTTAAACACGAGTGTATGAAACTTTTGTGCCATGGTTGCTGTCTACTCCAATGTAATCTTTCTCTGTAATCTTTCTCTTCTGTGTGCCTTTCAGTATTGTCAGCTTGCCGAGGCCGGGTGATGTTCTTTGTTGTGTTTCTCAACAGGTGTAGCAGTTGCTGCTTGGCGTATCCCTCTTTTTCTCTCCACCACCCCCCCCTTTCTCTCAACTCCTGTCCACTCTATTTTCTCTTCACTTTCTCTCTCCTTGTCAGGTTCGGCAATATTATGTAAAGGTCCATCCATCAACATGTATAAACAATAAAATAAAATTAAATAAGTTTAACTTAGATTATCAAGAGGAGCCTTATCATCCATAAAGCTCCCCTTGGCAAATCAAAATATGCTCAGCACAACATAATGAACAGACCATTATTCTGCTTGTTTCGATGCTGGACAGGACAAAAAAAAAAAAAAAAAATAGATTAGCATCGCGGTCAGCATCTGCTCTTGAGTCTCTGTTGAGTTCTTTTACCAGAAAGAAAGACTCCTAGGCTCTGACTCCAATCAATCATCAGATTTAATTTAACACAATAGTCCAAATTATTCAGCTGCTCAGGTACAGTTTGAAGTTGTTTCAGTTTTAGTGTGCAACTACTTTGTCTTCTTCTTTTGGGATTCTGGCAGGGTTGAGCTATTGGTCGTATTACTGCCTTGTACTGGATAGAAGTATTAACAACGAGGGGCAACCTTTTGTCAGTACATGAGCAAATGCAAGAACAAATAAGTAAATATTCTTGCATTTTTGTGCATGACACAATTTTTTGCTTGATTAACTAAAGTCCTCAGTTCTTGGCTAATTTCCTGCCAGGCAGTGGCCCTTTCTGTTGTGACCTGAGGGTCGCCCATGTGGGAAGACGATACATATAGTCGGTCTAAGTACTGTAACACGAAGCAGCTTGATGATAACCTTAGTTTTACCGGAAAACACAGATTCACAGATTAAAATGTCTGTCTAAGACATCCTTGTGATTTAGACACAGTATTGGTGTGTTGCTGTCATGTTAGGTGTTTATTCTCAAGCACATTTGGAAATGCCGCAGGCTCAATAACATCTCTGATCTGGTACAGCAAAGTAAAGGTTTATCTTGGTATGATCATATTTGAAGATCGTGTTCCTTTGATATAATGATGATATCTCCCAGATGGACTTAGTGAGTGAGTGAATTATAAATGGTAATTTATATTATATTTGTGTCCAGGTAGAGAGCAAAACCCGCAGATACATTAAGAAAGGCACCCAGAAGAAGTCAAAAAAGAGATTCAGTTGAAAGTGCCCAGATACTGAGTCAGAGTATGCAGACCAATCAGGAGTGTTCAAGACAGAGGGGAAAAGGTTTTCTGAAGGACACTCAAAGGTGAAAAGAACCTGAAGGCCAGATTGAAACTGATTGTCTTCACTGAATACAAACTTTGTCAAAATCTGTCTATAAATTTATTAGGTCCAAAATATACATGCTTATCAACAGAGGTTATTCTTGCAGTAGAAGACCCAATGTTTCACTAGGAGGTTTGCTGTATGATGAACACCTGACAAGTACACCAGGTTAATGGTCTATGTTCATCTAGGGTTTCTGTTTAATGCACTATTGAAGGTGTTTTCAAGAATAATATTTTTTGCATTTTTTGCAGCATTTGCCTGCTTAATAAGTGCAGTACACAGTAAAGTCTGTTGCAGGTCTCCTCATTATATAGGGGGAGTGTTTTTGTTTGTTTTGTTTTTTTAATCACACTGGCTGCATATCTGGAAATGCAGATTTAATTTGAGCGCAATAAAGTGCTGACCTCGATCAATATGAATCTAAAAATTTAAAGTGCCTGAAAGTGCACAGTATTATATCTGTAATGAAACTGGACCTCTTTCAGTAATTTGTAGAAATATTCTTACTTTGCACACAATATAAGTGGACATTGCCGAAAAATTACCGTCTGATTCATGATACGTTCAGCCAGTGCCGCTTTTAATCTCACTACCATGCTTATGTTACAGAACCTGAATCATTCTAAACTGCCCCGTTCCTGTTATTCACAATCACACACATACAGCCATGGCCCCATTTCATTACATTAGTAGGATATTTCCAAGCAATGGCAGAGAAAGGGATGATGGTTAGTAAGGACTTCAGCAGAGATATAATTTAATTCAATTTGTCTGATGATATTTGAATTTGCATTGTAGTTGCTCATGTCATAATATACAGGCAATCAAAATAACATCTCCATTTTAATTAAATGGGAATAGAAATGCGTGGGACACTTTATTTACAAATGGATTAGTGTCTGTTAAAACTTGTTTTTAATGAATGCGCTTTAATATGAATTTATTTAAAAGGCTTTTCTTTTCTAACGAGCCAGGCATTTGTGCATATGCATGGTTTGAGGCTGTTTTTAATTTGATCTTAGAATGCAAACTGAATTCTGGACGAAAATATTAAGAACTCAATCCTGGATTTGTATGGTTCAAGCACAGATTAATACATATGTACTGTTTATGGATACAGTCCAGTGTGAATGCTCCAGTAACACCTGAAAGGCATGTTATTATTACTATTATTGTCAGAAACTGACAGTTGCAAATGTACAACTCGTGTCAAAAACCAAAGAAATTAGAACTTAGTGAAGTGCTGTTTCGCTTGTTGAAAGTACGAATTTTGTGTGAATGAATTACAGGTCATCTATGGTCCAATTCAGTCATAGGTAATTCAGTGTGTATGCATGCATCTAATCAAAATAACATTAATAGTACATGTTATGCAGGTTATGCTGATTACTAAAGGGCCTGACTAACTGTCAGTTGAAGGATGAAGGAATATACAAACAATGCAAGGACAAATGTCAGTAATGGCACTGGTCAACCTTAAAATGATTAAATATAAAATGACATGGTGTTAAAGTTACACTAGAAACAATTATGCCAAGATCAACACAATGATCTCATACATGATGGCTCCTAAAGCTTGAACTCTGTTAATATTCCATCATGCAGAACATGGTGCATTATTTATAAAAAAAATAAATAAAACAAAAATGTGTCAACCGGAGTCTAAGCTACTCTTTGCATTGGTGTTAAAGTTTATAAGACCATGTTTAGGGGCCACTGTGCAGCATGGATCAGACAGGATCTGTTAAGATCACAGCTAATCTAGCCGGATTAGAACAGCAAGTTTACCACAGTCCACAGTGACTCACACAGGTCTGATAGCAGGCAGTCGACAAACCTAAAATGTAGTGTGTGTGCACATTATCACTCACAGACAAGCTTACACATAAACATGAATGCATATTCGCACCCTGGGTTTTGAATGCAGAGATAACCAATAAGCTATGTTTACTGTGTCCAGTGGTTCACAATCTGTTCATGATAACATGACGGACACTGTTTTTTCCAGCATTGCATTTTAGGGTGTAGACAAGATGTGCGACAAAAACACAAACCATACATACATGCAGTGGTAACTGAGAAATACAGTGTGTACAGCCATAAAAACAATATTCACAGACAGGACATTTGAACATATCTATGCAGTGGAGTCACACCGATTTCTTTCTCATCTCTGCAACCAAGCGCTATCCTGTTGTGTTGAAAGACTACATATTCACCCAGAGGAAATACCCTCAGTGTTGTGGGAGCTGACTCAGCTCAAAGCTGGTTTCCTATTCCATGTTTTGATTTTATTTTCATTTTTCATGATAGCCCTGGCAGCAAAGCGATGGAAAATGATGGATCAGAAAAGGACACCAGGAAAGAGGTAGAGGAGAAGGAATGCTGGAAAGATAATGAAATATTATTTAAATAAGAGAGACACTGTCATAGACTGAGTGAGATAAGGCTGGAAGAAGGATCAAGAGGAGAGCGGGGCGTATTTGAGGAAGAGCAAAGAGATAGGCAAGCCTGAGTCGGCTTCAGAAGACCCCGTAGACCAGATGGGGAGCAGAAGAGAAATAGAGATGAAAGCGATTGTCTCTGATGCCAATAGAGAAAAGAGATGACAAAAATAAATGTGCATGTCATTTGATAAGCCTCCTTGTTATCCCTAGTAATTCAGTTGTACTTTCTGTGCTTCCACCAGTAAGAAGAACTCACACCTACAGGTCTCCCAGGTCTAAACCCAGTTAAACAAAGGGGATTTGCTGTGCACTGTTCTCTCCATGACAAGCTACTGACCCAACAAGTTAAATGCACATAACATCACTCATATTCTCAGCAAGATATCCTCATTCTGTCGATTTAAACCCCTCAGTTTTTGAAAGTCCTTAGCCAGTAGTCACACTGCGCAGACTGGCTTTACTTAGTTGTCCACCATTACCTATCTTTCTATGTGAAGATGCTTTTTTGAAATATGGAAATAATCAAGTATAGAAAGAAGTTTTGCCAGTAGAGAGAAATAATAAGAAAGATGGGCAATGGTGGCCTTTTTTCCTTCCTGTGAGAGCTTAATGATTTCCTTGCCCTTCCTTGGTCTAAGTGATGTCACTTTCTGTTCTATGGATGACAATCCAAACCAGAAGACAAATGGTTTTAAGTCAGAGGGGTAGGGCTGTGCTTAGAAACTGCATGTATTCTGTTGGTGAACAAAAGCAACACCAGATCCACAGTTAACTATCTGGGTCCAGAGTGATGCAGAAAATAAATGAGTTTGTGGTTGTTCTTTGAGGGGGCAGAATTGTGGTGCTTCAGTTTGTATGTTGAGTGCAAGAAGCACGCATCAACTGATGGAGAGATAAAGAGACGAAGTAGAGTAGAAGTTCAGTCATTGTTCAGATTAGCTGAAAGAACTAATGCTTCGCAAACGTCGGAATCAAAGGTTACTGATGTATTAAGGCCATGGCCTTTTACTCTCTACTGTCAGACTATTAAGTGAATAGAAACTGAGTGTTGACATAGTGTCGGTCTTCTTTTAATCAAACTAACAATAATGATTCTTTAGAAACATTACACTTTTCAAACATACCATAACACATATTGTACGTCCTTGACTTTTGTTCAGTAGCAAGTAGTTATCCACACAATTTACTCTTTTTGTCTAGAATAGTGAGAAGTTGGAGATCATTTCATCATTTAGTGCAAGATCCTATCATTTGAGCTTGAATTACAAAAAGTCAATTTGCATCAACCCTGCCATGTTCATCACAGCTTGCCTGTTGATGGATTGATTGGGCATTCATAATGCAAAAAAAAAAAAGAAAGAAAAAGGTATCAGTCTAAATGTTACTGATGTGACAAGCATTGACATTGACAGCTGGGGTTCCAATTATTCTTTCTCTGTCGGTTGTCTTGGTTCGGGAGGTGGTCCAAATAAAACGACAGCTTAAGGGAGTCTTATTGGGGAATGCAAATGTTCTTTCTGCTTCTTTCAACTGCTGTTTAGCAATCTCAGGGATCTTTGAGGGATTTACACGGTGAAAACTGTGGCAAGATTCAGTCTTGGGTAGAGCCTCTTTAGGGGAATGGAAATTTCCCCACTGCAACCGTTGTAATTCTCTTTTCAAGCAGCATTATTGAACATGCTTATCTACGTGGGTTGCAAAAGGTAGAATGGTTTTCAAAATGACAACTACCTGTTTTTATTGTAATCGATATGGTTGTATAAGTTCACAGTGATGACCAGTGAAGGCTGCACGTAGCCTTGGTTATCTTCATTAGTTTTGAAGGAAAATATTAAATAGATCTATTTGGACCTTTATTCAGTTTTGGTTGTTGGTTGGGCATCGGTACATGTCGGGGTGTACATTTTTGCTGTTTGGTAAACATTTTTACAATGTAAAACTCTGAAAAGCCTGAGGGAGTGTGCTAACATTTTTAAGTAGCATTAAGAGTCCCTGGAGGTGTGTGTCAGCCAGCCTTCAACAGGACGACACAGGGCCCGTCTTTGGCCTCACCTAGCAGCAGCTCTTTTATTCCCCTCGCCGGCTGTTAACGTGCTTTGCTTGTACAAGGTCATGCTGTCTCAGAATGACAGAACTGGCTAAACACAAAGCTAGGTCCAAACGTCTCTTCTTCTCAGAACATGTTCCAGTGCCTGTCTGCTGTAATCAGTGTTCGAGGTAAGCCATCCGTTTGCTGCTGGAACTTGTAACACTCGATTTGACCTATCAGCATCGCCATCAGTAACATGAAACTGCAAGTGTATTTGGCTCGACTCTTAATGGCACTGGCACGGAGGCCTGTGGAACATCTGGCCTTCTCAGACAGAGGTTGAGTCATGTTGATTGTTGATAGGTTTAATCACTTTGAACGCAAACGCTGCCTGACCCTGCCCACCATCACTCAGTCTCTCTCTTGCTTCTGCACTTTCCCGCTCTTCTCGCTCACTCAACCTATGTGCATCCACATGCACAGCACTACCCCACCCCACCCCACAGTGAGCCCAGTAAGGTCGGTATGCTTTTTCTCACAGTGGGCTCATCCTGATGTGAACTGATGAGGCCTGTCAGCGCTTAGCGCACCATGCTAATCTCATCATGCTGCTTGTGCATAGGAGACTCGGTGTCTGCACTTGCTCAGCTGCTGGCCCCAGGCCTAATTTTATGAATTCACATAGCTATGCATCTCACCTAATGGCATTAGTGTCAAATGGTTTGATAAAGACGGGTGGCCTCCTTCTTGATTAGCTCTAACTGTTACTCCCTCTACCACCACACACACACTAACACACAAAGATTTCACCACACCTGCTGGGATCTAATGATTGTAATGATGCTTGAGTGAAAGGACAGGAAGACTAAAATGACCTGCTGTAGGACAGGAGAGAAAGAGAGATACCATGAGAGGCAGCTGCAGTCAAATGCCACAGTAAAATGCCATATTTTAGTGCTTTGACCTTCATAGTTATTGGGTTTCCCAGCAATAAAGCTGTTATTACTATGCAGTAGCCACATTGCCACTGTTTACATATTAGTAGTTTACAACACTTAACTTGTAACACTATCTTTCCTCATGTTAACCCTCTAGGTCTCCTCGTAGATTTTCTATTTTAATTCTTTCAAAGAAGTTTGCCAGTTTAAATATGCACAGTTGCTGCACTCTGAACTGCAGCCCATGTTTGTCACAATTTTAAGGTTCTGTATGAAATGTGAGTTTGCAGTGAAACCTTTAAAAGATGAATGCACCTCTTTGCAGAGAGGTCTGTGCTGTGTCATCCTTGTCCTTGGATTGCCTCATGTTGAAGGTTGTTTCTCTTAGACTTCGTAGCCTTAGACTCTTAGCCTTGGTGCTCTTCTCAGTCTAACTATTCACAATTTTTCCCTTTGCCAAATGCATTAAATATATGGCTTCTCCTGTGCTGGGAGATTTTTACAGTTGCTTTTTTCCCTTTTAGAAAGAGCAGAGCAGCAGGTGTACAAATATCTCTAGAGTCAAGTAGGAACAGATTTCTCCTTTGATTGATAGCCCTGTGGTCTTTTTATATGTCTAAGCTCCATTACATCACCAAGTTGATGAGTTGTAGTTGTATACAAATAGCAGTCATGACAGAAAACCAGAAAATCAGCACGGCCCATAAAGACTTGTTCTGGCTTCAGTCTTGTATTGTAAGATGCTGCTGTTTTCTTACTAACAGAGCATATTGCTAATGCTGTTTAAAATTCACCTTGATATCCCATTGTATCAGTATTTCTAAATGACAGCATCAGGCCAATCTGTGTGGATCTCCTGCTCTAAAGTCGAAAAGAGTTAAAGCGTTTGTGGGCTCAGCATGTTTGTTTTAGCTTTTATGTCCAAATCACTCTTGCTGCATTGATAGCCACTGTGAGTTTGAAAATGTATCCATTTTCTCAGACAATCCTCCTGGGTAATCTCACAGACATCGTTTCAATCTGTCTTTATTCCCTATTGAGCTTTGTGCTGACGTGACACAACAGATCAAGGAGAGGGATAAACTCAGTCATTTCTGACTATGGTGTACAGTAGCACATGTTTACTGCTGCAAATGGAATCACCCTGGGGCACAGGGAACTGCATGTACTGTATCTTACTGAATGATTGGAATGTTATTCTTTTGGATAAAACACTTTTTTTCATTTGACAGTAAATATTCTTGCTCTCACTTTACATCATGTCAAGGCCTGCAATATCCTTGTAATAGTACTACAATCATAGATACTATGGTTCAATGACTTTACAGTAAACCTTTTTTACTGTCACACTAATTTGAAGGAGAAGACAGTGGCTGAGTGGTCTTGCAGTAAGAATTAATGTGTTTTAAATCCACAGGCTTTGTCTTTGAGTTGCTTTAGTCTACTTGGGTTTCTCAGGGCGCTCGGGCTCTCTTCTGCAGTACAAAGCTAGATGCTATGCTGCAGGTTAGTGAATGGGCAATGAGTGAGTGGTTATCACAGCTGCTGCCTGGCAAACGTGGGTTCTCTCTTTTGTGTCAGTGGCAGCAGGGCACAATATCATAATGACCGCTTCTGATCCTACGAGGCTATTCCCCACACCCCGCTGCTATCCACTGTCCACCTGATGTGATCGCATCATGCAAGTCAATGGTTGTTGGATTCAGACATTGTATACGGCCCTGACTGTGTAATGAGACTTTGACATCCGTTCTGTGCTGGTGAAAACGTGTGTCATTCAAATAATTCAGTACCTCTAAAATAATCTCCTGCACTGTTCTCCTCTCTGGAGTTTCTGTGGTTGCCATGGTCACACAGTGAGTCATGGCAGCAAGTTGAAAACATTGAACCATCATAAACTCAGATGGCAGACATTGTGTTTACAATGAAGACAAAACAGAGGCAGCGGAGGGAGCTGCTGTGTCTCAAATAGGGATGGCTCGATACAACTTTTTCATGTCCGATACCAATACTGCAACTTGGAATATCTGCCGATACCGATATCAGTCCGATACCTTCTTTTCTCTTCTGTTAAGTTGTTAATAATACATATAGTTTGTATAGATGTACTTTGCTTCATAAGGACATCTAAAAACACCATGGTCAAACTGTGCAACAAATATTCTGCTCCCCTAAGGGAAGAAATAAAATAGCCCACGATGTGCCTCAAGCCATAAGCTCTTTATTTAAACTTCAAATCAATGCAAACTGCAAATTTGAATGTTTCTTCACATGTAACATCTGGGGTTGAACGTTATGTAAAACACCCATATCAAACTTGATATAGAATGTACTCAGTTCCAATGTCCCATTGAAGACTATAGGACAGGGGTGCCCACACTTTTTTGGCTTGCGAGCTGCTTTTACAACGACAAGGTCAAAGTGATCTACCTATCCTAAGTCATATTAATTGCTGTTACAGTGTTAAAAGCTCTATCCATCTTTGTTTTTATTGTTATCAAGAAAAATTGGTGCACTGCACCTTTAGAAAAATAGCGCTGTCTCTTTAAGAAAGACGGTAGTCTTGAGTTGTGGTTGAAGTTGTGCGTGGCTGTGGATGTGTGCCACTGAACTGAGGGCATGTTGCAAATATAAAGTAAAATAAATAAAGATGAACGTTTGTCTTGCTGTTTGTTTCGGAGCTGCAACAGATAATTGTTAAGCCAGACTAACATCTAAAACATTTTATTTATTTATTTTTTCCAATGGCACGCGATCTACCCGATTCTCGCGATCGACGTAATGGGCACCCCTGCTATAGGACATATAGCTGCTTTAAGTGACTGCTAACTTTAAATAACTGTCACAAACATTTAGACCATGACAGAAAAGAAAAGAACGACAACTTGAACTCAAGTTTAAAGTACTTTTCTCTCGTGTAATATATTGGTTTGCCACAGATAATCAAACAGCCTTTGTGTTCATTAGTGGTGCAAAAGAAAGAGTTGCCTTTTAACACATAATCAATGCTTTCAATATGTCTGTGAAGGTCCTCAGTCGTCCAGGTCATTGTATATTCAAAAAGCGTTTTCTTTTTGGAATAGTAGAGTTATTTATTTATTTTTTGTTGAGAAGAATCCTCACTGCAACGAACAGCTTACACCACATTACTCTGTTTCTGCCTGGGTGTTTTGTCTTTAGGGTGGAGCAGTTTTTGCTGTGAACGCTGTGAAGCGTGCTTAATAACACAGCGTGCATGTTCTCACCTGTGAGTGAGCAATTTAAACCATTTAAGCCATTTATTTACTCCTAACTAATGCTGTAATACACATTCACTTAACAGCTCTGAAACTAAATAAAATAAACTAGTATTATGGATAGTTTTTGGTTTGTACAGTGCATGAGAAGTGCTTAATAACTGAGAAGTGCAACAAGTGATTCTTCAGTCGCTCTTTTTTACTGTGGCCCATTTACTGTGTCAGGAAGTTCTTATTTGACACCATGTCTGTTTCTTCTAAAGATTGATTTTATGGATCACTACCCTGGCTTCAGTTCCAGGCATCCAAAGAGTTCCTGGGCTTGTGTTGGTCTTTCATAAATTGCTTGTATTCTCAGTTTAGTAATGCTGTCAAGTGGTTGGGTGATCACACGATTTGTGATATTATGATTTAATTTAGCTTTGCGCCAAACTGAAAAATAAAACAATATTGAAAAGAGGGATATAAAGACTTGACGTTTTCTCAAAGTGATGGACTCAGATGTTGCCATTCTTGCTTCCCACGCACTCATTACACAGCTTTTGTCTTTTCCTTCTGTCTCTTCACATTCTCACAGGGTCAGTGACATCCATTAGTTCTTCTGCAATGACCAGAGCGCTCGCTATAGCAACCACACAGACACAGCCCAGCAATATTTGATATATCTGTCAGATATTGCTTATCTATGAAAAATGCCGTTCATTTCACTCATTTACAGTGAGTGTGCACATCAATGTCTTTATGCATACTCGTGCGTCTCAGTGTATCGCATTTGTTTTTTTGTTTTTTAAAAAAAATGTTTTACGGTTTGTGACAGGAGCTGCCATTAGAAGGAACGGTATCAGTCTCACCTGTTTCTTCTGTCTGAGCTGTCTGAGCTACAGCAGAATGTTGCTTGCTGTCCTCCTCCACTACCACAACTCTTTTCATTATCTACAGCTACTTTATCTCAATGACCTTTGGTCTCACACTTACTGCTTCGGCTGCCAGTGCAGTACTGGAAGGAGCCTGGAAATATTTGAAACAAATTAACTGGATACCTAATCACACTGGAGATTGTTCAGCTTTTCTACAGTAGTTTCCTTCTAGGACGTAGACTATTCGCAAATATTCATCTGGATTGATCAAACAAACATTCACCGTCATAGAATTAATATTTTCCACTTGCACAAGCCACTATTGACATATTTGTACAGCAGGTTCATCTCTGTTCTAATATTGACTTTTATCTGGTCAGTGCCTCTAAAATATTCACCGTGTCTGCATCTTCAAGCATAAAACCTGAGAATATCTCTGCACACATTTCACTGCAGAACATTTCAGATTGTCACACAACAGCAGAACCAGCAGGTATGGAGGGTGTGGAGTGAGTTAGAGATTCATTGATCATGGTCAGTCAGTAGTATAAAAAAGTAAATAAAACATGATAGAATTAGTCATCAAATCTGTATTGGCAAATGTTAATCTTTCTTTAAGGGCTTTAAGTTTTTTCACTCTTGAAAACCCACATTTTATCTTCATCCTAGACCGCTAGTGCTTCTTCTTGCTGGGACTCAACTGCGACCTTCTACAGTTTATCTTTGAGGTTGAGTATTACCCCAACAGGATGTCAGTTTATTGCCCACATTGATGCTGGCACTCAAAGCCAATACCCTACTCTGTGCGGAAGTGTGTGTGTGTGTGTGTGTGTGTGTGTGTGTGTGTGTGTGTGTGTGTGTGTGTGTGTGTGTGTGTGTGTGTGTGTGTGTGTGTGTGTGTGTGTTTTCTAAAATTGCTGGGTATCCTCAACCTTTCCTTCCACTATTATTTGTCTCTCTGCCCTTCTCCCCTCCTTTCTTTCCTCTGCCACTCCCCTCCTGTTACTTTCAGCCAAGTCATGATCCAAAGTTCTTTCCACAGAGGTGTTCCTCACTGCGCTGTTCTTGATCTGCTCAAACTATATATGTATATGTACACACATTTTTTTTTTCCTCTCCAAATATCTGTTCACATGTTCACTGCCCTCCTGTAGAGACCGAAGTTACCAAACCAGATGGCCACTCAGAGAGGAAATGTCTGTACTGCTTGTTCTTTCTGAGTGATCTGTTTTCAACTGTGGAGTTGAAGAAACTGAAATGATGTTGTCATTTGAAAAAGCGCTTAAGCAGGTGAAGAGATCTTTTAACAAGTGTTCCTCTCCACTACATGTACAGATGACACTTTAAATGTGATTTGTTTTGATAACCCAACATGCACCAGATTGAAACTGCTGTTCTCTGTTCCACACTCTTGTCCTTCATTTAAAAACCCACAATCTAGAAATGGATTGGACATAAGATATCTTCTACTTCAAGTCTATTCTCTATGAGCACACAGAAACAGCCTTCAGCAGCTGAATATAAAAGTAATCTCTGCACATATACAAAACTATTCTTCAAAATAAGCTCAAGTGAAATTACAATAAGAGACACATTTTTGACTCAAGAGTTCTCTGTGGATCATGAAGGTTTGGCACTGCAGCAATGAGTGAAGCAAATGATAGACAGATGCATTAAGAATATTGTCATTAATATGTTTTAAGGTATTTACTTTATACAGTCATTTTAAATCAAAACTTGGTAAACCAAGGCTCCAGTCTTGTAAAGTTAGGCCAGTCTGAGTGTCATAGAGACTTCCTAAGGTTGGAGGATTTCCTTTCTCTCTCTGTCTCTGTACACCTTTTCTATGTTCCCTCTCTATTCATTGATGTTAACCAACCACTAAGAAACCAATATTTAATAATTGTATGAACTAATGTGTCCTGAGAACAACCCAATTATGGTTGTAATTTAGGAAATATGATCTGATGAGGGAGACAGATTAATGTAATATTTTAGCAAAACACCCTTCTGCCCAAATATGAAGACCTCGCATCCAAACGACTGACTCTGCACGTACTGTACATGGGTACCCAGCAGTACACCTGTCAAGTGTGGGGTTAATCAGATGAACACATGTTGAAGAACAGGCAAATAGGGAGATTTTCCTTGCTCTGATAGATGGATATAGATATCATTTTTCAGTGATAATTGAAACTAGATTATGTTTTGTGGTTGCTAAGTGAAGTCCACAGTTCAAACTGTGCAGTGCAGAACCTATACCTTGTGTTTTTTATTCGTTGTATGTCAGCGGGTTGGTTGCAATCTCAGGCCTCGTCCACACGTACGAAAACGATCTTTTCCCTCTCCGTTTTCGATCATCGTTTCAAGAAATATCCGCGTCCACACGGATCCGTTTCAGCACGACCGAAAACGCTACTTCATATTCCAGGCCTATAGGTGGCGCTGTTTCAGTTTCAGAAATTCACCAAAAACGGAGAGGAAGAGGCGGAGCATGCGCACAAATCTTGAGCGCTGTTTACAAATCGCCTTTTTTGCTCAGCGTGGTGGCACAGGAGCGTGATATTTTGCCCTAGTAACCCTAATAATATCTTCTCCAGCATGAAAACTAGCATGTAGTCCGCCATTGTTGTTGATGTTGTTACGAGACGTCTCGCTGGATGTGAAAGGCTGCTCGGGAGTGTGGCGATGACGTCATCGTTTTCCCCGTTTTCGCCGTCCACATGAAAACGCAAGAGCTGCGTTTTCGAATTTCTCCACCCTGGGACCCGTTTTCAGAAAAGTGCGTTTTAGGGCAATGCGTTTACAGGATACGTGTGGACGAAAGGCCACAACGATGAAAAATGTATGCGTTTCGGCGTTTTTGCGTTTCCATGTGGACGGGCCCTCAGTCTCTCGTGGTGTGGGAGACAAGAGCCAGCCCTTTGTCCCAGCCACAGAAAAATGTATGTCAGTAGTAGTAGTGTCTACTTTAGTCAGCCGAAAATTGTTAGAGTAGCAGTGAGTAGATAAACTCTGGTTGCAGTAGAGTTTTTTTTCCCCCTCTGGCAGCACTCCACGCCAACATAGACACCAGAAACACAGGGGACTTCAACTGCAGATACATTAAGTTAAGAGTCCCTGTCAAAATATAATATAAATCATTATCTTTAAGTTAAGATCAGGTTTTGTTAGCACAGTGTGCGACTGTACGAGTGCCAAGACAAATGTGTCAGAACCGCCTACATTAAAGAGGGAGAGTTATGGTTATTGTGTGAGAAGGGAGGAAAGCATATAAATAGTATGGACAGGAGGAGAGAAGTGTGAAAGTTCATGGTAGTATCATGTGAAATAACACACAGCTCACTCATTAGAAATGCGAAAAAATGCTTATCTTTACAAGAATATCACTAATCACCATCAATCCGATTTTATAGGTTTGTTTTGGCTGTACCGTAGAAGTACTCTTTGGGACGTGATGGGAAGAGGCAGAAAGGCTGTGTGGATATTGCGCCCTCTGATGCCCACCTGAAACAATATGATGGCACAAAAATGAATATGCATTTAATCACTGCTTCATTCCCAACCATCAGGCTTTCACTGATAGAAGTGTACATGAATGATTACTTTTTGTCAGATCATATGTATCTGACACTGCAATGTGGCCTGGTGGTTGAAAATCACTGCACAGTGATGTTTCTGCCGAACCTGCATGCATAAAACATTTTAATAAATGCTGTAAAACTGTAGTAAAACACATTCTCCGCTTGCCACCAGTGTTGCAAGCCTGCCTAATCTGCAAGAGGGGTTAGAAGAAGGGGCTACCTGCCCCATCTCACTTTGCACTTCAAACATTGCATGTCTGTCTTTTATTTTTCCCTTTTTCTTCTCTCCTTGCTGTGCTTCACACACTTAGTTGTGCTGAGATCTTTGATGGTGGGTGGGAAGAGAGTGTGTGCCATGTTGAGGACTAGAGGAATTGGGCATTGATGCTAATTAGATAGAAAGCAAGTTAAAAAGTCCACTTTTCAATACCAAAGGCAGCATTGTCAAACTGAATTGTTGAAGTGAAGATGGGTTTGGAAAGTTGAAGGCACAGACAGCAGGTGAGTTCAAAGTTGTATTCTGTCTGATTAATGCACCTGGTGTAACACCTCGGGTGATTTGGGACACACAGAGAACACAGGGGGTGAGAGGTCCATGTCTGCTCACCCAGGGTGGAAGGATGATGATAAAGTACAAGCATTTGTTGCCTTTCCTCGAGGCACATGCCTCAAGGCAACAGAGCATGATGTCGAATTGGTTAAACCAGGTGTGCACCTGACTTTGAAATGAACTTTGATGGAGAACACTGAACAGGCTTCAGGAAAAGAGCAGTATATTCAGCTGAAATGTGAGAATTTATTGTACCATCATGTTGTCAATATGATGCAAGGCAAAAACCAGCAAAGGAAGCTTTGAGTATGGCAGTCAGTAAGAACAGCAGGCCCAAACCAAAACTCCTATTTAAAAGTGTCGTCATCCAGTCTAATGGGTATCCATGCAGACGTCAAACAGTTTTTAGTTGTGAGCATCTTCCTTTCCCCTTTCAACACTGTCTCCATGTATTGGGCTGTGCTGCTTCCTTATGCTGCTTATGATTGTGTTTTCTTCAGTCTTTGAAATAATATAAAGTGCCTCTGGTGTGTTGTGCCGCACTTGACAGTAGACAGAAATCTCTTCAATACCAGTAAGGGCCTTTTTTCCCTTCCTCTTCAAAGGCAGAGATGCAGCAAGGGCTGTCCGCGATGCCAGCTTGGTTAACAGAAGAGAATGGAAAGAAATGGATGTGAGAAGGTGGGAAGAGAAGGATGGATTGACAGCAGATGCTTAGGTTGTATGGGACAGGGAGGGAAGAGGAAACAGAAGGAGGGACGAAAGCGCAGCTGGTAATGACACAAAAGGAGATTGGACACAAACAGGAAATTTAAAGTTTTTTTTTATTTTAAGTTAAAAAAAAAAAGCATTAAAATAGTAGTGAGAGACAAATGAGACACAGGGACGAGGGTAGAAAAAAAAGAGTATGGTGTCACAGGAGTAAAAAGAGATTAGAGATTTCAAGATAATGTGTAGCAGGGAGTAAAATAGATGCCAGAAATAAGAGGGGTATAGAGTGTATAAGACAGCTGGAGAGTGACGACATCTTTGGCAGAAAACAGTCAGTGCTCCTAAAGATACATTAGAATGTAAAAATAATTAATATAATTATATTAAACCAAAAAGGATGCATCCCTTTGTAAATCAGCAAATATTTTTTCCATTAGTCTGTTGTGTTGTTTCTTCTATTCCGCTAATAATTAACGTAGTGTTGAGTATAATTTAACTTCATTTGCTGGGTGTAATTGGAAATGTACCTGGAGTATTCATCTTCAAAAGGTTGCTTGCACCCATTTTGGAATCTTCATCGTTTAGTCTTTTAGGGATATCTGCTCAGAAACAAACTGCTTACAACTTACAACAAGAAATGCACCTTAAAGCGGTTTTACCTACTAAACATTAGCATCTGCTCTAGAGAATCTTAACTGGGTTCTTGTCATGAAAGGCGGGGACACAGTGACGACTCCCAGGCACTCAACACCAACAAAGAATCTGATAAAAAAAACTTACTGTAATGGTCCAAATGTGTTGTGCTGCTGTCATAGGCCATTTCGTTTTCGCAAATTGTGCGTATTTTATGTACATTTATAGAATTCCCACACTTTTGAGGTTTAGGCTTTTCAGATGAATTCTTATTTTCACTGGAGTTGCCATAATTGGGAATGAACATGCACACTGCAATGAATCGACATTTTCCACTGAAATCGATGTAATTATGCAATTGACATACTCGATTACCTCAAAGGTGTTATAAACCCTTGGGACTATTACAAGGATGCAGCTGAGTCAACTTGGACAGCGTTGTTAATTGTGTGTGCATTCATTTTTAAGCCACATCAGTTACTCCCCACAACATCTGAAGCACAGACGTCTGTCTGAAGTGGGATAGTTCCAAGAAACCCTTATCTAAAGAAACATCAGTGATTACTGGGATTTGAGGTAGAACCTGAGTAAAAAACATCAAGATTGTTTCATGTTAGAGCTTTTAGAGCAGGTTCAAAAGATTTTCTTGAGACATTTTACAGACAACCCCCTGCTACACCTGTCGCAACTAACATAAAAACCATGCCAAAACACAATGTAGTAAACATATTTTTGCATCTAAATAAAATGTTTACAGCATAGGTAGCTTGTCCTGCAGTTCTGAGATGCATATCCCTGTCTGTCACAATACCATTAATTCTGTTAATTCTTGTAGTTGATGGACAGACTGCCTCCTTCCACACACAGTTCTTCTCCAAACATCTGCCCCTTCTGTGCTTTTTTTTTTCTTAGACCGTTGCAAGGTTGTCCCTTTGACGAAGATTGTGGATGTGATTTTTTTTTTTCTATCCGTCTACATCCATGTCAGTCATGGATTATTATCAAGACTTTCTGTTTCTGGATCCTGCAGGCTGAGATGGCATACTATGCCTCCAGCACTGACTATTCAGGAGGCTTCGGGCTTTGATGCCAGCCGAGCAGCAGCTGTTTTCACTGATCAAATTCTCCTTTCCATTTGAAGTGATTCTCAAAATTACAGCAATTTAACATAATGACACAGTTGACTCTGCACACTGTGAGCAATGTACAAGATTTGAAGATGCTGAAGTCACTGAAAAATCTGAACCCATCACTTCACTGTGGTTTGCGCTTTGGGGTCTGTCAAACTGTAGCTGTGGCCAGAAGCTGCTATAAATCAATCTGTCTGTAAGATGGTAGGAAGTTGGTTCCAGCAACATTAGAACTCTGCAGGTATTATTTTAGAACATCAGCAAACCTTTTATGAACCTGCTCACTGCAACACACACTGAAGCACTTCCTTTCTAAGCCAGTGATCTCACCTCTCAATTCTTAGTCAGTTTAAACATGTCATACACTGTGTATTTCTCAACATATTCACAGTGTGATTCCGTCCAGGGCATTCATCAAGACCAGCCGCACTCTGAACACTTCACCATTAACGGCATGTATTGGCCTTACAGTATGTGCTATGTCTGTGCCAATGGTGTGTTTTTTCTAGTCTGACATGTTATCGTCATGTGACCTGCTTTAAGTATGCTAATGCTGCTGGTAATTTATGGATTTCCATACAAAACAAAACAAAACCAACAACGTGGTATACAGAACAGCCGCGATTTTAAAATCATCCCTTCTTTTCCAACAAGTTTTTTTCAGACTGATAAATTGTGTAAGTTTTTGAGAAACTATTAATTGTGGAGGAAGTGATTTAAACCCATGTATGTGCTGTGCTATCTGTTGTCACATAGTTACACTCTGATGAGAGTCTTCAAAAAGTACTGCAGGTTAAACAGGGCTAACTGACTCAACACATTGTCTATAATTGTCTTGAAGGGCTGAGCAATTATTCTGATTTAAGTAATTTAACTTTTTAACTAACCCAATTTTGCATACATATATATATATTTTTTTTTACAGGCAATTAAATTTAGCCTGTGTTACATATTGGTTTATTTTTTATTTGATTAGTAAAAATACATTTTTAGCTAGATTCACAATCAGGAAGTCAATACAGATTAAAACTAATATGTATAAAGACTTCTATCTTGTGTTAATGACAGCTATGTGAAGTACAAGAAAAGCCCATGTAAAATGGAATCTTTCAGTTAAATGCAGTCCAGTATGCTACCACCCAGTGTTTTAGTTGTTTAATATAAACTTAAAAAACACTATTGTTTAGGTCCACATGTGTGTACGTACTTGGGTTGTTGAAAGGGAAAACAGAGTAGCCATTGTTGTTTATGGCTGCCATTGCACTGGTATGGTTATTTTTGAGTTTCAATTAAACAAATGTAAAGTCCATGCATATCTTAATTGTGACTACCAAGATGAAACAGGTGTGTTAACTGCTTTGCCTCAAGACCTTTTGGATCAATCACTTGTAGTTAGACACCCTTGATCACACAACTGATCACATACTTTCTGATAAGGGTTCTCTTTAGGGTAATAGTGGAGCAGCCAAGACCCTATTAGTGTCCATCAACTGTTGTGCTAAATGCCAGACTGACAGTGTAACCGTTTAGAAATACCACAGGCCTAGATGCCGGAGGGAGAGGAGAGATCTGTGCCCTGTTAGTTGCATCTCCTCTGCTGGTCTGTGTCTGAAGCCAAGCTGAGCTGCTGCCCCCAGCCAAAGGTGTAATGGCACCCGCAATCAAGAATACAGGATCATTTCGAAAACAGCCAGAGCCAGAAAAGATTTAAGGGAAAATCAAGTTTCATTTTTTTGCTCGGTGCAATCGTGTAGAACCTGAGCTAATTTAGCTGGTGCTTTGGTTTTAATGACTGCCAGTGGCAGGCTGCCATTTCATGGTTGCCTGTAGTAGTCTTGACTTGTTTGGAAATGATGGACCAAATTTGAAACTGAACTCTAGAAATCAGTTGCAGAAGTAATTTTATTTACTGTTTTACATTATATACATGTGTAGCTGTGTTATGTTGCAATGATGTTCTCGACTGATGCTACTTCCCTTTTTGTACTTACACTCACCGGCCACTTTATTAGGTACACCTTGCTAGTACCGGGTTGGACCCCCTTTTGCCTTCAGAAATGCTTTAATCCTTCGTGGCATAGATTCAACAAGGTACTGGAAACATTCCTCAGAGAGTTTGGTCCATATTGACATGATAGCATCACGCAGTTGCTGCAGATTTGTCGGCTGCACATCCATGATGCGAATCTCCCGTTCCACCACATCCCAAAGGTGCTCTATTGGATTGAGATCTGGTGACTGTGGAGGCCATTTGAGTACAGTGAACTCATTGTCATGTTCAAGAAACCAGTCTGAGATGATTCGCGCTTTATGACATGGCGCGTTATCCTGCTGGAAGTAGCCATCAGAAGATGGGTACACTGTGGTCATAAAGGGATGGACATGGTCAGCAACAATACTCAGGTAGGCTGTGGCGTTGACACGATGCTCAATTGGTACTAATGGGCCCAAAGTGTGCCAAGAAAATATCCCCCACACCATTACACCACCACCACCAGCCTGAACCGTTGATACAAGGCAGGATGGATCCATGCTTTCATGTTGTTGACGCCAAATTCTGACCCTACCATCCGAATGTCGCAGCAGAAATCGAGACTCATCAGACCAGGCAACGTTTTTCCAATCTTCTATTGTCCAATGTTGGTGAGCCTGTGCGAATTGTAGCCTCAGTTTCCTGTTCTTAGCTGACAGGAGTGGCACCCGGTGTGGTCTTCTGCTGCTGTAGCCCATCCGCCTCAAGGTTCGACGTGTTGTGCGTTCAGAGATGCTCTTCTGCATACCTCGGTTGTAACGAGTGGTTATTTGAGTTACTGTTGCCTTTCTATCAGCTCGAACCAGTCTGGCCATTCTCCTCTGACCTCTGGCATCAACAAGGAATTTGCGCCCACAGAACTGCCGCTCACTGGATATTTTCTCTTTTTCGGACCATTCTCTGTAAACCCTAGAGATGGTTGTGCGTGAAAATCCCAGTAGAACAGCAGTTTCTGAAATACTCAGACCAGCCCGTCTGGCACCAACAACCATGCCACGTTCAAAGTCACTTAAATCACCTTTCTTCCCCATTCTGATGCTCGGTTTGAACTGCAGCAGATCGTCTTGACCATGTCTACATGCCTACACGCATTGAGTTGCTGCCATGTGATTGGCTGATTAGAAATTTAAGTTAACGAGCAGTTGGACAGGTGTAGCTAATAAAGTGGCCGGTGAGTGTAGTTCAAAATAAAAGGCATGTCATGCATTATGAGGGCAACTGAAGTAATACAGTAAGGAGTATTATGTATGTAGGTCTGTTTTTTTTTTGTTGTTGTTCTTTGACTGTTCCTGAGCTCAGTAATTCCAGTAAATTTACTTGTTTCTCTATGTGCTGAAAATGACTCAGCTGGGGAATTGTTCTCCATGGCTGGAGAAGAAAGTGGCCCACCAATCAAACAAGCTTTAGAGGAAATAATGGTTTGCATTAGGGGTTGTACCGACTAGTCGACTTTATTGCTGTACCGTGACGCTTTAAGCTAGTTTAACTAGTCGCCGATCACGTGGCAATAACAACACGGTCGCCTCGGAGAAGACAGGTGAGGAGCCCAGTGGGTCATTGCAGCAAACTAGTAGGGGTTCATCAAGTGTGAGAACCCTTGATGAAGCCCATTCTACCTTGACATGCAGAATATGTATGTCAGTCCTGAAATACATCAAATGTACTACTGCAGTTCACACTCATCTAAAAAGACATCCTGTAACGCTAGTAGAGGAACGGTCCAAATCCTCTCAACAGCAGTCAGTTAACGACTTCACCAAACGTCCTGCGGTAACAGAGAGAATGAGGCCGCACATCAACAATTTGTAGGTAAATTTCATTTCTGAAGTTATTAGACAATTAGTAGTTGGCTACGGCCGACAGTAGCCTGTGCTCAAGCTTGTGTGAAACGCTACGATATGTATTCAGGTCAAGGATATAGATTTAATTGTTGCAAAGCATTACTTTCAACTGTTTTCGTGTGTGACGTCATTGACTAGTCGACGTCGACTTGAGTTTCGCCTACTTTAAAAAAAATCCAAAGTCGTTCAACCCCTAGTTTGTATACACTATTACTTATAAATAGCTTTATTGTTTTCAGTTTGTGCACAGCTACATTGTTGTAGCCCTGGCTGTTTACCTTCAAGAACATTTGGAGAGTAATACCAATAACAATTTATATCATTTTCAAGACAGGTCTTCTGAAACTCAAGAAGATCTTCTGCAGATACTAAAGTAGAGTCTGTGAAATGTCCATCTCTTTACGTGACCTGATCTCTGCCCTTCAATACACTGGGTTTTTGTGGATATGTTGAATTGTTTTGCTGGTTGCAACCCACACCGTCCATGTCAGCGAGTGTCCGTTTGGTTTCCATGGCAATCACATTCTCTCCTTCCCACGAACAGAAATGGACCAGAAGCAGCAAATGCGCAGAGTGAGAGAGAGAGACAGAGAGAGAGAGAGAGAGAGGGATGAGTGGCTCTCAGAGGAGCACATTAAAACAGAGAGCAACACAGATGGATCTAGCCCTCCAGGGTTAGGCTTGGCTTACTGCTAGTATATGAAGAAATATATAGTCTGCTGTAAAGACAGAATACATTACAAAAAAGGCCAGTACCTGGTTTATGAGCCATGTTGATGAAGTTTTTGTAGCTCTAGGTAATGCTTCTTCATACCTGTTCTATATTGTAGACACACGCCAAATTCATTATGCTTCTGACACATCCATTTTAACTACTGATGTCTAAACATGACTACGAAGAATAGGATTGTTCTTTTTACTGCCTTTTTATAACCAAGGTGACATTGGTGAGGATAATACTTGGTGTTCTGACAGAGGACATAGGTTTATATTTGTGGCAGTGATGACATCAGGAAGTCTTTTATAGTCACAATGACAGAATACCGTGTAAAGCTGTTTTGTGTTTGTGGAGGAGCAATCTGCAGCCACTGTGTCACACTAAGTGCAGCAGTGGCTAGAGCAGTCACGGGAAAGTGGGAATCAGTGTTCTCCACCAGTATTACCATCACTGTAGGCTGTTGAACTGTAATCATTGTTCATCTTGACATATCACGTGGACCCTGTTTGTGTCTGTAATTGGATTAGCTTGTGTTACAAGGCTTGCTGACAAAACTGATTTTTGTTTTAATTCTTCTTTCTTCAATGCCTGCTGTTTTATTACTCATATGTGGTCATTTGTGTGATCTATTAACACAGAAGCCAGCTCACTAAAACCGCGTCCTCTCCATCACAGAAACAAAGTATGTTCTAATAACTTGGCTCAGAGAGAGCAGTGAATTAGTTTTCTGTGTTTTACTTCATATATCTCCAGGACCACATTGTCTGGGTGGATGTAAGCTGCCTTTGACTGGTTCTATTCTTCAGTCTTCTATTATAGTTGACATATAAGCCATTTCATTACTTAATGAAATCCATGGTGAGTTTTTTATTCTGCAAGCTGTGAGAGACTTTGCAGGGTGCAGCCACAAGTAATTAAAAGAAGCTCCTGTTTGGTGGGATAGCTAATTAAATTAATTTTTGCTGT
Source organism: Chelon labrosus (assembly GCF_963514085.1). NCBI lineage: Eukaryota > Metazoa > Chordata > Actinopteri > Mugiliformes > Mugilidae > Chelon > Chelon labrosus. The sequence goes on from NC_140353.1 coordinate 21,087,499, forward strand.
GTGTGTGTGTGTGAGGGGCGGATGAGCATTTTGAAGTGAATCTGTTTGTGTGTGTGTGTGTATGTTTTAAAAAAGCCTTTTATTGTCGTTTAATTGAAAGCATGCTCACTGAATCTGTATGATCAATAATTTGTTGTGGGACTTGTGGAATTCAGTCCTTAAATAATCCAGTCACTGCTTCACTAGAAGACAACACAACCAATCTATATTGGCAAATACAAAGTGCGGACATACAAGCACTGAACCAGTCTGCCTCTCTCTCAGGAGCTCTCCTCAGTACGTGAGCACCAGCAGTGTTTTCTCCTCCTGGAAGTCTGAATGCACGTGTTTGGGTAAAAGAAATTAATAGACTGTAAATGAAGTGTAAGACTTTAACGACGTTAATGTGTGAGCGTTAATGTGTGATTGTTCATGCGTTGCACAGGCATACGTGCCATCCCATGTGTTTATATGCGGCGGAGACTTTGTCACCCGTCGTGTGAGATGATGGCTGCCATCTGATAATAAACAGTGGGACTTGTTGAGCATGACTGAGTGCTCTTGCACTTGATTTCATTCTGTGGCAGAGGCTAGCAGTAAATTACCACAGTCCCCTCACTGTCTTTCTCGGCATCAGGAAGTGCCTGCAGGACTCCACACATTATCAACAGCCTTGCACCCCCTGGAATGGTGTTGGTGGGCTTTCTTCAAGCTGTGAGCTGTGTAGCTAAAGCATTGTGAGCCTTTCAAGTAATGCGCAATTTATAGTACCGCGGCACGTTGATTGCATCCGCGTTACGTCGGACCCTGCGCCGTGACCTGACGTGGACATCCTGAGAAATGTAACTAGGTGATGCGGACTGTAACGGCTGTGATTGGTCCAAAATGCCTTTCCTTGTGCGTGTGATTCAGCGACCGGACAAGCAAAGAAGGTTCTCCTTTGTTCATGCTCCGACACACCATGTACTCAGATGTCTTCTCTATGTTCTGTGCTGCAGTGATGTCAGTGAAACTAACTGTTAATCCACATTTATTGACTTCAGCTCCAACATTCATTCATTCATTCATTCATTTCCTCTCCCATTGTGTGAAGTGCAGAGTGAAACTCAACACACACCAGTGCACCAGTAGAAATGCTTTCTACAGTACTGTAAATTTAGCTTGAGAGTGCCAAAACCACAACGTCTACCAAAATACCCTTCTAAAATCAAGTCATTTGGATCGCTTATTGAACTGTTCCATCCTGACAAGCCTAGTAAACGGAAACTCTTTGTGCGCAGTTTTGAAGCCCAACTGACATAATGGTGGGTCCATGGACAAAGTGAAGTCACTTTTTACAGTAGAAATGATTAAAAGGATCTAAATGCATTGTCATGGTTGGGGTAAAGTAATGCATAAAGTTTTAACAGATTTTCACTATATTGAGCTATAAATACTTGCCTTACTAAGCAAAAACCAAGTAGAATTAATCTCAACTTGACTTTGACTAGTTCTTGCCACCAAAGTCACCATGGACTTCATGGAATAAAAGTGTTATTTTCTTTTCAAATAGACAACAGTGACGGCAAAAAGACCAAATTTTATCTATGCACTAGCAATATTTTTATACTCTACTTCTATACTCCCTCTGAAACATCTGGACTGGGACTAACCGTTATTTGCAAAGCGGTGAGTGATGAGAAAATTGCTTTATATGTGGACGGGGTGTTAACATCTGTGTGGGATGTCACATCTCAGGTGCAGTCATGATGTGTTCAGGTACCGAACTACGGGGCATGCATGCCGCATAAAAGAAACCAAAAAGCTTTGGTGACAATCCAGCATGTGGAACTGTCATATCTTTCCAGTTGTACTGCTCTGATAGAGGTATGCACTCTACCGAGTTCCAGCTGGTTATTTCCTTACTATCTACAAAATGAATATTGCTGTGATATCGCAACAACAACAAAATGTTAAGAAGTGTCACAAAGCAATGTGCTTGGATTTATCACTGTTTATTTGCTCACTCCCACTCTCCTGGCAGCAGTGGCTTAACCAGTCTAAGAGGACAGAGACAGATTTTAAGATATGATGGGTTGTTTCCAGCTGTTTTGCTCATGAATATTTTACGCGTCGTCCACTGCTCTTTTTGTTCACTTTCTCTCCTTTAACTGCTGATTAGTGCCCTTGTGATTTGTGAGCATCTCTTTGTTTACCTGTATGCACTCTGCTACCAGGATGTGAGACTGTGTGATGACATGGATATTGTTGTCAACTGGTGGCCAAGCCCACAAAATAAAGACTGTTGAGCTGGCCTCCATGTACCAGTGTGTCATAACTGCAGACTCTGGCTGTAACAGACTAAGCAGACCTTGGTGTTAGCTTTAATCACTAGCAAGTCTGCTCAGATTGCATTATGTTCACAGTAAGACAAATATTGCCATCTTCTCAATTTGAACTGATAATTCTGTTTACATAGAAATCATTGTATTGGAATAAATGTGTTTTTGTACTTTGTGCTGCACTTCTTCATGTCAATGCATTTAGCAGGAACAATAACAAATCAGGAAATTTAAATTGGGTTTATTCTTCAGTAAGCACCTTATCTGTTCTTTAACAGACAAGTACTGAGGCTGTTTCTGTCTTAAACCTTGACTCTGTAATGGCCCAAGCCTCTAACACCCGAAAACATGACTAAATTGTGCTCAGTTGTTGCTTTCTCCATATTTTGTTCTCTTCATAACATGAGACAAATACAACACACATTTCTTGTGAATTTTCCTGGAAAGTCTAATATATTTTCTCTACTTTAATGGAAATTTCTGTTATTGAATTTTTTTAGACTTCATACTAAAAGACGATACTAGTTTGATGCTGTAACAAAACAAGTCATATCATAATTGTTATGAATTAAAATGCAACTAGCCTTTTTCAGTTTTTTTTTTTTAATTATAATTTCATGCATTAAAATGCAACACACAGCAATGCAAGATCCTAGAAGCTACCTGCTTTGCCCTGTGTGTGGTTCTTGGCTGCTGCCCTGTCCAGCGCTTCCAGCCCTCTTGTTGAGAACTGCTTTGGGATTTCTCCCTGTAGGCAAGCCAGGCAGGAGGTGTTGGCAGGGGAAAGAAGTGTTGACTTTCCCCAGTGGATTGTGATCCATCAACTCCCTTTACCTAGCTGAGAGGTTGCTAGCTGGCTGGTCCTCAGCCTGCAGACAGTCCCCAGTCAGCCATCCCAGACTATTACACACACTCATAAACCGACACTGAGGAACAACACTCCTTTCAAGTGGAACTGTGGCACCCCCGTGCATTTGTGCACATGCTAACACAAACACATTCATTCCAATCTAATCTGGGTAAATTAAACATGTACACAAAAGGCACACTGCATGCTTATCACATCAGCACATATACATACACAATACAGACGTTTTATGTTTCTCACTCATGTGTGGGACGTAAATAGGGATGAGAAAGACAATGGCAGAAGAACAATGGCACAAGTCTTTAATGGAGTTATTACAACCCTCACCCTGTAACATGCTATAATCAGATAATATCCCAACCTTAAGGGATTCACTCCAGGAAATACTACCGGCATTTGCTTGTAGAGTAATCAACAAGCTATCTTATCTACCTACCCACAGACTTCACGATAGCTAGTTTCACTGGGTGGATATTTGTTGCCGGGAGGGATTTTATATTTTTTTTTAATGAACACTTGGGTGCTTTTCCGCTCAGAGGTTCTACTAATTTATGTATTCATTCTTTTTTGTCTCGACTACAAAGGCAGTACGTGTCCCAGTTCTTTATATATTTCCCTCAGCTGTTGGATCTGGAGCCTACTTGCCAGGGAGGAGTAAAAGTAACTTGCACAAACTGGACCTGCCCATACTATGAAGTTTTTTTTTGTGTGTGTATCGAGTCAGTGTGTGAGTACTTTCCTTTTAATTAGTTATTTTTTTTGCCACACAGCTTTAAATGTTTTTAAGCACTTAGATGAGCTAAAACAAAATGTTTACTGTTTGATTATGGATCAGAAAAAAAAGCTTTTGCACGGCTGTGCTTTCAAACAGCGCACTGCATTTCTCTCATATAGAATAAGAGTGTATGGCAAATCGCAAAAGTAGCAGTACTCTCTGACTTTTGACTGTGAAACGGTGGCCTCTAACAACTCTTAAATTCCAGCTTTACACTGTCAAAACAATGCACGTCCACATTCACGGAGGTTGCTAATCCACGATATGCTGCATCCCGTTTATTATCTTGACAGATAAGATCCTCTGTTCAGGGGTTAGGGGCTTTGTTAGTTCAGATGTGAGCTGACTGAGGTCTTTTATGTTAGGACTGTTCAGAAAAACATATAAATAGAGTCAACAAGTGCCATTTAGCCTCATGCTTTAAAAAAACAATACTCTCAGATTAACATTTATTAGGTGCTTCACCTAGACTCTGTTATGTAAGGGTTGATTATTAGTTGTCATTGTAATAGTTATTGGTGTAATCATCATTATCAATTTCTTAGTTTTTAGACAAGATAGATGAAGAATTGTGTTAGATCTCATTCTTTGTACCTCTTTCGTCAGTATCATGTGTACCTGTGTGAGAGAGTGTGTGTGTCGTCCAGGAAAAGCCTTAGAAAAGCCCAGAGTATGACAGTTGAAATGTCAGCTGAAGAGGAATAGTGGACTTTTACTTTGTGAACCAAGTCAAATATGATTTCTCATTTCTTTGCTACTGACAGTATAGCTTTTCTGATTACTTACCAGCCTCCACAGTGGCAGCATTTCACTCAGACATGCCAAACATAATTATTTGGACACACCAGTGCCAGTGTCTTGGGTTTCTGCACTCTTGTTAGTAAAGCTCAGTGTACAAAACAGTAAGGTTGTGGCTTCCCAGTTTTAGCAAATATTTATTTATGCCGTAACAGAAGCATGACTCTGTAACACTGCTCTAAACTGACTGGACTGAGTTTTCTGTAGTTCCAACAGTGAGGACTCTCCTTCAGAAAAACCATCAGCTGATCAGCAGTTACTCAGATATTTTGTAGTTCTGAGTCAGGACCTTGTTTCAGGAGAAATGAAAATCATGTAGCCTATCCACCATTGTGTAGGTACATATTGAATCAACATAGTACACACTGAGAGTCTTAACCACAAAAATATCTTAGCGGTTCTGAAATCTAATTATACTGCATCAGATACCAGTCGGATATGTTTCTGTGTTCTCAAAATTACACATTTCAAATGGATCTTTTTGAGTCGTTATCTTTTCTAATTTTAGGAACTGTCAGAATTGAAAACTGAACATAAGTTCACCAAAAGTTCTGTAAGGATCCCGACTGAAAGAGCCAGTTTCATAGGGCATGCATATTATACAAATAAAAGGCTTAAATACAAACTCTTATTTCAAATAACTAACAAAATAAAATTATGCAAACATATTTAACTAAAAGAATTTTGCTGAAAAACAACAGATATTCATTGTACCAACCTAATGCATTATGTTCAATGTTTAATATTTACTGTGTAGGAGAGCTGTCCTGTTTCTGCTCTTGTTTCTGCTACATGATTGAACAGTTACAGGTGTCACTGTTTTTCGTGGTCTTTATACACATACACACATGGTGTCGCCACCAGGCTCTTTTCAGCTGAAGCAGCATCAGTGACTTGCCACCTGTGAATACTGCCTCATTTGCTGGTTTGAATGTCCGACTAAGCTCCTGCCAGGATTTTAAACCAGGTCTCTGCAGGGGGGGATGTATTTTGCCCCTCTTCAGATTTGTTACTTTGTAGTGTCACAAGTACTGCTGTGATAAATCAGGCCTGGTAAAAGCACACATCACTGCATGTCATAACCCGCCTTTACCCCACAGTAATGCAACAAAATAATGTAGGTGTATCTAGTTGGCTTTTATACAGTTTCCTTACATTGTATTTATTCTGCACAGTTCAAGTTTTGTTTTCTATTTTCTTTATATTGTATATACAGCCACTTGCAAGCTCACTAGTGAAAACAAATTAGTTTTAAATATAACATTGCTGCACTAAATCTCCCTTTATGACTGTTCTAGGGTTTAGTTTATGTTGAAACAGCCTCAGAAATGTGGTAATTTGATTGTATGATCATTCTGGAGTTTGGAGGTTTGTGGTGCTGTGGACTAAATTAAACACAAAAGTGTTTATTATTTAGCCTAGGTCACAGACTGAAATGGGTTTGTCACAATACAAATCAATAGAACTACAAACCACAACCTCTAAAATGAAAACACACTTTATGTGTGTTGGAAGCGGTGGGAAGTAATGGAAGACATGTGTGTTCAGGGATTTAAACTAACTAATTTTATTATTATTATTTAATTACATTATACTGGGGGGGGAAACCGAAGTACTCGGAGGAAACCCCCCAAAACAAAAAAATTACTATATGTACACTATACTCACCTGTGTTTCAAGCCTGGTGATGTCTTCATTGGGATGCCGCCGACTACCATTAAGTGGAAACAATGGGTAGATATGCCAGAGGAAGTTATTTTTGTTTCTTGTACCTTCGATCAAGGAAACCATTCGTGTTTGGTGCAGAGGTGTCCGCTACTGTTTGTTTAACTGATTTCGCCTTGCTCCTGTGTAAATCATGTACAGGCTCCTCCCTATCGTGCCGGTGCCGCTTGTCTGTGATGGGGGGCAGCTTTGTTCCTTTCTTTTGTGTCGTGTCCTTGTAGCCATAAGCGTTTGGTGCAGAGGTGTCCACTACTGGTTTTACTGACATAACTTGGCTTCTGTGTCTGTCAAATTCTTTCTCATCCCACTCACGTGGACACCACTTGTTTGTATCGTGAGCGGTTGGTACAAAGTCCAGCGGAGGACCTATTTTTTTCTCTTGCTTGTGATCCATGTAGCCATAAGCGTTTGGTGCAGAGGTGTCCACTACTGGTTTTACTGACATAACTTGGCTTCTGTGTCTGTTATATTCCTTCTCATCCCACTCACGTGGACACCACTTGTTTGTATCGTGAGCAGTTGGTACAAAATCCAGCGGAGGACCTATTTTTTTCTCTTGCTTGTGGTCCTTGTAGCCATAAGTGTTTGGTGCAGAGGTGTCCACTACTGGTTTTACTGACATAACTTGTCTTCTGTGTCTGTTATATTCCTTCTCATCCCACTCACGTGGACACCACTTGTTTGTATCGTGAGCGGTTGGTACAAAATCCAGCGGAGGACCTATTTTTTTCTCTTGCTTGTGGTCCTTGTAGCCATAAGTGTTTGGTGCAGAGGTGTCCACTACTGGTTTTACTGACATAACTTGTCTTCTGTGTCTGTTATATTCCTTCTCATCCCACTCACGTGGACACCACTTGTTTGTATTGTGAGCTGTTGGTACAAAATCCAGCGGAGGACCTATTTTTTTCTCTTGCTTGTGGTCCTTGTAGCCATAAGCGTTTGGTGCAGAGGTGTCCACTACTGGTTTTACTGACATAACTTTGCTTCTGTGTCTGTTATATTCCTTCTCATCCCACTCACGTGGACACCACTTGTTTGTATTTTGAGCGGTTGGTACAAAATCCAGCGGAGGACCTATTTTTTTCTCTTGCTTGTGGTCCTTGTAGCCATAAGCGTTTGGTGCAGAGGTGTCCACTACTGGTTTTACTGACATAACTTTGCTTCTGTGTCTGTTATATTCCTTCTCATCCCACTCACGTGGACACCACTTGTTTGTATCGTGAGCGGTTGGTACAAAATCCAGCGGAGGATTAATTTTTTTCTCTTGCTTGTGGTCCTTGTAGCCATAAGCGTTTGGTGCAGAAGTGTACACTACTGGTTTTACTGACATAACTTTGCTTCTGTGTCTGTTATATTCCTTCTCATCCCACTCACGTGGACACCACTTGTTTGTATCATGAGCGGTTGGTACAAAATCCAGCGGAGGATTAATTTTTTTCTCTTGCTTGCGGTCCTTGTAGCCACAATCGTTTGGTGCAGAGGTGTCCACTACTGGTTTTGCTGACATAACTTCGCTTCTGTGTATATCAGGAAACTTAGTTTCATTCTTTTTCTTGTGGCCCTCTGTTCGTGTTGCTAACACAACCCTGTTTTGGGGTTTATTATGTAAAGGAACTGGCGTTTCTCGCTTTTTCCTTCGAGTCATGAGACCCTTTGTATTTGATGTTACTCTGCCGTTTGTTGTGTTGCTTGCACTCATTTTGTTGAGTTATTTTTTTTTTGGAAGAACTTAACTGTTTGTGTAGACAATGTGTCTGAGAGTTTGGTGTAGTCTACCTACTGTTGTAAGATGCTTTCCACGTGTTGTAGATGGCTGTTCTGTTAAACTGACCTAGTAAGCGAACAATGTGTTGAACTAATCTAGTAAGCTAACAATGTGTTGAACTAATCTAGTAAGCGAACAAAATGAAACAGATTCATAGACGCTATAATATACTTCTGATGTCATCATCTTCCTCTGATATTTCCTTTGATCTTTTATTTTGATCTTTCCTTTGATCTTTTCTGAAATCATGTGGTTTGGCCCCAACTCCTTGGTTACTGTTGCTATGCCTTAGTTGCTATGACTTCGATCTCAACGAACATTCTAAAGGGTTGACCTCTCCTAAATCATGCTCTCTCACCAACTCAGACTACCCCTGATTCAACATATAACACTTTGGAGAAAAGAAAAAAAAGTGGTTGTCTTGGTGTACCACAACCTTAAAGGAATACTCCGGAATTTTGGACATAGGGCCTCATTTACAACTGAGCCGGTGTGATATAGGTCGGTGGAGACCGTTTTCAGCACATTTGATCCATTCCTCATATTTGCACAAATCACTGTTGCTAAACTGGTGTTGAGCTAGCGTGCGTCAACGGTAACATCCAGCCTGTCACTAAAAACAGCTATAACTGCTCCGCAGAACACCCCAGACAAATGTATTATAATGTCGGACTATCGATGTACATGTCAGTGTTGGTAGAATCATTTTAGAAATTAAACCAACCTTGCATGGCATTGGAATAGCTTACACTTTGTTCCCTGTTGTTGCTTAGGCTACGGCAGCGGCGGACTGATATTATCTCCGCTGCTGCTGAGAAACTAGTCCCTCAAAATGTTTTATCATTGAAAATGCAAGGTTGGTTTAATTTCTAAAATGATTCTACCAACACTGACATGTACATCGATAGTCCGACGTTATAATACATTTGTCTCGGGTGTTCTGCGGAGCAGTTATAGCTGTTTTTAGTGACAGGCTGGATGTTACCGCTGACGCACGCTAGCTCAACACCAGTTTAGCAACAGTGATTTGTGCAAATATAAGGAATGGATCAAATGTGCTGAAAACGGTCTCCACCGACCTATATCACACCGGCTCAGTTGTAAATGAGGCCCTATGTCCAAAATTCCGGAGTATTCCTTTAAGTTGTGAGAACACTGCTGCTCGGCACCTTTTGGCATCTAGAACCCACAAAGGCTTAGCAAGCCGTATAGCTTAACCTTGAAGAGATCCTGGGGACATTTTGTGCCATTAGGTTTTTTTATTTTCAAGCCATTTTGGCTGTCTTGAACGTATATAGCTGAAATCTGCCAGAGGGTATTGTTTTTAAACATTTTTAACAATTGTTGTCAGTTCCTAAAATTGGCTCCATTGAAAACCATTGAAAATGCACTTTATGATCCCACATTTATCTTAACATAAATGAATGCATTTCTTTATGTTAAGATTTCACTGTGGACTACTAGCTTTCAATTAAACATTTTTATATTCATCTACCAGATTGCGTTATTTCCCCTTTCATTGCATACAGCTAAATTTTACAGTTTTTCCGATTATCTGCAAGGGTTCCTTTTAACTGAAATGTGAGTGTGTCGCTATTGATATTGGATAATGGTGTGTGTGTGTGTGTGTGTGTGTGTGTGTTGGATACTCTCACAAAATGTAAGCCTTCAGGGAAACAACACCCAGAGAGCCTAATTAATCAAAGGTAACACAGCTGCAGTAAAGTTGGAAGACTGAAAAGGAATTCTGCCACGCCCCAACAGACACATAACAGCTCACCTCAGACCTCCAAGAATCTGATTTGGTACTAGCATGGCTTTACTTCAACTGTACAGACTGACTGAGCCCTAGTGCACAATTTAGCTAAACCCAGGTAATTCCATGGATAAATGCGAGTCTAAGTCATCTTACCTCAACATTACACACACATCCTCATTGTGCTCATGCTCAGGTCAGGATCAATAGGCTGATTGATTGAGTAAGGACAGGTATCTTGGCAGCAGCTAGGATATGGGTATGGGATTGAGTATAGAAGACATTAGCTCTCAAGAAACCAATCGATCTGACCTTTAAGGATCAATGATCCAGTCAAGATTAAGTGAGGAGTGTATGGCAGATAAAGTAGGTCCAGAAATCTACCTCTGTGGCCTTATGGCAAATACATCCAGGAGTACCCAGCATACCAGGATTTTGGGTCCTGTTTCTACAATAAGCTGCTGCAAGCTACAATTAATCCAAACGTCCTATAATGTTTAGAAATCGAAATTACTGCCATCATGAAATGACTTTTCTGACAGAGCAGTAATTTTATAAAGTTTATAATGCCTATCATAGGGGTTAAGTATAGACACACTGGATGGATAGTTCTATGTTCCTTTTGCTTTAAAACCACAGTAGATCAGGTCAGTTGCAAAACAACACAACAGACGTCAAGATGTCAACTGTCAACCATGTGTCATTTGGCCAACATATATATATATATATATATATAATTAGCATAATTATTAAATCTAATGATGATGGAAAAAAATAAATAAAAATGACTAAACCTTAAACTTGCATTTTAAGGATACAAAGCATGGTCCAACAGCTCTTTTGATCAGTTGTTTTGCTTTGAACAGATTTCAAGGGATGTGATTAATGACTTGTGTACTGACTGTGAAAGCTGCTTGAGGCATCATCAACCAAAGAATTGATGCAGCTGCTGTGAATCAAATTTTGTGCGTTTGGGAAGAAAATTATTATCTGTTGAGGTCTTATTTAACTCGACTGGAGATCTGAGTTTCTGTTGAGAGTCAAATCATTACCAACACAGAGACATCCATTATGATTTGTCAGTATTAAAATATCTAAAGCAGTATCTTGCTTGTATACCTTTGTTATTAGCTTACAAAACACCTTTAGTATATATACAATACTAAAGGTGTATAATAATCAGCATGTGACTGTTGAAAAGTGCATTTTGAAAGAAGTATTTCTTTCTATTATTCTCACAATGTGAGATTACCTGTCCTTGTTTCTTTCTTCTTGGAGGACTTTGTTTAACAAATGTCAAACCTCAACAGCTTTAATGACTTTGTTCCCCCTGTGCCATCAACAACATTTCCATTTATGGATTATTATCAACTAAATTAAGATTTGTATTGCTCCAAGAAGAAAATGGGAGCAATAAATATATGTTGCAGTAATAGCTTTTTAAAACACAATCAGAACACATTGCCTTTTTTTTATCAGTGTTTTGTTTATGCTTTATTTCAAATACTCACAAACAGCATCATTAATATAGGAACCGTCTACACACTGCTAAGATAAATGGCTGTTTTGTAAGTGCTTATTGAGTTTTTATCTGAACTGATGAAATTCACTGCTGTCAGAATTACTTTCACACAGGTGTGCTTTGAAGAGGAGCTCTATTTCACAATGTCACATCTGTCATCTCACACAGTGTTGACAGCTTTACTTCCCGCTATAAATTACTGTCATCAGTGGGTATCATTACGGTTGCAGTAAAAAAAAAAAAAAAAGGGCAATCCAAATACATCATGAGTTTTTCTTTTCTGTTGCCTTTCCATATTTGCCAGACAAACCTGTGTTCAAATGTGAAATAACTGCAGTAGCACCCTAAACAAGTGGAAATGAAAATGGTCAATGCAGTTATGAGAACAGACACAGAACCAGGATGGCAGATATTGGCATGAACACAATACACAGAAGATGATGATCTTTTTGGGGAAAAATGTGTGTAGGAAAGTTTTACACTAGTTTTGTTCTAACATATTTGTGTCATCAAATCAAAGACTGGCTGCTTGGATTTAGATCTACAACAGACGGCAAACATAGGCATTGAGACATAAATGTTTCAGAGCTGCTGAACTGCAGTTAAATATATACAAAGAACGTCATGGAATTCATATATGAAAAAGCACAGACCCATAAATACCTCATCTTGTGTCCTTGCACTACTAACAGGTCAGTGAATGTTAACTTGTGGAGTTTCATCACTAGTTCCATTGTCATTAAATTGTAACACTTATTTAGAATCCAGTTGTTAGTTACTGTATTTATCACAAAATGGACACTTTCTTTCTTGTAGCGAGTTCAGAAATGCACAAACCCAGCTTGTGGTGGGTCATAATTGCATATTAGATTTCAGATTTCAAGGTTTTTATGTTACACTATTGCAATTAAAAGTGATGATATATTATAATATATCATCATGATAATATACAATGTTTTTTTTTTCTGCTTGGGTGTAATGTCAGCTTCAAATATTTTGGCTGATAAAACATATTCCTGGTTGTTAAATGTGTTTGTTGTTGGGCAGAATCTTTGTTTGTTTAATGGCAAACTTATTTCATTTGTGATTTTAAGGAACATTGTTTTTGCATAATCAAATACATAATCAATTAATCAATTAGAGATTATACATAATCTCCTTTTGTATGTAATTCCCATGGAAACAGTGTCACTTTGTAATGAAATATAAAAGGCTAAAGCTGGGCTCTGACAGGAGTTTTGGTCCAATACATCTTTGCATAGCATCTAAATCTGAAAACTGTCTGAGCCAAGCATACGTACATGAAGAAAAAAAGAAGCTGTGATGCAGAAACTATTGTGTTTATGTGTCAAGTTGTTGTAAAAGCTTTATCCAGATCTGTACTTTATTTGTCTGTGCTGGAAATATGTATATGTATGCATATGCAAACAGGAAGTTGCAATCACAAGTTTTGTCTTTTCCTGAGAAATAATAGAGTTTTGACACCACCATTTCTTATAATACTAATACTACTAATAATAATAATAATAATTAGGGGTGCACGATAATTATCGGCCCGATATCTGGAAATTATGACGTCATTCCGATAAGTCCAATATCATAATGAATGGCCCCGATAATATATATTTTTGTCAGCACTGCGGTGCAAGGGCGGGCTGGCGTACGGGGACACCGGGGATTTTCCCGGTGGGCCGGTGGGCCTGTGGGCCGGTCCATGAAGAAAAATAAAAATAAAGGGGGAAAAAAGTCTATTGCAACGGCCAACAGTGTTATGGTCCTCTGGGTCGGCTGGGTCGGGCGGCTATTGTTGTGATAGGCTATACCTGTGTTCACTATCACTGCCTATGCTGATACCCACATGGACGAAATGTGATTGGCTAAGTCCCACCCATTTCCTCAGGCTGTTGCAGCTGTCACTTGTCAATCACACTGCGCTAACGGTGCAAGACAGGTTTGGTGGATTGAGAGCCAGCGCTGTATATTTTTAAATAACATTTTTATTGAAATAGGTTTATTGTTGTAATTATGTTGCCGTATACGGTGCTTTGGCTGACTCTGACCGGCCCGCGTAAAGCTTGTCATTTGTTCTCGACAGATCATCCAGACAGAACTTTTTTTTTTTGTTTTGCGTGGTGTCCTAAGTTAGCATGCTAATGCTAATACCATGTTAAACATGCTGCTGTTATTTGGTTAACGGTCACTTTCAGTGTGTCTGTATGTTAGCATGTATGCTAACAGACTGTTTTTTAGCTGCAGTGTTGTCATTTATAGCAAGTTTTCTGTTAGCCGTGTGTGCTACCGTGGAACAGTAGGCTAACCGATTTAGCCCGTTGTCTGCTAACTGGTCTGGTAACTGGTTACAAAGACATAGTAATGGTGCTAACTTGTGCAGAGTTACTACGTCTTTGTGTCAGAATCTCCGTTAACATATTTTAATATGTATTGCTCTAATGCTTGTGTCTTGAGCTTTTATTGGTCTACCGTATGAACTTCAGAACGCCGCGCTGCTGTAATGATACGCTGAGCGGTTGCCAAGGCAACAATGAGACTCTGACAAGTTTGTCAATAAAGTTAGGAGGAGGAGCTAATTGACGTAAATGCCTGACGCACGCAAAACACCTGCGGGTCAGTTCTGATAGATAGAAAATATTATCTTGCAGGCCAGTTATGGGCCTTGAGTTTGACATGTGTGGTTTAGGATGTTGAGTCGAATGAATGATCATTTATTTAATATACAGTAGTATTAGCCAATATACATATTATATATGGTCATTTAAAAAAACAAATCATACTAATAGATTAACAGTTAAATAACTAAATACATTTTGTTCATATTTTAAAAGTTCATTGGTACGGATTTCATTTAAGGTTTATTTAACTGCACTTAAGAGAATAAGAGAATGTGTTCACTGTAAAGCATTTCAAGCTTTAAGTATGACTAATTGCTTTCTTGATCATCCCTTTACTAAAAACACCAACACAAAATAAAACATACCAATGCTGCGGGCGCAGAATTGAGTTCAGCCTATTGGCACGGCCCTCCAAGATATTTACGGTATCTCATGTGGCCCCTTGGGGAAAAATAATTGCCCACCCCTGCATTAACTCGTATTGGTTCGCGGGACAGATCCAATATGGTGGCGACGCTGACGTACGGTCGAGCGCTCAATGAGGCGTCTAAGTATATATGTCAATGGGAAAAACGACTCTCAAACCGGGAACAGGGAACTTCCGTCACCACTTGAATGCAGCACAACGTGCATACGTTTGTAAACAAACAACATGGCGGCGGCGGTGGTGTGGGAGTTTTTCAAAGTTTCCGAGGATGACACTTCTCTGGCTGTTTGTAATAAAATGTTTAAAGAAAGTGCCACGAGGTGGAAAACTCAGCACCAGCTTTAATACCTCGAACATGAAACGTCATTTGAAACATTGTACCCATTGGTGAGCCTTTAAAAATCAGGTATGTTATCGGTTATCGGTATCGGTTTCTTAAAAAAGTTATCGTGCATCCCTAATAATAATCCACATGCATCTAGGAGAATACAGTTAAGATAAGGAAATCCTTTATGAATCTCTGGGGGTAAAATATGATCATTTCACTATGATCGGCCAATACAAAATATTCAAACATAAGTATTGGATTGGGGGCAAAAAATAATGAATCAGGAGTTCTATTAATAACCCCAGTATAACTTACATAAATAGTTTGATAATTTTTCATTATTGTTTGAAGAAAAAAGAAACAGACTCACCTCTTACTGTACTCTTACTGTTTTTTTAGTGACCATCATCAAAATGTGTTTGTTTGATTGATTTATATTATTAAATCGAAAACCTTTTGAAATGAAAATTAGATCATGGGGCGGCTGTGGCTCTGTAGGTAGAGCGGGTTGTCCACGAACCAGGGGGTTAGCGGTTCGATCCCCGGAATGTGCCACATGCTGAAGTGTCCTTGAGCAAGACACTGAACCCCCAGTTGCTCCCAGTGCGTGGCACTGGTGTGTGAATGTGTGTGTGCTTGTGTGAGCGAATGGGTAGATGTGTCTGTGACTGTAAAGTGCTTTGAGTACCAATAGGTAGAAAAGCGCTATATAAAAGCAAGGCCATTTACCAAATGCAAGGCCATCATGAATAAATGACCAGATTATCATCACTGTCACTCTATTTGCTTATATGTAAATTATTACCATAGGGACCCTGACCTGTACATCCTGGGGCGCCGTAAAGGGGGGGGTAAAGGAGACGGATTCTAGGGGCCCATGATTGAGGGGGGCCCAGAGAGGCCCCTAATGATGATGAAATTATAATACAGAAAAAATAATGACACTAAGTTATTAACTAACATATAATCACAAATGTTTTATTTTCAATGTCCTGGTAACAATAACTTTATTTGTTTTGGAAACATCAACGCCTGCAGGGCCCCCCCTTCCCCTCCTCTATTTATGTAAAATGGTTCAGTCCGACTGGATCAGCTGCAGGTAGCGCACCGGCGGTTTGTCACACAGCGCCACAGCGGGCAAGCCTGCCAGTTACTGTTGCTGGTGGTGAGAGAGCGCAGTAAACTAAAAATGATAAAAAACTATTTGAGGTCCACAATGTCTCAGGAAAGACTTTGCAGTCTTGCCATGCTGTCATTTGAGAGTCAGTTGGCTAGAAAGCTGGACTTCAAAGACCTGATAAGTGATGTTGCACGTGAGAAGGCTCGGCATTGGGCTTTTGGTGAGAAAAGTTGAGCAAGGACCAGTGATTAAAAGGTTGCAAAAGGAAGCTTGACTCAGTCGGCAACGTTATATATTTTCCATTCTTTCATATATTAAATTCTACTTAAATTATGAGAAATCATATATGGCCATTTTGTATTTTGATGGTGTTTTTGTTTTTGCTGAGATTTTTTTCTCTCCACTGATTATAATTGCTATTTTTTCATGGAAGAGTTTATTTCCAATTTAAGAATCAGTGTTGCACCATGAATCAAAATGAATTCCATTGTATTCAGAGTGCTCAGTTCTTCCCCTACTGTACATGTCAACTATCATGTTGTTCTTCTTTCACAAATATGGTAATGATAGTCAAAAATACCATTAAAATGCATAATTGTATGTAAAATATCATCAAAAAATTTCGCCGCTGTGTTGGGGGGCCCTGTAAAGATTCTTTTCATGGGGCCCAAAATCCCTAGCGGCGCCCCTGTGTACACCTCTCCATCACCGCCTGTACTTTACTATCACAAGTACCTTTTTCATTTTGAAACTCATGATATTCCTTGTACTTCTACGCACATGTATTAATGTTTGTCAGAAAACTAAACTGTGAACTTTTTCAGTTTAGTTTTATTTCTACACCTCCACTGTTCCAACAACAATGGCCAGAGACATTATCTGTCTGACATAAGCTCACATAAGCTTACGCTTTTTTGTGAACGAGACATCTCAGGATTACGTGACATAATTTCTTTTAATGTGGCACAAGCACATGGACTGAAGGAATTAGGTGGTTGAGGATCAAAGGTCACTGTGTCAAGGTGCGTGATTCTTAGTTCTTTCACACAGTAATTCATTTTGACCCAATGTGGGACTCTTTTAGCACTACTACTCTGTGAAAGCTATGGAAACATATTCATCAAACTTGCAGAACTTGGCAGGGTAGTGCAAGGGCACACAGTGGATTTACCATGTTTACACTGCATGTCTGATGTTCACAGACAGTGGAAGCTGATAGCTAATGAGTAATTTTATTCATCACTCTCTGTCCTGGGCCTCAGTTTTGCATTACGAAATAGGTCAATCACTTTATTTCTTCTGCACATGTTATTGTTTCTCTTGCTTCACCTGTTTGCATTATTGAAACAGATCTCCCCCATCAAAAAGCTCATCAGCACACACATTATTGGCGGTGGAAGGAATACGTTTTTGTTTTCTATAGGCTAAAGCTTTTGCTTCTACCTGTACAGTGTAGTAAAACTGCTGTTAAAAAAGATCATTCTGCTTATTAAATGGTCTTTTCTGGTAGCTGTCGTAGCATCACTGCAGAGGCGCCCACTTGTTTAATGGCCTGTGGTGTAAAAAACATCTTCATCTGCAGCCAGGAGATCTGCAGCGGTGCACATCCCCTCTACAACCAAACGCTAACTTCAAATGCTGAATTCAAACTTGACTGCATATTTTCACTGCGTACATTCTTTCACCACCACTGCCAGATCCCATGCTTTCTGCCAGATCCCATGCTTTCTGCCAGATCCCATGCTTTCTGCCAGCCCACAATCTTCCTAAACCTTGAGTAATCTGAATGTAGTTCATCTGGTTTGAATCATTCATTTGGTGAGAAAACTAAATAACACTATACAGTATGATCATATAACTACAGAAGAGAATTCGGACCACTGTAAAAAAACACCTTTGTTATTATTAGGTGTTAGAATTCTGAGATCTCAGAGAACTATTCACATATACATGAGAACCACACTATTTTGTTTCGTCATGGAAACGATTATAAAGTCGTGGAAATTAACGGAGCAAAATATGCCTGAAGTCTGTTCTTAATGAGTCAGAGCATTTTTGATTGTTGAAATTTTTATTTTTTAATTTTGTCCTCCCATGGCAGTGGCTTTGTGCCAAAAGGACTGGATCTGTTCCACTAATGTTGCTTGTACTTTTTTTATTCCATTTTCCTTCCATTCCCTTGAAAAGAAGTCAGAGTAAGCTTTATATAGCTTTCATATGTAATCTGTATTTTACACCTGCTTAAGTAGGTGGATGAATTGGTTTTAACCAAAATAAAATAATAATGAATAAATAAAATTCCAAGGGGTTGTGAGTTCTTTCACAATAAAGTCACCAAAATATTAGATTGAAATTTGAATTCTCTCTGGCAGTAAAGTGTTTAACAGAAAAAACAAGAGACACATCATCACAAGAAGGCTCTTTATCGGCTTGCAAAACATGCTTTAACAGCAATTTTCTGCAGTGGAACCTGTGCCGCTGTGTTGCATGAATGAATAGGTTGTAAATTAAAATGTGGCAGTCAAATTGTTGGAACCCCAAAAAGCATGTGTTGGCCCTGAGTGAATGCATTATGCTATAAGAGGATTTGGCAGAGAATGGAATTGGAATGGTTTGTTTCCCTCCTTCTCTCAGGCCTTTAGCTGCAAGTTTATTATCTGAGGGAATTCTCTTCTCACCAACAGTTGGCCTGATTTGGTATGCTATGTCAACAAGAGCTCCAGCTTATTGAATCCGTAGCTGCACAGAGAGCAAGAAAAGTGTTTACCAGCTTGATTCAGTGATACAGAATACGGCTATCACTTTAGATTGTAATGTTTCTGCTTCTGCTCTTTGGGGCTTGTCTTATTCCTCTGAGGGTCAGCAGTCAAGTACCCTTTTAGAAACATTGCACATTAAGCTGGTGTCACGAAATCTGAACTTTCTTCTAGCAATAGTTGCACAATTGTTTTAGTGAACATCTCTTTTACTGAGAATCACAGTTTCATGCCGTTTCAAATCCCGGTGTGACAGTTGATTTGGAACAGATTATTGAATGGACATACCTCCAGCAGAATCTCAGAAGTTCGTATAGGAAGCTGATGTAAATTATGGGCCATCCACAGCATTCCATCTTTTGTTTGATTTTGTTTTTTGGTTTTTTGGGTTTTTTTTCAGTGCAAAAAAAACAACAGCAACTCTCATCTCTCTGTACTGATTATTTCCCATCGGTGGTCATGTTACTCTATGCCCACTGTGGCAGACAGTCATTTAAAGCAGACCTTGTGATAAGTAAATGAGGGCACCAGTCTCTGCCAGGCAGCGGTCTTCACAAGAAGCTGAGGCAGAAATCTACTATTGGAATTACAGTCTTTTCTTTGCAGTTTGCTATTATACTTTGTACCCTGCCAGTAATTGCTCCCAAGCAGGTATTTCTTCATCTTATTAAGGCTAGGAAACAAGAGCTAATAGGTTTCGGCCTTCAGGTCCAAATCCCTTCCAGACTAAGTCCTAAAACCTTTATATCAAATCACTGCTCGGTGTGTAGTTCAATCCACATTGTCTGCAAAGTTGTTGAAGCATTAGCACTGTCCTTGCTAAAGTGTCGGGACCCTCTGTGTGAAGAAGCATGCAAATTTGGAAGGGAGAGCAATGAGCCTTAACCGGAGCATTCTAATTTGAAGGCCGCCAAATTCTCCAGGTTTTTCAGAAACCGCAGTGATTGTAAGAGAAGAATAAAAGAGTAAGTAACCATTTTTGAAAAATGTGTGAACGCAGGCACTAATGGCTTGAGATTCCCCAGCCCATGTTTTTAATGAAGTCCTCTGTTGATTATTTTTGACTCTAGATGTCAGATTCAGTTATTACTATTATTAAAATATCTTGGGCCAACAAGACCACTACACAATGAAGAAAATATCACCTCATTCAGTCCACTTTACACGTGGGAAGTTGGGTAATGGGTATTTGGAGGGGATGGGAATGTGTTTGCATCGTTGAGATGGGAAAAGTTATTACAACTTAGAACTGGTTCCAGTTTTTAAGAACCCTCAGAAATGTATGCCTCCAACCTTATCAATTTCTCTAAAGGAGTCTCCATCATTTCAGTTGACCTGAACAACTTGGCAGTGTTGTGATGAAAATGAATTAATTCGTGAGGTTTTTGCAGATCTACTCTTAATCCTCCCTGGTAAACATGGTAGCCAGCATGCTGCTGTAGACAGATCTCCCAGTTCTGAGAGAAGAATATAAACCCCACGTTGACCACGTCTCTTCAACCATTTCCTGTTTTTTCCAGTTTAATTCTCATTGTAAAGTAGTCTGTAGTTATAGTAAGTTTTGTTTCTTGCTACTTCATCGTCTTTCTGGCCAACGACGAGTCAAACCAAAAGCTTGCATGTGTATTGCTCCCACCTATCGGACAACAATGTGGAGGAATAGTGTAACTCGTGTTGTTTACATATGCTTCTCGTGAGATCACTTGGGGTGGTGCATTCAGTGCTCTCTGATCTGGCACGATCATTTAAATAATCTCCTGTACTGAGTGTTGTGGAGAGCTATATTTTGAAATCCTGTAGCGTCTGCCCATTTGAGATTAGAGAGAAAGTTGTTTGTGAAGTTTCTCCTGAACTGTGTGTGACCTGATTTCCAAATCGGGCAAGACTTTAATACTCTTGTTGTCTGAGCTCAGCAACATTTGACAGTGGATGATGGAAAATTGATGAATAATTGTTAAAGAGAAGACTGTATGTAAGGAGGCCACCAGGAGAAAGAAAGATTCCACAGTGTGTCATGGTTTAGGAACTATTCAAATTTGGAGGTGTTTCACTCCTCTGCTTTTGGACATCCCGCAGCAACTGGCCTGAACCCTGACCAAGGAGAAACAGCACTCCATCCTTCAGAGACATGCTCCACCCTCTGGTCTGTGAATGATTCATACATGCAGCAGGATAATGAACCCAAACACACCTCAAAGCTTTGAGGACCTACTAGAAGACCAAGGAGTGCTGACTGTAGGGCTGAAACGATTCGTCGAGTTACTCGATTAACTCGATTACAAAAATTGCTCGAGGCAAAAACTCTGCCTCGAAGCCTCGTTAAATTCCTATGACGCGCACTATACGCGCAGGGATCTGATTGTTCCACACGGACCGTTGTTTTGGAAGCACCTATCCAAGCACACCACTAGCGCGTGATACATTTTGAATTTAGTTGGCGCGATGGCGGAGAGTAAAGATGCCCATAAACGGCAAAAAATGTCTAAAGTTTGGGATCATTACATTCTAAAAAAGGAAGAGAACAAAGTGCAGTGTATACTGCAAAGTAGACCTGGCGTATCACAGCAGTTGATCCTACATCTAAACAGAAAACATCCACATGCTGTTTCACCAAGCGTCGCTGAAACAAGGTAACGTAACCTAAACCTATACATTAATGTTCGCTGATTTTAATCGCATACTGTATGTAGCGATGTCATGATGCGGTTTGACTAGATATGATGGCAATCGGGACGACCGGGCCGGCCGAAGGATTTACGCAGCGGGTCACAAATTGAGCGGCCTGAGCTTATCAGAATCATTGACGTTACTAAATTCTCCGCGAATAGCGGCCAAATACTCCCATATACTCCCCTATTATCACAAATTGAGCGGCCGCGAGGCGAACGCGACCGGCCTGAGTTTATCAGAATCATTGACGTTACTAAATTCTCTGCACCCTCATCTCTCTCACTCTTCCTCACGCACAGCACGCGTTCACAAACAAACACACAGGTTGCTAGGTTACCATAGCCAATAGGCTCACCCCAGAAATTATGTATTATTTGTTAGTAGCCTAATGGTAAATGCTGCAGGTGTAGAAATCTACATAAAACGGATATTTACTTTGATGTCAGGGCTAGATTACAGCATGAAACTTGTTGTGCATATTAATAAATTAAATTGCTTTTTGTTTTACAGTAAGTTCGCTTAACAGTATTGTTATGTAATCCTAATTGTTGGCACTGGCACTTTTAATGGGTAAATTGCAATACATGGGCTTAGTTTTGGAGCCAAATGTTGGAGTTGGAGTTCTCTGTTTTTTTGAGAAATAAAAGGCAAATGCTTGATCATTTTACAGCCACATAATTTTCGTTATGCATCATTTGTTTTGGTTGTTTAAAAACGTAAAAAAAATATCCGATTAATCGATTAATCGATCGATAAAGTGCTAGATTAATCGATTACAAAAAGAATCGATAGCTGCAGCCCTAGCTGACTGTCACTGTGTCACTGTCACAGGACCTCAACCTCACTGAACATTTATGGATCACTTGAAGACTGAAAACACAAGGTCTCTGGAACTACTGTATGTCAGATCATGTTGGCGTAACACAGGTTCCCAGCTTTGGATAAAGTTGTAGAATCATGCAGCTCAAATGCTGCTGTCTTCAAAGCAAAGGACCAACAAACCAAATATTAAGAAATCCATTAACATTTTTCAGATTCCATGCCATAGAGTGTGGCTTTGCACAGCCTTACTGTATATCCTCATCCCTCCTGTGTTTTATAAGTTCCAACTTACAAATTACATAGAAAACAAATGGCAAAAGGCTATTTAAGTGCAAAGGCTGACATACTCAAGGAAACACGTGTGTCCCAGTTAGAAAAGTATACTTTAATACAATCTGACCCACAGGAAATTGGTATTAGTGTTATCCAGAGGCAAGAGTGCTGCATGTAAAGGTAAATGACAAGAAAGGAAAGAGGAAAAAATGCTTTTGTTAAAAAAAAATAAAAATTATTTCAATATTTATTCATACAACTGTATGTACCGCAGTGAGCACACGCCATAGTTGCTCTCATACAAAATAACAAACAACAACCTCAGGGCAAGCTCACCTTGAATGGTCTCTGTAAATAGTACAAAAGTAGTCTGTGCTATTCTGCAAGATTTCTTTTTTGCTTTACAGTTTTAAGATTCGCCTCATCTTCAGTACTTTTCTTAACTGAGCATTTTAAAATTGAATTTGACAATCTTTGTGGTTCTCCACCACACACATACAGAACTGTCAGCTTCTGATGAACTTCCTGCTTGAATGAGTGCAAGAGGTTTGAATGTGAAATGGGACTTCATATCAAAGCTATATATATATATATATATATATATTAAAAAATGCCCTTTGATTTTTCACTCACTGCTTTTTCTTTGTGCACAGGGTATCACTGACTGCTCATTGTCAAAGCAGCTTAATTCCATGCATTTTCATCAAGAGCTACTCTCAGACATAACCAAAATGCTATCTCACACTATAGCCCAACCCTTGCCTTGTTGCTGGATATATGCTGTAACAGCATGTCGTGTTTATGTTAAAGTTTATGATCATATTCAAGCTTTTCCCTACTGCAGCTCTGCATTTAGTGACAAAGGATTCCTTGTATCTGATTAAAACACTGTTCTTATGAAACTAGTCTATAATCTACTCAATCTCATCTCTCCCTCAGGTCAGTTCCTCTGGGTGAACGGTTCAGCATTTGGAGGGCCCTGGGTGCTGAGTCCATGGCTGTGGGGAGGCCAAGGTCCTTGTAGCCTGGATATGGCTTTATTCCTCCACCCCAGGCGAAGTGGGCAGTACACCATTTGGCTAATAGAGCGGGACAAACCACCCCATGCCCTCTTCTCCACTGACTCTCTGCCACGCATCACAGGGTAAGCACAGATTTAAAAAAAAACACTGTTTCCTTGCTTTCATTTCTTATTGTTGAATTTGGTTGAACACACTTCAAGAAGACTGAAAATGAAGTTGAACCCTGCTGCAGGTTCTACCACCTTTATTTATGCCCAAGTTCACTGAATTCTCTGATAAAGAGAGAGCTGAGAGCTAGCTGGGTGAATAGGAAAGACGGGTTTTTCACAACACATGTAATTTGCTTCAGCAGCAGGAAAGAACCAATCAACAATTACTGCGTTCATATTACCTTTTGGCGTGACTAATCTCTGATTAACACCAGGTCTGTCTTTCTCTTATTGTGGCTTTTTATTGGAGGCTTTACTGAATTCTTTGTTTTACGCTGAGAGTCAGCACGGCGGCAGAGGCCAGGACATTACTCACCTCTCTTGTGGTCATATACATGTATGGCTGAACCTTATCTGACTTTCATTAGCATAGATGTAATGGTTCAGCATGAAGAATATGAGAATACAAAGAGCAATACTCTGCTCACCACTATGGACATGCTTCATTCCATTTGTGTGTATAATCTCTTAAGGGTCTATGGTGTCATATAGCGTGCTTTACACATCTTTCCTGTCTCTGTGTGGATGCATTTGTGTGTACTTATGCAAAAGCTCGCACTTGTATGTGTGTTGTTAAGGGAGCGTAGCAGGGATGGGCTCATTACATGTGTGACGGATTAGACTGTACGTTTGTGCGCTCTCATTTGTAGTCAGAGGCTGCCATCCACCCACACCATCTCAACCACTTGGAGACTCGTTCAGCCAAACACCCCGCATTTCTGTGCAGACAGGAAGATACTCACATCATAAAAAGACTGGGCAAAAACAAAAGCAAA
The DNA here is from genome assembly GCF_963514085.1 of Chelon labrosus. NCBI lineage: Eukaryota > Metazoa > Chordata > Actinopteri > Mugiliformes > Mugilidae > Chelon > Chelon labrosus. The sequence continues at coordinate 21,112,041 of NC_140353.1, forward strand.
AAGCGCCATCCATGGACACTGGGAGACTCAGCCGGGTTACTAATTGCCCAACTGTGCCTTATGCCTTTGAATTTGAATGCTGTGTTTTGACAAGTTTGCCCAATTCAGTTGTCAGGGCATTTAGCACAAGGTAAGCCAAGTAGGAAACAAAACACATTAGTTATTTAACAAGGTCCTTCTAACTAAGAAGATACATCAAACCTTATTAGACTACATGTCATTTATTTTGACTTTTCCCCATACATTCTTTGTTCTTCACTCACATTCAGCTTCAGAACATTCAGTTTGGACTAAAATAATAGATACTATATTAAAGTCTCTGCTAAAGACTAGACTGAAGGCAGAGAATGCGCAACAAGCAAGAACATTGAAAGCATTTGCTGATGTATGTAGTTCAAAAAATTCAGGAATACACTGACTGCTAAGGATTTTATACTTACTACTTTTATATTTGACATGTGAATCGGTCCAACTTTTAAATCTGTACACTTGATTGTAATACCCAGTATTTGATTGCAAATCTAATTTGCTGAGGTACATTAAAATTATGTTAAACTAAAAGATTTTTAGTGTAAGTTTTGTATTGCAATGACTCACAGATTGAAACACAATATTAAGCACATCTGGAAAACATCCATATCACAAGTGGATTCTTAGTGTAACTGCACTGCTAGAATACTGTCAATACAATTTCCTTATAGTTAACCAATTATTCTTTCTGTTAATTCGTAACAGTGAAGTCAGCATTGAGACAGTGTAAATTAAGAATGCCCAAGTGAAGTGGTTCCTTTGTTGCCAAATTCTTAATCAATATGCTCTGATTAATTGTAAATCAAGCATCTTAGCTCCTCTACAGCTATCACCCAATCAGAGCTTGCTTTGAAACCACGGAAAGCCTCTTGACTGTCTGTGTTACATTACTGTTGCATCACAACTGATGGAGTTCTCCCAACCCAAAAAGTCTGAGATTCAATTTTCAGTATTTAATGGTTGATCCTCTACATGTGTGTGAAGGTACAATGAAAACACATATGCTTCAGTGAGACATAAAAAATCAGAAACAGTGTTAGTTACTGTGCATAGTATGAAATGAATAATAAAAGACCAAGAGAAAATTCCTGATGACCTAATAACTGCTGCTTGATTTCTTTTTTAAAACTAAAACGTCCAACTTTGCAAAATTCAATTCAATTCAATTCAATTTTATTTATATAGCGTCAATAACAATACAAATCGTCTCAAGACGCTTTACAAAAACCCGGCCTGAAACCCCCAGAGCAAGCCTGAAGGCAACGGTGGCAAGGAAAAACTCCCTTTTAACAGGAAGAAACCTTGAGCAGAACCCAGCTCATATGGAGGGACCCATCTGCCTAAGGCCAGCCGGGTACAGACAGAAGAAAGAGAGAAGAGAACAGCAAAGAGAGAAGAGAAGAGAACAGCAAGATAAACATACATCTGTCATAGATACACATATCTGACTAAAGTGTACATGTGGAATCTTATGATACAAACTGATGATGTTACATGACAGTTTGAAAATGTAAGAGGAATCATAGGCAGGTTGGAGAATTGTTCATTCAGGTAGGAGTGGATAACTGCAGGATTCCATGAAGACTGGGCAGGCTGATGAGACCACGACAACAGATGTAGTATAGAGCTCCACGGGAAACACACCACTCCAGGCCAGAGATACTCACAAGAAGAGGGGGGAAGAGGGGGGAAGGGGGGGAAGGGGGGTGGGACACACACAACAGTAAACATTCTACATAGTAATAGCACAGAATTGTATGACTAGTAGTATATAGGAAATTAGAGGGCAAGAGCTCTGTGCCAGAGAAAAGAAAGTGGAGGATGCGAGAGAGGAGAGAGAAGAAAGAAGGAGGACATGTGTTTGGTGCATCGTCCCCCAGCAGCCTAGGCCTATAGCAGCATAACTAAGGGATGGTTTAGTCCAGGCCTAACTATAAGCCTGATCAAAAAGGAAAGTCTTAAGCCTGACCTTAAAAATAGAGAGAGTGTCTGCCTCCCGAACCCAAACTGGGAGCTGGTTCCACAGGAGAGGAGCCTGATAGCTGAAAGCTCTACCTCCCATTCTACTTTTTGAAATTCTAGGAACCACAAGTAGGCCTGCACTTTCAGACCGAAGTGATCTGCTGGGATGATATGGTACAATAAGGTCTTTAAGATACGATGGAGCTAGGCCTTTAAGGGCCTTGTATGTAAGGAGGAGGATTTTAAATTCTATTCTAGACTTTAAAGGGAGCCAGTGAAGAGAAGCTAAAACTGGAGTAATATGATCTCTCTTGCTAATTCCTGTCAATGCTCTTGCTGCGGCATTTTGAATCAACTGGAGGCTTTTTAAAGAGCTATTTGGACAGCCAGACAGTAATGAATTACAATAATCCAGTCTGGACGACACAAATGCATGAACTAGTTTTTCAGCATCACTCTGAGACAGGATGTTCCTAATTTTGACGATATTACGCAGGTGAAAGAAGGCAGTCCTGGTCACTTGCTTTATGTGACATTTAAAGGACATATCCTCATCAAATATAACACCAAGGTTTTTTACAGTAGTACTGGAGGCCAAGGTAATGCCATCCAAAGACACCATGTGATTAGATAATGAATCTCTGAGATGCTTAGGACCGAATACAATAACTTCTGTTTTGTCTGAGTTTAAGAGTAGGAAATTACAGGTCATCCAAGCCTTTATGTCTTTAAGGCATGCTTGGAGTTTAACCAACTGATTAGTTTCATCTGGTTTCATAGATAAATATAGCTGGGTGTCGTCTGCATAGCAATGAAAGTTTATGCCATGTTTTCTAATAATCTTGCCTAATGGCAACATGTATAACGTGAAGAGTATTGGTCCTAGCACAGAACCCTGAGGAACTCCATAACTTACTTTTGTATAAGTAGAGGAATCATTATTGACATGAACAAACTGGAATCTGTCAGATAGATAGGATTCAAACCAGTCTAATGCAGTTCCTTTAATCTTGACCTCACTTTCAAGTCTCTGTAGTAAAATATTATGATCAATAGTGTCAAATGCAGCACTAAGATCTAGCAGAACAAGTATAGAGACAAGTCCACTGTCTGAAGCCATGAGGAGATCATTGGTAACTTTAACCAAAGCTGTTTCTGTACTATGATGAACTCTAAAACCTGACTGAAACTCTTCAAACAGACCATTCTTGTTTAAGTGGTCACACAACTGATTAGCAACAACTTTTTCTAGAATTTTGGAAATAAAAGGAAGGTTGGAGATTGGTCTATAGTTGGCTAAAACATCTGGATCTAGAGTGGCTTTCTTGAGTAAGGGCTTAATTACAGCAATCTTAAAAGACTGAGGCACATATCCTGTTAATAAAGATAAATTTATCTGGTTCAATATGGAGGTGTTAATTAATGGAAAAACTTCTTTGTATTAATGGTCTGTGGAAGAACAGTCTGTCTGTTAATGAGCTCTCTAGCACATGGTATCGACTCATTTACTCATTTTAACATTACTTTAGCAAAGCTAAATGTATAAGGAACATAATACTTGTCTTGCGAGGAAGCTGGATTCTTCACAGGGTCAGGGGCCGCGTCAAGCTAAGTATGACTCCTGTGTGTCTTGAGTCATGATTTCTGCCCTTCCCAAAAATATCTACGGTACAATATAGCTCCCAGTCTTCCTTGTGTGTTATTTTGTTAACATTCCCAATGTGTTGAGAAGGAAAATTCCCTTTATGTGAACCTTAACAGAAGCATATTCGGATCCTCTGGACACAGGCAGTGATGGACTTGACTAGTGATACAGCTCCCATGTTGAATGCCAGCATTTAAATTGTCTCAGTCAGCAAAGCAAGAGAGTGGGAGGGAGAGAGAGAGGGAGGGCTGCAGGATATGTGTGTGTCTTGGCTCTATGGATTCATAGTGTAATGTCACCATGTGCATGTGGATCTGCACGTGAACCCTGTGCTGTTACAGTGTTTGCACATGCATACGTGTGACGGGTCAGTCTGTACACAGACAATGCCTGGCAGTGTAAATTATCAGTGCAGTCATGATTTGTGAGTGAGCTGGGTGATGGATAACACAGCCACCACCATCACTACATTTCATCACTGTGTGCTTTATAGAATACAGTGTTACCTCACACTACATCCATCACACATGTGCACATACAGTGCAGGAAAATGTACAACACATGTATTGTGTCCTTGCGCATTCATTTATCTACCTGTTCTTACTGTGCACACTAAATGGCCTTAAATACAAAGTGCATTAATGACATGCGTATAGGTATTAGGACCTCCCCGTGTGACAGAATGAAGTTGTGCGTTGTTGTGGAAGTGTTTGATGTTATTTAAAGCCCAGCAGTATGTCACTATCATAGTGAAACTGGTCTATAGCTTGGGTATTGTGGGGGAAGGAAGCATCAAAGGTGGGAAATGTTAATGGTAGATCTTAACGTACAGTAAGAACATTACGGCAAGCGATGAAATATTACCTCCTACACTAGCCTGCATATTAAAGTCAGTACAACCCTAGTGTACGTAAGATAGCTTTTTTTTTTTTTTGTCCAGCTGTCGATATGAAAATAAATGCAACCTGAAACACATTTATGTCCGTATATTTTACTCGCAACTGCAGTGTTTTTGTATTGGGATACAGCTCAACACTGCCTTTGAACTCATCCTGGGTAAAGAAACCTGCCGCTGCTCCGCTAACATATTGCTCAGATTATGACCCCTGTGTAGACACAGTGTGAGATGCAATCTGGTCCTGCATACGTACAACTGAAAGATGTTTCTTTTACTTTCATGGTAATCATGAAATTGTTTTGGCTAGAGACAAAACCAAAGCTTAGTTTGTGTTGATCCAGCTGTAATCCCTGTAAGTAAAAGGGATTATTGTTGCTGCTAACTTAATTATTCTATTTACCATCTGATAAATGAAATAAGAAGCAGCCACACACTGACTTTATGTGTGTATGTCTTTGCAGGAAGAACATAAACAAGCAGAAAAATTGCCAACGTCTGCATTACTTATCGTCAAAAAAAGAATTGTTCGTTACTAATAACAAAGCGTCGCGGCAACAATTATACTATTGTACTAGACTGCAAACCTGGTAAATATCATTGTTTTATTTTATTTGAATGTCTTTTAAATACAGAATTGTGTGGTTTGTGCTTTTGATATAATTAAAAAAACTGTCAAATGTAAAATGGCAGGATATCATTTTTGGATGTACATAAAAGGCTTTGGTAAATGAAATGTTCTCTCTTTGAAGCTATTTTTTTTTGTTTTGTTTTTCAAGCTATTTGGTTGTATTTTAGCCAACTCACAACCAGTTCAAAACAAACAAATGACTAACATAAATTAGTAATTAGGAGTCATCAGCTTTTGCTGTAGCTGCACACCAATTTAAATGCTCCTGTGATCATCCCACAGAATCAGTTAATTAAATCATGCAAAATCGTGCTTTCATGCAGTGATCCAAGTGCCACTTTATATTTTCATTGTTTTACCTGATGCCACACAGTAAAACATTTCTATCATGAATCATGAAAGATTTACCCCACAGAGAGTCTCTGTGTGTTTTGGGTCAAATGATTTAAGTTAAACAGAAGTGAGAGAGATGGGTGACATCAAGGCTTTCTCACTGGCAACGCGGTGCATTCATCCCTGGCAGGGATCCCCTCCACTCCTCCACTTAGTGCTCACCAGAGCTGACCTCCAGCTCTTGGACTGTGATTGCCACAGGGCCGCAGCTGATGGGATCCTCATAGCTCTGGATCTGGACGCGCTCCCGGCAGTCTTGTACACAACGTCTCAAAGACATGGAAGGAGCAACAATGTGCCATATGGTTTGTGGCAGGCTGCAAGACTTTATTGCTCCAACCAAAACTCAGATGCTTTTGCTCAGAAGGAAGATCTCCTCTACTTTGTAGTTAAACCGTTGGTGTTTCCATTCGATAGCTTAGAGGAACAACTAGTCTATAGATTTAACTTTATCATTATGTAAAACAGTAATCCATTTGATCCAGACATAGGAACCTGCATACTGAATCTTAGATCGAAATGTACGTGGATCGTCTATAGTGTAACGTGGGGGAAGGCAGCATGGTGTTAAGCAGTGGTGCGTACATACTGTATAGCTGCTGTTTGATCTCCTTGTTTTTCCAGAGTGATTTGCATAATAGCACTGTAAATACTATAGCTAATTTACAGACAACACTGACCTGGTTAAATACTACCACCCTCCCCTCTTTCACTCGGTTAATGTTCTGTTTTTCAAAACCACAATCCCACTCAATCCCATAATGAATGACAAACACTCCAAGTCACATCGCATGCCAATAGTTCATTTTTGTTTTTATTGTTTATATTTTGCATGTTATATCAAGTTGTAGGGCTAAAGACAGGGATAGCAATCCTTCATCTTGATGCAGCCTTGTCTTTAGCCCAAATACTAGGGCTGCTACCAAAGATTTATTTTTATATTTTATTTAATTTGTCTGCCTATTATTGTTTCAGATAATATTTTGATTAATCTTTTGGTTAATGTATAAGTGAATAACAACCATAACTTCTACCCTTAACCATTCAAATTTGTGTTCAAACATAGCTTCACAATAACATATTCTAAAGGGAATACAAAATAAAGTTAACATTTATGGCGTGTAACCCTATTTAGGAATAGTTGTTTGTTGTATTCTACCATCAATTATGAAGATTTGCTGAATCTCTGGTTTTAGCATGGAGAGGGGGCGGATGTTCTCTATTGAGGAGCATGTGCAGAACGACTGTGTTACAGCTCCCGTCACCAGGCATTACAAAAATGAGGCTTGATCTGAAAACAACTCAAACTTGATGGTCAGAAGTAAGGGATTTCTTTAAATAGACCTGATAAAATGTGCGCGTTGTAGAAATTAAACTGCATTATTTGAACTGCATCCATTTTATTAAATCTGTGTGAAGAATTCTCACACTTCCGGTTTGAATTTTTAAAGATACATTCTTATTTTTGTCATTTAAGGTTGTAAACATTGCAATGCGCCATTGCAGCCCCAGCTAACATTAACCATTTTGGGTGCTATTTAAGGTAAGGCGTAAAATATGTCACCAGTGGCCTTTAAGTCTATACTAGCACATAAATTGAAGTTTTTAGTCATAGGAGCTGTAACGAATGGAGCCATAAACACTGCCAAGGCAAACACAGGAGCAGGAGCAGTGCATTATGGGACACTGTTCCAGCAGAGTCTCTTTATTTGTTGAAGTATTCTGTTTCTCTTTCTTTATGTGGCTGCCTGGTAGCTTTCCTTGCTATTTTCCTTTGCTATCTAAATAAGACTTGTTATAGCAACGGCCATGCCGCTGTTCTTGATGGCTTTTATATCTGTTTCCAGAGAAAGGAGGCAGCAGCATTATTTTCTCTGACTAATACAATCTGTCTCTCCATGCCTGCTATTTTGTGCACTCGTACAGCCCCATTAGAAAACATCCATCCAGGAATATGATCATCGAAATAACAAGAATTCGAGAGGTCACTCCCATGTCATATTTTTTTTAATTTGTGAATGAATTACTTTTATTACTTCGTGCTTCAGGGCCTGTCTGCCATCCAGTTAGAAATATTACATTAAAATCAGTTTACATTGCTCATAATTATTCAAAGTCCTCTCCCAAATCCAGTGCTATGGATTTTGTATTTTATCTCATTGCGGTCTCCACACATTTTTCTCTGTCTCAACAAAATATTACTGTGGTGGCAGTTCCCAATGGGACTTCATCAGAAACTTCAGAAATGAGACATTTCAGCCTCATGTAGACACTTGCGGGGGGAAAAAAAACTGTCTATCCACAGATGAGTTATGTCTTGTCATCTCCAGCTTGTACACTCTACAGTCCTCTCTCATGCATGCTCTCTTTATCTTCTCCCTTTCTTCTGCACAGTCGTGTTACATAAGGTACTATGGTTTTTATTCCAACCCTTGCCACTGCACTCATAGACCTTCCGTCTCATCTGAGAATCTCTAATCATATTTTCCCAAAGTTGTCTATTTGGTCTTGACAGCTGAAGTTTTGCACAACTGTAGAGGAGGGGAAACAGTGGCCTAGTTTATAAGGCAAGACTGAATTTCAGTTTTTACCTATGGCAAAAGCACGAGGAAATTTCAAGACATTAAAAGCTTAGCAGCTAAATCACAAAAGCCTTTTCCTGTGATGCACTTTTTGCATCAGAGAAAATGCTGAGGTAGAGATAGTGTTGTTCCTCTGTGTTTTTCTTCATCCCCCTGGGGGCTTGTGTTATGAAGAGCCTGTCTCTCAGGTGTATCATGAGCATGCGGTGTTTTCTCACTATCAAAATGGCAGTGGCTCAGACACAAAAGAAGTCAAGCATAATGTTATTTAAAAATGTAGAAAGTAAATATCAATAAATCATTAATTTTGCATTTCACCAGAGAGTTGCTAAATGGCTTTGAAGTACTAGGTTCGATATTCTTTTAAACATGAGAAGAATATGATACTACTGCTATATTTCTTTGTGAAGTGTCACAACTTGTAAAAATGGTCTTTTGAGGAGTCTCATTTCAACATAAAACACCAGGATGGCTGATCAGTAACTATTAAGTTTCCCAATTTAATATGTAGAATGCTTTTATAGGAGATACCCTTGTGTCTTCTGATGTGTTTTCTCATTCCACGGCAGGATAGTTGTTAGGGTTTTATAGCTTTATGTTCCAATCTAGACTTTGGCGAAGTCAAACTAAATTTATTACCCTCTATAAAAATCAATACAGCTCAGGGATAGGCAGCCATGTGTCGCACTGCTGAGAGTATTAATCAGTGAAATAACTTGATGTAGGTTTGTTTGGAATGAATACTTGCAAACTATAATAGAAACCATATAAGCCTGTATGCTATGCACATAGTTTCACAGCTTTTATGACTCAGTCTTTACTGCCCAGATTCATGTCCTCCAAATGATCAGAAAATATCAGTGTTAATGAACAATATAGTAGTATGGTGCATTTTTGTTTGTAAGACAACAGTATTGAAGCTAGGTTCAGGCTACAGGAAATTTTGATTCTACCTGATTTTGAAACCTTTCACACACTTGTGGAAAAACGTCAGATATTCTCAAACTTGCCAGATCAAGGAGTACTGATTGTACAACCCCACGTAAAGGGGTGGAGGGTGTGATGGGTTCAGGAGGTTTAAGAGCACATCTGTAAACACCTCACCTTACCAGATAATCTGGGCTCAACCTCTGTACTTAACAAGTCCACACAGGATTTCTCCATCCCTTGTCAGGAGGGTGAATTTGGTCCGAAGTCTTTTTTTTGAGTGGTCTGGCTGATAGTAACAATTCTTGATGAAGGAATTGTTTCCTATTTTTTTCATTTTAATTCATATATTTTACAACTGTGCATATTAATTGACATCCCACAGTCTAAACATTAAATGTATCTATACAAAACCAAAATGTGTCACCAAAGTAAAAACTGAAAACAATATTTGTCTCATTCAGAAAGTAGTTTTCAATGAGTCACTGTAGGGCAGTATAGACAAACACAGGTGAATTGAAGGGTAAATCTGACAAAGACCATGTCGTAGTAACTACCTGACCAATTACACTGTACCTGAGGTGGATGTTTTTCAGATTTCTGCAGTTAAAACATGTATGTTCTCATGATGCAAATTTGGGTCAAAGTGCCCCAGACAACTGGAAGATCTGGGGCCAAATGTCTACAGTATATTGAGGCCAGCTCAGTAAGTTTGATCTGGGTGGGGAGGTACCGTGACCCAGTTTTCGAGCCATTTCAGACACCTAGAGGTTTTAAAAGATGACTCTCTCATCAGACGGTCTGAAGCGGTCCTTAGACAGATTCTATCAATATATGTTTTAAGACAAAACTGAATAATGCTTAGATGATGAACACATTAATATTAGTCTGTGCAGAACTGGGTCCTGCACAGCAGATTGGCTTTCCTTCCATCCTGCTGGAATGTTATATTAAAACCTGACCAAATAGACCAGTGGTGTCAAACTCAGTCAGAAAGTGGGCCAAAAGTAAGAACTGACTCCAAATCACAGGCCAACCAGAATGGATATTTATTTAAAATGAGACAAAATTTGTCTTTTCAAAGCATGGTCAGAAATCGTTCATACACAAATATAAATTGAACCTTTGCCATGCCATAATAAAGAATTTAGAATAAAACCAAGCTCACTGATCAAACAAGTAATGAGAACACATTTCAAATAAAAGACACATTCTATTGGGAGATTTCCACTGACTTATTTCAAATGAAAATGTATTTTTTTCCCCCACAAATTCAACAGATTTAAAGGGGGCGTGAAGGGGGATAAAGGGGATGAAACACTTTTTGAGCCTTTTCTACATTTAGTAGGGTGTGTGGCATGTCTACCAGCTCAGAAAAACTGATAAAAAGCCATGCAGTCAGTTTGTTATGAGTGGTCTGAGAGTGAAAATGTGTCCTTCAGTGAGCCGTTGGTGACGTAACTAGATTGCTCTGCCCTGTCAGTCAATGGTCCCTACATGGCCTCCGACAGCATCCTCCTTCCGTGTACACGGGTACAAGCATTGGACACACATCAACAATGAAGCGGTCCTGGCATGTAGCTGATCTGTGCTCGGCTGTAAAGGCAAAAACTTGTGCGTGTGTTCCAAACACTTTCCCCAGACTGTTTTACCAACTGGGGCCAATACGACGCTATGTTTCATAAGACATTGTGGGATTAACAGTCCGCAGTATGGTTTCCAACGTTATCCGTATGTTGTATAATTCGCTGTTATCGACACTTAGAATTTGCGCCAAAATAAAATGAGACTAGCAGGGCTAACGTGGTGGGTACTATACGGTGGAGCTAACCACCGGGATAAGTTAGCATGCTAAGGTCGTGTTAAACACTGTTATTTGGCTAACGAACGCTTTCAGTGTGCCTGTATGTTAGTATGTATTTTAACCGACTGGTGTTTAGTTGTAGTGGTAATTTATGTTTTAGTAAGTTTTCTGTTTGCCGTGTGTGCTACCCTGGAACAGTAAGCTAACTCATTTAGCCCGTTGTCTGATAACTGGTACAGTGTTAAAACATGTTTGTGTAAGAATCTCTATTAACATATTTTATTTAGTGCTCTAATGCTTGTGACTTGAGCTTTTATGGGTGAACCGTATGGACTGATGTGGCCTCAGAGCGCCACTCTGCCGTACCCTACTGACAGACTGAACAGCCCATGTACATGTGGCCCACATGAGTTTGACATGCTTTTTGGATGTGTCTGAAATATACAGTTCATATACATTCATGGAATTAGTGTTAACATTCAATTGTCAATCCAAGTCATAGCTCCTAAACTTTAGTGGGAAACGGTACCTCAATTAATGTAACTGCTTAACATGTGGGGGAGCTGTGGCGTAGTGGTTAGAGTAGCAGCTTTGGGACTGTAAGGTTTGAACCACTCTGTGGTCATGTACATGGCTGAGGTGCCATGCCCCCAACCCCCAAACCACTCCCCTGTGACGGCACACGTGGCAGCCCACTTCTCTAAGTGTACACACTGCTGTTTGAACGTATGGATGGGTTGAATGCATATATGATGCATAAATGAGAAAGAATTTTGCCATGAGAGATCAGTAAAGAAAATGTTAGTTTTATTATTATTATTATTAACTTTTTAATTTTTAATTAAAATTTTAAATCTTTTTTTTTTTTATGTGAGTGCTCCAAAACAAACAGAAGAACATAGTGTACAAATGGCATTTGGCACTTCAGTGTAACAACATGTACACTGTCTCATCCTGCATATACTTTTGAAGCCAAGAAAGGCGACCTAATAGAGCAGTTAATAACAGTGTAGTGAGAGCAAGAAGATGGGGGACCGCTGTGCTATTTGCCAGTCTGAGGTTCTGCTAATTAACTCTCTTCATCCATATAAATCAAAATACTTTCTTTGTTCTGAAATTACAATATGTTTTGCTGAAAGTATTTTTAAGTACACTAAGACAATTAATTCTTCAATAATAACTTTTCAGTAAAACATGATTTGACAGCTTCACTATTGTGGGCTACATGTGCACAGTATGTGCGCTTTCTTATGAGCTGTATATAAAGCTTAGTTTTCTGACACTGTGTTCACAGACATTTTGAATTTGATCCATTCTGTCATCGGGATCTGTCATGGTTCGTTCATGTGCTCTACTGGGTCTACTGTCTCCTGGACATATTGAAACACTTAAGCTTCAACCATGTCACCATAGCTCTTGCTTTCTGCCGCCTCTGTGTCTTTAAACTGTTCCTCAGTGAGCAGAATGCAGCTTGGTTGAATTGAGATCAGGTGATTGCCCCAGCCGCTCAGATGAGATAAATCTCCATGCAGTGAAAGCTTGCCTTCAAAAGATGCACCATCGTGTTTGATATGTGTTGGTGCTTTGTGCCACTGTCTGTTTGTTTTTCTCCACACCCTTATCTTTCCATCAGTTTGATACAAGTTGATATTTTTTCGTTGCATCACTCCGTAGAACTTTGTTCTAGAACACTGCAAGTTTCTTTTTGTATGATTTTGCAAACATCGTCCTCCCTTCCTGTTTCCAAGGCTTCCCCAAGGTTTATTACTTTCTGGTGATGAAATCTTGACACAGAAATATGTTCACCTACATCCTGGAGACTCTTCTTGACTCGCGCTGTTGTCAGAGGAGTTTTTGTCCTTGATCACCTCGTGGTGTACTCGTCACCTCGATAGACAACTCTGACGGCAACTCTCAAACGACACTGAGCCACATGGAAGCAAAAACACATGACACACAGCTGCTTAAGAAACATTTAGTAAACAAGTGTTCAATCATGTCGCAATTTGGGTACTATTTGTTAAAAAGGCTGTTCCCACACAGCTCTTTCAGTATTGATGTAAACCCACTTAAACTGAAGCTGAGATTTAAATGTATTCAGTTTGAAATGAAATAAAGATAAATAGCATGCAAGAGCACAAAGTCTGAAGACACCAAAATGTGTAGCATGCTTACGATCAGACTATATCAAGGAAGCAGGACAGGTGAGATAAATCTCTGCCCTTCACATATTCACCAAACTGTAAAACACACTGAGTTGGCTGGCAGCCAAACAAACGGTGCCCTGTGCACCAGTGTGACACTTTTAACCTGAAAACACCTTGTTTTTTTTATATATTTAGTGACAGGGATGAATGAAAAACACTCAGTCTTCTCATTGCCCCCTCTCTTGGTACCACAAAACCTGGTGGCGCTGCTTGAGGATGAGCAGTATGGTGCTCATGACCACAAAAGCGAGCACGGTTCAGACAGCAGCAGTGGGGGATAGGTTAATCATCCAGGTTTATGTTTTGCAGTTCAGGGAAGGAATTTTTCTGCAGCTGTCCGCTGGGAGTCTTGTTACCCAGGTTTGTTGGCCCATTCCAGATGTATAATCACCTCCAATCAGGCCATCCTCCAGTCAACATTACCATCTGGCAGAATAGCACTTTAGTTATTTAGTTTCCTCAGAGTGCTACAACAGGCAAGATGAGAATTCAGTTTCCCAAAACCATGAAAACCCGCAATTTACAGCATGGCACTGCAGTCCCAAGAGAAAGAGGCTTTGCAGGAAAATCAGGCCATCCATTCATTCTAAATGCAGGAATGCACCTGTAGTAATGATCTGTGTATAGTTGTGTAGATTTATTAAGTTGTTGTTTTTTGTTTTATATAGTTCATGAATATTTGTTTTAACTGCTCCCGAGTCTGATGTACTGTATCTGTATTTATTCTTCTTGTGCAATCATGAAGTAATGCTTATTCACATCAGATTATTAGTTTCATTACTTTTCCCCTTCCCAGCGATCTTCCCAAAGACCAAATCAATTTTAGTTAACTTTTAATGTTAACTAAACTAAAAAAAAAATAATGTTTCATTTTCTTTTCTCATAGCGCCTACTGCATAGGTTACTCCAAGAAGCTTCAGTTTGTTTTTGTTTTTTTTAGAGTTTAGTATTTGATTCTTCTTTTTCTTGCTTCCATTGCCAGACTAATGACAGCTGTTACTCCCCATTCTATAGGGGTGTTTGCATTAATAATCTCAGACCAGCTCATATTTGGAAGACAAACAGATGGTTGTTAGGCCCTCCTCTTCCTGAGGGTTACTTGCCCACAAGTACCTGCCACTCGAGCTGCGCTCACACATATGTTCACTATCTCCAAGTGCTCAATTGCTCCGCCTCTACGTGGCCTCTGGAATCATTGCTGCCCGCTCCTCTCTGGCAGCTGCAAAAGCACATGTGCAAAAAAAACGATTGACTCTGTGTAGACCATGTAAAGTAAACTTAATAATTACTTGCCAATTGGTTGGAAACTTTAATATGACGAAAGTAGGAATCATTTTGAAGCCTACATAAGGAGGTGCCTAAAAGATATTTTCTAGCATAGTTTAAGTGTTCTCGGTATCAGTTCAGGCCTCTCTGTATAAGAGCTACTCCACAAAAAGAGCTCCAAAATACAGAAAATACAGATCTTGACTGAATCCCCAAATGTTATATAAAATAGAGCAACACAAATTGAACAAGAAACGAGTCGAATTTATCTTTGGTTAAACAAGTAGATCGGAGAAATCTTTCTTTTATGAGAGTCGTGTTTTTATTCCCATTGTGACTTGCTGTATTGTATTGATATTGTTACTGTACAGTACAGTCAGACACTTGAAAGTTGTTTTAAAGACTCAACAATATCCAGTGGCAAACACATACACACACAAGCGTCCATTATAAATGAGCATTGGTGCATGTTGTGGTATTTTTATTTTAACATCCGAGCACGATCGTCGTTCTTATTTTTTGGACTGTCTGGGCTAACAGGATAAGACGAGATATCACACATGCAAGATTTCAGAAAGCATTTCTGCAGTTGCTTAAGGTAGCTGTTTCAGTTGTTTATAGAGATACACAGAAAGAGAGGGATATCTACAATACTTGTATTTTTTTTTTTATTTAATACGGAGGACACTACTTTATGTATGGTGAAAATTGAAAGGAAATGTGTTTATTTGTTAACATCCCCATTAGCTGTGCCCTAGAACACAGATAGTCTTCTTGCTAGGTAATAAGGGTTTAAAATGAACAACAAGCAATATCAGCTGTGAACTAGGTTTGAAACTGCAGTGTTGTCAGTATTCTTTACATCCCATATCTTGCTGAGCCTCGTGTTTGAATGAGAAACTACAAAGCAGTGTTCATTAATCAATTTTACTGACTGACTTGTCTTCAGGGCTGTTTTATTCATCCTTTTATTCATCATGATTACATGAGAAATGCAAGGCAATCGAAAAATTGCAACTTTACGAAATAATCACAAACCCTTTGATTGTACTTTTGTTTTTATTTTTATCTTTTTTTTTTAATTGTTGATGTTGAGTTGATGTTCTCAGCTGCACTCGTTTTGGTTTTTCCAGCAAACATCATCTTTGATGAAACTAACTAGTGCTATAGTTCTGCAAATCTGAGCGCAATTTCTCAGTTTGCCTCCAACTAACTGGAATCAAAGTGTAGGGATCAAAAGTGATTTAATCTGATATTCCAGCATCTGAGGTTATTACAGAAGTGAGATAGATGCCAGCCATCCTTGTGTGGGGATATTGTTCATATCTGGGCCAGATAAGCTCTGTACAAATGGATCAAAGTGATGAGTGTCAACTAATTATTCTTTGAGCATGAAGAATCTCTCTTTTCAGCATGCTGATGAAATGTCCCAGTTAATGTGTAAATGGATGACACAGTCTCTGACAGAAAGGGAATAATATCATTGGGTTACATTTACTGATAGTAAAGCTCATCACTATTGATAACATTATGGCAGTCTTAGGGATGTCAGGTCATACTGTACATGTAATTCTTTTATGCAATTCTGTTTTATGTGTAACTTCCAAATGAACTTCCGGTGTCAGATAATCATCATACCTTCTGTTTCATTTTTACAAACGGAAACTCATCAAGGCGGAGGGCGATTTTGCAGTCCTCTGTTCTTGAAAATAGAACATACTGGGGTCATCCAGTTTTTAGAAGACAATGGTCAAGGAGAGTCTCATTTGCTGATAAAAGAGCAGCAGATTGTTTCCAGATTTATTTCAATATGTCAGTGGTCCAGTTTCATATGTTGCCGGCAATACTGGAGCTACACGTTAAAAAGAAGACGACCGGTTTCCATGATCAAAACTGATTCTGGACGGGAGCCGTGATGCTGTGTAATGTAGTAATGTACGGACACACAGTTTATCAGAAGTCGTTTTGAATGATGTTCGCATGCACAGACATGATCAGTGCGGGAAAAAAAACAAAAAACAGAAAGATAGTCAGTATGTAGAAAATCCAAAACAATTTGGCATTAGAAATATGGGTGAAGGGAGGTGCCCATTTGAAAACCCCAATGACATGCTGCATACTGCTGTTGTTTAGGCCAGGTTCCTGATGTCTTCATATTGCTTGGTAGCTATGGTTAGCTGCTGAGCGGGACATACAAGCCAGCAGCGTAAGGTTAGTTTATGTTTCACAATGTTTGAATTATCCTCTGCTGCTCTGTGGGCCTACAAGCCAGCAGCATTTACTAGTTCACTTAGATTCTAGGTTAAGCTAGCCAGCAGCATTTGGTTAGCTTATATTTCACAAGGTTTGAGTTGGCGTCTGCTGCTGAGCGGGACATACAAGCCAGCAGCATTTACTTAGTTCATTTAGATTGTAGGTTAAGCGTCATATCACATGACTGTAGGTTTGTTAGGGTTTCTCAGCTGGACAGGGCCTCTAAATGTGTTTTGCCTGGGATTTTGGCACAAGAGATTGTAACATCTAATACTGTGTATTAATGAATGGCCATCATCTGCAAAACCGGTTTTAGTTACAGGTTTAGTTCAGAGTAGTATTTCTTTTAATAATGGAGGATTTTGATGACAATTGTGCAAATGAAGATATACTTGAGTCTACTGATGATGATAATGATGATAATTCAGTTCAGAAAGCTCAAACAGCCCATAAAAAAACCTAGAATATTTCAAAATCCTGTCCCAAGATATGTTGGCACCGATTAGGCCATCAAACTCGACTGCTTGGACCCTGCTTCTATAAAAGAACTAAATAACGGCTTAATAATTTACAGAGACCTTAGTATGGGAAGTTTTCATCAAGAACTATGGTGGTTATGCTTTGGTAGAAAAGTTGTCATGCTCTAGTGGGAGTCTTGCTGTTGAAAATGATGCCACCAAGAGAAAGCATGTTTTTCTCAAGGGTTTCTCACTGCCTTTCAAGCCATAGACGCACTGTACAAACATTAAAGAAAGGAATGTGGCTGGGGCATAAACTTGAGGAGTACATCCTATTTAAATATTTCACAGGCGCAAAATCTGAAAGCAGACTTGCAATTATGAAGCATGGTTTCAGAGCTTCACAGAGTTTCACAAAATCAAAGCAAAGTTCAGACATCTAGTCCTCACAGAGACTTTGTGACTTTAATGAGCTATCTCTCTGAAGCCCAAATAAGTCAGCAGTCAGTCTTTTTGTTGGCTGTTATTGTCCCTATCGCTCAGTCAGGCTATTCAGAAAAGGTTGCACTATTTTGTAAGAACAATGTGAGAGTGCAGAGACAGATTCATTCTCACCGTTTCATGACTTGGAAATGACTTAAACGTCAAATGTATAATGTCTGTAAAATTGGAAGTCTTTATATACAGTTTATAATATTATTATAATAACGCAGTAAAATACAGCCATGGTGTATCGCTTTAAATTGCCTAATTTTTCCTATTGCCATAGTCAGGGATAAAACAAGGCAATGTAATTACTGCCAGAGTCTAACTTCCAATAAAAAATATCCCTAACAGTAAATAATGAGCCCATGCTTGATTAGAAATGGTAATTGATACAAACCATATAGAGGTTTATAATATTTAAATACATCCTGCTTCATTTGTCTGTCTTTTTTCTGCATTAAATATGAGATAGTTGGTTTCTATTTCAACATGCCTTTAGGCTGTTGAAGTTGTTTATTCTACAGGACTCTGTTGAGGCTTGGCATTGGGAATTAGGGTGGATAGTCTTGTAGTTTTTTGGCTTTGTGGTTTAGGAACTGGCAAGCTGTTTGTTTACTTCCAAGCTCTCACATGGCCGCCTTGGTTTTATAAATCAGATACATCCATTATTCCATCAAGCCCAAGTGCTGATGCAGTACAAACAGTGGTGTGATATTCACCTGCTTACTAGTTAAGCGATTCCTCCATGTCGTTCTAACAGGGTGCTAAAAGCCTGGTAATAACCAGTCGTAGCATTACTATTTTTGTCTTCTTGTATGCATGGACACTACAGTGGAATAAACATTTCATTTTCCAAAGTGTTACCATGGGCCCTTCTCTCCAAAGTATTTTCTGTGGTTTTAGGGTTTTAAAATTACAGCTATTTTAATGAGTACTTGAAATCGGCAATTAGAGACAAAGCCCCGCTACATAATAGCCCTTCTGTAATTAATAGTGCATAGAAATATCCAGCTGCTCATCATTGCTCCTCTGCGAGAACTGGCCTCAGACAGTGCTGAACACGCCGTAGCTCCTTTTTGACGTGACAGACTAGCATGGTGTGACTACCTGAAAGCAGCAGATACAGTATTGAGTTCTGGAGTAATGCATGCTGTGTTGCTGTGGAACATTGTCAGGCACAAGGCTGACAATGGAACATGGGCATGATGAGAAGAAACTGGATTTACTCTCTGAGAGAAACCAGATGGAAGGAAGCACAGAATTAAGTGATGCAATTGGTTGACATGCTGTAGAGCTTTGGTCGTTCTGCTTCTCCAACATTGTGATGTGCCTTGCAGTTTATTTTGATGTACATATACAGTACTTATTATTCAGCTGGAGACATCACACAGCTGACATGCTTTGGTGTAATAAATGAATTGAGCTAAGTGAATAAATTGTGAAGTCTGTGTCTCCAGGTCAACCGGAGAGCTCACTGATTTTACGGCAACAAGCGAAGTGTGACTTTTGATTGATAATAATGAATTCCAAAAATAACCCAACAAAAGTTTGTGTGCTATTGCGGACGTTGAAGCAGGCTGTTGTAAATTATGAAAAAACAAACAGAAGCATGTTGCGTTGCAATACAACAAGGACAGGAGGGACCATTTTGAAATGAGTGTTTTTAGAGAGCTAGAGCAGCTGCTGACACCATTCTTCAGAATAAATACAGTGTGTTAGCCTGCAGAAATGTCACAAAGACCAAAAGTGATCATATGGCAAACATTCAGGTTATTTGAATTTATAGTATCCAATTTGTGTACTGCAAAATTCTTAATGAAGAGTAAACATTTAGGCACTATTGTCCAAAATTCCCCACGACCCTTAACAGGAATATACGGGTACAGAAGATGAATGAATGAATGAATGAATGTCCAAAATTCTTTGCAATAGTTGTCTCAACCACCCACATGGACAACTGATAGCACCAAGGTACAATGCAAAATGTTGCCAGGATTAATTCGTTAACATAGCCCTGACCGGTCTATGCTTGAAATCCTATCCTGATTAAATTGTATCTATCTTGATTTCGTCTTTTGCTCGTCTTTAGCTATGGAGTTGATTTTTCTCACTGAAAGCCCACAATTAGCCTACCATAAGTTATTATTTATTTATTTATTTATCTATCTCTCCTCTGAAGTTAAGTTAAATAAAGGTATGGTAGTAAAATTAAACAAAGACACTGGACATTGCGGAGAAAATCTCCACATGACTGCTTTGCATACATCAACATAATCACATTAATATTTAATGATGGAATTACACCCAGTGTACTCGATGTTCAATTCATTCATTTGTTAGTTCTTGCCTAGGTTTATTTATTATTTAGTTGGTTAACAGCTACAAGGACAGAATATTTTTTAAAAGGCTCCAATTTCTATTGAGCAGACATCCCATACAGGGTTTATTTATTTTCAAGCAATTATTTATGATATAATGATGTGTGGTCAAATGTGTCTCACACCACCTCCAAATGCAACTTCAGTGGGCATGAAATGATTGATTCATTTTGTGGGGGACTTTAAATACAGAAAAGTACAATTCTGCCCAACTATTGATTAATGCAGTTCAGATAAAAAAAAATTCTTGACAATGTTTATTCAAAGATCTATCGATAAACCCATAATAGAAAAAAGAAAATTACTTGGAATGGTAGCCTAAGATTACTCTGCCCTCCAGATGATTTCTGTGTTTTTAGCTGATTTTAGATGTTCATGTTTAGTTTTAGTTATTTCAAAGAAAACATATGAACTTGACAGTAGCACCGTTTCCATATAATTCAAGTGATTTTGAATTAAACTTTTCAAACCTAAAGACTGTGAATGAATTGCTTTTCTGTCAACCAGTTTGAAGAATAAACTAGGCTGTGACGTGTCGTCGTTATGCATGGCTGTAATAAAAAGAGTAGATAGAGATGTTGCGAACTTAAGAGAAAACAAAACCTCAAAGAAGCAGAAGACAAATTATGAATCAAACCTAGTCACCTTTACCATTACGAGTGGAAAAACGTACCAGTTTAATACTTCAGGATTTTCTTAGTTGGCAAATTGTAATTCTTTTGTGTCAAATGGTATTGTCTAGAGACAAAGACAAAAAAAAGAAAAGAAAAAGCAATGATTCAATGCACGCAACAGACCAAATACATTAAGGTAAAAACTTAAACAGCTGTTCCCATTATTCCATAAGCAATCAATAAAACTTTTGTTGCTATGGGAAATGTTTTTGGTTTTTGCCCTTTCCATCAGCCTATTGCCAAACTTAATGTGTAGTGATGTATACTGACATTGTTTAATGGCTGTCTTGTTTTCTACAAATTTACTTGTCATCATTAAAGTGCATAGAAAAAGAAGAACACCTCTCACTCTTAGGCTTCCATGTGTCAGGCATCCAGTATTTATTGTGTTCCGGTGGCTAAACCAGGCTCCCAGTCTCCCTCCACTTGCCTTTAGTCTTTTACTCCACGTTAACTACAAAGAGCTTTCTGCCTCGGTGTCATTTCCCAGTAATTACAGCACCTTTCCAGAGTCAAGAGCTGTATTATTATGTCACCCTTCGAGTTGGGTTCATAGGGATCATTAAAATTTCAGAGTGAAGAAAGATCATTTCACTCCGGTGTTTCTTTGATGTCGATTGCTTTGTAAAACCAAACTGTCACTTGAATGATGCTGCCAGACAGATGACGAAAGTGAAACTTCAAGGCCATGAAAAGTCTAAACTTAAAGTTGACCATGAATACAAACTAGACTCTGCTGATACCTTGCTGCAAAGCAAATAATAATCCAGCTTTATTCAGTTTCACTTTTGCAGTCATATATCTTACATTTGCATTGACATTTGAATTGCATGTTGGAGTCAACGCTGCCATCGGCTACAATTATTTCTCGTTGAGATTTACCTGGAGCTCTGAGTGTGTGCTACTCTTTTACCTTTCAGCATTCTTACTTATTTATAGTGGGTTAAGGAGTTTAGAGACATATGCATTAACTGTTTTAATGTACACCTTCAGGATTGTTTCTGTAGCATGTGATTCTTTGATGGTTCATGTTTTGGTCTATATAAAATCCAATATGTAGGTTTTAGGGACATAGAATGTTTTGTTCATACTTATGTTTTCATTAGTGTATTACAAATCTCTGTGATTTGTTGGTTTAGAATGAGCCCTCCATATCTACAGAAGAAGGAAGTGTTCTTCCACGGAGACCCCCATGTTAAAATGAGTACAGGGGGAGGTCTGTAAAGGTACACAGGTAAACATCACCATGTTTCTACAGTAGTTGAGAACGGACAAACCTAACACTGTCTTTCAGGAGGGATCTTTCAATCTGAGTAGTATGTTCTCCTACACCCTTAAAAAGGGAGATGATTCTGTTGTTTCCAATCTGAAAACTCAACTCCACTATGTCCTGCACACTGGCCTTTAAAACGACCTGCCAGGATTTTCCAGTCTATACCTCTGTTTTCTGTGATGGAAGTAACGGCTAATTTCTGGTTTCCGTCCGTGTCTCTGAAGGTAGTGATAACATGAGAGGCATACATTGGCTTAGGAAGAACCATGCTGCTACCTATACTCCCATGTGGCTTTTACATAAGCCTCCATTTCCTCTATTGCCCTCTTCACCACACATACGCACCCCACTGTGTACCTTTACAGACCTCCCCCTGTCTTCATTTTAACCCTCGATCAACTATCAGCCCCAGGGGCCTATTTTCTTGAAGATGAAAGCATGGCATCTCCTTTGAAAGTACAATTTATTACATGAATTCCCCTTCATAATGGTATGGAGCAAAACAAAAATGCATATGCCGTGTTTAATCTCTGCCGCTGTCAATGCAGATCTCAATTTCCTTTGCATAGTATTGTGTACGGGCTAATGTTAGCTGAAACCTACTTTTAGGAAACAGCCGGTATTACTTGTCCTGTCAAATCAGATGAAACACAGTAACAAAGTAGGTATAGAAATAATTTATAAAGAGAGAACTCGTTATGTGAGCAGACCTGTTCCAGGGAGTCCAACTGAATGGTTAAAGCCTGTTTTGTGATTGTAAGAGAGGAGGTAGTCTTGTTTTTGTACTTGTGTTGTATTTTCAGTGAATTTAAGAAAGGCTTGTTAACAAGACTTGTTATGAATTTAAAAATCAAGCTGTCAGCAATGCTCTATTCTTTTATTTATAGGCATAACAATTAACATTTTACAGAAAACATTTAAATTAAAAAGTCCTTTCTGATTAATTTCTGCCTAAAAGGAAATACAGATAACTGAAGGGGCCTGGAGGCAAAGTTGCCACAAAAAAAAGCAAACCTGCAGAAACAAGGTTTTATCATGAATTCACCTGCTCCCCTCCTCCAAATACCTTAGTCGCACTGGTGTTTACCTTTAACTGTTGGATGCATACAACCTTTAGAAGATCTCAAAACACAGTGTGCCCCAGGCTAGCAGGATCAGCCCTGAGAAGGAGCTTGAACCCAAGCAAATATATATTTTTTCTTTTGTTAACACTGGGTCGGGGGTGTGAGTCGATGCGAATCCATGGTGTAACTTCACAGCAAGCTTTTCCTCCATTCCTTCTGGCAGATGGGAATAAACATAGTGGAATAACCAGCTTTGTCTGCAATCACAGGATCTAAAACGAGATTAAGTTGATTTGAAGCAGCAGGAGTCTAAATATCAGTACAAGGTGCTGCCTAGCACAAGATAAATGGACCCCTTTGCAGCCTCTGACACATAATGACTCCTGTAGTAAATACTGTTTTTTGTCTGAGTTGTCTGTGTAGCTACCTCAATTGGATTACCAGGATGTGTAATTCCACTGACGGAGATGTTTCAAGAGACGGAAACCTCATCATGTACAATTTGCACACACACACCTGCCACCTTTTTCATCATTAGGAGCCGACAGGTCTGGTCAACAAAAAGCCTCAGACGCAGACTCTGGCAAGAGAATCCTCCTCTCCTCATTCATTACGGGGCCAAGAGACCTTTCACTGTTCATTTGTGTAGTCCAGAGAGTCTGGAGATTCCTTTGGGATCACAGATGATGTTCTATTCACTAAACAGTTTCAATCGTATTCTTCATCCACCATCTCTGACGCTATCTTAGAGTCACCATGTTGGTGTTCTCACATGCTTACCTCTTTCAAAGCCATACAGCTCCTTGCTTTTGACCATTCCTCATTTGTCGAGGTTGCCTGAAGGAAGTTAAATCCTTAGCAACAGCTGCGCCTCAATGAACATACATTTTTCTTTCCCTGGCGATCCTTTCAATCTACAGAACCTCTGGATGCCACACAAAACCCTGCTGCTCCTCTGTCCCCTATTTCTACCCACTGTGTGCCTTCCTGGCGTTTCCTCCCTCCTCCCACTCTCTTTGTCATTGCTTTGTTTACTTACACGGTGCTTCAGCGAAGCAGATGCACCTGTCCTCTGAGCCATATTTGGCATCTGGATATCTCCCTTGGCGGATGCCTTTGTAACTCATGAAATACTCTTTTGAAGCTTGCTCAGTATTCAGGCAGTGAGGTTTGCGGGGGATCATCACAGGTGAAACCGTTGTGAGCATCAGTCTGACTCTAAAGGTCAAGCTGCCACAAGTACTTTAGTTAACGCAGAAAAAATGTTCATCCTGCACAGCATCTACATTATCAGGCAGCAGATGGAAGCCTTTACACTAGCCTACTGCACTGCTTTATTATTTGATGAGTGAATTCAATGAGTCCAGGCACCTAAATGTAGGACAAGATGCTGAGCAGGACATCAAGGTAATTGGAGGAAAAGATCTGTGGCTTTCAGAGAGAGTTCATGTGTGAGACACAAATGGCAGTGACAGCCCAATGGCTTCTGCATTTAGATCTATGGAAAACCATAAGTTAATAGAGTCAGAAATTCTGCTCATACATACCACAATGCTTGTTCAGTATTGAGACACGAGCGCAACTGTTCCTCAGGTGACTGAGAATGTCAATGGAGAACATGACCAGACTGTCAACGATGCATCATCAGTTATATGGAAGCCTATTATAGTTGGGTTCAGGTTAGGGCTGCAACTAACGATTATTTTAATAATCGATTAATCTGTCGATTATTTTTTCGATTAATCGATGAATCGGACAAAAAAAAAAGCATTAATTTCCAACCCTTTATTCAAAAACAGAGCTCACAGAGCAGAAAGTGCATAAACAGGTTGCTCCTTGAACATCTCTGAGCTGTTAAAGTAATCATTTCAAAAATTATTCATTCAATCATTTTAAAAAAATCGGTAGAGTCTGCAGTTCGCCTCATAAGGATTGTTCAGCATGTTTCAGCTAATCAACGAAATCACTTCATTCAAGCTGTGACAGCCAGTGTTTTACATGGGGCAGTACCAGTTTACGCCACACGGCGGCGCCTCCTTTGTTTTCATCGCTTAGTTCAGCAGGTGTCACTCTTGTTGCATTCGTCTCTTTTTTTTTACTTCCTCCATCTCCCTAATGTGGACGCTGGTGAAGGCTACAAGCCACGAGCGTTTTATTATCTGTTATTATATTTTGTAATATGCCGTGAGACGCCTTGCTACTTCATGTTGAAGCATACTACTAGCAAACGTGGCTAAGCTTCTCTCCAATTTCACGTTACAAAGCCTGCAATCATTAAACTTACATCTTGCCCATTTCCCAAGTTGACAACGAGGTCCATGTGACAGGAGAAGTCTCGAATCCAAAAGGCATAAATACATATCGCTAACAAATGCTACGTGACAAAAAAAATCTCCCCGCTGCGCCTGCGCCGTATGACCGTACCATACCCGGTGCAGCAACACATTACAAACCAGGCTGAACACTGGATTCCACTTCCAGGTCTCATTTGTAGTTTAATTTCGGCGTACTGCACCTTGGATGACTTAGGTTGTACTGATTTCTCTTCCTCAGCCATGTTTCAAAACAACGGTCTCTCCGATGGTCTTTCCTCTACTACCGCTCCGTGCTCAACTCAACTTTTTTTTATACAACAAACATCTCCGTGGCATAATAATCGTGCGACACGAATCGATAATGAAATTCGTTGCCAACTCTTTTAATAATCGAATTTTATCGATTTTATCGATTCGTTGTTGCAGCCCTAGTTCAGGTGTATGAACCCCTCATCACAAAGATGTAGACACATTTGTTCAGCGATGCAAAAACCATAGGCACTGGTCTAAAGAGATGAAGGGAAAAGGAAATATATGGTCAGAAAAGTCATCTTTCATCATCATCTCAATAGGTGCATTTGTGGCCGCCAAGAGAATGTTGTGAGCATGAGTGACTGATCCCTGCAGAGAGGTGATCTGGTGACTGTTACACTGCGGGTCCACTTGTTCCCTTAAGGGTCAATGCAGATCAATATGAAGTCATTTTGAGTGATCACCTTTATCCTATGAAGAAACATTTCTATCATGATGGGAGCAGTCTATTCCAGGACGACAGTTCCGTATCCATAGAGCATGAGGGGTCACTGAATGGATTGATGAGTATGAAAATGATGTGAGTCATATTCTGCAGCCTTCACAGTCACCACATCTCAGCCCAGTGAGACATCTGGTTCCACTGGGTCCATGGGCAGGCTCACGGTCATCAAAACAACAAATAAGAGAATATCTTTTGCACAAATAGTTTTGTCTATCCAGTAGATTTTCAGACTTGTAGAATCTACGCCAGTCTGCACTGAGGTGGAGCAAAACCTTGCTAAGACACGTGTTGGATTTTCTTTTACGCTGTCACCAGTCTGTGTTTCCTCTGCACTAATTATGTGATATACA
Source organism: Chelon labrosus (assembly GCF_963514085.1). Taxonomy (NCBI): domain Eukaryota; kingdom Metazoa; phylum Chordata; class Actinopteri; order Mugiliformes; family Mugilidae; genus Chelon; species Chelon labrosus. The sequence goes on from NC_140353.1 coordinate 21,138,391, forward strand.
AGATATGAATCTCTAGAATCTGTTCTACATTTAGGAGAGCAATTCTTGTTCAGTAATAAGCTGATGGTTTTGTGGTTTTGCACATATTGTTTTCCTTTATGTAAATGGAAAGGTTTGCAGGCCCAGCACTGACCATCAGCATTTGGTTTATTATGCCTTGAGGCTACAAATCAAGAGCAGGAGTAAAATCCATTTGAATAGTGTATATAAAATCTGGTACAAATGACAGAGACCACAGGGAGTTAGAAAAAAGATCAGTAAATTGGGAATTTAACTGCTGATCCATTTTATAGTTTATTTCATATCAATTATAAATAATTTCCCAGTTAATTTTCTGTGTAGGCTCTACAGTACATATTTGTCAATGGTAATCCACACTGCTTTCCCAGTTATAAGTCAGGGCATAGTTTCCAAACATCTAGTTAATTAAGAAAATAGTAATAACACAACCATTTGTAAACACTACTATTACATGTCCATCCCAATAATATGTTTACAGGTATCTTTAAACACTTAAACAGCACAAAAATCTGGAAGATGGAAGAAGTTTCCTCTCTGTGCAGAAAGTTAAGTACATTCCAGAAATATAAGGCAACAAAACAGCTGATACCTGTAAAGCTGAAACAACCACAGTACAAACTGTATGCAAATGCCTGAAGGACACAATACCTACTAAAATATCTGTATTTCTGTAGCCCGTGTGCTATAGTAGACAGTTTGGAATCTGTGATATCTTTTTGACAATATGACATATAAGCTGTTTTGATTTTAATTCAGTTTTCAGTAATTGGAACTGCCCTTGTTTGAGTTTGTTAAGGAAAAGTCGGACTGACACTGCAGGAGTAACAAATTGCTATTGACTGGCATCCCATCTGTAATGCTGCTCCAGGAGTTTTTCATCAGCGTGTAACGCCGACAGACACATTTGTGCAGATTTACCACCCCTGTGTAGACTTTCTATTCTTCAAGATAAATATCTTATCCTTGTGAATAAGCTGTAAGAGAAGTGAAAAGGATTTCTCTAAACGTCATACTGATGACATCTAGATGTTCCTATGCATCAGGACGTCTGTATTGTGCTTCCAGCCAAAATCTACCATTTTGTTCACACTGGGTAGTTGTTCTAATGATGTTTAGAAATGTACAACAGCATTGAATGGATCTCTGCACTCAACAATGTAAAACTTTGGAATTCAAGTAAAATAGCACAGCATGATTTATGACAAGATAAAGAGGATGAAGTTGCAGTAATAGGTGCAACATCTCCAGTGTTAATTATTCCCCCCAGGGGACTGTCCTGGCCCCCTTTCTTTTCACCCTCTACACAGCAGACGTCAGACACAACAGCGACAGCTGTGTACTGCTGAAGTTCTCTGATGACTCTGCGATTGTCGGCCTCACCCGAGATGATGACGACGCAGAGTACAGAGGACTGACGGGGAACTTTGTGGACTGGTGTCAGCGAAACCACCTTCTTATCAATGCGGGGAAAACCAAAGAGATGGTGGTGGATTTTTGTAGATGCTGTTCTACCCTCCCCTCACCAGTGAGGTACCTGGGTGTTCATCTTAACACCAAACTGCACTGGACTCACCACACGGACGCACTCTACAGGAAGGGACAGAGCAGGCTCCACCTTCTGAGGAGAATGAGGTCTTTTGGAGTGAAAGGGGCACTCCAGAAGACCTTCTTTGACTCTGTAGTGGCATCAGCCATCTTGTGTGGAGTGGTCTGCTGGAACAGTGGCATCACAGAGAGGGAGAGGAAGAAGCTGGATAAGATCATCAGGAAGTCCAGCTCTGTCCTGGGCTGCCCTCTTGACTCAGTGAGGGAGGTGGGTGACAGGAGAGTTCTGGCTAAACTGTCCTCCATGCTGGACAATGAGTCCCACACCCTGCATGGTGACCTGACAGGACTGAGGAGCAGCTTCAGTGACGGACTGCTTCACCCTCCATGTGTGAAGGAAAGATACAGAAGGTCTTTCCTTCCTGCTGCTGTTAGGCTCCACAACGAGCACTCCTAATATGTGCAATATTATTACACCTTATGGTGTAATAACACCAGTCTGTGCAATATGTCTATTATCTATTCTATCTCTGCCATTTCTGCATGCTGTTGCAAACTGCAATTTCCCCATTGTGTGACAAATAAAGGTTTTCTTATTCTTATTCTTATATTTACTTCGTCGAGCTTTTAGATCATGGGATGTGAACCAAACAGTTCCTGTTATATTCCATTAAAGCAGCACTAAAGAAGTTTTCCTCTTCGGTCCCCCTACTGGTTGGAAGTGTAATTGTCCATTACTTCCGTCGTAAATAAGTAAGCCGACTGCATCCTACTGTCGCAGGCACGTTATTTGTTTATGCAGAACCGGCTTTGGAAACAATCAACGATATCGAAGGATGTCCAGTGACAAGGTAGAGTAGGTTGCATGATTTTACGAAAGTATGATGTATTGCAACATTAGAATGAAGTAAAACAAAATAATGACATTGCTTGCTATTTTTATTTCTGTGTGAAACTGTAAATTTGAAACGGCAGATTAGCAATAGCCAGATAGGTTTACATAAGGATGAAAAATAAAGAAACGTATTGCCTAACAGTTTAGCATGTAATAGCCATTTGCATTGTCTGTGAAAATCTTGTGAATGTTGTTGAAAAAAGTTTCAGAGACCGTTGTGAACTAAGAATCAACAACTTTGGGAACGATCAAACATTTGGGGTTATTTTTGCAGTTATTGTCTTAGCTTGCAGTGATAGTTACAGCGATATTTAGCTTAGCGATAGTTACATATTAGCACAATAGCTAACGCCTTAGCTAAGATGAGCCGATAAAATAATTGACAATGTATTGTACACCGATGCACACTGTTTGAAAAAAATATTACCGGTATTACTTACAAGTCCAGCAGCAGCAAAGCCAAGTCGCCATCGAGTATGAGCCGGTCCGATATTCACTCCCGTTTTAGCTCTTTCTTTATCATGCTCTCGTTTTCTTTTCTTCGCCTCCTCGGACAATACACTCCTCCTTTTCTTTGCAGGCTCTTGTCATGATGACAATTTAAAAACTATCTAGCTGGTATCTTCCACACACCTGCTGAGTGTTCTCTCACTGATCTGATTCACTCTCTCACTGATTTGAGCCTCAACCTACCGGATTTTGTAGCCGCGTTGCCGTAAAGCAGGTCAAATTTGTAGTCTTTTTAGAACTACAAAAACGCTACCCGACGAAGCAAAGTTACATAGTGCGGTTACAGCCAATAGAGGGCCGCAAAGCGAATACAGAATTGGCTTTCACCCGGTTTTGAGGTGATAAATCACTGAAACTATTTTTGAAACATTATTTTAAGGTACTAAAAACTCTTTAGTGTTGCTTTAAAGCTTAAAGTTGTGCATAAATAAGGGCATGGCTGCTGTCTGCTTAGGCATCACCTGCCTGCTTCAGCTCCACTCACTCTCCACCACTTTGTCTATTTTTTTAATTAGCCAGGACTTAGATGGAGTCGTTGCCAAGATGGTGACCACATCTCATCGCCGCTTTTTAGGAATTTTAGGCATAACATCAAGCACGGTTGGTTCATCTTTATATAAAGTCAATCATCTGAGCCAAAATCAGGATCAGTGGAATTTTTCTTTATTCAAAGCTTTGTATCCCCAGTGGTTTCTGGCAGTTGTCCATGTCATGATTGACTTCCAGTGGAGTACGTTGCTGCGCCAGCAATACTTTTAAATAGTAAAAGGAGTGGCAGATTTTTGAAGCCCATAATTTTAGAATTTAGAAATGATAAGCTCAAACCTACACACAAAACACATTATGGAAATCTATTGTCCAGACATTACAAACTAACATGTCTGCTTCAGGTCAGCCATGGGTCAGCCTGACCATTATCATGGATATGTCCAATAACTCAGAGGGAATTTTCAGTGCAATGACAGCTAACACAGTCTGGTCGGCAATCTGCAATGCTTTGTTTCAACGTTGTTCTCAGAGGTCTGAACATGCCTAACAACTTCCACTGTAGTTGCTGTTTCTCTGTATGAGAATGAATGGGCCTTTGTCAAAGTGCGTCAGTGAGAGCATCACTCCTGTTTTGCTCACACATTTTCAAAGTGCCAAGTTGGGTAGATTTCTCACATTGCTGTTGAGAAGCATCCGATCTGTTTTGTTTGTAATATTAATCTTACAGTATTACTACACTAACCCACTTGTTTTTTTTTACTAATCCTTCAGTAATGATTTCTGCTTAGTAACATGTAAATTCTATATTCTGCTCCAGTGTATTATTACACTTATTTACTGCTTATCAAGATGTGTTTAATGTTATTTGTGTAATATGTGTACAGCTGCACTTTGCACCTGTTCACAGTGGCTCTCACCATGACAGGCTGTGGTGCACTGATATTAAGCACCCCCGTCTGTTCCCCAATCTATTTTAACTATTGGACCCTGCACTCAATAATGTATTACATCCATTTTAGCACTCTGAGGAAGAGGAATAATTGGAGCTGAACCAATTCCCTTTGTACTATTGCTTTTTTAGATGTGATTACTTGAGCTCAAATGTGTTCGATTTAAAAATTGTACAATTTTTGACTTTGGCAGCTCCTGGTATTAACAAAAGAAACTGACAGGCGGCAACATATGCCATTAGCAGCCTTCCACCAGCACACAGATCCAAGACAACAAGAAATTGCACACAAGCTGCACCAGCTCTTCACAGCATTGTCTCAGTTTTACATACCAAAGTTTATTCTATCAGAAAAACCAGCGATGGAAAACTTATAACAAACCTGTAACTGGGCAAGCACACATACAACGTGTTCATGTGAATGAATGAACGTCTCACAACACCAAGACTGTAATTGAACTTAATAGCTTGTTCAGATTAATATTCTCAGATTTGTTGTTGCCGTATTTTGAATGCAGAGACGCTCCTCACATCTCAAGGGACCCTCATGGACAAACACTTTTTACACCTTGAGCAACTGTTTGAAAATAACCTGAAATTCCTTGGCCATTACATAACAGTACAAAGTAATGGTCTTACATTTTTCTTGTGGTTCTTTCCCCTGTAGCTGGACCATAATTGGACAGAAATTATATTTTCAGCACTATATATAAAACTTGCTTGCCAATGCAACAGAAATGCCATTTCAATTTAACGTGGTCTCCGCAGGTTTTAACAAGCAACACTCGCTGCTTGTATGCACATCCACTGGAAGGGGTCACAGCAAATTTAGGTCATAAGGTGGGACTTCGGGGTAAGAAAAACAATAGTTATCAAAGCTTCCCAACATGGAGTATAGTATGTCGCTAGTACAGTAAGTATAAAGGCTTTTATTTGCAATGCATGTATTGCTGCATCTTTGGAGTTGAAATAATAGTGGGAACTGTGGAAGAGTAGAGAAGCAGATTTGGGACCGTAAAATCACTGGTTCGATTCTCTTCTGTCTCCCCGTCTGAGTTGCTTTGCCTTGAGCTAGCATTTAAAACCCCCAAACTACTCCCCAAGAACCACTAGCTAGTTATTGTACATAGAGAATAACTTTGCTTCACGGAGCTCAGAATGGTTTAGTTGTGTTACTTTTTACAGCCGAAGCCTAAAATCATGTCATAGACTTGCCAGACATTGCAGTTCCTTGAATGGGCTCTTGAAGCTGGCTTCAAAAATGAGCTAATTGTCATAGACCTCCATGTTAAGATGCCCAGCTGTGGAGCATAAATATACATGTCAAAATTATGCAGAATTAAGTGCATGACTGCTTTGAGTGACAGGTGGGTTCTCTCGCAGGTTACTAGCTGTCTGTCTAGGCATCACCCGTCTGCCTCAGCTCCAGTCACACTCCACTTCTTTGCCCGTTTTCTTAGTCAGGAGAAGTCTGGCACTTCCAAGGTGACGATCGCTGGAGCTGCCAAACCTAGTTAAAAAAAAAAAAAAAACGAGGGAAAAAAAAGAAAATCGCTCTTCAGGAAACTTATGGGTAAAGTCACAGAGGGTTCATCCATCTTTATATACAGTCCATGTTTGTTGCTACAGTTTGTTGCAATACAGCTCCTTCCTAGGAAACGTCTCTTAAAACAGACAGTCAGTGGCAGTTGAGTGCTCTGACTTGTCAGCAGTATGTTTCATCACAGCTGTTTACTCGTTTATTAATATACATAGACCACATAAAGAAGTACATATATCCTTCGCATTTGAAAAATTAAGCCAGTACTGAAGTGCCAGCAGGGGCTGCAAGAAGAAGAATAACCCTGCTTCTCACTTGACTTAGTTTTTCAGTTGTACTAATAAGTTCATGATCAGTCTATCACTAGCGTTGAGTCTTCTCCAATACAGCGTGATATTCATTCTGTAAATTGCTCCCATTTGGGGATGGTTGCCTTTTGATTGAGTCTACCATATGGGCATGCACAGTGTCCTTCAGTACTTATTCAGATTCTATACATAGCTTCTCCCCAGCCCCAACCTGCCATACTTAAAAATGATAGACCATACAAACTTTTAGCAAAGCCCTAGTCAGTGCCACAGCAGCAGCATGCATGCATTCATTAACAGCTGGCTACTATTTCTGTGAAAATAAAAACAAATTTTGATGTTCTCTTGATATGCACGCACTATAGAAATCCTGTCAATTCATGTGTTATTTCTATGAAACTGGTCCCACAGATTTAGTTACATAGCTGCTGGGCTTGAATTTAGACAGTGAACTTTTCCAATCAATAATGCAGCAACCAGACTGTTGGCTTATGTAACATCCTGTTAGCTGTTCATCAGGATGTCATTATGTGGCTCGGCTTGTGAAATCTTACCTTCCTGCATAGATTGACCCAGTAATTGAAGGCTTTATTGTTAATACCATGTACCCTTTAAAAATAACTTCACTATATTTAATGCATTTTCAGTTGTTAAATATATATCCACACATAAAAGCATTGCTAGGAGTAAGCATAAGTTTCATTATCCCCCTTCTGATTGGTTTATTAGGAAACCTGGCGTAATGATTTTTAGTCTCTGCATGGGAGCAAACATGGGAGTTTCTCAGAGCAAAATGAATTGTTGTCAGGCGCTGACTGTGCCTCCAGACCTTCGTCTCTGTAGGGGTCTGTGTGAATGACACTAAGTTGACGGCTCACATGTCAGTCGCACTTCAGGAGAGTGAAAGGCGGCAGGACAAGATGCATGATTGATTGCCATGCTGATGTAACTTGGATTACATCGCTGTACAGCAGCACAGAATAGTGGGTATGGCTTTTAATAGAGAGAATGGAACTGAAGAGATGTGGGATAGATAGTGGAGTAGGGGCGAGGTGGAGAAAGATGGAGAGATGCATGGATGGATACTGAGCAAAAGATTGAGTGAGGAGAGAGACTGATGGTCAGTGATGGATCCAGGCTGCTCATTCAGCCGTGAAAAGATCTGAGCAGCTATTGTGGTACATTGATGAGGGACGTGCGAGGACAAAGATGAGCAATTTTAATGTTTCAACAGTGATGCAGGAGGGTAAATGTCAATGTAGAATAACAAGAAACCCTTTATTCACTCCAAGAAACCATCACGTTGGTTTCTGTGACTTTATACTAGAAGTGTGTGTATGAGAAACAGTAATTGTGGAATGTCCTTGGGGAAAAATGCTAAACTGGATTGTCCTCGTAGAAGATAGTACAAATATGATGCATTCATTTCATCAATTTGGAGACTATTTCCCCCTATGTTGTTACCAAAATGCCAGCCAATTCTATGTAGTAACATAATCTGACACCAGCACATCTGAGTTTTGCTGGTCAACACAAGCTTTAATAATAACAGCCACTGCCACTGAAGACAATGTAATATAGTCAAATAAAGGTAGTCATGTTACTTCTGCCACATAAGTGGTTCAGTTTGACATGGTCTGAGAAGGAATAGAGTGCTGTGCTGTGCCAAGTTTATTAAACCTAAATGTAGCACCACAACATACTTGTGGTTGGAATGGGATCTCCCAGCTCAGTTCCAAACACCACTAAAAAGCTGCAAACTGTAGCTGCCTCATTTTCTAGTGCCACCTCATATGACATTTATTAAATAAGTTTAAGAAGTTGAAAATGTTCCTCGAATTGGGTCATTGCTTGTCATTAAGGGGTGGCGGTAGGTCCCGAAGCCAGAACGATTAAGAAAGTCTGTTTTAAGATATCAAAGATTGTGAGGAATATTTTGTTTTAGAGAGCTCCAATGTAATCCTCAAACAGCAGTGACATGAAAAACTGATTATTATGTGCATAAATTCAGACAATAGTAAGACAGGTCTGTTTGGTTAAGTGCCAGACAATGGAGTTACACAACAGGAAGAGATTGTCATGATCAGAGTGTTGCCTGCTGTCACTGATAAGCTAATACATCATACTGGTTGTTTTAGGATTAAAAGAAAGACACATTTTGATCCGTATAACATTCATTTTAACCTTAACAGCATGAAGTTAAAGCCAATTCTAATCTCTAGAATACTGAAAGAGAAGTAGGAATCTCCACATAAATAGATGAAGAATTTATGGTTGTTAGGCCACTCTGGATGACCTTGCGGCCTGGTGCGCTGCCAAAACGAACAAACAGGCTTCATTAGCAGTCTGAATGAAGGCTTATGCTGAAACACATTAGTCTGATGAGTTAATAAATATATGGAATAAATGTGACAAATTATCGGCATATTTTCAGGTAAAGTACCATCGGTTTTAATGGGATGTTGGGAAGAACATGCAATATTTAAAGTCTTTAAAAGACAGTATTTCAGATGTTGTTAATGTTACATGAAAGTGCATTTTTTTAAAAAAGCCCAGCCATTAACACAGTCACATTCTGGGTTGCAAGAACAGATGCAAGCAATCTGCAGATTAATGCATACTATAAAATTATATTTGATGATTCTCTGGGCCATGGCAGTGGCATAAGAATGGTTTGAAGCTGTCTCACTGCTAACAGTTCAGTTTTCAGTTTAAATAACTCACAAAAATGCAAACTGGTGTCATTCCAATAATAATTAAATTTTTAAGAATCTGGACATATACCGGCAACCTCTGAACACAACTGCTATAACAATATGCTAGTGTACACCTGACAATAATGAAATCGTTCTTCATCAACATGTACGGTGTGACAGAAATGACTCAAAGTAGTAGTCGTTACAAATCCTTAAAGCCTCCCTCCTTTAGAAAGTGTTTTTCAAAGCTTCCATCCCTCTTTGCGTGTTTTAATGTGTTAGCCAGCACATAGGAGTTTTCTCTAATGGGATCCTTTGTTCAGAAATTCTTGGTTTTAGCTCATGAAGTGTTTCATCAGTGTTTGCTTTGCCTCTTGGGCATGAGATGATCCCTTTGATTTTTATCGTTTTACCAGAACAAAGATGTTAGAACTAGTGTCTCTTTTGTAGTTTGAATAGCACTGAGCCACCTGCACCACGTTTAGACTGGTTCACACTTTGTCTTTCGCTGTTTGAAAAGTGTTAAATGTTTTTATATTTCTCTACAGACTGTTTTTGTCAGACACCCAGTGACAAAGGATGAATTCATTGTCTCATTTTTGGTAAATGTGTGTTACAGCACATTTATGTTGACATAACAGTCATTTTAAATAAGAGTGCAGTCTTCCAGTATACAATTAAGCTGTTCGGCCTCGTCCACAAATAAAGCATTTTGTTCATCGCCCAATGATTTGTAGCTGACAGCTTGTTCCTTGGGGACGTTCCAGGCTATGGTTGCCCTACATAACCTTCTTGTATATTTCATACCTTAAATGTTTCAGAGTGAAACAAGCAGAACATAAAAGTATTTCTAGTGTATGGATGTAGCTAGCTCTTCTTAATGTCACTGATCGGTAAAGAAAATACCATTAACAACATCACCCCTCAATCATCACCTCACTCCAAAGTTGTGATTAGTTTAACATGGTACTTGTCAACTTTTGGCTATCACCAAATTTCATTAAAAGCCTATGTCTACTCACCCCACCACTGGTAGTTGTTTCCTGTGTGTGCTCTCATTCAGAGGCAAATGTATGTTGAAAGTTGCCACCTGTTGAACAACTGGAGAAAGAAAAAAAACAACAACTTAAGTGTCATGACAGAAGAAACACTGGTTCACATGAAGATCATATGGTCATGAGTCCCTCCTTACTCAATGGGAAGTGACAGCCTGGAGGTATCCATGAGAGCTTCAGGGACCCAAAGAAATACTAGAGCTGCAGTCTTGTCACTACACATCAAATGCATGAGTCAGCACAGCTTCTCAGAGATCATTTGTGCACGGAGCCCTCTACCTTTGATGATAAGTGACAAGCCAAAGGATTTCCACAGGAGAAGAGAATAAACAACTGCAGCCTTGTCAGTGCTCCCAAAACAGAGCCAGTTGAAGAATTGTAAGCACTGCACCTCCATTGTGTATGATGTTTTTAAGAAGCTCATAAGGTTGGGATGTTGGGAGCAGGCTGTTTATACAGGATGCATAGTCTCTGCCCTTACTGTGCTGGTCATCTGTAAGTTAGCAACATTTAACATTTGAATCCACTTTGACTGAAAACTCCCTCCCAATACCAAAGTATGTGACCCTCAGACTTGTTTATAAGTTAGCAGATAAGTCTTACAGCTGGCTGTATACTTCTACTTTTACTCCAGTTTTGGCCTCCTACTTTGAAATCAAATGCTTCATAGGCTCTTCTATATAAAAAATGTTAAGACCGCTCTTTATTGAATGTTTGATGAAACGGGGCAGCTCTGTTTCATCTTCTGAAGTATTTGTTAGAACATGCAACAGCACACATACTATTACCTCAGTTGATATACTTAATCTACAGCATGCTCTAACCAACAGAGGAATTTTCATTTTAATGACTAATGTGCAGCTTTGAAGAGACATTGTTTAGCTTATATTAAGGCTTGTGTGCAAGAGCCTTTCTATTGATCCAGGTGAAGAAGGCGTCCATCTTGATACGGCCCAGTGCTTTTATACTGTATGTCTCTGGAAATTAATTTTGCTGTAGTTTTATTGTTTCTTTTAATCATGCATCAGCCCAGTCTGAATACTTATTCTTAGCCTCGGGGAGAAATGGCTTTCCATCAAATCAAACGCAGTCTGCTGTGATTTGTATGTCATTCAGATCTTTTCTTGCCATTGGCTCATAACCTCTGTGCAACTGTACAAGATGGAAACCACCTCTGCAGTTATGTGCACAGACTGAGAGAAGATTCCATTCTGAGTATTTCATACCTCAGGCCTGTAATCTGTTTTGCCTCCTCTGTTGCTACATTTCACCTCACTGATGTCAGGCAGGTTTATGATCAGCCATCACTCTTAAGAACAATAGGATCAAGGGTCAGCCTGAGCCTGCCTCATAGAGAGACTGAGCAATATCGCTCTCGAGACGAATCCTACTCTCCCTCCACCCATACTTATTGGCTGAAATATCTGCTCACTGTGCCACTTTTGACATGTAATCTACTACTGGCAGCAGCAGAGAGGGAACCTGATGATAAATCTTCTCTAGGACTGAGCATGTTTTATGGGTTTCAAGTCCTTACTGCTAAACTATGCTTGAGTGTTCCCGTAGCACTGGGGTAGAATGTAAAAACAGTATGAAGGGCAGTCTCTGAAGAGAGCCATGTGTTTTCTGGTGCCCACCAACTGACTCAATCAGACGTCTGCAGAGCCCAGATGGGAAAAGCAAGCTCCAGCTTGGGCTGAGACTTAAGCTAAAGATAGATGTGAGTGTCACGACAACTAAGATACATGGTAGTCCATAATTGTGTGCTGTTGATATGATATTTGACATACAGAGCATCTGTTTTATAAAGTCAGTTCATAAGAAATGCATCACAGTGTTTCATTAAAGAAACACTTCACTGGTTTAGTGTTATTTCCGTAAGACTCAGAGGAGTGGGATTAGACTCCATCCTCATCTCTGGCATGGCCCAAATTTCAAAAATACTGGATTTTCCACTTTTTCGTTAAGCTCTATTTTGTTAGATAGCCGAGCCTTAAGAAGTCTTTAACACTTGTACCACACGGTTCCTGTTATCCATTCTTGGAACCAAGGTGATGTGATGACCCAGCTGACAGCTCAGAGGCAAAGTATGCTGTTTTACAGGCTAAATATTACTAAGTGATTAACTGATTTTTCTTATGAATTCTAAAGTTTAAAGAAGACAAACATAATTTCATCACCACAAAGAAGGTATTCAAAGCTCAACAGCATCCATTTTGCAGTTAGACCGCTATGTCTCCTGCTTTTGAGTGGAAACACTTCAGCAAAGCAGCTCTAAATGTTCCAAGAATTTCTCTCAGCTATGAGAGTTGTTTCAGAAAGACACTAAAGATAAAGTTCCTTTTTGAAAAGAAATGCTTTTTAAGCTTAAGGAAACATTACATTTCTCAACATAAAATTCCATCTAGTCATCACAAATCACATACTGGCATGCACACACAGTTTGTACACTTTAATGATGAGAAAAGATAACAGTGCAGGGGTTAAACTTAGATTCTCTCTAGTCTTGCAAGCACACCAGGCAAATTAGAGACAAACTGTCTGAGCAGCTGTTTGTAATGACAAAAGGTATAGCAAAATAGAGTTGTTATTCCTTTCATCTTTCGCCTAGTTACATAAAGTTTTCATGGCAAAGTGTTCTCACTGCCTAGTGACAACAAGGATCTCTTTTTTCGCTATGCTACATGTCAGTCACCCTGGCCCAGTTTCATTGCATTTGAATGACAGAGGTTTCGTTCTGTGTGAATGAAACGGGCTGCAAACACAGCGGCTGATTTGAAGGAACGCAGCAGACTTTGGTGTTCATGATTGCTATTTACAGTGTCGTGTTAGACAAAAATGATGTTTGATTTTTCTGTTGATCATTTGGAGAAATTCAGCAAATCATTCTTTACACTACACTGAGTCCTGTTTCTTTTCTTTAACACATTCTCACTTGGTGGGCCATGGACCTGTTTTCAGTAGCCAGGGCAAAAAAAAATTAAAATGTTAAGAAAGAAATCATGTGATTTTAATTTGAAGGAGATTTGTTTTTATGCAGAAGGGTGCCGTCTATTCACACTCCTTAACAGTAGGTGGCAATAATGCCCTGTAATGCTAATTGGCACCTGCCATTTCACAGCTTAGAGGAAGGTGCACAAAGTTTGTCTTCATAGCTAACTGAGCATGTCAAAATACAAGTATGGCACCGCTACATGCAGTATGGATTTTCTCACATTGATTGTTGGTGCATAAAAGCATGAAACTGTCAAGGATGAAGCTGCATTTGGAAAAAAAACGGGTTGAACGACTATGTGGTGAAAGTCAAGTTGACATCGACTCGACGATGACGATGAAGTCACACATAAAAAGAAAGTAATGCTTTGCAACAATGAAATCTATATTCTTGACCAGAATGAATATTGTAGCGTCTCGCACAAAATAAGCTACAGAGGCTTTTCTGCAAGGTAATGCAGCTATATACAGCTCTCTCCCGGCAACAAAAAATAAAGAAAGAAATAAAGAAACACGTTCTACAACCACAGCAACAATGTCAACTAATACAACACAACGGAATATGTAAAGCCTATATAATTTGGCACCGTCAGTAGCGTTTAATAGTACTTCACAGTGTGTTGTAAGATAATATAATGGAGCCGGGATAAAAAAATAAATAAAAAATGCGGTATATCTCTGAAGCCTTTTCCATGTATAGCAGCTAAAGGTCTAGTAACTTTAGACAATGAAATTCACCAACAAATTGTTGATGTGCAGGACGTTTGGTGAAATTGTTAATTGACTGCTGTCAAGAGGATTTGGACCGTTCCTCTGCTAGTGTTAGCAGATGCCTTTTCACATAAGCCTGCATTGCAGTAGTACATTTGTTGTATTTCAGGACTGACTTACATATTCTGCATGTCAAGGTAGAATGGACTTCATCTTTAGTGACCAGTGGGTCATTGCTGCAATGACCTACTAGTCTCCTCACCTACCTTCTCAGAGGCGACCGTGTTGTTACTGTCACGTGACCGGCAACTAGTCAACTTCCTGCTTAAAGCAACACAGCAATAAAGTCGACTTGTCGGTACAACCCCTATTAGGAACTCTACTGTATATTGCCTAATTTCATCATGTAGTCGATCAAAACTATTAAAGTTGGAAATCAAACCACCTCTTTATCTCCCTAACTCTGTGATGGCAATGAAAGTGAAAAACTTGATTGTGGAAGGTCAATCTGAGGCTCATCAGTTTAATATTCCACACAAACGATGACATTTCCTCAAATATTTTATGTATTATAAAGATAATTCTTTTAAATCTTCTGTTTATTGAATATAAGGTAGACAAATGGAAACTAAGATATTAGCACAGATAGATTTCATTCTACTCATGCTTTGAATTGTTTGAGAAGGTGGGTGGTTGTCCAAGAGCAAATTTGTAAAAGTGTTTGTAAAAAAGCTGTTCTATGAAAGGATGACTGTTGCTTCTACTAAATAGCCCTGAAATACAATACAACTACAAAAATGTTTTAAAATGTTGTACAAGGTTGACTGAGTTGGCTTGTGTCTGTGCACCAAACATATTCAATAAAGCCAGTCCTTCCTTTGATTACCGTGTAGCCTGAGCATTACTAAAGATGTTCTCTTTCTTTGTTGACCCTGCCTTTAATTAGGGGTTGAAGGCATTCTTCAAACAGAATCTGAACTATTTGAGATGATATCAGTGTTATCTTGTTAGTGAACTTGAAGGAGTGAAGGATGTGTGAGTATCACCCAAAGCACCATAAGCATAAAAGTGCGTCATAGTTCAGTGCATTCGCCATGTGCCTTTTCACACATATACAAAACTATCCGAAAATAATTGCGCATGAACAATCTTCTTTGTGAGACTTTAGCAGCCAGAGCAGCTCTCTGCCTACCCTGTGATGGAAATGGCTCTTACAGACACGGCTAGTGCTGAATGACTAGTGCAGCCTCCGCCTGCCCGGAAAATAGATGTTGAGTCATTTTTATTAGGCTGTGAGAAGCACGAAATGCTGCCACATTCAATCATACACTCCCATATCTGACCTTGAAAAATAAAATAAAACGTTAACTGAATAATTTCATGTTTTGCTCATTGCCACTTGTAGGCAATGTGCGTCATTGGTGCAGTTCTATTTAGTTCTATTCAGTGCTCATACTAAAACATGTCTATGGCATGACCAAAAACAACTTTCTGGAGCAGATAAACCAACCAGTATATTTGTGCAACATAATCCATTTCATTACAATGTCAATACCAGATGCGTTTTTTTTTTTTTTACAATGCTCCCCACAATCCCTGGCAAGGTAATACACTTCAAAGATGTGCACAAAAGTGTAGTTATAAACTTCAGATATGCTGCCAACAGGAGAGGATTTCATTTTTTATTTTTTATTTTTTTGTTATGAATTCTTGTGTCTGAAGCACCGTCTACATGTTTTCTGTGTGCAGTGATATGCGCCAACAATTTTAATTTGGAAGATAAAAGTTAACTGAATAATGTGTATAGTTTGTCTATAACTAATTGTTTGTTTTATCTGTAAAACTCTGATATGGTTAGATTTATATTTGGCTCTGTCATGCACGCAAAAATGTGACCACGACCCGTGGACCAGAATATGGCTGTTAGATTGTTCTTTATCGGTTACATTCAGAAACAATATCTATAAATGATATACAGTTTGGTTTATACAGCCACCATAATGTCGTTATATAGTAGTGAAGCTAATGTTCACTATTGAAAGAAGTAGCTTTTTAAGCAGCCAACTTCTTATATTGGCATTATACATACATTCGGAATCATCCGGTATGAATGGATGTTTTATGCTGGGCTTCAATTATGGACGTTTCTGGCCAATTAATCCCAAACCCCTCACAGCAATCAGAAGAGAAATCCATTCAGTCCACACTATCTGGCAATGTAAAGTTTTATAGATGTGCTCTTAAACCTCCTGAACTGCTGGCAGACCCATAGGGGCCATCCCAATTACAAATGTGATTGATATTTAGGATGTAAAATCTGGATGATTTTGTCTATACTCACAATATCCAATGACATAAACAAGTCTTAGAAAACATGGAGCAGCCGATGGTGTCAAGTCACGGTAAATCTTCTCGCCCTCTAGGTTAATGTTAGCTGGCATACCACTGTTAACAGAAATTAAAATTGCATCTCCCCATCCAGTGTGTTAATAAATGGGTTATAAACGTGTATTCTCACTGTAACAAATGGTTAATTAAAGCAAAACATTTATTGATTGTTAGTGAACTATTTTGTGAGTTCATCTAAAGTGAGGACTGCCTATGTCTTGTAATGCCTTTACAGAGGAGATTTAAAGGCTCACTTATCTTCTTAACATAAAAACAAGACAAACACAACGAGTGATACAAAACAGAAATATTTATTTCAACTGTACACTTGATTTAAAATGAAGAGAGAAACATCTGCAATCTCATAAAATAACATTTCTGTAGACTTCCAGAGAATATAACTGCAGTAAAATGACACTAAACTCTACAGTCTGATGTACAAAATCAGACGGAAACACAATCGCATTGCAGCCAGAGTTAAGCCTTTTTTTTGTTTAATATACCCTTATTAGTGAGAAGCAACTATAATTTTAATTGCAAAACAAAACAAAAATAAAATCTATGCCTCTGCGACAACAGCCACCGACAGAAGCTTTATGTTGTGGGGTTTTCCACGCATTTGCACGTCCACATAGCAGGAATACCTTTGGAGAAGTTGATGATATTTGACAAGCAGGGTCTGATTCGAATATGATGTTCAAAGCTTCACGTCAGTGTCACCTCACAAAATGTGTTTTTGATAGTCATAATTCATAAGCTAGTTATGTGTCAATTTCACACCCAGGAGTGTGCACTCTCTTTACTTCACAGCGAGAGCCTTGGATGACAGCCACACCACGGCTGCTGATATTGAGCTTCAGTTGTTGGTCATTGCACCATGGTTGCACCATGTGACAAAGCTCTCTATCAGTCCTCTGTACTCCTCTGTTAAAGGTCTACTGCATGTTTCTCACTGACAATTATTCACTGGCATCATACATGCCATACCACTTCACTACATATAATGAATGAGTCTGGACATAGATGTGTACAGTAAACTGTAGCCTGACTGGTCAGTGGAGGCATACAGCTACAAAGCTTTTAATCAGTTCTAGACTATCCCGATATGAATGTCCTCAGCCTGTGTCCCTTGTAATGTTACTCTGTGACCACTGTGCTGAGCTTTACTGTCCGTTGCATGGAGCAACGAGATCAGTGCTTAGACACCAGCTATTAACTCTGTACTCATACTATAGTGTCTGTAACATCATAAAATATATTCCATGAAAGTTGGTTGCCAAAAAAAACGTTTTCATCACAGCCAGAGGTCTATCTCTGCTGTAAGCCTTTCCTTTTAGAAAGAGAGAGACGTCACCAAGCAGAAGCCTCTCGTTGCACAAAATTTAATCATAGCACCCGCATGAGGTGAGCGTAATTGGGCACTGTTTTGGTAATATGCAGCACATCCCCCAAATTAGATTCTGTAATTGGAACAAACATACTGGTACTGCAGCCTTCAGACTGGCAGCAGAGATTTAATCACCCGAGAGATTACGCCTTATACAAGATGCCTGGTATGACTGAAGAATAACACATTAATATAAGTCAATACACACTGTGCTCGGGCGTTTTAATGTGCATGTAATGGTTGAAGTTATTAGAAATATACAAACCTCCATGAAAGAAACGTATCCATGAGATTTCAGAGCAGGGAGTTTGTGATGACGGTCAAATTGAGAAAATCAAATGTTTAAACCTAGCATCTGTACTAGGATGTAATCTGCGAAGGCAGTGATGCAAGAAAAATTTTGGACAACAAAATTGCCCCGCACTGTCCGAATTAGATAAGCCCTCCCATTCATGGCAAGCTTGAATGGTCACAGGCAAAAAAAAGGCACTGTCACTTCACTGGCACAAGCTCAATGAGTTTCATTTATGTAGCACAAAATATGAGCTCTAAATATAGTTATTTATTAATAACTGCAAAACTGTTGCGCTCTGGGAGTCAGCCTTTACTCTGTAATTAACTGTATTTTCATGAAATGCATAAAAGAATCTTGATGGAACCCTTCAGTCATTTTCCTATGAAAGATGTAAATGATAATAGGGATTTGTGCATAAAACATAAGGTTACCCTCAGAGGAGCAAGCAGAAATTTGATCATGGATTTGTTCTACATGGTTGTGGCTCAGTGATTCTTCATGGAGAATACAGTCTGTGTGCAACAAACAATGCTCAATCAAGTTGCAACCAAGGTTTCAATACTCTGCATTGTTTTGTCTGTTGCTTAGAAAATGGTTCTTGTTTTTTTTTTTTTTTCTTTTTCTTAGAAAGCCATTTTGATTGTATTGTCCTGGGCCGTAATTGTTCATGTTTTTGGAGGCTTGTTTTTAAAGTGAAAATGTTTCACTTTTATCAATCAGCTGCTCTGTCTAAGAAAAAAGCCCCTAAACAAGAGCTACTATGACTTGTATATTGGTACGTTTACAAGCAGCCTAACATTCCTGTTGTGATCAATGTAAAACCTAGAAACGCCTCTTTCAAAGTAAACAGCTTCACAACAATGTCTATTTCAATCAGTTTGCAGAAGAGTAGTTTTTCACAAATCGATCAGAAGAAAAATTGTAAAAGAAACGCATGATGTATTCATCTCTTCTGCTCATGTCACATAGCTTTTCCAGTTAAATGCAGTGGCACTTGTAAACACCAGGCCGCATTAAATCACACCCCATGTAAATAGTTGACCTGACATCTGCAGTTGAAATGATTTCACTCAAAATCTAAGAATTGTGCGTGTAATTGCATTTCACAGCATGGCATGTGCTGTAAAATGAGGGTATGCACTGTGTGTATAATTATTTTACAGCTAAATTGTAGCTCATGAAACTTGGATTGTTTTTGTAAATGTTGCCTTCAGTAAGACAAAGCACATTACGTTTCTCGATCAGCGCATACTTAACCATGGCTACAAGGGGTTAGTGCATGTTTTGTGGATGATGTGAGAGGTTGAGTCGGGTGCAGCAGGTAATGCAGCAGATGAATCTCTAACACTTGAAGCCCCTGCTGCTAATCATGTCTGGTTTAACCAGCATTCCTCACTAAAACAAATTCATATCGCATTCACATTGATTGCTGCTTTCCAAAGCTCTGAGCCAAACACCCACTCCCTTGAGCTTCCTATTTCTACATGGAAAATATCCTATTTATACAACCCCAGGCCTTAGGTTTCAAGTAAATACCACTTACATATTCCCTTTTAATACACAATAAATAGGCAGCCCAATTTGAGCTTCCACATAAAGAAAACATGAACATGACAGAAATGCTGTGCAGTTCCCATCTTACACTGTAGTATACTTAAAATTCTCAACTCAACTCAACTCAACTTTATTTATAAAGCCCTTTAAAACAGCTGTGGCTGACACAAAGTGCTATACATAAAATACAACCTAAAATATAAGACATCAAACATAGATCAAACATCTTCTGTTGACTTTCATGTTCTCTTGAAACGCTCATGCATTGAGGTTTTGTGAACGGTCTGCACTTCCAAATGCTGGTAAGCGCGTTTAATTGAGACCGCCATCAGCAGAGACGTGCAGAATTTGTATAGATTTTGGGAGCCATCTGTTAAAATTATAATTCAAAAATTAATTTAAAGATCTCAATCCGCAAGTGAGCATTTCTGCCATATGTATGCATATATTCACCATATCCTGACATGCGTGGAAATTAGTTCCAGCATTTAATTGATCCATTTTGTGCGCACACACGAGCTAGTGAGCACACTCGGAGCAGTGGGCAGCCACGTGCAGCACTCAGGGACACACATTAACAGAAGAGAAACCTAAAAAACCTAACGGATGGTAGGTTTTCATACTTTCCTCTAATCATTGTCAATTTTCTGGCAGATTATGGGATGCGGTTAACTCCTAGGCTTCTACAAACTGAACTTTTTTTTTTTTCATAGATGTTGTCTTAACAGGTCACACACCAAAAATGTCTCGCATCATTGTAAGAGATTTGAGAGTCTTGAACATAATCTCCTCTTTTTATTCTCAGTGTTCTCTGAATAGTCTGAGGTTATGACGTACCCTCGAGGGATTTTTTTCCTGGGTTTCTTAGTAGCATTTCTCAATCACGGTACACTTACTTCTAAACCATTGACTTCATACTAACATCACCATCTCTTCTTGTGCACAGAAAGTATACATTCCTTATAGTAGCATTGACAAAAGATGGATGTTCTCAGTTCCTGCAGTGTGAGCACGATGGATTGTTCCTCCAAAAATGAAAACTATGAAAAGGTTCCTGCGAAAGCTCCTTTGGTCGCGTCCGATATAGGTTTGGTTTTTCTCAGTGTGTGACAAAATAACAACACTGCTGACATCACAGTATCTCATGTCCTTAGGACAGGAAATATCTTGCCATTTGTCTCCTTACTGGTCTAACGCATCTCCAAGGTTTGTTCATACCTTGAAGGAAAGGTGTAGACACCACTGAAGTGACTTTCCCCATCTTCTTCTCTTACAAAATACAGTTGCCAGTAGTATGTTTGCAGAATGCAGACTTATTTAACTCCCTAAAGTCCTCTTTTACTTCCCACTAAACAGTGCAAGCACGTCAGCTAACATGTTGTTTTTGCTTTCATGTTTGACAGCTGTAGCATCTGCCGGTCTGGCTAATGTGTTTGTAGTAGGGAGAATAACGGAATTCTTTTGAACATGTGCCTGTTAACTAGACAGCATGTGATGTAGTCTGACGACACTTGATAGGGTAGATTAGTCAGGCCGGAAAGGTGACTGTCCTGCAGTTTTGAGCCATCGTCCATTTCATCCAAGCTCAAGGCTCCAATGGCAGCATTTGAAAAGTGAACATGTTTTAATCATAAGTGGTGTCACTCGATTGGAGTGTTTTCCTGTGGCCCCGCAATGTATGAGGTTGCAAAGTAATTGAATTTGGGTCATAATTAAGGAGCCATGTGATCTCTCCCCCCCATGCCTTTCATCTTCGTAATAGCCTAGCAGTTTACGTCAAAAGGCAAAGTTTTCATCACAGAAATTGGTAATTTATAGAGGTCTTCCATGCTTTATGTGCCATGTAAGGTACAGCAACAGCCGTATTAAATTAGATATGCAGTTCAATTTGACATTGACAAGAAGAGAACACAAATGAGTTGAGAATCAGTCATGTGAGAGCTTCCAAGGAGAATGGGCAGCAAATGCAAAATTAATGATAGGGCTGATTTCAGCTTCCTCCTCTAATATCCTTGCTCGCTTTCTGGTCCTGAATAGAATGCCACTTTCTGTTATTTGTTTGAAGAGAACGAAATTTCCATTCCCTCCACAAGCACGGTTAACTGAAACCCAAGCCCTGATATTTCCCACTTCACAATTGCTGTGATATTTCAATCAGCACAGTATCATTAGACAGCACTGCAACTGCAGAGCTGAAACCTCCGAATTATTCTGAACAGCAACGTGTAGGCAGTATAACACAGTTCATGATGTAACAGTATGAGGGAAAGCAGCTCAGAGAGAGTTATGACTGAGAAAATGAAGGAATGTGACTGATTGCTGCATAG
The DNA here is from genome assembly GCF_963514085.1 of Chelon labrosus. Classification (NCBI taxonomy): domain Eukaryota; kingdom Metazoa; phylum Chordata; class Actinopteri; order Mugiliformes; family Mugilidae; genus Chelon; species Chelon labrosus. The sequence goes on from NC_140353.1 coordinate 21,160,055, forward strand.
ATAATGGAGGAGACTCTGTACTGAAATTATAACACAGATGCGACAAGCTGCGGCAGTGATGACTGTGACATAATATAAATGGGATATGTGCTTCTCCACCATATACAGACAGGGTTAGTAATCACATGGGCTGTGGGGTTTTTGATGCTTCCACTATCTGCTGTTTACAGGCTGATATGTGAAGACGTTCCAGCTGTAAATCGCTGTTAATAATCAGATCAGTAGATCTGGAAAATATTGAGTCAGTAATATTGAGTCATGAGGACTTCTGCGTTCAATGTGAAGTGCGGCTTTTATCCATATCACTTTTACTCTTGCTGCTTGTCACCACGCATTATTCAATTACCTCACCGTAATCCACTATATTGTCATAAACAACCACCATACAGTGGCTGTGATATACTCCATGCTCCGTGACTCATGTTATCCCCATTTGCAAACTGCACAGCCTCCAGCAACTGACCACTAATGTTGCAGTCAATGTTGTCAGACATTGGTTTGAGTTTGCTGCTGTGGGGGAGACACAGTATTATCAGAATTAAATCATTCGAAGGCCATCACAATCAGCGTGGAGCTCTCACCAAGATGAAGCCACATGGTTTCTCTGTGATGGAGTTTGACTACGCAAAACTCATCAGTCCGCCTCTTCATCTTGCTTTTCTGAAACTTTTCCAGGCAAGCTGTTTGTTGTGCTAGCAAACAACCTTTCAGCAAAAACCCTATTCTTTACCACAGAATATTCTGTAATTAGCTAAAAGACATTATAGTCTACTTTTTGATAGCAACATGTTTAGGGATGCACCGATCCGACTTTTTCAGTCCTGATACCGATACCAATGCCTGGGCTTTGTATATCTGTCGATACCCGATACCGATCCGATACCATTGTTGAATTAATAATAAACTGCATACCTTCCACCTTATACCTTCCTTCCACCATGTAGAAGAAACTAAAGGCACCAGACTTTCCTAGCTAAACATTACTTTCCTAACTAAGACAAAATAACATAGATGTAATGTATTGAATACTTATTTATTTGTTATTTAAAGAACAATTGTGCATCCAAATCGAAAATAGAATGTAATCAAACTTCTTAAAATAAATTTAAAAAGATAAACACTTACTTTGCAGACATTGCAAACAGCCGTCGAACTAGTTGATGTGGCAAGCGTGAAGTATCTCCACACAGCCGACTCTTTGGCTCGCTCCATGTTGCTTAAATGCTCCAACTCGTTCTTCTTCTTCTTCTGTTTAATGGCGGATCATATCTTCACGACATATACCGCCAACTTCTGGACTACTACACAGGCTCTCCAACTCGTTCCAGCATGCGACACACGTGCTGCTAACGAATGACGTAGGATCTGCTGCGACGGAGGACAAAAAAAAAAAAAAAAACTGGATCGGCCCGTGGATCTGTTAATTTTTCCGATCCCCGATCCAGCTATTTTGTCAATATCGGGGCCGATATCCGATCCCAATATCGGATCGGTGAACCCCTAAACATGTTAGTCTCATCAGTGTATGAAAGCTGAAAATGAAAGGGATGTATTTTCTGATTTTTAGCAGCAACACACAACAACACAATCAAACACCCAAACATACGTATGAGGCCAGCTGACAATCTAGTGCAGAATCAAGAGGAATGTGACTTTTTTGTGCGTCAGTGTTTCCAGCCCACACACTGATGGGTGTTCGGGAAAACTGCCGCTCCTCCAGGTGGCCAGACTGCCCCTGGTTCTTGAGGTTCTTCTGTGTTAGCGGCAAGATTAACTGCTGCCTTTTTTTTTTTTTTTTTATGAACCACAGATACATTTTAAGTAATTCCTGGAGCCTGCAAATAACTGGTGAGAGATATCTGAGTGCAGATGGGCAGTCAACTGAAGCAACCTGCCAGTTAGAAGTGAACATGATGCAGGATCCTGTTCCGTTTTTTGAATTCTTCTGCTCCACTTCTTCTGCTTCGTGACGGTGGACGCATTATTTTTCTAGTTTTGATTGGTTTGCATGCACCCGTATTCATTATTATAAACCTATACACACTGAGTGGATAGTGCCTTTTTTATCAATATTTTCATCCAAAAGGCATTTATAGAGTCACACAAACAAGTTCACTGGCTCGCAGATGGCTTGGGCTCATTTCATTTAGAGGTGTATTACAATTCCCAAACCTATAGCCCCTATCCAATTTGCTGAGATCATTTATTCATGATGGGATGTTCAATGGAAGATGCCAAAGATCTCATCTCCTTGCAGGCCTTTAAGAATAATCAGGTCTGTGACAAGACTTACTCAAGATAGCAAAATGTATTCATAAAATCTCTAGTGCTGGAGAAGGAGACTCATGAAATGGAAATGGGGTTTATTGTAGATGTTTTGAAACATTGTCATGATGTACATCTATTACTGAAGACTCTTCTCTTATAAATTCTTTCATAACCTCTGATCCAAGCCCTTGGTCAGCCAGAATCCCCAGTTAGAACTCTTTTTGATTTGTCAATTTTAATTTGTTCAGTTTGTTAGTGTTGCCCTTACTTCTGCAGACGAGATTACTGCATAGGAAGACTTTGTAGCCCAGCTTAGCCAGACTCAGTTCTTATTAAAATATGAGTATGGTCACACGCTATTTGAATTTCATTAGGGGGCGTGTTTCAAACAATACAAAGAAAAAAAAATATCTCTGCGAGCTCAATAGCGCTCAGACGTGTGACTGCATCGTTGTTAATCTTCTGTGCATCGCTGCATAAAACCAGCCCAAAAAAAAATGACTGGCCCAGATGATCTTCGCAGGAAATAATGGGTCCCAAATGGAGCAACATCAGACCCACACACATGTATTTAAATGCACATACAGGTACTCATGAATGCCACTATGAAGGTAATATGTGCTTTGACAGTGTGACGATCCCTCCCACTCTCTTCATTATTTGATGCAGGTGGAGCTGGGAGGGGTCTGCTGTGAGTACCTGCCCATGTGGGCTCGGTTTCTTAGAAGGGCATAAAGGACGGCCCTTCTCAGTGTCTTTGTCTCTCTCCCAGCCAGGCCTGCTGCATCCTCGTCATCATGATCCTTTTGTTTGGTTTGTTGTACCCTCCAACATTATACTCATTTTCTGAGTATTATCATTTGGGTTGAATTAAATAAACTCATTTGACGGTTACTTCTGTGTGTGGCCTCCCTCTTTGTTGCCGGTTTTGAGCCTAGCGGTAACAAATGGGGGCTCATCCGGGATAATTTTCCTTTTAGTTTGTCGTCTGAAGGGAAGTTTAGTGCTGGGAACCTAGTAGAGGTAATGTGTTCTTTAAGGGACTGCCTCACACACATTTTGGTTGGCTCAGTTTTTCTTGTGGATTGATGTGTTGGCTTTATGTTACCAGGACTCTTTGTAGTCTGGTAAATGTATTGCTCCATAGATTTTGGCCCGGTAAATCTGACTTGTATTTTTTTCAGGTGTCAGTAAGTGGTGAAGGCTGATGAGTCATATGGAACCTTTATTCCTGATAGGCATAAGCAATGCGGGGCTGTCTCCACTGACCTTTTTTTGTAAGTAAGTGGTAAGTAAGTGGTTAGAGCATTTGCTTGGGTGCACTTCCATGACTGACAAGGTGATTTTCAGCTTGCTGAGAGTTAACCTGCCATTAACCTGCCATGAAGACTGAGTAAGCCAGCTAGTATTGGTTAGGCAGTTAGTCAGTGGGATGAGGTTCCGTATTTAAAGCAGTCTGGTGCCACAACTGGTGTGGTGGAGACGGGGCTCTTGGTCGGCATGGCTGAGCGCGCCTACTTCGGGATGGAGGACGGAAGCGTGCAGGTTCGGGATCCTCCAGTCAACTGATGACTTTGCCTCAATCACCACCATCATCGTCACAACAGATAGCTTGCGATGTTCACACAGGTTCCTAGAGTTAAAATCAATAACAGACACATTTTTTGAAAAAGGAGAATGAAACCTAGACCTTTATACTCTGCAGCCATCTGCGAAACACCAGTCGATATGTAGTTCTCAACAACAGCAGTGACACACTGGTGACATTAAGCCTGTCATTAAATATAGGTTCCTTTGTGAAGATGTGTTCAAATAGCCATGTGCTGCAATTCATGTATCTTACAATTACTGGAAGAGGCCGATTTCTGGAGTAGGTACAATGGAAGAGGTGTGACCACTGATGATTGCCCACTTGGTCTGTGCTCATGTGTAACTTGGCTTAGCGTTTTTGTGTGTATCTGAAATTGCCACAGTGACGTGATGGACTTGCTTGCGCCACTTTTTTTTTTTTTTTTTTCATCTGGCTTGTTTATTTGGTTGGGTTTGCTTTCATCCTGTGTAATTTGCTTGTGGCAGATTGTTCATTTTTTCAGTCACGGAATAATTTGCTTCGCACCGAAATGCATGATAGCTGTATTCAGGTGTGAGTCATCGGAATATACAATGACTAAAGCTCGCCTTGAGTGCAATTCAAAGTTTTAGTGTGTAAAATAATGTGTTATCCTCGTGATTTCAGTCGCCTAAGCCACTTTTCCCAAGTTTATAATGTTCCCAGACTGACACTATAAAATGTGTTTGTTATCCATTATCTGCGAGGCACATGTGTGATGAGGACAAGCATGTAGTTAGTTTTCCAGGAATGTGGTGTATCATAAGCATTCTATAGCTAATAAGTTTGAGACTCAGAAATAGAGAGAGATATTTAGAAATAGAGATTTTTTTTATTTAATCAGTGAATTCTGTCAAAATATGTCCTAGTATAATCCACTTCTGCTTACATGATCTACCCTATCATTCCATCTGCTTTAAAGACTAACAGATTATGCTCTCAACAGATAGCATCCAAAGTGTCCTGCAATTTTGGGGAAGTGGCCTTCATTCAGCAGTCCCATGTCAGGCCGTTCAATCTATTCTGCTCTTCTCTTGACATATTGGCTTAAACGTGCTGCCATTTGACAGTCAAAATCAATGTGGCTTAAGGAGAGATTCCCTTCCAGCAGCAATCATGGCAGCACCTCCACCCACCTCCTAAGTCCTTAACCCCTGCTGTCTCCATGCACACCTAGTCCTAGGCAGCGTCATTTTCAATCAATCTCATCTTTCCACTGTTATAAAAAAAAAGCTACGCACTTCAATCTGAAACAGCCAGCATGATCAAAACCTATGCCGATGTCTCTTTGGGGGTAAAAATTCCATTACCATGTAAAGCAGTTTCCATTTCTGTCCTCCCCTTCTTTAGTTTTACTGCCAATGCATTCAACAAGATACTTGGACTTTGGGAATGATTGAAACCTTTTCCATTCCGTGCGCTTTAGCTTGAGGACCTGAGTTAAATGGTTTCGTCAATACCATACACTGTATTTTGTTGATACCTACACGTTATAGGTAGAAGTGTTTTGTCATGGCATCTCTAGGTTGGTTTTACAGAGGGCCATTTTCCATTTTTTTAGATGGGCTTTTGGCCTTAAACAGATTACAGATCCTGTCTCTTTGCGCTTGAGCAATTTTAGCATGGTGTCATGCGGCCACATCTCAAACCAATCGGTCTTTTTGACTGATACACTCATTCATTCATTCATTCACTGCATGAAAAAATATTAACAATAGCAGTTAATTACCAAAATTGGTGAATTTGACGTTTAAGTTAATGTAATGTATCTTAATATGAGGAAGACAATAAAATGCTTTTATGCATTCCGTAGTTTGGTCTTCCTGTCTACAGTGTTGGCACATGAAGTCCCTATATTTATTTATTTATTTATTTATTTATTTAAATCTGTCGTCTGATAAAGATGACCACACACAGAAACTATGCACAGTGAGGCCAGTGCATTTTATTTCTTATTTATTTTTTTGCCAAGATTTGCATTCCGACACAAGACGGAGTTGACAGCCGGTGAGGACGATTTTGTGGTTTTCTAATCCTGAGAAGACATCAAGAGCAAGGACAGTTTCACCTGCTGATAAAGGCTGTGGGATTATCCCGGCCGTTTCCAGTTGCGAGCAGTGCAGTATGTACACTGTTTATCAGGAGACATTTAGGATGACGACATTTGCAGATACGTGTTCTGGCGGATGAAGCTTCTGACGGATGCAGACAACGTAGAAAGTCAAGCCTTTTCTGAAAACTTTCGTTAAGGGCAAATGTTTTGTAGCGGGTGTAAAGCATGTAGTCATTTTAGGCAAAAAAATACAGACTTTGAGTGCGGACTCCTTTACTTCTTTATTGTATTCAAGTAAGCCTCACAGCATTAGAAAAACATTACCACTTTGAAAACATTATACATAACACACTTCTTCATGTATTGTTGGTCCTGATATATGAGACTCCCAGCTAATGCAAACCAGAACCCATAAGACAAATAAGTCTTAATGTGGTTAGGACATAAGCAACCTCCATCCTCCTTAACAAACACACACACACACACACCAAATGGAAATGAAAAACGTTACATTAGCCAGAGCAGAGCACTAAGGGAGCATAAATGAATAGCATTATGAAATGAGAATTGTCAATTGGCAGCAAAGATTAGTTGGTCTGAGCTAATTTGTTTTCCCGTTGTGAGAGAGGACAAAAAAAAATATTCCAATCATAATCATAGGGACTTTCACCAAAGACCAGCCTGAACAAAGGTCAGGTGATTTTAAATAATCAACATGCTGTTAGCACCACAATGAGAATTATTAGCATCCGCTCCCCGATTAGTTATGTGTATCTAATTCCTGCATGAGGGCTTGCTATCCATTTGTTTTCATTTTATGTATTTTTACTTAGGACCAGTGCGCCTTGCATGGTATACTACTAATTAGGTTTAAATGTTTGATTGATGTGCTCTGGCAGCCCTGCTCTTATCTGCTGCTCAGTTAATCAGTCCTGTGAGAATCAGTGAAGACCATGTGATAAAAATAAATGCAGTTTTATACTCTGACTAGACAGAGATTAGCCTTACATTGCTCACTTTAGATAGAAGGCAGTATAGCTCTGTCCATTGTATTTTAGCATATTATGCATATTCAATGCTGAGCACATTTGGTTATACTCTTTCACCTATGAATTGAAGACTTTGTGGATTATATTTAGTGAGTTCTTTAATCCCTCTTTATAGGTGCAAGAATACAAGGTGTTTACCTGCATATACAGTAATTACTTTATGTACCAGCAGGCAAACATTCCTGTACAGGTGGAGTCCTATTATCATCATGCTGATTACTCATACAACAGAAAGGCCATTTCTAAATTTAGCTGAGCTGGTGGGTGAATTCAGTGAGACGCTCTATATTACTGAGCTGGCAAATCATTCCAAGGTTATCAAGGAGACAGTGACAGCCCTTATCTAAGGTTTCATTTCCTTCCTATTATGGAGAATGGCAGGGAGCAGGTCCCACACGGCAAAGCTGTTCTGTAACGGTGTACTGTGGTGCTGTAACATCACTTCCCATCTGGTCAGCTTCCCTCCACTCTGAGGAGCAACTGGGTGGAGAGAGAGAGAGTGACAGAGACGGTTTAGCGAGCAGCGCCTGGAAATAGGTGAGAGGAGCGAGAAAGAGGGAGAATAGTGTTTGTGTAATGTTGGGTTATGTGTGCATTTACATTTGCTCTGCTCTTAGCACAGTTTTACCCAAACAAAGCACAAAATAACCTCCCCCCCCCCCCAGACACAAACACAGACACTATTTCCCAGTGCACACCTCATAATCAAAAGGTACAGTAAAGACCTACTGGTAAACTTATGGTAAAAATGCTGAAATTGCATTTTGTGACAAATGGCAGACTACGTGGTTCATCTACAGGAAACATAATGCTGTTGAGATGTGGCATTCTATGTTAGATTAAATAAAGTATCAGCGAATAAAGCATACTTAGAGCAAACAGTGGTCAAAACCCGGAGCTTCCTCAACTCTTTTTAAACAATTTTAAATCTCCATGGTCTAAAAAAATCAAGAGCACAAACATCAGATTTAAAACGTGGCGGTTACATCAATTTTTATCAGTGAACAACACAAATCATGTTAAACTCCGTAAAGAGCAGGTGAGCGGGCGGTATGTATGGAACGTTTGGGGGGAGGTGGCTATAGAGAGCCGAAGTCCCGCCCCTTCCGATTGCCTCCATGGGACCTATCTTTCGAAAAAATATGAACGGCAGTCTATGGCGAAAGATAAATTATTTTCTGGTCCCAATCGACTTGTGCCTTGGATTATACATATATTGTTTTTCAGAATAAAAAATGATTTTACATGTCAAGAATGTCACAGTTTGTCGCAAGATAGTTAAGTAAAACGCTATGGAAAATACGTAATTAAACGAACTACAAGTCCAAGTCGCTTACCTTACGTCACCGCATTTTCCTTCCACTCTTCGGTTCTGTCTGCCCTTCCTGACATGACCCGATTTATAATGATTTTCACCTCGTTTGATGCTTCTGCCTTCGTCCTGGAAGAAGACGGTAAAGCTCAACAAGGAGACAGCCATAGTTCTCTAGTGACGTACATTGTTCGAGACGAGAGATGTAGTTCACTAAGCGATCTCATACAAAACCTAATGTTGTTCAGCTTATTTACGTCAAATAATTTATCTCTTGACGTGAAAAATTATCTTTTAAATTCACACACATCATATGTGAAATTCATGCCACAATTCGAACGGGACCAAAAAATAATTATGATCTCTCCATTAACTCCCGTTCATATTTTTTCGAAAGATAGGTCCCATGGACCGGAAGTAGAAGGGCGGGACTTCGGCTCTCTATGGGGAGGGGAGGCGGTGGGATGCTTTCGGGAGCAACAGGAAAAACAACACAAGCACAACATTGTTTGAAACATCTGAACATGTTTCCGGGCAGCCATAGTGTTAACATTGTATAGGAAACCCTGCATGTCCTCATAGCATCCAAAATCGTGTTGGTAAAAATCTTTAGAAAAGAGCCTCAAGCCCTTCATCCACATTGACTCTCATGTGTCTAATCCAGTCATGGATTTGATAGCATGATCACGAAACGGCTTTCCAGGAAAGGGGTGAAAATCCAAGACAATATCTCGATACTTAGCCTGAACTAAGTACCGTGATAAAGACAACATTATTGTCCAGTGTGAGTTGTGTTTTTGGCCACCCTGCAATATAAAGTCCAACACTTGTAGTTCCACTTATGTCTCCACTGACTTCATAGAACCAGTCCGGTGGCAGCTGCTTGATATTCAACTATAACTAGTCCCGTTTCTGAACTACAGTGGGCATAGCTGAGCTATTTTTATTTTTTTATTATTTAAATACATTTAGAGCTTTGCGTTAGTCATTTGATCTACTTATTGTTTTTTTTTTTTACCTGATTACATGTCAAATTACATTTATCCCACATAACATGGCTAAAAATACACCACACGTTCTGCAACATCAAAAACAATTTCTTAATCTAGCTAGCTCATCAGAGAAAAAAAAAAGAGATGCTTGTATTTTTGTTTAGTGTTGATTTGGTTGTCTTGACAGCAAAATGGATGTGTGTTCTGTTTTACATCAGAGCTGTTGATGTGAAAACAGTGCAATAGTGTCAGCAAAAAGTTAAAATGACAGATCAAAGTTCTTTTTTAGTGTCACATCTGTCTCCTGTGATGACCTCTGTATTCCAGCATGCAGTGTGGCTTTAAAAAAATGAACTGTCTTTTCAGGGAAGTGGTTGTTTACAGCGCATTGACTATATTTGGTGTCATGCCTTGTATGTATTAATGATGGGATGGGCAAGAGACAGGGGGAGGGGAGAGAGAGGAGGAGGAAGAGAGAGTGAGATTGTTGATGGCCTCGGAGCCAAAGAGAAATCACCACAATTTGCTTAATAAAATTAGGGGCAGTTGAACTGCACAAAGCCAGCCAGTGGTTGAGGGAGGACAGCATTCACGGCAGGACTGCAGCTGGCTAACACACAACAGCTTGTCCTGTTTCTTGATTACACACCAGCTGCAATAGTGACTTTAAATTGTATGCATAGCTCATCAGCTGTGAGCTTTCAGCTAAGACACCTCCTCACACCTGGTCAACTCTAAACCTCTACCTGACCTGTAGAGTCTGGGTGGGCTTAACGGGTGGGCCATGCTTCACCAGACAAAGGAAGAAAGGGACCATCCCAAAATGGAAGGGAATGAGGATGCCCCCTTGTCAGCTTCCACCGAAGCCCTGGATAGTCCCTCCTCTGAGACACTTGGAACCCGTGCTGAGCAGTCCCAAGCTACCCTGACCCCCAACCCACGCTGTGGCTGTGGGTATATCTGTCACCCATGGTGCCTGCTCCTTGCACTGACCCTACTCCTGCTTTCTCTCCTTGGCAGCTGGGCAGTAGTCCACCTCACCTCGGGGACACACGGAGGATCGCCTTTTCGGATCTCGGCCAGCTACGATCAGCGGATCCCACAGGATGATAGTGCTACCATCGAGCCCCACTTCACCACTAACTGCACCATGAGTAAGTAGCCCCCCATCGAAGTCCTTTTGCTATGTTTGTTTGTGTTCATTAGTTTTCCGAAATTTAAGAAAACAGTCTAATAATTATAAATTTGATTCAGAAATCGTGACAAAAGTTTCTTTTCCCATTTTTTCATTTCAAATTAAATATTTCTGGAAAAGTGTGATGCACCTTATCATTTGGGATGTATTCTAATATTATTTTTCCTATACCCTGAAACACTGACTTGATCAGTAACATTAAGCTATAATAAAAGTTCTGTGTTTCACAGTATAAATAAATCTGCATGTCAGATGATGACACTTCCTATGTGTTTAGTTGTTTTCTCGTTTCCTAACGTGTACGTGAACTAAATGTCTCTCACATGTCTGCAGAGTGACTGAGTTCTCAAACATGTCAAGCTGTGATTTTTAACTTCATTACACCATGTTGTGGAGTGAAATGCGTAAACCAGTTGAGACTGAAATAATATCTTCTCTGTCAACCTCGAAAGCCCCTAAAATTGAATTAATATAATTGATTCAATTTCCTCTGAACTAGACGCACAAGCACAGCAACCCTTGCTAAAACATTTCTTGTGTGCGTCACTGAGGAAATATGGATAAAATCCTTGTTTCCTCTGACAGAAATATGTTTGCCAGGCAAAGACATGTCAAATGTCACACTTAACAAACCAGCGAAATAGGATATTTTAAATATCCACGTTTCTTTTATGTCATTGTGTTTTTTCGTACAGCTACGTGTTGTAGTAGTTGTGATTTATTTATTTTATTTTATTATTTCTTTATTTGAGTAAGTTTGGAAGAGCTCAGTTAAGAAAACGTTTTACCAGACTGACATGATATGAAGTGAATTCACATAAGAAGGAATAATCAAGTAATGGGTGACCAAGAGAAATGGATCACCAGTAGCTTATTATTATGGACTTAATTAAATCTTGAGTGGGCAGCAGCACTCAGAAAAAAGTCCCTAATAATGCTGCTTACACAACATTGTCCTTACAAAGTTTATTAACTAGACGTGATATTTCTGTAAATGTGTTTTTCACAACACCTTGCAGCATATGTCTTCAGTAAATATGTTGATTAGAGGGTTTTGTAGGCTTTAGTTGTCATTCTGAAATGCTGGATAGGAGATAATGTACTTTGAAGTAAGTACAAATAAACAGACATGAAAATACATATTAAACAAGAAAAAAGTTTGGGAAGATACACCGTCAAAGAGTCTCTGATTTAGGAATGCTTACCCACGCTTTCTTGCCGTTCACTTAAAGTTCAGAGATGATTTTAGGCGCAGGATGTTTAAGATGCATCCACAGATGTTCAGCTAGGCAGGAGGGCTATTCCATCAGCTTCAGCTTGGGCCTCTTAAAGTACTTCATGGTGGATTTCCGAGTCTTCTTTGGCTCATTGTAGTATTATAGAAGCCAACCTCTTTTCACTTTCCTTTCCTTGACTGACAGCAAGAGATTTGCATTCAGAATTTTCTGGTATTTAGTACAATCCATGCTTCCCTCCATATGTGCAGCGTTTCTTATGCCACTGGCAAACACCCTAAGCTACCTTACTAGTCCTAACATGTGAAATCAATTTGCATAAAATAAAAATTGAAGTAAAATTTGATTACGCATGCAATTATTTCCCTGTCTGAGGCTAGCTGTCATCATCACAGATTTTGATCGGATCACTTGGACAAAAGACTGACAGATGGACCTGCGTGGAGTTGAGTGTCTCCTATATTTGATTGCTTGTTATGCTACATACTGGAAGGCATTCAAGTGGGCTTTACCGTGTTTTTTTTTTTTTCTATTATACAAGGCAAAGCATCTTAAAATAGACAGATCATTCTCAGAGACCTGTTTTTAAATTCAAAGAGATGCTCACAGTCCAGCAAATCTTTTTGCACTCTGTCAGAGTGAAATTGCTTTTATTCAGTCAATATTTAGCTTTGGATGAATGAGAAACTTCACCCAGTGGGAAAAATTTTTTCCTCACATTTGGTTCAAATGGGACCTTTGGACTCGAGGTCAGGTCGGAGCAGTCCAGCTGAGCAACCTGATGATGATAATAATAATGATAATAATAATACATTTTATTTTTAGGACGCCTTTCAGGTCACCCAAGGTCGCCTAACGGATAAAGACCTATTAAAACAACAAGCAAAAACAACAAACAGTGGACAGGGAGGGTAGTGCAGGGCAAGAAGCTGAATGATGATATGGAGTCTGACTGTCGTATGTGAGGGGGCAGGGAGTTCCTGAGCAGCTGAAGGCGCGAGCACCCGTGGTGCTGAGGCGCGAGGTGGGGATGGTGAGGAGTCCAGCAGAGGTTGAGCAAAGGGTGCGGGGGGGGGTACTCCTGGAGTAGGTCAGACAGGTAAGTGGGGGCCAGATTGTGGAGGGCTTTGTAGGTTAGAAGGAGGAATCTCGTATTGGATGTGGTATTGTACAGGGAGCCAGTGGAGTGAGATGGGAACAGGGGTGATGTGGTCAGATGATTTGGTGCGAATGGTGATCCGGGCGGCAGAGTTCTGGATGATTTGTAGTCTTTTCCGACCACAATACTTCATACCATAAACTCTTTAACCTAAACATACTCCTGTTCTAAAACATAAATGGAAGTCAAATGTTTAAAGTAGTTTCTAATAAAAGTGCAAAACCAAAAAAACAAGAACTTCACCTGCAACAAATCAATTAGTACGTCTCCTGCGATTGGGCTTTTATCTAACTGTCTTTACTGTCACCGGTAGGACAGAGCAGAATGGGTGCAGTTGCTCATGCAAATCCAGCTTTGGTTGAACAGTGTCTAATTGTTCCCAGCTCTGGGTTCACTGTGTTCCTCTTGCCAGGCAGCACATAAGCCCTAACTAGTAGAGAGAAAAAGCATGCAGACGTGCCGTACTCTCCTCAGGCACCACCTGGGTCCCCAGCACAACACCCACGACACACATCCCACTCCCAAACTAAGCCTTAATCCGTCTCGGCACGCTCTCTGTGCGGCCTCACCACATTTCGCGGTGTTCTAAACCTCCCCCACTTTCCCCTCCAGCACCTGTCACAAACCTGGGCTCAAATTACCTTCTTTTCTACCTAGCACAGAACATGAAGCCATGGCACTCGATTAAGGCTCTCAGACTCAATCCTTGGCAAATGCAGTTGTTTGTTATTTGTTCTTGTCCCATGCACTCGAAATGACCTAATTAGTGCTATTAATGATCTAGATTGTCAGCTTCTGTGAAGGAATAGCACGAAGAATGATCCCAACTTGGGTTTGATTGATTAACCAGATAGGAGACTGTGCACACAAAATGTCCTGGGTTCTTATTGTCATTGTTAGTGTTCTGGTGGTGCATTTTGATTTGTCTATCAAGGATGAACAGTCATAGGTATAATATAAAAGTCCGTAGATTCAATCTTAATTGGATCTCCTTGTGATAATTTGAATCTGAATTGAAATTTTGACAGTGTCCGTTTCCTCCCCCTTCGTTGTTTTCTTCTAGAGTAGAAAGGCAGTGATTACTCCAGCCAGTGAAGTGCAAGGATATATAGTCAATACAGCATAAATAAATGGAGCAGTGTCTGACTTCTTTCTCCATACCCTTCCACTTTAATTAACTCATCAGTCACTGAACCAACAAGCAATCCAATTTGCTGTCCCTAAAGTGACTAGTGTGGCCGTGTGCCTATCTGTGGAGCTCATCCTTCTGACAGGAAGTTAGAATCCTACCTGTGGTTCTTTGCTGATGGTTGTGTTATAGTGTAACGTTATTATTCAAGCTTGGTAAACATGTCAGTGACACTCTTAACCTCCTACACATTCTCACCCAGGAAGTAAACAGAGACTTCTGTGCTGACTGACAAGCTCATTACCAGATTGTGTCAATAGCAGATTTGACTTTGCCCCTGTCATAGCGTTGTAGCAGGGCAAAAGGTCACAGTTTCCTTAACCGTTACAACCGTGTTTGTACATATTCGGTATTTGTGCTCATGAATCACCCCACAAACTGTCACAATTCATTTTTCCAATTGGACAAGGCAGCGGTGGACCCTGTGGGAATTTGAACCAGTGACCTTCCCTTCACTGGACCATTTCCCTAACCACTACACCGTGCTGCTGCAGGCTCTTAATGGAGCGTTACAGCAAGTCTATAGTTCGCGATTAGGTACACAGCAGCGTGAGGGTGTCCCTGGGCCCATCAATCAAGCACAGCCCTGTGGAGGCAATGAGGGAAATGGGTTTGGAGAAAGCTGGTGGTGTGGACAGCGTATTAGACATGTGGATGGATGGATGATGGTGTTTCCTATGGGGAAAAAAAACATTCATTATCATAGTGGAAAATCTAGCTGGAGCATTTAATTGAGATTTCTATTTAATTTCAGTATGATTACATGAGTGAAATAGACTAACGCTGTTTTTATTGTTGGGTGACTAGCACTGACTAATACAAGTTTGTAAATACAGTATATAAATGGTATATAAATGTAACTACTGTCACAATATCTGTGAATGTGTGAAACATCAAAATTGGAGCTGATTTATGAAGGTTGAAGGGTTTCATACAGTGACGCAGTGACCCATAAGGAGCAGTGATGGAGTATAACGGATTTCATTGTTTGCTGTCAGTGTTGTAAAAACACATCCGTTCTGCCACTGCTCATCAATCCGTAGATGTGCACGTGTACAGACTGAAAAATGTCAAGCCGGTGTACAAAAATTGCCAGCTGGTGTGATTTTGCCGTGACACACAGAAACATATCTTCTCCTTTGAGCTCCCTCCTGTAGAATCTATACAGGATTACTGGATCACTACTTCTATTGACATTCTGCTTGTGAAGCTTTCCGTGCAGCAACAAACTCACAAAGTAAACTTCTGGGCATCTAATAATTTCTGTTTGGGGCTTAACACACGAAAAACTTTCTTGTTTAAATGCTAGGAAACTAGTTTAAATGTTGACCTGTTGGGATTCAATGTAAATACCAAAATGTCTCTTTCCTATCATAGCCTGTCTTAATTCTTAGCAGAATGTGAGTTTATAATTTTTAGATTTCATTATCAGGAGAGTTTCAACCGAGAAAAAAACATACTTTAGCATTCAACTGGATAGTCCTACAGCCAATCGGAGCCATTTTGTCGTAAACAGATTCAACTCCACAGCCCTCAGATGACATGTATGACTAGGCCACAGTTACTCCACTTTCCATCACCTCATAAATCCCACCCAAACAAATTTTTTTGGCCTGGCAGATTTCTTATTGAATCGTTAAGTGATTGGTGAAAAAACATGGTCTGATCTTTAAAAATGTGTCCCTTGTTTGGTGCTGAAGTGAAGCTGTTGCATGAGTAACAGATAAATGTTGGTATAGAGGGCAAAGTGATTGTTCTTATGCTTACAGACTTCATTGAAAATTTAATAAAATTCAATTTTGACTCTTAACCCTATATAGTACTACCCAGTACTATAGCCTTTTAAATGAGACACCTATTTAATTGGTTAATGCTTCCTCCATCTCTGGGAATTGGAGCTCAAATACTAACCAATGAAAATGCAAAAAACTGATCAGATGACGCAGCAGCATTCATTTTGCTTCCTCTTTCTGTATGTGTGCACATGTCACTCAGCATTTTTCACAATTTTCCACAAAAATCTGAGATACCTTCATTAGAAGTATTTTCAAAAGATTTACTTAGCGTATCGTCAAATTTGTTTTAGGAAATTACTAAAATGACCTGAGGCAATCACACATGTCATACCAGGAATACTAGGTTTGGAAGTGTGTTTTATTTGTTTGGAAAATCATTACAAATAGCTTAATATGTTTGCCATGATTTTTTATGCATTTATAATAATATGTAATTCACATACTATATCTTGACATATTATGATTTAAGTCGACAGGGATTTTTCCACTGTTTTTAATGGAGAATTAAATTATGCATGACTATCAGTGCTGGTTTGCTTCAGTCTAAAAAAAATGCGCTTGGCTGTTTGTGTTGAAAGAAAAAGGCGATTCAAATACCCAGGTTGTACAGGCTTTGTGACAGGGCAGTGCTTGGGATGCTCTACCCACCTGTGTTTTTCTGTTGAGTGGAATTGCTTCCTTAACTTCATAAGTAGTGAGCTGCATTAGTGAGGAAGGAGGTTTTGTGTATGAGTTTGTGTACATGGAGACACTAGATAAATCTGTTTGTGTTTTAAGTGTGTTTAATTAGGTATTACTTCTTACAGCTTGAAAACATCCCTTATTTCCCCTTATAGACCTTTAATAAATACATATAATCAAAAATAATTTAAATTATACTGGTACTGTTGTATCATAATACATGGAGGATTCAAATGGCAATCTCGAGGATCTCTATTTTGTTCTCTTTAGCGGCCCTAACGGCAATAAGTGGTAACTGCAGGAGTGCTTTCAAACCTCGGTTTTAGGGCTTCCAAACAGTGTTGCCTGTATGTTAAATGTTGTCATTTGTTCCTCCTCCTGGTTCTGACAGAAGGATCACTGCTGGGTCATGATCATGCGTCACTGCTTGCAATTTGTGTTATGGCACCACTTCTAAATACTATAAATGCAATGTCACCAGTGGGCCATATTCTCAGTCACCATTTTGTTAATTCATATGACAGGAATTATGACTCAAATGACAGTTATGGAAATAAAAATCTTTGTCACTTTAACAATTATCAAGTTACGTGTTTATTGTACACCAACAATCCTCTCTTAAATCCAAATGCTTTGTTGAGTATCAGCACTAGCAACCTCCCATATTCATGGAAATACATGAATTCAGGTCTCCAGACCAATCTAGCACACTATTTTTTCTCTACACAAACCAACATAAGTTCCATTTATTTATACTTAGTTTTTGTTTTATTAACTTCACTGTGGGGGTTACTGTGTGCCCAAGGGCCTGGTTTCAAAGAACAGAAAGTCATTTTTGTTCACAGACACTCATTCCTTCTCTATTTCTCAAGTACATTAAGATTAGTATGTTAAAAGGTGGTACTCTTTAATATTTGGCCAAAGCCTTAAGGAGCCTTGAGGGCAATAAGCAGTTTATCCATCTGCCAGGTTTACTTGGAGGTAATTATATAGATATTTTTCTCTTTCTGATGTGGTTTCTGTGGATATTATAATTGCCCAGGATTCTCAGAGGTCCCTTGAAAGCTTGCTAGAGGTCACACATTATTTAGTACTATAAGAGAATGTAGAGTGACAGAAATTAGGAGGAAGTTCAAAAACTAAACTAATCAATTAACAGACAACACAACTTTCCAAGACAAGGCCCTAACTGGCAGCACTGAGCTTCTTCACATTCTTCCTCTAATCTCTTGCCTTAGGCCTTTCCGCAAGCAGCATCCTCTCATCACAAACTGGGTTTCTCTTGCAGGCACCTATCCAAGGCAATCTACACAGGCAGTTTCATTTTAAGATATTGAGCAAGTGTTAAATGGCCCAGGGCACCAAGTAGAGTGTTCCCAGCATACATATGCCAAATGGAACAGATGTCTCAATCAACCTTAACCTGGCATGGTGGAGGAAATTTCTGGATGTTACAGACTTAAGGCATCATTGAAGAAAAGTCAGTCATTAAAATACAGCAACCTTAAATCTCATTTCATTCTGTACAGAGGGCATTTGAACCAAGGCTGCTGGCGTGAAAGACTTAATCTGCTCATTTAGTCATTTTTATCCATTTACGGTGAAATTGCACACTATACATTATAATTACTACACAGCTACAGTATGGTCTGTATGAATGTAAATGTTCATCTGTTCCAAATGAAATCTGTCAGAGAGACCGGCAGAGAAGGAACTCTAAATAGAAATATTCTATGTCTTGTATAGTGACTTTAATCTATAACTACATGAACAATATTGATGGAACATACTCCCTCAGAAACTTGGCTCTGGCATACCGCGTCACCTGCTGCAGTAATCAGTGCATCAGTGATGTTCATGAACCTGTCATTCCCACCATTGTTTGTTACAAAGAAGTAAAGATATTAGTTAATACTTCTTTTGAGATGGAGAAATCGGGAGAATCAAAGCCCTGCGGCATAATGCAGGCCCTGCTGATGTTTTTAACATAACAAAGGCTACAGTCTCAAATCGACACTCTTTGTGGGACAGATGCTTTGATGTCAAAGCCACTCTGTGTTATTTGCTGGTAACAATGTTTACTTAGCTTCATAGACAAGTAGGTTTGGTCATGCTCGAAACCTTGAAGGTGAAAAATGTAGTGCTTTGTAGTAAGATTCTAACAAATGATGATGCGTATTGGGAATGTCAGTCCAGTGTAGCATGTCTGCACCAAGTAAATGACCACACAGATTGTAGATAAAGGCAAAGCTAGCCTAAGAGACCTTCCCCAGTGGTTTCAGTCTTGGTACTGCGGTATATAGCAGAATAAATAAAACAAAGTAACACAAATAGTATGTGAGTAAATAGACTGAATGTAATGAATATGTTAGATGTTCCAGGAACATCAAGGGAAGGACGGAATTTGAAAGTTTTCCTTTCCACTTATCACATATGATATAGCTCATAAAGTGGAATTTTCTTTACAATACTCAGGTGATTTCTAATATAGAAACCTGTGCGTTGCATGTACAGCTGCCTCCCAAGTACTGCAGAAACTTTCCATGGGGACTTTGGAGTGTGTTTTCCACCACATACTAGCAACACAGCCAGTCTTCATGCTTCTTTAGACTGCGATGGAAACGCAGACAGCCTTCACTCCAAAATAACCTTTTAGTTCCTTCAACATATTTCCAGGAACTAAAAATTCTGGGTATTTATAGATGGAAAGGGGCTTTAATAAAACGAACTGGTGGTTCAGATAATTTTTTGTCCATTTATTTTACAGTGAGTGCAGCAACTGAATTATACTCTGGTTTCCGTGCAGTAAAAAGTCATCTTAGGAATTTAGAATAGACATTAAAGGTATTATTTTATCTGTCCGCTCATGTGCGTGCTGCTCTCTCCAGCAGGGAGCATGACAGATAGTGATAGTGATTGGGCAGAGCTTGGACCAATCGAGCGTGGCTGTGTGCAGTTAATTGAATTCATGAGCGAATACTTCTTGTCCTGTCGGCTGTCCAGTGGGAAACGCACCTGCATCCATCTTGAGCACTGCGGCCACCGTAAATCTCCGTGAATATCTCCAGATTTTGCCTTTAATGGGGTGGCAAGAGA
The DNA here is from genome assembly GCF_963514085.1 of Chelon labrosus. NCBI lineage: Eukaryota > Metazoa > Chordata > Actinopteri > Mugiliformes > Mugilidae > Chelon > Chelon labrosus. The sequence continues at coordinate 21,179,689 of NC_140353.1, forward strand.
GTGACACCACGCTTGCTTGGGCACCCTGAGATATTTGTTATTTGTCCGCATTATGGCACTTGTGATTCGCGGTTACACGGTAAATAAATGAGCAGCATCAGCTAAATTGGTTCTAACTAATGCAGAATTATATGCTAAACTTAGTAAAGACTGTGAATATATTTTTTTCTGTTGCGCTTTCCATTTTCTGCGTTCACAGCTATTGCCATTCTGTACACAAAGCACAGGCAGATCTCTGGCAGTTTTTCAGTCTGCTGTTTTAGTTGTTGTTTCAGAGCACACAGGACGATATCAGGACATGACTGACGTGCTTGCTCATCTGTAGGAAAACAAAAAGCCGTATTAATTTCAGTAGGAGCCTACCCCCTCTGTGACTCCAGAATGTGTTTTTGCAGCTTGTCTTCCACAACAAGCACGCGTGTGTCTGTATTCAAATCTACAAGCGATGTCCACTAAACCATAGCAAAAGTTTTATGTAAATGACGAGACAAACTGTTTTGCATGATCACGTGATAACCTGCTGAGTGAGGCATCTCTATCAGTAGAATCTCAGAAACATGATGTGCATGACACAGTTATGCAAAAATGCTCAAATGTTAAATGTTATGTGTGGAATTGATTTCAGCTATTGGAGAAGGGGAACAGTGGAAAAGGGAACCACTGTTACCAATACAGAGTACCACTTATTTGTTTGTGTCTGTGATGTACGTTGTAAGTTTGTTTGTGCGACCAGACCACTCACCCTACACCAGGGGTTTTCTAATTTTTTGGCATCAGTGCCAACCAGTGTAAATATTCTACATCATACCTACCAACATTTAGGTGTGTTTGTGGGGGGGGTGGGGGGGGGTGGGGTATTTAAATAAGCCCAACAGACTTTGAAAAAGGCATTGCCATCATTCTGGTGACTAGTTGATATAAATGGAAACTGTTCAGCCCAGGTGTGATTAAATATGGAGGTGTATTTATTTTTTTTAGTTGGATTGCTATTGCATCATTAACTGGCCTGCACGGAAAGCATCCACGTTACATGAGTTTACAGAGAGAAGCAACAAACAGGTTGTGTTAGCGGGTATGCTATAATCATGATACCCCTAAAGCTTTTTTCCTCCTAAAGGAAGTAACTTTGCCGGTTACCAGCCACCATGGACTCATTCAGCAGAGCGTGTCAGGTGTCTTTTTCTCCACATTTTGACATTGCTCAAGACACGGCCGAACTTTAAACATAAAGTAACCTAGATTCCATATGTCACTTAATTCCTGTTTTGCTCTAGATCTTGTGGGTAAAGTTGTTTTGATCTTCATCCTGTACGCAGATGACATGAATGAAAATTGAAACTTGGCTGGTAATCTAAAGACAGAGTAAACTGAAACTTAATTTTCATGACCAGCTCAACTGACAATAAAGGACATTAACCCTTTATGGGGCGAGGAAAGGACATTTTAAATTGCATCCCTGTGCCTCTCAGTGAAATTGAGAAGCATGTGGTTTTCACCCAGTGAATCAGTAATAGATCAAGGCAACAGTCTCAGGTCAAATCAGGGTCAAATGTGGTTTGCAAGGTCCACCTCTGCAGGAATGCTGAACGTAACAGGTACCATTAAGAAGTGGCCTAATGTTGTGTAATGTACGTAAACTAGAGGATGTTGGTGCTTTGTCTTTCCTGTGCCTTCAGATTTGCAACAGAAAATCAATGTCAGCGTAAACCTGCAACTCCAACTCTAAAACCCAGTGGACCTTGAAGAAAACAGTGGTGCAGCTAAAATAATTTTAGAAGGAAATGTATTTATCAGACCTTGAATAGCCCGAAGGCAGTAATGAATTTGAATCAGAAACCGCCTTAGTTTATCAGAAATAGACAGCGCAGTTATGAAAAGCAAACACAGAAGAATCTGAATTGACTTTGAAGTCTGTCAGTGGTTAGGAGGGTGTACGTGCCAGTTTATGAGGATTTCTCCTACAGCGTTCATTTACCAGCCACAGAAATACTGAAATATTGGGGGGTTTCTAAATCGGTTTGCTTTGTTGCTTCATGAAATGTCGGTTTGTTCTTCTGAACACGTGTATATATACATCTAAAACATCACTCATTTTATATTTGATAACACTATATCGGAAACATGAGCCTGAAAAAAATCAGTGCGCTTTATATATTTAGGCATTATGCTAAAATGTCTTTGTGTTTTAGATGTAACGTTAACAGCGGTGCACAGACACTAAATGTAAACCACTTAGCTCTATCCAACAAGCACCTTGATTCCTGTATTTGCGCATCCACCGTGTCATTTATCAGCGGCTGCTGTGCCCTCTCCAGTCACCTCTCCAGCTCTTCGCCACTCATACATCATTGCTCTCCAAAGCCAAGCCCATGAGCACAAGGATAACAAAACTCACTTACTCCCACAGGCAATTCATCCCCTACTGACCCACTTGTTTTCACAATCTGACAAGTGTGATTTAAGAACTGCGGTAGGCCAGGAGTGCGGCGGCCGTGTCTGGCTGCACTTACCTGCTGCAGGAGCTTAAACTTAGCGACTTCACCTTTTTGATACTTTTTACTGTGCTGTCATCAAACTAAGATAAATCGATGAATTTACATACATCGCCCAAAGGTTTCAGTGTGCTGCAGATAACTTTTTTCTTTCTTGATAAATTGTTCTGCTTGCGGTGTCAACATTATACAGAGAGGAAGCCACTGAGCACAACCGATGCATAATACATGTGTTGAGCATGACTGAATACACATAGCACGCCACATCTATACCCAAACACTTGGTGCTAAACAAACAAGCCCCCCACCCTACTTCTTCATTTGACTAAAATAGTATATCTGCCCTTTCTGTGCTCTTCTATATACAGGAAAACAATTCTTAAGCTTTGCCAAGGTTTTCAAAGAGTTTGAAAGGGATTGCTCACTGACGTGTTAATTTGGCTCTCTGCAGCCATGAAGGTCCTGCCACAATAGCAGGCTGTGGAGGCCTCTGACTAATGCGCTTTGTCCTATAAAAATCCATAGAGTTAGCTGTGCCAGTTTCCCGCTGGGTCTTCAGTCTTTTCTCAGTATGAAGGAGAAACCTTAAGAGTGCTGAGAATGAAGCATAACTGTGAAATGTCTGGCCTCTATTGTAACAGTAGAGGCCAGACATTTCTATATGCTTTCATGTTGTGTTCTCTTTAATGTGCATATAATGTACAGTACTATAATGTCATATTTCTAGTATATCCTTTTTATACTGCCTACTTCCTCAGTTAATTATCTGATCTGCGGTAATTCATTTAATTGCCTCTGTAGTTTGTACTGGAAAAAAATAGCTTGAGAACCATCCTGGTTAGTGGCCTGGTCAGGGAGGTGTTTGACTGAAACTGAAAATGGAAAAATCTACATATTGTGGGACTATTGCAGAATAATGGGATTTCCCTTTTTCACAGTTTGTTGTTTTGTCCATTTACATCTGACATTATAAATGTGTTGTGTTGATTTATGTTGTAATTTGTCTTTTCCTGCCACGTGTCTGTGAGTCTGTCACACCATGCAAGTCTGGGCTTCAGAAAAGTGCTGCAGAATGGTACTGTGCATCATTATGTTACACAAAAAAGTATGCAAACCAAAAAACAACAAGTGCATTAATTACAAACTCCACGTCAAAATTTTGTGTGGCTGTAATGCCTATCTAGACAGACTGAGCTGACAGCATTTGTTCTACGCTGCCTCTCCTGTCATAGAATCGTTATCAGACTTTCGGCTCCGGGTTCGTCTGAACAGAGAACAAATCTGCATATTACAGATCAAGGGCAAACTACAGTAAGCGCAGCCAGTCAGTCGTGATAAGAATCACTTCTCTTTTCTTTCCCCTCACGAGATAGGGTGGAAAAACAAGATCACCATCAGCGCGCTGTTTTTTTCCACTTTGTGTTTTGTTCTCACTACTGTGATCAGTTTCTGATGATTAAGGTGAAGGTGAGTAGTCAGTTTCCACAACCTGGAGATATCGCAGCTCTGATTTGCATAGATATGCAAATGTTCCTTGTTTTATTTAAGTTGCTGAGACTAGTGATATCAATTGGCGTCATTGTGTGAGGGTGTGTGTGTGTGTGTGTGTCCGCCCCCCCCAAGTGCAACTTGCTAATGGTATCTAGATCATTGTTTTTGCTGTGTATGTTCCTTGTCTGATGGATATGTGCTGTATTCAAAGTCAGATGCTTATTGTGCCTGAGCCAAGTTATTCATGATGGAACAGGAAGTGATATCAGGAAGATATCATACTAAGATTACAGTCAGAGGTTTTATTAGCCTTTGTCTTTGTCTTGTACTGATGTACTGTAGTAGCTGCACATTTTGTACTGCTTTTAGTCATATTTTCAGTGAGCCACTGATTTGTGTCCAACATACATACATCTAGCAGCAATACTCAGTGAAACTTAATCAGGAGCTTTTCCCTTTGTCTTCAAAGTTAGATTTTTTTGTGTGTGGTTTATTACTGTTACATTTCATTTTCTTGGTGCTGCTGCCAACAAATCCTTTCCTGAACTCTGACTGTACTATAAAAAAGAGTTTGCAGTAGGTATTGTGAGAGAGCAATTTGACAAGTGTTCTTTTCTTTCTGTCTTTTTTCTCTCACCTCTTAGCGCCCTCGCCCGGCCCTAACATCACACTGGAAGGCCAGTACCACTGTCATCAGGGACCCGGAATCCCACTGGACAAATTGTGCGATTTCAGAAAAGACTGTCCACTCGGCGATGATGAAAGCGACCTTTGTCGTGAGTACACCATGCCGTGCAGCAGCACAGCTCCATTCAGTAATATGCAAGAAGAAAGCTCACACACACAACTACTGTCCTTCTTGCATTGTTTTCTGGATGTTTTTGGTCCGCCATAGTAAGTCACCCTTTAATGAAGCTGTTACATGAAGCCCAACAGAGCAACAACTGTCTGCGTGAGCTTTCCTGACAAAGAGGCACGGGGAAAAAAGCGTACCTATGCTTGGCTAGCATTTCTCACCCTTGACATATTCCATGGTTGTTATTTCTATCTCTTTGCACATTTGTTTTCTGCTTTTCTTGGGCCCAAGGAGGAACGCTAGCCAAGTATGCTGACATCTTATTCACAAGTGAAGTCCCCCAGGCCCTGCTGTTTGTGTGTGTGCTGAGTGTTGAGGATCTTTTTTAGTCCCACCTGCAAGCATACTTTTTATATATTGTCTTAGAAATTATAAACACACAGTTCAGAACTCTTACCCCCACAGTTTAAAAAAGATGTCGTGGCTTCATTTCACCCAGATTCAACAGGCGAGAATTAATTTGCTGCTGCACACGGTGCAGGTCAGACTCCCATGTGGTGCTTATTAAAATGATGGCTGCTCTCTTGTGTGTATAGGTTTGCTAACAATGGGAGCTGAAAGATAAGAGGGTAACGATAGGGTGAAAATCCCAGCCAGGCGCAGTATTCCTTTCTGCTGCAGGACTTATCAGTGCTAATTGGCCCAAGAGGCTAACCCTGGGGTATAATCTCCATTTAAATGTAACAGCCTGTGTGTGTATGTGTAATGTTTTGATTTTGAAAGCCACAAATAAGACATTTGAGCATAACAATCATTAAAACGGTCAGCTTTTGGACATCATTGACTTGAACAGGAATATTGCTGAATTGTGTTTTCTGGGACAGTAATTAGAATGGTAGTTGTACATTTGCATTCGTAACAAATGGAGAGTAGAAATGCAGGCCCAACATCTGACACAAACTGATGTGTTTGGTTGTTTTTGGTCTGCTTTTTTACTGTGACTTGTCTGGGAAATATTTAGGATCTAAAAGCTGTATTTCCTCACACATTTTCCACTATATGCTCACATAATGTTGAGAATGCATGGAGACATCAAGGCCAGCTATCATTTGCTTCTGTCTCTCAGTCTGGTCTTTAAAAAAGTAATAACCTTTGTCCTTTTTGATTAAGGGCAAGGCCTGATGATCTGTACAGTCCTTTCATCAGTCCAACCTGACACTCTCATATGTGTCTCCTTTTCTTCTTGTGACACATTCTGCTACTCCACTGTACCGCAGGCTCTGTTTTCATCACCAATACTCGTCACAATTACCCCCTGCTAACCAAATCACATAGTGTTCCCTCTCTGATACCTTATTCTCTATGATCTATCCATGATCTATCCATGAGTTATCTCCGTCTGATTTGATCTATTTAAATCCTTCATAAGCTCCGCCAAGGCTCATTAACAAAAAGCAGAAAGAGGCAGGAAGAACAATCTTAGTGTGTCAATCACAAAGAGTCTTGACAATATAAGGAATATCAAGTCCCTGTGGATAACCCCCATCATCTTGCCCCAGAATCATTATGCATAAACACATCCTCCACTCTTTGAGAGTCGCAGCTTCCTCTGGTTGATCTTAGTTGGTCTAAATTCTGCAGACACCCTGCTGTTTTCCAACACTACAGCTTCCCCGCAACTACACAGAATTGCTGCTTTGCATCAAAGCTGGATGCAAGCAGAAATTTGAAGTGATACTATGTGATATTTATTTATTTATTTTGGGGGAGATCATCGCTCCTCAAAAAGAGTGTTATTTTTGTGAGGGCTTTCTTTCTCTGTATGTCTATAGTAACTCTAGTAATGTATTGCTTCATAAAATAAAATACAACACTTGATAAAATAAAATGAGACAATGCCAGGAAAGGAACTAGAACACTAGAAAACTTGTGAAAAGAATAAGAAAAAAAAGAAAGGAATAAAAGACATAAAATCAGACCGAAAAAGTGGATTTTTAAGAACTGTGGAAGGCAGTTTATGTATTCCTGCACTGCAGCAATACAGAGCGGTTGTACTTCCCAGAGCTTAGCTTCTACTTCAGGGCAGCTACTTTCACAGAACAAAAGGATATTTTCAGTGCACATGCAGCGCCAAAAATGCCGTTAAACACAGGTAAAATGTTAGCCCTGCAAATAACAACTCTAAACGCATAAAACATTTAACACAGAAAAGTTGACCAACAGTGAAGTCCAGGCTTTATCAAGGCTAGACATAATGCTGTCAGATGTAGCTGTGTGTCATGTATAAATAAGTACTGTTGCTTTACCAAACCCTTGAAGGCATATATTCAGTTCCTGGGGTAGTTAACCTCAGAGAGTCCTACCAACAGCTTGGTCCAAAAGCACCTACTATATGTTGGCGTTCACAGCAAAGAACTACCAGCAACAAAGGATGAATGTGACATCACTTCACGTTACCTGTGTCTGGGCCAAAAAGTTTCACTTGAGCCACAACCAACAGCATATCCGCATACATACTCTACCTGCATGAAAGGAAATAACTCCTTCGGGAAACCAGAAGAACTTCTATTAGCCAGTAAGCTATGAAGCTAAGAAGAGCTACAAACCATCGTACAGAGCTGTCCTCTACTGAGTCATGCTGATCAGGTGGTCTGCATTTTATTACTTCTAGATGATAATGTTGTTGTGAAAAATAGAAGAGGCTTCTCTCTGCCCTTTGAACAACGTTTTGTTTACTTCTGTCACTTCTGCTTGTCTTCTAGTCCACTGGTTCTCTAAGCTGAACAGCCAATCAGACATCTCTGTCGCACTGACTCGTCCTGCTGCTAATTTAACCCCCTGAATTGTCTGAAAAGCCAAAGACAGAGGTCCGACTGGTTCCACCAGTGCTGGACACACTGGGAAAAGGTCCATTTGCACACACTGGCAGCCCAACACTCAGAAGACAGTTGACTTGGTGTGTCCCAGTTCTAAAAGTCCAGTGTGTAGGTATTAGGGTATATGTTAGTAGAAATATAATATAATATTCATAATTAGGTTTTGCTTAGTGTATAAACACCTGAAAATTTAAAATTTGATTTTTTGTCATCTTAAAATAAGTCGTACCCTATATATACAGTGGGGAAAATAAGTATTTGATACACCGCTGATTTTGCAAGTTTCCCCCCTTATAAAGAATGGAGAGGTCTGTAATTTTCATCATAGGTACACTTCAACTGTGAGAGACAGAATCTAAAATAAAAATCCAGAAAATCACATTGTATGATTTTTAAATAATTAATTTGTATTTTATTGCATGAAATAAGTATTTGATCCCCTAACAACCAGCATGGATTCTGGCTCTCACAGACCTGTTAGTTTGTCTTTAAGAAGCCCTCCTATCCTCCACTCGTTACCTGTATTAATTGCACCAGTTTGAACTCGTTATCTGTATAAAAGACACCTGTCCACACACACAATCGATCACACTCCAACCGCTCCACCATGGCCAAGACCAAAGAGCTTCTAAGGACACCAGAGACAAAACTGTAGACCTGCACATGGCTGGGATAGGCTACAGGACAATAGGCAAGCAGCTTGGTGAGAAGGCAACAACTGTTGGTGCAATTATTAGAAAATGGAAGGGACTCAAGATGACTGTCAGTCTCCCTCGGACTGGGGCTCCATGCAAGATCTCGCCTCGTGGAATGTCAATGATCATGAGAAAGGTCAGGGATGAGCCCAGAACTACACAGGAGGACCTGGTCTATGACCTGAAGAGAGCTGGGACCACAGTCTCAATGGTTACCATTAGTAACACACTACGCTGCCATGGATTAAAATCCTGCAGCACATGCAAGGTCCTCCTGCTCAAGCCAGCACATGTCCAGGCCCGTCTGAAGTTTGCCAATGGCCATCTGGATGATCCAGAGGAGGCATGGGAGAAGGTCATGTGGTCAGATGAGACCAAAAGTTAACTTTTTGGTATAAACTCCACTCGCCATGTTTGGAGGAAAAAGAAGGATGAGTACAATCCCATCAACACCATCCCAACTGTGAAGCATGGGGGTAGAAACATAATGCTTTGGGGGTAGTTTTCTGCAAAGGGACCAGGACGAGTGCACCGTATGGAGGAGAGGATGGATGGGGCCATGTATTGCGAGATTTTGGGCATCAACCTCCTCTCAGTAAGAGCATTGAAGATGGGTCGTGGCTGGGTCTTCCAGCATGGCCATAACCTGAAACACACAGCAAGGGCAACTAAGGAGTGGCTCCGTAAGAAGCATTTCAAGGTCCTGGAGTGGTCTAGTCAGTCTCTAGACTTAAACCCAATAGAAAATCTTGAAACTCTGTGTTGCCCAGCTACAGCCTCGAAACCTGAAAGATGTGGAGGAGATCTGTATGGAGGAGTGGGCCAAAATCCCTGCTGCAGTGTGCGCAAACCTGGTCAAGAACTATAGGAAACGTTTGATCTCTGTAATTGGATCTGTACTAAATATTAAGTTCTGTTTTTCTAGTGTATCAAATACTTATTTCATGCAATATAATGCAAATTAATTATTTAAAAATCATACAATGTGATTTTCTGGATTTTTATTTTAGATTCTGTCTCTCACAGTTGAAGTGTACCTATGATGAAAATTACAGACCTCTCCATTCTTTATAAGGGGGGAAACTTGCAAAATCGGCGGTGTATCAAATACTTATTTTCCCCACTGTATGCTCAGTCATATTCTTAGAGTGCTCAGAGAAATCATGAGTTGCCACAAAGAGCTGTGTATCAGAAAGTTACACGAAGTAAAAGCAGTCTCTTTGTAATATGATGATTTGATGATCAAATGTATCAAAAGCAGCACTCAGATCAAGTAACAAAAATATTTAATGACATCTCGGCTTATCCTGATTTAGTCATCTTATTTTGCTTGGTTCAAAAACAGATTGAAGTGTTTCTTTTACAGAAGTCTCTCTAAAATGTTAGTTACCAATGAAAGATTTTAGTCTGTAGTTACTTGGTGTTTATTTTTCCAGACTACATTTATTTATTTATTTTCAAAGGAGCCTCAAAGCACAGCCTTCAGAGCTGTAGGGAAAACACCCTGTCTGAGTTGGTGATAAATAATTATTTGAACTTCCCCCGACATTAGAATAAAAATATTTTTGAACAAGGAAGTGGGAATTGGGTCAGGAGCGCTACTGGAAGAGTTCAGTTTAGTCACTACTTCCTGAGAATTTAGACATTAACCAGGTCAAAACGATCCAGCATGGCAACACACTGTAAACTAGATGTTTCTGCAACTGTTCTGATGTTGTGTACTGACACATACTAGATCTGGCTGTCTGCTTTCAAACTTAATTAGCAAATTGCTTATGTTTAGAAGCACCAAGCTGCCTGAGGTTGTATCGGATTAGAAGAATAAAATTCCCCAGCTTTCCAAGTAGCATCGGTATCAACTTCTAGGGACTGTCTTCTTGTCAAATATCCATGACAGTAAACACTAAAGTAGTAGATTTGGATTGAAAGTGACATTATTGACTGGATGACATTTAAAATGATATCATCATCTCTTCATATTCGTATTATGTTGTGACTTTAAGTCTCTGGAGTTTGCGTAAACATCATTCAACTGGTTTGACATGGAGAGCGACTCATATGACAAGACACTGAAAGAAAGACATGAAATTTACTTATTCTCTCACCTGTTTTAATACAGAAAAACTTTCAGTATTTGCTTGAGAAAACCATTACAAAAAATACCTCTGTGTTATTTTAAAATAAAAGTGAAATTGTGTTTGTTTTACAATTGTGACAGCCTTTTGTATAAGAAAAGTTTCTCATTGAGAAAGGAAGATTACTCCCATTTTTTATTCCTGTTTTAAGACTTCTGCTCAGGTAATTTTCTGTCCTTCTTATCTGAATGATGCCATGTTATCACAGCACTCACAGATTCTCACAGGTAATGGGCACTCACAGACTGTATCTGAGGATGAAAGGAACACAAAGCAAACTTACGGTGAAAACTTTCAAACTGCCAACTGAAGTTTTAAGTGTGAAACTTAAACACATGGCAGCATCTAGACCATAAAAAAAGAAATCCTTCCACATTGAGTATCATAGCAGTAGATGTAATTGTGCGAGAAGGGGAAAATACTCTTTCCACTAATAGAAAATTTCAACTCACACGGAGCCTTTTACACACAATTCTGTTCTACAAGGGAGCTTGCAATGAAAATGTGTCTTGAAACCGAAAAAATTCACTCCAAAAAATGTGCCATTCACGTAATAATGGGGCTTTAGGTATTTGCCTAAACTTGTATTTGATTTATTCTGAATTCTTATTTGCAAATGAAGAAAGTTTGTACATATTCGTTATGAGACTCACACACTGTTTCTTTTTGTGGTTAATCAAGCTTGAGATGTCTCCACTACGCAATCCAATCAAACACTTTCACTGTGTTGATGTTGTACACAGTAATTTGGTAAATAGTATTCAGCGGCTGTAACGCTTCAGAGGTCCATGCTATTCTTTGGAATTTTAAGTTGATTGCCATCTCCAAAAGACATGCCGTCACCACCTCAGCTCTTCTCATTTCCCCCCAGACTCTCTTCCTTCTTCTACCACTCTTTCCTATCTCCCCCTCCAGACACCTCCGGTCTTTTCCATTTTCTGCTTTCGTTTCCGGAGTCCGTCTGAGAGTCCACCCTCACCACACCTAATTTTCACCAGCACATCGAGTCCTGTGAGCCATTAGTCTGTCCTCACATGCTTTTCCCCTTTCAACCTCTTTGCCTTCACTGTCGCTCAACTCTTTGATTGCCAGTCTGCACCTCAACCCTGTCCCTTTTCTCCTTGGAAATTTGGCTGCCAGTGTTAACTCCACTTTCTTCTTTTATTCCCCCCTGCCAAGCCTCTCTGCTCATTCTATCCCCCCATTTCTTTATCATTTTTTCCTTTCGTTCTCTGATATATTCTCTCCTGTCTCTCTCCAGGGCGCTTTCTCAATGGCACCTACTGCTCTTTTGAAGAGGGTGAGTGCAATTGGCAGTCAATAACAGGCCACGGCGTCTCCTGGAAAAGACTCCAGTCACCGGCCAAGGCTTCCAGACAGAGCTGCCCGTCATCAGGTAGCATCTCTTATGATATTGTGAACCCTGCTTTGATAAAATGTTTAAATTATTCATTGTAGACTAGACTTTGTAGAAACACGTATAGAGTCAAGATGGACTTTAAAGGGGAACATTTTACAATAATGTAAGATTGGGGCTTGGACTTGGACATAACAGGAACTTACACCAATCAGGCATAACATTATGACCACCTTCCTAATATTGTGCAGGTCTCCCTTGTGCCTCCAGAACAGCTGGGACTCATCAGAGAATGGACATGGGCCTTCTGAGGGTGTCCTGAGGTGTCTGGCAACAGAATGTTGTTAGTGGGGGCCTTTGGGTCCTATGGGTTGAGGGGAGGGGTCTCTGTGGATCATCCCTCAGATACTTGATCAGTTTGGGATCTAGTGAATTTGGAGGCCAGGTCAACACCTTGTGCTGTTCTTCATGTTTTTTTTAGTTGTTCCTAAAATAGTTTTTGTGTGTGTGTCTGTGTCAGGCTGCATCCTGCTGGGGATGGCTGCTGCCATCAAGGAGTGTCATTGCTATGGGGTGGGGGTACCTGGTCTGGTCTAGGTGGGTGCTACATGTCTAAGTAACATCCACATGGATGCCAGGTCCAAAGGTTTCCTAGCAGAACATTGAATTGTTACAAGATGGTCAATGTCAATCACACCTGTCATAATGTTATGCCTGATCAGTGTAATCTTGAACATTTGAGTTTGTTAATGTTGAAATATTACCAAAACATCTGATGTGCCACATGAGCTGTGACGTTGTCTTACCCAGAACTCTACACTGCTACACAGAGAATCCCAGTGGGTTTCAAAGCTCTGCAGTTCATCATCAGTGCAGTGACTCAAGTGTGTCTCTTGATGAGGTTATAAAGTCTTGGTTTGCTGAGGCATGTGTTTGTTCTCATCTATTTAAAGAAGTCTCAAAGGTAATGTAGAATAACTATAAGTGGAGCAATGTAACTCTACACTGAGTTTGTTCTGATTTTTACCGGTGTTATTGTGACATTCAACTGCCGTTCGAGAGCTACACATCGAAGTATAGAACAATGAAAGATCAGGAAATAAGTTTTTAAACAGTTTAGAAACAATCTTGGAAGACTTGTTATTCCATTCTGCTTGTCAAATATTTGATACTGCGGTTCATAATGACTTAAGTCTGTGTTTAATGTGTCCTTGGGTTTGCCTCTTTAAGGTGCTACATTCACTGCGGAGGGACGGCAGTCTAAAGGTCAGCGTGCCGCAGCTCTACTGAGGAGTCCTCTGTTTCCTCCTCCTCTAAGAAACTCTCCTTGCACGGTGAGCTACCCCCCCGAGCTGAATTGACAACTGTCGCTGTCAAAGTTTTTTTCGCTTCCGTTATTGCACATAAGAAAATGAAGCGTTGAGTTGGTTGAAAACTTTTGACTGCTCCACTTGTTTTTTTTCTTAAATCAGTCAGAAGGGATACTGCTTTATGCTTTAATTCCCCTTTTTCAAACAATTTGCTATACTTTCACAACAGAGAAAACTTTGAGGATGAAAAAATAACCTTTAACTTTTGAAGACTAGTGTGTAGTTGTAGTCACTGAAGTGTAAACTCTCCAAACTAAAGAGAGGACAGAACAGGACTTTCTGACTGTCACTCTGTAATGATAACACCTTGACTTCCATGCAGTAAATATTCCAGTTCTGAAGACTCGCATGTTTCTCTAATGTGTAAAAAAATAAAAAAATAAACTTTTTTTTTTTAAACATGTTAAGGTTTACAACTTACCCTTTATTATGTCAGTTTTGTTCAGAGTTATATCCAAGAGCACAACAATGTTACACTGTGTAAGATGTGTTCAGATATAGAGTTACGTGAAGATGAAAAAATTGCCCAAAATAATTCAATACATTTTAAATAGAAGACCACCTAGATGCATTCCTCATCTGCTCAACTAATTTGCCATGCTAATTGCTTTCAGTTGAGCTCAAAATTTAAACAGTAATGTGATGAGACAGCTGGTTAGCACTGTGCCATCTGCATGTCCTCAGAGATCCTAAGAGACGGTGAGGATGACCTCTTCAGTCACAGATTATGTCTCCTGACCTAGTTGTGAAAATATTTAATGCATAATTAAAATCACGATGCCCACAGAGCAGGAGTCGGAAGTGCAGAGGTCGTGTACTTGATGTCTTGATTGATGCCGCGGCTTCTAGGACTCAGAGTTCTGTTAGTTATTTTATTTTGCTCAGCACTGTGACCTTTGGCCTTTTGTATGTTTACTGTGCACGTTTGAAGGGAGACAAAGAGGTCTCAGACATGAGAGACACTGAGACAGAAAAAAACTGGTGGAAGAGGGAAGCTAGTGCAAAGGTCAAGGGCTCAAAAAATAATAAGAGAGACAGCAGAAATAAAAAGTGGGCCTTGTCAAGAAAAACATGCAAAAACTGGACACGGAGGACAAAAATAACAAGAAAAGAAATAGTAATCAGGTTGCTGATTCTCAGGTGTACTTCGGAGATGTAGTACTACACCACTGCAGACCTTTCCTTCACAGCTTCTTGGTATGCAGCCAAAGATTAGCCATGATTCCAGATTAACTCCCTAAATCCTTCTCTCTACACTGAACTGGTGCTGTTCGATGTAGCCTGTCTGCTCTTGGACAACTATACCAAGGATATTAGTTTTGGGTATTAGCTACAGACCACATTCGCTTTCATGCCATGCCCAGTGTGCACTGTGCAGTGCCCATAATCTTGATGTTTAAATGTTCTCCATGTGGTCTCACAGTTGATGATAAGGGCCACAACCTGCTTTCCACAAGTGCAATGCAAGCACTCGGCCTAACAGTGTTGAATTTAGTCATCAGGCTTAAGAGAGCATCTGTTCCAGTTAAATGGTGAAACGAGAATTATGCACTTGGCTCCAGATACGCTGTGGAGAGACGCGGTCACATCCCAAGCTTCAGATTTAAACTTCCATTTGTTGTTATATTTCTGTGACAGCCTGTGTGTTACATTAGATATTTGACTGATTTGTCCTGGAGCTAATGTCTGCATCCCTCCTTTGATTTTATGTTAATCTGTAGTTCATACATATTATTTGTCTGCACTGATCATTTGATACCTCAACTTAATTCTGACAGGTGAGATTCTGGCTGTGTTTTGGAGGCTTACAAAAGGGGTCGCTGTCTCTCTGGATGGTGAAGAACAGCACAGGCCCTGAAGAGCAGCGCCAACTCTGGCATTCATCTAGTGAGCCCAAATCTGAAAGAGGCTGGAAACTCATCAGAGTTCCCCTTTTCGGGCTGGCAGACTGGTATGACAAACGCTCACCTGTTCCACCGCATGACAGGCAGTTGTGATTGTATCAATACAGTGTGTTTGAACTGTCTGAAGGCATCAGACTGGCAGTTTCACTTTGAAGTGTTTAAAACCAGATCAGTCATCTGACTCTCACTCCAACACACACACACACACACACACACACACACACAAATGCGTAAGTGCTCCCACAGTAAGGGAAGGAAAATAGCAGAGAAGCGCTTCCTCAAAAATGCATATTTTCAACATTTTCATTCCATTTCCTCTCAACTCTACAAAATTAATGAACCCCACAGGGACTCTAGTCTTTACGATAGACCTGCCATGTGTACAGTTCTACAAAATATCCCCCTCTCTCTTTATTCCACTCTGTGATGAAGAGAAGAGAAATCAATACACAAGGCTCTCTGCACTTTTTGCCTTCCAATTAACTATGGCCCTGATTTCCCCTCAATAAAGAGAAATTTAAACAATTTGGAAAAAAGCAAAGAGAAACCCGAGAAAAGGCATTACATTTCTGTTTGCCTTGCTAGGGGTTTCTATGCCATTCAAGCTTGGATAATCCTGCTCCCCTGAGAGTGATTCCTTTTTTATTCCTGGGTTATGTAGTCAGCTGTGATTGTGCTCTTAATTAGAATGTCATGTCTGTAACCAGTAGGTGAACCTGCCAGACTTTGCAAAGTGACCTTTGAAGAGCTTAAATAGAATTAGAAATACAGCCTAAAGAGCTGGAAAAAGTCAGGAAATAACAGACAGTAGCATATTGTAGAATCTACTTTTGAATAGTTACAGTTGTGTTACTGTCACAAAGGTACTACTGCAATACCAAATACCAGTCCAAATCCTCTCGACAGCAGTCAGTTAACGACTTCACTTAACACCCAGCACAAAACATCCAGACAAATAGCAAATGTTTGTTTTGTACAAACAATTGATATGTACATGTAACGTGTTAATTGATGAACCGTGGAGGTGTTTGTAGATTTTTCTACCTTGACAGACAGCCAGATTAGCTGTTTCCCCTTGTCTTCATGCTTAGCTAATTGCTTACTCCAGCTTCATACAGTTTTTTTTCGTACAGACATGGGAGTGCAATCAGTCTTCTCATCTACGTTTTGGCAAAACAACAAATAGGCATGACAGTATTAAAGTATCCGTCTAAAAGTTTTAGACTACCCGTTCCATGTTTGTGTAACTATAACCATATTTAATTTGGAACCAGAAAATATGTTTAATCTTCAAAGATGTTAAACGTATCTTGTCTGTGCTGAAAGAGCCAGCAGTTCTCAACGATGCAGATGGAGATGTCATAGGGAACACAATACACATCCTTCAAAGCCAATTCTCAGTGGCAGTTTTCTTAAAGCATAAATTCTTCCTCGCGTCATTTCAGCCAGAAGCTATTCAAACATGCACAGGTTGAGGGTGGTTAAAACGGCTCCGCCTCTCCTCAGGTTTTGGCTCCAGTTCAGCACAGAAGATGGACCTGGACCCGGTTCAACCTTCTCTCTTGACAACATCTCTTTCAGCATGGACTG
The DNA here is from genome assembly GCF_963514085.1 of Chelon labrosus. Lineage (NCBI taxonomy): Eukaryota > Metazoa > Chordata > Actinopteri > Mugiliformes > Mugilidae > Chelon > Chelon labrosus. Next base: position 21,196,395 of record NC_140353.1, read on the forward strand.
CTTCTTGGCATGTGAGTACTTTGAAAATAGTGGGTCTTTCATTTTCTTTTCTCTTTTTTTTCTGCCTGAATTAAATGCATTGTTTAACTCCATCTAATTGGCCGTACAAGCACTGGGGGTGCTGTGAGGAAAATAATACAATGCTCTAAAAAGTTGAAGCACTTTCCATGAACTTCAGAGAGAATAAAGTCAACAGTCAAAGTAAGCCAATGGAAATTAATAATCAATACAAGTCTCCCCCGTGTTTATGTTTCACAAAGATATACTTTGAGTAGGAGTGTTGTACGCTGAGCTCTTATATGTCCTAGGTATGCTCCATTTTTAAAGGTTGCGCCTCTTTGCCTTTAGATAGATAGACAAAGCTTTATGGAAATGCTACATATTATTGCATTTCTTTAACGCACTTTCTTTGAGAACATTTGATGTGTCTTGAAATGTCAGAACAGTTAAATGCTGCCATAATATAACTAGCTGATTGATAAGGGCTTATGTTTCAATGTTGTACTGCTGGCTTATAAAGGTCAAGCCTCCCGTCACCTTTCCAGATATTTTTGTGTTCTAATTGAGATGGTTTATCTGTATCAAAACCAGAGTGAGATGACAACCATGTGGGAATGAGAATGAAAGGTTAGGAGTTCAGTGCCTTCCTCCGTCTCTGCCTATTTGAAGGGACCTGTTTGAACTGTGACAGGAATAGTAATGTGAGAAGATCTTTGTGTCTGAATATAGCTCTGACAATGCCTACTGTGTTCAGATGGAACAGTGTTACACTGACTACGCCGTGGCCAAGAATTACACTCAAGGGGCTTGACTCCTGCTCTGCCATATTCATTCTTTTTCTGTTTTTGTTTGGTTTTGATTTGTGAGTAGGCAGATGATAAGTCTAGCTTTTTTTCTTAAGGTGAGTAGTTTATGTTGTGGTATTATTAAAACATCTGGTAATTTAAAGGCAAGATGTTGTTTCAGAGATACTAGTTTTCAGCTGATTGTAAACTAAAAGACTAATAGAACAGGCACAAATAATTTATTGTAAGTGATGTTTGTAATTAATGTCAATTGTGGCCAAAAATTGAATCCCTAACTCTAAAATGCAACCACATGAAGTGAATATTATGTGTGAAATACCTATAGATCTAGGCTGCAGCAAAGTCACTGTATCTCACAGGCTCACCGGGTCAGGGACTCTTTATTTTAAGAGATGACATTTTCCAGGAGATATTTGCGCACCAATTTGTTTTTTATGTCCTCCGGAGCAGCAACACTTGTATGGCAGCGCTGAAGGATCATCCATTCCCGTTTCGCTCACTTCCCGGATGGCAAGTTCTTAATCTAGACCTGGTATCTATTACCTACAGCCACACTTGACACACTCACTTTTTATCGCCTATCATTCAGACCAGTTGAAGGGAGATGCTGGAGCTCAGGAAAAGATGTGATTTCCAGGAGTGATCACTGCGACTGATTAGCATGATGGATCCTTGAGCAGTGCGACACAGCCCTGTAATGTGTTTTGCTGGGAAAAACATACTGCGAACACATTATGCAGAGGATCAGCCATCCGTGGCCATTCTCTCAGTCTCTGGGCTTTATTGTGATGTATAGTTTGGCAAGCATGTGTGCTTGATGATGCATCCATTGCCCTTCAGGTGTTGAACCTGGCTGTCAGTTTTATCATTTTATCTTCACCAGCATCATTAAATTAGTTTATTGGGTTAGACAGCACAGGAAGTTCATCCTTTTCTCTCTGGCATGTACCATAATTTTTCCCCCATGCACTGAGCTGCATGAACAGCACTACCACCCCCCTCTGTAGGGATCCCTAAACCTGAGACTGTGGATGTTCCTCCTCAGTAGCTGGTCTTAAATAACCGATATTCAGTGTAGCACTTCTCAAAGGTTTATTGCGAGCAGAATGGATGGAAATAATTAGTTTTGGTGCACTGAAGGCCATATGAGTTTTCCTCATGCTTAGATCCAGTCAGTCTTTCTAATCCAATTATGTTGGTTTGGCTGTTGCGTCTACTTTATCTGTCATGCCTGTTTGTGTAATACAACAAGGAAGCACAGAAATGTGTTAGCTTTAGTAATTATCACTTTCACCTGTTGGATTTAAGGAACCTGGAGACAGACCATGAACAAGTACGTGCAGATGCTCTAAATCCTCAGTGTGTTCACAGTAATGACATAAGGAGCTAATTAAAACCACTGGCTCTTACTCTTACTGGTCTCACCCTGTTGTTCTCTAACCGTATGCATGTCAACAGAATAGGTGTCCAAAACTACTTCATGTTTTGTTGCATTCACGAAAAACATCAAGCTTATAAAATCTAAAGGAATAGAGACCGTGAAATGCCTGTTGTGAAGATACCCCTAAGATCCACTGCAATCTTGAGATATTTCGGATCGTGGCTGGGTGGTAACAAGGTGCCCCCCCGTGGTTGTCCTCTGGTGGGATTCAGGTAGCTTACGGCGCCCTGCTAATGAACAGTGACAGCCACGCCGGCTGTTGCCCTGCCCTCTGGTTCCTGCTGCTCTGTGGTGGACCTGCTGAGTCCGTCTCTTGCTGCAGCAGCATACCAATGCTGTGTTCCGTTCCATAGCTCTGCCGTAGCGTGTTGCCATGCTCAGAATGACAATGCAGTGAGTTTTATTAGAAACAGTGCCGAAGATATAAACTGTTGCTGTAAACACACAACTCATCTAAGGATTTTACTTACAAGAGACATTAATGTTTGGAGTGCCTTCTCTTACCCAAACTATCAAACACATTGTGGTCACTTGCGAGCAGTTTGTGATCCATCAAATCTCCACTTAACCTCTATCTGTATTAAAGCTCCCACTCAGTGCAGACTTAGACAGTCATATTTATTTGAGGACTCTGGGTTAGCGAATGAGATATTGATTGTTTTTTTTTTTCGCTGTCAGATTTTAGGTAAGCAGTGCTGAGGTTTTTTAAGCTTTGGAGACACAAATTAAAAGATTTCTTCACCCCAAGACATTTTCAGTAGTGACTACCAGTCAAAGACAACAAGCTCAGTGCAGAGCTTGGTGTATATTTCAAGCCAAACTGAAGACTTTTGATCAATCTGCCTTTTAATGATATATTACCCAGAGGACCCCAGGTGAAGTTTTATCTCGAGCACAAGGAATAGTATGGTGAATTTGTTTGAGGTGAGCCTAAGCAAGTAGTTTTTCTCTGTCCAAATTGAACACTGCCACAAAGCAGCTTTCTAAACCTTTCAGCTGTAGAGGGAGCCCCTTGCCATATTGTCATAAATGGTGAGCCTTCAGCCCGGGGTGACAGGGGAGCCAGGATGGAGAAGAGGGAGTGTTGTCGTGGTAAAAAATGATTATAGAGATAAAGATGAAAAGTCTTGTGTTTGTCCCCTGATACTGCCATAAAGATGGGCGGGAAAAGCAGGCATGATTTGTTTTCACCAAGGAGGCAAACGGCACAATGTGGGCAGCTCATTGGCTCGTCACAATTCGGGAACTTGTAGTTGGATTTCTGCTTGATATTCAGCTCATGTAACTCTTTTGCAGCATCTTGGAAGCAACACCTGCTCATCAGTGGGTCGGTGGTGTTATATGGAGCTGCAGCTTTTTTACTCCAGGAGTACTTGTGCCTTACAAGAGCAAAAGCGGTGGGGAAAAAGAAAAAAACTCTCATAAACCTTTAAATCATGCTTTGCCTCTGTTTGCCATCCAGGGCAGCCCTGAGGAAAATATAAGGCTGCTACAGGGCAAACAAACTGTACGCCATCCTCCTCCTGTATAAGACAAGCCAGTCTACCACTAGAAACCCTCTCTTTTCTCTTTTCTCTTTGTTGTATGAAATGCAAAGAGGCCCTGAAACCATGTAATCATTCTCCCAGCAGACTATTCCACATGCAGAACACAACTTAATATGTAGGTCATATGCACATGGAGAATCATTTACAATGTATTGTTTGCATGCCTCAAATATCTACACGGACCACATTGAAAGTAGTAAATGAAATAACAAGGAGGACCTTTATTAGTGTTGATAGACTGAAGCATTGTGACAGCATGTCCTATTGTTCTAAAGCCGTCTTGCCTCTCCAGTACATATAATGTTGTTTGTATCGTTTGTTATTGAAAGCAGAATAGCCGTCAGTCAAGATCTGAGCTGGCCCCCCTGTTTGAAGTCATACAGTGCATGATAGCAGCATTATCAGCACCATACCTGGCATTTTTAGCAATAATCTCAGTTGTACAAAACTCTTGTGCATTCACAGAAACCACAAAGGTCCATGTAGCAACAGAGCCACAGAAGGATTTACACAACATCAAAGAAATTAGATGTTGGACAGAACCCTTCCACAAAATATGTCCTCTCTTTGGAAACAGAGCTTAAGTCGCAGACACATTTAACTAAGCTGCAGCTGAAATAGGAAAGTGAAACTATTGCCAGGTATAAAAAATAAAAAATAAAGAGTTCATATTTCCTGCACTTGTCAGGTTTGTACAGTATATTACCCAGCCCATAGTTGTAGGACTGCTGTTGAACATTGGTTTTGCCATTCCAGCATTTCCTCAATATGTCAAGTAAATACTGGCAAAGTGTTTTGCTATGTTGCATTGATTGTATAGCCCCTACAGTGCCTGATCAGATGTGGCCTCAGATTTGTTTACCACCATTCAGGCCAGTCACCGCTGATTGCATTGTATAGGCCAACTAAAAATAAAATAAAAAATGATTCATCTTTGCAGTGATTCAGCCAAGCTACCATGAGAACTCCACCTCTTCCTCCAGCTCTATTGAAAGCTAGAGAATGAGGACAGGTGACTGTTTTTAGGTCAGCATGGAACACTATTAGTTTTAAAAATGAGTCTTACCCTACTTTAACGTCTTTAGGTAAAATCTGTTATATCCGGTCTTTTGCCTGGAAGACTAATTCTGGGTTAAAATTCGAGGTGAAGGTACAGAAGAGCTTATGATCTCAGTCCTGGGAAAGCAGTGAGTGAGGCAGGAGACTTGATGGATTGCTACACCTAGACTGAATGTGCTTACCCATTTAGTGTAGGACAGAGACAGGGAGAGATGGAGCATAGCTGGATGTTATGCATTCCTCTTCCTTCTGTATGGCCAGTAGTGGTGCAAATGAAGAATGACCCCTGCTGGTGGTTCCACATTTTCTGTGCCAGTGAGGGGTCTACAGCTACTGTGATTTTTTTCACTTCTTTTCTAACTGCAGCATTCACTGTAACAGCAACAGCATGTCACTCCTGCACATAAATTAAGCGCAGTCTTTTCAATAAATGCAATCTCTTCCATTTCAGCCAACGGCGATTTTCCTCCAGTCATCACCAGCACTACCAGGCTGCCGTTTAGAACAACTGCCACGAATCCACCTCCTTCCATCAGAAACCCTTCAGTGATCTACCCCACCACAGATTACTGTAAGTGAGCTTGATTGCTACAGTTCAGCTGAATGTGTGAGTCATGTTAAAATGTTGAGAATATCCTCTACAATTGAACTTTCTGACTTGGTTTCTCCGTCTGTCGCTTCCTTTTGCTCCTTTTGCTAACACGTCAGACATACATATGCTTGCATGCATAAATGATTCACAATGACACTACACGTGCTAAACATGGCACAGTGGGTGGACTGCAACAAAGTAAGTGTGCCCCCTACTGGTCTGCATCATGTCCACATCTGAGCGAATGCTGCAGAGATCTCCTTTGGCATTAAATGGAGCAGGACGGGCAGTTTTGAAGTGTAAAATCCTCCAATTTGTCTCCTGAGAATGTCAATGGAGCCAGTTACACAGACTTGACATTTTCCACCTCTCTCTCTCTCTCTCTCTCTCTCTCTCTCTCTCTCTCTCTTCCTTGCTTCAGAAGGGTAAAGACAAGCAAAGATTCAGTTTCTATATTTAAACTCATAACTTGGTTACTTTCATGTCAAACCCGCTCTAAAACACATTTCTTTAGCGTTGAGCTTTGCAGACTTAAGGTACATTGGACTCATTGAAGCTCCACCTCGGAAACATTGTAACACTTTAGAGTTACACTGTTTTTATTTGTTAATGGATCTTTTTCTCTAATATTCTCAAATTGCTCTTATTTTTCAAATTATTTCCACTAAGCTTGTGTACAAAACATTTACAATCAAGTGAACAAATGTAATACTTTTTCTCAGTTTCTGTCAGTTTTCCAATCCAAACACAAGTTGTCTGGACACTGTATCTTGTTTCTCTCCCAGGCAGCATAAAAGCCCTCTATAACGTTCATATGCTGTTAAGGCCAGCAGATCAATTCTGTGGGCTATTGTAGTTTGCCTTTTATTTTAAACTGGTTAGACCACTCACACTAACACACTGTCGGGCTTAACACGAACTAATCTTTTTGACGAAGACAAACAGATAAACTGCTTTGCAACAGCAAGCCACATCTGAATGTAGGACAAAGACCAGTCAACATTCATTCTGAGCCTACAAGATGAACATAATTAGCCAGGCATCTATAGAACGCTGAGCTCTGACATGTAGAAAACACATTGGCCAATTAAATTAGGTGCATGTCAGCAGTATTGTGTTTAAATCCATGTTTTCACTTCCTGTCTCTCTCTCTCTTCTACCACATATCAAACAGGAAATGCAAGAAGATAGTTCATTACTTTGTTTTGCACTGGTGTGAAGTAACAGACAAGGAAGAAGAAAAGAGACAATACTGATTAAATGTGAACAGCTGGTCAGATCCAGCTACCGATTTAACAAACAACATTTAATAAATGGCAGCTGGAGCATAATTGCTCAGTTTTAAATCTTATAAATCCTTCAGCCTGAGGCAGAACACTAGGTCTCCCAACAAACATGTTTGGCAACTACACCTAACCGCAACATCGGTGCACATTTATCTGGATCAGCTTCTATGGTGGGGGTCACTCTCCAGTCTTGAACCCAGCGAAGAGTGTTCATCTGGAGGATCAAACAGGGAAGCAAGATATAAATTGAGCTGGAACCTCAGCCAGTCAGCAAACAAGCACTATCAAGAAAACCGTTTATGCCAAGCAAGAAATATGGGATTTATATACAACATCATTTAAAGGGTATTTCAAATGAGATCACTTGCTACCCAGATTTTGCTGTAAGGGCAGCAACAAAAAGACCATTTTAATGTGCTTACACAGGTTATACTCAGTATGGTAACAATAAAAGCAGCAGACTTAAATCTCCTTAGTAAGATGGGTCTCTGAGATCACACTACTCTTGCCCTTGTGATTATCATAGATATTAACTCAGGGGAAAGAAGTTGAACTTGCAGTTACACGTTGGCCATTTCAAAGGCAGCCTTGAGCGGTTAACATTCACTGGGCGTCTCCCTTCTCCCCTTGTGGAGCTGATGCTTTGACGTGTACAGGGCAGGACGGCAAGCCTGATGAGGGTTTTAGCTCAGCAGACCCGTCACTCCAACAAGGCTCTCTTCTTCCCTCGACACGCTCAATGATTAACCCCACCAAACGTCGACGCCTCTTGTCTCCTCTCACTCTCTCCTTCATCTATCCCTTTACTCTACTACCGTATCTGCCTCTAGGGCATTTTGTTCCCCTTCATTCCAGGATTTGTTTCCCATCTTCGCCATGTAAAAGTTGTTATTGACTCTCTGTTAGTTCACATTAATGCCTCTCACCCTGCTGCCCCGTCTTTGTGTCAGCTCTCACTCTGACCTCAGTCTGTTGTTCCACTTCTTCCTCCTGCTCTTTCCCCTTCACCCTGACTTCACCTTCATTCTTTCCTTTCTTCTTGTTCTTTCACATCATCTCCATTGATCCCCCACTATTCTGGCAGCAGACACTTTCATTCCTCACCACTGTCCGACTGTGTGGCACCTGCAACTAACTGCTGACTCATCAGTTGCTTTTGGGTGGGGGATTGAATATTAGCTTGCTTCCCCTTTTTTTTTTTTGATTAGCTCTCCAGAGGGGAAAGAAACTGCCCACCTCAAAATTCGTTCTGGGCTTATTTGCCTGTGTGGGTGTGTGTGTGTGTGTGTGTGTGTGTGTGTGTGTGTGTGTGTGTGTGTGTGTGGTTGACAAAGAATGGTGTTTTCACATTCTTTTAAGATGATAAAACACGTTTATACAATACTCTGTCATAATGCATTATCATATTTACTCCTTATCCAGCAGAATGTACAAGCATTCACTTCTTTGAACAGAGACATTTTCATATCAATGTGTTCCACTTCTATTCATGCAACAACAGACAAGAACCCAAGTCCTGTGGACTGGATACAAACTGGAGACAAATCAAAGGCAGACAAGATGTTGACTGAAGCAATCCGATTGGCTTTTGAAAGTAAGTGACAGCAGACGTTGGCCCTTGAACGCTCTGTGCAGAGAGAAGTTTTTTGGCCAGTTTGTGCTCGTTAATTAGCTGTGCAGAGGCGATGTGAGCGTGTTCTTCATTGTTCATTTGTTCACAAACTAAGGCCTGCGGCAATCAGTTAACTAGTTGTTGTTACTTTGGGTTTTGGAGGAGGAACATTAGTCACTAAGACAGATATGAGGGTGATAACGAGCAGAGCCACGCAAAACAGGCTTTTGTAATTAATTGGACTCGGTTGCTCCATAAGCCTTGTACTTAGCATTCAGATCCATTCATGGCGTGCCAGCCTTGATCCATCTTTATAATGGCTGGCCCAAGGAGGACAACTGTCACTGGATAAGGAGGATACATGCTAACTGAGGAGAGCAGACGTTCTGTTTTTTGCTTACAGTGTGTTTATGGTTAATGCTGTGGCTTTTATGGAGGTATAGCAGGTCCCAAATACATGTAATAGCAAAGATACTAAATATGTTTCTTAAGCTTTATTGTGGATGACAAACAGTGGTTTACAACAACACTAGAATTTTAAAGTAAACTTGGGTGTGTGTTTGTGCGACTATTTTGAAAATAGCTGCTCTTTAAATCATGATTTAATCATAGAGTAATCACAGGGTGGCTTATTTTGCTCTAACCGGTCAATGATGACTGGCATTCTCACCTAAGTAATTTGCAGCTGTTGCTAAGAACAGTTTATTCACAATTTGTCATGTCGATCAAAGAAATATGAAAAAAGTGTTCGACCAACATTCTGTTTTAAGGAGTGGTGACAAATCTGAAAACTGTTTTTACTGTAAAACTCAAAGTATAACAGAACAGTCGTTTGGATTGCATTTATCTCTGGCATCGGCAGACGACATTATTATTCCTTCCAATGTTTAGACCGTAAGCAGCCCTGCAATAAATGGGGAGGGGGCTGAATTAGTGGGGCCATGTTCAGATGAAGTAGTAAAATATAATCCAGGCAGCCCAGTTGTCCCAGATAAACAAATGCATGAATATTTATCACAAACTAAAACAATCATAGCATTGCTATTTTATATCCTGAAAACCACAAGATGAACAGTAGAAATATGCTGTTCACTTTACACAGTAGTCCGCTATAGGACATCACTTTCATGTAATTTATTGGCAGATGATACTGTGCTGCTGGTTCCATTCCAATAAAGGAAAAGCTGTGTATTGTTTGTGGGGCTGCTGTCGGTCTGAACACTACCTGAAAGTTCTGATTGGCCTACCTATTTCTGCATTTAGGAAAAGAGATGATCCAAACAAGGCTAAAAAAAATATCATAGACTGTATTCCTTCAACACAACATGCCTTGTCATACAGACTGATGAAGGCTCAGTCCATCTTGACCAACCATCTGTCTGTCATGGACACAGAATACTTTGAACACTGCTGATCAGTGTGCTGTGTACCAAAACTCGTGCATTCTTGAAACAGATTGGCCCTAGGACTGACTACGTTGTTCATTTGATAATGATATGTTTGTCTTGTCTTAATCATGTTCAGGGATAAATCCACCACAATATTTGTCAGTACCACAATCCAATCAGAGGCATTCTATCTCAGCTGTGAGTCTCACTCCCCTTGACTCTCTTTCTGATGCAACACTGATGAAAATGTACACCATTGCCCCTTTCTTTGATGGAGGCCATTGTTTGTTATGATGATGGCAGACCACTGGTGGCAAAGTTCACAGAAAAGGAGATTCATAGAACAGTCAGCCAGAGTCACACTCTCCCCAGGGATGTGTGCATGTGAATGTGCTTATCAGTGTGTTTGTGTGTGTGTGTGTATGTGTGTTGCAAGTCACAGGAGCTGACGAGTTTGCACACCACTTATTAGAGAAGACTATCATCTGTGAGAGCACATCTTGTTTTTGTTTGTCCTGCCTATCTCAGAAGGGCTCATTATACCAGTAGTGTGGCGTGGTGCCTGCTTGTGCGTGTGTGCGAGGTCATGTGAACTCATTCATATTGATGGACCAACAAGATCGATCAGATGGCTTGAAGTGTGAAACCAGCCGCTACATGGGGAGATGGATTTGAACAGAAGCCTTTTCTATCTTCCACACCAGCAGTGTAAATGTCAAAAAGTCGAGCTCATTTTACATGACAACTGTAGCCAGAAATTAATTTCTCCTAGTGAGAAAACGCTTAATGACATTCCAAAATTCAGGCTATCTTACCTTCACTTCTCTCCCCGAGGCTGTCCAACTTTAAACTATTGCCATCTTAGAATAACCCATTTAGCATTGTAAGATTTATGTCTAAAGCAGTGACGAAGTTATTCCCAACAGTGTTCACTATTTTTACCTTCGGTGATGAAAAAAACTCCCTTCATGGATCAATTTACTTCTGACCAGACAGAACTCCACTCATGCCAACCTTTTTGCAGTAGGGGTGCATTTGCTAAGACCATGAACTCCAAATCGCTTTCTCACCACAGTGGTGTTTTAAAGTGTTTTTGAAAGTGCTGGACTGCTTGAAAGTGTCTCTGCTGGAAACACTTTACTAAACTGAAAAAGATGTTTGCGGAGAGGGGCTCGATATGAAGTACCGATGTTGGTTCTCTTAACTCATGCCCTTGGACTGAACCAATCATGAGGACCAGACTGACAAATATGATGCTCAACATGCAGTCCACCCAGGTTTCACCAGTAATAATAGCCATTGTTTGAAGTGGCTGCGAAAGAAGTAGAAATTCCAATTTAATCTTTTTATGTTTTGAAATGGTCACCCAAATAAACAAATTCCTTCCTTTGCACAGTTTCTCCCCATACTTCAAATGAATGAAATTGAGAAAATCCTATATAAGCTTGAAGTTTTGTTTTTAGATAAACAGAGCCAGACAGGTACTTGCTATCTAAAAATACCACCTCCCTGCAGTTATTTTCTAAAGTTTAGAGAGAGTTACTGGGATCTCAATTCCTGGGATTCAGCTCTAATCTGCACTACACAGCAGGAAACTTGAACAGCAAAACATGTACCACATGAGACCATCAAAAGTTTTAGTTACACTACTGAGACTTGTCTCATGCCTTCTACTTTCTCATCTGTCGATATTTAATAAGTGTGCTGCTGTTATCTGTCTTTGAAAATAAAACACGTATTAGTATCTAAACAGTACTACAGTCACACTGAGCAGCAGTTTAGAGGCTATGAAAGCCATCGTATGACTTGTTCTATCACAGGAATGACTTTGACTTTAGCTGGTGTCACGTTTGCTGTAATCAGCCCTGGTCTGAAATGAATCAGAAGTAGTCTGAGAGCCTTCACAGCCTGGCAGAGGGAGAAAGAGGAGAGAGAAAGAGGTGCTTGGCTCCCTGGTGTCTACCTCACTGCTGTGTTCCCAAGTCTTAAATCAGGATTTAGTACTGCAGCGTTAAGTCCTTCCACGTCCATCTGACAAGACTAATCTTGTGCTAATTACAATGAAAAGAACTCCAATTACCACCGACACGTGGGATTACATGGAAAATGAGGAGAAATGTTTGTCACCTGTGATCCTGTCACTATGTCCCCCGCTGTAGTTGTGAATATGATAATAGTAGCGTCTCATATGTCTACCTCCCAGATTGGAGCTTGCTTTCGCAATATGTAATAATTTGCTTCATATCTGTATACTTGGATTTTATTTGTGTGAAAGTGGAGCAGAGGGGAACGTTGAAGTAGAATGAATGTGAGACAAATGGAACTGTAATGAGTCTGTGATGTGCACTGACTCTAAGCCTCTGTATCATCTTTAAGTTTGCATAAGTGCATGTGAGACTGAATACCCAATATGGCTTTCTACAGCTGTGTGTGCTCTACTAAGTACTGAATATATGTTTTTTTCTTTTTTCTTTGTTGACAGCCAAAAAATGGATTTTTCATACCTGTGGGGCTGTGGGGCCTGAAGGCCCAACTCCCACTCAGTGCCTCAACTCCTACAGGAACAGCAACGTCAACGTGACAGTAGGCACCCAAGGGCCCTTCAAAGGCATACAAATGTGGCTGGTCCCAGAAACTGGCACGTACAGGTAGGACTTTTGCCAGCGTATAAAGCCTTGGAGCACACAAACATCAGACCGAGCCATTTTGTACAAGCAATTTTCACTCAACACCCACTCCGAAATTATTTTATCTTATCTAAAGGGCCTCGCTGTGATGCCAGGCCAATCATTACGTGCCTACACTTGAGTTACACACTCTCAACACTTTCAGTAAACAGTATACACTTAACCTACCTTTCTTAGGCATCAGCAGTTTCTGTGCTACTCACATTTTTTGCAACAATCCAGACTCTTCTTCACGCCTACTTCTGCTCCTCTGTACATCAGCAGCACATTAGTCTTCCACAGGCAAACACAGAAATATCACTATCAGATTTTTGCAGGTGGGAGCAGAGGCTGGAGTAATGGCACCTGAATGGCTGGATTCACTTTATACCTGATTCCAAAATCCAAAACCACCCACCTCCATGTTTATGTTGGTGGCCTTCAGGCTTCAAAATACCTCAACAATCCGCCCTAGCACTTTGACCTCAAACTGTGCTCTAGGATTAATGCCGTAATATTTGCTGCCTTTTACAGAGATCAATATTCCTCCTGTGAACACTCATGACAACATGAGGTGTTTAACTCGGATTTGACATGGACGCTTTGAACAGAAACACCTCTGAAAGCTGCAAGCCTCCCACATCAGTGCTAAAACAAACAGGCACATATACCGCTAAGCTCAGCCAGATCCTTGAGTCTTAAAATAACAGCACGGACAGTACTGTCTGTCTTAACACATGTCCCAGAGTTTTAGAAAACACCTGTCTCCACACCAACTCCACAATTGGTCTTGATGTGGCCTGGTTTGGCTGGCAGAGCCTGAAAATGAAGCTGACAGACGGCCACAGAGATGAATATGCGCTCTGCACCTCCCAAAAGTCATTAGGCAAACAGCTGAGGTAGCTACCGAGAACCGGGCAGCGTTCTCTCTCCCCTCAAAGCTTGACCACCAGGGAAGAAAAATATCGAAGTCTTCCCAAAAAAACAATCAGTTTTTTATTTTTTTCTGGCAATAAAACTGGAACATTTTAAACTAATGTCTTCTGTTACAAAGATGTGAATGTGTAGGTGCGTGTCAGTGTATTTGTGTGCCCTGCACTGAATTTAATGCAGTCTGGTGTTGTGTTTTCCTCCTCAAATTAGAGTGCCATTGCAGGTCAAATGTTTTTTATTAAAAACTCCCAGGTGAGAGTCTGTTTTAGTGATTCCAAATTAAGTTTGACTGTTACCTGTGCCCTCAAGTTATTTCTAATGAACACCCACAGTAGAGCACTAAATATACAATTAATTCATCTTCAATTTAGTATGAAAACCTCCTGTTTTTTTTTATGTTTTTTCCAAAACCAATGAAAACACTGAAACATTTCCTGTGTTAGTAGGATCACATTCAGATTAATGAGTTTTTTTTTTTATTTAAGTACTTTGATTGTCTTTGTGTCCAAATGTTTGTGTTTGTTAAACCCCAGGATCACTGCCTATGGTGCAGCAGGTGGGCGAAGTGTCTTGGCCATGAGCAGGTCACATGGTGTCTACATCACAGGAGACTTCCTGCTCAAGAAGGGTGAGCTCCTTTACGTCCTGGTGGGACAACAAGGAGAGGACGCATGCCCCAACGTAAGTGTTATTCACTGCAGTTACCTGAGTCAGCTATCACACAGGAAACAGTAGTTCAGTTGTTTATGAGACCTTGTAGTCTACTGTTTATGATAAAAGCACAATAAAAAAAATGACTGCACATGCCTCAGTGAATCAACATTATAAATGAGGATGCCTAATATTAACTTTTAAGGACACAACATAGTCTTCTATTGTCCCCCATGCATTTGTACTGCTAAAACAACATCACTGTAGGAAGGTTTAAAGTTGTTGAAATTTGATCCAGCAATATTATTGTCCACACTGTAGGACTAAAAGGGCAAAAATGACTGTTATTATTCTGCAGCACGATAGGATGCTCCAGGCAATCCTTCTCAACTACACTGAGGGATCTCTAGACCTCACCTTGGAAACTCGTGCCCTTAATCCTGACAATTCATGCCCACCAACTATAGTTTAAATCTGTTCAAAACTGGCATTAATCTCTCTCTGGTTTAGTCAAGGTGGCTGTCATCCTTTGTGTTCCTCACACTTCACAACACTGAAATCCCTCTAGCTAATGCAAACATTTCAATTCTTAAGGCACCAAAATGGAGTCAAACAATCATGACGAACACTTATCAAACCAGATTCATCTTCAAAATCACTCAAGGATATGATCACACAATTATGCAATATTTGGCAAAACATATACTGTAAAATATCTTTAATAAATTATTAGTTTCTGGGCTGCATAGTATTTTTATGTCCTTTTAAGATATGTAATATGTTGGACAATACATTTCACAATTACACCGTTTAACCCTGGTATTAACATGCAAACTGTAGCTGGGTATCTTCTCTAAATACTGACATCAGATCCATGGGTCTCTGCATTTGCACGTGGTGTTAATATGTCTTCTAAAGTCGTGATTGTGCCTGTAATAAGACTTGTTCTTTAATATGTAAATAAGGTGTACAACCCAAGTCAGGAGAAGCAGTTCAGATGAATCGATTTTGATGGTCAAATGTTAATGTCGAAAAACCCATTTTGACTACAATTCAAGAATTCATTCACTGATAATGACAAACTTTCACATGAATCAATTTGTAATCACAGTCTCTTGTATTTGAGATGAGTATAGTTGGACATGAGACAGCTCAAGTGCCTGTTTTCTACTGGGAGAAAGTCTAGCTTAGCAAGCAGGGGTCCTCACCACTGTCATCCAGTTATTAGTTTTTAACACAATGCTCTGTACTGCCAGGGACTTGGCGGTTCCAAAGTGAATCTTAAGTCATTTAAGGTTCAGCTTATTTCCCCCCTGTTCTGACAGCGAGATGCAGGGACTCTGTCCAAGGGGTAGCTCAGAAATTTGTGCTGTAGTAGAGTATTTTCTCATGCCTTGCTTTCCCTTTGGTGACGGAAATTATGATACCCCTATGTCTTGAGAAATACTGCCTTGCACACATGCACCCACACACATACCTCCATTCGGTTGTTCTCTTTTCTCTCTCAGACACAAACTCAACTTTAAAGTGAGAAGCTGCAGTGACAGAACAGGCTGAGAAGGAGAAATAGTGAGGAAGACTCTCCCAGAACATTTGAGAGCACTGCCTTTTGCCCCCTCTACCTGTCAATCACAGTCAGTAAAGTCCCGCCCCCTCCCTCCTTCGAGGCTCCCAGAGTTTCGGTTCAGACGGATGAGGGAGTTGAGGAAGCGATGAGCGACTGTGAGTGTGTGAGAGTGAGCGTCAGACAGAGCGAGTGAAGGAAAACTGTGCCCTCTCACTCTCAAAGTAGGACTGGCTCCAGGCAGTTCAGCATGATCGCACACACATCAATTCAGGAAATCTCAGCTCGGGTAAAAGTCTGTCATTTGCCAACGAATTGTCCAGCTCCGTTTTTGTCAGGTGGGCTATATTTCAACACTGACCTGACCGACAGATTGTCTTTATAGGTTAATGTGACAAATCAGCTTAAAACATAATGTCAATAATGTTGATGAACAAGATGAAAAGCACTCATTCGGATGACTGAAATGAGCAGCTTTTCAGCTTGTGTTTATTATGTTTAATTTAGTTAAATACATTAATGGTAACTCCAGACATATTGTGTTCAGTCAAATTCATAAATTAGTCACTGTGAATGAGAAGCTATTTACAGTTATGTAAAATACAGAGGATAAACCGGTCAATTAACATCTCAAATCATCCTGGAAGAGTTTTTTTAAGGAACATCAACGTTTGCTTTTCAGTTCTTCTGTCCATGTAAATATTTCTACTTGGTATTTGCTCACCATTATAATGCCAAATTCTTAGACTCTGAGCAGCTGGGGCTGGCGAATGCTTAGCCTTCCCATACACATCCATGAAAGCAATTCTTCTGTGAGCTGACATCTCTCTCCCTCCCTGCAGTCCAATGGCCAACTGAATAAGATCTGCCTGGAACAGAGTGGCCCGATGGTGAACAAAACTCAAGTGAAAGGGGGTGGAGGAGGCGGTGGGGGAGCTACGTATGTGTTCAAGGTAAGAAGGTGCTGAGGGAATGTAGCAGTCGGAGACTAGGTATTTTAATACTTGATATTTTTGCACTGCACGTAATTTATTCAGTTGTTGATTTGTATTTGAGTAAGAATATGAGCAATAAAATGAGAGGGAACGTTGCAGGTTTTGGGGCTATTTTCAGCCCACCATACCATTCAAGTGATTGCTGTTATTTAAAACTCCCATTGTTGGCCTTCTGTCAGTCAATCTATCAAAAAGCATAAAGCACTAGAGCCAAGAATCCAGCACGGACAAACGAGTTGTCTTTGTGTATTTACACTCATCATTGAACTGATAATCTGACAATACAAGCTGGAATTGTATTGGCTTCCTTTGTATTCCTTTAAATAGTTCAACCTTTGGGGAATTATGCTTATTTGCTTTCTGGCAAAGAATATATGAGGCTACAGGCAGCAGCTGGTAACCCTAGCTTTAACATGAAAGCAGTGCTGGACTGGTCAAGCTCCAGGGCCGAAACATTTAGCCAACAAAGCCATGCCCAACTTTACAAAAGAAATAAACATGTGTACAGCCTGATACAAGACATGTCTTGGTCTATGTAGCTAGTTGCCTCATTCATGTTAACAATACAAGGGGTTCATTTTTTTTTTTATAACTGTCCTATTTAAATTATATTAAGTCTTAAAGTTATGCATAATTAAGACTGTGGCCATTCTGAGTGACAGGTGGATGCCCTCACAGGTTCCACCTCTTTGGCCATTTTTGAATTAGCTTGGAGTTAAGCAGAGTTAGGTGTCTTGGGTATTTTGGGTATCCCTTGCTCCCTTGCTCTCTAGCTCTCTGCTTTTACAGAAAACACTGAAACATTCAGAAACAAATAGCACTCTGCTAACTGTTCCTTGAGAACTCTACTGCTAAGCTAACCAGCTACTAGCAACAGATCAATTGTGGTATCAGTCTCATTGCATTTGTTGTCGCTTATTCCTGCATTTACTAAGATGTGGAACTGTTCATTTGGAGACACTGTACTACTACACACATTTAACTAACCTAGGTGGACAAAGGAGTGTACTACCCTCTCATCATTGCTGCCGGGGGAGGTGGCCGTGGCTACAGCAGCCAATCAGAGACCCAGCTGGAGCAAATGGATTATGACCCCAGTCAACCGGGACGCAACGGGAAATCGAACGCTGCAGGTACACTACACAAAACATTGATCAGTGGTAAACTATAGTTGGTGGTACTGTCTGTATGTATAACAGCCGTGTGCCTATGTGGAGAAATGCAACATAACCAGTGGGTTGTTTCCGACTACAGTTCTAGTGTGTTTGTAAGAAATAGTCTGAGCTGTAGAGGACATATTCAAAAATGGTTGAACTGATGAGAGCCAATGAGTGATACACTATATTTGTATAGTGGGTATGACTTGTCATTCCCCAATTTAGGATGACAGAGGTTTTCTGTTTTTTTATCAATTAACTTTATAGGTAGAATTTACAGAAGGATTGTTTATTTGCACATCTGCCTGTATCTGTGTATCCTAAAGGTGTTTACTTCTTGATGCATGTTTCATAGATATTCCACCTCTTCCTGCCAGTGTTTGTGTTTTGGCACAAACAAAACACACTGTGACCTTCCTCATGATTATTCATATGGCGTACCTTGTCCTAATCATTGCAGGGCAACAAACTGCATGCTCCACTTTTACGTCCATGCTCACTGCAGGTTCCATTATTCATGTGCTTCAGCCAAAAAAAAAAAAAGAAAAAGAAAAAAAACACTAGATATTAATTTTTAGGTCTTCTCAAAGCCCAAGGTTTGCTGTTGAGGAAACTCTACGAATGAAAAAATGAAATATTAAGCAAGTCTGGAGGGAGGTGGGACTGTTGCTTGTGTGGGTAATTATTAGTTTTTTGGATCTCAGGTTTCAGAGGAGAAGGACTAAAATGAAAGTGGAAATTTTAATTGGCTTGTGTTGAGGATTATGAGATGGATTAGTTTTGACTCTATTACCTATGAAGTTAATCTCGTGTTACCAGGTCTCCATTAAGGGATTTTATAATATGTGGTTTCTCCTGTGACTAGAGTGTATTAGTTTGCCTGCAGACATGCAACGGTACCAGTACCTTTTTTACTCATTCTGTCTACAACACACACTGACTCCCTACACACTGTACATTACTTCACATCTCATCAAATGTGTGTTGTGTTTGGTGACAGGTGGAGGTGGAGGTTGGAATGACAGTGCTCCTGTCAGTCAGGGTGGCAGGCCGCTGATGCTAGGGGGCCAGGGAGGGCAAGCCTGTCAAAAGTTCTGGAAGACCCATGGCGGCTTTGGGGGCGGCGGGGGTGGATGTATGTCCGGTGGGGGTGGTGGAGGCTACAGAGGTTAGTCCAAGAAGATTTCCTTTTCTGTTTCTCTCAAAAGTGTAATAAATAAATGGCCAGGTATGAGCAAATGTACATCTTGTAGAACCATCTGTTTTTTATTCTGAATGTGACAGGGTGACAGATCAGGGATCAGACTGAATCCCAGAGACAGCTGCATGTCTTCTCCTATTAACTGCTCAATCAGCTGCTGATCACTTTGCCTTGCCTTTCCTCAAACACACTATCAAAACGGAACACCTCGCTGTGTCTTCTTTTACTTACTACACACTATTAGGTAGTGTGTTTGTGCTTAGAAATATAAATTATAAGGAATAATTTCAAGCTAGTAGGGTGGTAAGCAGAATGCAAATAACTGTTACATTAGAATTAAGTGGGACACTCATGAATGAAAAATGTGAAATGTAAAAATACAGATGACCATGGAACACAGTGAGTGGACAGAGTATGTACCTTATGATACATCAATCCAACCTTTGCACATTTGTGTTTCAGTCTAGATGATACGTGCACTTAGACATACTTTGTGTTCATTTGAGTTTTTGTCTTTATTGATCACGTTGATGTGTTTGCATGTTTTCATATTTCTAGGTGGGAACACTTCTTTAGATAACAATCCCAAACATGATGGTGATGATGGAACGTCCTTCTTCGGCCCAGAGGGAGTGCCCTTCCTCTACCCTCTGAAAGGTAATGTCATGTTTTAGAAGTAACGCGTCAGTAGTCAACACCAGTCCTGAACAAATCAGTATGCAGTACTGCAGCATTTGATATCTTTGTAGTGTAGGTACGAATTGATGTGTTTTGCACTTGACAGAATTTTATATATTTATTTGATTTTTTTGATGGTACATTTGGATTGCCTTCAAAAGTGTAAGGTTCCACAGCCCAAAAACACTGGCAGAGATAGGTACAGAAATTTGAGAATGGGTTTCTTCACACTATGATGTCAAAAATGTGTTTGTATATATGTACAGCATCAGTAGTTCCATAGAAGGTCAGAGACTGGAGTTCTGGTTTCCAGTTGTAGAGCAGAATATATTATTGATTAACATGCCTCCAGATGGAGAAGATGAACTGGCCAGTGATACCTGTTGATCCACCTCTGCTCTATTTTTCTTATACATATAAACCTGTCAAGTATTAAAAACAGTCTGACTGTGAACATTTCAGCTGTAGAGATAAGCTTGTTGACCATAAATCATCCAAGATTGCCTCACTCGGCTCTGCAGAAAAATAGAAAAGGGTGGAAATGGAAAATCGACACTGAAGTGGTTTTTAAAATTGTTTTGGGGCCCCATTTAGCTGTAATGGTTGTGATGCTGTCTGCTGAGGCAATGGCTCTTTCAACAAGTGTAGTTCTATATTTGTCATCAACGTTCTTCATATCCTCCTTAAAGAAGCTGTAAGTTAGGCAAGAATATATATTTTTTTCAAACTGTGCAGAATTCTTTAGTTTTCAAAAATAAAGGAAAAATAATATATATAATAAATATAACAGCTTCATTCCTCTCTATTTTTAACCATTACCATTTTCTCTCACAGCAGTTTTTCAATGTTTTTCCTAGCATTACGATCCAGTTATTATAACTGGAGTATAGTGCCCAGGTTACTAACTAATAGGGATGCAACAATACAGTTAGCCTACAGTTCAATACGTATCTAATTTTTTGGTCACGTTTTTTAAGTTGGGTTCTACCGGCCTTAGCTGTCAAAGAGTTTTTTTGGTTTTCTATTCTTTTCTTCACAGTCAAAACATGGTGGGCTTTGGTGCTTTTGTGGGGGGAAAAAAAAAAAGAAATTCTGACCTTAACCCTGGACATTGTTATCATTGGCTTTGCTTTCTTGACATTTGGGTTTGGAGTTTTGGAGTTGGAGCAATGTGCTCTTCACTTTTCAATCCAACATTCTTTATAGTGAACCGTCAACTCTCTTTTGGCTGTGAGGTCCAACTGTCTGTAGTGAGATCAAGCCTTTTGCTTGAACCAATTATTTTTCAATATCTTCGTGAGTTATTTCATGAGTTGACCCAAATTCACGTCTCACGTGGCAAATGATTTTGCAATGAACATCCCCACTAGTCTTTTTTTCTGAACAGTGAGGTATGTATGATGGGAGGCATCAGTGAGGGAACCTCACTTTTTGGCTTTTTGGATGAAGGTGTCACCTGCTCGATTGCCCTGCTTCCAGACGGTGATATGGGCGGGTGATGGCGAAGTAGACATCTGCAGTCTTGATAGAAGTATTTATATTTGAGTATGCAACACATCTAAAATGATGCTTGCAGACAGTCATTCTTTGTTTACCGTTTTCTTTTCCTTGCCATTACACTCAACGCAGAAACTTCAACGCCTCCATTCCACCCCTTGCCTTGTTGAAATAATGTGTGAAATCTGACACCAGTATTGTCGGCTTTAATGCATAGTGATTGGAAATTTATTCGCAGCGATGCTTTTACTCATTTCACCGAATGCACTCAGGCTCACAGAGACAATTCAGAGAAAAGGATAAATTGTGGACAGTTATGTACAAAACCATAGATACTGAATTGTGTATTGAAGTGTGTATTGAACCCTGGATGCTGTATCTGACAGAGCATCCCTTCTAACTAATGTACTTAGTACTAGTTATTTTTACCCAGCATCAGTAGTTTTGTAGCTTTACGATAAAGGAGATGATACCTTAAATGCCACATAATGGAGAATTCAGACATTGTTATACATTGTAGTCACATCTGTCTTTCTGAGGTTTACCATTGTAAACGTCTGCAACCAGTGCTGTAACTGTATTGATGAAAAGAGAGAATGACGTGATTAATACGCTGTTAATTACCCACATCATTGTAGCAATGTGCAAAACACTGTATTGTGTTGTACTGTCTGTAGTTTGATAACTTAAATAATATCTGAGTAAATATCAGGTTTGAGGCTTTGAGTTGTAATCACAAATGGTGACGCTAGCAATTTCCTTCCCAGCTTGAGCTGCTCCGGGAGATTTGCCAGCTCAAATAAAAGCAGTAGGTAGTGCAGGATAGCCCTGCTGTGTGCTCTGGAAGACCTAAAAGAGATCAAAAATCATTTCAGTGATGTTGACAGAGGAAACTGATTTGCGATACAAGTCCCTAATCCAGTGAATATAGACTGCGTGAAAACCTGCATGATACAGACACTGCTACACATTGTCTCAGTATGTGTATCAAGACAGTATGTAGGTTACTCAAGCTCCAATGAATCACACTGTATTTAGCTGTATGAAAGAGAAAATACAGTTCTTAATGTGTATTACAAGGGTCTAAGCATATAGAGAAACCTATTTAGCTTTGATCGTGGAGCAACACAAACAATTATTTCATTAAACGAAAGCACAAGTGAAGACGGGATATCTTGAAATAAAATTCAATAGAGAATCATCACCATCCCCACTCAAGCAGAAAAGTAACATGAAGGAGTACACAACACGACTGTGTCTAAAGCTCCACAACACACAGGATCACACCGACACATTAGTATGCAGACAGCAGCTGAACTCAAGACATTCTTCTTTGGGAACCTTGTTAGTGTTTCTGGGTTAGATTTATGTATTTGCACTTATAAAGCTGATAAGAGAATGATGAGAAAAAATAGATTCTGCAGATGAGCGCATTTGCTTTGCCTACTAAATAGTACAAGCTTCCACAGACAGTCCATAACTAATTCATGTTCGACTTCACTTTGTCCCTGTTTGCTGTAGTTTACAATTAGGAGAATTGGTTTCTTTAAGTCTTAATAAAATAAATGATGTCGTAAAATCTATTTCAACATATTTATGCCAGTAAGCTGTTAGGCCATGGAGGGCAGAGAGTCTGCAGATATTGTTAAAGCCAAAGACCACAGCAGATTGTTCTACTGATTAGCAAACTTTTGGTCTGAATCAGTAAATGAATCTATTTTGAGGTAACATTGGGCTGTAATGAAAACGTCTGCAAGCTCTTAACTCCCCATGCAACAAAGTAACAAAACCAGATTTCTATATCCTGTACGGGAGTTTGTACTGGTCAGGTGGGAAAGATTCGGTTATGCTTTGGTAATAAACCCAGTGACTATGAAGAGAATTCTTATGCCATGTCATGACATACCATACCCATACCTGAAAGCCTTTTACCTAGTCTTAGTTTACAGGTGTAAGCCTTTGGATGTGATTACATCAATTAACAATGCCTCTCCACTTCCTCCCATTGGGCAAACTGAGGCTAGAATTCTGGGGACACGGGTGACGTGTCCTTCCTCTAGACTCACTGCCGTTTGCATTTGGTTAATGAAGCGCTCTGCTCTATCTGCGCCTGCGTAACAAAGGAATGTTAGATTATACTTTATACTTTGCTAACTACTGATTGCCGACTGCTTATGTTCAAGTGTTGTTTCAGCTAGCTAGTTAATTACATTAATTCACTTGCAATCTCACAAAACAAAAGTTTATTGAACAAAAAAGCTGCAAAGATCGACATGCTTTGGCTTCACTTTTGAAGAGGTGTCATGCACTGAAACCAGGGGTTCAGTGCATGACAGGTTCACCTAATAATACCATTAAAATTTCACAATTATCAACCAAATCCAACAATCAAATTCAATAACTATACAAAAAGTAAAATAAATCATGTGAAACTATTTGTCTGTACTCAATGCTAAAAACATTATGAGCTGCATCCAGCCATGTACTTTGTAGCTTTTTGTGCACTGATGTGGTTTCATGTGGAGGACACAAACATTTTGACGACATGCCGTTAATATAAAGTTAATAAGAACATTAGAAAACACTTTCACTTGAATTCTGTGTCCACATCCAGGTGCAAGATTGAATATTTTTTTGTAACACACTAATTATCACTATCCACAACACTATTGTTTCCCCGCACTCAGACCTCTCGCAGCACTTGCTGCTGTAGTGCCACATTGTTGTTATTGTCATTTACATTTCTAGAACCCTTGACATGTACCATACCACATTAGTGGGTATACTATATGCTGTATGCAGATGGGGAGAAAAATAACCACGAAAGCATCATATATTCTTAAATTAGTGTAATTTCCCCTAAATGACATTTGTGAACTTTTGCTTATTCCACAATTTAGGAGACACCCTGAAGTGGTCTTCACTAACCATTAAATTATAGAAACCTCTACTCTATGTGCCCGTGTGTGTGTGTGTGTGTGTGTGTGTGTGTGTGTGTGTGTGTGTGTGTGTGTGTGTGTGTGGCTATAGCTATGGAGGGCGATGGTGAGGTGATCATCAGCCCAGTGCAGAACTGCAGTCACTGTGAGAGCGATGAATGCCACGAGACCAAGAACGGCATTGTCTGCTACTGTGATGAAGACCTCATCCTGGCAGAAGACGGAAAGACCTGCATCAACGCTACAGGTCTGACATATAATATTAGAGTAGTATATCCCCTGTAATGAAGAACTGTATTCTCTTTGTCTCGCTTCCACACAAATGCATGAAATAAATCCAAATGTAGAAATGAGTTGAGCTAAATTATACTGTACCTATAATAGAATGTGAGTCACAGAATAGACAATGAATTAATTTATAAAAGTAATTAAGCCTGGGAGGCTCTGTACTTTATTGAATCTTTATCTGAGAAAATGTTTTAATAGTATTTTAATCATTCATAATAATTATCAATACGTCGGATAAGATAACCTGTTAATGAAAATGGATATTATTATAGCCTGATTAGCTGTGTGGATTCCTGTTCTGTGATTTGTAATTTAACTCTGTGCTGCAGTCACAGAAAAGTTAATCATCTTAGCATGTCAAGGATTTAACACCAAGGGCTTCACATGGATACTGAGCCAGTGACATTATACAGTAGATTTTCAGTGTGTTTCATAAGGACCTTAATGAGCCTTACTTCATGCACCTGGTTTTACTCATTAGAACATCTCAACGCTGACTAAATATCAGTTATCAAAATGTGCAGTGTCTTGTTCCTGGGTTAAACTGTGACAAAGAGATGTAGAAAACTCTTGTGGACCTAGAATTGCCTCTTCAATTTGATTAGTAACCTCAGATGAATAATACATTTATGAATGTAGATCTGAAATAAATTAATATCGTAGAATGTCACTTTATAATTTCAAGCAAAATAACAGGGCTATTACCATCTCAATAATATCTTAATGACCTAGAATCTCTCCTTGCCTTATGATTTGCAAATCTGTTCTCAGTAATGACAAGCAGTAGATAATTCTATGTTGCTAGGTCATAAAAGGTCACACTCTCAATATGGTCTTTCTCAGTGTGCAGATTTGTTCCTCAGCTTAGACAAGTGAAATGAGATCTCTCCTCACTGCTGAAAAGGAATTGACATGCACCAGCCGTCTCTCCTGCTAAGCTCTGTTGTGTCATTGCTTTCACATCATTAATTAAGTTGGGGATCAGAGTGGAGAAGAGAATGTTAATACTCCTCTGGGGAAGGTAACAACTGTACAACACTGCCGTTTTCCCTTGTCTTGCAGAGGTGAATGCGCTGCCTCCACAGCCATCTCTCTCTCGCCTGGCGCTGGGTCTGTCTGTGGGCACCTCGGCCCTCATTGCTGCCCTGCTGCTGGCTGTGTCTGGAGTCATGATAAGTAAGTATCAGCATCCATCATGCTGTATTAAATGGTAGGAAAACAAATTGTTGGAAATGATTACACTATATATGTAATGCACTGATAACAACTGATAACATCAGTGTACATAGACGATTTCAGATATAGCCATGTTCTGTTCAATGAAAGTGTCTCATGCTTTGTTTTTGAATGTGGAACACTTGTCAATCACACAGTTAAAGGCCTTTTAACAATTACTCACATTAAACAAGTTACAGGGGAGTATTGGGTTTTGACGAGTGTACTCTCAGACTATGCTTCTAAATGTCTGGGAGGTTCCCGTTACATGAGTACTTGTTGTTTCTCCATCTGTCTTCTGTTGGCACCATAGACGCACATTCTCTCACTCTGAATCACACACACACAAAGTTCTCCAGAGTCTGGCCTGGCCCCTCTCAGACGGCTCTTAGCAGGTTGTTGTCAGAATGGAAAGTCAGCCTCTGGTCACCACAGACATCCGTCTGCGCGCCTGCTTTCAGGCTATTACAGCCAGACATATGCACTCATTGAGCCATCATCTCCTCCACACACACACCCACCCGCTCACTCTCACACTTGCAGACCGACGCATATATCCAGACTCCCACCTACACACATGCACGCACATTAGTAGACGAGGTATGGGACTACCACTGTGATGAATGAAAGGCACTAATGATGGATGACTGCTTAGCCGGCAGCTGACAGCACTCGTACATTAGACAGCACTTGGTAAATAAATAACTCGGCTACACACACATAAGCAAACACACACAAATAATTCTCCCTGCAACTAATATGTCTACTTTCCAGGTCGAGGCTTTGAACACTAAAAGATGTGAGGTTTTGTGTGTGGGTGTGTTAGAGAGAAACAAAAAGGTGTGTCTTCATACTGCTAGTTGTTCTACATGAGTGCATTCATATGAAATATTGAGAAAAAAGACGTAAGCTGTCTTGGTTTTGTGCTTTGCTGCTCTGTGCTTTTTTTTTATTGTTCATACAAAGTAGACAGGTTTGCATGTTTACTATGTTAACAGTTCAAATACATTCAAATGTTGAATGTCTCAGTCTAAAACGTGGTATAGACCAGTATTTTAGAAAGACACATATGGCATAAGATAGAAGGATCAATAATTCACAAAGAGGTTCAATTTCATAACGGCTGTACAAGCATGTAGTCTCTAGAGAAATAATAACTTTAAAAGCTTTCCCCTTTTGTGTGTTTTTGCTGCCAGCAATAATTTTCTACAAGAAGATGGGTTTAAGTGGAATATCTCGGTAAAAGAATGAAACTCCTCTTTCATTTTCATCTCACCAGTGTACAGGCGTAAACACACAGAGCTGCAGTCTATTCAGCTGGAGCTGCAGAGTCCAGACTGCAAGCTCAGTAAGCTGAGGGCTTCCACCATCATGACAGACTACAACCCCAACTACTGCTTCGCCGGCAAGACAGCGTCTGTCAACGACCTGAAGGAAGTGCCGAGACGAAACATTTCTCTTACCAGGTAAAACATTTACGACTCCAAAAACAACAGTCTTGTTAACTTGGCAGTCAGTTGAGCTGAAAACATCAAATGTGCAGTTACAGATTCAAGGATAGGAGTATTTAAACAAAGGTGGAAATGGCAACTCAACATGTTACCCTAATGATCTTGAAAAGCCACTTATAAAATTTGTTTAGATATGGTAGACTTATAAACGCAGCATGGTGTAAAGAGAAGCAGTTTAAATAAAGCCTAAAATAAGTATAAATTCTCACAACGTATGGAGTCAACTGCAGTGTTCCAAGCAGCTAAGAAATGATTATTGCAGGGATCTCTTCAATTTTTAATGCATCTTTCATGTGTTTATAGTTCACCAGTTTATCATTTTGTTTCTTAATCACTGGGATAAATTCTGTTTCTTCCAGAACTATGAAGGTTTTCAGATTATTACTCATCTAGATGCAAGTAATGGATCAATTGAAAAAGCTCCAAAAGGAAAAATCAGAACTATAAATTGGTGTTGAAGTTCTTACACTTTCACTTCTTCAACAGGATATCACCAGGAGAAAGCTATTTGCCTTAGAGCGCCTGAAAAACTGAATAACTGCTGTTCTGTTTAAAAGAAATCGCTCTTGTTGATATACTCCATGGCTCCTGAGCTCCACTGGTGATCATCAAGACGTGTTGAACTGCTGTTTGCTTCAAATGTCTTCAGTTTAGATAGAGTCCTGTGTGAAAGTTTCAGCTTAATGCTTAAAATGAATCTAGCTGTAAATAATAGATGTGCTTGTTTGTTTGCAGGGGTCTGGGTCACGGTGCTTTTGGTGAGGTCTATGAGGGTCTGGCAGTGGGGATACCAGGTGAACCAAGTCCACTGCAAGTGGCAGTTAAGGTGAGTCCTATCCCACCGTCTGAAACCGTTTTTGTTTTTGTTTTTCCACTGAATCCAGTGAGATTTATAGGTGCCTCAAAAGTAATTACACATCATTTATGTGCTACTTTTCTCTGGATGGGAAATCAGGATGTTGAAGATGAGCAGTTTTTATTTTCAGTTATATTTAGTATTTTTAATTGTGCATTTAAGGCCTTAGAACTAAAGTTCTGTATCACCTCTTCACTGCCAATTCACAGCCGTAGGCTTAACATACAAAATATAACTACAACCATAATTACAATGAGATTTGGTTTCCATTTACAATAGACGCTTCCTGAGGTTTGTTCTGAGCAAGATGAACTGGACTTCCTCATGGAGGCTCTAATCATCAGGTAACAGCCACTCAAACAGTTAACAAAATTCTGATCCAGTGTCAACAAAGCCGTTTCTGATACATGTTCCCTGCTGTGTTGCTGTCCCCACAGTAAGTTCAGCCACCAGAACATTGTGCGTTGTATAGGAGTGAGTCTGCAGGCCATGCCCAGGTTCATCCTGCTGGAGCTGATGACCGGAGGGGACCTCAAGACTTTCCTGAGGGAGACTAGACCCCGGCTGGTGAGACATTCTTCCATATCACACTCAAATGAATTAAGTATAGTTTGTCTCTGCATCGGTACCCCAATTTTGTTTGATATTGATCTTTTTTAGTGGTACAGCTTAAGTGTCACTGTTTGGACAGTGATGGTAAAATTGTAGCCACAATGAGCTAAAACTCACTATTACAGACAGAAAGACAAGGGCAGCTACAGACTGAGGTGATAAGTCTTTCCAGGTTCATCGCTACCAGCTTTTTATATCGTCATAGTGTTTTCATATTGCCGTTTGATTTGTCACATCACAACAGTCCAAGAAAGCAAGCAAAAAAAAAAAAAAAACATGGAGAGCTAAAATCCAGGTAGGCAAAAAGGGCTCAAAAATTAAACAAGGTCAAAACCAGGAATGTAGAAGATATGGTGCAGCAAACATAAATAAGCATACATCATGGGAATGAACACAAGTTTCTAACACAGACAGCCTGACAACTGAGCGAAAACACACGGACTAAATACACAAGGGAGTAATTAATTAACAAAACACTGGTAACAGAGAAAACAGACAAACAAAACAGGAAGTAAAACAAAGACATGTTGAGCAAAGTATCTCTTGCAAAATAAAACATGAAAAAAACATGAACCATGACAATACTAATGATAAAACCACTAATATCTCATGGTGGGTCTGTCGCTGCCTCTGCTTTGTGTGATCAGGAGCAGCCATCCAGCCTGACCATGGTGGACCTTCTCAACGTGGCCAGAGACATTGCCAAGGGCTGCCAGTATCTTGAGGAGAACCAGTTCATACACAGGTACTACATCAGATGGCTGCATATTTTGCAAATGCAAAAAGAACAGTGTGTTAGCAGAAATAAATGCAGTGCATGATTATGAAAGAGTATAATGTGTTCTGTAGTTTCACAGTCCTCTGACCTGAACTGATAAGAGAGAAAAACAAACAGTAAACTATTTACAGTACATATGGGCATGCATAACAGCTCATACATATGGAATGCAAATGTGCATTCAGCAAACAGAGTTGCCCTCATTTATCTGCTAACATCTACTAGAATTATGAAGTGAGCGTAGCTGTCCAAGCGTAACATATGGACTTTGCATGCCTTTTGCCTTTCTTATGATAGCAGAAAGGACAAGGGATGAGTTTAGTATCAGAGCAACCAGATGGGGTAGCCGGCTTGCCTTTTTACGGTCTGTATCCAAGGCACAGGAGTGTCCCTCTATATCCATATTCACAATGCTTGGTGAACCAGAAGATATGGCTGTTTAACAGCCTTCTGTAGAACCTGTTTTACAAAGATCTTCATCATGGAAGTCCATGAGGAATGTCAAGTACATGTTCAAACTAAGAAAGGTCAAACCTGATTCTCATATCATCATATCATATCAAGACAATTAAAGCAAATCCGCCTTCTTTGGGTTCCATGTATGACTGCCTAGCAATTGCCTAATAACAAACAAGGCCTATTAAACCTTGTTTGACCTAGCGTGGCTCAGTAAAGCTCCATGAATCCACCTAATGGCTGACTCTTCTCTGGAGCCTCGTGATCGTCTATACAACCTGATTTTCTGCCCTCAAACCTGTATTAAAATTCCCTCCTAACGCTGTCCTTGAGGCTAATATTAATTTTATGGAGGTGTGTTTACTTGGGCTTGGGTAAAGGGCAGGTGTATGAGGTAGGGCGGAGGAGTAGCTGCTACTCAGAAAACACAGCTCTTTCTAAGGGATTACTGGGTTGGATGATGAGTCGTGGTGTGCTCCAGCAGGTTAAATCACAGGGTTAAAGCTGTGTGAGAACTACTTAGGCTAGCTTTGTGTGTGTGAGTGTGCTTATTTTTGTGGAGGTATCTAGCCTCTTTTTGGTCAGTGGATCGTGCAGTGATGTTATACAGCATACTTTTATTTTACAACAGGCTTTACACTCCAAGTGGCAACCATCTGAAAAGAAGCACTGATGAGTTGGGTTGTTAAATGCAAGTGCAGGTGTTAAAATGGAATAATAACAGATTGTTCTGAAGGTGCTGCAATGAAATGGGTCTTTAAGCTGCAGTTAAAATTTACTGTAAATAAGGTCTACGGTATAAGGGTTGTTAATAGTGTTTTAATAACACTCACTCTCACATCACTGTGCTGCATGTACAATATATTTGTGTCCTTACTTTAAACCTTCAACTAGTAGTGTGTGACAACGCCTGCTCCATTTCAAGGCTCGTTCTTGCCTACAAGCAAAGCAAATCATTTCCATGAATTCTTCCAAGCTATTAAACAGGGACTTGGCTTTAACATCACACGAGAAAGTGTTTGTTTATGTGTGCCCTCCCACCTGCTCTTTAGAGTTACGCTATGATAGAAATGACTCAGTCTTGTTGAAGAAGCTGAGACGCCCCTAAATGGATTCATTGTTTCATTACTTAAACTTGAATAAAAATGTTGTGGTGTCATGACACAATTTAGGAAATTCTCTGTGGCTGGTTTTGATGTCAGAGAAGTAAATGGGTGCCCTAGACACTGTTGTGTTTTTCGCACTGAATTATTTAACATCAAATTTGAAGTAGTATTGTGAGGTTCTAAGTTGAATTGTGTAGAACATTTCTGGCATATTGAAACGGGCAGCCATGCACAGTGGAAGTCCCTGTCTTAAAAAGCCTTCAGTTTAAATCATTCAGAACCAATACTTTATCCTCATTGTGTCATTTCTCATCTCAGTTCATCAGAGTGTGGAGGGCCAACATCAAAACAGTGTTCTTCTGTCTGCACCCTCACAGAGCTGAATGCTGCGTTTTCTATCACTGCTTCATTTCCAGCATTCCCATGTCTCATGATCTAGTCTGAGCACAGTGTCACATGATGTTATTCTGATGTTAAATTCTGGCTATTTATTGGCCTTAGTGTGCAGTTGTCTGGAGTGTGATGAGGAACAGTGTGCTCACAATGTCACTTCTACAGATGTTAAGGAAGTTTAATGCCTGGGGAGCAGAATACAGTGTGTGGGCTCCATTTCCTTTTCCCCAGACAGGAGTAGAGTACGCTTTATGAGCTACTGTATTTTCCTCAAAGAATAACCAACGCAGTGCAGTGTAAATATGAATTCTGTCCTCTAACCCACTCCGCCTGAAGATACTGTGGAACATTTCAATATTTCCTCTGGATGCACCATGTGGACAGAATCATAGAGAAAAGAAACTAAACTTTGCCACATTGCCCAGGGCAGCTCCAGCAAAGGAGTGTCTGTAGGGTTTTCATACGTGGAGCTCTCTTATAGATGCAAATGTATGAAAAAAATAAACTACTGCAGAGATAAGACATAAGGCCAGCTGTTTGAATGTCAATGTATGGCGCATTCAGCTCTTATACCTCTTATCCCTCTACACTATTTCCACTGAATATTAAAACATCAAACCATATTTCAGACCATTCTTATGAGTTACTGTGTTCTAATAAAGCCCATGTAAGTAAACACTGTGCGTGTTCTCTTCTTTCAGGGACATTGCAGCTCGGAATTGCCTCCTGACCTGCAAAGGGCCGGGCCGTGTGGCCAAGATTGGGGATTTTGGAATGGCCCGAGACATTTACAGGTACAGTTTCAGGCAAGAACACCTTTCCTCGGGTTATCAAGCTCAGTTGAATTAGAACAATAGAGTCAAAATGTGCCTAAGAACATGTAAAGATGCAGCTTAGACATATGACCAATAAATATCTATGTATGTCGGCACACTGGGGACAGTAACACTGCATCAGGCCAACATTTTTCTGGCGAATATGCAAAGACACAAACAATATCAGATATGATATTCTAAGTGTTAAAGATTAGCTTAGCAGCAGACTTTTAATAGCTTCTCTGGTGTGTAATTTCTGTTTCGACTGACAACTATACTAAATGTGCTTTGTTGCATCTGTAATTACACCTCACCAGTGATGTGCTGGTGTACTGACATTACATGGAGAGAGTATGTCAAACTGAGAATCCCCAGCAGAGAAGACGTTTCAAGATTTTCTTTAATATACTCTTACAGGGGGCGGCACAGTGGCATGGTTCTCTCCGGGTACTGCGTTAATTGGTTAATTTGTGATTTTAAATTGGCCGTAGGTGTACATGTGAGTGTGTGAATCAACGTATGTTATTTAGAGCTTTTAGAATAATGACCTGTGCAGGTATTAGATTATGTTGTGTTTCCTTAAACAACACACAAGAGTAAAGGCAGGCCAGAGGAAAGCTGGACATGTTTGCAGCTGTCAGTTTATGAGGATGATACAGATACAGTTATTTGCAAACCTCCTGATACAGATACTGCACAAACTGTGTATTTTCTTATTGAATGTTTAACCATGCTTACAGAGAGACACGTTATACGATTTAAGCTGCTTCATTGAGATTACCAGCTCCATTTTAAAAACGTTTTTCTTCCCGTGTGATTGTAAGAAGCATATGGCACTCGTCATGGAGACATTTAAACTGCTCACACTGTTGTACTGCTGCCTTCTTTTAATCTACATCAATTCATCTGCGGCCCCAACAGCGTCTCATTACTCTTAGCCTGCTCTTAATGTAGCTACCATTATTTCATGCGACATCACTTAAATGAATGCACAATCCAGCAGGGAAATCTCCCAAGCCTTTCATCTGGTAAGAAATAAGAGCAGGGGAGATATGTCACAACGTTCAGCTATATCAACGCAGCACTTTCTAATCATCCAATAGAAAGTCGCACTAGAGCAAAGTCACACTCAAAGCATCCGGAAAAGGCTGTTGCACAATATCCCTGGGGAGCCACATTACCAACGCTTGATTTAATTGCTGATGTCAGTTTTTCAGGTGCCTCGCTGCGATTTAGTTTTTATCTCTCAGCCTAGAGCCGTGGTGCCAAGATTTTTTTATTATATTGTTATTAAGTTCAGAGGGAGGGGTGGTTGTTTTGCACACAATGCCACAAGCTGCTGGTGTGTTATTTTTGCCGTTTCATGATGTGGCCCTACTGCTATGTGACAAGGGACACAGAGTCTTTTTGAGGCAGTCACAGGGGACAGGTGGCCCAGTGAGGGGCCAGGACAAGGCTTAATGTCAGCTTTTTATATTCTGTTCCGAGAGCCACAGGCGCACTTGCACATGCTATTCCATACCCTTCCTCTCACACACTGATTGACTCACGGAGTTCACATGCGTGCTCACACACCAGTGATGTGGTTCTAAATAAAAAGCTGGCTAAACAATAGCTGCCAGACAGTAATCATCCTAAGGTAAACAGCTGCCACTGTGAAGAGAAATCTGCTGAGCTGCTCGGAGAGAAATGTTTTTAAATGACCAAATATTCACAGGAGCTAGTCACAGTGGTTGTGTAGCTGGCTTTATGGTTGTATTTTTTAATACCAGCCTGGTGTGCACACATGCAGACACACACAATAACGACATAACAAAGGCATTCAGCTTAACAGACACAAGTATCAGACTACACCATTGTGTGCTCAGGTGCCTGTACTATCTTACTTTCCATTCACAGTCTGCTCTGTGCTTCTGTCTCTCGCTGTTTTCCCTTTAATACTTCTCTATCTTGCAAAGACACACAAAAACACACACGTATAAAGCACCTTCATCTGAGCTATAGATTTCCTGAGACTGTATTTAAGCCTCCCTAATCTGCAGCTCAGCTTTCAGACCGTGTTGGTGGTGTTAGGAGTAGAAATAAATATGTCCATAAACCCAGTGCTAAAAAAAAAAAATGGTCGATCCACTGATAGGGGGATTATCGTTCTTATCTTGAACGTTTTACCATCACTCTTTTCAAAATATAACTCTGATGGGCAGATAACAGACTGAAAAGAGATATCCAAAAGTTTACGTTCAGGTCATTTATTTTCAAAAATGTGTTTCACTTCACAGCTGTCAGGTCAGAAAAAAGACAGCTGCAACAGATCTAAATGCATCTTTATCAGGAGGGACAGGAACATTAGAGGGATCAAGAGGAGCAGGGGCACACCATGAAAGCTGGATCAAACCTGTAACTGTGGGCCTAAACATGGGGGTGGTAATAATTCCCACCACTGACTGCGACATGTTATTTTAAGTGATAAAATAACTTGATGCAGGTTGGGTGTGTATCTGTGTGACTGCCTCACAGTAGTTCTCAGCTGATCTGTCAAGCAAACAGACTCCGCTTCATTGACTGTGCGTAATTTGCCCTAAAAGGTAACTTTATGCCAGTAGTTTGAAAACTTTTAAGTATTTTCTGTGACTGCATACCATCTATATTCATCATATTCATCTCCACTCACTGCTCCCCTGAAGACACACAGCTGTAGCTCTGCGTTAAAGGAAATGATGAGTGCTGGCTCTTGTTATTTGCCTTGAGTTCATAGTGTGAGAAATCCAGTCGTCTATTCTTCTAACGTTCTCACTTGAATTTCTAATGAAAGAAACCTCCTTCTCCTTCTAGTGACTATCACACCGAAAACCTGGTTGGAGATACTAATAAACATTGCAATTATTTTTTCACGTAATGACAGAGGCTGGAGCTCGGCTGCAGCTTTTGAACGCTGCCAAAATACTGCATGTCTTATTATGTCTGTTTCAGCCTCTTGGCTCTAGTTGGATAGTATTTTTGGATTCAATTTTACACATCACTTTCAAGACATTCAGTACTCTGGCTGTTAACAGAAGTTCGAACATTTCTGCCCCAGGTGAGCAACAGCACAGCTTGAAACCCTCCTCAAACTAAAAACAAAATGTGATGGGCCGTGCATCCCGAGAACCTCAGGCTGCCAAGACCTCATCCTTTCTTTGCCTGCTATCCCATATTCCAGCCAAGCTACAATTGCCTTTTTCGTCTTTGATGTTTTTGTGATTCCGTTCTTGTCTCTATTTATTTTTTTACTTGTCCAGGGAACACCAACTGAGCTCTTTCCTCCTGCTGCCTCACTCACACCTGGGAGCTGCCCACTGTAATTACTATTCCATCCTGTGCAGCCACGTGCAGCTCCAGCAGAGCAGCTGGTGCTTCACTCACTTGTTTTGTTGAGATAGACTGTTACTGCTACTCCTTCGTTTTCCAAAAGCCCCGAGGATTTGGACCGGCAACCACGCAGCCACACTGTCCTATTTATTATCAAGCACTTGTCATGTTTACAAACAAGAGCTTAGGGAATAAATTGACATTTTCATGACAGAATTACTGGGGGCAAACAGATCTGCTCCTCTCTAGCAGCAAACTGTGCCAAATCAAGTTCCTTTTCCCACACTACTTCACTCTGATCCTATTTTATTTTTTATTTTTTTTGAGGACACCTTGGACAAGGGGCTTGAGTGGTACACACTTCACATGTGTCCTCACCTCGTGCCTCAAGCAGGGCGAGATGAACAAGGCGGTGACCTCTATCGTCACCCAAAATCAGATAGAGTTGACATCAGATCATTTCTCGACCGACGCAAAGCACAGGACAGCATTAAAAAAGTCTCCGACGGGGCTCGGCCAGGCCAAATACCTCCCTCCTCTGAGGGTGAGATAAGGAGTTCTTAGAGGACCTCTCACACCAACATGTTAGGGAGCTGAAAATGCGACTGGATCAGAGTGCTGATACAGACGCTGACAAACGGTGAATTAATTGCTGGATCTGAGAATTTTTCGTCTTTTTTCACACTCTGCTTCTGAGGACAGTGGTGTTGCTATGGCGATGGTGCTGAAAACTTCAGATGCTGTTTTTTATTTACGAGTGTATGTGTGTGTGTGTGTGTACAGGGCGAGCTATTACAGAAAGGGTGGGCGTGCCATGCTGCCGGTGAAATGGATGCCGCCTGAAGCCTTCATGGAGGGAATCTTCACATCTAAAACAGACACGTGGTGAGGATCCTGCACACTTTCTCCCTAAGTGACCTCAGTGACGACAAAGCTCAGCCTCACTGTGACTTCACCGCCTAAATGTCTGACTGAGACTGCTGTCCCAGCCTGTGTGCCTTTAGGTTTTTCACCTTCCTCTGTCCTTAAATGCATTAGATCCCTACTGATTTGCTTTTAATTCCTTGTCTTGTTCCTGTCATACTTGTCCTCTCCTCTCATCCCCTCCCGCTTCAGCTGCGATGATGCCTATTATTCATGACTTGACTGTCCTCAGTCTCACCCTTTTCTCCCCCTGTGGCTAATCTTTCCTCTCATCATCTGCCTCTCACAGGTCCTTTGGGGTTCTGCTGTGGGAGATCTTCTCGCTGGGCTACATGCCGTATCCAAGTCGCAGTAACCAAGAAGTGTTGGAGTTTGTAACCAACGGTGGGAGAATGGACCCGCCTAAAAACTGTCCTGGACCAGTGTAAGTGGAGATCCATCTGACCACGACGAATCCCATGTGGTCTAATTAAGCTTCAAATGAACATGGAGGAGGATGGCTGCTCAGTGGTACATGATGCTCATCCATACTAAACACACACAGAGGCAGGCGTGTAAACGAGCCGTGACCCAGAAGACGTCAGAAGACTTTAAAAGGAGGCTGTGCCCGTGTTGATATGGAAACCACACAAACACCTTTCTTTCATGTTTGCCTTCCAATTTGGAGGAAGTCTTGAGGAGCAGATAGGAGCAAATCCCATCTTCTATTTCTCACTCTTTGATATAGCGCCTCTCATGTGAACT
The DNA here is from genome assembly GCF_963514085.1 of Chelon labrosus. Lineage (NCBI taxonomy): Eukaryota > Metazoa > Chordata > Actinopteri > Mugiliformes > Mugilidae > Chelon > Chelon labrosus. The sequence continues at coordinate 21,233,453 of NC_140353.1, forward strand.
CTATTATGTAGTAAATATAGACAGACGCACTCTGATTTTCTCTCTCTTTCTGTCATAGACACGTTGTGGCCCCACTTTGGCCTCTGAGCTCACAGCTTTGTCCTTCACACCTGTTAGTCGCCCGGCTTTGCAGATTACTCTCCGTAACATTTTGCAGCCTGCGTTGCATGTACATAACATAATAAATAATTAACATTGGATAATGAAATCAGCACTGGGATCAGATAAGCATTCAAAGCCATGACTGTGGATTTAACCAGACCTAGTTGCTCCTAATATCTGCATCTTCCATTTAACAATCACTTAAACTGGTGGGAGGTTACACTTTAATTCTGCACGATACAATCAAAGTAGCTATTAGGAGTGTTTTGTGAAGACATTTATCTGCCATTTGTTAAATCAGCAGGGAGCACAGTCTCTGCTTCTCTACAGCTGCACAGAGTGGGAGGAAATGTCATTGTTAAGTATCATTCTGTTGTGTATCTGTAGGTACCGTATAATGACTCAGAGTTGGCAGCATCAGCCTGAAGACAGGCCTAACTTCTCTACCATCCTGGAGAGAATTGACTACTGCCTACAGGTAACTGAACACTGTGACACCCATGTAGATGTGGATTAGGGCTGAACAGTTTGAGGTTTGAACTATTTCTTTATTTGAACTGTAATCATTTTCTATTAAGTCCAAGGCTGTGATTGTCTGTAAAGGTTTACACGAGATACGTTTTAACAAAAGCGCACTGCATTTCCAGAGGAAAGGAGTCGGGCATAGTGATAGAGCTGCTTCTTATCTCATCTCCTGGTTTTAGGACCCTGATGTGGTGACCATGCCCTTGCCTGTTGAATATGGACCTGTTCCTGAGGAGGAGGAACGTGCACCCACGCGCCCTGATGATAACTCCGCTCCAACTGTGCTGGTGAATGCCCAGGTGCCTGATGGAGAGGCTCCACAGCCGCCTCCATCCTACCCTTCAGAAGAGAACCAGAGAGGAGGGGAGCACACCGTCATAACTAGCACAGCATCGGAGGCCAAAGCACAGACATCACCTCAGCCCCAGCCATATCTCCACCAGCACCAGCAGCCTCACACGCTGACCTCCATTGCCATGACCACCTCTAACACGATCACCTCCATTGCCCCCTCTACACTCACTGCCAAGGGATCCCATGTCACCGCCCAGCCCAGCACAGAGGGGGGCCACATTAACCTGGCTTTCGCCCAGGGCCACCCACCAGAGAAAGAGGGCCACAACGGGAAGAACACCAGTCTGTGGAATCCCACATATGGCTCATGGTTCCTGCAGCAGCAACAGAGGAAGCAGCAGCAGCAGCAGCAGCAGCAGCAGCAGAGGCAGGGAGGGGTGGGGGGAGGAGGGGGCAGCAGTGGCAGGGTGCCTGGTGAGGGGCAGGAGCACGTGGGCCGGACGGTGGCTGAGGTGGCGGGGGCACTCGGCCTCCAGCACCAGCACAAGCAGTACCAGCATCAGCTGCAGCAGCAGCACCAACTCCAGCTGCTGCACCATCAGCATCAGCAGCCGGGTCTTTGCAGGCCGCTGTTACCCCCACCACCCCCTCCAGCTGCCCAGTCACCTCTGCTTTTAGATTCAGCTGCCTTGCCTCCAGTACCCCTCTACAGACTGAGACGATTCCCTTGTGGGAACATTGGCTACGGCTACCAGGAGCAAGGCCTGCCCATGGAGGCCACCCACGCTAACAACCCCCCTCCTCCGCCCCTTCCACCCCAGCAGGGCACCCCCATGCCCTCCTCTGCAGCCCACCAGAGGGTGACCTCCATTCCCACTTCTGTGTCCCTGAGTCGGTCAGGTATGTCAGAGGACAACCGTCCACTGCTAGTTACCATGGGGACAGTGCAGGACCCGAGGCTGCCCAGGATGGAGGGCCACAATGCCACCGTACTTTAGCCCCAATGCCCACACTGCTGGTCTCTTTTCAGGCCCTGTCTGTGGAGACAAGAAACACTGTGCCAGGACAGAGACCATTTTTCACCACTCCTACTGTCCCACCATTTTGGTTTCTTCCTCTTGTTCAGAAATCATGGAGGTGTGTTAAAATTCCCTTCGGATGGTAAAGCACATCAGAGAACTATTCACCTTTGGGAAGCCAAATGTAGAGTAAAGGCTAGTTTTAACAGTTTAAAGATGTATTTTTCCAACGCTGGAAGGATCAGGACTGACTGAAGGAAACTGAGTGAGAGAGGATCACCTGCAGACAACAGCAAGACGTTTCACGTGTTTGTGACGGGGAGCACCCTGGACATAAGATGAACTTGTTGTCTTTCAGAAAGGACTAATAGAGGATTAAATCTCCATATTTTGGCAGACTGACACACAGACTCTGGTGAGCGGTTTGACTGTAGCAACAACAAAACTGTCTACAGCTGCCAGCCACAGTCCTCTTTATCCTTTTGGAGGAAAAAAAAAACAAACAAAAAAACAAACAGTGTGGTAAATAACTTGTATCAGACTATTTTTCAAAAATATCACAGAATTAGACACTGGCTTACCAGAGACATTTATACAAAAAAAAATAAAAATACTGGGAGAAATGTGTTTGTTGATGTTTGCTTGCCTGCTTGTTTATTTATTCATTTGTTTATTTATTATTTGGAAGTGGCTGTATAAATTATTAATGAGCATCCGTCTTCAAGTCCAAACAGATTCATTTTACATCAACTTTAGTTCTTAAAGCTGCAGGAATTTATTTTCAGCCATATCCAAAAAAAATAAAAGAGAGAGTGAAGAATCTCAAAACATGGCACCTCTAAGTATCCTATATATCTGGGTGTTACCATGGCACAGACGTCTTTTTAAGGTGGAATAGATGGATACCCCGTGCACTGAGGCTTATGGCTTATTTGACATTATTATTTGAACGGATTGGAGACCAGCCACTTCAGCAACATTTAGGAGTTCAGCTTTGTGTCGTTGCTAAAGGTTTGAAGTAAGTCGTTGCCCCTGGTCTTATTGAAATCACTACACTTTGATCTCTGCTTTTGTTCACAACCAACATTGTGTTGAACGAGTGCTTTAAGACAGTGAAGCTGGGGCTTTTCTTTACTCATGGCTTTTCCCCGCAACCTTTTATTAATTCATTTCTTAATATAAATGTTTCTTTCCTTTTTCTGTCCGGATATAGAAACAGTGGATATTGCTGAATCAATCTTAACCTTCAAATTGCTATCTTAAAGCACTCCACGTTCGTAAATTTGCATATTTTATCTTTTCTATTATAGGGTGGCTGTTGTGGAATACAAATGAGTCTGAGTGAAAAGTTTAAATATAAAGTGCTTCTGCTCTTCATGTGAATGAAACCCAGGACCAGTCTCTCATGCACTCATTTTCAGGCACATGGTGTTAACGTCTGCTTTTCAGTTCAACCACGGTTGTGTTCAGCCTGTCAGTCAGATAGTACCATGAGTGTGTTGATCTGTCGGTGAATGATGACAATGTTGGTTTTATGCTTTTGCTTGACAGTATTGCTGCAATCCTGTCAGTCCATCTGCTGAGATGACGAGCTGTCATGTGCGTGTGATGATGCTCAGTGATGAAAACTAATGCATTCCTGTAGGCTAAGTCAATTAGCGAGTTCAATATTGACTGATGAAAACATTTTTGCTTTGTCTCCGGTGCCTGTGTTAAACTGCACTCATTCTGTGTTCTCCTCACAGCTCATCTCTCATCCCCTTGATGTAAAAAGACAAACTGCACCTGTACATGTTGTAATTATAAAGTATTGTTCTATGGCTCTGGTAAAAGCTGTACATTGCCCTTCAGAAGACATTCGCCAAAATTAATAAATTACTATATAATAGCTGCATTTGTCTGTCTGCTGCTGTATTTGGGGTTGGGATGATTTAATCAGATTAACAAAAAAACAGTTGGGACTCATCAGAGAATGGACATGGGCCTTCTGAGGGTGTCCTGTGGATCATCCCACAGATACTTGATCAGTTTGGGATCTAGTGAATTTGGAGGCCAGGTCAACACCTTGTGCTGTTCTTCATGTTTTTTGAGTTGTTCCTGAAGTGTTTTTGTGTGTGTGTCTGTGTCAGGCTGCATCCTGCTGGGGATGGCTGCTGCCATCAAGGAGTGTCATTGCTATGGGGTGGGGGTGCCTGGTCTGGTCTAGGTGGGTGGTACACATCTAAGTAACATCCAGCTGAATGTCAGGTCCAAAAGTTTAACCAGCAGAATGTTGAATTGTCACAAGTTGGTCAATGTTATTTACTTCTCCTGTCAGTGGTCATAATGTTGTGGCTGATCAGTGTATGACCTCATACTTGACATCTGATCATCTGATTGGACTTTTTCACACCCGTAGGCACTGTGATCAGCTAGAGTGGGGACCAGCGTTCTTTTTTTCTTTAGACCAGGACAATTCCAACGCTCCCTGAACTCTTCAAGCTCATCCTGTAAAAAACGTAGCCACCTCTTTCTACAAATATAAACATCAACACGCAGGAAACGGAGCTCTTCAGATGTAAACATGGACTGCCAGCCTTCCACTTTATTAAACCTACAGGTTTTTCTTTATTTTTACCACTGCTAATAGTATATTGTAACCAGCTTTTTCCACTGCAAGTAATGTTGAACTCGTAGTGTCGCACATTTTAGTTTAATGGCTTCAGCAAGTAAATCACTGTTCAGGAAGAGAAACTGAATGTGAAATGTGAACAGAAATTTGTGGTAGTAAATTCCAGGTGTAGTAAGGAGATTCATCTTCGTGGAGGATTCATTCCGCTTCCGGTTGTATAAAGACCATACCTTTAGGAATAATGTGCTCTGGACAGATGAATCAAGAACTGGTGTTTAGTCACAGTAACAGCAGACTTTTTTTTTCTTTGGCGCAGAGCAAAGGCCAAACCAAATTTGCAACACAGCCAGGGAAATATTGTGCTTCGGGTTTTTTTTTTTTTTGTTCCTCAGGGGCAAAGCGGTTTGCAGTCATTAATTCGACAATGAATTCTGCATTGAATGAAGGAGTGCTTGAAGATAATGTGAGGCCATCCATCTGAAAGCTAAAGTAGAAGCTGAAGTGGACATTTCAGCAGGATAATGATCCTAAACAAATGGCTCCAAAAGATCATCAGACTTTTTATAGAACAGTGGTCAGAAACTCAGCGAGCTGCCAGAGACCGCTGGATAATTATATAAAATGCCTACGAGAAATTACTTCTGATAGCTGGGGCAACACTAACGAGTCATAGCAAAGGTAGACTTACTCTTTCCACAGGAGAACCTTTAGAATAAGTGTTTTAATCTTTAGACACTGTCCTTCATTACATTAAACTGCAATCTAACCACACTTTCTCTTCTTCTTCCTGCAAAATAACACACTGTCACAACAGGTAGCCATGTGGATTTTTAGACTCTCTATATTTTAACTTTGTATTTCTAAATAATGTTTGCAGTGTAAAATGAGTAATCCACTTTACATCCGACTCCACTGTGAAGTCAGCTAGTACGGATCAGCATCAGTATATCTGTACACCAACACCTCATGTGAACTCTTCTTCACAGCTTTTACCAAACTTCCTCTCTCCCTCTCTAGGATGAGCTGAGGAGTGTTAGGGGGCGAGGAGGAGCAACGGGGTAGTGTTTCCATAGAAACCAGTCATGACTCTTATGTGTCGACTTTTTGCAGAGGTGAACGCTCGATGTCTAAGTTAACTCGCTCTTCCTCCGTTGTATTCCAGGTGTTCCTTCACTCAAACAGTCCACCTTGTATCTGCTCTTCACCCAGAGCTGCTTCAGTAACTTCACTGTGTCAAAGGTCAACTCTGTCTGCAGGAAGTGTCTAAGCACTCTCAGTGCTGTGTAATCTCATCAGGAATCAAGGTGAATTTGATTTACCCCTCTCCACTGACCAGTCCTCTCACAATAGAGAAGCCACAGAGTCTGTCTCATATTTACTGTACATACAAACTGTTTATTTCTGTCCAGATATCTTCATGCAGCAGTGTCACTTCCTGCGTCAGTCTGGTCACTCAGAGAAGGCCATCTCTCTGCTTCAGGCCACGATCGACTTTACTTTCTATAAACCTGACAATGTCCGAAAACTGTCCACCAAGCAGCAGGTACACACACACACACACACACACACACACAAGTAAACCATGTCTTTGTAGCTGAGGTTTAGATGAGATTAACGAAAGCGTACATTAAATACTACACTACCAGCAGCAATGAGAGAAGGAGCTTTGTTTTTACATGTAGAGCTGAATCCTTCTAAACCGAACACGGCATAGCTTGGCATAAATATTGGAAACTGAGAGAAACAGTTGGACTCACTGTCTTTAGGAGTAACAAATCTGCCGTGCAGCAGCTCTAAAGCTAACTCACTAACACATTATATACAGTTTAATCTATTCACAAACACAAGTGTTTACAGGGAATTAGTCATGGGGCCGGCACTAAACCAGACTGGCTGTTGGACAGTTTTAAATTTGCATACTCCAATACTCCTCGGAGGAACACTAGTTTAAAGTGTGTTAGCCTAGCAATGCTAATGATTAGCTAGGAAAGACGCTTCCATATGAAGTTAAATCAGTCAATGGCTTTGACCCAAGCATATGCTCCTCCAGCCTCTCAGTAGCGTATTTGGCAGACCCCCACCATAAACGGGAGTGTTTATGAGGATTAGACCTCAGATGATGGTTTACCTAAAACTGTTGAATAGCACCTCAACCATTTACTCCATCAATACCTCCTTTAACTCTCATTTCAGCACCTTTCATTGTTTCCACTGTGCTTTGTCTCCACTCTACGTGCCTCCTCTCCTATTGTTCATCCCCCTCATACAAACTCGCTGCAGCCAGCGCTGCAGTTAGCTCGGAGCTGTTTAGTGCCAAGTCCTACTTTTATTTGCCATGTTTTTAATCACTTTAGGACATCTAGTGTGGCCGCAGTAGCTTTAAATGCTATTGGCAGAACAAACAAGTGTTGACAGAGTGCTACTGGTAAGAGCTGGCAGTAATGTTCTCCAGAGGAGAAGCTAATTAAAAACAATGAGCAGTCTATGCGCCATCTATTTCAGGCGCTGGTATCCTAACCCCTTGGTAATGTTGCTTTAAATATAAGATCACACTTTAATCTGTTCTTTAAAACCAGATTCCATCTTCTTTTGGCCCCCTAAAATATTTATTCAGGGTAAATATGTAGATGAACAGTAATATGTATTGTATTATACAGCAGGAGAGTACGTACAATCAGTGATCAGTTATTTATGGTAACTATTATTACAGTATTCAACTCAGCTAATTCAGACGTCCACCTATACCACAAGCAATATTCAAGAGGTAATGTTTGGTCCATCAGTTTGATCAATAGATCATTGTAATGTCCTCAAAATAATGGATGAGATAACTGATTTCTGCTCTGATTGCACAGACGTCACTCTGTAAGGGAGAACAATAACTGCAACGGATTTGTGTCTCTCTTACTAACACTTCAGTTTATCTGTCAATGTGTTGTCTCCACTGCTACTCTGCATGTCAGCCTTCATTTTTGTACTAACTCAGTGTAATGGATTAACATTATTACTAAGCTCTAGGCTCTCCTTTTCGATTGTAAGCGTCTCAACCCCTATTTCCCCTCATATAAGACACTGGAAGGTGTTCAGTAGAAAAGACATCTATCCAGCCAAAAAGCTACTGAAAGAATGGACAATCAGTTTAAAAGAATATATACTAAATGTGTTGTTTTGAGCTATTCACAGTGCAACGGCTCGATTCCTTAAGAGAGAGCAGGGGAGCTGAAAACGGAGGAACGAAAGGGCAAGAAGAGCAGCGGTCTCTGTAGACGTACATGAGAAAATCAAACAGAGCTTATAAAGATGCCAGACAGGTTTTCGATGACATTCAGCCTGACCTTAGTTCCAAGAAGTGTTGCAATTTAAGAATTCTGTTTCAAGATAACAGGCCGGTCCGTTTTCACTCGCTGCCATACGCCCTTACACCAGACATCACAACCAAACTTGAAAGTTTTGTCCAACAAGCCTGGTCACTCTGTCTGGGCTCTGCTGCCAGCTGAGGAATGTCCGTTGACTCTGTGTCAATAGCTCCTTAAAGCAGCTCGCCACGTGGGAGCAGGGACACAGATGAGCTGACGCATCAATCTGTAACGACAAGTCTGGTTGATATATCTATAACTATATCAACATGCTGCATCAAATGAAGCAGTGTGGAAGCACTAGACTGCAGACGGCAGATCGATTACCAATAGAATTAGCCGTTAAATCTAAGAACATGAGTTTTACTACAGTAATTCGCACCGTTCGATGCAACAAACCTGACACTATAATAGCTCTCTAAGAGAAAGGCTGGCAATCTGACTGTCTCCTTTAGTTGATAGTCAAGACTGTAGGGACAAGACAGAGAGAGCGAAGTAAACAAAGGTCCTAATCTGGGATCAAACTAATGAATTTGCTGCCATGTGTCTGCGCTCCAGGCAGACTGCGTAGAGAGCTGAATGTGCCTTCTCCTAATCTAATCTGCAAGGACAAAGCTGCAGAAATAAACTCTCGAGCAGCATGAACGTATCAAACATACAAAGCAGTATGAATGAGTGAGAAAGAGGTGTTTTTGTTTGTTTCCTCAGACAATAATCTGGTCAGCGGTCCTCAGATAATGAGCAGATGAGACCCGTGGCTTTGAGGCTAGTTTAGATGATGTGCAGTTTAGATACAGGACTCTCTGGACCATATGTGGATGTTTATGTGGATGTGTATATGTGTAAGCAGGAAAAAAAACAAAAAAAAAAAAGGCTCAGTGATATCAAGATCAGGAGACTGTGATGGCCACTCCAGAACACTTTTTGTTGTTGTTGTTGCTGTAGCCAAAGACAGATCTTGTGTTTTGGATCACTGTCGTGTTGGAAAGTCCGAGTGCGTGCCATGTGCAGCTTCTGGCCTGATGAGTGCCAGCTGTCCTCAAGTGTCTTCTAGTAACCCATCAGTTTTAAACTAAATTCCCTGTGCCCCTTTAGCTCACAGCCCCCAAAACATCAGAGATCCACCTCCGTGCTTCACAGTAGGGATAGCGTACTTTTCATCTCAGGCACTGTTGACACATCTCCAAACATAACTGAGCTTAAGGTTCAGTCTTAGTCTCATCACTCCAGTCAGAGCCCCTTATTTTCCACTTATTCATCTGAGTTTGAACACTACTGCTGGGCATTCTTAAATGTTTGGATATCTTTATATATCCTTTTCCTGTTTTATAAAGTTCAACTATCATCTCTCGTAAGTCTGGATTGTGAGCCATGGGGAGAGCAAAAGAGCTGTCCAAGTCAGCGCAGCACTAGATGAAATGTGCAGGGGTTTGTCCAGAGTCCAGAGACCCACTGACATTTTCTACACAAACACCAATTACAACTCAAAAAACATGAAGAACAGCACAAGGTGTTGACCTGGCCTCCAAATTCACTAGATCCCAAACTGATCAAGTATCTGTGGGATGATCCACAGAGGCCCCTCCCCTCAACCCATAGGACCCAAACCCCCCCCCCAAACAACATTCTGTTGCCAGACACCACAGGACACCCTCAGAAGGCCCATGTCCATTCTCTGATGAGTCACAACTGTTTGGAGGCACAAGGGAGACCTACGCAATATTAGGAAGGTGGTCATGATGTTATGCCTGATCAATATATATATATATATTAGTATGATGTATTTTTATTTACTATTATAAAATGCTTGACTACAATAGTCATAGCCAGTTCTCCATTATTGGGTTACACTTCTGGTTAGACCTGCCTTTGGTTGTGTATGTATCTGTACTATATGCCATGAAAATAAAGTTAAAGCTAATCTAATATCGTTAACTTGTAATATACCCATTTTAAAACAATATTGTGTGTCAGATCGTGGTTTACCTCAGTAAAGCAGTGGTGTAATAAACAGGATTATGTACAGTGAGCTGGTCATTAAAGCACGTAAGCCCTGACGGGGTGAATGGAGACCCCAGCAGGATTATCCCTGTATTGTAAACACGTCTACAAACGTAGGCTTGTGCAGCTGCCAGTGTGTATTTGCTAGCGATAGCGAACTGTATTCCTTTGATGCCAGCTGTGGCAGCTGTTTTAAAAAGAAGACTGGTTTCTAATTTTAGGAGCCGAGATTCTTTGTCTCCCATCAGGGCGCTAATGGTGCAGCTAAGCATTTACTACACTATGAGACAGTATGTCAGATATTCATTTCAGGTTTTGCCGTCAACCCATGGCAACCCTAATGACAACTGCGAGCTGGGTTCTGCTCAAGGTATCGTCCTGTTAAAAGGAGCGTACATCCAGTTTCACCTTTACTAACCTACATCAGATTTGTGCTTAGCTCATTTACTTTAGGTTAGCAGCACCTTAATGGTTCCTGTCAGTTACTATAGAACACTGAACCCCAATTAGCAGCCCACTGGCCACATCCGGCCCGCAGGAGCCACATGTCTGGTCTGTGTGTTGTCATAATATATGAAGTAATAATGCGCAACGTGTGTAATAATATGCGCGCTGCTTTGCTGTGATGTGGCCTCGACCCACACCGTACACTTGACCAAGGCGTACTGCAGCTGTAATTCCTCCTTAACTAGCTTAGCCGCCTGTCAACTAATCAATACAAATATACATGTTTCCACCATGGTGCAAAGTCGAACAGAAAAGCAGCCAGTTCAAATCTGACTGGGCTGATCAGTTTTGTTTCATTTTACTGACTAATTATTTCATTTATATTTAACACATTCTACTGCATACTATATACTTATAAAAAAAAATGCAAAGAGAGAGAACAGAAAAAGTGAAAGGACAGTACTAAGGCAGTAAAATAATACAAAAATAAAAGCAAATGATACTGCCACAAAAATGCAAAAAAAAAAAAAAACACTAACTGGCATTATTTCCTAGGCTCATGTTTTATAAGAGTCAAATAAGATAATGTGACAGACTGCATATCTCTGTCTATCTGTCTCCGTTTGTCTTCCTGTCACTTGGCTCTTCTAGAGGTAAATGAGGTTGTAGAGATGCTTTGGATAGCCGTCTCTGTGGAACGGCTGTCTTTTAGGACATTTTGCTGATTTATTGTTATTGGTGGTAAGCAGGGGTGTATGTCAGGCCTTTGTAGGAAAGTTGCCATAGTTATCTTTGCCTCAGGGTCCTCCTCTCCTGCTGTGTGCCACTTGATTCTGGGCTGTTGTTTGTCACTGATGACTAACATGGTCCACACATTATTGTTATAAAGATAACAAGAGTGCATGTTTTTTCCTGGCGTGATTCTCAAAACAGGCCTTGTTACTATTGCTACTACTACAAATAACAGTGACTGTACACTACTAGTACTGCTACTACTACTACGAATTATAATAATCATAGTAGTCTCAACATAAAACAATTGTTACACAATAATGGGCCCTTGGACCCTGCTATAAGATCACGTATCTGCTCCCTGTATGATGTGTTAAATATGCAGTGATAAAGTAAATATTTTCTGCAAAGACAAACAGACAGCACCAGTTGTCAGCGCCGTCCAACTGTATCCGCTACAACCTGTCTAATAAAACTTCATCCTGATAACTCCCTGCAGCAAAGGCTTTAAAAGAAAGAAGAACTGGGCTGGATTTGTGTTTCACATTCCTTCAAAACCAGAGGATACAACTTCTCACAGAGCTTTAACGCACAAATATGTTACACAACGGTTTGGAAGTCAGACAGCAAAAACTGTGTCACATGGAGGGCTTTTCCACTGCTCCGAAAGCATTTGTCCTGCTTTGATTTTTTTTTAGAAAACAAAGACATCACTATGCAGACGCTGAATTCAAAAGCATCGCTGCGACTCTCACAACTCTGCTCATCAAATGGCGCTCTCTGCAAGCTGCTCACAGCGACTCGGTTTCCATTTTTATGTCATTTACATAAGCATTTGCACTAATAACAACAACAATGTGACACAGCATGTGCACCTTCTTTCCATTTCAGACTGACTTCCTAAAAGACTAAAAGAGTCACCATAATAAACATGGGGCAGAGACTCAGAGGTCAGTTTGTAATGTTAAAGAATATGTTCCAGCACAGAGAACATTTACCCAGAGTTACGTATATGGCAAGGATAAAATGTTCACCTCTTAACAGCAGGAAGTGAAAACGATCAACTCTGCAAAGGTAGAATTTATAGCAAGGCTAAATGTGTATACAGAAAATAAACCGCTGATTTATCTGTGTTTATAGAACTGCTACCAAGTTAAAATACATTTTCCATTTCTAGCGACTGACCTTTCTTGTTCCTCTTCATAGTAGGAAGAGTATGCTACAGTGATCTGTTATCAGCCATCATCACCTTCTACTGAGCAACAGGTGAAAATCGATGAAACCAGAGCTCAACAATCTCACAGATAACTCAAATACATGAGCCCTAAAAAAAGCTCAACCTTCAAACACTTAACACATGCACAAACTGAACTGCAGTACGTCTGAATATAAGAATATATATAAAAAAGAAATGCATGTTAGAATTAGACGACATGAACTGAGAACTTCACTAACAAATCACAGTGTACAAAGCTAGCTATCGTGGCAAAACCTCTCCACTAACAACATGAGGACTGTAAACTGTTCCACAAGCAGGGTAGAATCCAAACACATGTACTGAATATGAAGTCTGACAGGCCGAACCAAGTGTGGCAGATCAACAATATTCATTTTCTTTGTCCTTAAGACCAGCCTCCGTCACAGAAGGCATGTTAGTTGGTTCTCCTAGTGTGCTGTGATATGGACCAAGATAAAACTGAGCTAAAGCAAAGGCAATCGGAGTCTTCTTGAAGTTGCTTCTTCACTCTTTACATGTGAACATCCATTTGAATAAGTCCTGAAACGCCTTCAAGAACACCCCAGTTGCCTTTGTTTTAAACATACAATGATCTGGATGACTGAGAATTATCACAGACTGCTCAGACCAGAGACCCACAGATGTGGATGTGTATCACAAATGTGCCATGTTGATAACAATATGTGAACGCTGAAAGTTAGTTGTACGATTCCCGAAAGTATAATGGTTGGTGCAAGTATTACAATACAGTGCATTGACAATATTACACTATATATGACTAAGCTTTAAAAAAAAAAAGTAATATATACAATAATAATGAATTACTGTTGCCGAACACAATTTAAAAGCGTTTAATTACAATAGCTCTGGCATGACATTAATGTGATAGTAACCTTATCTCCTCTTTGACTGAGGCAAAATAGATTTCCATTCCCTGGCAAGCTATTTTTGTTTCTCTATTAAAGTTTTTCTCCCACTTTTGACAAAATAGTTGGACAATGTCCTGGCAAACATTAGTTCTGGAGGATGTTCTACAAGCGTGCCTCTTCTGTCTACATGTGATTTGATCTGATCCAGATTGTGTGCTGGTGTAAACTTCACTTTCTATTCTCGTTAGTATGAGAGAAAGATTACAATAAAACAGTGGATAGAAGTTTAACATCTAGCAAAGGCACGGGGCACAACAAAAGAGTCTCCTGGTACTCATAATGTGGCAATTCTAATCATGTTTCAGGTATTATTGGGTCTAATTGAACTTCTTTTATAGACAGTTTCACTCTCAACTCTGAATCACTTTGTCAGTCAGTAGTTTGGATGGGCAAACATTGCTTCCCTGGATCCTTTCCCTTGGTTTGGACTATAAAAATAAGCAACAATAAGCATTGAAACAATTTTAAACAAGCATTCAGACATCTATTTGTTCCACAATCATGGCATAACAGGATATGTCACTCCCATTCAAACTTGAATTTGCGTACCGAGGCTGGCAGTGAGCAAACAATGCCACTCCAGCGCCAGGCTTCTACAGCTCTGACAGAGAGGAGTCCCAGCGGAATCGGATGGTAAGTGAACAGACGTGTGACCATTTCAGCGTGCTCGTGTGATTTCCTTTTTGGTCACTAAAGACAACTCTTGTCTGCTTTTTCTGAACAATTCCAAGAACATTAAGCAAGCTTTTTACTCATTAGTGCAGCCACACTCAATAAAGCAGAGATATAAAGAAGGCAAAGGCTCGAGAGATGTCATTAGAATATAATCTTTTATTTTATTTTACAAATACCATTTTGTCCATGTATCGGACCAAAATCCCTCTCACACATCCACACCTCAGATATACATATCAGGACTTGTAGGGGGAAAAATACCCACAAGAAGACTTTCATACCCTTTAGACACATCAATAAATGAGACACATTTCTAGAGATGAGATTTGAAATGTGGAATACTTACATGTAACAGAAATAATCACCAAGTATGTCCTTAACTTAAATGAAAAGCATTGTTAAGTGTAAATATATCTATAAGAAGCTGGAAAGACATTTTGTCCACTTATTTCATCTGTGGCGAATATTTCTGACAACCCTTACCTCCACTGCTTTTCAATCACAGGGCCCTGACCAGACAGATCAATGAGAAAAGGCCCCTGGGGACTCTACAGCTACTGTTGTGGCCTACATGCTCTAATTGGATGGTACATGAGTGTTTTACTGAATAGCAGGCCTGTTTTCCACATGCACAATCAATGGCTTGTTCTCTGCTGAGTTGCTCTAATCAGATAGGAAACTCTATCCTTGAAACTTCTGGATGATTGCATATTTCCTGTGTCGAGCCACTATAATTAAGCACCAAATACAATTATCTCTTCAACAAATGTAATAATACCATACATTACTGAAAAGTAGATCCAACACCAAAGCTGGGCTCATACAAGAGGACTTTTAAATTCACTCACTCAAATCTCGCTTTTATTAACGGACATTCGGAGATCAGACGGTTCAAAATGATAGTGACCGTACAGATGTACAGAATCTCAATGAGATATGTCCAAGATCATAATGAAAATGACATTTATCACAGTGAAGCTCACGCCGCTCTCCACAAAAATCAGTTCATGTCTAATCATTTTTTTTTTTTCCTGATCCGACAGAAACACCGATACTTAGTGTGTCGTCTGAGTGATGTGTTATTATTTTTAAATTCCAGCCTGAACCCAACAACGGTTTCAGTCTGTTGCTAAACATAAGGGAATCTGTCAAACTGGTAATAGCAAGTTTTTGCTACTCCATAGCACAATGGAACCATCATTTATCTGCATCAAGCTAATAGACAGTGTGTGGCAGAGACTGATGTACACAGGAGGAGACAGCTTCTGTTGTTGCAGTCGTACTTTGATGGAGGCTGATGGAGGTCTGAGCTTAATTAAATCCTGTTTAATTCATATTCATTTATAAAGTCTAAATCCAGGTTTGATTCAGCATCTGTCAATTATCTGAAAGTCATTTGGCAACCCTGGTAAAAATCAATCAATTAGTCTCCCTCGTTTCAAAGTGCTCTTAATATATACATGCAGCCGTACACACACACACACACATCAACACATGCACACTTTTGGTTTGACAAAGACATTATCACCTAAATTATAAGATAACAATCTTACTTGAAGTTAAAATTAACTTTGGGTATAGAAATCATTTTTAATGTGTGCACATCCATACCATCCATGTTATCCTATTCTAATCTTTCATATCAATGTTTGCCAGTGCAATCAGATTAACAGTAGTGCAGTGTTTATGTCTTATTAAGACCGCCCCCACAAAAACTAATCTTATTAATTTAAAGTTAACTTTATAAAGTGCTTTCTCACCTACACTTTTCAAAAACTAATATGCTTGGTAATTGGTTTGACTCCTGTAACTCACAACATCTCTGGACAGTACAGAGAATATGAATTAGAAAATGACTGATGGATAATGGAAAAAGATGGAGATGTTTAAAGTTAAACTTTGATCCAGCTTTCAGCGAACGGATCATAAACAGATGGTCAAAGCCCACCCACACCCTCCATTAGCTATAGATATCAGCTGTTTTCTTTCACCAAGCATGAACCATTAATGCCACGATAGGTGACACGGCTGGGACGGACCAGAACGCCGTGGCCGGGCCGACAGGTGAAGTAGCGGCGGCCACCCACAGAGCCATCATTCTTGCCCTTGGGGCTTCGGAGCTCCAGACCAAGCCAAAGGCCTGGGGCGAAGTCCGCCGTGCCCAGGTAACGGATGAACGCCATCTCATTGGCGCTGTTCAGCAGGACCTGCATGCCCACGTGGAGGCAGACCTGTCCGTCAGAGCTGGGTGAAGGACTGGACCTTGCTGTGCTTCCTGGAATGCTGCCGCTACCGCCGCTGAGGGTGCTCCAGCGCCGACGGTGAGGGTTGGAACGACTCCTTTTGTTTTTTTTAGTTGTTTTTGTTGTTGTGAGATTGTGGGAGCACAGAAAAAAAAAATACACCAAGAAAGATTTATGAGAAAAGGTATGCAGTGTGAAAGAATATATCAAAAGTAGGGAGATTCGTGGTGGCTTGGTGTTTGAGGGAAAGATCTTCAATTCTTATTCTCTCTCATTATAATCACAATCATGCATTAGCCATTTAAGAAAGGAACCTTTTGCTGACTAATACCACTGCTTCTGATCAGTACTGATTCTGCCACGGCTAGAGGGGATTACGATGAAGCTGAAAAGCATGGGGAGGAAAAATGAGAGGGATGTGCAGAAAAGAGAGACACACCTGGAAACAGGGCTTCTTCTGCTTGTCTCCTTTGGAGCGGCGATGGCCGATGATGTGCTGAAACTGCGACGAATTGTCCCTGCACAGCAATCACAAGAGTCAAGGGCTCCCACACAGACACTTGCATAAGAATGACTTCCAAGGCACTCACAGAATAATAAATGAAAAGACGCATTAAAAATAAATCTACAAAAGTAAAAAAAAGTAAGCTACAAAAGGGTCTCACCACTGAAAGGATGACTGAGTCGTGAGGAGGTGAGCTCTGAAAGGCAATCAACCGATCCATGGATCCTGAGAGTAACAAAAAAGAAACCTTTTTTACCTTTTGCGCAAAACTTTCACTGATTCTTTTCCAAAGTTTATAACAATATACTGCATATTATAATGTCCACCTATAAAATTCCTCATCGAGTTTATGATGATGACAACCTTTCTGAAATTAGCTCAAATTAAAAAAAAAAAAAAACACTGCTGCTGGCACAAGACCACCTGTCCAGCCACTATAGGATGTTCATTGTTACATTACAACTCTGGAAGCTATTGAAAGGCAGAGAGGCGATATTGAGAAATGAGCTAAAGAAGAAAAAAGGGTTCCCTTGTCTTTTAAGGGATGAGAATAGCATTTGTGTGTGTGTTTTCCTAATGAGTTGTGATAGCTGCTGACAGGAAAAGAAAAGAGAAGGAAAGGCAAGCTCCTCAATGGAGAGAATGTGATATTCTTCATTAGACAGCACGAAAGCATGTGCTCAGCTGAACACACTCTGCACCCCAGGGTTAATTAAGAAAATGGAGAGAAGAAGAACATGAATACAGGATGGTGAAAACACAGGCCGACTTCCCAAAAAGCAACCTTTACCTCATGGAAGGCATAAACATGTTTTTTAGAGCAGCAAGATAATAGAGAGAACAATGAAGATCTGGGAACAGAAGAGGAAAATGCCATGCAGCAGGTGCACCTGATATGAGGCAAAGTGGCTAAGAAAGGTGAGGAGCTTTATTAAACCTAGAAACAACCAGCTGTCTATCAATTCTGATAATTCTTTTATAGCTTGTTCATTCAGTGGTTTACTGTCAACTGCTTTTTTAAAGTATACTGGCTTTAATCTAGCTATGATACACATACATGGGAGGAATTGTGCTGTAAATGTGCCATCCAGAAAAAAAGGTAAAACTTTTTTTTTTTCCATTCTCACAAAAAAAGTTGTATATTGTTTATAACAATGTACACTGATCAGCCACAACATTAAAACCACTGACAGGAGAGGTAAATAACATTGACCATCTTGTGACAATCCAATGTTCTGCTGGGAAACTTTTGGACCTGGCATTCATGTGGATGTTACTTAGACATGTAGCACCCACCTAGACCAGACCAGACACCCCCACCCCATAGCATGAAACACTCCCCCCACTAACAACATCCTGTTTCCAGACACCACAGGACACCCTCAGAAGGCCCATGTCCATTCTCTGATGAGTCACAACTGTTTTAGAGGCACAAGGAAGACCTATGCAATATTAGGAAGGTGGTCATAATGTTATGCCTGATCGCTGTATAACTCAGTGCCTGTGTTATCGAGTGGAAACTTGTCCGTGTTGTAAGCAAGGCCACTCTGATGTGCAGAAATAATAAGGCCTCCGGTGGATTTGCCTTTGTTCACATACATTTTAAACTGGTCAACGTGGGTTCAATGTGAGAGTGGTTCCAATTATTGCCTCCCATAAGTGAAAACAGGGCCAAGAAAAAATGACCGTGAGTCACATAATATGCTCGAACCTTCACAGTCACCAGATTCCAACTAACGTCAACACTGATGGGAGAATTTGGAGGAAAATCATGTCCATCACTCCACCACAAAGCAGTAAATAAAGGAAGCTTTTTTGTGTTTCTGTTCTGCTCCAGGAGAGTTCTAGAAAGTCCTAAAATGTTCACCAATGAACAATGATTTTTGTTCTGTTTACCCTAACAGAACAGATTTTCCTTCAAATTCTAAGACATCTCATAATCAACTATCCAACTCTCAGTTAATGGTTGAGCAAATCTCTCCAATAGTGTGATTAATAATATAAGAAAGCAGGCAAAGTTCCCACTGGGTCTTTTTTCCTCAATTAGATGTTTTACATTTCTAAACAGGTCTCTAACATTGCCCACTGCAGCAGTCAATATGCACAGCTAATGAAACTGGTATTACTACACACACTAAAACACAAACACACAAAACATGTATATGATGAATAATGGGCAAAATCCAGCAAACATGTCACAGATATATGTGAATATCAAAAATGGACTTTCTTGTTTTCACCAGTAACTTCCAAGATGAAATTACAATCTTTCAAACAGTACAATTTTCTCAAGCGCAGAGAAATTATTATTTACTTGCATACACTGTTATTATAGACAACATGGCAGTATTCTAAAACACAACCAGATGAAATGTATATAATTCAAGTTATCTGCTTTTTGGCTCTGCATGCCATTAGGCTTACTGTAATTATATGTCAGGTTATGGTATGAATGCCCAAATGTAAGACCAGAGCAGAAAGCTTTCTCAGAGTCAATAGAGTTCTAGTCAAAATATTCTCTCAGCTAAAATATACTTTTCTATTGAGGTGTCTAAGAGGCTGGCCTTAATGCTACAAAGTGAATCAAAGCCAGCTACTTGGGAAGTATTTGGGCTGCAGCTTTAGGGGAGTAGGTGTGTAGCATATTCCATATAAATATGATGTGGCAATAGAAAATGCTGCCATACCATATATTTAAATAACTAATGCTTGTAACGTTCTAAGGTATTGTCTTCCAATACAAGCAACCTGACATATCCATCATCTATAATATTTGAAAGAAGGGGTGACGTCATCTGGCTCATTACTAGATGCCACATTAAATTGAGAAGTCATGGTGGGTTAGGGCCGCAGGCCTCACGTTTGACAGCTCTTACTCTAGTTAATCACCAGTACAGAGGAGCGCTGTTTGCCGCACAGAGGGCAAAATCAAATATGTCCGCACTTACACAAATGATACTGTCAAAGGATCTCATTAGTTCCATCAGAAATATTGATGAGGGCAATGAAATGTAACCTCAGGCTTTCCAGGGCCTATTGTCAAATTCGCTCCGAACTTCAAAGAATTTATTAAGTATACTTGTTTGACAAATCAGTTTTACTTCTGTGGTTGAGCACTGGCAAAACCCTAAAGGGACCATTAATCACTAGTGTAAAAGCTAAGCTACCTTAAAGAGTCTGCACTCACCTCTGAACACGAGACGGAGGAGCAAACACTCCATGTTTTGGTGGGCAGCTGAAGTACCTCACTCCTCCCACTGATCCATCATTTTTACCACTTGGCTTGTCCAGTTCAATGCCTAACCAGAGTCCTGCCCCAAGAGAAAGTCAGACCAGAAATCAATCACATATCAGTTAAATAAAGACTGATATATCTTTAAAAAATTATGAGAAACAAGAGTGGTGTACTGCTAATGTATTTTGTAGCAACTATAAATATGAGATGCTTTATGTATGTTTGACTTCAAAAACATCACTTCAGCACAGCGTATAATTCACTCTGCATAATTCCCTCTCAGGTAGTTCCAACAACAAAGACCTGTTTAGTCCACTAACTTTCAGTCATCGCTGTATAACGATATGCTATTAGAGGCAGAAAGAAAGCTCCAAGCATCTTTCTTCTCGCTCTTTTCGATGACTTTAAAACACATTGCAAGATCCAAAAAGAGATATAAACAGGTTTTCTACATAGATAGCTGCTTTTTCCTTGGTATGGAAACCTCAGCGCACTAAGGCTAAGACAATAGAATTTAAGAGATCAAGAGGAAGTTAAAACCAAAACCCCTTCACACTCAGTGGTTTGAGATACATTAGTATTTAATCATACATGTCTGATACACTGATGCACCTCCGCACAACTACTTTCTAAATATCAATGAATACTATGAGCTAAGTGAGTTTCAACAGCTTTTGCTCAGCAACAGTTTTTTTTTTTATCAACCATTGCCACAGCAGTAAATTAAGTGACCCTCATTTTGCCGCTTTATCCACGTGACTCATGTACAATTTATTTTTTTCCATTACAATTTAGATGTTTTTTTAAACTAATCAAGACAGATTGAAAGTGCTCATGAAACAACCCTACGTCTCCTTAATCACGATCATTCATTAATGTTATTTTGAAGGATAATCCAAAATGCCGAAACCAGCATTTGTGAAACAAAAACTTCAACCTTGAAATGAACAAGGATTTTTTACAAGGTGTCAAGTTGGTTTAATTTATTTATTTATTTTTTTAATAGTCGTTTACTTAAGCTGTGTAATTATAACTTATCTGGCCAGAAATCACTGGGTCTCAAGCTGCCCAACCACAAACAACAGGATATATAGTATGTTTGGGAACAATAAAGGAAACTGTAGTAATTTGAATGTTTTATGTTTTCCCAAAAAACATCAAAGAAACACAGGCATGATTTATTAAAAGGATAATGAATAGGCTTTGAAGCATTTTTGTTGAAGTTCTTTCAAAAATCGAGACACTATTTTTCCAACACTGAAGTGGCTTTTCCTGGATTTGGTTTCCTTGAGCCCACATTCACCACTAACAATATATATCAAATTTTTCATACAAGTATTCCAATATCAGCAGAAATAAAACACAACAATTTATGAAAATAATTTTTTAAGAAATGTATGAGCAATTCTCTGTGGTCCATTGATGTTTTCAGAGAAACTGAAAATGAATAAGATCTTTGTCTGAATGATTAAAGTATGTAACTGAAATGTCAATACCTATTAGAGAGTTTGGTGTGATTTCAACAGAAACCTTCACAGGGAGACAAGCGATTTTTACAACCAACCTGGAGCAAAGCTGGTCTTTCCATAGAACTGGACTACACCAGTTCTCTGGCCAACCACCAGCACCCTCTCCCCCAGGCGTACATCAGAACCCTCACACAATGAGCCACCTGAGGGGGTTCGACTTCGAAGACCTTGGAGAAAGACAAACAAAGACAGTAACTCGCATTCTTAGGACACATGTCAATGGCCTTGGTGTAATAATTTTCTGCCAACACAAAAAAGAACTACCTAATGCAGCGAAATTCCTGCAAAACAAAACTTTATTGAGTCAGTGTTAAGATAATAAAGTATACAATATCTATTAACAAGACCTGCAGTATTAAGTGCTGTAGTGCCAGAGAAAGAGCGGAGGGCTGGTGAAGGCGTCATCCTGGGACTCAGAGAAACACGCTCCCTTCGCTGCCTGGGAGGCAGGCGTTGCCTAGGCAGTGGACGAGGTCGGGCTCCTGGCCGAGAGTCCAGTGAAGAAGACGAAGAGGAAAGAGAGCGGGAGAGCATACCTGCCATTGTAAAGATACAGAGGAATGAGTAATAGAGGATGCAGGGGGTCAGATAATGGGACAATGGGACATTACAAAAAAGTGACCAAACCAGTTTAAATCAATAACACTACAGTCAAAAGGGGGAACAAACGGTTGCATCTAGTCTACACTGGAGCAATAGTTGTGAATGTTTAAATTTTTCTATCTAAAATCACACACTGAAATGGGTGCCTCCCCTCTTAATAATGAATCCACCATCCATCCATTTCAGTCTCCATCATTAATTTTCCATTTTATTCTTCTGAGTGTAACCGTGCCTATAGCATCGGGATTCACACAATTACCCCAGTATTTTTCAGGAATTCCACCAGATGTGTCACATCATTTTAAGGCAGCACAAATCAAGTGAGCTCAGTCTTTCAGTTGGATGCTGCTATAGAGGTCCAGCTAAAAGCCAACACGCTTCTCCCCTCGCAGCATGAGGGAATGAGTTAGAGAAGGAGGATGCCCAATTTCACTGTTAAGAAGCTATTTGGACACAGGACCTCATTAAGTTTTAACTTTCACAGACCTTCACAGGCCATAAGTTTATTAAGTGCCCAACTCTTGGAGGCTAATTGATTAAATCTGTGCCAAAGAGCTTTAAGAAGAGAAACTTCAGCTACAAACAAATTGAAACCCATACAGTGATGGCCAAAAAACTTCTCAACCTTTGGAAAAAAAGGCTGTTTTTAATTGTAAACCCTGGCTAATGGGCCCGTAAGAGCACGGATGAACATAAAGTAACAGTGGAAGTTGCTGATTTTGACATTTTTGAATGGACTGCCTTGGTTTCAGTCTCACATCTTTTCAGGTTGAGGAAACTATACAGAATTTTGATCCACATTCTGCTGCCACTGAAACACATTCTGTGATCTATTCTTACCATCTAAATTATGATTCAACTCCAAATATATTACTAATGCTGGATACACAGAGGTTTATTAACGTGTCAGTCTGATTTATGAAAATAATTGCATTGCCTTCACTGTTGAACTCAACGCAGATGGATTAGGATGTTGGATTCAAGTATTAAGGTGCATTAATCATCAAACACGGGTCAGGAACTTTAGGATTTGAATACTGGTTTTTAACCACAGTGCACAAACACAGTCCCACACCACATTCTTTGCTACAAAGTGCATTAAAGCCAGCTACACTATATCTCAAGTACCTGTCTTTGTGACTGAGTTGTCTCCCTCTGAGTCGTTATGGGGACCAGGTGGACTTTTTTGATAATCAGGTGTTTTTTTAACAGAGGGAATTAAACCTTTCCCACCAGACGCACACACAAACAAGACAGACAGTTACTTGTTTTAAGAAAGAGAGCAATATTAGAAGAAGTCAGTTTGACAAATACAAACTACATTAATATTGTTTGGTTTGACAGGTTAAATTAGCTGAACCAGAGAACCATTCATCTATATCATTTCTATTGGTGACATACTGACTGCTTATCACATAATTATATACTAAATACTGAACACTGAACATTTAAGTGGAAATATTTTGAACTTAGGTAGTCTGCATGTAAAGTGGCCAACCAAAAAAAAAAAATCTTTCAATTCAGTGTGTGAAATACAATTTTTGTAGTCCATCATGTTTGAATAAAGGGAATTAAAAATGAGGAAGCTAAAAGAAACACAGCGTAGCACTCCAAGAGTGGCAGATTTAAAGGCAGAGACAGAAAAGCTACACAGAGGATAAAAAACAAGGAGGAGAGGAAGAAATTCAAATAAAGGACAGTATGACATTGTCATTGCAGTGAAATAAGAAATATTTTTCTTTTACTCCAACGGACAAAAATTAAATATGCTGAGACAAGCAGGTCCCGGTCCATTCAAAGGGTTTGAGTACTGACTCAAACAGCACACAATGAGAATGTCCTACAGAAGTAAACATAATAATGTTCTTTAAGGATTTTATTGCAAGAAAATTGAATAATTTCAAGCTTTTGATATTGTTTGTTGACTTGAATTAAACAGACAAAAGCCTTTTGGTGTTTGCAACAAGAATCAACATCCATCTTCAAACAGTCTCACATTACTCTTAAGTCGTAAGTTTAAACCTCATATTGCTCTTTGAAAAAGTCTGGTATTTATTGATTGCCATTTCAGTTCACATTTAGAGGGAGCTTGGAAACTATCCCCTCAGAGATAGAGTTGTGTCTTTCCTTTTAACTCCAAAGAGAAGACTACAATCCAACTCAGAATACCAAACATTTCTTGTTAGAAAGAGAGTGACCTCCTGACTCTATCTATCCCTCCCACATTCAGACGTCCACTTAAGTGGCTGACTGTAGCAGTGACTGAGGCTTTATGAATCAAGGAGTTGTGCTTTGTGAGGCTGTCTATGTTTCCACCACCTTTTGAGGCCTGAGCTACAGCTGATACACACTCATGGGGGCCAGACTGCCGTTCTGCGGTGTCTGTCTCTCCTGGTTATTGAGACGTGACAGTTCCACAAGGTGTCTGCACTGCTAATCTGATGGGACAGTAAAACAGGTGGCTCTGAGAGTTTGGCTTGTACATGGCTGAAAAAAGCTCTGAAAAGTGTTTGTCCATAAATATAACCTAGTTCCTGGGTTGTATGGAAGTACAGACTCAGATGCCCCCACATGCGTTGCATGCCACACAAACACTTGCACACACACCGTGTGATGAATGGCTGCCAGGCTTTTCAGCCTGTCTATGCCCAAGTTATTAAACCTTCCTTAATTGGACTATCAATCACCAAACTCCACAAGCCACTCTGAGGTCCGCTATTCCAGTCACGCCCAGATCAATCGGCCTTCAAAACCTTTGAATATTACACCACCACAATACAGCTGCAAACCATAGAGGCAGCGAGAAGCACAAAGACCTACCAAGACAGGATTTCTGCAATGTTCTGAGGTGACTGGAGTACAGACATCATTAGTTGGAGGTTGCGGATATTGGCATCCAAGGACTGTGAGAACAAGGTCTTGTCAGCAATCTAATTTATACATTGTCCTTTGGCACTAGTTCAAAATCCACTTTTCAAACTATTTAAAAACTATTATGTAAACCCAGATGCAATTAATCCTGCCATGCAGGGACATGGCTCATACAGGGTAGGGGGTAGGACGTCCCTTCACCACGATCTGGGTACCAAAACAGTTTGAGAAATCAAAGAATAAATTACATTAGGACATGGGCCTTCAACCAGGAGTCAACAGACTTACTACACAGGGTCATGAAATTTTTGACAAATTTTCTAACATTGCTAGACTTATTGCTAGAATATACGAACCTGTGTATTATTTGAATAGTTAGTATTTAATGCACAATAACAAGTTATGTTTAGACGTTGGTCCTTGATTTGATATTTAGAGGTCTAGGTTGCATTTTTGAGACTCCCTCAGTTATTTACATGTATTGTCTCCACTGCATGCCAATGAATGCCTAGAGTCAATCCAGGGTATATTGTAATGGTAATGCTGTAGCACTAATGTTGGCACCCTACTCAAAAAATTAAATAGTCTTTTTTAAATAGTATATGTTATTGTACATATGGTGACTGTTGTACAAGAGAGAAAAAGAAAGCAAGGGAGTTGGTTATCAGACAACATTATAACATTATGTGATACAGGCCAGTTAGAGGAGAATGAGGGGATATTACCATCAACACTTTTTCTGTCATTTTCAGTACTAGAATATGGAATACCTCATGTCCCTAATATTTTTTTTCTCTTTTAAATTGATGCTAGCACTGTGAGCTGTACTACTATATTTATGCAGCAGGCGGTTGGAACTTGAGGAGATATCGACATGAGATTACCAATGACATCTTGCAAATTTACACATTTCTCTGCCCCCAGGGCCCTGCTAGCTATTCAAGTTTACCATCGCTGTAGTTTATGTTATGCACTGATAATCTTATTTTTATTTTTACCACAGTTACACGGTAACACAGTTGTGGCAAAGCTCCTCAGGAAAGCCTATTCTCGTAAATGTATTGCAAAAACTTCAATGACAAGAGAGGAACAAGAAAGACCCATGCTGAAACCAGCATTCGCAGCTTCAAACCACTTGCTAAATTTCTTACTAATGTATCACACAATATGTATACTTTTTACAACTTCACTGAATTCCAAACAAATAAAATACATTTTCTCACTGTGTACAACTCTTTCTTTACCTGTGTTTATCCTGGAGGTAATGCGAGAGAGGTCAACACGACGAGGGGGTCGAATGGGTGTCGATGTCTTTGTTGTGCTGGTTTTTTGCCTTTCCAAAGGTTTGCTTATCTTGGATAGGGGAGCAAAAATTCCTGTGAGAAAACATAAAACAAAAGCTTTCAGAAGATGACAAAAGTTAAATAGAACAGCAGAAGGATAAATACGTAAAACAATAACGTAAATCAAATTTACTAACAACTGACAAAAATGACTGATGAAATGTCCCTAGGATAGATAGGTTACCTTTGGAAAACTGACAAGGCACTTTAAGTTCTATACAGTCAATAAGTAATGGTAGTAGTTTTAAAACTAGTTGGGGGAGCTGGTGGATGAGTCAGTGCATTTGATCTTTAAGAACTGTGGCATGACCCACCATGTTTGATTCGACAGGTGAAATACTGAACCCCTGCTACCGAACCGTCATTCTTTCCCTCCGGTTTGTCCAGTTCCACTCCAGCCCAGAGGCCTCCCGAAAACTCAGTGCTGCCACAGAACCGCAGCGTTCCCACCTGCATGCACACATATATTTACAACAGAAATACATGTGTACATCCAATCAACACAAAAACAGGACATGCAATAGGAAAACTGGCTGGTTCACCAAGCACTGAGAGAAGTCATTTCATTCTCATACCATGCATAAGGTCAGAGAGAGAACACCCAGAAACTGAACAACATTTTAGTATGTCTATGTCCATTAAGGCTGCAGAAGAGAAACAATTAAAATGGAAAACAGAGATCAAAGCAAGAGACTGAACAAGAAAGTGGAGGGAAGATAATAAGACTTCTGATTTGTTAATCTCTGCAACTTGGCACACTGCAATTCCATTCTCAGTGTAGCACAAAACTCTATGAATGGTTAATTCCTTTGCAGCCAACTGGGCTAGAACTAGTATTTCCTTGCTGTTTGCATGTTTGTGTCCATGTGTGCAGTTGGGACTATGCACACATGGACGTGGACATACTGGCTGACTTTACTTCACATACAGCATTTGAGCCCTGCGAGCAGAAAAGGCACTTCCTGATCTAATAAGACTCAAGTGGAGTTATTTTAAAAAATATTACAAATCCTTATTTGGCATTTGGGTCAAGGAAATCACTACAGTTTCACCTCATGACCATGGGCAATGATTTGCTAACATTAATCAGGGAGATCTCTCGCATCGTTCTGCCACTAACTCAACATGTTGAATCAGCTGAACAGCCACCAGCAGGGTCCAACTAATGATGTGGGACACGCCACAAAAAATAGGGCTGGACAGGGTTGATGTTGTCAGCCTGATGTCTGAAGACACATTTCAAGACAGTACAAAAGGACTGATTTCTGGAATTTTACTCAAATTTTGGATTAGATACACCATGTCATGAAAAAAAATATAATTTTTTTTTTATTACAGGTTATTATTTAAATTTTATCTGTTATTTTACTTACGGGGCTTTCTAAGCATGCTTCTTCATATGAAAAGATTTATACATACATTTACACCACCACACACAGTTGGGTGGGTAGGATGATAAGCAATTGTGAAGAACTTGTTTGAATTTGAAGAGGACATTTGTCAACAAAAATGTGTTACTGGACTTCTTTGGGCTACATAATACTTAGTATAATGAAAACAAAGATACTGCAATTGAAAAATATACCAGCAACAAAAGAACAGAAATGACACCTCTAATCAGGCAGCTTGAAATATGTAACAGTTAGACCATTGAAGCTAAAAAGGTAAACGGGTATCTATAAATTATATTTTAAAAAGAAGACAGTAATTACACTTTCACTAGTTGAGAGACTTCTAAGTAATGCTTATAATTGCAGTGATTAGTACTGCCAGATGTGCACAACATGGATTGTGTGAGATCTGTTTAAAAAAAAAAAAAAACACAGGACCCACAGGCAAAGAAGATCAGCAAGTATTTTTTTTAAAACTTCTTATATTTTCATCAGACACTTAACAGTATCATAACTGGAGCTGAACTTGAACATGCTCAGATAAACGCTGATAATATACAAGAATGAACCGACAGACACAACCCTAACTGCTGGAAGGATGCCAAAATGGTGTTGCTTAGCAACTAGAAGTTATTTTTTTTCTTGGTTGAGGGCTGAAATAATCAAAGAAAATCTAACCAAAGCTTGTGTCTTTGGTATAGTCCTATATTATATTATTTACTTTTAGTTAAAGCTGAGTGGCACCGAGTGGGTAGACCTTTTATGATTTATTACTGTATAATTACATTATTCAGTAAAAATAATTGTGTAATTGAAACTCTTGACAAAACTAAGTCATTGTATTACACCAAAAATACATAAGACATGTTTATTAAATACATCTATATATAAGATTTATAAAATAAGATACTCCTTTAATTTATCCCACAGTGAGAATACAGCTTTCATTAATGCAGCACTGACTGCATTTAAAGAAAACTTCTGCTAGGAGAATGCTTATTTCTCTGTTTCTCCCTCCAAATACGAGTGTGCACTCATTTGAATTCAGCTAATCATGGAGTCCTAATTAGAAGGGTGCAACTTCCCTCTATTGTAGCACTTCGAGACATGGCAGCAGAAAAGAGCATAGTGTTTCAGAAATACCTTGGCAAAGCTTTAAAACATACTGAAAAGTCTGGATCTGATTAAATAGGGAAAGTCATTGTTCCTGAACTTTGACAGGGACCTGTAACACACCTTCTGTCCAGCTATCACCACACGGTCCCCCAGTCGGATTCCCATGGAGGCGAGCTGCGTCCTGGCCTTATCAGAGAGAGCAGGGACGGACTGGGCTTGCAGTGTGAATGGCAGGGGGGAGCTGGGTCTGGGTAAAGCCTGTCTCAGCAAAGCCCGGAGCTCTTTGGCTATGGCGGCTGCATCTGCCATATCCAAGGGCATGTCGAGGGGGTCAGGCACAACATCCGCTGGACACTGTCCTTTTTCATTCTGTAGGAGGAGAGAGGGCGAGTGACACTGAATTTCACTCAACACAAACTATTTTTCCAGCATGTCAAATGAATGCTGTTAAAAAGAAAATGACTGTAACATCATATCGCAACAACAAACGCTTATGTGAGCTGCATGCGGCAGTCAGTCAGATATGCTGGAGATAAACCTACTGTGCCTCCCACAAACCTTAAATATATCCAGCCACAGCTGCACTAGTGCCTGATAATCTGATATTGACAAGTGGCAGTGTAACAGCAATAAGTAAAAGGCCTAATACCATATGGTTACACAGAAGGAAAGCAGAAAACACTTATCTGAACAGTGTTGTCAGAGATAACTGTCCAAGATAGGCAAGCTTCCCTCAGCAGGGACTGATCTGTAGTGTAACTGTCCCAAACTAACTGTTGTTACATGTACATAATTTTACAGTATACCATGACACAAATTTGGAAACAGTGTGCCCATGTGTATGTAGAGAGGTTCCTCACCAACGAGGGTTTTAACTAAAGTTAACAGTGTGATGTCAGAGACTGTGAGCCGGACAGTCTTTCAGATGTTGGGAGTTGTGTCCAATAAACCAACTACCTAGAGAAGAGGTAAAGCCCCCGGCATTCAGTGACTACTTGTGACACCTTAGTTGCAGCAGCTGTGACTCTCTTGGCAGTTGACGGACATCCTGCAAAGTAGGGTGTTTTCACAACAGGTCAACAGCTGTAAGTTTACCTTTTGTTGGATGAATGAGCAACTATGTTTAACTTTATTTTATTTCTGATTTGAATTACATTTAATTACTTCTGCCAAAGAGCTTATTTTGCCAGTTCTGGCTGTTCTACTTGACTAATAATTACTCTTACAATGGTTTACAAAAATCATCTGCAGCAAAGAAACTAACTGCATTTTATTATCTTAAGTGTACCATTTTGTAATTGAGCTTTTATAAGTGTAGAAACATTTACGTTATTCGAATTGATGGAAATATAATTATCAAAAAGAAACAACGGCAACAAAAGAAAAGCAGTGTGAATACAAGCTTTAATGTAAAGGTAGACCTTCGGTAGTGAAGTAGTTATGTTATCCATTTCATACTGATGATGTCCATGGTTTGATATCATTAGGTCATCTAATGCCCCAGTAAATACAGTACACTGCTCAAAAAAATTCAAGGAACACTTAAAAAAAGACATCAGATCTTGATGGGAAACATATGCTGGGTATCTATACTGATATGGACTGGGTATGTGGGTATGTGTATTTTTGTTTTCTCGACTAAGTTAACTAATATGTGGTGAAATTTGAGTCAATGTCAACTAGTCAATAACAACACCCATAAAAACACAGTAGAAAGTAATGCTTTGTAAGAATGAAATCTATATTCTTGACCTGAACACATATTGTAGCATTTCACACAAAAGAAGCTACAGAGGTTTTTCTGCACATCAACACCATAAACACTGTCAGTCAGACACTTCTAATATGCGGCTCTCGCTCGGCAAAACAACACTCTACAACCACAGCAACAATGTCAAATAATTCAACACAACACTGAGCTTATCAGTACTGTGGGCTGCAGATATGTATAGCCTGTATAAATCGGAACTGTGAATAGCATTTAATAGTACTTCACAGCGAGCTGTAAGATAATATAATGTAGCCGGAATAAAAAAATGCGGTACATCTCCTAAGCCTTTTCCACATATAGCAGCGAAAGGTCTAATAACTTTAGACAATGAAATTCACCAGCAAATTGTTGATGTGCAGCCTCCTCCTCTCTGTTGCCGCAGGTGAAGTTGTTAACTGACTGCCACTAAGAGGATTTGGACCGTTCCTCTGATAACGTTTGCAGATGCCTTTTCAGATGAGTGTGCATTGCAGTAGTACATTTGTTGTATTTCAGGACTGACTTACATCTTCAGTGAAGTATTTCAACATACTTGATGAACTTAAAACGTCATGGCACAGCAGTAAAGTTGACTAGTCGGTACAACCCCTGGTATGTGTTAGGAACTCCTGCACAAAGGAGCAGATACCAGTCCTGCTGATGGGTTGAGGACCTTCTACAGCCCTGTCCAGCTCACCTAGAGTAAACTGCCTGTCTCCTGGAATCTCCTCCATGCTCTTGAGACTGTGCTGGCAGTCACAGCAAAGCTTCAGACAATAGCACATGTGGCAACCTGGAGGAGTTGGACTGCCTGTGCAGCCTCTGTAGAGTCCAGGTATCACCGCATGCTACCAGTAGTGACACTGACTCTAGCCAAATGTAAAACTAGTGAAAACCAGTCAAAATATATGAACTGGGGAACCATTCCTGTTTTGGGGGGGTCATCTCATTGTTGCCCCTCTAGTGCACCTGATGTTAATTTCATTAACACCAAAGCAGGTGAAACTGATTAACAACCCTCTGCTACTTAATTGACCAGATCAATATCCCAGACATTTTAACTGACTTGATGCGATACTCAAGATGAAAAAGTGTTCCTCTGATTTTGTTGAGTAGTGCATTTATTAAAAAAAAAAAAATTCTGGAAATAGTGCAATACTTTGTCAGTGCCAGACTTTTCTATTTTATAAGGCTACCATTAGTTGCCACAGAGGTAACACTACTTGACAGTACTACTAGGAAAATCCAACTATTACTCCTATTACTGGAATTTTTTTACCCTTACACAGAGCCAGATTACGGGACAAACACTAACCACTGAGTCATTCAGACATCCAACTTAAACAAATCACAATCTGACATTTTATTGAGCAGAAATAAATTGTCTTTTATAAGCTGAAGATGATAGACATGTGTAAAATTGTGTCATAATTAGTGCATGTATTCTTGTGTTACGACCAGAATGTGTTTGTGAGGTTACGGTGACATTTGACCACCAAACTTTAATCAGTTCATCCTTGAGTCAAAGTCAACTTTGTGACAAATCTGAAAGAATGTGAGACAGATGAGGCACAAAACCACTTGATAAAATCAGATGCTGACAAAGGACACAAAAAGAAAAACTTGAATGTTTACTTTTATGTCTGAAAAGGTCAGTTATATTTGTATGAGGATGGTGGACTAAACTAAATTTTTAATCAAATTTCTGCTCTCAGAAAAAAATATTCTCATTGTTTCAAATAAGCTGATCAGCGGATACACAACCTGAACAATTAGTCAAATTGCTCAAAGAAACGACTGTCCGTGAAAGCCGAGACAAAATCAGCAAGCTTAAGCATCACAGACGTAGGAGTAATTGGGGGACAATTATATTTGCCACCCCCTCCAGATGCAAGTGGTCTTTGACAAATCTCAACCAAGAGCTTGTCTTTCACTGCCGAGGCCTGTCGTCCTCATATTGCAACACTGAGTTAATTTGCAGACTACTCTACCTCCCTTTATCTGTGGTTAGTTGAGATACTATGTCTCAGTAAAACAGCTAGTAAGTCTGTATTCTGGAGACATTCAATTATTTGGCCGCATTTAAACATACATCTCTATATGATGTTTAAATCTATATCAACCAGTGAGATTAACCTGACATCTATGGAAGGAGCTACTTCCAAAAGGTGATGCCTGATGTATTCAGTTACTAGTGAGATGTTAAGTAGTTACAAGTATCTTGTCAATTCTCAACAGCTAAAGCTCCCATAAACTGGATGCTGCTGTCAGTCAAATGTGCTTAGAATAATGTCCTAGATAAACCAAACTGACTTGAAGAGGAGGCTCACTTCCAATCTGAAACCAAAAAAGAATTAAGTAAGCAATCCAGCACACCAACTAATGGAAAGCATGCTGGACCGTTCACAGCTACTAATCCATAACATGTGAGGTAAGGGAAGCATGAAAGGCCAGTAACATTTTTATTTCCGCCGTCCTTTTAAAACTTTCCAGTGCTCAAATTCAAGGTTTGTTGTGACGAATCTCTGCAGGGCCAGAGAAGAGAAATATCAAATTAAACCACTTCCAAGTCTGACCTTTACTCAAAAGGAAACTGAATTTCATTGCTCTGGTATCATGCCACATAACACACCGCCAGCTACCACCATCACTTTTAAATGTGAATGACACCATTCGGCATGGTAAGCATTCAAGTACATTACCCGCATGTACATAGTAGTGAAAACTGTGACAGATAATGATGCAATGCACAATATTTTCCCTAAACGACATTGTCTACTAAATACAGAAACTGTTCCAAGCAACTTAAAGTTAAATGTATCTTTTCTGTGCAGTTTATTCACTGTATTGCAAGACCCACCAGAGTGGTCTATAGGGCAACTAAAATAGGTCACAGTTAATATACTCATAACTCACACTTTCAAATGATGACAAATATTACCAAGGGGAAAAAGACATAACAATATCCGAACCTATCTCCAGGACTAACTGGCAGCAGCACTGATAAACAGAAAAAAAATCTTCCCCTTGATGATGTTTTAACTTTTGCTTAGCAAGCTAATGACCAAACATCCATGTATCTAACTCAAAAAAAAAAAAAAAAACTCAGCAAGAACAGCCTTTAAAAAGCAGGCTGATTAAAAACAGGGTCCAGATATTCTCCCAGCTCTGCATTCACATACTAAAAAAATATAGAACCTCTGCAGTCATTTTTCAGCAGGGAAATGACTGGATAATGGTCCGTAGTGCTTTAGTGACCTCCAGTGGGAAAATGTGAGCATAAAAAGAAAATGCATTACTCCCATTTACGAACAGATTGGAGTCAAAGGAACAAAAAAACTAAAACATTATTTAATGAGAAATATCACACAATACGACCTGAAAGTCCTAGTGTGGAAGTTTCAATTAAAATATATAGAATATGACAGATTATTGTACAGAGTCTACTATGTATGTGCTGCAAGTCAAGATAATGGCTAATCAGCAAAGTCCTCCACCAACCATTTAATGACTGTAAGTGAGCGGCACAAGACAGACAGACTTAGCACTCCAGAGGCAGGTTTATTTGAAATGTGTCCGGAAAAATCTGTATTCTAAACAGCTATCTTTTTAGGTGTTATCTGACACCTGAGTCAGAAAATGCCAAACAGGAAATATGCACAAAACACTGAACATCTAAAAAGACTTCTTGCAAAGTTTCCCATCAAATCATTGTGATTCTGTGTAAAGTTAAAGATAAAATCACATGAGGAAAGTTTTGCAAATGTAACACTGAGAAAATTGAAGCAGTGAATTTTGTATTCTGAGGGAGTTCGGTATGACGACCTGTGGGAGCTGCAAGTGGTGTTGTATATGGGGGCTATTACTTTAGGTGATTTAATTAGTCTCTCAGTGATTGGTCGATTAGTTAAAGAAGATAAACGAAAACAAAACTTAAAACAAGCACAGGTTATGTTAAGCTTAAAAAGTATGTTGATGATTGCTGGCTACATGCTTTCATAACATTCCTGTAAATCCCCCCCCCACCCCAAAAAAGTGGAATCTGTGAGACGCTTTACGTTAAGAGCCCCAGTAAACGAGAACAATGACACTTACTCTGAATGCAGGATTGGCTCCCAGCTCCAAGAGACATTTGACAGCTGATGTGCACAGGTTGGATGCAGCAATGTGCAGGGCTGTGCCAAAATCAAAGTCACTGCAGGTGGCATCAACCTCTGTTAAAAAAAACAGTAACTGTTGTATGCGATTGTCAAGCGCTACTTGACAAGTCTCATATTTTGACAATGAAATGAACCATTATGGACCATAATTTGCACAGTTGTTTAAAAAAACTGATATCTTGTGTCTGTATTGCTAACTGTTTAATGCAACACCAGCTCTGTTGCTGTGTAAGAGATAGCTGAGAACTGACTTGGTTTGTCAGAATTTATTTGGCATGAAAATGGAACCGCAGAGTTGTAGGGCTTTTTAAAGACACAATGGATTACAACATTTAACAACAGGAGAGCTTAAAACGGGGTAACTAAAGAAGTATGGAAAGTACAGGGGAACTGAGTCACTTTTACTGTGTTTCATTTTCCTGTGTTGAACCCTGAGCCCCCATAAAACTGAAATGTGGACTAAAGGAAAGCCATATCTGGGAACAGGACCCAAGTACTCCTACAGGATGTGGAAAATACTATTAGCGGCAAGGGCAGTCCAAAACAACAGGGGACAGAGACTTCATTCTCTGTCTGATCATGTGCTTTGTCACAGACACGGATGACGTAAATACAAAACTGGCATTTGGCTGGCATTTTGACATTTTTGTCTATACAAGATTTAACTATTACTAAAATATATTATAATAAAACTAAACCAATAAAGGCTGAGCCTCAAAAAAACATCTTTAAGAGCTTTTTTATGACAACCGTTCATTCCTAATGTGCAATCTTTGTTTTCTGAGGTGTGCTTTCGGTCATGGACCTTGTTGAAGACAGACTGCTGGGTACAGTACTTTAACCATCATCATTTGTTTCTTCCAGCTTCATCAACAAGACCTTAACAGCTGAGTAGTGATTTTCATAAATTGGGTGCTATACATGTGTGAACTGAATAATAAAAGGCATTTAATCAATGCAAAGTAAACTCCTGCTGCCACTAAGTCTGTAGCTGTACCCAATGAGTTGTCAGTATGTACACCTAATACTGCAATCACATAAAAGGAGGTAGACAAATATTAGAAAACCTTGCCACATGATCAGAAGGATCAAAAGCATAGACAACAGCCTCGATAGAATAGAAGATTTTTTTTTTTTACTGAATGTAGCGACTGCAGGTGCATAATAAACTGGCATTAATTACTACAGGAAAATGATGAATTACTGTGGCTTTAATCCCCACTGCAGTTGGTTTTGAAAATCAAAGTGTTTGGCCTGTACTGAGTGCTGGGACGACCTTTCCCTCTCTCATTTCTGGCTGCAGCTCTGCTCTCACCTGCAGGCGGCGAGGCCTGTAGCACCACACGGATAAGTTGGGGCACGTCAAAGTAGGCAGCGTAGTGCAGGGCCCTCATATTAGTCCAGCGTGAGCGAAGGTTGGGATCAGCACCCAAGGCAAGGAGCTGACGTGCAAAGTTAGCTGCTGTCTCTGCATCGCCTGAGAAAGAAGAGGGTGCAATAACAGACAGTACATCAGCTCTAAAGACTGTGTTTAAGGAGTGGTTGATAAATATCTGTGATTGCAGAATTATTCTGAATAGTGTTCAGTAATCTGAATAACAACATAAACTAAAACGAGCCAGAAGAGAAATTAAGAAAATTCTACTGTGTAGCTGAGACCGTTTACTCAGCACCTCTGTCAATACTAACCAATGCCCGGGGCCCCAGCCTTGCAGCAATAGTGAAGGAGGCTCATATCTGTCAGACCATCTCGATCATTCACACCACAGCCTCTCTTTAGGATCTGTGCAAAGACAAGACAGAGTGTCACTAAGGACCTGGTATCACTGTGCAGAAATATTACATAATAGGCTATAAAATGAGACTATGAGGGGCAATGATCAGACGAATGACAAGGAAGCTGGGCCTCTCATAACTCTACTCATCTTTAAATTTGGACAAGAACTGTTGCGCAAACTGACATCGAAACAAGGCATTTATTTCTCAAGGGTAGCAGTTACTAAGTGAGAGAAAATAATCGCTTGGTTTTACCCTTGAGACAAGTGCTTCCCTGCACAATTTACTGCATTGCAGCTACTCTGTGAAACGGGTAGAGGGGGTTTGGGTGGTGGCTTGGCAGGAATTCAATTAACAACCAAAAGTCAGATTTTTCTGGTGTTTTCAGTTAGTTGAAAATAAAGGTAATAAGGAAAAGACAGAGAAGCAACTGCATCCAGGCGATGTATAGGAGTACAAGGACAGTTAAAAGTGCTGAATTTTGTCACCTCATTTCCAATAAGGTTGATGTTCCTCTGCACCTGCGGAACCCACTGCCTGAGGACAGCAAACAGCTCTGGTATGGTGGTGTTGGGATCCAGAAGAACCTCCTTGCACTGCGGCTCACTGGGGTCAAAGAAGGAGAACTCTGGGGGGTAGTCAGAAAGACAATAATGACAAGTTCACTGTACTGATTAGTGGAACTTGAAAACTGAAATCTTTATTATTCATACTCAAGAGAGCATGTGTGAAACACGTGTGCCCAGACATACATTAAATGTCTGCAAAAGACTGTTCAAATCGATTCAGTCAAATCAGCAAATCAGTAATCTTAGGAAATGCCCTTGCTTGCAGAGGCGAATAAAATCAGATGCGACAGTGGATGGCATGCCGTCAACCAAATGAAGCATAACGTAGCCGGACTGTGTGTAAAAACAAACGGCATTCACTCCGATAGGCCAAGGTTAAAACTTTCTGAATATTTAAACCACAATCCAATCTGCTGCTTCTGCTTTGTTGAGTGCATTACAAATCAGATGACTCAGTGTAAGAGCCCTTTGCACTGTTTCGTGACCACGTTTTTATTCAGTGCATTCTGACTTTAATGTTATTTCTCCATTTAATTGAATAATTGATACAAGGTTTCTTGTTTGCTTTGTTTTTTCGTAGATAATCCAATGTTCCTTTGTTTTCACTTCCTGTAACCATGTGTTTTCAGGATATTTTGTCCTTTGTCATTTAAACTATTACTATTACTGTTTGCTCCTCGAATCAAATCAGCTTTATTTACCATGTATAAATGTAGATACATACAAGGAAATTGTTCCATCCAAGTAAGAACACTTGGAGCTGTGAACAGTCATGCAAAGAGAACGCATCTCTTGAATCATCTTCACAGCACGTATCAAACACTTAACAATCATGACTAATAATAAAAAGCCGTTATATTTTGAGTCAACTCAAATCATAAGAGCTCATTATTACTAGATTTCATAATCAGCAGCACAGTGGAAAGCTTTCAAACAATTTAAATCCAGTCTTCTGACAGTCTAGTGCGTCAACTAGCCTGAAATGTCACACTGCTCCCGTGAGTGTCGATATTGTGTACATGTGTGGATCCTCACCACAGTCACTGGGCATGGGTGCAGAGGCCACCTGGTGGATGACTGACCGCTGGTGAGAAGAAAGTCTTGTGCGGTTGCCCAGGACAGTGTCCCCTTCCACAGGCTCTGAAACATCCTCCTTTGTCATCTCCCCCTCAGGGCCTGTGGTTGGAACAATATTAGAAGGACTATTCTGAGAACACAAGTAGGTCTAATCTCTCAATAAAAGCAGACACGCTATATTAAAGCTTTCAGTTGTTCTAGCAGTGCAAGCATCCAAGTGTAACATTAGAAATTGCAACTCGTACTCACAGTACGGGACAATAACAGCAGTGTCAACTTGGGCTTTCTGACAACTAAACAAAACAATGTGACCATGTGGAGTATTGCAGGGAACTAAATGTCAGGGGATTATTGGTCAGGACACAGCTGTCAAATCAAGATAAGGCCTAGGGATTATATACCAAGAACACCTGCATTTGACTCTAAATATTATTTCAAGTGCCATAAAACAAAGCTTGACAGATGGGTTTTAGTCATCCTGCAAAGTTGGATTTATGGTGAACCTACAGTACATTACGCTAAACACTAGCCTAAACTTGAAACATTATGAGGTTGTAAAAGGGACACAGGAAAATGGAACAACCCTTAAGAGGCTGAACTACAAGCACACATACACACACACAAGCATAAGCCTGGGAAAGCGCCATTGAGCGTAAAATCTTCCCAACCAACCAACACTCACTGTCATCTTCTTTATCCTCTTTCCTGTTGATCTCCATGAGAGCCTCCCAGTCGAGCTAAGCTAAAATCAGAGACACAGACTGGGTCCAGTGGAACATCTAACTAAATCCTTCCCAAAATAACTCGCAAGCACATTGACTGTCCCCTCCTCAATCTCCAATAACACACCCTTGACTCCCGAGTCCAGCAGCCGTCTACAGGCAGCACATTTTGAAGGCGTGCGGTTCTCGCATCTGACTCTCCCCGGCTGGAATGTCACTCTCACTTTCCAGTCATGTGCCCTGCTGACCCCGATGCCACTTCCTCGGACTAGCCAACCCTAACACCACAATGTAAAGAACGTGTCTGTAGGGTGACAGTGCATACAAACAGTGCAAAAGGGCAGCAAAGTGGCGGCTGTGATTAGGAGGACTGTCCTTCACCATGAAGGCCGCTGTCCAATTACCCTTGACAGCAAGCATCCACACTTCTAAACCACCCATAAGCAAGAGTCTGAATGCCTCAATAGGCTTGCATTATGACATAAAATAAAAAAAATTTGAACTGAACTGCTGCAGCCTCCAAACAGAAAAATGCGTGACATTTTAAAAACACTTCAAGAGGAGCGTCATATTTTATTATAGAAAAAGTAGTGCGAGTGTCTCTTCAAGACAGCTGCAAGTGAGCCAGCACGCACAATACAAGGGCCCTGAAACTGAAGCAGCTAAAAAGAACTTGGTGAGCATTCATTTTATTATAATGGCGTGAATATAAAGCAAAAGGGTGTCACTGCTGCTAAAAGGCTGCAAGTACAAGAGAATGTATTTTTATGTTCTAAATCAACATATTTCAAAGAAGATATTTTGAATATATCCTGTCAATGTGTCACATGTGTCAATGTATACTTTACTGTAGCTGCAACATACAGAGAAAAAGCATAGAACCTTTAATGATTGCAAAATAAAACTTAACTACATAAACAAGATTTAGCCAAGGCAATTTTCAACTGAATTATTTTCCACATTTTCTGTAGATCCATGTATCCTGCACAAGATGATGTAAAAGTAGTAAGACAATCATTTAAAAATGTTTGTTATGATGTTCAGCATCTAAATCCCTATCTACACTGAGAGCATCGTGCAGATAGCATTCTGTGAACATTACATGCAGCAGTGCGTAAACTGAATAGGTGTTTTCCATTATCCCCGACAGAACAGAAGGCTGAGGGAGGATGTCAGTAAAGCCATAGAGACAGTCATTTTGCTGACAGCATGTACTGTAACTACTGAGAACTTAAATAACAGAACTGTTTAAAATAGCAGAACTGTTTATTCAACTTTTCTTTTTTTTTTCATTCTGGAGGCTGTGGTTTGTAGTTCATTTGAACTGTATTGTGCTGTACCGACGCATGTTTCTATTATTTTGACAACCCCACCATTTGTCAGTGGGCATTTTAGTCAGTAAAACCACAACTCCCCACCAGTGTTTTAGAACTGAAGAAACTAAAAGGATGAGTAATAAAACATATTCAAGAAACTCTGCCCTTCTTTCAGCTTTTTTTTTGGGATATACCATGACCTGAGATATACCATGACAATTTTGTGTTAAATTGAATACAGTGGCACAAACTACATCATCTAGAATGATCACACCGTAAAATTACCCCCTTTCCGTTTCAACATAAACTGATCATTAGTCATGAAGGACGATTTAGTGCAGGG
Source organism: Chelon labrosus (assembly GCF_963514085.1). Lineage (NCBI taxonomy): Eukaryota > Metazoa > Chordata > Actinopteri > Mugiliformes > Mugilidae > Chelon > Chelon labrosus. The sequence continues at coordinate 21,273,930 of NC_140353.1, forward strand.
TTGTTCTATTAGAGCACATTTATTTATACCAGTGTACCTAATGAACTGGCAAGTGAGTGTCATTTGTTATTTTAAAGTTCATCTCAACTTTAATGCAGCTAAAGGCAGAGATGAGAAAGTACTTGTGATCACTGTGAGGTCCCGGCCTCTCCACAGATTAGAACTTTGCTGTGTGACACAGGACAATGGCCCACATAAGCCTCTCCTTGTTCGTCTGACCAGTGATGTCACCCTGCTGCCCTCTTCACATCTAATGAAAGGACAATCCAGACAAAACTGGCTCCGAACATTCAGTTAACGATTGCTTTATGACCACTTACTACAGACATGCCAACTTCCCTTCTGTTTGACTGCAGCGTCTATGAATCTTATAACTGTCCTGTTAGACACGTCACTGTTGCAACAACAAAGTTTGTGACGGTGCACACCAACATTCCCTTTGAGTCACAATGCGGTGCATGTTGTTCTGCGGAATCCTGGTTCTGTTTCAGCGTTCTGGATCTGTTCAGGTTCACAGGTTTGAATAAGGTTCTCACAGGCCTGATGAGCCACCTTTAACCTGAACAGAGGTCTAATCAACCTGAGTGTCTGCAAACACCTGTTGTAGTGGCCACTCTCCTGCAGCAAAAAGCTGTATGTCAGTGGCCTGTATAGCAAAAGCTATACAGCCTATTGCCACACGTTTCCCTGTTGGATAAATGATACTGAGCCGTGTCCTTATACATTTTATGACACAGTGATGCAGCTTATTCTTAATTTGTCACATCAACCTGGCGTTAGCCACGTAAATTATGTCACCCGAAGATGTCATCCTCATTAGCAGTGACTAATCTCCCATGTTTCGTCTTTGTAGCACCGGGTTCAAGTGAACCTACCGTTTGTTTAAAGAAAAATCTAGCTGCTCTCCAATCAACTTCGTCTGCTAACTAAACTGTCATTTAACATGGCAACATGCTGACAGTAACACTTAGCCAGCTAGCATATGTTCAAAAACCGAATAGGGCTTAGCAGCAGATAAACCACACCTCATAGAAGTAATATTGTAGGTAATATCCTGTCCCGGTAAGTAGTTAGTGGCCACTGGTTTTACTCTGTGAATAAGCAATGTGGAAAAAAAGTTGCAGAGATGCCTTCACTCACATTAGCTCCTCAGAGGTAACGTCAATGTACACTAGCATAAATACTGGGCCAAGCGCTCTGGCTACTAAAACTGCGATTGGCGACAAGAAATGAAACAAATATGTTGATACGCTGCTAAAGCTACATAAAACTATTAACGTTGCCCTCACCTTGCTGATTGTTTCAATTCTCTCATGGGGAAATAGACTGGAAAGCCAGTAGTGGATTTAATTTCCGTCATATGTTACAGTACGTTGCATAACTAAGGTACTTCCTGTGTTAGCATTAGGCTTCAGAATAAAGGCGGTTGTCACACACTTCCGGTCTTCAAAATAAATGTAACGCGGCAATACTTCGTTAATTCAGGTTAAATATTACAATAATAATAATGACAGTGGTAATATAATAATAAGAGAGAAAGAAAGAAAGAAGAAGAAGAAAGAAAGAAAGAAAGAAGAACAGCAGCTTAGAAGAGACAGAAGGAAATACAGTAATCTGTTCTTAGAAAAATAAAAGTATGGAAATAGTAGGGAGCCTCCATGTGCATATGTTTCAATAGCATGGTAGCATTCTTTAGAGTAGGCCATATTTCATAATTTAATAGTTGAACTGACATTTACTGCTCTTGGACAAATGCAATGCACGCGACAGACGTTACTTTAAAACAGAAAATCCAATCTCATACTTGAAGGTGGACCAGAGGTGGACTACGCTACAGGTCAATTTAAGTTCAACACCTCCTCTATCATTTCCTGTCACAGTCCACACACAGGTACATTTCCCATCTTTCTGTTCAGCAAATGGTAATTTCCCCAGGGCTGTGGTGGATGGCAGTCACTTCCCTTGAATGTCTGTTCAGACAGGCCACATTTACCAAAGGTTCACTGATGGAGGCTGGTGTTTATTGAGCTGGATGAATAGCCTACATAGTCTAAGGCAGTGGTTTTTCAGTTTGACACTGACTGGTTCAGAACTGATCACGTATCACTTAGCTATTTGGGAGAGTGTGTGCATCAGCAAAATTGATCTGTTTGTTAATTTGTCTGTTTTGTTCCTTGAAAATCACAATTCAAATTAGGAAATTATAAACTCTGGACATGAGGTCGAAAAATAGTTTCCAGAAAGCTCAATATAATATTTGAGTTACTGACTTCACGCATGCTGTAAAAAACATTTATTCATTAAGAAAGAAAAAAAAAAAAAAAACAGCATCCCCGTGTGTTTCAGTTGTAGGTTAATTCTGGCCTGTTTAAACAATACATTTTTTATATTGTGAAGCTAAATGTTGTTTGTTCTGGGAACACGGTGTATGTTACTGCTGGAACACGGTTTCCATGGAAACGTAAACAAAAGCACAGGCAGTGATTTCTCTTCTCTCACAGGCGCTTGAACTGCAGCTTGACTCATTTCATTCGTATCAAAGTCTGCGCTCTGCTTTGTAAACTGAACAGCCGTATTCCTTGCAGTCGGCTTCCAGGATGGACTTGAACAGCGTCAGGCGCGTATCCTCAGCCGGCTACCGGTTACCGGAGCGATCAAATGGGACCTGGCCGATAACAACCCCTCCACCGGCTCTCAGGCCACGGTACGCTAAGGGAGAAACTGCGTCCGCGGTTCAAAACCCAGACAGGGGTGATCCCGTTAAACAAGATCAAGTGTGGAAACAGGTGGTGTGGAGCGAAAGGAGAGGAGTCCTGGAGTGGTGAGTAGGACTTAAGTACAGTTTATGAAAGCAAAGGCTCTCAATCGCCAGACCTGATTTCAGTGAGATGAGGATTACAAATTCAAAGTGTGTAGTCGTTGCAGATCGTGTTGCTTTGCATGTCAACGAAGCTAAGCGCACTTAACCAGCAGTTTCTGGTCCACAGGGAGAAGAACTGGAACTTTCTCAGGAACTATGATCAGATGGTAAGACATATAGAAGTTTCTTCAGGTCACTATAGTTGCTTTGTGTTGTGAGAAGCATTGCCACAGTTGCGTGTCTTCTGGACACCTCTAACAACTGGGGCTTTATCCCCTGTGTGTCTGTATAGGGACGGCCGAAGTCAGAGGAGCCTTTACCCAGCTACATGCCACTCTTCTCTGATCGCGTCCCCAACACCACCAACCAGATGTTCGGGAACAGGCTGTCCACTCAGCTGGGGACCGAAGTGGTCAGACTGGACAGCTTGTTACTCTGGTCAGGACATCACAAGCGCAAGATGGACCCAGAGATGCTGCCCTACTAGATCACTCTGGAGACACGTCACATGTGGACCTGCACATCAAGTGTTTAGTGTAACCCTTGGACCCCTCAAAGCAGTTACGGGATTACTGCACGGGTTAGCTTTAATGTCAATTGAGAAAAACTACAAACATCTACTAGAAGCCATACTGGAAAAGCAGCCAGGAGTAATAAGAAAAAAAAAATATTGTTCTACATTTGTTGATTTACCATCATTGGTTTATCTTGATTTTTCTTTAAGCTCGGAAATTGCTAAAGTCGCTCAAAGTGAGCAGGCATGCAGAATTCAGTGATAAAGACAGCTGAGAAGGGGAAGACACGAGCAGATCAGGTTTACGTTATCTGCTCTCTATCAGGAATCAGACACTTGATAATCTAACAAGACACCTGCTGAAAGTTGGATGAGTGAAAGGTTGTATTGCCACTTCTGTTCTTTGTTAAAGGCCTGCGTGCTTAAAGTAGTTCTGCAGGAACACAAGAAGTAAGAAGAAAGGAGCTTAAAGTCAGGCATGAAGATGCTGTAAATCCCTGAACGAAACATAAAAACTGAGTAAAAACTGCTTTAACATAAGGTTTTATCAAAGGAGAATCATAAACACTAATATTATTTTTTTTTCTTTCAGTTTTTAAAATATGTTACATATTGCTATATGTTTCCAAGCCATGTAGCCGTGGAGTTACATCCAATTTATTTAGTACGATTTTGATCAAGATGTATCCACATGCACTATACGTGAACTGTAGCATATCTCAGGTTTTTGTAACAGCTGCCTTAAAATCCCTCTCTGGCTATTGTACTGTTGTTATAAAAGGCTGCCCCTTTGTCTGAATTTGAATAAAACTGCTGGCCCCTGATGCATTTTACGTTGTTGTAATATGATTGCATTATTTGGATATCGCTGCATCACATGGATCTAAGTCAGTGTCTCATTGGAATAAAGTTTTTGCATCATAAAGAGTTTGTGTAGTGAATTAATGTTGTTAAAATTAGATAGCTAGATAGATTTCACTGTTGCAGCAACAATGTACAGGCACTCAGCATACCATACATAATCTATAATGATAGGAAAATATATACACACAGGAATAATACACTTATTGAATGTTAAAATGAAATGAAATTGCAATGAAATGAAATTAACAAACCAAAACAACAAAAACAAACAACAACAACAACAACAAATGTGCCATTAACAATAAATCCAGTGTCACCTGTCACACACACATGCTTGAGACAGGAAGGATTTCCTGTTGCGTTCCTTAGTCGTCTGACACATCACGTGTGCCAAAATTTCAAATCCTTTCCTCAAACTTGTCTACAAGCCAATCAGCTTTCAGTGGATGTATGCGGAAGTAAGAAAAGATGCCGGCCAACCATAGCGGCTAACAGGAAATTGTCAACGAAGTAATAAAGGAAAAAACAAGTTTGCCTTCAAAGTAAAAGTTTGTCAATGTTTTTCTAAGAACAGCTTGTGGAAAATAAGTCACACGTAGACTTTTAATACACTCTCTGTCGTAATTATTATTTGTTTCGGGGTTTTTACAAAATAGTCGTAACATTTTGGCGCGATTACAAGTGAGGTATCGCTTTTATTTTGAAAGATTTTAACGGACGATTTATGTAAATTCAACCAGCTTGACGGTGGTGTCAGCGGACCAGCAGCGTCTAGCAGCTAGTTTTTCTAGAAGATAAATAAATAATAAATCAGTGAAAAAGTTCACGTTTTGTTATTTCCTTTTGTAGACTATGGAGTCAGACAGCTTACTGCATGCCGCCAATTTTGGCACTCTGTTTGTGTGCATGGTGCTAAAGTTCCCGCAGATCTTTGTACTGATGCGAGCGAAATCTGCGACTGGAGTCAGCCTCAACAGTCTTCTGCTCGAGTTGACTGGGTCAGTACAACTTTTACGTGTTTCAAAGTTGTTGTATCACGTGCAAAGTGTGCAATTTACGTGGAAAAGGGAAGGCAGCTCGAGCCATTTTGTTTTACAGTATTGGTGAGACACGCAAGTGCATCACAAACTGTAGCTATGTGAAGTGATGTCTTCCTGTTCCTCACCGGGTGCATCTCTTATGGAACTTATCAGCTGCTCCGCCAAACTCCATTAAAAAAATCGTCAAATTTATGGCGGGCAATGGTTTTAGGCAAGGTCGCATATATTTTTAAATTTAAAATAAATCTGTCCTAATTCCCAATGCATAATGATGAATTCTGCGTAAATCTAAACCAACACCCATCTTTTATTTTGATAAAACCTTATGAAACATGTAATACTGCTTCACTATCCTAGATCAACAAGAGTTACACAACTGAAAAGCTCCCTTATCATGAGAAAAATAATCCTACCCGGAAGGATTAACAATGAACAACTGTGCTTTGCTTACACAGCTGAGGATTTTTGGTTTAATTACAGAGGACAAATAAACAATCCATGTGTCCTGTGTGACATAGTGTGCTCTCAGACTTTATATCAGTGCGGAAGTTATTATAAGAAACCTGTTGTAGGCAGCAGGGAGAGTTGCCACTATCCCTCTCAAAGCTTATATCTGAGGATTTACTGTTGGACCACAGGAGATAAAATCGGTGTGTCCGCGAGGCTGTATCGTCTCTCAGTATCCCATCTGTCCTCGGCGCCTGGCAGAAGCTGCGCTGTCCTAAATGTCTCTACTGTGTTGGTGAGCGATAGCCTGCTGTCACTGTGCATGCAACAGTGAAATAGCCCAGCCTTAAAAGTGCACTGGCTAAGATGTTTATGTAGCAATAAATAAGCTTTATCAGCCTTATTTACACAGCATGGCTACAGCAGAGAAAAGCATCTCCTCTAGTTAAACCTGCATATGTTAACTCTTGTCATTCCTTATGAATGTCCACTCACGGCATGTGATCACAATTGAGCCATAAAATAAGCAACTTTTAATAGCCCTATCCTAGATTACATCAGATGCTGGTCAGGTTTTATTTATCAATGCCTCTGACTGTTTTATTGGTTGCTGTGACTTCATGTGTTGACGTTATAGGAACAAACTAAGTGTGGATAGGTTCATCTGTATACATCCTTGAGCTTGTGAGTTACAGCAGTTCTTTTCCTGAAGACTACAACTTCCCACTACGTCAACCTTTGAGCAATCTGTTCTGCCTCTGAATTAGTGCCCAACATGCAAACCTTGCGGAGCGAAGCGAAGCAGGAATTGAATTTTTAAGCTGCTAAAGTTAACCTGCCTGAACTGACTGAACTTCAGGCTACGCTCGGGATGACTACAGAAGAGGAGATGTGCGAGCAGGCCAGAAACTCCCAACAAAGGAGAGTGGCTATAAGAAGTTACACTGAAAAGGAGAAGAACACATCTTCAGCCAGTGACCATGCAATCCGTGTGGAGAGACCTGTGAGGCGTCGCAAACAAGCAAGCAAAGAGCTGACGACCTGAATGTCTTCTATACCCGTCACCCACTCTAGCCCAACAACAGCACCTCAACTGCTGAGGGACATGTGCTGGGGACCTGTTTATGGACGCCAGCTCAGCGCTCAACACCAGCATTCCAGGAATTCTTTCCTACATACTCTCCCACCGTCCTGACAGGCAGGAATCAGCAGATGAGTCTAGGGCAAGTTACATTTCACAGACAGACAGCATCCACAGGTGTTCCCCTGGGATATATCCTCTACCCACTGCTCTTTTCCTTCCACACCAATGTTTGTATCTCCAAAGATCCAGCTGTTAAACTCCTGAGGTTTGCAGACGGTAGTACAGTCAACTGTAAAATCCCTCAAGTTTCTGAGAACTCCTATTTCCAAATACCTGAAGTGGGAGACTAACATCAACCGAGTGGACGCACTTTCTGCAGAAAGGGATTAAGTATCATCTGTCACAGGAGCTGCTGAGCCAGTTCTTCAATGACTCCTTCCTGTGCGCATCCATCACCGTGTGTGATTCAGAGCAGCCACAACACAGGATAGGAACAGACACTGGGAACTAGAACACAAAGAAAATCACTAACGCTCCCCTGCCCACCCTCCAGGACTTGTACTCTTCACGTATCAGAAAACAGACAGGAAAAATCATTACTGATCCCTTACACCCTGAATACAAGCTTTTTCAACTCGCCCCTCTGGCAGGCAATAAACATCTCTTCATACCAAAACGAACAGGCACAAAAGGTGTTGCTTTCCTTCAGCCTGCACCAGGCTTCATGTTGTGTTTTTTCTCTGAACCACCAACGACGGGAACCAAATTCCTTGGGTGTATTAACAATACAATACTGTAGGCTACAATAAAGCAGTTCCTGATTATAAAACTACTACAATGTAATGACTGGACATCATTTTCGTTACAGGTTCATTGTCTTTGTAACATACCAGATGTACTATGACTACCCACCTCCAACGTACCTGGAATATCCCATCCTCATTGCTCAAGGTATGCTGGTGCAGTACATTTTTAATCATATTTGTGATTTTTATTTTATTTTTTTTTCAAAGCTGCAGATATGTTTGACATTCACACAGATCAGCCACAACATTAAAACCAGTGACAGGGGAAGTAAACAGCATTATCATCGCCTTAGAATGCCATGTTCTACTGGGAAAACTTGGGTCCGGCATTTTTGTGGATATTACTTGGACACGTACCACTCAGCTTTTGGCCACAGCACTCCCAGACAGCAGCAGTCTCCTCCAGCAGGACATTGCATCCTGCCACAATGCAAAAAGAAAAGTCCTCAGGAACAGCACAAGGAATACAACAAAGAGCCCAACGCGTTGATCAGGCTTACAAACTCTCCAGATCATATTCAGCTGGATGTGCTGTTACAAGCCAGGGCCATGATGGCTTCACCACAGCCTACAGGACCGATAGCATTTTCTGCCAACGTTCCAGTGCCAGTGCCAGTGCCAGATTCCACAGCACACCTCCTGTTTGTCGTGTGTCAATGTACTGAAGAAGCAGAGGGGTACATATGCATTATAAAACAGGTGGTTTTAATGTTGTGGCTCATCTGTGTATACAGTATGCCCAAATGCCCAGTGGTGGAGGAAGTGTTACAGTTTGTTATACAAGTTAAAAATAAGTTAAAAGAATAAACTCTTACCAGGATATGAGTCTGGTAACACTTTGGATGTGGATTCCTCGGGGCGTGTTGCAACCAATACAGAGAAGATATACCTCTGCACACAACTGGACAGTCCAAGACAAATCACAGACATACTGTTGTAAACAAATTGAAGCCCACAGCGCTCAGATGACGTACATGACTACATTGCTGTTCCTCTCCTGTCCATCAGCACATAAAGCCAAACAATTTGATTGACAGGGCAGATTTTCTCTGGAGCAAAATCTGATTTTTCTTTGTAAAAGCAACGGCAGCAAATGTTAGGCATCCTTTCCTTGAAAAAAAGCGGTGACATTCCACCACTGACATAGCGCTTATTAATACAGGACAAGGATGTGACTGCAAATCAATAAATTAGCCTTATGGTTGATGTGTGAAATAACTGATACCATTTGAGACACATCATCATCACTACCACTTGTACTCGCATGTGATTGACACGGGTCTCAGTGGAAGGACGCGTTCAGTCATATCTGACCTTCACTGACACCCATTTGTGACAAATGGGAACTGATATAGAATATCACTTAGTACTATGCTCCTCTCAAAGGCAGCTCATATCCAGCCAAGGGGTCCTTGTAGGGACACAAACAATCTCAGATATGTGTGTCTTTGCTAGCGGTGAAAGGTTGTAAGGAGACAGAAGTAGTTCAGACTCCTTTACCTTTTACCCATTTTACTGCAAATTGAATCGTTTTGGACACATTTTATTATAAGATGCACACTTGTATGTTTAAACTCTGTCTAGACAGAAATCAAGCCATAAAGCTGCCATTACATTTTGTCAAGGCATAGATCACTGCAAAGCTTTGAGTGTTGCTGGGCGTACCTGCCGGATAGACGGCTATCTCAGCAGCACTCCATGTACTAGGCCTTTAACAGGCCAGCCAGAAAAAGAAAACTCTAGAAGATTTGGCAGACACCGGGTACTGTGCTCCATTTGGTTGGTGCCATCCTGGCAATGAAGCATGGTGGTGGCACCGTCAAGGTAGCACCAAAGAGACTTCTACAAAATGTTGAAGTAAGGGTCTGAATACTTTTGCATATAAGATATGTCAGATTTGGATTTTTAATATATTTGTAAAAATTGTCCTTTAGTTTCTCGGTCTGTCATTATGGGTTACTGAGTGTAGACTAATGGGAACAACTGCAAATTTAAAATGAAACACAACGTGTGCAAAAAGTGAAGGAGAGTGTCTACTAAGTGGTGCTTGTTATAACTTGCTCTGTGTCTACAGATGTCATTCTTCTGCTCCTGATTCTTCATTACAAGGGCAGCCTGAAGCAGAGCCTCATCTACACCATTGTGTATCCTTTGATTTTCCGATACCACTGAATTTGAAAATGCTTATTTGATGTTGAAAAAAAAAAAAAAATCAACGACCCATGAGCTTTTTGTGTCACATGTATCTGCCTTAACGCACAGCGTTCAGGTTTGTTGGAGGCTGGAGGCTCCTCACTGTGGAGAAGCGGATCATAGATTTGGCTATGGTAATAAATCAGTTTACCGTCAATCATAAGTCACAGTATGTGTCAGAGTGAGCACAGAGATGCCATGTCATCAGTCAGGGTTAATGAGGTGGAGACATGAGAAGAAAGTTATCCAGACATCATTTCACATGCGTACCCCAGACCTTATGAATGCCAAATGGTCTCGTTGGTTAATGAGATGAATATGTCTTAAGGCGTTTTGCATATAGATAGGTGAGAGCACTGATCCCGCAACTGCCTGTAGGCTTAAAGTTTAACGTGTTAGAAGCTACAGAACGGATTTAAAACTTTTTGAAATCCAGCTCATTTGTAGTTTTCTACTTGTTGTTATATGAAGTCTGACTCTCTTCTCAGAGCCTGTGCACTTTCATTAGTGCTGCCAGCAAGTTTGCTCAACTGCAATGCCTGTGGAGGTCTAAGGACGCTGGACAGGTTAGCGCCCTGTCTTGGGCTATGGCTACCTTTACATGCACTGGTAAGTGTAAACGAAACCTGCCTCTCTAACCACTGCTCCCCAGATTAGATTAACTCTCCTTTTAGCTCTGTTTTTGGTCTCCACCAACTCCTGAAGAGAACCAGTGTCTCCTTAGCTGCTAAATGCTTGGCTAAGCTCACCAGCTAATCACCAGCTTTGTCCGATGTGTGTCGATAGACATGGGTGTGTAGCATACTGTGGGCGGAATATGCTAATATCAATGCCAACCAAAGCAGTGATGGTGAACCCAAACAGGCTGTAAAATCAAAACAATGGGCTGAGACACACTAAAAACCAGAACGTATAATCCAGATGGCCTGATATCACTCCCTTACACTGCATCTGTCTCACACTTGTTTAGAATTCCTTAACAAATTGAATCTGTTTAACCAGTACTCATAAATTGTCCTCCCTAAAGTACTGATGTTCCAGTTCATGAATTTGTATGACACTATTTGCTTGGCTCCTAATTTAATGAATTAGCAATTCAACGCTTCATTAATTAAATATCAGATGCTCTGTTGGATAATGAGGATGTCATTAACTCGGCTTCCTCTTTGTTTCAGCACGGATTTACACCACCACAGTGACAACAGGAGACATGCAGGGTAAGGCTGCCTGAATTACAAATGACTGCGCAATGTGTAATATCCTAGATAGGCATATCTGATGAATTCCTTAAACACTTCTGACGGAAAGATTTGTTTTCTAAATAACCTCCATTTTACATTAGGGTTTCTTATCTTGTGCTATGGGGCATCCTGGTGTGCGCAGAGGGAGTGAAATTCCATAAGAGAGCTCCCTCTGGCTGCTCCATTTTTCAATCAAAGCATTGAGAGATCATAAAACAATGGGCCCCTGGGTTGTATAGGAGCCAGACACAGGCCGAAAGAAACTCAGAATAACTACTAACAGGACACCTTGACTTTGAATTGGACTTTTATTTCTTTTTTCAATAAATTTTAAGTCACTTCAAACGGACACGATGCACAGGGACCAATGACCTGTCAAAAAAGTGGCCACGTTCATCAACCCATCCATGTATCAAAGGCAAAATATTTCTGTAGAAAGTACTCGAGTCTGGATAGTTAGTCCTATGTTGTTGGGTGAGTGAACCAGGCAGCTGAAAGAGAAAATACAGGTCTTAATAACGGCCAACTTCAGGTCCGTATTAAGGTATTAAACAGGTATGAAGTAGTTTAGTAAACATAAGAACAAGTTAAAATGTTTGCACAGGTTCAACTAGCACTAGTCTAATCATGGATTGTATATAATTTAATATAGTCTACGAGTCCAACACAGATTTTCTAGTTTAATGTAGCAGACTAAACCGTGAGAGTGCTCCTGGATGACCAAGGACCATCAAACGTATCTGAACTTACAGACTCCTTCAGTAATATTCCCGCCAGCTTCATTGTTTCTATCCAGCCACCTCGGGAGTTGGAAACTAGCATTAGCTATAATCTCTGTATGCAGAACATCAGTCACATTGACTTGTTTGTAACAAGTGGAAGTGTTACTATGTTAACCTGCATTGTCCCTATCAAATAAAATAATGATGCATCTCCCTTCATCACAGTCCTGGTGCGGTTCATCGCCATGACCCTGCTGAACCTGTGGGTGCTGCTCACTGTGCTCTACTACCAGAGACGTAGCAGCAGCAGCTCCAAGAAAGAAGACTGAGTCTTTAAAGCTGGACCGTGGAGCCGGCTGGGCTGTCAACACACCGACTGAAGTTCAGTCTTCAGAGTTTACAGGGTCCCGTTGGACGCAGCAGATACTGTGGAACAAAACTGACGGGTAACAATGGTTTCATCAGCAGCTGTTGTAATGTTGATATTTTATATTGTCTTTTACTACTGGATTAAACCCACACAATATTTTCTATAACATTCCAGTGTTTGAAATGTGCTACAACCTGTAGTAAGAACAAAGACCAATGCTTTCACATACTGTATGTGTAAGTTAAAAAAAAATAAAAAATAAAAGAGATGATTAAATACGACAAAACATGCCAAGTACATCCGAGATATTCCTGCTCAGGATAAAAATACTGTATTTTGAAAAGCTTTTATATGTAGTTAATTTTCTGAACTATTTTAATAAACCAATCTTGACTTCTCAAACTGTGGTCATTGTTATGCATGAAAAACTCATTTCAGAATTAGTCCAAGACATTTTAAGACAGAAATAATCCAAAACCAAAAGGCACATCCATGTCTTTATTGTTGAAATGGTTATTATTATAGAGCCGTTTGGTAGCAAACATGCAATCTGGATGTAGAGCCCTTAAATACAAAGTGGACAAGGCTGTATAAATAATATAATGTGCACTGTATGCCATGTAAAATATATACTGTGTATATTTATATGTATAAAACATGCTTCTTGGTTAAAGGAGAGCACTCAGTACACGTACACACACACAAACGCACACACACACACACACACACTCACACACACTCACAGTTTACTCTCCACTTGCTATATAAGCCACATACACACAACAATGTGTCCAAACCCAGAGTTTGGTTACTTTTAATACAAAAACATCAGGACAAACACTTTTAGAAAAAACTTTCAATGGAATAGTGCTGCTCAGTATTTTGATTTGTGGGATCAGGAAATGAATGCATACCTTCATTGTTTCTGCTTCTCACTGGTTAACTTCCCCTCATTTTTATTGTCACTACTGACTAAAAACAACATTTGCTAGCAGGTGGAGGCCTGTGGGTGACAGCACTCAAGTGCAGGGCCTGAAAAAGCAAACGCATGCAAGTTCACTCAGAGTAGTTGGTGATGAAAGGGGCCTTCAGTCAAGTATATCTGGATACACGTAATACAATGCCTGTGTGTCGTTTCTGGTAAAGCCCAGATGTACATTCAAAACAACAAAAGGAGCTGAGCTTGGATCAGAAAAGCATTAACGGTACACCCCCTTGATTTCAGTAAACATTCACCCTCAGAATGGACAGTGCAGATTTGAAAGATTATGGGATTGTGATTATCTTGTGTCTGGCCCTTCATCTAATGCCATTCAGAGTCGGATTCTGTTCACTATAACCGTTACTGTGGTCACACAACGACAACCAAAACTCAGAGCGTGCCAGGGTCAGAAATCTGAATAAGAGGCACTCAAGGAATTACTTTCTCAAATCCAACAGGAATCCAGTATTTCTTTTTCTTCTTCATGACTTTCCAAGAAGTCACAGCTCATGTGCTCAAGTACCTTATTCAAGATTCTGTGACCTCTGTGGACACACACCTGAAAGCAGAGGTGTGGAAAGCAAGGGTATGTATGACTATGAGGGTACAGATACTATCTGGCATCAAGTTCAAAAACCTCAGCTGCATTCAACAAAACACAGAATTTACCATCTTCTGAGTGTAGTGTTCCCCATTAAAACCTTCATATTGTTCACAATCATTAAACACCAATGTCTTGTTATTTTGGCCACAAGAATCCCCAAAGGTGGTGAGGAGGAGTTTTTCTGCTGCATCCTTCAATCAGACAGTGTGCCGTGGTGAGAATCTTTGAGGTAAGTGTATCCCCCTCATGCCAGCCTTGGTCAGACTTATGAGAGCTCGCCTCTGTTCTCAACTGAACTGAACAAGCCACTCCAGTTCCCCAGAGATATGTAATCGCTCTGGCCAAGAGAAGACTTTGGCTAATAAGTTTACAAGCCACCCAGCCTGCTGGAAATATCACAGGTGTCTGGGTTGGCTTGAAAGTCGCAAGTGGCTGGGGAAACAAAAGGGAAAATGGGCTTAGTAACTCTCACAGGCTGAAGCAGGATGGGGTGGGTCGTGGAGAAGTGATGTGGAGTTCAGTGTGCTGATCCAGAAACGAAGCTTTGTATACAGTCTTTGATTTAAGAAGAAACCTCACCACCTTGAAGAGACGCTCCCAAGCAAGGTTAACTGGAGGAAGAGAGACAAACAGACGCAAGGTTAGTCCTAGCACATTTGTAATGAAAAGTTTGGACCATTGTTGAAACACTACATCCTGTTTTATAATGACCAAATCAAGGCTACGACTGATACTCAGTGGAGCCAAGAAACACATGCCAATAACATTACTGTTGATTTTTTATTTTTAACATAACACAGAAAGAGATGCTTCGGGGGAATTTAGAATTGGTGTCATCATTTAGTTTGTCCAGCAGAGTGCGTTCTGACTCAGTGTTTACAATACTCCCACAGTCAAGGAATGTAATTAGGGAAGCATAATGCTGGAAAGGTAATAAACAATGATTCTGGCACTTCCTTTTTTCAACACAGTTCTAATATAACCCTGCATCTGACAACCATCACACTATAAATAGCAAGATAGCTAGCCTAAAAATTGACATTGGCCCAAAATCAGTTGGGAAGAGGATGTAAGAGGCTGCAGATCTTGGACTTCGTTTCGGTTTTGTCATTTCAAAATATTAATTCTTTTGAATTACCTTCATTCAATTTATTGCATTAAAATTAGATGGTATACTTTGAACATTTATTTGATATTCAGCCACTAAATATGATCCAAAGTGCTAATAATTACCACGTCTATTAAGTAAATGAGTCCATTAGTAGTCCAGACGACTGCGCTTCAAACATCTGTTTTCATTCAGGACACCCAGTTATAAAGTGATCACAAGTATTAGGTGAGAAAACACCCCAGCTAGCATGTGCACAAGCTCCATCATGATGTGTTTTCACCAAGTGTGTATCCTGACACCACCTCATAGTGACAACAGGTTGTAAACACACATACACACGCATTCAGGAATGGTGCCGTTTACAGGGAAACATCAGGCCAAAGAACAAGACCGGAGAAGTCATCATTTGTACCACAGACTGCTGGATTCTTCTCGCCTCATTTTGAAGCCATTCGACCTGCGAGGGCTGAGGACGCACGGTCACGATGAGTGAGACTTTTTTAAGAGCAGGACGATGATACCAGAGGAAACATACCACCAAATGGAGAACATGATACTGTAACAAGAGTTTCTAAACTTCAGATTATTATTGTTAATATAATACAATAATAATATTCTAATCTTTTCTCAAGGTAAGCACTGCACAGAACACACTGCACACAGTGTTACCATATGTGGTCATCAGAAATGTATAGAGGAACAATCATCATCGATATCATCCAATGCCCAGTGCCAGTCTTGAAGACCGAAGTCCTCCAATCTGAAAGGGGAGATCTGTTTTGATGGCCATGCGACAATTACTACACACAACCTGCCGTTCATAAAAAGTTGTCTTGTTAAGTGTAGGGCTGTTCTCATGTTAATGAGAATGTGGTTTTAATTAAGGGCAGACTTTCCTTCATTGTATCATTTTTCTGTCTGGTCAAAGATTAACAACTACTGGCTTTCAAATAACTGTAGAGCATAGAAATAATAACATTGTAGATGGGGTTAAACCTGGATGCGCTATGGAGGAGAAAGATAACCTCATTATCAACATACTGTATTTCAATTTTGCCAATTTTCAAGCCAAAAGATTTTTTTGATTTTTTTTAATAAAGTAAAATAATTTTATATTGTAACTTGTCAGTATGGAAAGCCTTTGAATTGACATTCACTTGCCAGTTCATTAGGTATTAGTAACAAATGTTCTAATGAAACAGTCCTGCACTAAATCTCAGTTATCATTCGTTTAAATTTAGTGAGAGCTGTTGATTCAAATGTGTTTTCACTGTGGAGGCTGTGGTTTGTAGTACCATTGAACTGTATAGTGTTGTACTAACACATGTTTCTATTATTTTGAAAACCCCATTTTAGTCAGGAGGCTGTGCTAAAAAAATGGACCTAATTTAACAGCTTCACATATCCGTCGAACAAAATGATAATCCAGTTGAATTACCACTTGTCTGGCGCCGTTTCAACATAAACTGATCATTAGAACAGTCATGAAGGGGGATTTAGAGCAGGAGTGTTATAGTAGAGTGCATTAATTTTTACTAGTGTACCTAATGTTTTATCGGAGTATAGATTGTGAGACAAAACATAATGTATTAGATAAGTATTAGATAAGCATACAGCATTAATCCGAGATCACTTTGGTATGCTCTGCTAATGAAATGACAATGCATACAATATGTAACGTTTACTTGACTTTATATACTTTTTTCAAATATATTCTCAACACCAATTACTTCCTCTTGTGTATTAAGACGCACAATCCTTTGCTTCACTGCGGACCTTCCGCACAAGCTTCTAATTTGTTTAATCAAACTTATTAGGATCAGATTTTGAAAAACAACGGCTATTTATTTTGTATTCCCCTGTCTGCTCTGCTACCTGCTCTTGCTGGTGGGCAGCTGTCGACTGGGCCTCCTCATGGATTGGCTGGGCTGAACCTTCATGGAGGCACGTGGCGAGGAGCGTGCAAAGTGCTCTGGTGCTGAAGGCTTCTTAGGGATCTTCTTGACCAGCCGGCTCACCCACTTCTGCTGCTCCTCCTGGGACACGGCCAGCAGCAGCAGATTCTTGGCTGTAGACACGTCGTAGTTTACTGGTGGTAAAAAAGACACAACGTTTTTAGTCATTTTTAGTATCAGCACTACTATTTAAACAAATACTGTATATTCTAAACCTCAAAATTCTGCAATACCGCTGCACACACACACACACTGACATACACTTTGTGGTTTACAAATGAGTACCTTTGTAAAGCCATGAGCTGGAATGCCCTACCTTTGCAAGGAGCAATAATCTCCTCCTTTTTGTCCATGTGGTCCTTGTGGCACTTAATGTGGCAACGCCGGCACTCAAGAGCAGGCGGCGGCTTGAACATGTTCCACAGTGGTTTGGTGCACGCCTCACAGTTCGT
The DNA here is from genome assembly GCF_963514085.1 of Chelon labrosus. Classification (NCBI taxonomy): domain Eukaryota; kingdom Metazoa; phylum Chordata; class Actinopteri; order Mugiliformes; family Mugilidae; genus Chelon; species Chelon labrosus. Next base: position 21,291,175 of record NC_140353.1, read on the forward strand.
TGGAAAGTGGTAGAGCGTGGGAATAAACTCGTGGCCTTTGTGACAGATGTAGCTGGACTTCTCTCCAATAGCCAGTGGCTCCACAGGAAACTCAGGCTCCTTCTTGCTTTCACCTTCATTGGCATAGAGAATCTGAGAAGATGGGTGATTTTTGTTAGAATTTGAATTTGTTAGCATTTTACTGATTACATCATCCAAGTTCAAAATCAGAAGTTTTATAGTTAAAATAAATTATTAAAGCAGTGCAGGGGCCGACCTGGAATATCCTGGGAATCTCTTTGGCGTCAGCACGATACACATCCGTCTGAGTGACAGGCCTCACATGGAAGAGTTTGCTGTGTGACGTAAATAAATGTTATGTCTCCTTATCAAACCATATGAAATGCATTGATGTGAAGTGATGCATCTCATGAGCAGGGGTGTTGTCAGGTGTCATACTCACTCTATATCAAGCACCATGTAGGGAATGGACTGCTCTCTGTCTTGCTCGCTGTTGTAGAAGAGGATCTTCTTGCTGCTCACTACAACATACTGTAGCAACAAGACAGATGTAGTGAGGAGACGCGTTAACCACGGAGACCCTGTTTTATATGTAAAGCAGCCTCTTTGGTTTATTCATACCTTTTTCTCCCATCCAAACTTCTTGGTATTGTTTCTGACAGGGAGAGACAGCCAACCCTCAAGTCTCATTTCTGAGTGGAAGAAAGACAGAAAGTAAGGATATATAATCCAAATGATAACGTCAGGATGGTAGCTGATTTAGTTGCAGTTGCTAAGCTCATACCTGCGTACGCATCATCAGTGTCAAACTCCGGCCCGCTGCTCATACTGGCAGAGTCCATTGACTGAACGCTGACTGACTGCAAGAGATTCCTCAGCTGCTCGATGTCACTGTCCTTACTGTCCAGAGCCATCTGCAGCTCGATACGCAACTGGCTCTCATCTGCCAATTGCTACACATTAAAAGAAATAACCATACTGTGAGATGAAATCAAAAGGAATCTAAATATTTGTGCTTTCTCACTGTGTAAGATGTGACTCTCCACTTACAGCTTGCATTTCGTTGATCTCTCTCTGGTACTTGATTATGGTGCTGTTGAGTTTTTCCTTCTCCGACCTCAACTCCAGCTGCAGCTTCCTGTTCTCCTTCTCCTTCCGTCGCATGTCTGTGTCATTACCACGACGGCTACCTCCACCACGTACTTCCTTCCTGTTCATGATCTCAGCCAGTTTATTGACAGCCTGTGGATGGACAGGAGTAGCTCAGTTCAGGTCATTTCAGAAGTGCAGAAATTTATCCTTGAAGAAAACCTACAGTGAGGGATGGGGAAAAACATGAACTCTATGATGATTGATATGATTAGGGAGAAAACACCAACCTGAATTTTCAGTGTCTTTTCTGATTGCAGCTGCTTCTCGAACGTCTGCTTCATCTGGTTGATCTGCTGCTCCCAATCCTTCGACTTCTCTGAATCTGAAGAACAAAAGACACAGATAAAAATGAAGACCCTGTCAACGATGTTCTGTTTGTAATAAAATAGTTATAAATCAAGATTTTAATTACCTTCTACTGCGTCCTTCAGTTTGTTGTTCAGCTCCTCCTTCTCATTAGCCAGGTTGGCGACATCACTGGTCAGAGTTCTATTGGCTTCCTCCAGCTGTTTGTACAGGAAATTGTGTCATATCCACTTATAGATCATTGTGAGCATTGTCCAAAATATCTGCCACAGTCCAACCTGAACTGATATGAGTCTAAGTAATTTATTTAACATGAGAATGAAACTGATTTACGCTTAGTTGTCGTGCACTATATGCTATTAACATTGTCATGAAGGAATGTATCCTCTTTATACAAGAGGATATGATGAACAGCTGTTTCACTTACCAACATGTCAGACACAGTTGATAAACTGCCCTTTTAATATAAAACCCTTCCAGATTATATTTATCGTCTAGATTTAACATACTACAGGTGAAGATAGGTGCTACTGAAACTCACCGAACTGATGGTGATGTCCTTCTCAGCCAGCTCCTGGCGATGGCGAGCCATCATCTCCTTCAGCTCCAGCTCCTTCATGATCTTCTCCTTCTCAAGGTCCGAGTACTGCTCCTCGGCAATGGAGCGCGCCAGCTGCTCTGAGTCAGCCTTTGTCAGAGTGATCTCCAGCTGAGCTGCTAAAGAGTCCCTGCAATTGAAAAACAAAATCAAAGAGTGAACCATCCTCAAATCCAGAGTAAAATCTTGGTTGTGGTCAGGATTCAAAAAAACAGCTGAGAAACATTTTGGAGCTTAAAGCCAACACATTGATTATATATTTTGTAACAGCAGACCCACCTCTCCTCCTGCAGCTCCTGCAGAGACTGCTGCACATCTTTGTAGAGTTTGTTCCTCTCCTCACATTCCTCCTTCAGTTCACGAACCTGGGTCTTATAGAGAGTCTGGAAAACAGGCAACAGTTCAGATACACATCATAGTTTCTGCATGAAAGAAAAAAATAGCAGCTTTTTGCCTCGATACACCTCATTAATCTAGCAATTTCTACCGGGAAGAGCAGAGAAGTTAGAATCGTTCGCCTGCATAATTAGGAACATGTATACTGTGTGTATGGATAATTAAATAAAATTATAATAAAGGTTCAGGTTTCATTATGAACTGGATATATAAAACACATTCACTAATGGATGTTCATTGAACACTACTTAAGGTATTCAATACATGCTTCATGCATTAGCTAGTGAAATAAAAGCAATGTTTTTCTGACTGTAAGCCACAGCCTACACACTCGGCAAGATGGAGAAAGATAATGTGAGACGCTTAGTCATTTTACATCCACATTTGTAATCATCAGACTCACAGAGAAATACTGTTCAGCCTCCAACTGGTCTTGTAATTCCTTCATTTGTCCGTCTGTGTCCTGTCTCTCTCTGCAGACAAAAATGATTCCACTCAATGACTCATCATCTGTCAGAATCTAAAGTCTATAAGTATTTGGTCAGTATGAAACATAAACTGACTTGCGCAACTCCTGGTTCTGCTTCTCCAGGCTGCGTTTAATGTCTAGCAGGTGATTCATTTCCTGCTTGAGCTGTTTCTCAGAGGTTCTCAGGATGCTGAGCTGCTGGTTCTGGCCCTTCAGGTCGTTCTGAGTCAGGTTACGCTTCTGGGTCTCCTGCTCAATCTTCAGCGTCAGGTTCTTCACCTGAAGAGGAGGCAGAATTGAGGGTCGGCTTGAGCATTCATTTCAGTGTACCAACTAATTGTTAACAGAACTGTGTTTCAAATCAGTGTTTGGATCATTTACTTTTATTTCCATGTTTTCATAGGTTATCTTTGCTTTTGTTATTGTCTGTATTTCCTGTTTTTGTAAAGTGGAACTTATTAGTTATTCCTCTGCAGCCTGGAATTGACACATACTTACGTAAACTGCGGCATCTGGTTCTGGTGGCATTTAATACTAAGCACACACTTCACTGGTCTCCTGCACGAAACATAAACACTTACCTCTTCAGTGAGGCGGTCCTTGTGTCTGCGCAGCTCGTCTAGTTTCTGTAAGGCCTGTTTATAGTCACAGTCCATCATGCTGCTGTGCTTCTCCAGCTCCAGTATTCTGTTCTCCAGCCGCAGTTTGGCTGCCCGCTCCTCTGCCAGCTTCTGCTCCATCTCTGCATGTGAGTTACTCAGTTGCATCAATATATTTTCATTTTGAAATGTTGAAATCATGTTGGTAAATAATATGTTGTGTTACTGTGAAAACAATTACACACTGATGGTGACGTGTTAACACAGAGCCGGACAGTAACAATTTGACAAAGATCAAATCTTAAAAGAACTTCTCTCTGGAGTGAAGAACAAAAAACTGTGAGAGAAGAACCTCCCCTACCTTTCATGGACTCTGACTTGGCACCCTCGATGGTTACTTTGATCTTGCTCTTGTCTGCCAGCAGCGTCCTGGTGGTCTTATGAGAGGCCTCCTCCTGCTCCAGCTCCTGCTGCAGCACCTTCAGTTTGTAGGTCAAATCTATCTCTTTGTTGCTCTTCTCCTGTTCAGACACAGAAACAATGGCAGAGTTGGTGTGATATACTGTATGTTGTGCCAAAAGGAATTGTGTATTCTGAGCAGTCCTTCTCATCTATGTTGTCAGTGAACAAGGCTTGACTTGAGTGATCTAAACAGTGCATTCATTCAAATACTGTTTGAGTTTATACAACTGGACAACCTGCTGACATTTAATAAAGAGCCAGATGAGGCCAAGAAACACTCTACTCTTAGTATCAATTGAGTGTCATTTAAGAGCAACAGCCTACTTGAGTAGTGTTGCTGACAATGTCCATCCCTTTACGACCACAGACAACCCAGCTACTAATGACTAGCAGGATTACGCAATGAGCTCACTGTGCTCAAATGGCCAACAAATCTTCAACAACTGTGTGATGCTGTCATGTCAATATGGACCAAAGAATGTTTCCAGCACCCTAATGAATCTACGCCACAGAGAATTAAAGCAGATTTAAAGATAAAACTGGGGTCTAACCTGTTCCTAGCAAGGTGTACCTAATAAATGCAGATATATACAAAACAATTAAGATCAACTGTTGAGATTTATAAATTGTGTTTCATCATTAGTTCAGATTCATCAGGTTTTCTGACTTACCTTCTCCAAATCAGTGAGTTTCTCCTGAAGCTGCCTCTTCTCAGTTTCGGTCTTGGACAGAGCCTGTCTCTGATGACGTGCCTCCTCCTCCAAGCTCGAAATACGTCCTGCGAGACAAAGACACAGCCCTCATAAAATCACATTTCAACAAAATCGTATAAGTCTATTTCAACTACAAGCTTACATGGCTACAGTTCTGGTTTTATATGTGCAAACTGACCTGTGTGCAGAAGGATTAGGGCAGTACTGATAAACTACCAAGTGTCGGTGTGTTTTTCCCAGCAATGCCATGTGCCAAAATAGGTTGATTTATATACGCAACACTTCCCCAATTACTTGAAGTAAGCAACTAATGGCTATATTTTGACAAATATAAATATTTACATAATTTAAATGAATGCTGTTTCTTGGTTCACTAGAGAAAACAGTCCATTAAATATTCCATTAAGCTGCACTTTGTTGGTTGATTTACAAATATAAACTATGTCACTGGCAAAAAGGAACGTGTGGTGTGTTTGCTTTTAGTATGAGCTCACTTCAATTAAAATAATCAGCTGAAGGTTTAGGTAGCCTGGCTCCCTCAACAGATTCTGGTTGAATTATTAGCCTTCATGTAAACATGCTCCCTCGTACTATCTTCGAGTTGACCAGTGCAACCCCAGTCTGCTAGTCTGAACAAGTTCAGTCTCTAAAGATCAGATCTGTTCTAGTTTATATCTGGATCAGTGACCTTTGTGATTCTGTAAGCTTCTCCACACAAACCTGATTTATTGACGGTTTTTACTAATAAATTCCAAGCAACCTTTCGCCTTCACACACACAAACACAGGTGGTGACATAAACTGTCTGCTGAACAAATTCTGACTAAGAGCGTGCTCCAAAGCAAACTTCTCAATAAAGCCCAGAATGCCTCTTTGATTTCCTCAGTATTTGGATGTCACATTGGTTGTGCATATTGAACAGCCATTAGTAAATACGTCATGTAAGCTGCAAGGCAGGCAAAAGGCAATGACTTGAAGAGGCAGAAATACAGAATTTTACTGAAGGGATTTCATTCATTCGCCTTGAATATTGAATCATACTGACATCGAACCTGTAACGACCTTCATAAATATCCCCTAGCACTTTGAGCTCCGCTTGTTTTTACTTTATTGTAGTCATACACGTCATCGGTGTGTTGTAGAGGTGGTTTTTTTTTTTTTTTAACAATAAAATGTTTCCGATTGGTTGTAGGATGTTCTAATTGCATGCAACTTCTTAACTAAACTTTGAGTGACATGCTGTAAAGAGAGAGATGAGTCAGAAGTAAGACAGATGAACAGCATCTGTCACATAAACAGAAGCTAGAGCAAGACGTGACAGCAGTGCTGTGATCATGTCAGAGCAATTTATGTGAGTATTTCACTGAGTGACAGCAAGCGTAGGAAAAAAACAACACCACCGCCAAGTGATTAAACACTTGCAGAAACATGGAAATCATGGAACGAGCTCATCCAGACAAATGTCTTAGATTGGACCCTTAAATGTGGCTGTATTTGTATCAGACATGAAAAAGAGGTATCGAGCCATCCCATGTTATCATAAAGTATTACTTTTTGTGTTTTTGTTTACAGGCCTGTGTATTAGTGCTAATGCGGTGTGTGTCTTTCACCCACCCATCAGGTCGCTGATGGTTTCGGAGCCCTGGCTCTGCTCCCTCCTCTCGGTCTCTAGTGCAGCCTGCAGGCTGATGCATTCCTTCTCCAGACTGAGCTTGCCACGCTCCAGCAGGCAGCATTTGTCCTGCAGCTCGCGCACATTGGCCTCCAGCTGCTGCAGTTGTTTGCTGCTCTCTGTCTGGGCTTTACGGAGCCTCATCGCGGCTTCAGATTCAGCACGCAACAACGTGTTGGCTTCTTCCAGCTGACAGAACAACAATTACACTTTACATTAATGTGAATATTGACTTTCTGAGGGCCATAAACTGACTTGACTACATTATGGTTAGATGCTCATATTCCATATCCATTTGACTTGTTTTCATTATCCACTTTTCAATTTCTTAATACATTTAATGCAATTAAAGTGGTAAAGCATTGACAAAGCATGATACTAATAATGTATTTGTGGTTGATATTACATAATATCATATATTATACATAATCCCAAACACTGATCCGGCATAACACATATGAGAGCTACATAATATTATGCTAATATATATGATGGCTGCTGCCATCAAGGAGTGTCATTGCTATGGGGTGGGGGTGTCTGGTCTGGTCTAGGTGGGTGCTACATGTCTAAGTAACATCCACATGAATGCCAGGTCCTACTCCAGCTGCTACTCGCAGGAGAGCGAGTGTTGCCAACTTCACCACCCTGGGGACGCAGGTATTTGTCAGCTTTTCAGGAGGCTGACGCAACATATTTTCCAATGTGCCCTCTCTGTCTGTCTACTGGTGGGAGTGTGCTCACCTGTGTGTGTGTGCACACACCCAGGCGTAGTTCCGCCATGCACAATGCAGAGAGCAGAGGAGAATTGTAAATACACGACCATGTAGAGGAAGAAATGGCATGCTGTCGCCCCCCTAATGTAATGGTCAGGCAAACACTGCTAATTGATCAGATTATGATGTCTGCTGTCTGTCCTGGGCAAACGAACAGAGAAAGCTTTAGTGACCTCTGTCCCAACCACTTGAAATACTTTGCAGAGGGAGATTAAACTAAATAACCTGTTATCCAAGGCCAGATTCAAGGCTATTGTAAACTTTGAGATAAAATATTTTCCTGGACTGATAATATCACTAAATGTCTCTGATTTGACCTCCGTTTAGATTCTTTCATATTGAAAGTTGTTTTGTGACTACCTTCTTCTTTGAACCTTCATCTACCGTCTCCTGGTATTTCGTATTGGTTTATTCACTCTGAAAAAAGAAGTTGTCAAACTCAATAAATAAAAAAACATAAATTCAAAAACAGTAAGCCACTGACCTGTTTCTGCAGGTGAATGTTCTTCTCATTGGAAATGTGTGAATTTTGGTTTCTTTTCTTCATTTCATCCAGCTGGTCTCTAAGGCTGTTGACTGCAGAAAAACAGACATGTTTATGTTGTGTAATCGGCTTCAGTGTAGTTAAAATTTTCAGAAATATTTTTTCTTTAAATGCTCCAAAGTCTTATCGCAGCCTATATCACAGAAACATAAACTTTAATTACTTTTAGCATAAAACTCTAAATCCTTCATTACCAAGTTGTGATCAATAAAGAATGTGGGCTTAATGGAACAGAACAACAGTACCATCCAATAATTACTATGCAAATTAGGAAACCCGGATAGCGTTGCTTTGCCACGATTACTTTGACCAGACGGTAGCAGTATCATACGTATTATCACAATGAGTCAACTTGCACCCAGACTCTTTTATTATCAAAGCAAAAGCAAAACAAAAAGTTCCTATATTTGCCAAGAAGCTGTCAAACATGAGATGGATTTGTACAGGATCCCCCATTATTAACAAAAAAAACACCTAAAAAAAACCCTAAAAGAAATGTTGCCACTGTATGGCTTTAGAACCACATTAGCTGCTATTTATTGGACAATCTGTCTCACTCTATAAGTAAAAGAAAATATATTTAGTTGCAGAATCTACTGTGTGTTTTATACAAAGTGTCACCTTCATTCTCCAGACAGCGCTTCCTGTCGGCCTCGCTCTCTGCCTTACGGTGACTCTCTTGGCTCTTGTGCTGCAGCAGGGCCTTCTCTCTTTCCAGCTGCCTCAGACTGGACTCCAGGTTCTTTCTGCTATTCACCTAAAATCAATTATATAAAGACATTGTTCAACATTTCCTACTGGGCTGGTTTCACAGATACTGTGATTCCATAATTTGCTTTAAAAGAAATGGTTCTCAAGAATCAAGAATCAGGGCTTAACACAAATCCCATTGCAATAGAAATTTTAATGCGGTTGTTAGAATTCTTCAAGCAGCTCCAGCTGAACCCCACTGGATATGACACATTGGTATTCACCTGGAACATGGTCAAGTGTGGGTAATACAAATCATTGTTCTGACTCAAAGTTTCTGGAAAAGTGCATGCAAGAGGGTGAGGAAGATGGATCTTATTAAATCCCAGCAGAAATGGTGGGTCACTGCACTGCCAAATATTTAATGTGGGACAGAGTCTAAAAAATTCTAGTAACCTCCAACAGTTACAAGTGTCTTCAGATGTTTCTGAGTGATTAACCTACCTCTTCTTCGAGTTCTTTGGAGACTTTGTCTAGGCGGCTGGTGGCAGCTCTGCACGCACAGGTGAAAAAACATTTGTAAAAGATTGGCTAGTGTGGCCATTGAGCTTAAATAAGTTAGTGGAGCAACAATGTGAAACATTACTGACATGCAATGTTTGTAACGATCTTGTACCTGCATTTGTGCTCCAGGTCATCTCTGACTTGCTTATCATTATTTATCTGCACCTCTAGATGGCGAAGTCTCTTCTGCAGCGCTGCTGACTGTGAGCACAGAAAAACAACACGCATGTGTCCTCCACGTCACAAAACTAGACTAATGGAGAATAATTTGTCTCAACTGTCTCATCATTTCCTTCACTTGCAAGTTAGTTGCTCCTGCTGAATATATCAATAAGAGACAGAGGTAGAGGAAACATGTTTTTAGAGAAATTAAATATCCTTCTATTGAATAATTATCTGTACTTTAGAGATGGCACAGATAGTGTTAAGGATAATGCCAGGGTAGCAATGTAGTGATGTCCACCAACATGACAAATGTACTATTTCAGCATTCCCCTTAAATAAACAGACTGCCAAGCACCTGACCATATGCTAAAAAAACACAACTGTCAACAGATCCATCAAACCAGTTTGTAGAGCAGCATTAACGTATATGCCTCTTATTATTAGCATCCCAGTTTATCCATGTTTGTTTGTTTGACTGATTCTAAATGGGCAGAAATAACACAGCAGAATATGCAACATAGAAAGCGGAAATTATCAAATGGCTCAATTGCCCTGATTGAAAGCGATAGTAAAATGTGTTGCTGCTGAAAGACAACAGATTACCCCTCTCCCTTAATTAAGTAGAGAGAAAATGTGAATGAGACAAAATCTGTGATGTGTCAGACACAAAAATTCTGTGATTTGAACTGGTGAATCAGCTGGAAACTGACGTGTCTAAAATTTACTAAATGTAAATAAATATGTTGAGTGGTTTAACTAAATGTCACTCTCTTTTTGCATACTGTTGAAGGGCAACAATAACATCATTACCTTTAAGCAATACAGCAAACTGATATGAGTATTCAACTGAGGTTGGGTTTATTTCATTATCCATTTACTTCAGAGGGGACTGACTTTGTCTTCTGTTAAACGATGGGCAGGTAGTAAACAATACAGGAGGCTTATAATAACCATTGAAAACAGCTGTCTACAGCGTCGGGAATGATGAGAATGGTTAAAGTGAGCTGAAGCAGTAAATGTACGGACTGTAAAACCAAAATGAAGAGTTGCAAACGGCTTGATACTTAATGTAAAAAATGGATTATAGCAGCTTCAAAGTTCTGACTCTGACTTGACCCGTGTGGGACTAAAATCTTGCCAATTTTTGCAGAGCTAAAAAAAAATTGGATGAGTCAATGAATTGTAATTTCAACCTGAAAATAAAACCTGGGCGTTTGTCCTCCATGCTAGGATTGAAGTTGACAAGATTTTCCCAGATTAGCATTCAGCTCAGCCACTTACACTGAAAGCTGCTTAAGTCTTTCTTTGCAGCTAAGAACACTGAAATTCTAACAAAGTACAAATAAATCATGGGATCAGGGGAAGAAATCCCTTTCCGAGTCTTTTCCATCATAATCTGTAACGTCAGTATGAAGCTGGACTGATCACAATGTCAACAGTCCTGTTCTGTGTGCTCATGTAAACTGATAGCGCTCTTGTTTATTTCCTGGGAAGCTGGGGCCAAACTGTATTAGCGCAGTTGTTCAAGGTGCACCTGGCAGTTATTGCGTGTGTGGAAGTGAAAGTGCTTACCTCTCCTTTCGAATTCTCCTGAGCCGCTGCGGAATTGTTGCGAGCAATTAGTAGCCTAAAGAAGGAAATTAACAAAATCCACACAAGGTCACAACCAGCCCAGAACACATTTATAATCTTTTATGTGCAGTATTTTAAATCATTGATGTCCCTAAAATCATCAGAAACAGAGGATTTACTGGTCTTCTTTGAAGTAGGTGAAGCCAACAAAGGGTAACTGGTTTCCAACAAAAGCCTTAGGTGTGGGGAAGGTTTCCACGTCGCCTTTGTCATCTTCTATCTCATCAAAGTTACTGGTGTCTATGTCACTGCTCAGCTCTGGAACCACAGGAGCAACAGCTGAGGAGAGAGAAAAGAGAGAGATGGAGAAAGAAAAGAAGGCTAAAGGTGAGCAAGAATTGCTGGAAAAGGAAGTTCTGTGCAAACAAGCCTTGTTTCAGGCTAATAAATAATGTTAATGTGTTCTCTGATACAGCTGGTATGCTGAAGAAATTCCTGCTGCAGGTTTTCATTACTGGTACCCACAGTATACTCTTCACACATATTTCAGTACAATATTGATTAACAGTAGCTTTTTTTTTTTTCTCTCTATGCAATAAACCAATGCTTTAAAGCCCATCCACACATTAAGCAATTTGCTCATCGCTGGCAGTTGGTTGCTAGAGGACATTCTTGTTTGTGGTTGTCTAGGTAACTTGCATATTTCATTCTGTAAATATTTCCAAGGGAAAAAGCAAAACATAACAATATTGCCAGTGTATGGACTGGGATCGCTCTCTTAGAAGTGAACGTTCTATAAGAAAATACTGCTACTGCTCCATCTGGGTTCACCCGGCGCTCCAAGCCCGCTATCAGCGTGGTGAATTTGGTGGAAACAAAGTTGTGGGTCGCTCCTTGCAGCAAACATCTGTGGAACACTGTTTTGCTCGACTTCAGCAGTCGCTCCCTTTAATTGTCACCTCAGCCAAGCCTCCTCAAAGTTGACATTAGTTTCTCCAAGTTTGGCATCTGTCATCGCTACAATTTGCTGCATTTCATTAATATTGCACCACATCACTCTTAGTCGCTTTCTGTTTGTACGACCCTGTGTCAATGAAGTTTATCAGCGCGCTTGTGTTTTTCATTAAAACATTACGAAAGTGTACAAAGATAGCGTTGCTAGTAGTGCGATATAAAATGGCACAGATGCACCATTCACACTGAACATGTACAGATTTACTATATGTATCTAAGTCTATAGATTTACAGTCCAACAGCTGCAGTTCAAGCCTGTCTTCTGTATCTGCTCACATGGGAAAGAATAATTTTGCCTTGTATATCCCTGGCAATCGCCTGCAGATATATCCAGGCACGCAGCATTTGTTGTGTCCAAGAGGAACATCTGATCATTTGGCTAGTTGGTCATAAATCTTGCACATGGTGACAGCATATTGGGATGGGCTGTGAACCACTCACCCCATACTGTTACAAAATGTTCTGCCTCACTTGTCCCTTTTCCTCACCTGGCCTAATGCTTTCAGAAAGACATCATTATCATTTTGTTTTAGGTGTACATATAGCAGAATGTGGTAAACTTTAGTTGTGAGATGTAGAACATAAGTATATGTAATGGTATGCAAATATGTACAAAATGGGTTTTGATGGTAGCTGACGTTGAGCTGAGTCGTACTAAAAAAACGTAAAATGATTTTACCAGTTAAAAGAGGTGCAAGTTTAAGAAGCATGCTTGTGATACTAACAGTCTCTGATGGTGTCGAAGGTCCACTGGTCGTTTCTGAAGAATGGATGTCGCTTGATTTCCTCCACACCGTTTCTGCCCAATCGCACCTCCCTCAAAACAAAGAGAGTGAATGAGTAGAGCAATGACTAAGTCTGCCCTTTGCCCTCAGTCCAGCTGTGTAACTGATAACAAAGAAACATGACCTATTCACACACATAGTGGATGAAATTAAATAACTTTGATGGCCTTTGTTATAAAGAACATTCCAATGGCTCTGTTGTGTTATGTAATGACTCAGTTCTGAAGTATTAAAATACCAGAAGGAGGCACAGGGTTATAATCAACATTAAAAAAACTACCAAGCTTTAACATATGAAAATATGAATAACTGACTGGTGTGTAATTAAATGTAGATAGATATGTTGTGATATATGTGTGAGTGGTAGGGTTTTAATTTTCCCTTTAAACACCTTCTAGGAGGGTTTATACTTCTGCGTTAAGTTGACACAGAGGCTTACAGCAACAACGCAGACACCTACACAGAGCCTTCCCAGAGCCTAGCTCCCTAGCTGACGTGCACCTCCCCAGGAATGTAACTACGCGATGCAGAGCGCAAGAGCTGTGATTGGTCCGCTTGGTAGTAGCGTGTTTACGCTTTAGTATCTCCAGCTGCTTCTCCTTCTCTGCAATTTTCGAATTGATTGTTTTGGATCAATTAACTGAGGTTTGGAGATACATCATTTTTCCATCACCATTGTTGAAAGTGAAGCGGGAAGTGGAAAGTGAAGCAGGAAGTAGAAACAAAAATGAACTCAACACGGCGTAGACCAACGTTTTGGTGCCATTGTTACAGAGCGAGCCAGACTGACGAGCGCAAGAGTATAAATCTACGCACGTTGGCTACGTGCGTAGATTACGCCCTCTATGTCCGTCTAGGTATAAACTCTTCATACCTGTCAGTCAGGAAGGCACAGATGATATTCTTTGCGTCTTTGGAGATCTCCACTTCATCTGGGAAGTTCAGAGAGTTCTTGTGGTCCATGATCTTACTGTAGGTTCCCACCAGAGAGTCGGCGTAGAACGGCGTGTCACCTAACAGTGAGTTATAAATAATGAAATAGACTGCTTTATCTCAACACTCTCCCTTGGTAGAATTTCTGTGATTTTATGAAATGTTCACTCACCCACTAGCATCTCGAAAATGAAGACCCCTACGGACCACCAGTCGCATTCCCTCCCATAGTAACCATCCCCTCCCTGGGATTTCAGCACCTCAGGAGAGATGTAGTCTGGAGTCCCTACAGCTGTATCGCAGTGCACCATGCCGGTCTGCAACACAAATCATTATAAATCAGATATGCTTTGATGTGATAGCGTCACATCAGTGTCTTGTCTTAGGGAAACTGACATGTATCAGTCCAAGCCAAAGCTTTCTCTCTGATTAATTAACCTCCCAGTCGGGTTGAAGTGGCTGCTAGCATAAATTAAGGCTCTATAACAAATTTGCTCTTAAATTAAATTAGAACTCCCACCAGTATCAAGAAGTCCTTAACTGTTACCATCCACTGCCAAAATATGAAAGCATGATTTTTCCTGTTTTCAGGCATGCTATTTATGATAAGCTCTGACAAGCTGGCTGCTGATTTGTCACACTGAGTCATTTTGATTATTACAGTCATTACACTATGCCTCACCGACTGAGTTTCACTATATCACGTAGCTGGCAAGCAGCTTAGACTCATTACAACATGAACACACACACACAGTTATGTTAACTGGAATCTGAGACTAACAAGCTGTGATTTAGAGCAGTGAATATGAGCCATAGCTCAAGAGCCTTAGCTTAGCTGCTTTTTGCTTGTAATATGAAATAAATGTGTTTAATGCTGTGCACCTTAAACCCATGTTCCACAGAATCATTTCGTTGCCAATAATGAACAGATACATGTGGTTTTGGTTTTCTTGAAATTGTAACCTGAAGTTTTAAAAGTCTGGTGGTAGTAGTGATGTAGCAGCAATGGCGGCTCTGCTGAAACTCACAGCATCCATCTTCATGCACGTGCCGAAGTCGGCCAGCTTCAGGTGCCCGAGTCTGTCCAGCAGCATGTTGTCCGGCTTGACGTCCCGGTGGATGAAGCCCATGGAGTGAATGGCGTCCAGGGCCATCACCACCTCTGCTGTGTAGAACTTGGCCCATTTCTCCGGCACGTCGTAGGTGCTGGTGAGGTTGACCAGGTCACCTCCTGGCATGTACTCCATCACCATGTAGAGATAGTGCTCATCTTGGAAGGCACAGCACAACTGGACACACAAACACAAGCTCAGATTACTGGATATACAGTAAGTGTCTTGCAAGAAATTTTAAAAACAGCTGAAAAATGTTGCATACTGAAGAATTATGACTCTTTAATTAATATCTAAATAAAATATTAAAATAAATTTGATATGAGCTGATCAATAATTTGAATGTTGTACCTGCACAACCCAGGGACTGTTGGCAAAGGCCATGATGTCCCTCTCTTCCCAGAAGAATGCAGAGTCTGAGCGCTTGATCATCTCAAACTTGCTCAGCAGCTTCATGGCGTAGACCTTCTGTGAGGCTTTATGTCTGACCTGAAAGATGGTGGTAACCAGTTATTTAAATCCTGTAGATTATATAGCACTCAAGGAAAATGTACATAAAACCACAATCATAACAACTGATTCCATATTTCTTTGAGTGCAGAATTTACAGTAAATTAGTAAGAGCATTTGAATTTACTTTTTCAGAAACTCTCACAGAAAACTGAAAAAAAAAAAAAAAAAAAAAAAAAAGTGTCTACATTGATCAATACTCACTAGCTGGACTTCACCAAACGCCCCTCGACCAATGACTTTAACTCTGTCAAAGTCTTCAGACTTCATCTGGAGATCTCGAGCCTGTGTTATGACTTTCTCATCTGAAGACAAATTGTATTGAAAGCAGAAAAAAATTGAATGTGTTATGACATTGTTTTTAGTTTAGGTAAACATTGTGTGTTTACTATTTATCTCATTACTGTTATCCCAGCAAAAAATACTTACATCTGTTTAAAAAGGTTTCAATATTTTTGTTCTTGCGTAGTGCAGGGTAGTCCAGGTCTAAGACCAGCGCATTTATGGAGTCCTAAAAAAAACAAGAACAATCCTTGAAGTCAGGCTTAATGACAAAAAACATTAACAAAAAAAAAAAGTAAACCATCCTGACAATCTATGTTCATTATCAGCAGTGATTATTCTAATTACACTGAAAGGGCAAACAAATCAGATCACAGCACTGTTGTAACATAATAAATAAATAAATCGGAAAGAAGGTGTAATGAAATTATCATCACTATCAGGATGATAAACTAAGACAATCAATACAACTGGCTCTTACACCTTCCCTCCAAAGGTGCGTTCACAATACAAGCAATAAAGCCACAGCACTGACAGCACTGCAAGTGACACAGGGTCTGGGTTTTCTCTCTGAACGTATATAGTATTTTAAAAACCTGTTGACTCATCAGCCATCACTTTTACAGTAACTGCGCTGTTACTAAATGGACAAAGTCATAACACATGCGTGACGCAGACGAGTTCCTTGATCGTAAAAGGCTTCGTCACCCTGCAAATCACTGTGTTGAAATTATAACATGACAACGAATCCTGACCCAACAGGAAGTCTGTTCTCCATTCATCAGCCTTCGTTTGCACCACAGATGCGGATTATCTCAGTTTAAGCTTAAAAGGTATTGTTTGAAATTTGACTTGTTTAATAAATTATATGAATAACAGTGAATCATGAATGTAATGCTGATTCATTCATGATTTGGAAGAGTATGAACATTAAATATCACCTGGCTGCAGAAACACTGCTTAACTTTGACTCAGTAGCGTCACTATAAATAAGTAGTTTACACTTACAGATAAGATGTTTGGCAAACATAGTCCTACCAATAAAGGTGACACAGTGGAGGACTGACAGAGCTTAACATTCATTCTCAACATTACTAACCATGGCCAGCTTCTCTGAGGAGAGTTTATTTTCTGTCTACTTTCCCACCGCTGCACAGAACAAAAACTGTTCCACATCACTGCTACCCAGCAAGTTTGAATGAAACCTGCCAGCCTCCCCTCAGCATTTCATTCAACAGTGATCAACTTGACTGACTGGATACACAAACAGCAACCACATGCAAAGCACATAGTTTTAACTGAAGGCTTTGTTTCTTCTGAGAGAGGGAGGCAGAATGACTAATTTCTCCACCAGCGGCTGCCCACTTGATTCTGTCGAAGATATTCATCTGCTGACAAATGAGGAACACACGATTTACGTGACCTTTTGAAAACTATCTAAGAGAGATGAAGTCAGCTTGACACAGTATGAATTCACTTGTTCAGAGCTGCATTCACCACTTTCATGGTGTGTGGTACACCGACAGAAACTATTCTGTAGTTGAAAATCCTTATCAGCTGTGCTGTGCCTCCGAGCAAAGCCAGGTTCCTTCTAACCTTCACCCTCATATCAGTTAATACAGCAAATCCTTAGTAAACTGAAATGTATATACAATTTAACGTTTTCCTGACTCGCATCAAGATCTAATGCACCATATTGGCCATAAAGGTTTCAGACAAATCAAGACTTAATTTCTCAGTCAACAGAATTAGTGTCTTGTGTTTGTATGGTGCTGACAATTAGCCATGATGCTGTTTACATCTATGATTGACTCGTATATTATATGCAGTGAAGACATTTAATAAAAGTGGTGATCTTACAGTGCTGATTACCGTTGACTTTTTGGATATAAAATGCTATGACTTCATTTGATTGTTTTTCATATTTGTGAGAAATAATTAGCATATGAATAACTGAGTCATAGCCAAAAATGTATTTTGTGAGGTCACATTGACCTCTGAACATCAAATTCTAATCAGTTCATCCTTCAGTCAAAGTGGATGTTTATAATAAGTTTGAAGAAAGACAAGGCGTTCCTGAGAGACTGTGTTCGTGACAATGGCACAGACAGACATTTGTACTGTTAGGTCCATTCTATATATTTTTGGACACTGATACTATTTTTGTTATTTTAGACATTTTCACAAAACTTATTCAATAATAGCTTTACACTAGATATGAGTTCTCAGATTTGATTTGAGGACATTCACAGACTGGAGGAAGTGTTGAGGAAGCAGCACCTTAACATGTAAAGCCCCCTAATTTTTCCAAAAGGATGAAATGCTATTATACAGTTGATTTAAATGTTATTTCATTGACAGATGTGAGGTATTCCTTCATTATTTCTTCATGAATTAAGGAGTTGTTTCCACATGTGGATTTACACTTACAAACTGCTGCTGCTGTGAACCCACCACGTGCGCTCAACGGAGCTCTCAGTGTAAGTGAAACAGGCTCTCCCCAGGCTGCCAAACCAAAATAAATCTATCACAGACAAATCACTGACTCAACCGCCCTGTACATTCTGCACACACTGGTGGGCATAGAAAGACCTGGAGGGTCACGGAAGACAACTGTGGTGGAGGATTGTTGGCAACGTGCAGCCAAGTGAAGAACACTGTTTAGGAGGTATTATTATTTTTTTAAATCATTTTTGTTCACGTCTAGTATAAAGAGATGACTTCATGGGAGCAAATCCAGAGGGTTCCCCACCAGGTGCAAACCATAAATAAGCCTCAAGAATAGAAAAAACAGATTAGAATTTAGCAAAAAAAAAAAAAAAAACATCTAAAAAGAAAAGTCAGACCAGAAGGTAAAGGTATGGAGAAGACTTGGAAAGGCTGATGATAAATCATCATCTGTAAAACACGGTGGAGGCAGTGTGGTGGACATGGACATGTATGATTTACAATAGAACTGGGCCACTAATGTTTATTGATCATGTGCCAGAAGGAGGATGAATTTTGAAGTGTATAGACATGTACTGTTCTGCTCAGATTCATTCACGTAATTCACTTGTTGAAGACCAAACTAAAGCTGCAGTAAAGGCAGAACATCACAAAGAAGAAATCCCATTCTTTGGTAATCTTCATGTGTTCCACACTAGAGAGTCATAGCCTATTAATCCATTTTTAGCTCCTGAAAATAGGGGTCTGAATAAACAGGGCTGCAATTCCATATTATGTTTTTGTTGAACCCCGTCAATTACAGATGAGTCTGTGCTTTGAGATAGATTAAAAGTGTGATATGGGGAAAATAAAAATAAATGAGTAAATATGCGCGATGTGGTGGTTAGCACTGATGCCTCACAGCAAGAAGGTTCCAGGTTCGAATCCATGGGCCGACTGGGCCTTTCTGTGTGGAGTTTGCATATTCTCCCTGTGTCTGTGTGGGTTCTCTCCAGGTACTCCAGCTTCCTCCCACCGTCCAAAGACATGCTCATTAGGTTCATTGGTGATTCTAAATTGGCCGTAGGTGTGAGTGTGAATGGTTGTCTGTCTCTCTGTGTTAGCCCTGAGATAGACTGGAGATCTGTCCAGGGTGTACCCCGCCTCTCCCCCAGTGACAGCTGGGATAGGCTCCTGCTATGATTATGCAGAAAGTCCAAGACATTATAGTCCATTATAGTCTTTGTTATACCACTAAAGACAAATATTTTTTGTCATTTGTGATTGCTGACCTTTCCTTTACGTTCTTTTATAAATTGAACTATCAATATTACTCACGGTGCTAATTCAGTTCTGTTTATGACTTGTCTGATCAGCTTTTACTACTTTTAGTCACTTTCAGGAAACGAGTTCAACAGTCTTCAGTCTGTGATTCAAGTGATACAGGCTGCCCTGTTTGGGTGGTGTTATACAGAATGCACACCGCAGCAGTCCAAACAGGAACAGGGCTGGGAAATGTTGCCCTGCAGCATGTTAACTCAAGTGAACACACGCTGAGTATTTATGGCATTTAGACATTTCCTAATGGACACCGTTTGACCGAAGGCAATGTAGGGAAAGTATTAAACAAGCAAAAGACAGACTGATGCTGACCCATAATCGTTACAGTGTGTAACAATAAGGAAGTCATCTATCAGCTTTTGTCAGCTATGCATTCCTGAATGGTCAGTGAAGAACTGGAACAAGAGAACCCAAATCTGGCCTTGTGCTGTAATAGGCTTCTTTAAGACACTTTGTCACTTTCCCTTCTGTTCTTGTTCTTCCATCATTACAGGGCTACTAAGTGTAGTACATTCTGTTTCACTCCTCCCTCACTTCCTTTGCATTCATTTCTTCTCAACCTTTCTCTTGTCTCTTTCCGTGCATTTTTCTGCTCTCTTTCTCGGCCTTATCTGTCCGTCCTCCTGCTCTCTCCATTGTTCTGCGCTCGGGTGAAGTCGGCACCGTTTCATCATCTCAAGTACACTTCCCCATTAAAGGACTGACCTCACACAAAACTACTATTTAAGGGAAAAAAAATACACACGCCAGGGGGTGGAGAGGGGTTGTCTGTGCTCATACACCCACATGCACACATGCACGAGGATCTTCCGAAAAAGCATGGCAATACAGGAAATGACCCACCCTACCCCAGGGCTGGCAGATAATTTCACTGTGTCATGAAGCCAGTCCCTGTGTGCAAGTCATTTCCTCTGAGGCAGCGATCGCTGCTGCTGCTACTGCTGGTCTATCTGTCAGGTCTAGCTAAGAAAATATCTAAAATAAATGCACTCCAAGCACAACCATGTATGCATATGCACATGTAAGTTACAGCGCTTGCTTACATAGCATCTTCAGAGTAACCCAACATGCAGAGCTGCAGGTGAAAACAACACCCAATACTAACACTTACTTACTGATTCATTTGTGCACTGCAGTGCCATGATGTAAATTTCACTATCGTCAGTTTTTATGGGCAAGCTGCTGTTGTGACTACCATACTGTCACACTGTGGTTGTAATGCTAGTGAGAAACCAGACAAACAACTCCATTAACCACAGGTGATTTGCCATTTCCTCCTTTTACTCATTTAATTTCCCCTTTTTGCATGATTTGCCAGACTATGTATGATATGCTACTTGCATCTCCACATAACAGAATACAGCTGCTTTGGATTTTCTCACGTCTTTCGTCATATCTATTGGTAGTTAATATGCAGAGGGTTTCATTTCCGCTTAGTCACACTATGTGACGCCAGCAGGACATCCACTGCTGGTGTGAAGAGCAAAGCAACAATGCTGTAGCATGTACTGTGGATAGTGTGATCATTTGGAAACTCGCAAACCGTTGGCCTGCATGAACTGATGTCTCACCGCAACATGTTTCAGGCTACTTGTTGTGAACTTTCAGTGGTACAACACACCCATATTCCTCTCTCTCTCTCTCTCACACACACAGCCAGTTCTGCAATCACTAGGAAAAGCTCAGATTTGCTCTCAGAGACAGAACAGTCAGACTCGTGCTGGAACAGGTCATATGTGCAGTTCATGTCTCTGTCCAGGACAACGGATGGAAACTTGCAAAGAAAAGACAACCTAATCCATCACATGTTGTCAGACTCTTAGGGCCTGTTCAGAACTTGCATTAGGATCCAGTCTGGGCTGTCTGATGGCAAGTGGCCAGATTTAGGTATGTGTGTTCAGACCTTACATTAACATGCGTCTCCAGATCCGATCTCAGTTTTGTGCTCTGTATGCAAATAAACACTGACATCATCTGGGGCCCAGTAGAATATTTTAACAGTTACTGTCTCTAATGGATCTCTACTGCTGCTCCAGAACCGAGAACAGCACTGTTTTATGTGTGTGCAAGCGCATGACCTTGGCACAAACATTAAGTTATTATTTACTGATCTACACCCGTTAGACATTAGTTAGACCTGTACAAAACTCCTACGCCATCAGGTTGACGTAACAACAACAACAAAAAAATAGTATGGCAGAGGAAGTTGGTGCTTTGTACTAAAGTCCTCAACCTATAAAGAATCATATTCATATTCATAGGCAATTTCCAACTTAGGACATAAAATGTTGACAAAAGCAGTCCATTGACAGCTGCCACGAGAAATGCAAAGTAAACACTGCTGTAACGCTTGGACTCGCAACAGGCATGCAGCAAACATTCCCTATCTACAAACTGGACCTCGTGGTGACATGTTATTACTTTCTCTGTCATTTCCACATCTCCTCTTAAAACAAGATGAATTAAATGCAGGAAGGATAAATAAATAAATACATGTTGCCCTGGCGACGGTGAGAGGCGCCAGCGGCTCAGTACATCTCTGCAGCGAGGAAGTGATTGTGGAGTTGTTGGAGACTCAACAGTTTTTGTTGTTGCTTTTTTAACTAATTAATCACACTGCACTTAAGGCTGTTTGGCAGACAAAGTAGCATCCATGGGGGTGTAGGAAAAACTGCCCGAGATGACAGTATTTCCTTAGGTGTAGAAGAAGATACATTCTTCAGTCTGCACTCTTTTACTTTAAAATGCTTTCCTCAGCCACGTTTGCAGACACTTGAAGACATCAGGATATGCAGACACCCTGTAGGTCATAAATAACAAGCTGTTTAGTGCAATGGAGTTACACAAGAGAAATGACTGCGCACAGCTCTTCTAATTTACAACCATTAGCGTGAGTGTAAAAAAAAAATGCCAACAAGACTCTGGAGGACATTTCACAGCTACTCAGTGGAAACAGCTATTTATGAATATTAAATAACTGACGTGTGTGGGGAAGTGTAGAGATGGATTAAGAAGTGGAACACACAAACTGTATCTTGACCTGTTCCAGGCAACCACAGATACTTCCTGTCTAATGTCTGCCTAATTTATATAGTAATATTGCCTTCACTAACATCAAAGAGAAAGATTTGTAACAATTACAAACCATAGTGTCAGTTTCTTTAGGGCAGTTTGATAGATGGGACATTTCCCTGAACAGCTACATTAACAGCCTCATAGTGATGCTTTCCCAAGCTGATAGGAGCTCCTGTCCAGTTAGGCTTATCAGTATGAGTTGTTATATATATCTATTAGATAGCACTTCAGCATTTTATCTCTGCTATACTGTAATCCAGCCAGTGGGTTATGGCTGGTTGCTTAGCAACTCCTGCAAAATACGTAGAGTGGAAACCAGTTGAAGCTACAGAGCAGCACCCGGCAGGAGTTTTATAAGAGCTCCGTTTCTGCACATTCTATTCTTTTCCATTTTATTTACCCAGCCTGGTGTTGACATTACAGAGCGGTCGTTCTCCCCTTGCCTGCTTCCACTCTTTATCACCCTATAAAAAGCCACGTGGATCCACTAGTCAGGAATGCAATGATGTTAACCTGAAAGGAGCTAAACACAGAAAGGAATAACTCAACTATTCAAGGTATCACATTGCAACTTCTCTCTGCTCCACTTGCAGTCCTTTCCCTCCAGCCCCCCCCCCAAAAACTTCTTCTTTTGCTCATACCCATCTCATCACTAGGCATGTGGAACAGAAAACAAGCAGCTCTGCTCTGGGCTTTAAAAGGATTGAGCAGAAAGTTAATGTTTTGATTGAATTCCAGACGTTTTAAAAATAGTGGTGGGGATAAACGGTGGGCCGGGCAGAGAGAGGGAACCATGCCAGGCAGGGCCCGTAAACCCTCCAAGAAAGACACAACAGCAGGAATCCTGTGCCCCCAAATAGCATGGCTAATGTCTCCACAGGGAATAACAAGGGTATGTCTTACTCTTGTATTTGACAGATTTCTGTCCCATGCTCCTGTGCCCTACGCATTTTTGGCACCCACGCTTTGTTATAAAGTATACTGAGGAATGTGCCAGGAAAAACAGCAAAGGGAGTACTGGATCTACATAAGGTCCTGCTGCATGTTCACCTTTAACTAAAAGGTTCTTCTAAATGCTGATAATGATGTTTCACTAACCGGTCTTATTGTTGTCCAACATTCATGTCCATGTTCTAACCAGTAGACATATGTGCCACCCAAAATGTGTTAGGGACAAGATTCAAGTTCAATTTATCCATATGATTTGAACAATTATTTAACTTGATCACTATTCTAAACTAAGTCTGAGGGATCCAAACTGATGAAAGGGCTAAATAAGTAATATGTGTGTCTCTTTTTCTCTTGTCTATTAATTGGGCTTGATTAAATTTGTCATGATTCACAAGTGGCTGTTGCCTTATATTAAGGGGGTCTCTAAATTAATAACTGTCTATAAATATCCAAAAAGAATTCTACCATAAAAGACTAAACCATTAAAATTCTGCTTACAAGACCTAAAATATTCTGTTCTAATTTGTTTCTAATTATTTCATTGTGTTTTTCTAACATAGGCAGTAAAGAATGTCTGCAATGGAATAGATATTGCATATGGATCCAACTTGTAATAAAGAAAACACTGGCACTAATATAATGTCATTAGGCTAGGTTTCAATTTCAGCCTCTGACATGAACATAGTTAAATGTGTATATAAATATTTTCAGCATTGGCACAAACTATTTGAGTTTTAACTGCCAAACACTCAGCGACACACATACAAACATTCCTGTTTGGGTTTGTTGAAGGAAATGGAAGCTGTATGAACTCAATGACAATCCATAGCTATTTGGTAATGTGTTGTATTGTTCCGTTGTTGCTGCTGCTGGCTGCACACAATGCAGCTTGTGTGTTGCTAAGATCAACTGAATAATGTGTTTGCTTGTGAAAATGAACGCAAATGCGTGTCCATGAGCACCAAAGCCTTTGCATATCTGTGTGTGTGTGTGAATAAAATAAAGTGTGTGGGTAGGAGGTTGTACTTCACCAGCAGGTTATGATGGAATGATAAAGCTGAGGCCAGATGGATGGGTTGAGCGTTATGCGTGGGAGCCTCCTGTACTCATCTCTGCTCTCCTCACTCACACCCTCGTTACAAACTAAAAATACACCAAGACTCAGGTATCAAACCCTTAAACAACTTAAACACACGGTGAAGATTTTGCACCAGACAACAACAAACACAAAAACAGGATTCATGCACTGTTAACCACAGTGCACGTTGCAAAACCCTGTTCACAACCGTGTCATTTTGATAATGGTGGGAAGTTAAAGTTCATCAAAAGTCAATTCCCCCATCAGAGCTGTAATATCCAGAAACTATGCATCAAGAAACGACCTAATGTATCACATAGACTTTAAGTCTAGACAAGAAGATCCACCAGATTAAGAGAAAACTCAGTGTGCATACATTTCCTTTCACATGACAACCGCATACCACTGCTAACACATCAGGACATCCCGTTCCAGCTTTGCAGCAAGTCCAAATGTCATATTAAAAGGCTGGATGAGATTAACAGCAAGATTTATTATACAACCAGATGGGCAAATCATTGTAGCATAGTTGAACTAATAATAATTTGAGTTTAGCAATAGGAACTACTCTTTTTATTAGTCCAAGGTATTACATAATGTGTAATCAAGGTGCTCAGAAGCATGGGTTAATTTATTTGTGTCTTTGAGTGTGGGGGGGGTTGTGGGCTTTGATTTCTGTTCAGTTTGAAATGAATGCTTTACTGTCAGGGGGACTCATAATAACTTTAAAAGCAAAGTTGTGAAAGACATTACATTACTCCTCAAATCTTTCTGAACATAAGGTACCTGCCAGTAAGTAGTCAGCTTTATGTAAACAAAGGACAGCCGTCTGGTGTATCACAGTAGCAGAGAGATCAGTAATAAGCAGCTTAAGAGCAGACCATTTCCAGCCCAACATCCATGCATATAAATATCTACTCGTACCATAGTGTAGCCTACAAGGCCTTGGGATAAGGTCTCCACAATAGATCTTGTGAAATATTGCTAAAAAGAATTGGTGAACAATGTACTACAAAACACCTTTTTCCATTCACATTCAACACATAATACATAAAAACACCAACGTATAAGCATACAGTATGTATAGTATGACTATAGCTGAAAATCATTGCCCATTTACCAAATACTACTCAATTTACTGTCTGCCATTTTATTTGAGTGTTCAAGTTTGTACATTGACACACAGATGTTAATGTCTACAGATTGTGCAGATTTTTGCAAACAATTCCGCAATGCAAAGTGCAGCATTTCATTCAAAAATGGCAAATGACAAAATGACAATGACGACGTGTCTGACATCTCAAATTACTGTTATTCTCACTCACTCACTACCGAGTGAGGTCTGAGGTATCAAGCATAAAGTGGGGTCATTTTCGACACAGCTTATTTCTTGAACAGGTGCAGTAACTTCCTGAAGTGTCGTCATCACAGTGACTTTGCCAGATAACCACCAGTCCGGTTCATAAACACACATAAAAAGCACAATTTATCAGTTAAGTTTTAACTTAGGAATGAAACAAATAAGGTATTTTCCAGTCTACGCAACAATGCTTTGTGTGACAAAACATGCAGATGTAATATTAGCATCTTTCCTGCGAGAAAAAACAGACAAAAATGTATTCTAGTCAAGCTATTCCTTTGACAGCCCGCACTTTCAAACATGTACAACTGCAGCAGGCCACTGTGGCTTTAGCAAACAGGGAAAACCTTGATGAAGTTAGCTAGCTCTGACCACTAAAGAAGCTACATAACTGTAGCGAAGGACATTTTCAGACTGCGGAGGGCTCGCACACCCAAAAGATGCTGGGTCTTCCTCACTGGAGTGGAGCAAAAACCAAAAAAAGACCAAGGAGAGGCCCAACCGTCTCACAAGAGGAGGTGTGGAGCGGAGAGACTGGCTTGTTTTGAAGGAAAAAAAATTGGCCGGGGCCACCGTCCCCAGTGCCTTATAAGGCAGTGTTTCTATCCAGCTAGCACATTGAAGCAGGGACTGCTGCTGCTTGTCTGACAGCAACTCCGCTGAACTGCAGTGATGAGACGGGTGTGTCAGGTTGACTATCAGCCAAAGAGAACACGACATGCGGGGGTTATCCCCACTCCCCTAAAGAGGGACGCATTAAAAGACGAAGGTCCAGTGCAGGCAACACACTCGTGAAAGGGACGGAAAGGAATAGAAAAGATGAAGAAAAGGGTACACAGTAGATGATGACAGGGGCAAATGTTAGGTGAGAGACGAGAGGAAGACAGACGAGAGGATCAAAAGTGAGTAACAAAATGGAACACTAAGCAAAACAGACCGCATATTGCAATTAAAAGGCTCGCTGCATGCTGCTGAAAGTGATCATCATGCCGGATGACTAAAAAAGAAACAATCCCTAAGAGATGATCTGGAAAACATCACACTAGCTCTTAGCTATCCATACCCCATGATATCATTTGCTCTTAAGTGCTATGCATCAAGTTATCTGGTCAGCAGCACAATCCAGAGACACTGGACTGGGGCAACAGTTAAAATACCTGCCGTGTGTTTAACAAGCCTGAGAGGAGGGGCTGAGCTGCAGGCTGAGAGAGAGGTAAAGCCAGAGAAAAAGAGATAAGGCTGAAAAGTGAAAGGGGAAAGTGCAGCCATTCATAGGGACTTTGAGCCCCATATACAGTACGGCTGCCAAGTATTTACTCAGTGAGGTCATTTCCTTTAGAACAGCAGAAAGGCAACTTAAGGGACTCACAATCTAGTGTCCATATTTTTTTTTTTTTTTATCTTGAAAATGCCCTTTCATTTGCTTGTCCTCAACAATCTCTCTCTCTCTCTGTACTTGGAGCTGCCAAGTAAGTCCAGCTCCAGCTTCATCCAGCAACGTGGTGTGCTGCCAAATAATGATCACTGCAGTTTCCACAAGAAGAAGGCTGCAGAGACTTCGGGTTACACCTGATTGAATGCTGATAGAGGCGATACAGTAATTTATAGTTTTTATAGCCACAGTCTGGGTGGCATTAAAGCATCCTCAATGTGATATTTGCTGTCTAGTTTGTTGTTTTTAAAAGCAGAGGGGAAGAAGACAACACCTCTGCTCTGCAATTTAAAGGTCGGAGTTCAAAACCCAACAGGTCAGCTGCCTTAAAAGGAAAATTATTGTGCTTCCTTGACAGATGCCACAAATTCCTTCATGTCAGTTTTTTGTCCTCGGGGTAGCCAGCCCACTGCTGATTGGCAAGTCCTAATCACATTCAATCACACATTTACTAAAGAGTGCAAACCTGAAAAGAATGACTGAGTTTGTTCTACTAAAACTGGAGTCAACAATACAGTAAGGTTGGTCAAGTCCATCTTTTACTTAAGGGAAATTCAATGTGAGCATTAACAAGCATACAACTTGTCTTATTGCACGAGTAACTGGCAGTGAATGTTACTTTAGTGGATGCTATCTGATCACTGGAGCTGAACAGCAGAAGCACTTCATAATTCACATTTGAGAACTCAACCAAAAACCACATGTGCGGTTGTACACCTTGAGCATTTATTTGCACATGTTATCCCCACCTGAAGCAGTGAGCAGAGACATCCCTCATCTGATGCAATCGGGCTCTTTTTTAAATAGTGTCGGACAGCTGTTCAGCCTGTCTTTATAGCCCCATTGCTTCTTGTGATGTATTGAGTTTAGCTCAAGAAGAGTAGCTTTTAGGCTGCTATGTTTCAGTAAAATTGAATTTTCAAATGAATTAAAATCGTGGATGTCAGAGGATAATGCGAAGGCAAATGTACTCCAACAGAATAAATATTTGGTCCACAATAATCAACCAATAATCACAAAGCTATGGACAATCACAATCATAACGTAGGCCAAAGAACTATGAACCAACTATAATAATGCTGTTTCAGTCAAGACATTAAGCAGCACACTGCACGCACATTGGCAATAAATAAAGCGGCAGACTAATACAATGCAGCTTTTTTTAATGCTTTTTTTCCCCCTGTTTCTTTGCCACAATAGCAGGGGATTTGTGATTCATTATTTACCGAACATGAGCCTGTGAGCAATTATAAAGGCACTTTAAGCATGCGTGTTTTTATCCCACCTGCAAAAAAGGACATTTGTGAGCCCTCAGTGTTCATGTGTGCGTGTTTGAATCCCACCCTCAGAAGCAAAACTTCTTGATCCCAGCGACAGCACCGAGGCTGCTAAAAATGGAAAACTGCAGCCTGTTCTCTCCTACGCATGCTTCCCACTCAACTTTTGTCTTGAACACTCAACACTTCACTCTCCCCGGCTCATGTGCAGGAAGTAAACACCACCGGTGTTCAAGCAAGTATTCTGCTAAATGTTTTAAAAGGAAGACGGAATAGACCAGGAGTGCCTCAAGTTGTGTGGAGGGGGAACATGGGAGAGGATGTACAGGGGGCCCCGGGGCTGGACGGGGCCCATTAAAAGGGGTTAGGTGATGCTTTTTAAGATAGACCTGACAGTGTGTTTGCACTTTGTCAGATCCAGTTAGGGGCCCCAGAAATTCAAACACCACTCCACGAAGAAACATAGATTTACAGCTACAGTCGGCAACGTCACACAGCGTTGGTTAAAGTTAAGGGTTGGAAAATAGCTTGTGGCCGGTAGATATCAGACATAGGGTGACAACAAACAAAAGTATGTCAAGGTTTGTTCATTCTTGTGCAATACCAACACAAGAACGTATTTTGGGATAACAGGGTTAAACTAAAGTGTATGAAGACCTTCTCTCCCATTTAAGCCCAAAGTCATAATATACACTTGTGTAATGGAAGGATTTTTCCACTGACTTATGCAACTTTAGGTCATCACAAAACTCATCCACTGCACTTTTTCACCAGACACAATCTGAGTAGGGTCTCAGCTGTAAAGTATCAGTACTATTACAAACGACATCGAAGCGCTGTATAAACAAAACTGATTCACTCCTACAAGGGTAAACACGGAGACCTGAGACATTACTTAAATCCGCACCAGATTGCTTCCCTTAAGGTGAGGAAGGCCAAATGGAAAAGGTGCATGCAGATGAGAATCAGTGTATTAGTGGGTTAAAGGTGACATTACATGATAGGTTTAATATAAAATCTGTATATTAAAAGACACTCTTGTTGACAAACTTTCCCATCTTATCAGATGATCGTGCCAAAGCTGGCATGCTTTTATGTTTATGATGATGACAGCTCCTATTTATGGGAACAATCCTCTTTCCAAGAATCTCTCATAGCAAAAACTGGAGCATGAAAACAAAAATGAAGGCAAATAAAAGTGTTTAATAGTTGGTGGACATGATCTTAAGTAGGTTTGTAGATCTAGCTGGGAGTACAGTGGACAGTGGTCTGGAGGGCCCAAGTGTTGCCCAGGCGGGAGTTTCAGACGGAAATATTAGTCTCCATGAAAACACCAAGTGGGACATTCTCCTCTAGTTAATCCTAATCTGTAGATACACTTCAAAGAGCCCCAAACTGTACTGTCTGCATCCAGTCTTAACTATTAATCAGGCCCGTCTACAGTATGTCCACCGTGTTGATCTCATTCTGGCTGCTTTTTTTTATATATATTAAAAGGTATTAACAGGTAAGGTATTGTGGAGAGGTGTCTGATCTCAGGACAGACTGGAAACGGATCAGTCTCATAACTGGGATAGGAATAAAGACTAAGATGACAATAATGCTAATAGCAGCTAACAATGTGGAGATATTAAGCAGCAAAATACTGTCACCCAAGTGTGTGCATGCGTGTCTAGTGTTTCAGTGAACAGCCCAACACGGTATCATTAATAATCTATGAGGTGTATATCCCACTTGACTTACCAGCAAACTTTCCAGGTTTATGGCACATCGTGGGTCTCTGATCATGTCCTCCAGCTTCTTCAGCCGGGTTTCCATCCTCCTCTCGGCGCCCTGCGACATGACTGCGGCGTCGGTGGTGAAAAGTTGAGCAGAAAATATGAGGAGGTCGTCCAAACTGTGTGAGTTTACATGTGAACCGTCTTTGTTCCTGGCTAATGGCCGTGGGCCTAGCGGAGCAGCCTTGGGCTCTCAGCCCACCCAAATCGCGTCCAACAGGAATAGTATGGACAATGAAGAGCAACTATTCCAAAAGAAACTCCCCGCGTCCCGAAACTCTCCAAGTGAGCGGGTTTTCAGTTTGTCTTGGAGCTAATAAAGACGACGTTACATTTGAGTTATCACCTCGTGTTAAGTGAAAGATTCATTTTTTTCCCCCAAACTCGGCGATAAAGTTTGAATTTGGAGACAGCAGCAACAGGCAGCAGGGCGTTTTCTTTGCCCCTCTCCTCCCCTTTCTCTCTAGCCTCTCTGGCCGCTTGGAAATTTTGTGGACTCGCTTTAAAACAAAAAAAAAAAAGTAAATTCCTCTCGGTTTCACCCCATTCAACAATGTTTGAAGTCCGTTAGAGGTGCAGTTTATCCTCAGTGCTGCCACAAGTCATCGGAAAGGGCGATAATGTATGTTCTCCCGCGCTGAATTTTTAATAAGCAGACACTCTCTTCCTGGATTTCTTCTCGCATTTTCGCATTCGTTGTCCTCGTCTTGTCCTCTTTCTGGGCTGGGGTCGGGAAAAATAAGTTTCACTCGCAGGGAAAAGTCCTTCAGCGGCCGAATTCTTCACCGCACACTCACATCTACTCACCAACACACGGAGGCTGGAGTCTCTCCTCCCCCTGACATCAACACACCGAGAACTCAATTACCCATAATCCACCTGCCCCCGGCATCTCCGTGTGTCTGTGTAGTCATTAAATTCAAAAACAACATTTTCTAATTTGCTTTTATAACTTTTATAACTAAAATATAAATATATTTATGTAAAGAGATTAAATTCAGTTTATTCTTAAAACAATTTGGAATAAAGTTATAAATTGTTAACCTCATAGCATAAGTCATATTTTACCGTAAAACAAGAAAAAACTAAATTTTTAGCAACAGTGGCCAAAAAATAACTTTATGCTATGAGGCTAACGAAATCTAATCTAAATGAGTGAATAGCATTAGATCCCTGGGATCTGTTGGAGCCACTCTCCCAGTTTGGAGGTCACTTCCCCGAGTGCTTCCACTACCACGGGGACCACGCTCGCCTTGACCTTCCACAGCTGTTCTTTCAACCCTTGGTACTTTTCAAACTTTTCGTGTTCCTTCTTCTGGTATCGCCACATTTATCACCGCCGCCTTCTTCTGCTCTTTGTCTACCATGTTAGCCGTGTACCTTGTCCCGGCTAGCATCTTACACCCTGCCACTATGTGCTGGATTGTCTCAGGCACATGGCTGTTCTTGTACTGCCATGATTAGTGCCTCTGTGCTGTCTTTGAGTCCAGCCTTTTCCAGCCACTGGTAGGTCTTTACGATATCAGCCACTTCATCAATTTGACAGTGATACATGCCAAGTAGGGGCTTGTCCCTCCAGGTTGTCTGCTCCTCTTCCTCTGCACTCTCATTGGGCTTCTGTTGACTGAGGCACTCACTTAGCAGTT
Organism: Chelon labrosus; assembly: GCF_963514085.1. Lineage (NCBI taxonomy): Eukaryota > Metazoa > Chordata > Actinopteri > Mugiliformes > Mugilidae > Chelon > Chelon labrosus. The sequence goes on from NC_140353.1 coordinate 21,322,850, forward strand.
CATTCTTTGTGGCCATTTTTCTGACGTACTCTTGGGTTTTTGATGTTTTTTTTTTACCCTGGATCGTGACCTTGATGCTCACTAGTGCTCGGCCTCCCTCTTTCCACTTAGTGTACAGTCTCAGGGTGCTGGATTTGGGGTGAAACCCTCCTTGCATGGTGAGGAGCTTTCTTGTCTTGATATCTGTGGCTTCTATCTCCTCCTTTTGCCAGCTTATGATCCCAGTAGGGTATCTGATGACTGGTAGTGCGTACAGGTTGATGGCTTGGATCATGTTCTGGCCATTCAGCTGACTTTTCAGGACTTGCCATACTCTCTGGAGGTATTTGGTTGTGGTTGACTTCCTTGCAGCTTCCTCATGGTTTCCATTAGCCTGTGGAATACCAAGGTACTTGTAGCTGTCTTGGATATCACCTGTGTTGCCCTCTGGTAGGTCAGCCCCTGCAGTTCTGGTCATCTTGCTTCTCTCTGAGACCATCCGGCCACACTTGTTTAATCCGAATGACATCCCTATGTCATTGCTGTAGATCCTGGTGGCGTGGATCAGCGAGTCAATTTCTTGCTCATTCCTGGCGTACAGCTTGATGTCATCCATGTAGAGCAGGTGGCTGATTGTTGCTCCACTTCGGAATTGGTACCCATAACCTGTGATGTGTTGATCTGTCTGAGGGGGTTCAGGCCTATGCAGAACAGCAGTGGTGATAGCGCGTCTCCTTTGTGTATGCCGCACTTGATGTTGACTTGGGCAATTGGTTTTGAGTCGGCCTCTAGGGTTGTCTTAGCCGAGAATCTAGACGCGCCCCTAGCGGCAGCAAATTACATTTGCTTCCAGGGGCAGTCTAGTTACTCTCCGTTGACTTGAGATTTCGAAAAATCCAAGATGGACCAGGCCAATCACGAGTCGGTGGGCGGGCTTAACATGATGACGACTGACCTGCGATAAGTTCCGTGAATTACTCGTGAATTCCCCATCCTGCTAGAACTACCAGAGCGATGGCTGCTGCTAGCGAACAACTTTCTTTCGAATCGGCTTTGGCCGCCACTCTGAAAGAAACTGCACTGAGGTCGTTCTTACAAAAGAAGGATGTATTTGGAGTTTTGCCAACCGGATACGGCAAAAGTTTGATCCACAGCTTAAAAATGATTAATGCAGGAGAAACTCAACCTGTAGGTGAACTCATAAAAAAAAAAAAAACAGGATGCAACAAGAACTATTTAATATCTATTAGGATAAGTTTTTTCCACAACACATGCAAGGAACTCTCTTTTCCGTCGCTCTGACTACGTCACCTTCTTCGTTGCTCTGATTGGTTGTAGCGCTATCCTATTGCGTGGAGAGGGAGTTTGAAAGACAACCGTTTATCCCACCCCTCCGGTTAAGCCCTGTCTATGGAGAGTGCCCAGACCCTACATTTAATGTGGGTCTGGCTCGTCAGGCTAGGGTTGTCTTCCACATTCCCATCGAGTTCTGGATGAAGGCCCTTAGGTTCCTGTTGATCTTATACAGTTCCAGACATTCCAGTATCCATGTGTGGGGCATTGAGTCGTAAGCTTTCTTGTAGTCGATCCAGGCGGTGCACAGGTTGGTCTGTCAGTTCTTGCAGTCTCGGGCGACTGCTCTATCGACCAGTAGCTGGTGCTTGGCTCCTCTGGTGTTGCTACCAATTCCCTGCAGACATCCATTCTTGGATGTCTGCCATTGAGGTGGTTACTAGTTCTTGTTCTGGGAAGTATAATACAAAGCTTGTGTGTGTGTGCTATTTCCTGGGAAAGATTCCTGCATACATAAACGGGGCTGTTTATGTATTGAGCCACGTGCTTACTCATCTTAGCCGCAATGATGCACCTTCCATGTTGTGCAGAAACAGGTTATTGGCCGGTAGTTGGATGGGATGGGTCCCTTCTGGGGGTCGTTCAGGATTAGGACTGTCCTGCCCTGGGTTAGCCACTCTGGATGGGACCCCATCCCTCAGCCGCTGGTTCATCTGTGCTGCTAGGCGTTCATGGAGTGAAGTTAGCTTCTTCATTGCGTACATCTTCTCTTCATCCTTGACACTCTTTCTTGGCCATTGAGGTGGTTACTAGTTCTTGTTCTGGGAAGTATAATACAAAGCTTGTGTGTGTGTGCTATTTCCTGGGAAAGATTCCTGCATCGCTAACAGGAAGTGATGAATTTTTACATTTTCTTTATTTGGAATGGTTTTCATGAAGGAGGACAGCCACGGCCGTGCAACAGATAAACACACAAGCACCACCCACAGAAACAAAAGTTTTCCAGTGATTCAGCACCCACGGCTTTGGATATTTATCTGACGGGTGCTTTCTGGGAAATTCATTCCAAAATAACACACGATGAGCTGTTTAAAACACAAGCTCAGGAGACTATATTTGTGCCTCACATCTCTTTCTACTCATACCACAAAGTTAAATCAACATCTTTGGCCTTGTCATTTCTAGAAACACTCTAAGAACATATATGGATTCTGCATAATCCGTTGATGATAATTACATCACTACTGTGATTATTTAAGGATAGGTCTGGCCACACAAAGCTGGACTCCTGTCTGACATGATGTCATGGTGCCTAGTGAACTGAATGATGTGCTCTGATCCAAAGCAGAACATCAGAGGTGAGAGGAAGGAACAAGCTGCACCTCTGCTGGCTGTTCTTTTGCCTGAGAAAATTCTGCAATGATCTTTGTCAAATCATTTCTTTGTGAATATACCAGTCTAATAAACACATCAGGTTAACTTGTTAAAACCTGAATAGGTTTAAAGCAGTGGGTTTGAATAGCTTTCTGCGCATGTCTTGTAATGTCTTGTAATAGGGTATGGTGTAACTGTGTATTTTAAAGCATTTTAACAGTAGACAGTGATGCTGTGCCTGTGTGCGTTTTCTCTGAGTGCTACCACAGCAAAGAAATGCGTGTTAGGTTAATTGGTGAATTAAATTGGCTGTGTGCATGTGAATGAATGTTTGTCTCTCTCTTACTGACTGGTGAGTTGTCTAGGATGTACCCAGGCTCTTGCCCAAAGCCAGATGCATGGGACAGACTCTAGAACCCCCTCTACAGGATTAAGTGGATATAGCTAATGAATAGGAATGAATAGAATAGCCAGAAAATAAATATCACATACCTCCTTTAAAGTATGTATTAAGGCATATCTTAGCAGCTTTCATGTCTAGCCTATGTCTATGTTAATGTGTACCATCCACATATACATACATCCACGATATGGATTCTAAACACTAACTGACTAACAGTCTCAACAAAAAAAAAGACAAAGAAAAGTCAATGTTGACTTTGTTTCTTTTCAGAACAGCTGTTATATTGGATGCATTTTAATGCTCATTCATTAAACAGTCCCCCCTGCTTGTTTACAGTAAATCTCCCCTATGAGAACTTCAGTCAAGCTGCTTCCCATTACCTTCATGCTGAGGAGTGAGCCATTTCTTTAGGAAACCATGAGATGGAGCTAGAGACCATTAAATCCACATACGTCAACCGCACAGCTGAGACGTCAGAGACCCTTCCAGGGTCAGCACATTAGGAGAAATATTAATACCATGTCTTCCGGTGACTGTATTTCAGAAAGTTAATTAATTAAAACCTAACTACTATCATCACTGGTGGGCTAACTCAACTAATTCTTGATGTAGCTCCTTATTTTTTTTTTCAACTGACCAGATCATGAATATTTAAAATAATATAACCAAAGCCTAGAGAGTTATGAATAATTCAATATTTTAAAATGTGTTTAAACACTTTATTGCATTTGCATTAATTATTAAACACATTTGGGCATGACTGTTAGCATGATTGTATTTGACTGGTATGTCTTGTGGCATATTTTTTCTTCTAGGAGAGGCGGGGTACACCCTGGACAGGTCGCCAGTCCATCGCAGGGCTAACACAGAGAGACAGACAACCATTCACACTCACACCTACGGCCAATTAGAATCACCAGTTAACCTAATGGGCATGTCTTTGGACTGTGGGAGGAAGCTGGAGTACCCGGAGAGAACCCACGCAGACACAGGGAGAACATGCAAACTCCACACAGAAAGGCCCAGTCGGCCCATGGATTCAAACCCGGAACCTTCTTGCTGTGAGGCATCAGTGCTAACCACCACTCCACTGTGCCGCCCCTTAGAACTGCCATGTAATTCTAAATTAAAACCTAAATCTAAAATACCATACTTGATGAGAAATATTGTCCTCAGTAATCCAATACTATACAGGCAGATTTTTTTGCATCTAGCTATTTATATGGGGTTGTAAGTTCATACAAAGGGATTTGCAAGAAGAAGCTTAATTAAGTGTGTGGAAACATTTCTTTGAGATGCACACCCTTTTCTCAGTGTTTACATTAAAGGTTTCACTGCAGACTCGTTTGACTGAACAATGCAACACTTCTGAAATTCCCATGCAACTTATTAATTGTGATTTTCACAGATTCCGGCTGATTCTGGGCGGCTCTTGGCATGTTGTAAGTATTGTGATACAGAGATGAATCGAGAAAAAACATTCTAAAAAAGTAACACTGAAAGAACATCTGCAGTTTTTATTTACCGCTATGTGTGTAAGATCTTTGCACATGTACAGAGAAATGCATTTGAACACATACGACCCGTCTGAAACAAGAGTTGTGTGTGCCTCTTATTTATTTGTCTTCTTGGGCAATTCACTGAATAAAACAAATACCGTTACAACACAAAAAATTATTCTTTTTCCAAAGCAGTTTTGGCCACATGTTATGTACATGTTACAACGTCATAATAAAAAGACCTCCTCATATCACTGTTTTCTCCGTTTTAATAATTAAAAAAGCATTTCACTGTTCACCAGGCATTTACATTGGAATCGAATGCTCAGGTCAAACCACCTTCACTTTTTTTCTTCTTTTTTTTTTTGCAAATGCAAAACTTGTCAACAATAAATAATACTATAAAATGTACACAAAAAGATCGACAGTCCACCACGAGTTAAAACGTTGAACAGATTGGATGTTTAGGAACAGGGAAGCTGGGGGGGAGGGTTTTTTTTTTCTTCTTAGCAAAAATGTGACGGTTCATACAAGTTACAGAAAGAGCTGATCATCTATACATTGACACTAGCAAGATAACAAAGTTGTTGTTTCTGGTATATTTCATTTTGTACAAAGAAGGGAGTCTTCTTTACAAGCGAGCGTCATTGTCTTAACTGTAGAGATTATACAAGCAAGAGTTAAGGCAACTTCTCTGTTGTTTTTGAAAAGTAACATGAAGTCCTATCATGTTTTGTTTTTGTCTGCGGATCGCTTGTTTCTATAGGGTTTGGAGTTGGTTGTCATTGCATAATTCAGGCTGCTGACCCGGCCTGTAGTCCGTCATCAAAAAAGGAATGCTGGAGATTTGTCACGAGTCTGGTTGCCATCACAGAGACTGATTGAGTGGTCCAGAGTTTCCGCATGAGAGTTACGCTTTCATATCTTCGCTTCTGCCTCAGACACAGACAGTATACCGCTTGTGATGCCAATACGGCGTGCTGCAGATTAGACATAAACTGGCATGTTGCTGTAGTCTGCATGTGTGTGAATGTGTGTGTTAGAGGTGTCAAGCAGGAAAAAAAAACCAGACGTGACAACTGATTGTGGTTACTTCCTCATCACCATAAAGCCTCCCGACCTGTTCAATCAGAATGACTTAGAGGAGTCTGGGAGATCAGTTTGGCCGGATGTTGGCACAAGAATAGAAGTCGGGAAAAGTTTGCCTAAACAAGTGGTATTTGTTCTCTGAGGGGTAAATTTAAAAGAATAATTTGACATTTTGGAATAACTCTTAATCATATCTTCTCATACAAGATGAATCTGGAGTCAGGAAGCATTTGGCCAAGTGTAACGACGGAAAATGTGTTTAGAGGTGAAATAAATAAATAAATAAATATGTTTTCTTGCCTACACCAAGCTAGACGAGTTCTTTCTAAACTACGATGACTAAGCAGCTGCTGACTATAATCCCTGACAAGGAAAGCTAGTCAGTTTTACATTATTATCTAAGTCTAATTATACCAGTACAAAGGTGATATTTTGTCATCCACTAGGTGGCGCTAGGGGCCTGAAATCCTGGCCATGGCCTTGGTTTTGACTCCCTTATTTCTTAAGAAACACAGAAAAATCTACAGCATCCCAATTCTTTGTTACACTGGCCCTGGTTTTGTGCTTTCAGAAGCAAAAACATTTAATGAAGAATAATTCAGATTTGTCTGATGTTGGCAAAACTCTATACATAGGGATATTTGATGAAGTATTACAGAAAGAAATAGCTCAACTAAATACACTTCAGCAGGCAAAACAGACGAGACAAAAGCGGGCAGCTTAAAAACAGCATCTTCACTGCCTTTGGTTGCAGAGTAATGAAGCAGGGGCAAGGAAATGCTTAAAGTGACACCAAAGCTGGGCCCTGGCAAGCGGCAAGCTAAGCCTAAATGCCTGACTAACAGGCAACAGATAGAGTTGCATACTGCTTATTCTGAGTCAACACTCTGTAATCTCAGCTGGACTCTCTGCTTGCACCTGCCCCACACATAAACACGTACACAAAGTCACATTTACTGTGTGCGTCGCGTGTGACTTAAGTATGTATGCCTGTTGCGTTTGAATCAGTGTAAATGTTGGCCTCATTTGGACACAGAGTTGAATCACACGACGTCTCACTCTGACAGAATGAAACAAAACAAAGGCAACAAACAGAGAGATATGGTGACACTGCAAAGAAATATATACATTTAATGTAATGTAAGACTGACGATCACTTTGCATTGTCTTCTTAAACCAGAGCTGTATTTTACTCTACTTAGTTTGACATATCCATCCTGGGTCTTTGTGGATTTGGTAAACCAAAAAGAATGATAACAGTAATACTGATTTTGACATCCACTTATGTTCTCCTGTATCTTTTTATTTATTTATTTATTTTTTTAAATAAGTGCTTGTTATTTTGGCAACTATAAATTATCTGGTCAAACCTTCGGTTAAAAATCCATTTCCACTGAAAACTAGGTGACATGTTTTGTTTCAATACACCAGAGGCCTTTGGCATATGATAATACCTTGTCTCACACTGGTACCACGTATCTCCTCCATAGTTGTGTAAACTAAAGGCTGCCTTTGTTTGACGGCATCCCGGCTCACTAAGCCACGGTGTAACTGGATCAGATCAAACTGGATGGGCGACAGTCGCGTTGCGTTTACCTGAACGGCCCAAAAAGCCTCTACACAGAGCATGACATTGAGTCAAGGACAGCACCGGCTTTAAATGTAATTTGGCTTAAAACTATTAAGAATTGGGAAAAAAAAATAAAAAATTTTAACTTGGCAGGATTAGTGGAAAAGCGAGAAGCAATGTGTTCCAAATTATTGCCAAAATGAATCTGTCTCAACTGTGTTTATTGTTGAAATATTTCTGTTGTTACTTCAGCAGTTTTCCTCTAGGTCCCACAAGAATAATTTATGAAAGAGCTGGCTTCCCTCCGCCCCCTCTAAGTTCAGTGCAGTCTCAAACTAACCCGTGACAGGAACATCGCTGGTAATGTATTATAGAAAAGATTAAGTACTACCCTGCGGTAGCAAGTACCCATTGCATGCTGGCAGAGTTTCCACATTGCCATGCCATCCCAGTTCTTTTGGTGGTGCAGTAAGCCTTGAAATGCTCTCAAACAGCAGGGGTCTGTGTTACTGTGTGTAGCACGGCTTGCTGTTTAAGCACACAGCCGGCGTTCAGAGGAAGGTTCTGGAAATGCAAGGAATGATTATCATGATAACTCGGTCTCATACATGTGTAACAATATATCTAAATTGAGCGAAGTTTAAGAGCAAACAAATAGATGCCAAAGGAAAATGGCAGGGATTGCATGATTCCACCCACACACCATTACTTGTTGGTGAAGGTTAACATTATCTCCAGTTTGCTGATTTGGTAGGAATAATAATTCTCGACAAAACCAAAGAAGAGTTTATGTCCAAGGACAGTTTCCCAGCCTCTGATTGAACCACCTTTCTAAATTGCCATTCAGTCATATTGCATCAACTGTATTCATGCTTATTCTGCTTATTTTGCGTTACCACCCACCAGAAGCACCCAAAACACTAGGTGTCAGATTGTACATTGTTGCTGGTTGTAGACAAGCAAAGGCCAAGAAGATTTATTTTTGCCAGCACTGAGGTTTTAGATTTAACTGTGTGTGAGAATAAATGACAGCTACTGGAGCAGAGATATAATACCTTCGTTGTGGCATCAGGTCGAACTGAACAATAGAAATCTCTCTGTGGGGCTCTTTCACAAATTCCCGACCAGCAGCTTTGAATGTTGGAGACTACAGTGCATTAATTAGTAAAAGACAATACGGAGAGTACTTGCTTTGATAGGGGAGGGTGGATAAAGCCAAAGGGGGCAGTGTGGGCTGAGAGTCTCTAAATGAGGAGAGAAGCTGCGGGGTTAAGTCCTCCTGTTGCAGGAATATACTGTCTTCAGTTCTAAGGTCAAGCTGTCCTGCTGGCCAAATCCGGTCCACTGAAGTTCAGTTCATCAGAGTGTCTGTCACACAGACAAAAGAAGTCCCGTCCACTCTGCTATGATACACATTATCACGTTTGCTTGCACTCTCATCAGTCGTTGAAGGCGATTTGTGGTGCTGGTAGACTGGACGATGGGTGAGGACGAGAACAATGTGTGTGTGCACATGTGGAGTGGTGTAGTTGGGGGGGGTGGGAGTATGGGGGGTGGGGTGGACAAGTGAGTGTCGTTGATGGCACTGCCGTCCTCAGAGCATCCATCTGTGAAACAGAGTGGGAGGAGAGTTAGACTGAGTCAAGGCCGTTTTTTGGAAAAGTTGATGCATAAATTAAAGCAGACAGACCCACCTTTCATTTTAAGGTAACTGAGAAAATAGAGGAAGGTCAGCTGATACAGTGGAAGGTTTTGGAGTTAAAACCACACAGGATCAAATTAAAGCCCATGGAGATTTTCAGCAGTGCATCTTAATTTGGGGTTTATTCTCTCAGGTACAAGCAATCAGTATGAGCTCAAGGATAATTTTGGGCAAACACAGAATGAAATATTCAGCAGCTGCTCCTCCGGTGCCATAAATTTTACATCGTGTTTAGATATTTGAGAATGAACGCCTTGTGAAATTGCCAGCAAGTGGGAAGGTGAACTATAGAATCCAACATTTAGCATTCTCATTCAAATCCTAAATTGCTAAGTGTCTGAAAACTGCAGCGCATCGATTCTGTTCATTTCAGCGGCTGGTTTGCTCAGAGCTGTGATAACGGAGTATGTGGCTTGATTTCCATCTTTTGTCGTCACTAATTAATCTTATTCAGAGCACTCGCCTCTTGTTACCACAACCTGAATTGGTCTTCAATTGCCCTTGAATACAATTTCATTTAATTAATAACTCGAGGAGTGCATCATTAAATTAAGTATTAATGTGCTGAATAAATCCGTTGACATGAAAGACTTCCCATTTCTACTCTGAAGCTCTTGAAGGTAAACTGGAAGTCACAATAAAGCAACAAGTAGTCTTCATATAAAATGGGAGTAATGTGCAAACGTGTGTAAATATGCTTTGGGTAAATAACCGCGCTGATTAAACACATGGTCCACCAAGAAATTCCTAAAAAAATTCAAACCGGCAAAATAGACTGCACTTGCATGTCCTCTATTACTCTGACATTTCTTATGAAAGTATATAATGTTTTTTTTCTGAGTGTTTGGATAGAATAAGGCCTACATCACCTGGATGTATTAACTGACTTAACCTCACTAACACCTTTAGAGGCATTTCAGAGTCAGTATCTGCAAGTGCCCCTCCAGGTGGGGTTCAGTTATGGGCTTATAATTCAGTTGGTGCCTGTTTGACCTCCTCTGCACCGTCTGAGTCAGGGCACACCCTTGAAACAAGCATTGCATTATGAAATCCTGATTAAGTGATCAACCATGTTATGCCATTTCAAATTGACAAAACATAAAATAACCCTGTTGCCAGAACTATTCAGATAAAAGGATTATAACACTAAATAGGAACAGCCTCTTCAACAGCCTGTTAAGAAACTAGAAATTATTATTAAGAAATTATTTTGAGTAGTTCAAAGATACATTCCGTGGAAACTGGAAACAGCCAAACTAAGTGATAATTTGATGGGCACCCTACTGTGAATTATGAAATGTCACTGAATAAATTTGTGTGGATTTATACTTAAACAACCGGTGTGCACACACCGGTTGTGAACGACCCTGGGGTGAACCTACCTCATTTATTTTGATTGCGAATCCGCAGACATCTCCTTTTCAGCGGCGGCTCCAGCTCAGGACTCCCGGCTGCTGATAGCGGTGCACTGATGGAGCAGGACAGGATGGCCGTCTTGTCAGCGGAGGGCTTTGGCACTGGCTGGATGACTACACAGCCTCCGGTCGACAGAAGCGGCAGGGCATAGGCGTGCTCACCCTCCTCCAAGTTGGAGTCAGGATCTGGCTTACCCTCCACCGTGTCCAGTGTGTCATCTTGTGCCGAGACTCGCCTCCCCGGCTCCCATTCACCCACTGAGCAATTGTTCTCTTTCAGTGCCTCATGCTCCAGCTCAACGTTGGTCGACTGCTCCTCTAACTCCGCTTCTCCTCCAATCCCATCACCTCTTTGGTCAGGGCAAGACTCAAACGCAGGATTGATAAGTGAGTGCCATCCTGTACCATTGACTATGACATTACATGGGGCAGCAGGGCTAGTTTGAAGCTGGGGCCCGGGTAGGGGCTGGGTCCGTACTGTATTAGGTAAGTGGGGTGTAGTAGCATTAGACATACTTAGCTGGCTTACTGGATGATCTGCTTTGCTAGAGGGGCTGTTGTTGATGGAAGGTGGGGTGGATGTTTCCAGTGTGTTAGGGTGCGCCAACCCTTCCCACTCTGTAGCACTGAGGAGGCTCTGTGAGAGGTGAGCCCCTTCCCCATCATCATGGTTTCCCTTCCCTTCCCTCCCCAGCCCAGCTGCTGGCGGAGATCTTGATTCAGCCTCTGCCTCTATTTTGACCTGGACCCCAGGTAGCATCCTTTGAATTACCTGCTGTTGGCATGACTTTTGGCCCACAGTTAGATCAATAACTCCGTCCATCAGTCCAGGGCCAGTGGTTAGACAAAGGTTGCCTGAATTATCCTCTGCCTTCACAGTCAAGTCCACTAATGCTGTCCTGCTTCTTTCTGAGCGCACAGGAGAGACACGCTCTCTGCTGGCTGGCTCCATCTTCTGCTCCCCTCTCTCACCTCCTGAGGAACCTGGAGAGTGGAGCCCAGAGGCTGAAGTGTCTGAAGACTCTGGAGCACTGCGGACAGAGCCACTGCTCTCGGGTTGGTCCCTGGATGTTTTGGGGTTGAAAGGGATAGGGATTGGAATAGGGATTGGGACTGGCAAGGGTACAATGACTGGGTAAGGGACCAAAAGAGTTGGTGGTGGTACCAATGGAGCCAAGGATGGCATACCAAAGTTCATCATTGGTGGCAGGGGGATGGGTCCATTGGGCATCATGTTGACTGGGGGGAAATGTGGCAGGCCTGGCATAGGGAGACCAGGGTGTGGGGGCATCATGCCAGGGTTGTGATTAGATGAGTGGTGGACATGTGGAGACAGCAGAGGCCTGTGCATGGGACTTGATGCTGGACCAAGGCTCCTTGGGGGAGGTGGTGGACCAATACCAGGGATCATAGGGTTTGACAGCGGGCTGTTGGGTCCTGCAGGGTGAGCAGAGGGGCGAAGAAATGGGGGACGCATCTGATGCATCATTTGATGCTCCATGAACAAAGGCAAGGGCATGGGTCCCCGGGGTGTCATCACCATGGGAGGGCTACCAGAAGGAACCCCAACTGGTGGGTGCAAAGTGGGAACAGGTGGAGGAGGAAGCGTGGGGCTCTCGTGCGGTCTGGGTGTGGGAATTTTGGCTGAGGAGGACGGTGAGCAGACAGCACCAGTGTCTGAGGGTGAGGTGGCTGAAGAAGTGGAAGGGGCCAAAGCGCCGGTGGTGGAAGGCCCCCCTGGTGATGGGGCTTTACGTCGAAGGTCCGTTAACGGCGTTCCCCAGGATTCAGGAGTCAGCAGCTGCACCCCTCCACTGCACTCCGGCTTACCCTCGCCACCAGCCCCGTGTCCTGGGTTGCACAGTGCTCCAGGAAGCGCAGCCTGGGTCTCCTTGTAGAAAATGTCCATCTTATATTGGTTCAGACATTTGGCACTGCAGAATTGCAGCCTCCTCTCACCAGCACCAAAGTCCAGGTACTCCTTGGTGTGGCGGATATGCTTGCACCAGTCACACACCTGCAAGACAGACACACATAACACATATACTGTATCAGCACCTGTCACACTGCATACAAAACACTTCTAATTTGTTCTTGATGAAGTAAAAAAACATCTTGTGCGAAATAAAGAAAAAGCTCAGACTCCACACCATCTGGAGATAAGCCCATTTAAAAAAAAAGAAAAGAAGAAGATTCTTTTATAGCAACCTGATACAGTTTCTAATTACTTCTATAGATCTGTCAAGAGAAGACACTTAACTCTGAAGTTTGTATAAATGACCTCGACAGTGTTCAGTTTATGTAATGTATGCCTTTTGCATGCATCGGTATTGCTGCGTTTTCTCTACTCAACATTTACAGTAAACTAAATGTGCACATAATAGTGTTCTGCTGCTAAGTGCTATTGAAGTGACTTTGCCTTTAACTTTTTGTACCAACAAGGAATGTCCATTAACACCTTCTGGTGGCAATAAAGACTCTCTCAGTCACACTTCACCACAGGTCCCTTGGATAGACGTGCCTTGGGAGCAACCTGACAAAAAGATATTATGACATTGATATTATACTTAAGCCCAGTCAGATACTTGAAGATTGACTGGAAAATGGTGTAATGGTTACTCACAGTTTTTAAGACATTTGAACTTCAAAATTAAGGTTAATGTAATAATTTACGGGTCGTGCGACCCCTGCATGCAATTGGATAGTCCTACAACCAATCAGTGCCATTTAGTTGTAAACAATAAAATTCATGGCGCTCGGACAATATTTATGACTACGAAATTGTTACTCTTCTGTCCATCTCTGCATAAAATCCGCCCAAACAATTAGACTGACTGGGCAAATTTTTGCTGGGATACTTCCCAATAGAGTGACTCTAGACCAACTTTCCGCCACAAACATTTTGCTGGCTCCTTCTACTTTTCTAATTTGAGGTCTGCAGTCTATAGCAAAACGACGGCCATGAAAAACTATGAAATTCAACTAAACTAAAAACTGACAAGGTATTTCTTAATCTATTCTTATTCAAATCATTAACGAGTGCAGGGTTTTGATGTCAATCGATTAAATCAGAGAGAATAAAATCAACGACCTGTCAGCTCCTGTTACTTTCCGAACTGAAAATCCGCCATTTAATTTATGCATGTTGGACTGGAAAGAAATGTACATTCTTGTGACAAGCATACGCCACAAAAATGTGATTTTCACGCTGGACATTTTAGGGTTTGGATTCATAATTAGCTTGTTTCTTGTCATAAGTTTTGTTGAAAGTCAAGGACATTTTTGTATGCAGAAAGCAAACTAGAGCTGGATCCTAACATGTGGAGGCTCAATTGAAAAGTTGTCTTTCTTAGTCACTGCAGTGGCAAAGATCCCAAAACGCCCCGCTGCACTGTTTCATCTGCATTATAGACCTTTTCAGTACAAAACGTGCGCATTTTTCTTGGGGAGGAAAATAAATGTGACCCTGGTAGAGCAGATAGCAGTGGGCGAGCCCTGAACACGGCGTTACTCGTCAGGCCACACACAGCTCACTCTGTCAGCTCTGGGAGGAGTGGCAGGTCCTCGCTGGAGATAATTAAGGCATTAATCAGTTGTCAGACCCTTCAACGACATCCATCCATCACACAGACCCTTAAGCCCCGCAGCTGAATGTTAATAAGTTGAGGGATGCAACCGGAAGGTGGGTAAACTCCTTCTGCACGCTGCATAGCAACATTGGTTTATTTGGCAGAAAGACGGTGAAAGACAGTGGATTCACATGGGCTGTTTGGACAGATAGCATTGGCCAGGACTTCAAAAGAAGACATAGCATGGTGTCCTGCACCTGTGACATGTGTAAAACATCAGGTTCTTTGCACAGATAATGTGTTTTACATCTGAGACTTTATTCTCATTCAGGAAAGATAAGTTAATGACTGAACAAAGTTTGGGACAAGCGGCTAGAGAACAGCTAGAGAAGAAACCACAGCAAAAACTGATCAGAGACTGCACTAGACAGCGACTGCTCTGCTTAAACCGTACGTTAGAAGTGCTCGGATGTCAGTCCCTTGAATTGTGAACGTTTTAACTGCCCATTTAGTCCTAGCTAATTCAATGAGCCATGACTGAGTAAAAGTCAAAAAGGTGCTCTCGCAAGTTGAGTTTGATAATGGTAGGCCCAGGATATTTTAAATAATAAATGTGCTGAAATTTTCCTCAACTCAGAAAGACAGATGGAGAGCACTTAACGACTTTCTGCACCGCGAGTGAAATTTCACTGCGCATTACGCTAATGGAGTTGTGCTTTCTCTTCCTCGCACCCGCTCTCTCCCCACTCCTGCACACAGATGTTTGCAGTTGAATATAATTACGGTCATTTATTTCCATCGCGGCCAACGAACCAGTGTCGGTGGTGTAGTTTAACCATTTGCATTACAACAATTATCGTGCGTCTAAACAAGCGCAATCACCTCAGCAGTAATCGCGTTCTTCCTCCTCGAAGCCACCGACCCGGTGACGAGGTCAGAGGTATTTAAGACTACTCAGATCAGACAACTAGTTTTGGAGCGTAATTATTAGCAAGTTAGGTGAGGTAATTCTGAAATGATGATGGACATTCTCAGGGGTTAGGGGATTGGACAAAGGGTATTTAATTACCGCAGCCACAGAGACGGAGGAGAAGGTTAAGGACCAACAGAATGCAGAAGAAGACGAGTAAGTTTCAGGCAGAGAAGAAGAAGAAGAGGTTGCAGATGTTAAAGAGATTTCAGAGGATGTGGAGAATTTAGATAATGAAGAGGAAGAAGAGGAGGAGGTTGCTGAGGGTTAAGAGGCTGAAGAGTTTTAGACGGAGCAGAGATTGTAAGGTTTCACAAGAGGCTGCAGTGCCTGAAGTGGTTTTATATGTAGGATGAAGAGGTTCCAGAGAAGGAGGAGGAGGTTTAAGCAGGGAAAGTGCATCAAGGGACAGGCTTGCATAGACCCACCCCTCCTGTTTAGGTCGATATGTGATTCTTTTGACACTTCTCAGATTGCTGGCATAATCACGTAGTGCAAAACACAAGGATTAAACTCGTGAAAATGACCCGGGTGCTTGAAGCAATGCGGTGTCTTGGTTTCTAGTTAAGTCGTCTTACACTCTAAACAATCTGCTGCAAAGTATCCACTCCCGACAACTAATCAGTAATGTTAAGAAAAGGCAAACAGAAACACTGTGCTTGCTGCACTGTGGATTCAGTCCAAATCCTTGATTATGTAGCAACGTGCTGTCATCTCAAACCACCTGGTCCACGGGAACAGAAAAACAAAGTAAAACTCACGCTTAAGTTTACACAAGAAAATTAAATGCTGGCAATGCTTAACAGACCATCTGTAACATGCGGATTTATTACTATGATTAGCCAAACTATCAGTTTACAGTGGCCTCGTTCATTGTTGCAATGGTTATAATTACCTGGCTTACGAAAAAGGAAACATATCTTGGCTCATATCTCTTCTCTGTGTTCTATATTGGCCACGCTGTGTACCTGACTTTTCCCTCCAAACCTGAATGAAGCTTAAAAAGTTTAAACTGATAAAAGCCCAAGAGGGCCAGAACTACACAGCCTGCGAGGCAGCTCTTATCCCAGCCAGCCGTCCCATCAGTCATTATAGATGTGACATACAAAGCCCATTCTCGCTTACACACTCACGCAGGCACAGTGAGTAAAATAACTCCAGCTGCAAGAATGATGAGACAGACCTGCTGGATGGTGTTTGAATGTCACTGCAGCAGACTGGAGGTCCCTGAGATGAAATCTCTATTCTATCTGGGCCGTGTTTCTTTTTCCCACACGGGACATCTTTGCCTGAACGCAACGCAAACCGTTTGACACTTTAGAAAATATGGTTGTCTTACTGAGAGTTATATGAGAAGATCAATACCGCTGTCATATCTGTATGCTAAGTATGAGGCTAAAGACGGCAGCACATTAGCTCTTTTTTGTATAAAAAATAGGAAGCTTAGGCTTCATATTTAACTTACAAATATGCAAGCAGTATCGATCTTCCCGTTTAAGGGCCAACTTTTAAGAGTCTTGTTTACAGTTGTTCTGCGGGCAGAGTAAAAAAATGCTTGTCACAGAGAGAGGGGAGAGGGGAGCACATTTTCATATAGTTTCTCCAGGAAAACATTCATAGCGTCACACCCGGTTCCTCACACATAAATGGTTCGAGCACTTCGAACCTGGAAAAGTGGCTCCTAAACTCCTAAATGCAAGAAAACATGGCATTTAAAGGAAAATTCTGGTCTCTTTCACCTGGGTGCTCATGAAGCTTAGGCAAAAGTTCGATAAGGATAAGGTCTGTCCCTTCAAGAACTGTTCCCCTTGTGTGGGCTGCTGCTCTATTTCCTTATCTCTTCCATTTTTCCACACTGCCTAACCAGTCCGTCCTCAATTTCCATGTCTCTACTTTCATCCAGTGAATTATTTTCCCGCCTTCTCTCAGCAAATCATTCGTCCTTGTGCAAACTTCATCTTCTGCCCCCCCACCAGCAGTGTCTAGACTCCGTGGGGTCCCTTCTCCGTCTACCGCCATCGTCTCAGATTCAACTCTACAACACTATTGCTCTTTGGAGTTTCACCACTGAACTAATATCTTGCATATTCATGTTCATGCTTCCTCAATAAATGTCCCCTCTTGATTCCTCCTTACAATCCAAAGGGGCGAGACACGAGTAGTCAGAATATCAGACAGGTCGTAAACAAGTCAGCATCTAGATCCCTGTCTTCAGAGGTTCAATATAACGTGAGCGCACCCGAATTGTACATAGGAAATGTTAATGGTACCTCACAACAACGACAAGAATGACACAAGGAGTTTTGGAATCTGGGATGAAAGAATAAAACATAGAGTTTGAGTTAGTTAGTTAGTCTTTGAATGTTAAATTAATTTAATCCAAAAAGTCCTTCTGTTTCAATTAATCACTGACCACATGTGTTTCTAGGGATATTTCCACTAACCAAAATTTCAGCAACTGCCTTGGTGAGGGCTGTCGTATTCTGAGAGACCATATAAATGATGGTAAAAGTCGTAATAAAACTGAAAATTCCTTACAATCTATATTAGTAGTATCCAGGTGGCTTGTTAGATATATACTGTACAATTGATGTGTTTTGGATGATGCATCCACCAAATAGTTCTCTGCCATTAAATCATTTGCAAACATAATAGAAATAGACAAAATAAATAATAAAAGTCACAGAATTTACCTTAGTTTCACTACATGACATCAACATTGCAATAATATTTTACTCACTTTGATTCTGGATGGGTGTACACGTCCTTTAAAACACCAACACAAGTCACGGAATATGATGCGTAATGAAAATGAGCAAATCAAATAATTAAGCATGAAAAAAGGTATGAATAGCTCAAACTTAAATGTATGCAAACTTCGTGGTTAAACATGAGCGGCACTTGTGTGCTCTCTCTTTCGGGGGGCTGATGGTGGGTTGATCTACTTTTTACAGTAATGCCCACGTATGAACCAGTCTACTCACATGTGACTTGAAAATTATACACTTTTGACAAAGAACAACATGAAAAACATATTTGTGCAGTAGCCACAAAGCTTAAACTCTATCTGTTAAAGGGTTATGGTCCTTACAAGCACATCGCTGTTTGTCTTGAAGACAAGCCTGGGCGTGTCCTGAGTAAAGCTGTGCTGGGGTAATTTCCCACCGAGGCCATCGTCGTCTCTCGCCTGGGGGGGGAGAAATAATGGCTTCTTTTTACGAATGGACAAAATAAACAGGTGAACAGAGGCAACAAGGAAACTCAGAAATGGAAAACAGAAATGGTGACTGTAAAATAGGTGAACAGTTATTGGTTTGTGGACAAACCAATCAACAGAATTCTCTGAAACAAAACAGTGTGAGTGTGCAGCATGCATGTGCAGGGTGAGGCTTCTGCAAGGCATTTAGTTCAGACACTGAAAATGCTGCCCACTACCACAGCAGTGTGTGTATTCATAAACACCCATTTACCTAAGATAAAAAGATAGACACATTTAATACAATATACAAATAATAACACAAAAGCTATGCTAGCAAGAATAAGACAAACTACATGGAGGGCTGTGATGGCTGCATGAGACCTTTTAATCAAGATATTAATGCAATGTATATTACAATGTAAATGAAAGGACAGTTACCACTGAGTTGAGCTTGTTTACTAGTTTATTAATTTTCTTAATAAACTAAACAAGAGGTATGATACCATATAAAAAAGGCTGAGGCAATGTGAAGCTAGCTTTTCTGAGAATTACCTGATTTTTACGACATCTGTTTAAACTTTGCATTGTCAGAACAGCACAAGCTTTACTAATAATATTAAAAAATGTATATCAGGAATCAGGCTCAAAAGGAGTGAAAAGAACAGGAAACTCCTACACTGTGCACGGTGGCAATATATTTCAGATACGTGTGGTAGGTAATGGCAAGGGGCAAACACGCTGTAGATCCCTTTTGATGTTTGTAACCATTATCACGTCACCTTGGTATATTTCACCTTGAACAAGGAACAAAGTGTTAAAAAAGATGAAACTCTGGTATGCATATTTATCCATCTTGATCTTCAGTGACTCTGGTAAGTTTGTGGAGGGAGAAAGAAATGATGACGTCACCTATGCGTCATTGACTACATGTTTCTGTCTGAAAGCCGATCTATTCTGTTGGCAGCCTTTTAAGGCTCCATCTAAATAATTATTCCTTCTATTGTGTTACATATAGAGTATGCAGTCATGAGTTCAAATTTAAAACCAGGTATAATCAAATAATATGTAACCTCTTTTTAATTTGCTTACTGGCACTGGTTTGCTAAGGCCTGCTGGACTTCCTGATACAGTATATCTGACGTGTAACACCGATGACCTCAAAGGGCTTCTGCTACTTAACTATTTGTAATTACTGTCCGAATGAAAGGACATGAAATAGGTGTAACCTTACGCTAACTAGCCTGAGAGCGAGGGAGATGTCTACTGTCAGACACACACAAAAAAATATGTAATTTCATTTCATTCTAAATTAGCTAAATCCACAGAATTGAAGTCGCAAACCCACACCACAATGGCAGCCAGCATGGCTTGCCTATAAGTTATATTTTTTACCATTTTGGTATGGGTTTGCTGACATTTGCTGACACACTGACGAGGACTACTTCCTCAATGAGCTGGCACTTTTCATAATACATCTGGACAATATAACAAGAAGCAAGCATCATGCTTTACTCATATGTTGACTGATGAAGTACAGCAGGCTTATCATGCCTACACACTAATTCCCCTAAAGAGCAAATACAACCTCAAACCGGAAGGAATTACATAACTTTACTGAATCTCTGGGAACAGCACTGTAAATTAATTTTAAATTAAAAGGACTTTCTGTGTAATAAGCAGGGCCAACATAATACTGTTGATACATGCTGTTGTTTAATATTGGGAAATGGGAACGTAGAATAATATTGTCTGACTGTTAATATTCGCTAATGGTTATTGGTATCCTATGGTAATGAATTCCCAAATAGTAGTAGCTGTGGGGTTCCTTTCCATTGTAATACAAAATTCCTTTAAACATTCATACCAGCAGGAAAGGGAGCCTGCACTCTGAGTCATTCATTATGTGCAGTGTGAAAACTGAGGCAGTCAGAGCCGTTGTGCCAGGTGTGGGCAATTTAGTTACAAAGGAGTTACTGGAGAAGCTTTGTCTGGCACGAAGCCGAACAGTTCCGTTGTGTTTCATTAAAAGAAATGCACTTTTATATAATATCGACCTCAGTGTGATATAATTAGTGAGCCACCGTTGCCATCAGAAATGGAGATTTAACCTCAATATACATGTTCATCATATCGCTTGCAGGTCCGCAGCTGACATTTCAAACTGAGCCCATGACACCGATAGGTAACCGCTGGCCTGAGCAGCTCACGTTCGTATTATGCTCCCTTTAAATTACTCTCTGCAACCTTTGATTTTTTTTATTTGTTAATTCGGCCTCCAGCTCTGTTCATCTCTCAATGATACCAAAGGGCAACTCTGGCATTTATTTTACATTTTTGATCCAAAGACTGATTGAGTTTGCCTCTGCTCCCATCTGCTTCCCTCACCTCCAGGTAGGGTTTCCCATTCCAAGCACGGCGTAAATCAAATATTGCTGTCTTCTGTGAAGCGTGCTGTTATTTGTACCAGAAACGATACAGTGCACGAATTTGACAGAAAACATTGTCCTGCGCAATTTTTACAAGGGAGACTTTGTCACAAAAACTTGGGGAAACACAGCCATGAAATTATGGGGTCATGGCTATTTTGAAGCTGTCAAAACACAGTAGTTGAACGGTAGGTGGCTTCCATACGCACTGTGTCTCCACGGCATGGATACTGATACATCACACTAACGCACTCAAAGACAGGTAAACGTACATAAAGGGGCACATAAGCCTGGGCAGGCATTTGAGGACACACACGCACAAACTCGTACTTCTTCTTTCCTACGCACAAAAAGATGCACCATTGTGCTATTATTCTGTCTCCAGTTTGTGCTCTGACCCTCTGGCCCTGCGCCAGTTCATTTGCATATTGTACTAATGAGGTGTTGGCACTGCGAACGAGGCGTGAGGCATGAGGCACAGTGAGCCACACACAGATAAAGAAAAGAGGATTGAGATAGATAGATAGATAGATAGATAGATAGATAGATAGATAGATAGATAGATAGATACCATCATAAACTGCGATATGACAGAAAGTATGTAAAATTCTAAGTATTGCCATCAGAGTCAAACACCATGTCACCTTAGCACACTGGGGAGATGTCGTTTCAGTGCTAGTTGTGTCTTGCACATTGAAGGTGTTCTTTGCTTCCTCCCTGTTGCTCCATAATGCCAGCAAACCTCAGCTGCCACCCAGCTGAAGTTCCTTATAAGATCGACAAAGCAGGACATGGTCCGCCTAGCTCCCCTCTGGCGAATCAACCGTCCTGAGGGGACGTCACACCAGCTGCCACCACGCTAGCCTCCATCTGGGCATGCATACACCTCCAGGTGTGTGTGCCCATCACCTGCCAAAAGAGCTGCTCTTCCCAAAGAAATGCGCTCGTAGGCAGGCTTTTTCCAAATCCAAAGACAAACACAGCCGAGTGCACTAGAGCTCAACCCAAATCCTGAAATGAAGGTGCAGGCCTGGCACTATGCAAATGACGGGCTGGAAAAGCACCTTCTTCCAAAAAAAAAGGGGGGAAAAGAAAAAAAAAACAGTTTGTCTCTACTTTTCATGTTTTGGAAAGCCACCCCAGCAGCAGTTCACTTCTGTTTGCACCGCAGCGTGGAGATTTACAACCTCCTGAACAAGCATATTTCAAGAGGTTCTGACGCTTTAAGAGGCGGCACACACAAAAGTAGTTTTGTTTTTAAAGGATTGTTAAAGCAAGAGCCATGTCAGAATCACTCATAGAAACAAATTTATTTATGTATTAATCTGAATCTCTGAATTTTCTTTGCAGGAAGAATGATGCAGGCCAATCTTTTTTTAAGAGTGCAGCAAATGCTATTCTTAAAATAAGTACCTCTAGAATATCACCTCCTTGGCGTACTGTTACTTGCTGAATTGCTCTTGGAACTTAACAGTGTTACAAGGAGCACATTCAGGCTTTCTTGCTCATTACAATGTACCTAAAAGTGCCTGCAAACTAAGAAAAAAAGTCAATCTTTACTGCACTTTTTATGTGAGTTGAGTTTATCATGCCTACTGTAACAAGTTTAAGACGTGACACAAAGACATGCAAGTTCATGTGCGTGGCTTCACTCCTACAGTCTCGACGCCTAGTTAGTCGGAGTTACTTTTGTCTTTATTTGAGCTGAATGGCTGGCAGCTATGAGATAATCACCTTCCTCTCTGTGCCCTGGAGCTGTGTCAGGCAGGCCTCAAGGCTTCCCAACCACCAGTGAGCCCGTGCTGCAGTATGCAGACGCTTTACACACTTCATCACGCACACAAAATTTCCACAAGCAGCTACATTCATGTACAGACACACAAGGCACAGTAACATGCACACACACACACGCTCACACATCCTCTTCTCGCGCATTCATGTTGCGTGCGTGCCTTCCTTGGCAGCAGCTGATGGAGTTGCAAAGTAAATTGCGGAGTGCTCGGGAGGAGACAACCATGGGGCTGTGTGTAAGGGAGCAGACGTGTGTGTGTTCGAGGTGATGTGACATTTCTGGGCTGACATGAAGCGGCACTCTGCCCCCTCGTGCCTGGAGGGAGCTCCCGGGGAAAGACACTGATGGAGGTCTGGGGTCTCCGGGGGGGTGGGAGGGAGGGTTTTCATGGTGTGAACAAAAAGCCTTGCACTGCAGCAGAAACGACCTGCATAACACAAACTCCTCGCTACCTGCTCCGTGCTTTTTGGAATGTTGTGGCACATATGCATATTTTTGGACAAAAATAACAGTGTATATACTAAAAAAGATTGCACGCGATCGAATATCGTTACAACGCCACATATCAATCTAACACCAGCCAATCTGTGGTTTTTTTTTTTTCAAGGGAATTCAATTCAAACTCTAACCCAACTGCTGAGAAGAGCAGATTGTTGGAGGCTGTTGCAACAGCAACAAGCAACATTTCATCACAGTTGATTTCACGGCAATGCATTTGTCACAGACTCCTGCGTGCAGCATTTAAAATCCAGCAAATGATACGTGGATGTTGTGTTTCATGTGTGGAACATACAGTAACGCCGACTGACTCAGTGAAAAAAGCAAAGTGAGAGAGCACTCTATCCCGCACCTTTCTGACGCCACGCTTCACACTCACGGAGGGTAATTCATCACCGCTAATTGCCTAACTTAATCTTGGCGCTGTGTCCAATGAGCGAGCATGTTTATCAGTGTTTGCGTGGGTGTTAGATAAAGAGGAAAACCATACAGCTGCATGTAAAAGCGTGACAGCTGAGCAGCTTTCACCTGCAGCTGGAAGAGGAACTCCGCCCGAAATTCAAAATCCTCTAAACTGTCCAAGATCAGAACTGGAAAAAGATGAACTTCGGCTGGTGCATTTCCACTCAGACTGGCTTTTTGCTACATGCAAAATGCAAACCGGCATAATGCGCACGCAGGGGTTAAGCCGCAGTGCATGGCAAAACAAGAAAAAGGACCAGGCTGAGTTCCTGAATCAATAGTGAAGGGTCAAAAAGAGAATGAAAGCGAGCGGGCGAGTGAGTGAGGTGACAGACAGAATAATTGAGTAGTGCAAGCAGCGAGGAAGCAGCACCTTCCATACAAACTAATCCAGGGGCTTAAAGCACGCGGTAAACAGGCACATAAGTGATTAGCCCGAGTTAAACTATCAATCATCTTTCGCCACACACAAACAAGCACTACATAATGTGGAGTTATGCGGTGGTGTGAGAAAGTAGCAGCCATAGTCACCCTAGGAGGGGATTGGGTTTCACGGATGAGGCAGCTGAAGATATTTCATGCAACATAATGCCAGAGCGTTTGCCCACCCCCCTACATCCCCTCTCCTCCCCCACACCCCCTCTCCCCTATCCAAAGCACAAGCAGATATGAGATACTTCTTTTTCTTTTTTTTTTAGGCATGACAATTTTTTTTTCCAGCTCGAGAAAGAAAAAAAAAAAGAGCGAAAGCCTGTAGGCCGTGTTGTTGTGGCCAACCTTGTGGGTGCATGAGAAAAGAAACATGTGGGTATCGTTTACACAAATGGCCTGCATGAACGTGTGAGAGCCAGACAAAATATAGAATCTGAGCCGCTGTGGCAGAGCCGGCCTTTTCTGTGTCTGTGGTGTTTGAGCATGGGCATCCTGCTGATGGATGAGAGAAACATGGCTGACTGGCTAATGACAGGACTGTATGTATGAAAATGATAGTATTTATGTAAACTGTGTGCGATGTGCCGATGACGCCGCCGACTGTTTTTGCACATTTCTGTTCTGCTGATGAGCGACGGGTCCAATGCAGCCACGGTTTATGTGGTTTAAATCCTAAATCCATCACATACAATGCTTAACTTCAAATAACATCCGTAAGCTATGTCAACATCAGACTGTTGAGACACTAGTATAATTGGAGCAGTAAACCATTACAGATAAGACTGCAGCAT
Organism: Chelon labrosus; assembly: GCF_963514085.1. NCBI lineage: Eukaryota > Metazoa > Chordata > Actinopteri > Mugiliformes > Mugilidae > Chelon > Chelon labrosus. The sequence goes on from NC_140353.1 coordinate 21,347,313, forward strand.
CTGCCACGTAATGCTGTACTGGGTACTACAGTGTGTGTCACCAAATAGTATTAGGCTAGCTAACTAAGCCTTAAATGTCATTTGTCCATCATCAAGCTAATGCTAAGCTAAGGTTTGCCTCGTATTATCCTAACAAGCTATCTTGTTGGAAGGAATTTGCACATCAAGTCAATACTTATCATCATTCATGTTCTATCAGTCATGTTTACACATTGATACATTATTAAATTTTTCAGAACAGGTTACACTTTTTGACTTTTTGACTGCTCATAGCCACCGTACATGCGCAAATCATTATTCAAAGTGCTTAAACTGTGTACATACAGGCAGCTGCTGAGATTGGGATAGTTGCACAAATCCTTCATCAGCAGGTAAAGCTCTCCATGCTCTTGACTTCTTCCCAGGATTGGATGGACCCAATATTTTCCACAAAAAAATCATTCTCTGTGCCAGAGGATATTATGTCCATTATGTCCCACACTGCCAATTTATACAACTAATAAAATAAGAACATTTCTTTGGGCTCAGTGTGTAAGTTTTCTGTGCGTAACTATTATCGAGTGGAGCACGATAAATATGAACTTGATGTGCAAAAGCTTTAAGAGTTAGGTCATAGTTTATCACAATTAATAGTCGTTCCTACAAAGTGCCGTCCAGCCGTGTTGAAAGTCAAATGTGCTGACAGGAAAGAACTGATGGAAGCACAAAATGACAGATAGTTGGTCCCTACTAATTTTCCAAGGGACAAAGGTGAATCACTTCTTCAACACTTCTGGAGTTCAAGGCAAAACATGTCTGAACAGAGGCATGAAAAAGGGGCCGGGGCTAAACGTTTACAAATTTGAACTTTATGCATATGAAGGTGAACTTCACCTGAGAAAAAAGCAAGTAAGCAATCTGCTCGGGGTTGAAGCAACTGAAGGCACTTTTGTCCATGTGACATGCATGCCGTAATCACTCCAAAAATAAATTTAGTTTTCACCTGCTATGGATATACATCAATATCGTGCTTCTGATGCTGTGTGACCTGCCGATAAATGCAGTCTGGAAAAAGCATGAATTATTATTGAGGGCTAAAATAATACTTGGTTGGTACGCAAGTTCTTCCTGCCTGCTGCCTAAAGATGCCAATACAGTGTCTTTAACATTACATTTCTAAAATTGTAAATTTTGTAAATCCTTCGGTTCCTTAGAAAGGTTCACTTTCTCTCATCAGTTACATCAGTTAACAAAACACGATAAAAGCGCAGGTCCTGGGTTGAATCCTCAGTCCTTGTAATTTATGATTCATAATCCATACAAAACATGTACTTAATTTAAACTAAGACTCGGTAGTGGCTAACAAGCTTTGTTAGGCTGCTGTGGAACACTTAATTAGATGTTATTGCATCAAGCAATTGCACTCATGAAGTGATCTTCAGGCAGCAGCAAACTAATTACGTTATGAATCATGCTACACTTGAACAATACAAAAGTGCATCATTAGTGTAAATAAATGTTATGATGGGGCACCAGCAAAGCATTTTGAGGAACTAAAAATGTCTCCAAGACTAATATTGTCACCCCATCACTTTGAATTTGAAAGTTTGAACTTTTCATCAACTATTACTTGCATGGGGAGCTGTCAGCGCAGTCAGATGTCATGCTTTGAAATTTCTGTCAAAAGTTTGTGGCAGGTTACTGACAACTGGAAAGAGCACTGCTGCTTTTTTACATTTCATATGCAGAGCTAATAAGCTTTAAACAGACGTCCTCTCTGAACTAAACAAGCGATGTCAGAGGACACTGTTGTTCCAGTTATAATTATAATATACAGGAACAATTCTACTGTCTTCATATATGAAGTTTACATATATTTTAGTTTCATTTTTGGCAAGTTCTATGGATTCATAGCAGGGAGCTTTCTTCACATCAGATTTTTATTTGATGTCATGTTTACAGCCGCGCGGATTGATCTCTGATTGATATGGAGCTGCCTTGTCAACTTTCTCGCGTGTCAAATGGCACAGACCTGCATTTGCTTTATTCTGACCTCCTCTGGAGCCCCGAGATCAAAATAAACTCAGTTCAAAAGCTGAGTTTTGATCTGATCTGAAGCTCTGGAGCACATGTTCTCCTGTGAGGTTTCTCCGTGTCAAACCTGTGATGTCCCTGGCATCACAAGGACCAGCCGGATCATTTGTCACCCTTTCAACATTTAGTACAATGGAAACTATAAACTTACTCTAAAAGTGAATGAGCTAAAATGTTAAGGCAGAAAATGAAAAACATACTATGGGCAACAGTACAGTAGACGAAAGGTCCGGTTTGATTCTCATGCTTTGGGGAAAACAGTGTCAGAAAAAAAAAAAAAAAAAAGAAAATAGAAGAAACTGGATATCACTAACTGAAATGAACAGACATAGTCTAAGTGCACCTCTATCTGGTTCCTGCTTCAGTGCAGTGCTTAAGTGATTATGTTTGGATGAATAACTGACTTCAGGACAGACAAGCAGGAGAGTAAAACACGTTATACTCACGGCATAATTCCTTACATATCCCAGCTTTGGTACAAGAGAGAAAGGACATTGTTTAACTACAGTCACTGGGAGGAAATGAGAACACAACATCAACTTTGATATTTACTGCCTTGAATCTTATGCATCAAGGTGACCAAAACAAAGTTGATCGCCTGAAGGTGCTACTGGAGTGAAAATCAGGGTTTACTTTTATGGTTTCTGGATGTATTATGTATTATGTATTCAAACCGAAAAAGGTAAATATAGATTTATGTGCGTTTATGGAAAAGCTCGCTGGATGATGTTACATTTTCGGGTAGCCATCTTGCACAACTCTCTGTTCTCTGCACCACTGAATGTTTCTGTATCCTTTTAATCAACACAAATGCACAAAATAAGATTAAGAGCAATTTTATAGTGACTCAATAGTGACAAAACAACAGCATGTTTGAACTGAGCTTGTTTCATAAGCAGTTTAAGGTAAAGATGAGTATTGACCTTGTCTGCTAACTTTGGAAATCATGCAACCCTGTTGGACTTTTCAATCTAGCCTTTCTCTGGCAATGCACATTGAGTCCCTCATGCCTCAGAAGTATGAAGGAATTTTTCTTATTAACTATACCAAATGTACCGAAATGGAACAAGAAATTGGACGTTGAATTAGCAAAATGAAAATAAAAGGAGGGTTGTTGAAGGGCTGCATTTGCCCTCATATCAAATAACCTGTGCCCAATTTAAAACTTGAGCAAACTATTTATATATCATGTCATCATCAGTACAGCTAAACCCATCTGTTTTAGTAGCCTAAACATCACAACCCTTTTAACCAATGTTGTTTAATTGCCTGGACTTAAATAAAAAGCCTTGACATTTTGGGAAACCCTATTCCTCAATAAATGGTTTACAGCATGTAACCCCGTTAAGCCACGATCATTTTTCCTTTTTTGTTTCGTGTTGTGAAAAAGCCAAACAGAAGATGGATTTATTTTTGAGCTCTTGGCTCAAACTGTCTACTTAACGCGGAAATATCAGAATTCCAAACTGTTGAACTACTTCCTTGCATGTTAGAAATATCTCAGCTGAACCATGTGCAACCAGTTTATATTATTCCCAGCATTTGTTTACAGCAAGTGTTATGATGAGGGCATGTGGTTGTTAGTGGATTTGCAGCAAGTCCCTAAAATGTGTCATATCAATGTGTCCAGCTCATGATGTTGTAGGGATTTTTACCTTGTTTCTCTTAAAATAGGCTCTGCGGCAGGCGGCGAAGCACTTCTCACTGCAGAAGCTCTTCAGCTCGCTCCCCATGCTCAGAGAATAGCGTTTGACGCCGACCTTCTGGCACCAGGCGCACATGATCTGCACATTGGATGCTTCTTCGTCTAGAGAAACAGTGCAAATGGTACAAGTGAGTATGTATTGCTTTATGCCACAGACATTTTTCCTACACATTCAGGCCCAGGAACTTTAAAGTCCTCATGAAATCAAATTTAATAGTTATGCAGTTTGCCTTGTCTTGCACAATGTGCTACCTATACAAAGGTATCTGACCCATAATTGACAAAAAAAGGTGTTCTGTAGGTACTGTATGTTCAGCAGCATCTTGGAGTTTTGCATTTCTTGGAATAATATCGATGACTCATCCTGAACTAGGGGGCGTGTCTTAATGTTGCATTAAATTAAACTCCTTTCACTTCCTTTCCAACATGTATGGCCGGTTTATCTGACCAATTAAAGCTGACTGGGATTTTCAGATTGAGAAATGTATTAGCCGTTTTATTGGAACTTTAAAGGATAATCCTAAATTTATATGTCTTCTTTAAACAGGATTTGGATTACAAAATGTGCTATGCAAAAAATACACTTCAGACAGTAAACATGAAACAACTTGAAGTATTAAACAAATGGACTAAAAGGCATTAATTGCACTGATTAAGCCCCAACTGCTGGGACAGCTAAATCTTTTCAAGATTCAAGCCACAAACCACTGTAGGATTTATAATGAAGCCCCGGCATGAGTAAATGTAGCTAAACCGGATAAGCCTGGGACATGGAAAAATGCCTATTTGTGGCTGTGCTCTGTGGGTATTAGAGGACCTGAAGTGGAGAAAAACATCTAATCTGATGATGCAGAAGATGCCACAGGAGCCTCCGAGAGAAGGCCTCCGCTTGAAACTATGCTCGCGTTAGCCAACAAAAATGCCAGTTATGTGAGGTTTGTTTCACAGAACACATTTGGGCAAACGAACCTCACACGACTGTAGTCTCCACACACTTCACAGTAACGGTAAAATGTATGAAAAAAACACACTTTTTCTTATTCCCAAATTATTCATGATGAGGGCACTTTAAGGGCACAGAACGAGAAGGAATAGGAGAAGAAAAACATATGAACCAGAGGAAAATAAATGCATACCAAAATAGTCCACAAGCATAGTCACAGTCACAAACAAATATTAAGGCTGGGCTTAAAATGACATTAACATAAAACATTTATGTATAGCAGGTATTTAGTACAATATGATTTATGGGATGAACTGAGCAGTATGATGATTGTCACAGTTTAATGTAAATGAAGAATTTAAATTATAAATATACTGTGGTGTGTGTTGTTAGTGTTTCTGAGTGCATAACTTTATGTTAATGGGCATTTTTCGCTTAAAGGGGAATTACCGTTTTTTACAATCTGGACCTTATTTCTGGCATAAAATACAATCTTTTACTCACCCATATAACTTTGGTGTCATTTGGAGTCGTTCGTAAGAGCGCTGCGTATATCCATATAGTGGGAGTGACTGGGGCACCGAAACACAACCTCTAAATAACTCATTATCTACCGCGAAACTCGTTCATTTTCCCAATTTTTTGTTATGATATGCTACTGCTATTCCCTGTCGAGTCAGGAGTTACCTGTTATCTATTCGCTTTCGGTGCCCCAGTCACTCCCACTATATGGATATACGCGGCGCTCCGCTGGGTCTAAATATCTTCCGAACGACTCCAAATGACACCAAAGTTATATGAGTGAGTAAAAGATCATATTTTATGCCAGAAATAAGGTTGAAGGTTGAAAAATTACCGTTTTTACCGTAATTCCCCTTTAAGAGCTCTGGCAGTTAAGGTGGACTGGAGCAGGTTAACAATAACTATATATTATTTTTTATGTGCAAGTGTGTGGATTTAATGCATATTTGTCAAACATTTTGACCTGTGTGGGAGGAAGGCCAAATGTTCTTCTTACAAATTCAAAGTAAAAACTTAAAAAAAAAAAAAAAATATGTGCATGATAAAAAGATTATACACAGGTATAATTTGTCTCTTAAGACTCCTGCTTAACTTTATCTCATTTTGCCATATATCTGCAGCAATTTGCACCACGCTCCTCTCTTAATTATTATTTAAAAAAAAAATAAAAAAATTCTGACAACAACCCATCTCCCTTTGTTTACCCATTAATGTAAATGCACTGTATGGTAGCTGCGGTGTTAATGTGGGGTCAGTGTGGAAAACAAATTATTTTAACGGGCCCTTGGCGACAGTGAAATGCCTCTTCTGCGGTAAACTGCGACTGCTGATGATGAGCTGTGGGCTTTTAGTGCCGTCGGTGTTGAAATGAGAGGGATCCTTCGAGATTCCCTTCAGTATCTCCCAATTATCACATTATGACTACGAGCGAGTGTGAGGGCGAAAAAAAAAAAAAAAAACACGCAGGCCCATTAGTCTTTCACCTCTGTTCACCTCCTTATCGCACGCTGGCCAGGCTTTTCACCTCGTGTGGAGCTTAATGGATCTACAGGGCCATCAGATTTTAAGTAAAGACTAACTCACAATTAAGGGAATAACTCCCTGAGGCCCTAAAGACAGCACAGTGGACCCAACATGCATATTTTATGTATTTCCTTCCCCTCTGCTCTCTGACTCATTCCTATAGTGCCTGTTTGTGTCTATCTGGACCGTTGCCCACTGCTGTGATAAGAGACAACAAGAAATAGCTTCATACTAAGCTGACTGGGTGGGTGGATCAGGGTTTGTACGTTGCTTGAAGAAATGCATGCACCACGGCGTAATGAACAGGATCGAAGGCCAATGTGAAATCACAACATCTCTCACAATATCGCAACATTTTCTTAGAAAGAGACATCTTGAGGTGGAGTTGTTTTTGTCTTCCCACATCCTGGCACCCCCTAACAAGCTCTTCCCAAAACACTCACATCTGCACTAGTGTGTGTGTGTGTGTGTGTATGGGGGGGGTACAGCAATAATTATGCAGCCTCCATACTAAATGCCACCGTCATTCGCCGTACCTGCACCTCAAAAGGTCCTTTGTCAGGCCACATGAATAATTCAGAGTATGTGCGGAGGTGGGGGCAGTGGAGGTGGTTGGGGGGGGGGGGGGGGGGGGGGGTTGAAGGAGGTGTCGGCCCGGTGGTTAGTTGGTGCTGGGCTTTAAGTGGGGCCGCACCATCTGTTTCCCCGCCTAGGCAGGGCCAGCGGGGACTCCTCTTGGGCGATGCCAAGGCGGCTCGCTCTCTCCGTCGGGGCGTACCAGCCTCCTGTCCACGGCAGACGCAAGGGATAATGAAGCCCTCTGTCTGGCCGAGGAACGTGGACATTTCCTCTGAGAGTTGATGGGGTAATATTGACACTTGGGCAGGTGGAGGAAAACAAGGTGTACAGCAGGTAGCTAGCTCATTAGTCGACTGTCTCTGCCTGATACACAGGCTTTGGGGCCATTGCAAAGACTGAAACTTTTAACACTGCATAAAGACTAAAGAGTTTTCATGAGAGCTGGAGAATCAGCAAGTGGGTTTATGTGCGCTGGGCAATTTTTTCTCACTTTAGAACAGGTGCAGAGGAAATCTCTTTCTTTTTTCTTTCCGACTGAGGAAATAACTCTGAGTGCGTGCGTGTGTGTGGTTGCAGTAAGGCATTTGGTTGAATACATCAGCAATCAGTGGGGTGCCGAAAATGACCTTGATCCTTTTCGGAAATTTAAAATGTAACCTTGTTTGTATAAGCTTAAAGTATTTTCTTCCGACATGTTTTAAGTGTTTTCTTGAGAAACAAGGGCACGTACTGCATAAGCCTAAACAACTTTTCAATTAATCTCCTGCATTAATCTCTCCAAAAAGGCATCAGTGCTCTCTACCTGCAGGGGGCTTGATCAGTGGCGGGGGGATCATGGGGACTATGATGGGCAGGTTGCCATGCTCCTTAGTGCTGGGCGTGGAGGTGGACGGCGTGGTGGAGGGCTCTGTGACTCCGTTCCTGGAGGCTGGCAAGGACTGGGAGCTGTTGGCTCGATCCGGAGAGCCTTCGTTGTTCTCTGTTGATGCTGGGATTTTTGGCAACGAGTTTTCTAGACGGGAAAAATTTAGCAAGATAGAGCGTTTACTGACCAACTAATGAGCCGTTTTCACTTCAAATCTTGCCATAACGTAAAATCTCAATTAAAGTTCTCTCAATACTTCAGTCATTGTCCTGATACTAGAATCACAAGTGATAAATGTGTCTGTTTTATCAGGAAAACACTGTTTTATTTAATGTATTTCCTAAAAGCTAAATAACGTTAAAGCTGCATCAGTCAATACTTTTGTATTAATAAAACAGTCAAATGCCTATATGTAATGTTAAAAATTTGCCACTGCTCCTGCTCCTTCCCCTTTGGCATTTTTCAGCACTTTGTTTTGGTTGTACAGTTGCGACTTTAATGCTTCTCATCGGGAAGGTTGCAGCTGCAGCAAGCAGCTGTTTTCCGGAAAAACATCTTTAATGAACCCACTGTACTTGCCGTGCAAAGTACCAAATAACAAACGGCGTTAGCAACTAGCTGGTGAACAGATGTAGCTGCTCAAAAGGTGGATGTTTCATGAGTTGTTGGAGAGCAAGAGAGTGTTAAAAGAAGTGTTAATATTGGAGTCCTTGCAATTAATGCAAATGTTGTTCCATGCCTCGTGGAGGTGCATATAGGCAACTATTTGAGTTTTGCATCAGAAGCACTCATGTAGAAACCTATTAATCACAATGAGATGCCGTTTACATCTGAAAGTGGTGTGACACGTGTCAACATGCTCACAACATGAATTTCCAATGTTTTGTGACTCATTCATAAATACGCTCGTTTCGTTATGTTGTTATGCAGCACGTGATCGTGAGGGACAATGAAGCAGGCCATCCAGACACAGAAGACGCATGTTAAAGCTCTGTACCTTTGAGGACAGAGATGTGCTGCGGCGTCTCCCCTATGTCCAGGTTGTCCGAGTCTCTCAGCTCCACCTTGTCGTAGCCGTACCAGCCCAGCAGCTCGTTCATGGTGTTCTCTGCAAAACTCTGCAACACAAAACAGAACGTTGTTGAGACTCACGACAAAGCTGTTCACGCAAAAGTCAGTCTGGTTAAAGTATAACTGTGGCCTGGCTTTAATGTAGAGAATACAATACAGAGAGTTGTAAAACATAGTCACATTAGATATAAATGTTACAAGAGCTAACATTAACATTTGGAGCAAGGTGTACATAAATTAGGTTTGAGGTCACTTGTTGCAAGACAAATGCAGTAATCAGGTACTTTACTGCATTTGCCTCACCTCCCTGAAGGCCTCCACTCACCACATACCACATAACTTTATCTAATTAGACTGAAAAATTGTGAACCTTCTCAAAATTTAAAGCAGTGTCCAGAAAAACCCACATTGTGGTTTTTTTTGCGTCTCTCCACATAACCACAGGTCAACCTAATTGGGATGAACTCCTGTCCAAACACTGCACTGTGCATTCAGCTGAACTAATGGCCTCTATCATGGCACAATAAAAGAGGAGGGCCTTATCAGATTGTACTAAAGAGAATGGAAACCCTATCACAGCACACCAACCAGCGCAGAACCTGTCTCAACTTGCAGTAAAACATAGAGAAAGACGTGGGAACAGCAGGGGTAAGGGGTTGATGCATTGGTTTTTGATGTTGTTCCTGGCATTTTGAATAATTTTTTCTTAAAGCTCTTCTGTTTGGTTGAAAATGTCTTTCTTCCGTCGCTTTTTATTATTTTATTTTGATTCTTTGGATTCATGTTATTTTTTTTTTCATAATTATCACTGTCAGTTGGCTTCAGTGGCCATTAGTAGTCAACGTTAGCTTACCCAGTTTCCCCATTTAGTTTCCTCTAATGTAGCTTTAGTGTCGTTAAAATCATCTTTAATCACGTTGGCTCATGTGGGAAAAAAATTACTCCCTCCATGAATTTTTTTACTGCAGCATTTCATTAAATTGAATTCTGGTACTTTATTTTAGTACACATTTGCACAGGCATGAGTATTTGGCATCTTCAGATATGAACGTAATTTGGCTTGACAGCATGTGAGGACTGGGAAAAGATACAATCTAGGAAAGGCTTTTTCCTGTCCAGGACTAAAAGAGAAGGTTGAGTTTTACGTCTGTCTGTTCAGTGTAAATCTGGAGCCTGGGGATGGTTAACCTGGGCACCAAATTCAGCCCCATAAAGGCTACCGCGGGGACAGCTGTGTGGTCCAAGATCATCAGTTTGAATGACAGGACGGAAGAAATGTGTGACATTAGAGTGAATGAGCAGCGCTTTCTCCTCTGCACCCATGGCTGAAGTGCTCCTGAGCAAGGCACCTACCCGCGGAGCTTCTAGGTCCTGTATGTGGCTGCAAGCTGCTCGGTGTGCTTACTACTTTAGCAACTGTATGTGCACAAATGTGTGTAAAAAGCAGAGGACAATAAGAGAGCAGAGAACCTGCACTATACTTCCTTTTTTTTTTGCACAGATGTAACAAATGAGACTTACTGTATTAGCTGCTTTAAAAGAGCTGCATGCAGATTTGATTGTTTTTGATTAGCTGTTAACCTTCTTCTCCCAGTACATCAATGGAAAAGGCTGCCTGACTGAAGTAGTGATAATTTTATAATTACAACGCAAACATTTTAGCAACAGAAGACAGATGGTTTGAAAGAGGAGTAAAGCCATCTATGTAAAATTGGAAAACCCCTCTTCAAACAGGGGAGGTGGACACCCCTGTTCACAACTTGAGTCTGGAGATTCTGGCCATTAATGGGTTGTTAGAGTACTGATTTTGGGGGGGGGGAAACAGGATTAGAATAAATTCCTCTAATTACATGTGACTATCTGGTTGTTAGGCCCTAGTCATGTGAGTTTCAGATGGGCACCACCCACAGATGTTCTTAATAAAAACCTAAACTCCTGAAAAAGCTACTTGGATGAGCGGTGAAATGTCTTCGGGCCAACAAGACGTCAGGCCAACTTGTTTTTGGAATCTCTTGTTTTTGGAATCCCATATACTGTCTGCTTTACCAATCTCCAGTGGGGATGTTCTCATCAACACTTGATAAAAAAAAAAAAAAAAAAAAAAAAAGCTAATGTACTTCCCAAGATGTGGAACTGTTTCAAAGTTCAATGTTGAATACAACATTTTGAAAACCCAACCCCAACACAGTAAAACCCATTAGCATTACGGTTGTCACTGAGCAGTAAATTACACCTCACAGTTAATAAAATGTCACAGTCCAGTAAACAATAGGCCGCGTGCGCGTTACAGCTTGTGTGCCACCCGAGCCGCTTTGATCAAAGCAGCGAAGTCCTAACAGTCTCCGGCAGCGCAGCAGTGCAGGGTGCTACGCAGACAACCAGAGCAGGTATGTGCATATAAATTCAGAAAACTCAGCGCAGGTGAAACATTAAAGTATTTCCTCCATAACAGCCTCTCACAACACAGTCAATAAACACCAAACTCAAAACAAAACCATAACCCCTGCTAATGCATACAGCCCATTATCACCATACACCTCTCAGCTGGAACATTCCCAGAAGCGTCTGTTTGCTGAACCGTGAAGCACAGTAAATGGTTCAGCTATCATTTGACTCGAAAACATGGATGGAAATGTTCTTTCTGGAAACAGGCTTCGGCAGCGACTGAGGATGAATTAGCTGTAATTATTTGGTCAAAATCTAACATCGTAGTGGGAACGCTGGCTCTCCGAAGGCATGCAGTTTTTCCTCATAAAATAAAACACTTCCAAGTTTAAATCTGAACCGAGAGGGAATGGATCCTTGTCAATCAGAGCACAACAACAGTCTGGAGAATCATATTACAGGGTTTCAAGGACAGAATGAACGGACTGTACAATGCATTGCCACTTACTCAACTTCAAATTGACAGGACACGAGTCGGTTCATTATTTTATAGCCAGTCCCACATCACTCTGTGCATTATCTCATCATTGCAACAGCCGTCACTCACCCGTCACTTCATCAAGCAGTTAGATGTCAATTAAAAAGAGCTTCTGTCGATATGTCAGAGCCAGAGGCATCATGTCAGAGAGATACGGTCCCACCCAGCACATCCAACCCTTAAGTGATCTAAATTTGCTCATACATTATTTGCATTTGTTGTCTGAGACAGACACAGAAACACCAACATCTCAGATCTCAAGCGGTTCTGTGCTGAGTAATCGGCTAAATTTCCCCCAAGCTGCTGCAGACGACTGATCAGCAGTTACCGGAAACGTTTAGTTGCCGTTATTGCTGCACAAGGGGGTCACACCAGATACTGAAAACGTATACTTTTGCAACTCACAGATATGGAGAAATGATAATGCTAATTTTTTTTTTTTTATAAATAAATGCACAAGGATAATGTTTCTCCTCCATTTGTTTGACTGGGTTGTCTTCGTCTACTTTCTGGACCTGTGTGAAATTCCACTTTTTATGTAGAAATATAGAATATTCTGAAGGGTTCCAATACTTTAAAGTGGTACTGTAAATAAAAAAGGGTAGTGGCTATCAGGTGCAAAATTCTCCTGATTTTTCATATTAATTTATGCAAATTGAAACTTTGTTCCGCAGCTTCTTAGAGGGATGTCAGATTTTGAAGGGAGTGAGAAGCACAACGTTCACATCCAATTTAAAGCTACATTTCACGTGGGGAAAAAAAATGTCTCTGAAAAGCGTTCAACAGTCTCTACCTGTGCAGGGAGATGAGCTATCAGCACACTGCAGGTTCATAACTAACAGATGAGGGAGAAAGACTTCTAGATTTCTAAGGAGAGACAACTGTAAGCAGCTCTGAAGTGCCCATTCCTGTGGGTGGAAAAAGTGACCGTACCTGGGACTGGGAATTTAATTTGAGCAAATCAAAATCAATCTACAAGGTCTCAGTGGAGGTAGGATGGTGTGTTTTCACAATAACACCCCCTGTGTAGCTGTTATAAAAGGAAAGAAAGATATTACTTGAACTGCTTCTGACACAGTGGACACTGAGCATGGGGCCACAGCCTGCAGACAATGACTCAATTACTTGATACACATCCAATCAACAGAGCACCAACACGGCCTGCAGCTTGGATATTGCTTACATTGGTATTATAGTGAGGGAAATACAAGTGGGAATGAGCCCACACACACACACACACGCTGTTTAGACTGGAGTATCTCTTTGCATATTCGAGACACTGTGGCACAGTATAGGAGTGACAGTGGCAGATTTTCTCCTGCTTCATCAGCACATTTGCTCCGTTTCTAAGCATTTTAGAGAGAAATTCATGATGTGTGGTATTTGTATCTCGGAGTAGTAGCGCTGCTCTCGGATCGGTTTTGCCTCAGTTTGCTTTCATACGGAGCATATAGTTTCTGCTATTCTGTGCAAAAAGACATGACACGAGCCTCCGCCGTAGTTAGAAGGAGAAGAACTTGGAATAAACGCTGGTAAGGCGTTATTAATGGAGAATGACAGGAGTTATTGATCTGTCTGTTATGAAATACCACTGTGGCGGGGTGGTCAGCGATGTAGCAGACGTGGCACAAAGATGCAGAGCAAGTTTGGAATCCGTGACAGGTGAAGACAAAGCACCCTGCCTGGATGTACTGGAACATTTGGGCAGCATGTGCACCAACATCTGGATCTTTCTGGATGTTTGGACAGCATCACCGCTCGTCAATCAAAGGATCTGCGGTGATTATGCACAGACATTACCGTCTAATCCAAACTTTTCTTGCCACAGAGGTTTTTTTTAAATAGTGGTTGAAGCAGTGATGGCTGTTAATGAGGACAGCTCATGTTTGCGGATGTAACAACGCTTGGGCTTGAACAATGATGACTGACAGCAGTGCTCTCTCCGCCTGAAGGTTCCTGGAAGACAGATTTAGTACCGCGTCCTGAGCAGAGCTAAAGTTAGTCTCTGACAGCCATATACATAACCGTGTTGTCACCCAAAGACACAACCTGTGAACACATTTCCTGTTCTTTCTGGGTTACATTTTCTCACTGTATGCACCACGGTTTCCTCCATAGATTTTATATGCAGTACTTGCAGGTCAGCTTCGCAGGATGCAGTAAATTACAGCTGCAAGTAAATATTATTTTCATTATGCTTTAGTTTACTAACTGTTGTTGTGCAACCTAAAGTCAGACCTATAAGATTCTAGTTTCTGACTCAATTTAAAATCAAATAAAACATAAAACAAAATATTTGAAGCCAAGGAATTGTTCTATTTTATTTTCCATGAAACTTACTGATACAAATAATCGATTATAAAATGGTTGCTGATTGTTTTTCTGTTGATTAACTGATTAAGTAACTAATCGTTTTACCTCTCCAGCATGAATGCGTGCAGCCTGAGTAGTTTTGAAGCCCCGAAACACTGCATTCCGGGAGAAAATTCACAATAATTAAAATTCATTCAAAGATCGGAAGCAAAATTCCCCATCAGTTTTCTAATACTCACAGAATATGTCATTTTTATGGGCAACAGTGTGAGAACCCAGGTAACAATCGGCTGAAAAGAGGCAGAGCTCCGACAGGCCCCACGTGCACACACTGGGCAAGCACGGCCGCAGCAATTAGCCCGACTGCTAGGATCAAACCTCGAGAAGGAAAAACTCATCCAGGAGAAAATCCTCCTTTTGAGCAAATGACTTGGAGCAGAACCCGGCCTGAATGTGCTCCTGAGTAAAACGGATGTAGCTGTAAAACAACCACGCCGCGGAGACAAAGACACAGCATCTCTCTGTGTCTCCCTTTGCTTCCTACCACCCTGTCCTCCAGGTCACCCTACTACTTTGAGAAAGTGGGAGTATTATTAAGAGTGGAACCTAATCCACGTTGGCGGCTCATCAAAGCGGCGGCACCAACTTTGGCTTTGGATGTTCTAGGGAGGAAGAGGCACAGAGGCAGCTACAGATGTCTATGTGTTACACTGGATGTAAGGCCTTTTTATCTGGTTCAGCACAGAGAGGATCTCTGTTTGGCAGCTTTATACATGGCACAGAACAAGGAGTTGAATGAACTACACAAACTATGATGTTAGAAAAGACACTTAAGAGACCACGGAGGGCCAGTCCTACTTGTACAATGTCAAGTAATAGGTTAATATTACTTACGAAACACAAAATAATAAAAACTTTAACAAGATATTTAATTACTGGCTAGTTAGGGTAGGGTAACCTGAATTTAACAATCATAGTTCCCCAAGGATGACAGAATTTCAATAATAATTGGGATGTTTGTCATTATGTGATTCCTACCGTGTCTTTGACCTTGCCAGACCAACTTCCCCCCGCCCACTAAATTTTTGCAACAGAAAGTTGGTCTGGAGTAGCTCCACTGGGAACTGATAATTCCCCAGGAAAGATCTGCCAGGCCAATCAAATTGTTTCGGCGGGCTTTAAGCAGTGATGGCCAGAACAGTGACAGCGAGGTAGACGTACACGTCATCTGAGCGCCGTGGAGTTGACTTTATTTACAACAAAATGGCTCTGATTAGTTGCAGGACTATCCAAATGTGTGCAGAGGTTTGTAATTTTTTTTTTCAGCTGAAACACGGCCCGTATTTAAATCCA
Organism: Chelon labrosus; assembly: GCF_963514085.1. NCBI lineage: Eukaryota > Metazoa > Chordata > Actinopteri > Mugiliformes > Mugilidae > Chelon > Chelon labrosus. Next base: position 21,362,683 of record NC_140353.1, read on the forward strand.
AATGGTATGACACCATATTCTGATCAGAAATTAGTTATTATTCATGATGCACGGGAAATCAATCCTTTATAGAAAAGACGAGCCAAAATCTCACTCTGTAGTTATTTATCATAATTAGCCATTTACGTATTAGTGACTTAAAACAACAAATCATTTTTCTGTGCACAGCATGTCCAATCCGGTACGTGGGAATAACTCCGTGCTCGTAATTGCAATTCTCCTGCGTGTGAGAAAAAACACCTTCCCAAGATGTTTATCAGCGAGAGTGGATTTACCAAAAGTGGGACGTTAAGTGGGGCCAGCTGCCTGACGGACTTGCTCGTATTTGGCAAAAGTTCGAATTCTTTTTGAAGATGAATGTAACATCATGAAAAAGGTGGCTCACCTTCTACAATCCATATTTGAAAATCTTTCTTTTATAAAACATGAATGAAACCCCCAAGGGCCAATCTGCTATGAGATTTTGTAATAAACTAAACCACTGAAAAAAATAAATACAAAATCTGCTTATTATCCCTATTTGTGTTCCTCAGACGGCATGGTAACCGGTGAAGAACAGGCTTCAGACATCTCTCTGAGAGGATTACAAAACACAAAAGCAGCAGGAGTCATCTTGATAACGCTGTAGCTCAGCGGAGTACCCCCGCTACACAAGTAGACATGACAGAAGACGATGGAACCGAGACCCTCAACGAGATAATCACTCGCATTAAATTGCGTGGAAACTGTTAAACAGCACATCATGTGAAACCTGAAAATACATCCTTTACCGCGAGTTAACAAACACTTCAGATGTGAATAAGACTGTGGTCCTTGCTCTGAAATCAGCTTTGTGATAAATGTTCTTAGAGGCTTTACACATGTAGTCAACAAGCAATGTAAATAAAGAACAGTGACTGCAGGAACTCACAGTTGTTGAGGATTCATCGCAAAAAAATAAAATAAAAAAATAAATTTGTTACCTTTGAAAGGAGAAATTTAACAACCTTTCTTTTAACAATGTGAACTGATAGAACACGGCCTTACTCAGCTCAGTACACTCAGCCCAGCTTTAGTCGTCGTTGTAGGACCAGTTCAGGAGCTTAAGGTGTCAGCTAACTGTAGACAGAAATGGCTGGTTTGAAGACTTTATAACTTATGCTGCTTCCACATTTAAGCATTTACCACTATGCTGAATCTGTGTCTAGTCATCGCTCTTCTTGTACCCCTCAGAGGATAAGTGATGGATGACTAGATGGCTATATTTAATATATAGGCTATTACTGTCCTCATAATATTGTCGAACTTCCTGATATATCAGTGCCTGTGCATAAGCAGTTTCCTAAATTATTCTCCATCTTTGCAGTAACGTCACACGGCTCTGGAGCACGACTCCTCTTAAACTGACTTCATTAGTGTAGGGAGGCATATCCACGGAGCGATCAGAGCAGATGCGGCGTCGGGCCGCTCTCCACCTTGAGCGGCGCACGGGAGCGAGCCACCTCTAGCACTGAGTGGCCACTTTTTGCTGCGCATTCCTTCATCCGGTGCAATCTAATCCGTCGGGACTGTAATAAGTCCTGCATTTGTGAAGCTTATCATATTCAGTAGACAGTCTGTCAGAGAGGTGTCGAGCCAACCACGGGGTCACTTTGAACGCTAGTGCCAGTGAACCGGATCGAAACGTTTTAAGAGGCTGCTTCTCATATTTTGATCATCCTCATATATCAGTCTCGGGTTGAACTTGATGTACATGTATTTTATAAACTGTATGATCGGCTAATAGTTGGACACCGTGAGCAATGGGCCACGCTGTGTATAATAACAAACTTTTGGTGTATTTACCTAGTCACGCAGAGAAAATCCTCTGTAAAATACAAGCTGACATTTAAGTCTGCAGGATATTTAGTGGTGTACTCATGCCGTACAGATGTAGCCCTGCCATGTTTTCAGCAGCTGATAGAAAAACATTTAAAATCCTTCTTAGTCTTCCCCCTTGTTTCCCTTTAGTGAGACGCAACACGACCAGCAGGGCTTGTGGTAATGATGATGGCGGGAATTGGATACCTTGTGGGTAGAAACCAGAGCAGGTCACAGTACACCGTGATAAAATTCCCGAATCCACACGCCAACTTTCCCTTAGCCTCCTCCTCCTCCTCCTCCTGCTTCTCCACTTTTCCACTCCCCTGCTCCCTCTCTCCTCCTCTGCCTCTCCCTCTCCTCTGCTTTCATTTCCCTCTACTTTCCTTGATATCCGATCCAGCGGAGACACTCGGGTTACAGTTTTTACAGCTTAGCCAGCCCAGCGCTGTATACATTCCTTTCTCCCCTGTTTCTTACCCCACTCTCCAGCCTCTCCTATCCCCTCCATGCCCACTCCTCCTTCTCCTTGATTACTAGCCGGGGCTTATTTTACCGTGGCGCACATTAAGCAGCCAGATGAAGGAAACACTGTCAGACTGTTTGGTTTTTCAGAGGAGTATGATCCCTCACAAGGGCGCATTGTGTGTCTGCCGCGCGTGTGTGTGTTTTTCCCTCCAGCTTTGCTCTGAAATATTGAAGATGAGAGAATCTAAAGAGGAGAAGGGAACAAACTGGGTCTGTTGGGTTCTGAACAGGAGAATCCAAAAGTTTTCAATAGATTACACTTCACTTACAGAATTTACAGCTCTAGGGGAGACTACCATCTTGCAACAGGGACATGATGTTAATTAGCTGTGACTCTGCAGGGTGTAATGCAATGCTGGGTCCAGGTCTGGCTGTGTATCTATGAGTAATGCTTCCATAAGCACGCAATAACTTCCTGTTATGTAATATTAACAATATTTATTATTGTTGAACTCAATTTATATTAAATTAAATACAGAGAATGCATGTTTTCTGGTAAGAGAAACGAGAGGTGTAACTTTCTATTACTCTATCACTGTATCCTAAATTAACTGCGTGGACAACAGCTTGTGTCTATGTGTGCATAATGCAATGAGAGATGAAATTCAAGGTAGCATAATGACCTACAATCGAACTTGTTTAGCCGTTTGAAAGTGTTTTGACACCTTAATCACATCTGCTGCTCTATTTAGTAACTTCCCCCGGTACTGCTAGAGATATCGGACATGTCATGGGAGAGTGTCCCTTTTCCCACCACCGCACCATCGGCACAGCTCTACTGTAGGCTATACCTGGATCTCTATTCTGCATGGAGGCATCTTTAAGTGACATTTTTATTGTCTCACATTTGTCTTAAAAAAAAATACCAAAAAAACAATAGATCTGCAGGTGCGGATTGAACTGACGACAAATGAGGCTGCTCGAACCAAATGAGATGTTTAACTGTCACGCCACATCAGAACATATTGATGCCAATTCAAAGAATCCTGAACGATGACCCCTGTCATCAAATCCATCACTTAACCGCAAATCACAGACCTGCAATTCTGAGTGATGACTGACAGCGTGTAATTACTTAATCAATGTGATGAATTATCAGAGGACATATTTAGTGGGATTGTTTTTTATATATATATTTTATTTTGTGTGTTTTCCTTCTGCAATAATGACATTACAGACAAAATCAAACCTGGACCGGTGCTAAAAGCTTGACACCTCCCTGTGTCTAAATGGCCGCTCATAAAGATTCTAAACGCTCCACCGAGACTACCTTGACAACTCCCCTGATAAGAAATAAGGACATTTCTCCATGCCTGCACCTCCTCGCTCTGCCCCAACCCCCCACCACCCCTGCATCCCTCCCCTCTGTCATCAGGACCAGGCAGCCAGATGATGGGTTAACTTTCAATCCCTTCGCCGACTGAAGACATTGACAGATAGTTTTAATTTCATTATGCCTGTTAAATTCAATTTCTGAATGAACTCACCTTCTGCACCTCACACCTCCAATGCAGTCTAGGTAACGAGCAAGGACAACTCTGAGAATTAAGACTGAAGGTATGCAACTGCTCAGGAGAATCAATTCTGCAATATTTTAATCTTTTGCTTTTTTTTCCCTTTAAGAATACATAAATAAATGTCAGATGGGTTCACCAACAAAGCATCTACATTTCCATCATTAAAATACACATTTAGCAGTGAGAGGGGAGAAGCAGTGGCACTGGGAACGCGGCTGGTATTTTGGAGGGGTGCACATACAAAAAGGCTTTATTCCAGGGTTGTTTTCAGGACTGGCTCAAAGCGTTCCGTCTGACAACCTAAAATCACAATTTCCGCATTTGTTCTCGGCGTGGTCACCTGCACATCCATCCCACAACAGTGAAAACACTGAGTGCGTATGTGTCTCCATCCAAATGTGTACAAACAATGAAGAGATGTAGACAAAGCGGACACACAGCCTGCCTGCCTCTCGCACACACACACACACGCACACAAATGCCAGGAACACTTTCTTGCTCCACAATGAACCGCACGGAGCTCAAATATCACAATGTGCACCGGGCAAAAAAAAAAAAAAAAAACACGAACAGAAACAACGTGTGGCTGGATATTGGGGATAGAGCCGTGCAGGCCGAACACGGGAGACAATGTGCTCTTGGCGTGTGCGTAAAGCTCACAGACGCACATCTGGATCACACGCCTTCGGGCAGCTGGTCAACACACACGCACACAAACATAAAAACATGCAGAGGGAAACCCGTGCAGAGCCGCAAGAAAGAAAAAGGCATCCCGGACACACGGGTCTCCCCCCCATTGATTTATACTAATTATGCACACTGGCTGCTCTCCCTTAGTGTACTAGTATTAATAGTAATAGTAAAGGCACTGTTGACGCCTTCACTGACGCACTGGATTTTCCATTAACTCTGGGTGAGCCATGAAAGGAAGGGCACACAAACGGCGAGATTATGACACGAAGCGACGGGAAGGCACACGGTATTCCTACACTGGTTCAAAACTTAATAGTAGCAGAGTGAATGGGTGCCGCATCCATTGTGCAAGGCGGTAGATTGGCAGGGTGCGAGGCTGAGCCTGGCGTTCAGCCTGGATGTGACAGCAGAACTTGGGTTTTTAAAAAAAAAAAAAAAAAATCGTAAATCAAAGTTTGACTATCGTGCAGCCAATTGCGCTTTGAGTGTATCATACATTCTCACAGAGGATGCCTGGTTACTGCTTCTGCACACATGCACGCTCCCCACAACCACTCCACGCGTAATCACATGCAGCTGGGCACAGACCCCCCCACCCCCCCACCCACCCCCCTTTTACCTTCATCTCTTCATTAATTTCCCTTTTCACCGGGTGCGCTGGTTTTCTGCTTCTTTTATTTTCCGGAGGTCTGCCCTCTTTTTCCATCTCTGCCATGTTTTCTCTGTGATACTTCTGTCAATATTTGCGGTGAGGAGGGCAGAAGGAGGGGGCGAGAGAGAGAGAGAGGCGGCAGCAGCAGCAGCAGCAGCAGCAGCTGTTTACAGTCGCCAGACGGCGGGTGTCTTGCAGCTCTTCAGCGGCCCGTGTGACGCTGGTGATGCCGCCGAGGGCTCGCGGTGCCCGGCTAAGTCAGCCATCTTCTGCCCGTATCCTCCACGGTCCGTGCGCCAGTGGTGAGCCGCCTCCGTGAGTCAAAGGAGAGGAGGTTGAGTGAGGGGAAAAAACGAGACAGGGGGAGGGGCGTCCGCTGAAACATTATATGACGCGTTGATGATCAGAGGTAGGCTATTTCTTCTCGCTTTCCCGTGGAGCGCAATCAGAGCAGTCACATCCACTTAGCGCTGCTCCCTCATGGTGACAATCTGCAGGCAGCAAACAGGTGCCCACACACAGTCATCACCGTCTCCAGGGCACTCTGGCAGGTACAAGCGTTTAGCCCCTCCACCACTTAATGACGCTCCTGTCGTTTAACACAACAAAATCAAACCCCAAGTCAACTCCGGAGGTTCCAGAGGCTTAGCTGCATGCAAGGGGAGATTTGAGAAAGTGTCCTGCAGTAAGGCCAAACCAGAGTAACAGCATGTGTAGTGGGCAGACAGCCTTGCTCAGTGGCACTTCAGTGGGTTAGCTGACGTCTCAGGGATTAAAGCCATGGCTTTTGTTTGTCATGCAAAGGGAGACACAGGGACAAGCGTGGAGCAGGTGCATAATGACGGCAGTCGTCTTGTGAGGGAAAGGAGACGTGCAATCAGAGGAACAAAGCTGCACAAATGTTACCACTTATGGTTACTGAACTATCAATACTATAATAACATTTCTATTTGGCCTTCAGAGTAATGTTTTGTTTCCCTCTCTCAGGTTCTTAACAATGAGCCTAAACGGTCCCAGATTACATGCACAGGATTTCAGCACAGGCGAAGAAATATCAACATTAATTCCGAATGAACTTCTGCTATGTCATATGTCAGATTTGTCACAATCAGAGGCCAGGGTGAATTCAGGAGAGCGATGTGCCAGGTGTCCCGCGAGGCTTGGGTGGAAATTGTTTAAATATATGAGCTGTAACACTTAAAAAAATGTAAATCGATTTAGCTGCTGATTTACACACTGATTTTCCCACATTACTGATCAATAATGCTTACTGGAATAGCGGCCACCACCATCCATTATTTTACAGTAAAGCATTTATTCCTATAAATCATGGTTCATATTGATTAATGGTGTTTATTGTCCCACAGCTACATGTACATGTGTAATGTACCTGTGCGACATCAGTCACAGGACAGTTCATCAGGTACACTAGTGAAAACAAATAATATAACAGTCCTGCAGTAAACCTAAGCTTCATGAAGGTTATGGTATTCAGCATTAGTTGAAATACCTGAGAGAGCTATTGATTCAACTGTGTTTTCATTTTGGAGGCTGTGGTTTGTAGAACTATTGAATTGTATTGTGTAACCCTAACCCTGTCACGTGTTCCTATTATTTTGACAACCCCATTTTAATCAGTGGGCTAACTTTAGCGTTTAGTCAATCCAGTTTGACAGCACCACAAACTTCATCCTCCACCGTGATCATACAGGTGAACTGCCACCTTTCTGATGCTGTTTCAACATAGACTGAATATTAGAGCAGTCGTGAAGGGGAATTTAGTGTAGGTCTGTCTTAAGAAAAGACCCCGCAGTAAATAATAGTGTATGTGTGGTCACACTACAGTATGCTTTTCATTTGTGATCGCCACACATACACTACACATGAACTTGTTAAAGCTCCTGCAAAGCTCAGAATATTTTGAAGTTACATGTTGTGACGACGTGACTGATGAAAAGCACACTGTCATATCATACAAATCCGGAGCTTTGTAATAAATGATTTTGGCTTGCGGTGTGAATTTACCTGCTTCAGCTGTGAGCTACATGCAGCACTGTGACTTAAAGTGGAATAACAATGAGGAGAGCCACTGAGAGTGTTGGGTGAGGCTGCTCATGGCACAGTGACACCCATTTCAGCCGGAAAATCATCAGGAACAGGAGCTGTGAACCGTGATGCAGGGTCAGGGTGAGATGACTTGTGTATAACCGTGCTGGCTCTCGCCATGCTTTGCAAACCAGCAGCACACCTGCATCACAAGATCCCTACTTGAATCTGTTCCTTCAGCTACAGCAGAGTGGCTCGGTGTAGTTTAAAGTGTAACACTTTGTTCTGGTGATAAACTGAGCAGTAATGCAGCCAGAAGCTATCAGCTGTGTGAATAAGAAACTGTGAAGAAAATCAACATTTTTAACTTGTTGATTTAAGATGCAATGAACCATATGTGGTCTGAATGGAGAGAATTTTTTGCTGAAATCTACTTGCAGCTAAATATATTTGGGACTCTTGCTGTTTCCTCATTGTAATCTTAAAACTAGATGGATTCACCTAAGTTTCCTGTGCCATAAACCTGAACATACAGTATCACTGAATGTTTTCTAAGTCTACTGAATAAAGGAGGATGCAGCTCCGTGTTGTGTAAGCTGTCCTTGACAGACTTACTTTCCAGTCCAGTAATAAGCAAACGGAAGAGGATTCAATGAAAGCATTGTTAAACCACTGCCGCTGTGAGGGCATTACCCTATCACACTGTGGAACTGTTATATTATCACAATGATTGTGTTACATGAAATGAAACAAGAGGAGGCTCCGTTTTCGTTATTTCAACAGTTTGGGTTAAACTGATATTTTCAGGGGGATTCCTTAACTGGTATTCAAACTGTTTAGACCTCAATATAGTCTCACACATACATAACATTTACGTGTGTGGTTTTGTCATCGGACGTTCAATAGAAACATAACATTTGATTTAAGATTTTACCGAGAATGTGTGCATGTTGGCCTAAAATCGACAAAGCATTTGACAAAATAAGTGAAACTGATGTCAATTAAATACAACAGTAAAAGTAAGCCGTACTTAGTCTACAGAGAGAGAAAGAAAGATTCATATTAAAAGGATTGTTTTACACTGAGTGAAGACAGTGAAGTTACTCAGCTGAAATTAATATCATCTAGCAGTTTACATTGCTTATACGCATTAACTATGTACACTAACAATATTTGAATGTGCCATGTATACTAATAATGCAAATAATTAGTGTCATAATTTGTGTATTGGTCATTTATACCTTATTATACCATTTATACCACTTATATTCATGTCTGAAATGTTAACCAAGCCTGTATTAAGAGTTTTGTTTAAAAGCAAAATTTTTCAAAATCAGTGTTTTATTTTGCCTCTCAGAATTTAATACATCTAACTTTTTCAAACTCATGTTAGACGGCTGAAGGTGGTTGTTCGAGGTAAGTGGATGCTTCTATGGCTTCTTAACTGAGGAGACCACCAAAAGATGAATATATGATGAATTGAGCCATGGATACCAAGAGTGGACATTGACAGCGGATGTGAAAGTTTCTATTTGACGAGGTTTAAGCGATGCTTGGTGCGTATTTTACTTGCCGAATGAAGCACCGAGTATTAAATATTATAAACGACCGAACGCATTTCTCCGTCTGTATGAAAACGTGGCAACAACACCCATGGCTATTTTAAAGTATCTAATTTTTTAAAGGAGTTCTGCCGGAAGCGCTCTCGTAGACGGAGCGTAGTGGCAAGAGCGGTCTTTACGTTCTATGACGTAGCGTCTTACGTTTTCAAAGATGGCGGCCCGCAGTGTCAGGTCGTGTGTTGTGAAACAGCCGGTAATTCATACAATGACATTATGTTAGGTTTGTTGAAATAACAGATTCGGTTATTTAAAAAAATAATACAAACGCGGTGCCGTTTAGCGACATGTCATAACGTTAGCGGGCGAATTTGGCGCTCCTACTTAGGCATGGTGTTAACTACCTGTTAAGTTACTGTAGAGGACTTGTTTAAATGTAGAGAAACATTACAGTTTGACAGAACATGTTTCCAGCTACGTGGTCGCGGCTGTCCTGTCTGGCTTTGTCCTGTCGAGGACGGAGGACGCTGAGTCTGTTCTCCAGTTCCGGGTCTTCAAACTGGAGCAAAGTTGTCTCCGATGCAGAGAAGATAGTCGGATATCCAACCTCCTTCATGAGTCTGCGCTGCCTGCTCAGTGATGAACTCAGTAATGTAGCCATGCACGTCAGGAAGCTGGTCGGGACTCAACACCCTTTACTCAACACTGCAAGGTAATGCTGCTGAAAACATCCTTCTTTCTACACCCTTTTGCTTGGAGTCGACGCCAAACCAAACTTCATTCAAATATCGGCTGACTGAGCCTTCCCTGTGTATAATCAAAGCCTCACAAACATGCAAACCCCATAACAAAGCTCAGGTTATTTGATATACTTCACTATTTCCGGCATGATTAAGTCCGTCATCTGGTACCTAATTTAGATCAAAATCAATCTTTCAAATTCCAGCTCAAAACCTGGAGGTTTCTGTTAGGAATAAAAGTAATAGGACGAAGGAGGTGAGTGTTCACTTTCCCAATGTCTTCCATGTAATCCATTTTAAATAAAACGCGTGGTGATAGCATTTAGTTCACATGTTTGGCGTTGCTTACTGTGTGTTTATAGTTTACATTTGTTTTGTATTCTGCAAGACACCAGCACAATGACACTTGACCCCACATGCAGATGCATTGCTGGTATCCCCTTTCATCACTGTACCGCTATCAGGCTAAACAGCGATTGATCACAATCAATAGTTATTTGTGTGTTTGTGTGTTTGTTTTTCAGCAGCTGTTACTGCACAGACACAAATCTTTGTGGTTCGTTCTCCGAGTTTGAATGTGTTTAGTACGCTTTGCTTAATTAATTTGACAAGTCTGACTATTTGGATTGATGTGGCTACTTCCTTATACAGTCTGGGGATTTGAAAGTGTTCAGCACATTTACTTGGATCTGAATAATTAAAACGCTAATTATGCCATGTTAAAAAAAGTTTAGGCTCCAGATGCGAGAACCAGATGTTCAAAGCCATCTTCTGGTTTCTCAGACTGATGTGCCAATCCAAAACTTTGTGCCAACTAGCCCGAAACATTTCATATTTGATTACATGTGAGAAAAATATGACGTTAGAATCAAGTGCTAACAAGTGCTTTTCAATATGTCTTGTGAATACCTGCATAGCTGCTCTGTTAGCGTGACCTGGTGTGATGAAGAGCAGCAACAGATCACCTGACATCAGCTGTAGCTACTTCAAGAAGAAGGCTTACCATGAACAATGACCAAGAGGAGTGTGCCAGGGAAACGAGCCTTGACGGATGCAACAGAAAGCTCCTCTAGGCAGGAAACAAAGTCAAGCAATTCAGCAGAGTGGGACCAGTGGCCTGTAGCTGACATTTTAAACAGAATCTAACATTCAGGAGTATTTCTGCATTGAATAAGACCAGGAAATTTGCCACCTTTAATATATATATATATATATTTTAAAGGTGGCAAAAGCAAAGTCTCAAATTAGTTTGCCCTTGCTTTACTTTCCGAGGATGTTTGGAAAGCTGAGTAAAGAGACATTACAGGCAGTGCCTTCCAGATACCATCCAATCAGTCTATCAGAGGAGTTACCTCCTGTTTTATCAACAAAATCAAAAACTTAGAGCATCAAGGAATGAGAACGAGAAGAGAAAGTCCTCAAACTCAATCCTGCCGTACCGACGGGTGTGTTGGAAACAGGAGCCCAAGGGTGTAATAACCTATACACCTAAATCTGATATGACAATCCATTTGGGTGTTGTAGCAGCAGGGAGGTGGGGGCAGTGAGGGGAGGGGTGTAGCAGACCTCTTGACAGTCTGACTCCTCACTGTCAGCTTGGGTTGGCTGGTTCGTATTTCCCACTGTGTCTCTGCCATAGACGCGCAGCAGATAAAAATATCCACAATAGCAGACAGGCAGACCCTCGTGGAGTTCGGTTTCGGTTTTTCCTTTCCTTTCATTCTCAAAAACTGCAGCTCAGCTAACTTTGCCCCAAAGTCTGGAGTTACAGTGAGGGGACTGCGGCCCCGGAGAAGAAACTTTACTTGCTTTAAGGACAGTCCTTGAGAGTTTGACTTCGACTAGAATTCCCTTCTACTGGTTTCTACTCCTTTCTCTCCTCTTCTATGCCGTCTCACTTTCAGCCCGCGCCTTGATCAATACAGTGAACATTAAGAGGACTATATTGTGCACAATAAGTCGCCGTCTTCAGCTGCTGCTTAGACACGACAAAATGTTGCAATTAAACTCTGTTATTAAATGATTGGGGGGGTTAGCATTAGCATTGGGTACAGCTTCAAAGACTGGAATAAAGAGTAGATGAGACTTTTGATTGAGGCCAAACCAAGCCAAGGACTGCAGTGGAGACAAACACACTTGCGACAGTAAGCTACACCCAGATATGAAAAAAAATAATAATAATTGTTGCCGTTGGGCAGCCTTCAAATGTATTCACAAAATATTCTTTCCTTGCTACAGTGTGAACTTTGCCATTTAAAGGGCTAGTGGGATGGGATTTAGACGCATCTAGCAGGAAGGTTGCAGATTGCAGCCAGATTGCAGGAGGAAGAACCTTCACTGCACATCACTACTGTTAAAACATGGAAATTCTTCACTAGAGCTAGTGTTTGATTTCACTGTTCTGTAGAAACATGTTGGAACAACTCCAGACTTTATGGAAGTGGACCAGTTCTCTATGTAGGTAGAAGGGGCTCACTCTAAGCTAACGAAACTACAGTGAATTGTAGTTACAGTTACAGGTGATTATACTGTAATGAACCCATAATTACAAATGCTAATGCTTTTCTGCTAATTGATAGATGCATCCCCACCAAATCCAACACACTGGACCTTTGACGCCCCTGAAATTGTGACGCTTTTGAAAGTTTTGCTCCATGACATTAAATGTTTATGACTTAAACAGCAGAAAGTTGAATTAACATCGGTAGTTTTGATTTATGAAGCCAAAACCAAAAAGGTCAATCACAAGATTTGATTTTAGCAGACCATCTATGGATGAAAATAGCACGGTAAACACATTACTCTTAAAACTCTTATACCCTATGGGTTTGCTTCCAACTTTATATATTTGGATGACATTTACAATTTTATCTTTTAAGCCCTGGGAGTGTTTTTCAAGTAAGAAACCTTTGCAAGTTAACTATCCATAACACAAATTGGGTAATTAATCTTATTGGCATCTCCAGGTGTTCTGTGAAGAGTTTGTTAAAAGCCTTTTTGGACCACAGATTACTGTTGTTTTGCAGTACCACAAGATGCCACTGGAGCTAGATTAGCAAAAAGCCAAGGACGAGTTAGTGTTTTTTGTTTTTTTTTAATTAATAAAACCAGCCTACAGCAGATATCACAGTGTGAAAAAGGGAAAATGACATAGTATAATAAACCCAATCAGATGATCTAAAAAAATCACAAAAATCATTTAGGTATATATAAAAAAATTATAAATAAATAAGATGACATCAGGAGTTCATGTTCGCTAATGCTTGGGTCCCCCAACCTATTTTTTGTTAACCCTGTTAACATTTTAACAGATGACAGAAGAAAAAAAAAAAAACAACAAAAAAAACTTTTTGTTAAGAGATTTTTAATTGAGGGCTGTATTTATAGTTTAGCAAGATGAATTATTTTGATTGACTGTATAAAGTGACACCCCAGCTATTTCAAAGCATCACTAAGAGCACAGAGGGAAAGGAAATGCAGAAATCGTAAATCGTAATCGTAAATAAATTTCAGCAGAAAAGTTCACGTTGAACCACTTTGTTCGTGAAATGAAGCTGATGAGTAAAAATGGTTTTGTTATCTAACAGATCTTTGCTGTAGAGGACCACCGGCCGTACACCAGCCTTTTTGGAAATGTGAGAATCAAATCCTGGAAACTGGGATAAACGGTTGGTCGATATTCTAAACATATCAGGGCCTGGATCTATAACGGTATCTGCTGTGAGGCGGGTGCATTGCATAAAACCCCTCCTTAAGAAAAGCTCAGACGTATTGGCCACATTCATTCATTCATTCATTCATTACTTGGGGAAAAAAGCGCAGACAGAAGATCAATATGACGCCACATGTGAGATCATACATTTGCATGGATTAATTCTAGCCTCTGAGTAAGGCGGCTAAAGTTCCTGAATTCCTTCGCTGCAATTGCTGAGCAGAAGGCGTGGTGACCTGTTCACAACCCTTTAAAATGACAGCAGCTCATTTCTCTCTTTCTGCACTGTCTCTCTCGCTCTCTCCCTTTCTTCTGTGGCGCTCACTATCTCTCTTTTTCCACATCATCTTTTCGCCCACACCCCTTTGCAGGAGGGCAGTTGTGATTGATTGATGTATGCTGGTGTGGAGGGTGACATAAATATTAATCATCTGCTACCCTCAGGCCACTGGCTTACCTGGACTTCCCAAGGGGACAGGAGCTTCATATTTTTGCTCTCTGTTTGGTTTTGTTCAGCACGCCATGTGACTGCGTTCATCATCGCGCCAGTCTAGCAACTATCTTCCGGCTGTGTCAAAATTTTGAGTGGCCATGAATACATCACATGAGGTGTAATGAAAGACTGTCCTACATAATGTCAACAAGATCGGGCATTTCAGGGAAAGGAATGCGGAGGTGTTTCATGTGATGGGTTGGGGTTTTGGGAAGGATAAAAGGCTTCAGGGCATTTTTCCATTAGTACGAGAACACTGTAAATCACTTGTGTATTTCTTCTGTCATCTGTTCATGCATTCCCATTTCTGCCTGGACTCTATTCCCTCCATCTCTTTCCATCCCCTCCCTCTCTTCATGCTCCATCTCTCACATCCACTCTGTGCCTTGGGTTCCTCCACCTCCTCCCCCCCCTGTGGTGCAGGGGCTGGTCGGAGAGGGTGGGGGCCCGGGGCTGGCGGTGGGGTGGTGAGGCCGGTGTCTGGGCATCGAGCGGAGGGGGGCGTGGCTGCTTGTCTGCCTCGGAGCCCCTAACGAGAGTGTGATTCATGGCACAAGGGGCTCCCATAGGGACAGGATTAGAGGTGCTCTGTCTAACCGCTCCCCAGAGAGAGTAAAAAGATATTTAATCTGCCCACCATGCAGGCAGCTACCACTGGGCTCTGTGTGTGTTTTGTGGGTGTGTATAGGCTTCTGTGGCTGTGTCAGAAGGTTGGAGGCTGAGGGGGGAGGGGGGGGGGGGGGGGGGGGGGGGGTGAGTTACCCACCCACCCACCCAAACCCAGAAGATAAAATACAGTTCTGCAGTAAAACTGATCAATCATAATCCTGTCATTTGTTTTTGCCAACACAGAATAAATAATCATGCTCATCAATCCTTTTCAATTTAGCTTCATCATAATTTTACACCCAAATTGAGCTGATCCTTAATAAACTGCCTGAATTCCGTATGTTAAACCAATGTGGAAGAGTGAGCCGCTTTAAATTATCGTGGGATTTCAATTAGCATTTTCATTATTCCTATGTGCATCTTGATAATCAGTTCAAATGTGATAATGAAAACAGAAGGACAACACCATTTAAAGCTGCTATAATATATATTCTTTTATTAAAAATGACACAATAGACTGCATGTATGTGGAAGGTTTTGCAGATCTAGTATTTTAGTGTCTTTCAGCTCGTTGTTTTGGTATCAAACCAGTTTTGCTGGTTGGATTCAGTCTTGTGGATCTGAACAAATCATAGTTTCCAGTCTGAGCGGGTAGCTGTTGTGATAAACACATTATTAAGCCATGCATTCAGCCTACCTAGTGACTAGCATTGGAACATGACATTTGGCATTTAGCAGCTAAAGGGCTGAATATTTCGGTTAGAGACCAAAAAAGAGCCAATAAATCAGTTAATGCTGTCTTAACTTATAAAGATGCTGGTTGGTTTTATACTAATAACTCATCTCCCCATTATTTGTTAAACAGCACTGCAACCAGATGAGGGTGTAGCCTCTGTGAGCAAAGATTTCATAGAGAGGACTTTGAGATGTTTTTTCTTTCCCTAACTACGCATCCTGGCTGTTTTTAGCTGTTACTGGTTCTTAACAGTGCTCATTTACAACAAACAGGATGAGGATTTGCATCCTGGCAGTCTTTCTGTCTCGAGTTTGCCTCGGATCGCGCCACCTCACAAGCTTCTGGTGAAAAGTATGATTGTATTTAACACGCTGATGGTGTCTCCCTTTGCAGGGGTTTTGTCTACGATAGCAAGAACAACCTTCAGATGAGGGGACTGATCGTCCTGCTGATGTCTAAAGCGGCAGGGCCCAGCCACACGGCCTCCGATCTCCTAGCTCAGGACATGGTCAGCGGCATCTATCCCAGGTCAGTTGCTTTGGTTTTTGATTTTGATTTCATTGTGTCTCTTCACATTTCGTAACATCTGACACAGTTCCTGTATACCTCTGCTTGTTTGACTTGACAGCTGTACATGATGCATGAATCAAACTCATCTACTACCTCCTTTGCAGAAAATTCCCTAAAGCACAGCTAATTGTGAAAAAGCTAATGAGCTGGTATTGCCCTGGAGGACCTTCTGAAGCTAAAGGATGTCTTCCGGTTTTCATCACTATTGCACAGAACTGTCTTAGGAATTCATTCCATTTCATTTCACAGCAAGCGTACAAACCAAGCAGCTTCTTTGGTTAAGTACATCCAACCAAGCTGCTAATTCAAACCCACTGCGAGTACTTCGTATCTGTAACCACAAACCATCAGCCAGTCCTTCTGGCTTCCACACACATCAGTTCTCATGTATGTGCTACTTTGGGAGGAAACAGTGGGCAGCGATCATCTGTAGCACTGTATTGTAGAGCCATAAACGCGTGTGACAAACAGACCGAGAAAGGCGATGCCAGTTTTGTCCCTGTTACATGGCTGCTGAAGGATAAATAGTGAAATAAAATCCTCGCGTCTGGTAATTCTATCTCGTCCTCGGTGGTTATCGTCCATATCAGTTCCTTTAAATGAAGCACTATATCATCAAGGAAAGATGACGGAATATTGGGCCAACAAAACCTCCCTTGCAAGATGGGAGGACTTTAATTTTATTCAGTTATATTTAGATTGTTGCTAATTCAATTTTTTTTAAAAGAGTACATTCAGTTGCTTCTTTTTAAAAATGGCAAATGTAAAGATACCTGACAGTTGTCCAGCTAAGAAAACATAAGCAAGTGTTGGACTTTGTTGTAGTTTTAATTTAACATATGCAGCATTTTAGTGTTGGGTGTGTCCCACAGAGGCTGAATTATGTAGACGTTAGTGATCCGAGGACCTTTCTTCCAGCATCACCAACTGGACAAAGGTTACCTTTCTGGGAAAATAGCTGGCCTTATTAATAGCTACACATTTCATACAGGCATCCATGCTCCCTGAGGATGAACCTTGATGTGCTAAACTGAAAAATTAATTTAAGAATTCACTATTTAGATTTTCAAAAGAAGTTTAGCTTTGAGCACTTACAAGCAGAGTACCCAAAATGATTTGTATCTTGTTAGTTTTTTATAATAATCCTTAAAATTTTACAGAGCAGCCAGTGTGTCTTAGTATTACTAGTCTTGTTATGTCCTAAGACAAAGAAATTCGCTTCATGTTTCCTAGAATATATATCAACTATGAACTATAACAATTATTGATCTATTATTCATTTATGTGTGTAATGTTTAATAGGGTATTAATGTAGTGCTGCTAAAATGCTTCAGGTAGCACTCTGAGGTCCTCTCAGGCTTCCTCTAAGACATCATCTACCAGCATGCGACTCGTAACAGGGATGTGGGTGTGTGCCAAGTGGTTTCCAGAAGTGACTGCTGTGTTTGGCGTCGCTGTGCGCTGGGTGCCTGAAAGGCTTCTTTCTTACTGCGAGCTGGCACAAGGCGCATGTGTGTAGTGGAGCTGTGTCTGTGCAAAAACATCCTAATATTAGAACTAATTGGTACAAGCCAGGCGTCATGGACGCTGTGGAGTCCATTCCTGTTCAGTCTGTGAGGTCGAGTGGCATCGGCATGTTCTGTGTTGCTGCGGGGAGAGTTACTACACGCTCACCTCATGTCACAACCTGGCACTCGCATCACTGTGACACGGGATCGCTGAATTTGACATGCAGCATTCCCTCACTCATGTGATGGATAGTCCAAACCCAAACACACATACTAACACACACACACATGCGCAGCATGACTTGATCACCTCATTTGCACTATTTTGCTCTCTCTCTCTCTGCCCCCACCTCTCCTGGGCTCATTAGCACCTCTGCTGATGGCAAGATGGAAGGATGGAGGGAGTCAGGGTGGGGCGGGTTTGGGGGGTGATTGAAACCTCCGGGGGATGGTCTCCTCCCTCCTGACAGGCAGCATTTGTAAAACATTTCCCACTCTGCTGCCTGACACTGATGATTCACCAAAGCACCACCATGATAGATAGATAGATATATAGATAGATAGATTGTTAAATGGATAGATAGATGGATAGATAGAGTGAAACACACACGTAGACACTCACAGAAAGTCCAGCTTGTGCCCACCACACCTCTTCATTTCTTGTGACAAATGCACGCCATGCTACTGAACACATCACGGAGGCCGCCTGATGGACAGGCCACCTCTTTAAATCGCACACAAGGATCCACTGAAATGTGCAAAGGCTGTGTTTGATGGTGAGGCAGACTGCAGAGGGAGGAAAATGGAACAGAACAGTCAGGACAAGGGGCGTGGTGAGGGGCGTTACACCTCGGCAAGATGGCATCGGTTGCTATGCAACTGGGCACCAAAGCTATTTATACACCAGCCCCCTTGTCCCCCTTTTTCCTCCCCAAGCTCCACTGCTACTGATCAGGACTGCTAGATTGGAGCCACAGCTTTGGAATGTGTATGCACCAGGGTTCGACTCATAGAGGTTTTTGGACATGGGTAATTTGTGTGGTTTTATAATTTCAAGGGTTTTGTGCTTTCTCCCTTTTCTCCAGGAGCTTTATAAAAAGTCACCCTATCTTAAGCAATATCGCCATATTATTTACACCGTGGCAAAATGAAAGAGTTTTGTTTCCAATTTAGTGTTGTACTTCTAAAACATTGTCATCCTGTGATGGCTGAATATGTTGTATGTATATTTCCCAGTGTAAACTGAAATAAAATAATAATAACATGGGCTTTGGTTAGTGAAACCGTTTGTTTTTATATGTGCATTATCTGAGTTCAGAAAATAGAACAGGATGTGCCAGAGACCAAAGCCTCTTTAAATGTTTTCTCCACAAAGCAAAAATCCTCAGTTTAACAGCCCAAAACCTGGACGGTTCTTCTTTGTGATCTTAAACAAAGAAAAGTTACAGCCCTTCACATTGAGGAAGCTGAAACAAGACAATGTGAATCATTTTCTTCTCACTCACAGAGAGCATGGGCACGTGTTAAGTTATTATTTCTTTATTGATCTCTGCCCTGATGGTAGTTATTCCGCGTTAGTTGATGGAAGCTGCTGTACACAGAGTAATCTCACCACTGGACTGTTTGCAATAGTGAAAGAAAAGTCTCTGGTAATAAACACGAATAAAGACACAGGTCATTACTGAGGAAATGCATTTAACTCCGATTGGCTACTTAGCATAGATCACCATGATCATATGCTAATTAACCACTTTCTGATATGTATTTTATGACTAAATTGCACAGAGACTACACATATTCAATGATTTCATTTGTTAATTCTTATTATTTATTATTTAGTTAGTTTAGCTCTCATTACTAATGAGCAGACATCGCTTACAGGACTTTTTTACTTCCAATCATTTATAATGGCGGTTGTGTGTGTGCGCGTGTGTTTTTTGTTTTGTTTTGTTTTGTTTTCTGCTTACTTCTCTGTTGAGTAGTGAGTCCTTAGTGTGGCCCAGTGGGTTCACACTGCTGAAAGGATGAGGTCCCAAGAGGCCCAGACCATCTGTATATATTCCGTCCTGGGTGTGTTCACACCTGCAACTGGTTACTTGCCATCGGACTTCTCGGGATGCATTTTAAAACCAGGTTTGAACTGGGCCAAAGACGTTGTATCCATAATGCCCAATTCTTTTCTGAAATAAGAATGATCAGTTTACTGGTTTATGTGTCACGGTGAACAAAGATTTAGGCCATTATGTGCAGTTGTATATTGATCTGGCCCTAATTATTTGGTATGACTTTACCAATGTCCATGTATTGGGCATAGTAATAGTAGTTGATGCACGGAAAATATGCCCATTTGAGTTGAAACAATGTGGTTGTCACATTGATAAATAAATTGTAAACTGTAGATTGATTTGGAGTGTGTGTGGATGTACACTATGTTTACCACAATCAGGTTGTTCTTGTTTTTGTTTTTTTTTTCTCAGTACAACTGGGACAACTTAGTAAACAGCCACCATAAGTCCGACCTTTGACTTGTAATAAATTGTAAAATGTTATTTTTATGACCCAAAATCAGCTCTTTGTCATATTCTTCTGTGAACAATGAGTTGTCCTCTTGAGTCTTGTCGAGCGTAGCCATCACTCAGAGGCACCTTGAGAACATGGCGACTGTCAGTCTCTTAATTTCCTCTTATTTAAACCCTGAACTTATTAACTCCCATTCGGGGCGACTGTGTTGTTGCTCTGCGTCACCGAGCAGAGAAACCAACCAGACAATGGGTGTGATTGAGAGGCAAAATAGATGACATTATTGAATTTTAATCACATCTCTTCCACGGCAACGTCTAACACGGCAATTACCTGGCTACAAGCGTGTGTGTGCGTGTGTGTGTGTATGCATGAGTGTGTGTGTATGCATGAGTGTGTACATAAAAAGGGGTTGAAGCTCAACGCAGACGATCGGCTCATCAGGTTCTTGCAGCAGTTGAAAGAAGGTCGTAAGTGGCTATCAGCGCACCCGACCCTGTCTGGATGGATCCCTCCTGTCGCAGCGTGGCGAGCTCCTTCCATATGGAGAGGGGCCTAATTATCCCCCACCAATGACTGAATCAACATTTGATTATATCCTCCCTAAGGCTGCTCTGAAAGGCTCTATTCAAAGACCACTTTTATGTCTTCTTCTCTCATAATCAAGAATGGCTGTTATTTGCTAATGATAAGTTTAATTTCTTTTTTTAACACAACCCCTGACATGCTGTGCTGCAGGATGTCTGACATGTCTGCTGGTTTATGCCCTTGAACATGCTGATACTGTCTTGGTGTTTTAGCCAAATTGTCGTAGAGATTTACTGTAATTTCTAAGTTGTCTTGTCAGAAAATGTTTCACTTACTGTTGGAACAAGCTGTGATGATCACGACTGTCTTTGTTTGGTATATTGTATTTAATGTTATATATTTGTGTTGTATATTTTGATCAAATGAAAAACAACACTCCACCATGTGAATATTGTAGTTTTGTCTTTTGCTAGACAGAAGGAAGAGAAACTCATAAATCCTGTGTTTTGATCGATTCCTTTGTGATCAGCACACCTGCTTGCGAGGCTGTATATGAGCATTCAGACTTGCCAAATATATTTCCCCAACTTAAAGTCGAGGAAAAGGTTTCTGTCAAAAAGCTCTCTAACTGTCAAGCATCTGCGAAAACCTCCTGGTGGGCTGGTGGCAAAAAAGCTGCGACTTTTCAAATGTATACTTTTTATTTCCTGTTTTCACAGCCAGAGGAACCTGGCAGAAATCACAGAGCTGATCCACACGGCATTCCTGGTGCACCGTGGCATAGTCGATCTGAAGGAGTGGACGGTTTCAGACGGCCCCCTGAAGGACATGCAGTTTGGGAATAAGATGGCCGTCCTCAGCGGCGACTTCCTGCTTGCCAATGCCTGCACGGGACTGGCTCAGCTGAACAACACTCAGGTACAGTGTTTGTCTGTAACAGACTGTACTCCTGAGAAATATCTGCCCTGACATCCCTGATATCGCTGAGAAAGACTACTGTCTTAATATGATCTCTCAGGTCTTTGCAGCCTCAGATATCAGTGTCAGTCTTCATCACTACATCTTTTCTCTCATACGTACCTCATCCAAAGTCAAGCATATCCCGCCTGCAATCATAATACATTGCAGGGTTCCCAGTGATCCTGGAATTTACAGAATAGCATTGATTTTTGGGAGGTATTTCCTTTCTTTTTCAAAACAGAATACCTGCAGTGCATCCTTTTATGCTGCTCTTTACATGTCATAGTCTGCAGTTTCATAGATTTCTCTTTCCAGATATCCCTAAACAGTACAGTTTTGGGGACCCTCAGAATGGCGTCAGGGAGCACAGATGTTGCTGAGAGATGAGTTGAAGGGCGAGGTGGTTCAGGCTCTCTGAACTGCCACCTATATCTGAATTTGTTCAGCTATACAAATAAGGCTGGTGTTATGCTCGGTGATGGCTGAAATTGGAGGAATTTGACTGTAGAATCAAATCAAAGCTTGGGGGATTTTCTAGCTAGTTACCTACAGTGGTTACATTTAAAAATAGAGCAGATTTAAAGTGGCGATCACCAATGAATGTCCATCAGCACTGCTGCTGATGGACATTTGTTGGTGGCTTTCAGATTTAGTAACACGCCACAGAAGAAAAATACTGCAAGCAGACAAATCTTTTAACGTAAAATATATGTAAAGAAGACCACAACGTTACAAACAATAGGTTGAGGTGTTAACGTTTTGTGTAAGAACAGTGTTCCCAGATGCCTTTAGCAACCCCTGCAACAGCTTCAGCGTCAAGTAACAGGTCAGGGTAAAACAAGACAATATATACTCTGTCCCTAAAAGGAGTGTGTACTTTATACACATTCCTCCTCATCCAGGAGAGAACTTTACCCCAAAACCTCTCAAAACCTAGGGTTTGGGCTAACTGTAACCCTAGGGTTAACCATAGCAGCATAATTGATGGCCTACAGCCTGCTTTGGCCGTTGGATAATATTGTCAGGACACCATTGACATGAACACCACAGGAATCCTTCTGATTGAGTTTTCAGCTTAGGATATTTGTGTGATGGTAGTCTTGTGTGAGCACCACAGATCATATCGGCTACGTAGCCTGGTAACCCCTCGCTGACAGATGCTGTCACCACGCTGCTCTGTCAGAATGTGGTTGCCCGAGTGGATCAAAATAACCGTCTCCCCCCTGCGCCATCAGGAGGACCGGGCCTTATCGCCTTCCCCGCAGCTTCTTTTTCAGCACACACAGTCTGGGTTTATGTCTGCTCTGTGGCAGCCAAGAGACGCCCTGCTAACAATATGATGTAAGCAGTATCCATGGTGGTACTTGGATGAGAAACGTGAGTGGGAGTTAAAAGAAACCAGCATTTCCTTTATAAATTAAAGATAATTCAAAGGTGTGGCGTTTCCTTTAAAGTGCTAATTGACTTTCATCAGGATTCTATTCTCTTACTGTACTTTGAGAGATAATTGTCACTCTGTGCTAAGCTACAAATTACAGTAATGAAACTGATACTGTTGTTGCCCTGGAAGATGAAGAAAACACACTGAGAATGAAATGATGGCAGATCTGCTGATGACTTGGGCTAATGATGATTTAATCGCATTAAGTGTGCATTCAAGCCAAGCAAGTTGGCATCGATCGGATTGAACGTTTGGAGCTTCTTTTCCTTTACCGTTGTTCGTTATCAAGGTGAGAACACTGGCATTCATACTCAACTGGTACCAAATTACCACAGATCTAGGCTTGAAACTATTACCCCCTTTTTTTGCCAAAAAAACAACCTGCAATGCTGTTTATAAGGAGTATGAAGGTAATCCGAAGCAACCACAGGAAGCGTCCCCAAAGTGGAAGTTTTTAAGGGTGCTACGGAGATAGACATCCGATAGCCAGCGGTTACTCATGTTTGAAAAGGTTAGCAAAACAAAATGAACAGAGGGGAAACTGCACAAGAGCATACACTGGTGCTCAAAGGTTCAGCCTTTTTTTCCCATATGTGTTTCGCTGGTATGAACGCTTGGGAAATTAGGTTATGGTAAACAGCACAGATAAGTCTATGAGGCTTAGCTAAAGTTACAGGAATGTGATCTGTTTTGACCATCAGTTTAGCAAAATTCTGTCCCACTCAAACTCCCTGCAAAGTAATTTAATACAAACAAAATACACAACACAATTAAAAAGAGATAATATTCTGGTCTTGACAACTAATTCTCTAACCAGGTAAGAGTGGTTGCCATGTCAATTTCAATTAGCTTACACCACCAGTGGGCACTTCTGACCATATTATAAGTTCATGAGGAGTTTCAGTTGCTGAGAATAATGGAAAGTAGAACATGTACAGTTTCATGAAAAATGTGTCAACATGCCTTTTAGTTTAAATTTAACAAAAATGTCAATAGCAACATCATTAAACTTGTGTTGTTTGCAGTGTTTATTGCAGAAATGGTAAAACTAAGGTTGACAACAGAGATTTAGTTTATAACCTGGAGTTACAGAAGATTCACAGAAGAAGGATTTTGAAAAGAATGGTAGATAAGATATCACACGAGTCAGGCAATGCAAAATTGAGATTCTGTATCTCCTGTTATGCATTTGCTTAGTACATTCAACCCTTAAAATCATACCCTGGGTTGATAGTGTCCTGGGACTACAACACATCCAGTCTATTCCTTTAATTCCGTTAAATTATGTACAAAGTCCACAAAATATTTGTCTTCAGCAGTGTCCTGCTGTCTTAATGTCAAAAAGTCATGAAAACATTATTTTTCTAAAGTTTTTAATACTAACAGGAATATAGCATTGTGCATAGATTGAAATGGAAGCTTAATTTAATTTTAATGGGGCAATGAATAAACACAGACGTGATCATGAATGTCTTTTTTTGGTACAGCAACGTGACAGTGCAGTACCTGGGCTACAGGTTGAGTGCCGAATGGCATTCTGAAAGTAAAGCTGCATCAGGGTCACTGATGATGAGTAATTTATTGTCCTTCCCTGTAAATAAGTTAGAAGGATTATGACTTCAAAATAAAATTTAATACCTTGTGTAAATGTCGATGAATTGGTTGGAGAAAAAAAAGACCAATGTATTTTGGGATTAATTGGACTCCCCTTGCATGTCGTGTTCACTTTTATGAAGCCCACTCCTGCAATTTGTTACACAGGCTTTCTATTAAAGGTTTTTCATACTAGATTTTTTCCGAACTACCGTTTATAAACTACATTTCTTTCCGGCTGAGGGGTATTTGTTGTAATGAACTAACTGAACATGCCATACCCTTTGAAACGGTGCACTCAGCATTACTTGCCTCCTTAACAAACAACAATACATACAAGTTGCAAGTTTCAAATTTGGAATTACTCCAATGAAGGCTGTAAGAGATTTCCTTCACTCATTAAAATCTGATAACTTCCTAACATTTAAATCCCCGTTACCAACAATGCAGCCTAATATTAAAAGGCAAAAACAGTTGGCTATCTTTTCTTTCAGCCAGCGTGCGTGTGTGGTCACTGTACCACACATTTTTAATACACAGGCTGACAGATGAGTCGTTCTTGCAGCTTTCTTCGGCTTATGAGTTTTTCTCATAAAGCGGACTTTTTTTTCTTTTAAGGCAGTGAGAGCGATGGAGATTATGTGTCGTGGCCTTGAGAGGAAACCTATGCCGCTACTTGTATAAACTGTAAAGTAATCTCGCCGTGGAGCTCCGGTTTCTCCCCCTTCGCAGACCTGTCGGCAAAACACGATCTGGCTAGATTTGGGAATGGAGTAAGGGGGGGGCAGGGGGAGAGCTTATCTGATACTTTCCAAAAAAAGACCCCCACAGGCCCCCACTTCCCAAGGCAAGCCAGGCAGAGACACCACATCTGGTAATACTGTAGGCACATTGTCCTTCCAGGTCTGTGGGCGAAGCTCGGGTTTCCTCAATATTTTCCCCTGGTGGATTCAGTTACCCAAAGGGCACTGCGAGGCTGACGGAGCAGCCAGCGTCACCAGACATTTCTGATGAACCAAGGGTGTCTGGGATGAGCTGAAGGAGCTCTAAATTTAACCTCATTCATCTGAACTGTACAGGCGTGGCCTCGGCTGTGTCCATGTTGTTCTTTGGCTGTGAGTGAAGGACGGACAGATTGACTTCAGACTTTTACTCATTCACTGGACATAAAATAACCACTTGAAATAATGCCACCTTTCATCTGCTGGTTGATGAGGGGCTGGTGTTGTTTCTGTAAGATAAAATGTAGTCATGCATGCCCCCTGTAAGAGGAAATGGGCAACTGCAGTTTTAAACAAACAAAACTCAGGCACAATGTACCTGTTTAAAATGTTTTTTATCGACTTAATGGACAGAATCTATTGACAGATATGACTTTTAGAGGTTATCGACAATACCAGCTTTCCTTTGGACATGGAGTCCATTTTCTATTTTGCCTTTACCTCTCTTACTCTGCCTCTTCTGCAGAATTCCAACCTTGTATAGTGATAAGCCAAACCCAGAGGTACAAAGTGTAATACATCTTCAAATATTTAGTATATTTAAGGGCCCTGAGGTCAGATCATCACTCTAAAACCTTGTTAACCCCTCTGCTCTCTGGACACCTTCTTATTTTGTCTCACCATCTGCCTTTTAGCTCCATTTCAGCCCCTCAGACCGGACGGACACCTGATCTGGCTTCCACAACCAGACTCCTCTATAAATACAAAGTATAATGAATGATTGCATGTCCGGATGTGCTTCATGGAATCGCCAGGAGCTCCCCTACGGACTGATAATGAGCAGCTGAGTTGCAGTTCACCTGGCTTCCAGCACGTCTCACCTCAGATTAATTCTCCATACCAGCTGTTCAGATGCGGCCGCTGTTTGCTCGTGCCTCAATCAGCGGGGAAATTGTGGTTTTTAATTACAAATGTCATGGATGAACCGGGTAGCGTGTCAGTTTTGATCGACCTCATTTACATCAACGCTTTGGGAGTTTAATTGGTGGCGTTAGCCAGAGTGATTTATAATGTGGAAGAGATTTAGCTGTTCAGAGCCTGAGCCCGGGACCCTTGAACAGATCGAGTAGCTGCAGGTAGACATGTTGACTGTGGTGCAGATCAAATGTGTGGCTCACTTTTTACTCAGATAAGAGCTTTGCATATTGTTCACTCTTTCACTCAGCTTCATGTTGTTGTCACCTTGAATACTTTTCAAGCGTCCTTGAAAGAGTTCCTTCACAATAGGGCCATATAGACTTTTGAAGTAGACCAGCAATATCTTAGCACAACACCACTGATGGTCTAAAACACAAAGAAATTCCACCAGCTAACTTGACAAGGTTCATCTGTTGACTGAAAACCTCATAAAGCTGGTTATGATGGTGATGATTGCCAGTAATTTACAAAGCCACCACCAAGGAGAACAGTGGCTAAATGTGTAATCTATAATCTGAAACGGATTTGCTTTGTTCACACTCTTTTGTCTGTACATAATTGTTCATAGTTCGTACATGTTCTCTCTTTCTTCTGTCTGTACCCGGCTGGCCTTAGGAAGATGGGTCCCTCCATATGAGCTGGGTTCTGCTTAAGGTTTCTTCCTGTTAAAAGGGAGTTTTTCCTTGTCACCGTTGCCTTCAGGCTTGCTCTGGGGGTTTCAGGCCGGGTTTTGTAAAGCGTCTTGAGACGATTTGTATTGTTATTGACGCTATATAAATAAAATTGAATTGAACTGAATTGAATTGAATTCAATGTCTTTGGGGGTTTGCGTGTTCTCCCTGTGTCTGCGTGGGTTCTCTCCGGGTACTCCGGCTTCCTCCCACAGTCCAAAGACATGTTCATTAGGTTAATTGGTGATTCTAAATTGGCCGTAGGTGTGAGTGTGAATGGTTGTCTGTCTCTTTGTGTTAGCCCTGCAATGGACTGGAGACCTGTCCAGGGTGTACCCCGTCTTTCGCCCGATGACAGCTGGGATAGGCTCCAGCAGACCCCGCGACCCTTAACAGGAATAAGCGGTTACAGTAGATGAATGAATGAATTAATTAATGAATGAATGTCTTTGGTTTTGTTAAAAAAAGTTGTCGTGTCCGAACCTTTGACCTTTCGGTATTCTGTTTTCCCCCATTGATGCTACAGATAAATCAGTTACTGATGACTGCGTTGTATCCTACGTATGATTCACTCAACGTCTGCTGATTATCAGCTGACCAAAACAAGCCGTTTCAAAGCAGGGGACAGACAAGTTCATATAAAAGTCAGCTAAAAAGCCTGTCTGTGTGATCTGCTTGTATAGTTGCAACAAAAACTTAAACTGGGAAAGAACCTGGTGTATGAACACCAGACGTACAATCAGGCCTTTTCATTATCAGGGTGAATCAGTGTCAAATATTGGACAGAAAACAGAACCTGCTACATTTGTACTGATAACATCCTGGGTAATGGGTGCTTGTTTGGATGTAAACATGATGCGTTTTAGAGAAAGGTACTTTTTACTGTTCCGATCACCCATCTGTGTTTAAATGTATTTCTCCGTAACTGCCAGATATGCTAGACATTTTTAGGTTTAGTGTCCTTTCTGGAACCTTTCAGTGTTTTTTGGCAGGTGCTGGTTTTGTTACCATTGTGTTATATTTTTTTCTCTTTGTACTCCATACCATTTAACCTGGGTTTTGATTCCATTTTTTTTTTTGCTCTTTCTGTGTTTGACAGGTCGTTGAGCTGATCTCCAGTGCCATTGGTGATTTAGTTCAAGGAATCTATTATGAGAATTCCAACAATACTGAGGTAAAACATTAATTCCCCTTCTACAATCCAACTTTCATGCAAATTTGTTTTAATTTACTGCTGAAAATAGTGCCCAACAAATGTTCTTTGCTGCTGTTTGACTCATATTTTCTACAACAAAAAAAGCCAACAAAAAAAAAAATAGAGTGCCCGGCTGCTTTTAGGAAATTATAGAGCTTTTCATGAATTAAAATATATATCTGTGACCAGTTTTGTTACATTTGAGTCTTCAGTAAGAATGAATGGGGCTAAAACAAGGCTGAGAACGCCAGAAATTACTGAGAAACAGACTAAAACCCTGCACATAATTGCATTTTTATTAATTTTTTTGGCAAAACAGAAATATGGGAACACCTGCGTCATTCTTCAGAAAGTAAATAAAATAATAGCGCAATGGAAGTAATTCACAAGCCACAGGAATAGAAAATTGCTAGGTCTGGTTACTTTTAGATCAAGAAGTTGGCTCCAGCTGTGAGCAGCGTAGACAATAAATGCTTCTTTGTGATTGATTGTGACACTAGGCACCACTATCTGACTGTTAACGAGAACACAACCAAAGACATCCTGATAAATAATGAACTAAAAAGAGAGGCTTTTTTTATTAAAACTGACTGCGGTGCTGTCAGGTACCAGTGAGCAAGACTTTCCTTTAATTACACTGTTTAAGTTCTGTGCTGAAGCTACAGCTTGTTCATTTTTAAGACCAGAAACAGAAGTTTATTATTCTCCTTTACTTTAGTTTGTTCTGAAAAGAAAGCTCTCTCAGGACCTATATAATTCATATAAGCTTCAGCAACCCTTAAATTCTTTTCTGAGCTAGTCCGTTCAAACGTTTTCCACCTGATTTCTGATTTACTCTTCAGATGAAAGAAGAAATTCAGCGTTTCTAGAGCTCAAAGTGGTATTTCTGCTCAGCCTGTGCATCATTCTCTCTCAGCTTTCCTCTCTTCAGAATAACTGAAGAACTCGTGGGATATAACTGTGTTAAATGTGCCGCTGCTCACTGGTGCGCGACCAATTACATGCTGAAAAATAAAATGACAGAGCGAGGAGGGGTTGTTTTGATTGAGGAGCTGCGAGGTGCTCTGTGGGAACTTTGAAGTAGTACAGTAAAAGCAGTGAGAGCTCGGGCCTGCAGTGTCCGCCTCTGTTTGCTCTCCAGGAGACTCCTACGGGCGATGGCGTCGATGTGGCGTCATGGGAGGAGCAGACTTTCCTGTCCCACGGGGCGCTGTTAGCCAAGAGCTGTCAAGCTGCGATGAAGCTCGCCAGACATGACCAGGAGTCCCAAAGACTGGCCTACAAGTACGGCAAGCACCTATCACTGGGCCACAAGGTAAGTCTCACCTACAAAGTGCCAAACACCTTGAGGATGTTGTTAGGAGGATAAATCAGTGAGGGTCAACTGCCACAACAGTGAGCTACTTTTTTTTAAGATAGTATCTGTTGAATCTCAAGAGATGGGGTGTAACAAGAGGACACTATTTCTACTCTCACCCCATCTGGTTGAGTCAAAGAGCCATCCAGTGTTGTTCTGTTGCAGGTTTCTTCCTGTTTCAAAGTTTTTCCTTCCCACTCTGTTGTAGTGCTGCTCAGTGGAGAATTTTTGTGTTTCTCTCTGCACTGTAAGACTTTACATACTGTAAAAGTCTTGACCTTACTATGTGAAGTTCCCTACGATGGATTATATTGTGACAGGGAGCATCTAAATACACATACAAATACAAATGAATGGCTCATATGAGAGATTTCTGCATTTGTGTCATTTTCATTTCACCACGGTTAGAAGTATGGGGTGTCCAGTTAGAAAATAGCGATGTTTATGTACACCAGTCAGAGCTGAGCAACATTTGAATCAAAATACCAAAGGACTTGTGCGGTTTGCTAATTAAACTGCACTTGTGTGACAGGCGCTCTGTGGGTCAAGTTGACTTTTCAGTGTCCAACTATATTGTGGAGGAATGCCATGGCGATGGTGAATCATTTTAATACTTTTTCTAAACAAAGAGTGAATGTAAGTATTTTGACCCCTGTGATTTGGACGTCTGTACGGTTTTTCCATTTTCTGGCACCTTTTAAAGGATTTCAATGTCGAAGCACAGCCTCTTCTGTTACACAGAGTGAGCCATCTTGCTATTTACATTAAGGTTTGCCGTGCGGGAATACTTCAAAAGAACAGAAATCTACTAAAACACAGACAGAGAAATTACCATGTATGTGATGAGTCTCAGTCATCCAGGTCATAGTATATCCACAAAACAAAGCTGAAACAAGAGCAGCTGGAGTTTCTTGAAGACCACTCATCCAAGTAGCTGCTTGTGGCAAAATGTCTTTAAAGAAACTCTACAAGTCCGGTTTCCCTTGTTACAGCTTTGTTTTTTTGGATATAATTTACCATGATTCCTCAAACTGGCCGGCACTTGCTGTGAATTATCTAGCAGTTGCGGCAAACTACAAGCTACGTGCTTGACTCCTTGTTTCACTGAATCGGAGGCATAAAGTTTGCACGACCCACAGAAACACTGTAGCTCCATTAATGTGAAATCCACCAAACTATAATTATCTTTTCTTCTCTTGAGAACTAACAGCTTGTTACTTTTTACCTTTACCTTTAATGAAGTTGCTAATGAATTCACAAATATGTATATATGAGCTATAGAGAAAAACCCACACACTCCTGTTCCGACATCTGTTCTTGTAAAGTTGTTGAATGTATTAAATGCAGCTTATCACTTATTTTTAGCACACAAACTTTCTCACTCATGTGCTATTTATTGCATCTGCGGTAGTAAGACATATTTCTCAGTATGGACATTTAGTTGAAGCTACCAACAACCCATAAGTTAAAAAAAAAATAGCTGATGGTTTTTCAAACATGAAATAACTCCACTTTTTCAGACATAAAGGATTCAGGGGGGAAAAAAGCTGCTGTTGTATGTGGGCCAGTGTGTTTAAAATTGAAACTAAGTTTTCTGGGCCTTCAGTGCAGCCTATGGTCTTCTTGACAAACGTACTTCGGTTTTTGTGAAGTAAAAGCTAAGGAATAAGTCTGCACCGAACAAGATACTGATTTACATATAGCACCAGTGTCTGACTTCTTTTCCTCCTCTGCCTGGATGAATAATTGGCCTTATTTTAATTGAACAATTTTAGTATGTCTTTTCATCAAATGTTTCACACTGTACTTGATTTTTAGAAAAAAGGGGAAGCAGTGTTATATTTGGACTAAAAAAGAACCGATGAAAATATGAAGCATTAGATTTAAGTGCCTTATTATTCTTGCATCAGAGGTGGACATAAAAACGTGGAATGAGGTAGAAGGTTGATTTGTTCCTAACTAAAATGTCATTAGTATGTAATGTTAATGCGCCAGATAACGCAGATGCTCAAACATTTTTTAGGGTTCAGAGGTTTTCAGCTGAGTCTCTTGGGTTCTAGTCTACAAGTCATTCGTAATGATCCCACTCACAATGCTGCATTAGGCTGTCCTCTCCTGCTGAGCCTCCCCGTAGCTGCCTGTCTGCAGGCCTCAGTGGCTACAGGGAATCTCAGCATGGGAGGAAGCAGAAATGAGGTCTTTGAAGGAGAACCATCCTCATCAGACCGGCCGAGGCTTTCACCAGACTGTTCATCATGCAGCTCATTAACAGGGCCACTCCGAGTGTAGACAGGCAACATGAAGCCTCGGCCATTTTCACTCACTGTGTTGGTTTAATTGGTAACCTGGATGTTACAAAGTACAATCTCGATGTGTTTGACTCCTCATTGACCGATGCGCTCTCCCTTTCTGTAGCTGAACTCTGACCTGCAGCCGTTTGTGAAGAGCAGCATGGGAGAGACGGTGTCGTTTAGTTTGAGCGCCGCCCCCGTGGTCTTCCACCGTCAGATCGTCGGCAAGGAGAGGTGGCATCAGCAGCTGCAGCAGGTACAGTAAGGATGGTCCATGACGCCACTGGAGCAGCAGGATTTGGTGGTTGTGCCTGTGTTGCCAGTTTCTTGGGCAGTTGTTTCATTGGTTCATGTACAAAATGCTCATGACCACGTAGTAAACGGAGAGTTGCCATTTAATTTGAGATCCATTTGTCTCGCAATACAAGAAGCAAAGTAGAAGCAGCGACCGTGCAATTAAAAAAAGATCATAGCAAACCACAGATTCAAAAATCAGGCATAAAAAAACAAACAAAGTTTCTGATGAAAGAAAACAAAGATTGGTAGCATGGTGAAAAAACTTCAGGTCTTTAGATTTACACTTTTCACATCCATACTGGAGGAAAGGTGTTGGAATTACAACCCATTTTCAAGGGATCGGAAGTGGTTAGAGAAATGAACACAATCATAAATAAAATGTTTCTTTTTTATATTTTGTCCAGAATCTGTTGCAGGTTTACTCCTTCGTGATGCTTTGCCAGACCCTTACCCCAGCCGTGTTCCGTTGTTGTTTGTCTGCAAGGCTTTTTGCTTTTCGTTTATCTTCAGCAAGTGAAATGCAGCTCATTCAGTTTAATATCTGGTTGACTGACTCAGGTTTTTATCTTCAAATACTGTACATTTTGGGCCATTGTGCAGTCTGCACTGTGAAGCACCTTTCACCAACTTTTGTTTTTCACTTTCATTTGATTGAATCTGAGCAGAACAGTATATAGCCATACACTTCATCAATAAAAATCAGTGAAACTGTGCTACTGGAAATCGTGTAATATATGCTCATACTTGACACAGTCTCCACCTTGTTACACGGGTTGCATGCTTTCTCCAATCCTTCTCCATACTTTCTCCTTGTTATTCTGGTACAAGTTTGATCTCAGTTTTTATCTGCCCAAAGGATGCTAATAAAGAACTGTCTGATTTTTATTTTTTTTTTAACATGCTTTTTGGCAAAGTCTAATCTGTTTTTTGTATTCCTGTAGTTTATGAATGGTTCTCCCCTTGTGTGGAGCCCGGTGTACCTGTTTTTGTGAAGTCTGCTTT
Organism: Chelon labrosus; assembly: GCF_963514085.1. NCBI lineage: Eukaryota > Metazoa > Chordata > Actinopteri > Mugiliformes > Mugilidae > Chelon > Chelon labrosus. The sequence continues at coordinate 21,395,659 of NC_140353.1, forward strand.
TTATATTGACCTGGATAAAAGACAGGGCCGCCTTCTGGAGAGTGTCCTTTACTTGGATGTTGTGAAGGGATCTTCTTTTACCGTGGCAAGGATCCTGAGATCATCCACCACTGTTGTCCAAGTCTTTCAATGTAGCAGGGCTCACCGGTGTGTCCCAGACTGTTGAATTGGCGAGTTTACAAATGCAAATTCCACACTTGGAAACAACTACTGACCTTTTACTTGCTGAAGAAATAATGTTGGAATATTGGTCACGTGTCCATGAAACCAACCATGAAATCAAGTGTCCAGTAAATGCGGTTGTAGTTCCTACACCTTTCCCCCAATTTGGATGCAAATTAAACGTAAGACTCTGCACTGAAAAGCTAGATTCGTATCACGTAACCTAAATTTCTTAACCACTAAAAGAACAAAAAAAATAAATATATCTGTCAGTGTCCAATGGACTCAAGTGCACTTTATACTTTATCACCAGTCAACAGAAGACTTCATGCCCAGAAACACAAAAGGAAAAGTCCTTGGTAAGACTCTAACACAGAAAAGCAAGATGAAGTTTGCAAAATTATATTGCATGAAACAAAAAAAAAGATAATTCCACTCGCAGAAAACCAAAAAAAGAAAAAAAAAAAAAAAAGACCACACAACAAAGAAGACCAGAAAGTGAAGGCCTGGGAGAGCAACACCAGGGACGTGTCTGTGGGTCAAAGACTTCAGGCAGTCAGTGCAAAGGCTGCAAGAATTTTTCCCATAATATCAAAAATTTATATTTAATTTTATTCAGAATACAAAAAAAATAATAATATTTGGTTTGACTTACGCTTTATCTGTCCAGTCTTTGAGTAGTAGGTGTTAGAAATCCTACAAATCCCAGATTCAGATTCAGATTCAGATTCAGGTTTATTTGTCATGTGCAGGATTAACACAGGGTTAACAGTGCTATGAAATTTTGTGGACAAGAGAACTCAGCTCGGGCCATAAATCCCACACTGTGTTGTACGGTATATTGACGTAAACCCACTCAGTGCTGAGACTTGGCACTTAAATGTTAGGTCCATTATTATATGCAACATTAGATGAGCTCAGTCCCATAAAATACTCATAGCTGGTAAAGTGTAACAGGTGCTGTTAAATAATTCAACCTCTTTGTTGAAGTGTCTGCGCTAATTACATACAGTAAATTGTCTCAATATGAAGGTTAGAAGAATATAGAGCTTAGACTCTTCCACACTAATGGATACATGTACTACTAAATGTCTCTCTTCTAGTAACTATGGAGTTATAGAAGAGTATTACAGAACTGATGTCCATATTTTCCTGAAAAGAGCAGACTTTCCTCTTGTCCTAAATTTAATTTGTTCTTGTTTTAATGAGACATGCGACAACACCGGTATAAGAAGGGCATTTTGGAATTTTTGTCTAAATTAGGACCTGAGAGCCAGGTGAAGAAAATATGTAAATATTTGCAGCAGGCTCTAGCTTTGCACTGTTAAAAGACTGGGTTTAATTAATGTGTCGCAAGCAATGCAAGGGTCCAAGTAGCTGGAGAAACGTATCAAGATTTAAATTGAGGGTATGCTGGATAATTGAACTGTTGTCAAATAGTTTATAGTGTTAAAAGAGGCAAATTCCACATTGGTCTTGTAGTGTCTGCTGCAGGGACAGGAGGTGCTCTAGAATTGCATTCCAAGTCTCAGATTTAGCTTTAACCAGTGATTTCATAAAAGAGCATACTTTTTTCTTTTTTTTTTAAATTGAAGAAATTCCACACTAGCTGTTATTCAAAAGTAAGTGGGTGGTTAATACGTTCATTGCTAGCTTTTAAATGAATATAGACGAAGATTTCATCCATAATTGCTCTGCCAGGCAGAAAAGTTGTATTAGTGCTGATTAAAAAGAATCTATCAGGGCTGTAGTGGAAGGACTCTGAAGGCCAGTAAAGGTTGCATGTTTGGAATAAAACAGAGCAGTTCACAGAGATTTATAAGGCGGAGGATACTAAAGAAAGAATGGGATGTTTTCAGGACCGTTGATTGAATATCTTTTGTTCCAGAACATGTCTTCTTGCATGGCTTCTTGCATATCAGGTGTACTTGGTTTGGATAGGTTAATTCTCTCAGAACATGAAGTGTTTTTAGAGTTACATTGGTCTAATCAGGACCTTCTTAAGTGACAACTTGTCAGGTCATGGTCGGACCAACTTGTACCAAGTTTACTCTCTGAATTACTCAGACACTGTGGTCTTCAACATGTGGATTAAAAGCCTTGGACGGTTCGGAGTAAATAACTGTCAAGCTCTAAATCTTATCCGACTTGTTCTTGAAGAGAAGATAGTTTTTTTCAAGTGAAGTATTTGATCGTGTCTTTCTCCTTGTTGATGCACTTTTATTGTATTCTATGCTGCAGCACTGGACAGACACAGTTTTATTCCCTGTGTGCTGATTATTGTAGGTGAAGAGAACAGGAGCAAATTCCACAGGGTACCAATAGGGTTAAAGAAACGTGCTGCTTTTGAATTATTCACTTTCATCAAATTGTGTCTTTTTAAAGTAACTTAACAGATCCTCAACTGTCATTTCTCTCTTCTTGTGAAGGCAACATCTTTGAGGAATCAACTGGATTGCTCAAAGGTAAGCGCACTAGTTAATGTATTCCACTATTACAACATTGTCTCTGCAGAGAGTTCTAAACTCTGAATGAACTCTTGATTCATGTTATACAGATGTTGTTGTTGTTGCAGCTTCTGTTGCTCTTGTGCAACATTCTGTTCATGTTTTCAAAAAAAAGTCTGACACAAGTTTTAAAGATGGCCACATTCTTTGTATTTCCTTGTTTTGACCTCTTAACTGTCTGGCATTGCACCTGACAGAGCGATCAAAGAGAAACAGGATGTATTGTCACTGTAACTCATATCAAAGTTGCGAAATGAGCTCTCCAAAGTCAGCGCGCGAGGCGAGGAGGGGACCGATATGGGGTGCAAACGGAGACTGGAGCTACAGAGGAGGGGTCTGATGGTGGTGGGGTGGGGTTTAGGGGGGGTGGATGGGGGTTATCTGGTCCCGTCTGAAACCAGAGCAGGAAGGATTAGTTACCGAGGCCTATTTGTGGAGGAGACACTGAGGCTCTGAGACAGTGGCATTGTGAGAGATTCTCCTTCAGCGGACCTGCCGAAAAGGGGACGCGAAGAGGTGAGGGGACCCAAGGAGGAAAGCTGAGAGCGGGACAGGAAGGAGGGAAATCAAATTTTGGGGTGGTGTAAAGCTTAAGACTTGGCTTTTATTCAGCGCAGAGACCTCATAATAACTAAAGCTTCTACCTGTACGTCTATTAACTCTGATAAATGACACGTGTTTACAGAAACTCCCCTTTTGTACTCTTGTGCTTTTAATCGATAAGTCTTTCATTTTCAAGTACAACCACCCAAAAAACAGTAGTCGTACTTTAGCAGACAGCTTTGCTAGCTGTGAATCTGGCCATTATGAAAGGGAAAGGAGTCCAGGTTTGGTAGAGCTTGATATTATACGAAAGAAGTGAGGATGATGCACTTTACCTGAGGTAAGCCATTGTCTTCCAGCAGAAGTTCTAGCATTAAATAAAAACATATCTGTTGTCTCTGTATTTAGTTTTATTCATTTCTTTATGTTTTCATCATGTTTTTCATGAATGATCCCGTTTCGATTTTATTGAAAAGCACTGCACACCTGACATTCTCACATGCACAGAATAAATTGTTCTCATGTGCTACACCTGAATATTGATGAGATCACAACTCGCAGGAGGTGCGTGCGGCTGCAAAGAAAGAAACAGGATGTGGATCTTATTAAGTTATCAAATGTAACAAGCAAACAGGAGATGTTAAGAGACGGGGAAACGTGGAGATAATGCATAATAAAACCAGCAAGAAGGTGTGAAGTGAGTGAAAAATAATCAATTAAATGAGCCGCCAGGGTGATGATAAGTTTGGCACCTGAATTTTTATTTATTTATTCTTTTTTTTTTTTTCTTTTTTTTTAAAGAAGTAAGGCCTTCGGGGCTTTTCCACCTCAAGTATTCATGAGGTAAAGCGCCCTCAGCAAAACGATGTCCCGACATAACAGCAGTAAGGCACAAGGAGACGCCCAAATTCACTCATGCTGCATTCTTCAAGCTGCTGTTTTGGATGATTTGACTCGATGTTCCTCATGTATAAAATCTATATGTGGAGTGACGTCCATCCAGGTTTATGATAAAGCAATCTCACTGAGATCAAAATTAGTTTAAATTAAAACTAAATACAAAAATCTAATTGAAATTCAAATCATTCACATATTTAAGCTACAATATTTAAACATAAAGGACGGATGTCATGTAAAGTCACGGCAAATACTACCAACATCGTTAGTTGGGCAAGACACTGTCATTTTCACGCTTCGCACTTTGTTCAGTTCATTACCTGAATTGTGGCAAAAGCAGGCTGTGCAGCCGTCCTGTGATCTGGTGCCATCATTAGTCGACTGATGAGACAGGAGAGCTGCGAGCTATGAGAGTAACACCTGCAAAGACATCGAATCCAGGGCATTACATTTCACACTGTCATTTAGAAAAAAATATATAACTTCTGATGAGTCTGAAATGTTACCCTTGTAGTTAAATGTGGTAAGCTGCCTTCAGTGGCACCAGAGGCATACATGAGTCGGTTATACAATGGGTTTTCTGTTATTAAAAGAAATACTTTGCTACTCATTGTGAGACTCAGCCAACTTTCTCTGGCTCCTAACAGTTTATTGTGTTGACAGCTGGATAGTAACACAAGTGACACAAACATGACAAACTAATGTGTGTTTTCGTCCCTCCGCAGCTTTTGGCAGCAGTTAAGTCGGAGAAAGGCGTGAGCTCAGCGGTGGACTTGTGCTGTTACCATGGCAACAAGGCTCTGGAGGCCATCCAGGCTTTCCCCTCCTCCGAGGCTCGATCCGCCTTGGAGAACATCGCCTCCGCCGTCACCAAATTTTGACCTGGACACACGCGCAGTCACACACTCCTGTGCAGCCTGGAGTGTCTTTGTCTGCAGAGCCTTACAGGACCAGAACCACCAAACAGTTGACACTGAGGACACAAATGAACTTCTTGTGATCCAGATGCTGGCTCATGTCTGGAGGAAGCGTTCTGCTCTGACATGCATGACAGAGTGCATCAGAAATGTAATACCTATAAATGGTCATCATTAAATAAAAATACATTACCCCAGCGTCGTGCCATTTTTTATTTTTTATTTTTTTGGCTCTGATTTGAACACTTCTTCTGCATGGAGAATATATCACGCCAGGCTGCATTTAAAAACCTGGCAGTTTATTGTTACCTAGCTTATCAGCAGAGGCACATACCAGGCAGAACGTAATTTAAGATGTTTTGAAGAATTGTTATTGTCATCTGGAACATGTGCCATGAACAGCAAAGGATGCACCGAGCAGTACTTATTCTAACAAAATTTCATTTTTTTTTAGAATTGGTTCAACCTGCTTGTTACTGTGCAGCACGGATGAGGCTGAAATCATAGCTGCTGGATATAGTGGGCGTTTGCCAAATTGAACAGTGGCACCACACCAGTTGTAAAAATGTCTCAAAGTCATGTTCTACCAGGTATGTGCCTCTGCTGATAAGCACAGCTGCAAAAAACTTTATTTTTTAATGGAATTTGGCGTGATCCTCCCTCTACACAGGGACTTGGCATGAATCAGGAGTAATGTCATCTATGTTGCCTTGTTATGTCTGTCCCTGTGCCCGTGCATGTGATCCAAGTCTACCCAGGGGCGGGGAAAGGTCACCCAGCCTCTCCCCTTGGCCCAGCCAGCGAGCGCATTGAAGCTCCGCCAAGCAGTAATTATTAATGAAGAGACCTGAGCAAATGGACAGGAAATGCAGAGGTATTGATTGGGCCGGCTGCCCTGCTCTAAGCCGTGCAGGCTGGCGCCAGCCTGGTGGCCTGTGGTTTCCCAGGCTGCTGTCTGCGGAGGGGGATGCAGTCAAGGTGTGAAACCAGGCCACTGCTGGCAGCTGTCTGTCACATCCAGACCACACCTGAAGGACAGAGCACTGGAGACAGGACAAGAGAAAAACAAGACTGAGCATACACAGCTAACAAAGAGGGTTCTGTGTAGTTCCAGAAAACAGCAGTGTACGCTGGTACCACGTCAGAACGTCTCTAAATTTACAAAGATTGGCACTAGTACCTAGATTAAACAGAATATTTGATTTAGGAAATGTGTTCCAAAGAGTTCCAGTTTCTGATGTTCCTGTCAGTAATGTTATAAAATTACAGAAATATGTGATGAGCATGGCAGCCTTTAAGGTACATCTTGTCCACAGTTTGTTCTAGTTGTAGGTTTTATTTTATTTTATTTTTTAAATGCAGATGGTCTTAGATTGGTCCAAACTAAAATATCTCAAAAACCACTGGCTGAAGTTTTCTGGTTTCAAGACCATGTAAAAATTTTCACTTTTTCAGTGATGATCTGCATTACATTATGAACAGACATTCATGGCTCCTAGAGGATAAGGTCTAATAAGCTGAAAATGTCTTAAATGTCTGTTGAAATATTGAAATATATTCAACCGTTGGAGTGATTGCCTTGAAATTTAGAAATACATTAGTGAGCCCCTGGCTTTGCATATATAGGCGAGAACATCAAGTCAAAATATTTATTGACTTATTTATTATGCCTTAGTTTGGTAAAACATGAAAACGGTTAACATTACACCGTTATATGCTGTTAGCATTAAGCGCCAAGATCCACTGTGTTTAAATACAGTCTCACTGTGCAATTAGACTTTTTTTGAAGTTTAGTTGTAGGTTAGTTTTATGTATATAGCTTAAGTTACAATACAAATTGTCTCAAGACGCTTTGCAGGACCCGCCTGAAACTTTACCAATGGCAAGGAAAAACTCCCTTTTAACAGGAAGAGACCTTGAGCAGATCCCAGCTCATGCTTGAGGTCACCTGGATAGAGACAGAAAAAGAGAAAGAAGAGAGAAGGAATGAGATGAATTCATATTTATAACTGATTAAAGCATACATGCACCAGGACTAGCATTCAAACTATGAATTGTAGAAATGTTTAGTGGGTTTAGAGATTGGTCATACTGTTATAGGGATAAACAAGAGCACAGGGGAATGAAATTGTTAGCGACAATCGTAGTTCTATTACAGGTGAGTATAGTGTATGACTATAAGAGATATCACAAGAAGATTGGAGAGTGATTTATGGCATTCAGGTAGAAAAACTACAAGAAAAACTCCAACACAAAACTATAAGTTGCATCTGAGTTGCACCATGTGAAGAAAACTGTAACTTAGTCCTGTCCTGTCTGTAAACCAATGATTCACAGCTTGAAACAGCTGCAATCAAAGATTCCACACTGCTATTCAACAGGAGTATTGCTGTTTTTCAAAGTATCTTCTTAACATGTTAGATATAATTACATGATCAGATGCTTCAGATAGTAAGTTTTTTTCAAAAAAACGGGGCTGAAGGTGAAAAGTGGATGTGAGGAAGAAACAGGCGGGTGGATGAGACAGGAGAGGAGATGATAGGATATGAGAGAACAAGGTGGAGTTGAAGTAAGAGGAGGTGATGTCGAGTGAACTATTTCAAAAACAAGCTCCTGTCTGTTGCTGGGCTGTACGTCCACTTCCTCCGCTGTTTTGGTTTCCGCTGCTCGGCCTTCCTGGGTACTGCGAGGTACTGGATGTGCCAGGGAAAGCCTCAGGCTCTTCATGAAATATTTATCCATGCCGTGAGGAGACATGAGGAAAGTTACATGGAAAGTTAAAAGGACCAAACAAGGAAAGAGGCTGGGGCACTGCCAGAATGACAAATATAGTTACTGAACAAACTTTTTCAGAAGACGAGGTCTGGCCTGAGCAATGAAACTGTTGCATGGACACTCCCAGCAGAAATCAACAGAGCGCTGCAAAAGAGGATTTGATGGGAAGAGGTTTTTGTTTTCAACATCGAGAGGAAAACAGAGTTCTTCCAGTGGTAAATTTAAATGTTTAATGTAGAACAGAAATCATAGATTTTTTTTTCTTCCCAGGCAACATTGCTGCTGCCAGCATTAATCTTTTTGATATCTCCTGAGCAGCCGAAATAAAGAGCAGAAAGAAGAAGGGGAGAGGTTTGTCAGGTTTATATCCTGCACAGCAGAAACCTGACTCTGTGTTTGCTTACAGTTTCCAGTGGGAGAGTCTTGGGTGTCATGAAAGCAAGAGTTGGCAAGACTATAAGTTTACATCCAAAACACGAAGTGGCTAACAGTGGCCTAGTGTGCCTGGCCCAGACGATGAGTGGTGTAATTACAGCAGGGTCCAGAAGAGAGAGTCGGTCAGCACAGCGCAGTACAACAGATTCCATTACATACGTGGAAACACTGCTAAAGATGTTAACTTGTTAGTTTGACAGAAAAGATGCAGCCTGCCTTAAAGTCACAAGGTTCAATGAAATGCCAAATGTTTTATTTCGGAAATGTTTTTGCGAACTTTTTTTTAAAGTGAACCTTAAGAAGCAGCATCATGAGGAACTCCCACTGAAATAAATCAATAACGTTGTTTTAGAGCGGGCTGAGGCACTGAATAGCACAGAAAAACACTGCTATTCAAAATGGCAGGACACACTTTCCAAACAGTTTATTAAAGCCTGTTTATTAATGCCTTAATAGTGGTTTATAAATCATCTTTTAAAATATTTTTTCATATGCTGAGTCATGAAAAGCCCTCCAGGCTGACAGAGCTTATATTCTGGGAAAAGGTTTGCAAAGCATGTGGAGCAAAATCAGTGATTAAAATTTCATTAATGATCAGTTCACTCATTCATGAAATGCAATGAGGGCTATTATGAAAGCTTCAAGCGAAAACTGTGGGAAAATATCTGCTATGGCTGTGGAAGGGCTTCCATATGTACACCAAATCCTTTTTTGGCAATCTTTGACTGTTTGAGTTTGTTTACAGGCATAGAGAGTCTCATACAAGATGTTTAGATTGCATTGTGGGAAGTGTAGGAGCTGCTCATATCTTTTTTTTTTTTTTTTTTTTTTTTTGGTAAAGCACTACAGCCCTCCGACTCCAGAATGTTTTAAGTAGCATTTCTTTCTGACTTATTCTAAAATGATCTAAAATGCACCAGTAGATTATTTATTATCTACAAATAAAGGAAAATCAAAAGGTAGCAATCCCTTGAGTGCTGTTCATGTGTGTGGGTCCTTTTAAATAACTGCAATGTTTCTTCAGCCTGAGACTCATTGGTGTGAAAAAAAAAAAAAAAAAAAGTAAGCCAAGTAAAAATGAAAGAAAATGTGTTGCTGCACCTTCAGAACATCTTCTTCCTTGTGACTGTACATTCCATATTGCTGCTGGAAGTAAACTATGTGTTACTGTGACAGGTGTTACAGGTTTGCAGCTATTTGTTTGTATGGGATTCAAGTTTCCTCAGCACAACGACAAAGGCATACGGTAGATTCTCACATATGTGAATGATTATATCTTTTTGAGTCCTTTAAATTTAAATCCTGTGATGGGCTGATGTTGTAGTCATGTTCTCTCTCTGCTTCCCTCCCTAGTGCATAATGGAAAAGAGTCCTTGCAGCCCATGTGACCCTATTAGGAATAGTCCTGTGTGCAAAATGAGTGAATACGAGTGTGTAGTGACATTAGAATCTCCATTTGTCTTCCTCTGAATGGTCTATCAGTAAACACCTGCTAATATCATCATATAGGTGACGATGATGGATGAAAGTCATTCTCCTGAGATGGGAACAGTATGGCTGATTGGCCTCTTCGACACAGACGAGCATATTGGCCAAAAATGACACTTTAACGAGCTCTTCCCCGTGTTAAGTGCTGCACGCCGGCCCCTCGTCGCATGCCGCCGCCTGGCTGACCCTGGGCCGTGCTTCCCCCCTGCACAGGTCCTGCTCGCTTCATTGGCTGACAGATCAGACTGCCATGGAGACAGCTCATTAGCCGAATAATGAGAACCACACCAGCCACACGTTGTCTTGTTATATCATCTCCGTATCGACATATTTGTGGCTGAGAACAGAACATTGGGTGATAGAATTGATAGAATCATGGCAAAGTCTTTTGTTCATCTCAGACTGACAAAGAGGGAACTAGTTCAAGCTTAGCTCAAGTAACCAGCTCTGTTCAACTTCTACTATCCAAATTAAACTTCTGATTGCAATAAATGGCACTGATCCATTTGTTTCCCCTCTATTATCAATCATTTCCCTGAGTTGCTTTTGGCTGTCAATAAAACTCCATATTAATAATAATAATAAAATCTCTGTAAAGTTTTAACTCCACAGTCTGAACATGGTATGTCATATAATGCTGTGATATGGATGGCTTTACTGTTTCTGTAATGAGATTTCTAGTGAGAGTGGTTGAAAAGAACAACCCCTTTATATCAGAGTATTTTATTCAGACAGCAGGTCAGCACACATAAACACTCCTGACCTGCTGTCTTTAAGACTGATGGTTGTCTTTAGACAAGTATACTCCCCATAGACAGCTTCAAATTTAAACTTCTGCATGCTTTTCATTGCATAAATGACAGCTTTTTTTCCTTTTTTTGTAAAAAATCATGGCAAATTCAGACAGATCGATACCTCAGTAATAATTAGTTGCACAGTTGCAATAATTGCGGGATGCAGTCGACATCACACGCATTATCACTGCACAATATAGCATGTTTGATTTTGAATAAGGCGGAATCTGATGAGCCTCCTGGTTTACACAAAGCCCAGATACTCCTGGTATGCCAGAGCAACAGACAGGAACTATTAAAGCTCATTCAATATTTTGTTGCAATATTTTTCCACTTGAGGGCGATGTTGTCCACATAATTTTGTTTTAGCGTTTCAACCTGTACAGAACAATGGGTATGTGTTTCTCAGTAGCTTTTGATAGCATGGCTGCTACTTTGAGCCTGTAAGATCAAACTCTTTTAAAATACATAGACCTAAAACAAAAGAAATAACAAACAATTTGTAGAATTAGAATTGAATTAAACTGATCTGGTGCAAATACGATATGTGATTATTTTAAACTAAAGAATTTTAACTTTTTTTTACAAATTTGGAAAGGAAGCCTACATTCATTTTCGCAATACCCCCATTTTACAGTCATGTTATGTGGCATGTTTATAACTCCAGGAATTCAAATCAAGTCATGAATGCATCCTAAATATTTTGTCGACACATTATTGTCGTTCCGATGTTGTTTCTGAGGAAGATGACATAAATTAGCGTGTGAAATATGAGGATTTTACTGGTCTATTTTTCCTTGGTGATGAGCACAATATTTTCACTTTCTTTGAGAGAAATACATAGGGATTCTAGTAACCAGTAGCAGCACATAGACAAATACAATCATATCAGATGTCTTCTTAGTTTAATACCTGACTTCATTAAAGTATGTGATCATGTATGTTATAAAGTACTGGTTACAGTATACATTGTCAACAAACCCGAGCTGAGTGTTGAAGACAGGAAGAAGAAGAATTCAAGCAATGAACAATGCTCTATTGCAGTAAAAGTAAATTAACCATCATAACCATCATCAGCTAATTTTACTTACGGTGTAAGGAGAAAAACACCCATTGTGTGAAATAGTTGGGTCATAGGTAATTTTTATCATATCATAAATCAAATCATAAATTTGTCAATAGATGAGTTTCAGAGGGCAGTATGCTGAGATACGCTATGCATTTTAATGCTGCTGGTCAAGATGGGATAGACTGATAGGTTCAGGTTGTTGTTTGACAATGTTTTACGGTCATTGCAGATTTAAAAACCAAGTTATAATAGTAAGACAATTGTAGTGCAGGTGTAAATACCATACTAAAGTGTAAATACTATACTAAAGTAAAGTATCAGATATTAATGTAGGTAAAGTGCAAAGACTTGAACTGTACTTATACTTAAAGCGGCTCCTTAAGTAAATGTACTTGAGTTACTTTCCACAACTAATTTTAAAGTATGTATACATAATAAGGTGGCATATACATTTTTTGTCAATTAATAGTAAATTTAAGAAAACTGAGTTTTAAAAAAGTGACTTCAGAAAAGAAAATAATTGCTTTAAGTTAAACGTTTTTATTTTAAGTATATATTATTTACTTTAATAAACTATTCATAGCATATTTTAATATTTAAAGTAGGAGAAAATTATCAGGCTGTTTCAAAGAAAACATCAAAAACCCAAACCAGTCAAAATATAAAAGCCAAATTTGGCTAGCTCTTTGTTCTGTTTTGTTTTTCTTCCCCCACACGAATGGCTGTTATTGAAATTAATAAATTTTTGTTAGTTATTTTAGTTGTTTGGTTATGTTGGTATTTTTTTTAACCACACATAAAAATGTGAGTAGCTAAATTTCAGTCATAGAAAATAAAAAGAAAAAAGGAGAAAGCTAAAATAGTGTTGCTAAATGCTAAAGTCCTGTCTTATCTTATCTAAAATGTAGCCTAGCTTAGCTTAGTCCAGTAGCAGCACTGAAGCCTCTATTTCAACTAGCAATGTGTTTGGTGAGGCTACACTGTGCAAATTTTATGATTAAACTATTAATTAACAATTAATATATTTCACTAAATAACATACGTCGACTTTGAATATGTTTTATTAAATGTTATGACATTCTGTCAATCTCAAAATTGAGACAGTTTAGGTTGCAACGTGCAGGTACATGACCACAGTGACACCTGCAATTAAATACTTTTCAAAAGGTAGTTCTTTTATTTTTGATGTAGCTGTGTGAGTTTAACCGCGATGTAGTTTCTTCAGACAGTAATAAAACTGTAATTGTAGTCCGGTTTATTTTCACTCCTCTCTCTCCACAGCTGTGCGGAAGTGACACAGCAGCGCGCGCGCCCCGTCACGTCACGCGAGAAAGCACAGAAGCCGAGCGAGAAAAAAACATCAACAACAAGAATAACAATTACCTGCAAATAAAGTACCGTGACAGCCCGCAGATATGTTCAGCACTTCGCTAACAGTCCTAAAAGATGGCACGGACTCGTAAAGGTGAGCTCAAACCGCCGGTCACGCGCGTTTACCGTTAATTTACCAAGAGTCAGAGCAGGAGGGGGGGACTCGTCCACGCAAACATTGCCGCGTCATTAAAATTCACACACAAGATGTAGCGCTTATAAAAAAAAATCCCATGCACGGACATTCACTGTAGCGCTTATGGTTGTTAAAATGTAAAGTTTGTGGCGGAGCTTTGTGAAGAGTTTCTCCCGCACGGCTGGTTTGGTTGTGTTTTGGTTCAAGGGTTCATGGGCGGAAGAATGAGGAAGTAGCTGGTTATAAACGCTGGAGGGGAGCTAGGAGGGAGCTCGGCGTATGGTGGCACGTACGGCTGAACTATTCTCTGTCAAAGATGGATCTACTTTATGTTTTAAGGGAGAAAATTAGTTGAAATACAATACATTTTTACATCTGATGACCCTGGTAGACCGCAAGCATGCTCAAACAAAACCAAATGTGTTTAGCTGCAAGCTGGTCACATGGTGTTTGTCATAACGGTAGCGTATACCAACCACAACATGCATATTAACTTAATAGTTAATATGTAGCTTTTAATATGATCCATGCATATATTAAGACTGCAGCCAACTAGTATTTTATTATAAATTAATTGACTGATTATTGTCTTAATACCAAAATTTAAAATGAATGCAAATAATTTAATTGGACCATTACGTATTTCCACATAGATGTCTACCAAAAAGTCTTGTTTTGTCAGACCAAGAGTCCAAGTCCCTAACATAAATCTAGAATTAAATGTTCATCATTTTTATTTATTAAGTAATTACTAACTAGTATTATTTTCTGTCAGGTAACTATAATCAAATATTTGCTTTAGCTCAACTGTCACATTATATACTGTATGTTAACGCCTGTTTTTTTCCCCCGTGACTTAACTTCCTGTGTTCCTATCTTTCTAGGCTATGAATTCCTGTGAGCATGGGGAAATTTCAGGTGAAGCGATGCTTGAGAAAGGCAAGTTTCAAAACCCTAATATGTGCATTTAAGTGCTGAGCAGACATTCCCACTAACTTGTGTTGTAGTTTAAAAAGTACGGTTTGGCTACACTACAAGGAAAGAAATGTAAATGTTGCATTATTTGCAGAACACAAGCATGTCCAGGACGTTAAGGAAGAGACGGAGGACTTTGTTATTTGTGAGCCATCCCGAGGAGATGGGGGAGGATCTCCTGAAGCTACCGGAGCTGGTAAACGGTCATCTGCAGAGATTGACACTGATACAGACCAGTCCACTAGCAGCAAGAAAGCCAGAATCTCTAGCGAGGTAATATCTAATCATAACCAAACCAAACTTAATATGAAAAAAAAAGTATATTCCAAATACAACGTGTTATTACTATCTGTGCATATTTTAATGTTACTTATTCTGTCTAGATGAGGCGGTACCTGATAGATGAGAGCAGCAGACATGAGCCTCTTTGTCTCACCACCACTGGAGAGAAGAAGGACTGTGTTCAGGAGAAATCCAGAGTCTCCTACAGAAAGCCTCTCTTCAGCATCTCCCACAGGATCTCGGAGAAGAGGAACACACCAAGTCTGGAGCAGCAAGTCAGTCAGTGTGGCTTGAATCAGCTCAACTACAGTAGCGTCTTTTCATCCAAACTCCAAAGTCCAGAGCAAAACGGCCAGGTGGAGACCTGTCCCCCCACGGACAGCGCAGGACAAGCTTCCACAACAGACTCTAGCCTTTATCCACTTATTGAAAAAATGTTTTTCATCCTCAATACCTTAAATTCCAGCATGACACAACTTCACAGTAAAGTTGACTTGTTAACCCTTGAAGTCATGCGGATTAAGAAACAGATCAAACCAGCTGAGATGGTGACGGAGTTCCAGCCTCCGCCTGAGTATCTGCTAACAAGTGACGAATTGAATCAGCTGATGGAGCAGACGTCCGGTGCTGGGGAGCTTGGGTGTCGGCTGCTGGTGCATCTGTTCCCGGAGCTGTTCAAAGCTAGGGAGTGCTCTCATGACTGCATGGCAAGCAAGAGAACTCTGGAATCTCTCCATCTGCAGCTGATTCGCAACTACGTCGAGGTATGCTACCCCTCGGTCAAGAACAACAGCGTGTGGCAAGAAGAATGCCTCCTTCAGATCAATGACTTCTTTAATCGCTTCTGGGCACAGAGGGACATGGAGAGTGCCCGGCTGCTCAGGAAGCAAACAATGACAGGTGCTGGTATAAAAGCTGAGCATCCTCAGACCTATCGCTTCATTAATGAGCAGGGTCAGGAAGAGCATATCTCTGTAGATAACCAGCAGAGCAGCCTGGCTGTGTCAGACTTTGCGTTCAATACGCAAGTCACAGAAGAGTTGGATGAGTTCTCCTCCCCTGAAGACTTTGTAATTTTTCTTATGCACCGTCTCTTCCCTGAGGTTTTTGAAGAGGGCAAAATGCCAGAAGGCTCCAGCAGTTTTAGTAGCGTGGGACAGCTGATTTTGGATTCTGATAAGATGGAGTTAATAAGAAAGTATATGGAGGCAAACTTTCCTGATGTGCCTGAGGACAGCTGGCTTCAGGTGTGCATTCAGCATATGGAAGATGCACTTGATGGTCCTCATAGTAATGGCAATGGAAGTGATCCTGACAACATCAACGACGAGGGCTATGACCTGGCTAGCCTTCCTGAAGATGTTTCTATTATTAAGGTTCCGGAGGTGAGTGAATATGAGAGGCCTAGTCGCAAGTCCAAGAAGTCGCTGCTTACTCCTGTGGATTTTGACAATCTGGAGATTCCTCTTCCTGACTTCACTGTTGCCCAGGAGTTCATCTTGTCCAGGGAACAGCTGAAGAGCAACTATGAATGTAGCTTGTCCATTGGAAACTTTGCCTCTCGGCTGCTGGTGCTTATGTTCCCTGAGCTCTTTACCCACGAGAACATTAGAAAGCAGTACAACTGCAGTGGTTCTCTTGGGAAAAAGCAGCTTGACCCTGTTCGTGTCAACCTGATCCGTCATTATGTGCAGTTAGTCTACCCTCGAGCCAAAAACGACCGGGTGTGGATGTTAGAATTTGTGGGCAAACTTGATGAGAGATGCAGGAGACGTGACACGGAGCAGAGGAGATCTTATCTGCAGCAACGCAAAGTGTACGGACAAGATTCAGACCAGGACTTTCTTTGCCAGCTAAACCAGCTGAATCCAGATAACACTAGAGAGGATCCAGATATCCCCTCTTTACCTCCTGAGAAAAGTAGCAAAGACTTCTGTAAAATTCCCCTGGACGAACTGACTGTATCCAAACCTGATTTCCCTGTACCTTCCGTCTACCTGCTCACAGACACTGAGGTGCGGGAAATCGTCCAGCAGAGCCTCTCTGTTGGGAACTTTGCTGCCCGCCTGTTGGTGCGCCTCTTCCCCGAGCTCTTCACCCAGGAGAACCTGCGGCTGCAGTACAACCATTCAGGTGCCTGCAATAAGAAGCAGCTTGACCCTGTACGACTGAGACTGATCCGTCACTATGTGGAAGCAGTGTATCCTGTGGATAAGATGGAGGAGGTGTGGCACTATGAATGTGTGCCAAGCATTGACGAGCGCTGCCGGCGCCCTAATCGCAAGAAATGTGACATTCTTAAAAAGGCCAAGAGGTCAAGCACTGTGTCCTAGTTACAATACTCTGCAGTTAGTCAACACTTTGTCACAAGAAGAATTGCACAGTATATAAGCTGAAACCGCATTGTTGAGCTTTTACCAACTGTCCTATATAGGATGAAGCCAAGCTGTTATGAGTTTCTTCACTAGTCTTCTTACTCATATTTTACCTTCTGGCTACAGCAGTAGATGTTCTAGTTTACGTAGTCTTATTATTGTTGGATAAAAAGTTCAAATTGCTCCTATTTATAAGCCAAACTGTCTAGCTAACCTAACATACTGTACTTTGTTGATAAGTGTTGTAGCCTTAAAAATGATAACAATGATAGTAGCTAACAGCATAGATCACACATTTGCTCTCTGAATAGAAATGAGTGACAATGATGTGATATATTTCCATTGCAGTTACTGATGTAGCATTGTGCCACCACTGTTTTAATAACAATTTGCTTATGTTAAGCCTTCTTATAGAAGTTTCTATTATAAAGATAATTTAACATGACAATGGATCATGGTAACCAATTTCTAATAAAATCACAAGTATAAATATGACATGCAGTTGGACTGTTTTACATGACAGCACTAACCTGTTCCTGTTGTAGGTATGTAACTTGGACATACTAAATACTGACTGCCTGTCCTGAATCCTGAACACCTCCTTGTGAGCTCTGCATCGTGCAGCACAAACATCGGTTTGGCCCTGTTCACACATGTGTCTTACGTGATCACATCACAAGTGGGCAACTTCTAGTACAGGTGCAGTGTGAGCATGAGGAGTCCCTGGTCACTTGTCTCATCAGGACGGTCTACTCAGCCGAGTAGTTTTGCAGATCATCACAAAAGAAAAAGGTGCTTTTCACACTGAGCCTGCAGCTGGAAACACAGAAGCGCCATTATAAATGAACTAATGATAACGCAAAAGCAAATGCTGTATATTCATTGGCAAAGTAGCCATGTGGAGTTTAAATTGCTGTTCCTCAAATAGAGACTAACTTTATCTCTTTCATGTTTCACATTCATCTCACAGCAAGCGGTTTATATAACTATTTTCATAGGGTTTGAGTAATTAGAAATTGGTGCAGGTCTATGAAATATTTAAGGCCAGGAGAGGAGATAAAAATAATAAATGTGACACTGCAGATTTGCTTGACTTTGACCATTTTGTATTTATTTTAAAATAGAATAAACACACTGGCCCCCTTACGAGGTACACATTGCTTTTACCAGGTTAGACCCCCTTTTGTCTTCAGATCTGCCTTAATTCTTTGCGTACAGATTGATGAAGGTGTCTCTATTGCATACATTGCTGGTGACTGTAGAGGCCATTTAAGCAGAATGAACTCACTGTCATGTTCAAGAAACCAGTTTGAGATGATTTCAGCTTTGTGACATGGCGCAATATCCTCCTGTAAATAGTCATTGTGAGAAAATATTCCCCTCCACTGCGCCACCACCACCACCACCAGCCTGAACTGTTAATACAAGGCAGGACAGATCCATGCATTTGTGTTGTTTATGTTAAATTCTTACCCCGCCATCCAAATGTCACAGACGAGGCATCAAACGCAATGTTTTTCCAATCTTCTATTGTCCACCTTAGGTGAGCCCTTGTAATATGTAGCCTTGGTTCCCTGTTCTTAGCTGACAGGAGTGGCACTTGGCGTGGTCCTCTGCTGCTGTATCCATCTTCTTCAGATGCTCTTCTGCCTACCTCAGTTGTAACAACTGGTCATTTGAGTTCAGCTTGAACCAGTCTGGCCATTGTCCTCTGATCTCTGGCATCAACCTGGTAGGATGTTTTCCCTTTTTCAGACAATTCTCCAACTATAGAGACAGTTGTGTGTGGAAAATCCCAGTAGTAGTAGTAGTAGTTTCTGAAATACTTAGGCCTGTCCTAGCAAGCATCAACCATGACACATTCAAAGTCACTTAAATCAACTTTCTTCTTGATACTGATGCTCAGAATTTCAGCAGATCATTGTGACCATGTGTACATACCTAGATGACCTGAGTTGCTGCCATGTAATTGGCTGATAAAATATTTTTATTAAAGAGTAGTTGAACAAGTGTACTTAATAAGATGGCCAGTGAGAGCATATAGGATGGGAATTAATATAAAAGGTTGTGAACAGTCGAGCAAAACAAAATTGCTCATTCAGATGAAAACTCAAAACATGCAGAAAAAGCCTGTGTGCTCTCTATGAGGACAGGATTCAAAACTTTAAAGTGCACCTTTTATTGAGCTTTACAACAATGAGGCGAAAGGTACACATTAAAAATGCTTCTCCCAATCAACTGCTCAAGGCCTGCAACCACTGTCAAATGTTAACCATCACTTTACACCTGTGTAATACGATCTAGATTCAACATGCTGGGGACCATTTAAATACAAGTCATATGATAGCACTCTCTGTCGTTGCCCTCAATCAGTAATATGCAGTCCTTTGCTGTCCCAGGTTCACGGTTTAAAGGCCTCTTCCTTGGAAAGCTCAAGACGCTTCCAGCGCCTTACGCCAACTTTATATTTGTCTGTGTTACTGGATTCACCAAAAACCCTTCTGAGAATGACTCTTGACAAAATAACCGTGTTTGTTTCTTGGTCCTCTGATTGTACCAAATCCAAGATGTCCCCAACTTTCACCTGAATATAGAACAAAATACAACAAATATGTGAGAAGACAGACTGTGGAAATGTGAGAATTTGAGGAGTACATCATTTATAAGAAGAAGAAAAAAAAAAAACTCACCGTTTTGCTTTTCTTGATGAGTTTCTGTCCATTTAGTCTGAGCTTGCCGCTGTAGAAAGCGTCCTCAATTTTACTGTCGTAAGATAAAGTTGGGGTTAGTCTCTACTCAGGTTCATACAACTAAACATCCCTGCTGTTTTCTGTTAATTGCACGCATATATAAATATGTTCATGCAACAACAATCCATCACTGATAACATGACAGACCATTTAAATCAACTGCTACCATAGTGGAGTTTTACAGAATAAATAAGCTAGGAATCTGTTTGTTTTGAGCATTTTTTTCCTCATTGGCTCAAAAACTCAAATTTGGGCAAACCCATTTATCCACCTTCACCTCAGATGTTTTATGAGCTGCTGCCTATAAAGAACGATGGCCTCCAAATTTGTGATGCACTGACTCACTTGCGTGCTATGTCCAAGCCTGCCTTCAGCATGACATCATAGCGGAATGACTGCACATATTTCTCCATGTCCTTATAGTCCTTTGGTTCATTTGGATCCACATCTTCATAATCACTGTCCTCTGGGTCTTTTTCATCTGCTTCTTCCTCCTCCTCCTCCTCCTCTTCCTGTGCAGCTCTAGAAGGAACCTTCTTCTTGTTGCTTTTAAACCTCAACTGATGAACAGACCAACTCCTGACGGCGTCCCTGCCACGGAACGGCAATCTGTGACAGGGAAGTGCAGGGAAAGCCGAGCAGCCCCACAGCTGGCGTGTGTGAATGGTCCTCGGACACCATTCAGTGTGCCTCAGTCCATATCCAGCAGCCTGCAGGTGGCGAGGGTTCAACCTTCCCAGCTGCCTCATGGCCAGTGCATGAACCACCAAACTCTGCATGTTGGAGCTCCACCCAGTCACTTAAAAATTAAGGAACACAGAGAGCATTATGTTAAATCACTGATCTTGCTGTGCCACATAAGCATAAAACCAGATATGTCAAAATTGTATCAGCAATAATATATCAACAATGTTGCATATCAGACACGTCCAAATGCTCCTCACATTGCACTTGTTTGTTTTGTCTCTGATCACTGTTGCGAGTAAAAATAAACTTTCCATTTTTTGGAATACATCAATAATATCAATCAACCCACAAAATGAATTAATATCCAACACGAAAAAATGTAGATCAATTCTAAATAATTAGATAATCTTAAATGTATTTGCAAAGAATAAGATTGTTTACAATTAAAACGGCAACAGCAATCTAAATTTGGCGTCACCTTCAAAATAAAAGCCTATCTTTTATTACTAGGACCAATTTGTGTAGCTTATGTAAAAATATATATATACTTTACATTTACGCAACACTTTTGCAGTAATGGCTCTGTAAAACAACGATAGTACGAAATGCAAAGGAGATGTACATGGACTATTTTGGTAAACCGGAAGTTAAGTGTATGACAACGTTTGACACCAGCCAACAACAATAAAGATCTTTAGAGCATTTATAGAAAGTAGCGCTGTTACCGTTTTGCATTTTGATATCAGCGTCCGTCTGTGTATTTTGCTGTGAGAGTTTTTAAGTAGTGTACATTTTTAAGCTGAGGCGTAGCAGAAGAAGATGGCGCTGTCTAGCTAGCTTGACTTTTCTCGAAGAAGCTCGTGGACATTTCTGTAAGCTCACGTGCAGTGCGTGCAACCCACTACGAGCTTTTAAACCAGAAAACACATTACAGTCAGTTTTAGCCAAATGTCACTCACATGCAGTTACTATATGCTAAGTCTACTCACCTATAGAATAACCTTTCATAGCTGGCCGCACTTCGTCGGCTCTGCTGACTCCAGTAGTAGTGTGTCAGCTGATATAAATGTACTGCCACCTATCGCATCGACGGAGAACGACATGTTCATGTTATGTTCGAGCTGACAAGTAAATGACAACAAAGGAATTTCTTTCTTTTTTCATAACATAAATAATAAGGATTTTCTTTCTTTTTTTTCATAAAATAAATCATAAAAATAATTATTAGTAGTATGTAATATGAAGACATCCTGAAGTTTGCAGACAGGAAAGTGGAACAGTTGGTTCTCTGGTGTAGTCAGAGCCACCTGGAGCTAAACCCACTCAAAACTGTGCAGATGACAGTGGACTTCAGAAAGAGCACCCCCATCAACCCCTCCTGTCACAATCCTCAACACAACAGTCCCCACAGCAGACTCATTCAAGTTCACAATCCACAATCGGACCTGAAGTGGACCTCCCACTTGTAGACACTGTTCGAAAGAAGGCCCAGCAGAGGTTGCACGTTCTGTGTCAGCTCGGGAAGTTCAACCTGCCTCAGGAGCTGCTGATCATTTTCTACACTGCAATAATCCAGTCTGTCCTGACCCGTCCATCATGGTCTGGTTTGGATCTGCCACCAGACATGACAGGGACAGACTGCAGAGAACAGTCAGGGCTGCAGAGAAGATCATTGGTACCGATCTTCCCTCCATCCAGGACCTGTACCGGTCCAGGGTCAGGAAGTGGACTGGAAGCAATCTGTTTAGACTCCTCCCCTCAGTCCGGGATCACAGATCACTTGTATGCTAAAACCACCCACCACAAAGACAGTTTCTTTCCCCAGGCTGTCGCTCTGATGAACTCTGAGCAGTCACAGAGTGTGAGATCATCCGCATGAACAACAACAATAACTCTTCATTAGTTGTACAGTATATACTCACTGTACAAATTCCTGGATCCTGTATATATCTGCTAAAAGTTGAGTCAAATTCCTTGTATGTGCACCTATACTTGACCAATAAAGCTGATTCTGAATCTGATTCTGACATATTTAAGTTTTTCCACTATTTCTAAATTGTCATTCAAGTAAAAATGTTTTGTGCAAAAGGTCAGACTTCCTGTAGTTGTCCCCTTCCAATGTCCAAACAACACTCTGTGGATTTGATCAGCTCATCAGTGGCTTGTTCAACAAAAAACTTGCAGCCAGAGCATTGCTCACTAATCAGCACTGTGACAGTGGGAGACAGTGGCAATCAACTGAAAGTGTCAGAGGTCAGATTGTTATTCTAAACAAACTGTGTCTTTCTCTGTTTCAAATCTTACTGAAGATTTCTAAAGAGGAGAGTGCAGAGGACACCAGAGGACACCAAGCTATGTAGCATTTTATGGAAACCTGATTATTTGTATCTGAATGAGTCAGGGAGACCAAAAATGACCACAGAAGATCATTACATCAAACTTTATTCACTAAGACACATAAAATAATCTTCATCAAAGATATCTAACTTGAAATGTAGAATGAAAGAGTCCAATCGGTAAAAGTCTTGTCAGAAGAGCGAGGAGCGTCCCTAAAACACTTCTCAAGAGAGGAAAAAAGACCAGACACTTGGTGGGGGGAGGAAGACACATCAGCAAGAGGACACCTGAAATGACTACGGGAAGGCAGTTCAGTTGATTGATTGAACCAAGTCAGGTGTGCTGCTGTATTGATGGAATGAAAACCTGCAGCCACAGCGGCCCTTTCACGGATCAGTTTGACACCTGTGCTCTAGATCCTTTGCAAAATAAGTGATAGAGTCACTGTTATCTTACTCAGGGACAACAACACACAGCAGTAGTAGAGAGGCTTTGCTTCACAAGCCTTGCAGCAGATAGGGTCTTTACTAAAGGGAAATTTAAGAGAATTTCAGCAGAGAACTGTGTCCTAATATCATATTTCTGTGCTAGATTTCATAAAACATGTATTCATAAAACACACAGACTCAGCTTATAGGTCACTTTCTACATATGAGCCATCTTTAATACCAAGGATGCTTCAGACACTGTCATGCAGCTTAATATAAAATATAACACAAATTGTGATAATTTTCATAAGAATAATGATAAATATATTATTTAATAGCAAGAATATAAAGGCGAATAGAATAATAGACTGATAATGGTACAAATGCAAATACAGAGTAATGCCTATACACCATTATCAAGTAAAACTGCATTTTCTGTCGACATAACTATGAGTCTTAGAACACATTATTACAGAAATACGTGCAGATGATAATAATATAATAAGTCACGTAAGCAAGAGGTCATAGGCTTTACTCGCTGATAGATGGGACAATGTTAATTAAAGCCATGCCTGTAGTCACATTTCAAACATACCATAGGGCAATATCACACTGTATTATTACTATATCGATTCACTAGATAATATACTTGTGAATGGGAGGGTTAGGGTTAGGGCTTTAACTCATTTACATTCATGGGATCTTTTTCTTCGGACTGTTGCTGTAACACACCAAGCCACCATGAGATTTAGTCCTTAGTAAGGTGGTAGCCACATCTGTGGTCATGACTGGGGAGCTGTGGTGCTTTGGGCATGCACCTGAAATCCCTCCAAGGGGACCCAAAAGCCCCCACTAACAACATTCTGTTACCAGACACCACAGGACACCCTCAGAAGGCCCATGTCCATTCTCTGATGAGTCCCAACTGTTTTGGAGGCACAAGGGAGACCTACACAATATTAGGAAGGTGGTCATAATGTTTTGCCTGATTGGTGAACATGGCAAATAAAGCTGACTTGATTTAATTTGACTGTAAACCATCAAGCACAGTAGGTGGACCTCTGTTAAATGGAATGCACCATTAACACACCTGTACTGATACCAATACTGGGCTGATACTAGAAGCCCAGGCATCAGCTGGCCAGAGAGCCACAACCCTGAATCAAAATATCACCATGTCTCCATGTGACATATTAATGTCACATATTATGTCTGGAGTGAAAATTACCTGTAATTGGCTGCGAAGCAATACTCCCCTCCAAGATTTCTCCCACAAGTCTGAGGATGAAAGGCAGCAACCTCTTCTGACAATACACGGGTGCACCACAGACATTTATTGCAACTTTTATTTTTCCAGCATATGATAAATTCAAACACACATTTTAAAAGGTCATCAAGTTATTTATACAGCCCATTTTGGTTACAATGACAATAACATTTTGAACTTTGTACAAGAAGTTTGTTTTTGTTTTCTGTCTGAGCTTTTATGTGGTTGTAAATATATCATCTTGGAATACTTTATTACTTTATTGAGGGACTTTACATTAACATTCAGCTCCACTACAATTCATAATGTCTAGTGTCACTTGCATCAAGTGCATAATAATACTGGCATCACCACATTATTGAAGACAATGTAAGAACAAGGTGTTAAGTGCTAGAATGCATACAATATGTTCCTGTTATGTTATACAAAAGTCTGGATTATAAAGGTTGTATAATGTACGTGTGTAAATGTAAGTGCATTTACATCCTTGCATATGCTGCCTGTAAACTGTGCTCAGAAGAGTCAGGGGGTCCTCCACACAAATCAAATGACAACATCCAACATCTCTTTCCCCGTGTTGGCATGTTGGTGCACAATCAATATACACTAGACAGGGAAATCACCGCTTTTCAGATTAAAAATGGAGCATTACTCCGTTCCTATAGACACATAATGGACGTATAGTACAGTATATCATGTATGCTGGTGGTTTACATTCATGTATGTTTTATGGTTTTTAACACAGAGCCTCATGCATATTCTTCCATGGATTTAACAATGGCACGATCTTTTTGCACACAGCGTTTTGTTGTTTGGTGGATGGTTTTCACTTGTTCATGTGTAGATTCCAGAAACAAAAAAGACAAAGAGAGCGCTCCTCGTCTTTCCCGTCCGCTCGATTAATGCGATGACATGTTTATACCACAGTTGCAGGCAGATTCCGTCGTGGCAGTAGGCAGCAGAAGAGCCCAAGACAAAATTGTCAAACTATACATGATTAATTGAAGATGGATGATATGGTTTTCTATATGTGTTTTAATCTGTCAAGGTGAAAGCTCATATGACCAGACAGCGTTAGTGAACTGGCAATTTTTTCAGTTTCTGGGTCAGTCAAGACAAATTAAAAAAATCCACCCTTCACTGCTGCTTTGCTCTGTCTTATTTCCTAACAGAGACCCATTCAGTGACACTGTGTCGTTGCTTTGAGCTGATCTGAAGGATAAAATGTGACAAAAGCACCAACGGTAAACACTGTGTTTGTGTGTCTGTCACTTCAAACTGAAATGGATGCTTCTCTGTGGAGCTGCCACATAGCACCAACTGCTAACAGTCAGACGAGGAGAAGCAAAGATGCACCAGAATGTAATGCAGCCACAAGAGCTCTTCATCCGGAGGTGCAGCTCTCAGCTTTTTTCACTCTGAACAATCGTCGCTTTCCTTCATTTTCCACCAACACATTAATTAACAGTTGAAAATAAAGAGACAAAAGGCATTCTGGGAAATAAATAAAAAACCCAGCATGAGTAAAAAAAAATAGGTACGCAAAAAGTTGCAGCACTTAACGTAAGTAAAAAAAATCGAACATAAACGGTTCAACAGTTATCCAAGAGAGAGAGTATCTGAGAGATAAAATGTCTCTTATGTTGTGGACGTTTCTGGATGGACCAGTGTCTCTTTGATATGTATTAGAGCAACATATATGATGGACTGTCCTCCCAGTTGAGAAGGTGGTGTTTGTTTTCACAGTTATTGCTGGAATTAGACGTTGATCACATACTGTTGTTAATGACATTTAAATCATCAGCTCCAACTTTATCTGTCTAGCCACTTCTGATTTTGTTCTGAGATATCACTGAACGCACAAGAGATACTTAAACAACGACCTCTGAAAAGGTCTTATGAGGTAACTGCAGCTTTAGTTTCATATGTGCTTTACGTATGAAAGCTTAAAAACTATGGCAATGGTGCGTACAGTGTAACAGTCTTTGTTTCCTTGGTTTTCACAGGAAGCCAAGCAGATATCATTTTTCCAGGTTCACAGAGCACTGCCACTTTGTTCTCCGCTCACTAACCACTGTTATTGCTTTGGTGATTCACACATTCAGGATTCAGACAAGTGGCAAGTGTGGCAATACAGCATGAATGTGTGTCTGTGGCATTAAGATTTGTTTGTACACTGATGTC
Organism: Chelon labrosus; assembly: GCF_963514085.1. Lineage (NCBI taxonomy): Eukaryota > Metazoa > Chordata > Actinopteri > Mugiliformes > Mugilidae > Chelon > Chelon labrosus. The sequence continues at coordinate 21,422,038 of NC_140353.1, forward strand.
CAAAGTGTTTGTATGCTACAGAAACGCCACTGTGTTTTATCAGTGACTGCATAGTCATAAAGATGTCTCCACACAGGAGCCATTTCTGTGGAAGGATCTGTGGTTGTGGCAATTCTCGCTGCAGTGGACGATGAGCACCGGGTAGCAAAGTGCATCATCATAGTCCGGGGGTCCCTCGTCATCCGTGGTGTGTCGCTCTGATAGGCAGCGTGTGTTTTCGCTGGGGCTCTCCTGGTCATCCAAGCTGCCGCTCCTCCAGAAGCAGCTGCGCTGGGAGCCATATCGCCTGGCCAAGGAGAACCGACTGCCGCTGAAGGGGATGCGGGAGCTGGCACCAGTACAGATGCTCAGGGCGCTCCTGGAGAACACTGAGGAGCAGCTGATGGCTCTGTGGCAGCGCTCACAGTTCTGACGAATCCCATTGAAGCTGGATGGGCACTGGGCTAAGTCCATCAGTCCAGCCTCTGAGTAACTGGGCACCAGCTGCTGGTTGGAGCGAATGTGCCATTCCAGTTCTGTACTGTCTATGGTGTTAACGCGAGGGATACGACGCCAATATGGTCGATCATCACACGGGGTCACGGGGATGTAATCATGCCCAAAAAGCTTCTCAACGCGATAGTGGACATATGCTGTACGATACTCTGTGAAGACTCTGAGAGGCCAGGAGAACGTGAGGAATGAGGCAAACCAGAAGACGTAGTGGGACAGATACCAGGGGTGGTGATCTGGGTCAGAGAGCACCAAGACATACTCCTTAAGGTCAATATTTTTCAGGTGCATGCCCTCTCTGGCTTCCATGTAGTCATCGAGGCCCTCATTGTCAGTGAAAAACCTTGCTCTTTGTGTGAGGTAGGAATTCTCTGACTCTACGTTGGCAAAACTAAAGCACTTGGTGAAGCGCATCTTTGTAAGAGCAGACTTCTCCAAGCCCAGCAGCTGTTTGGAAACATCTTTGACCCCACAGTGAGTGTAGTCAAACTCTGCCTCTGCCACATGGGTGTTGACGCGTTCATGGTAAACCTGGGTGCTAGTGTATGCATCTCCATTGCGGTAACGCGTGACTTGTCGAGTTCGGCGAACGTAGTGGTAGCTGATGGCCTTCCACCAGATGCAAGGTTTGGCCTGCTGCATCCTCTGGATGCGCTCATAGATGCCCTCCACATCCACTTTGTGCTGCAACTCATTCTTCACATGACAGTGCCAGCACTCCACAAGATAGACTAAGTAGAGCATGCCCAGCAGGGCCAGAGGGATGTAGATGTAGCCATCAGAGCAGGGACTGTCATGGTACATCATGGATTTCCCTTTGAAGGCACTGTCAAAGGTGAGGCGGGTCACCTTGGTGATGTGACACCAAACCATTGCTCCCATGCAGCCGTACATGAGAACAGACAGGAGCAGGCATTTCCAAAAACTCTCCCGACAAAAGGACTTACTCAGAGATTGCTTCAGGGGTCTTTGCTGTTGAGGCAAAGCACAAACAAAACAAAAGTGATGAGAAATGGTTCATTCATCACCAGTTAACTGTTTGCTCGCAGTGTGCTCTACTGTCAGTTGATCACTGCAACATGTGTAACAAACAGGACGGTTTGCATTAGTAGACTTAAATTAAGGAACAGGTCATGCACCAGAGCCCCATATATAAGAAAGTCCCTGCAAATAAAAGCCTTCTGATAAGATTAAAGATTTGAAACCACTGAGGTCTTTTCATGTCATTTTAGAGCTCTCCTGATTACATGTTTGCAGGTTTAAGTGCTGGAAAGATGTGACAGGCCCTGCAGCGTGAAAGGTGAATGGCAGGTAAAGATGCTGACGGGATGATTACCAATCACATGAATGCTGTGATTTGACTCTCTTATAAACGCTACAAGATACAGGAATATACGCATGTCACAGCAAATCCCTGTCATCGATCACCTGCATGCAGTGTGTTCCAGCCCGCGCATGGACCCATTAGCTAAGCCCCTGCGACAAGATCTGACAAACAGACCATAACAAAAGGCGTCAGCTCAACCCCGAAGGATGGCAGAAAATGATACCTCCTCTCTGGTGTCCTCCTCGAACACGGTGGTCGTGCTGCTTTCACTCGCCGTCGCGGCCGATGCCGGAGGGGACATGGTGCTGGGCAGCTAATGACAGGGCGTGGGGTGGGAAGAGGAAGAGGTTTCAGCACCTCGCTCCGCAGCGTCTCTCAGCCAAGACGAGCCACTTGTCAGCGTTACATCTGCTACCATTAAGAGTCGAGTCGACGGAGGCATCGGAAAAAGAACCGGATCTTGGCTGTGAAATGGGAGAAAAGCGGGGAGTGTCTATAGAAAAGCCCGCATCCTGCTCCCTACGCTTTAGCTGTCCGTGCCGCAGTAATGTGATGGTAGATTATACTGTATTAGCTGGTCGTCATTACAAAAAGAGCAAGTCCTGCCCCTCGGAGCCCGCTGTGTGCTCATCAGCGTGTGCAGGGTCGCTGTCCATGGTGCTGACTGAGGCAGGTGAACGGTGTTGGTGCAGAAACCTTCCACTTAAAGGGAAAGCCCAACCTGAGCACGGCCAGTGATTTGAGCTAGGGGAATCTGTTTGTGTAGAGAAATCAACAGTTATGACTGAAATTTGTCAATTACAATTGTATTCGTAGGTATTTAACACAAATAGATAGTCCTGAGTTTGATGAAGAACTGAATAAGCCTTGCAGAGGAGATGTTAAACACTTTTGGGTTTTAAAGGATCTGCCTGTCCATCGACTTCTTTAAGCACAATTTACACGCAGATTTATTTTTTTTTATTTATTTTTTTGTAGCACCTAAATAGTAACCAGAACATATTATAACTGTTAGTATTGTTCATTTAATATTGCCTTTGTCCACAGAAAAAAACGTTATTTCTCAGAATAACCAGATTCGAACCAGATCTGAGTTCAAAATACTCAAAAAGTCCTGCATTCAAAGTGTTTAAGATGTACTTGAAACTCGAAAATGAAGCTATAGCATATAACCACAATATGAACCTGCAGCCGCTTTTATTATTATTTATTTAAACAAACTTCCAACTGTTTTTGAGATGCTGCTTTTCTGTGTCCATTCTGATAAAAACCCTGAACATATATGATCTTTGCATTGTTGGTAGGACAACTCTTTGGCTTTAGTAAAATGCGGTTGACATCATTAAGACATTCTGTAGTAATTTGCAAAATACCCTGTGATAGACTGGAGACCTGTCCAGGGTGTACTCCGCCTCTCGCCCTATGACAGCTGGGATAGGCTTCAGCACCACCTTCACAGGACAAGTGGTTACAGAAGATGATTGAATGAATGAATGAATGAATCACCAGGCATAGGGCATCATTAATGAAAACAATAATCAGTTGCAGACCTAACCATTGAATTACTATTACAGAAATGAATCATTTATATTCTGACAATTTAATCCATTATAAAGTATTGTATTTTATAAACTGATCATAATGTTAGCGTGCAAGAACTGCACCTTGGAAGTGTGTGATTATTGCTGGTAAATAAAGGCAGTGGATTGAAAAATAAGAGTTCAATGGAACCATAAAGTAGCACAGAATTTGATTACATGTAATCTACCTCAATAGGTGGCTTCACTCTCAAAGTACAGTCTTAGTTAAAACCTCTAAATGATAAAGTATATGGTCAGGGCTGCCTCTCTTGATACTGGCTATAAGCCTAGTCTGCTGGGGAATAAGGGGTGTTCATGAGCACCTAATTCAACTCTTGTCTCTTTGCCCCTCCATCCATTTACTGTATGAGCGCTATTATTGCATCTTATTACCTCTGTGTCCCCCACTGTCTCCAAATGCTGCTTGAAGGGGAATTATTGAGTTTCTCTCTATTATATTGCAAGGTCTGGATCTTATTATGTAAATCGCCCTGAGATGATTTGCAGTCCGTTATGATTTGGTTCTATATAAATAAAACTGAACAGAACACATCCGTGTCTGAGCCTGACACCATAAGAAATCTGTTACATTAAATACATTTTATAAGATGGTGGATTGTGCTGGGTGACGTGAGCTGAGCACTGCTTAACAATCGTATTCTGTGTTACACATAATTACTATATATTAGACACTTCTTTGCAGAATTCACAGGCAGTAGACAGCATTTACCTAAAATTACGTGACAAAGAAACACTAGAGACAAGTCACATTTGACCTGGAGGACACTCACATTTGACCGGAGGATAATGCAAAATCATCCAGCTTTTTATAACACATAAAACCTTAACTTAGATAAATTTCTGTCTGGTATTGTACATATATTGTGTCACAAGTCGAGAGGATAAATGCTACAGAAATTCTTTTACTGATTGTACTTGAAATTAAGCATGAGTGCCACCAGTCACACCAGTAATACACTCCATAATGCAATATATATCTGGAAGCATTTAATAAATGTACTGAACAAAGCAGAAACTGTAAATTACTATATGTAAATTTTGCACGGAACATAATGCGAAGCAAGCCCAGTCTACTGTGAACAACATTACAAAATGCTTACAAAAACACACATTGTTCAGCAACAAGACACGAAAGAGACTTCACCAAATATCAAAAATCATATCAAATTCTGGGTCTCAATTAAACTTCGAACATCTTAAAAAAAAATACAAAAAATGTTTTCAGGAACACATTAAAGTCTTAGAGCATCAAGTGACGGTACTTGTTCGGTCAGTTGGTTTAGTATTTTTTAGTTACAAATTTATGCAGTTATTGAAACATGTTCACATATTTAGCATTGGTCCATTTCAGAGGAATTATTGTGGTTATAAAAATCTGAAGATGTAGATAAACGACAAATGTGCAACAGTTAAACTAAATCCAATAATGCACCACAACATATAGTGCATTATTTGCTACATAATGTTAAAACCTTGTCAGCTGGATGACTCTGAATGAAAGAATTTGCACAGGCCGGAGCAAAGGAGGACTGCTGGGTTATTTCTCCCCATTGATCACGCTGTGGGAAACTTTCACACTATTTACTTTTCCCAGGGTCTCCTTTTCTGATGACGCAGGGAACCCTAAAAGGAAAAGAGAATATGTGTTATGAGGTTCATAGTTTTTGTTAATCTTCCATTCTGGGCTCATGCAAGAAGAAGGTGCTTCAGTAATTAGATTACAGCTGAATTAACCTTCAATAAAAGCAGTTTAAAATAATATGTGGCTACTTACAGAGTACACATTGGAGAGGTTGTTAAAAAGCACTTGTCCAGCGCTCACTTTATTCCTCACTCCTCGTATGGTCCCGTTCTTGCTGCAGATATTTATCCGCTTGTTGCTGAAGAGCATCTCTCTCTTGGCACTGGCGTACAGAAGCAGGTCATCGGGTTCACCACCGTTCTCGTCCCCAGCACTTCCCACCACCAGACCGTTCAGGTGACTGTTGGCTTCGCTGGCCGGGAGCGAGCCGCCCTGCTCTCCGTCCGGGCTGCTGGTGCAGTCAGAGTCCACCGACTCCGACACTGAGCCGCACCAGGCTCTCTCATCCTTGAACACCTCAGCCAGGACCCGGCCGCTGTTGGCAGCCGCTACTCTAAACCTCACTGTTTTACCAGCCTTTTCTTTCTCCTGTTTTGGCCCCTCCATGGAAATATAAGTATCTCTTACATGTTTTACATCCCATTCAGAAAAGCCAGACATGCTCCTTCAGCCGTAGCCATGATGGTATGCAATTATCAAACAATAATATCCTCATTGACGTGTCAAAATGAGCTGAAAATACCCTGAGTACAAAAACTAGACACCCAAATGATTAATAATGGATGAGCTTCTGCCATGGTAACAGCTAAAACAGGCAAACAGTAAACTGATATTACCATGTTCAATAATTGATTCAGTTTGGTTTTCAAACATTAGATAGACTACAGACCTAGTGTCTAGTTCTTTATGGTCTGATAGAGCAAGAAAACACTAGATAACCTTTTGTGAACTTTACTGTGATCTCCATTACCTGTTTCACCTGCCATGTGGGTTTTTACACTGCAAATGGAATTTATCTTTCAAGAGTTTTTGAGAACTGTATTTCATGATTCATGATTGCTTCACAAGATGCTGACAGGCAATTGCTCCGGCCTCATGTGGACATCAAATCCAGAGCAAAAGCAACAAAAAGAAAAGCCTCCATTGGATACAAAATGCCGCAGCGAGAGCACTGACGGGAATTAGCGAGAGAGTTCATATTACTCCCATTTTAGCTTCACTTCATTGGTTTCCCATAACATCTGTAACGGTTTCATCATGTCTTAATGACCTCGCAGTACCATATTTCTGCAATAGATCTCTTCACTTTCAAAGTGCAGGCTCCTAGTTTTAATAAGTAGAAAGGAGGACTTCAGATGTTACCTGTGAAACCAGTTTGGGTTTGGGAGGGTCTTAGGTTAGGCTCGAAACCTTTCTTTTTGACATTCCTTATTATTAGGGAGGGCTCAGGTGACCTGGTGGCTGCTGGTGGATGGGGGACGCAATGCATCCTCTCTCTCCCTGTATATTTTTGCAGATATCTTTGGATCTCAAGCTTCATATGCCTGATCTACAGTCACTGATCCCACCAATGTGCTTAATGCAAGAGGAAGGGATTCCTCCCAGCTGTCTTGAAACATTAAAGCTGGTATAATACTTTTTTTTTTACAGCTTTTGTTTTGTTTTTTATTTAAAAAAATGCACAATTGGAGAAACCAAGCAATGGGTTGCTCATAAATCTATTTATGTATATACATTTTAGACTGATATTTTGTCTTTTAATTACATGAATCCAAATGTATTTTTGTTTGTATATTTTTTAGTTTATTTTAATGGTATGCAAAGTATACAAATTACTGCAGTATTTCTAAATGTAATAAGTTCCTTTAGCTATGACACTCAATTTTAAGAACCCAGAACCACTAATTATTTTGTACTGTAAATTGGTTGTCTTTATCTTCACAGTTGCTGATATTGTCTGAATAACTGTAAAAACATATAATCTCGCTCTATACTGCGTGGAATAAAAAAATATAATAATATAATAACTTAAATTCCTTAATGCTGTCAACAAACAGCAAACATCAGTCCTGTACTTCCACCTCCCTCCTGTAGGTGGTAGTGTGGATGCTGCTGATACGCAACCACTACAGAAGAAGCTACGGTACCACATGTGTAGCACCACAGTGTCAACATGGGCAAAAGACGGCAGAAAAATCAGCTTTTCACAAATTTATCTAAAAAACAGAAGAAACACTTGAAGGAGTTTGGAGAGGAGCACCCATTCCACGATGTGTAAGTTGTGCGACAACCTCCGGCCAGTCTTAAAAAAATAATTAAGCTACTTTTATGTTAGCTAGTTAGCTAACTGCCTTCCGGAGTGCTGTTTAGCCACAGGGGTCTATTAGCAATAGTTACTGTGTGTTAATAGCAAACGCTAATTAACGTAAAGCTAATAACGTTTAATAACCGTCGTGCATTAACGGTACGCCATAGACGTGCATGGTAGTTTCTTGGCATCTTCTTTTAGGTGTCCCACCTCCTTTTATTTTGTCTAGTTTTAGTGCTAACATTAACACATGTAAGAAGGTATTTAAAGATGACACTTAAAAACTAAATAGTCACAATGCTAATTTATGCCCTGTTCCTATCTTTAGTTTTGGAAAAGTTAGCAAAATTATGCCTAATTTTAAGTAATACTCGGGATAGGTGATACAACAGTATTTTTAGCCCCAATATCAATAACCATAACATTATATTTATAAGTTGTCTAAATATCTGTGTATCTCTTTGTGTTTTATATGTTATATGTTATATGTGATGTGTGATTTTTTGTATGAGACTGTGATGTTAACATCAAATGCTGCTGTCTTTCTTTTATGGAATGAATTGATGTGTGAAGAAGAATATCCTTTATAGGACAATAAAGACTCTATCTATCTTTCAGAGTTAACGAAAGAACTCAAGTAGTGGAACTGGTGAGTAGCGCTGCACACATGATAAACCCTAAAAGTGGTGATTAAAACACTGTGGTTGCACAAAGATGAGGATGTTTTCGGTGGCAGTAATGAGGACCTCCCACCTGATGTCCTCCAGATACATATTCTTAATGTTTAAGGTTTTCTGTCTCTTGCTGTAGCCACCAAGCCCGGAACAATCTGATGCAGAACCTGAGGAGCTGGAGGAGGAAGAGGGGGAGGACGAAGAACCAGAGCAGAAAACAGCCTATCAGAAACTCCTCTCAACTCTCAGCCAGCCCGCAGGTAACGCCCAGAGCGAAGAGGAGGAAAGCTCTGATGATGAAGAGGAAGAAGAGGAGCTCCTTGGCGAAGGTGAGCTCTTTAGTTCCACTTTTGTAAGGACTGTATAGGCTGGCATTTTTCATTTGACTGAATATGTCCGTGCTTTTTATCGCAGAGGGCAGTGATGGAGTTGGAGATGAAAGTGAGGATGGTGATGAAGACGAGCAAGGAGAGGAGGAAGCAGCAGATGCAGATGAAGCTTTGACAGAAGCAGGAGATGGAGACGAGGAGGATGAGGAGAAGAAGGAGGAGGCACATGATGAAGAGTTTATAGACAAGGAGCATGAGTCTGAGTTCTGTCTGGAGACCAACTTCGGGGGTGAAGGAGATCAGGAGGACACTGAAAACTCTGGACAACATGGAGACTGTAACGGTAGGAAGGAGGGAATTTTCTCTTCAAAATAAAAGCTTGACAAAATGTAACAAAATGAATTATTGTGTAGTACCTTCAAAATTTAAGACACACTTGCATGATTTATTTTTGAAATGAAGTGAATTGCTGACTAGAAAATATGAGAAATGTGTTTCAGGTACAGTTTCTATTTTGTATGTGCAGACTTGTTTTTACAACATTTGGACACAGAGCTCAGTGAAGACGATGTGCAGAAAATAACATCTGGCTGCAAATCCAAGACTCAGATTGCGGTATAACCACTTAAAATCTGAATAATACTATTTTATGATACTGTGTAATTGATATGATGAAGTGTAGTTACATTTTCTGTCTTTCTCTTAAATAGCGGCCTAAATTGGGAACTCTTCTCTGTTCAAATCCCCTTGAGAAGTTTGGCCCCGTTGGCGCTCAGAAAGAAACAAACCTCCCAGTTTTCCACAAACTTTTGGAGACCTGCTGGAAGGATCTGAACCAGACCGCCAATCCTAAGGGTGTGGTTGAAGAGGTCAGCCCTCTTCAGCTAGAGTTGCTGGCCCTCATGGGCTCTTACAAGGATCTATACTACCCGGAAACATGTCCTCTTAACCAGGGTCCACATGTGCGCAATGCATACTGCCTCCATGTCCTCAACCACGTACTGAAGGCCAATTCCAGGGTCCTGGCTCACAATGCCCAGCTAAGAGAGCGTAAAGCTCAAGCTAAAGCTCAAGCTAAAGCTCGAGCTGAGCCGCAGGATGAACCCAGAGACCAAGGACTCACTAGACCTAAGGTAAACATCCAAGATGCATCATTTTGAATTCTTCTTTAGCTGCATTTTAATACCAAAAGCACTGTAGTAGTAGATGAGACACACAGATAGTGAGTTATTTAAAAGAAAAAAAAGAAATCTAACTTTTAACAGGTTGTCCCACAAGTTAAAGTGCAGTTAATAATTCAAAATGCACAAAATTAACTCTAATACCTTCAAGGACTACTTACACTTTATAGTCCTTTAATTGAAAATGGTTGCTATGTGCTGTCATCTGTCGTGTAAAAGCTTACTCTTCATTTTCCATTCTCTCTGCGCCGCTGCTTCATTGTAATGATTGTGACGATTGTGTTAGGTCCTGATTCTCGTTCCATTCCGGGGCGGCGCTCTGAAAGTCGTCCATACACTCATCAGCCTGCTGGAGACCAAAGGCAAGAAGATCGTGGTCAGCAATAAGAAGAAGTTCAAAGAAGAGTTTGGGGAGGATGCGGATGACAAACCACCCAGTCTGCAGAGACCAGACGATTATCACGCCATCTTTTCAGGCAACGTGGATGATCACTTCAGGATAGGTACGGTCAAAAAGATAAGAGACGTTTTGAAAAACCTTTTTCGGTTTCTCTCTCTCTGAGATCCTGTTGCTGCGCTCCCTTCTCACCAGGTATCTCCATTGTGAGGAGCAGCATGCGTCTCTACGCCCCTTTCTACTCGTCCGACATCATCGTCGCATCTCCTCTGGGCCTTCGCACTGTGCTGGGAGCAGAGGGTCAAAGTAAGAGAGACTTTGACTTCTTGTCCTCCATCGAGCTGCTGGTAGTGGACCAGGCAGACGTCTACCTCATGCAGAACTGGGAGCACATCTTGGTAAGAATACACCTCTGTTCCAAAAAATTGTGTTACTGCATGAGTTGAACTTTAATTGTCAGGGAAGTTGTGGCGCCATCTGCTGTCCAAGCCTATTTAACGTTGACTGTGGGGAGTGTGCCTAGAACCCCTTTTAAATCGTGTTGTTTTATTATGGGACAGTGAATGTGAACAATTTTTAACGCGCGTTCTAATGCACCTCATCAGCTGTTCGCAGTCTGAAATTGAGTGTGGAAATGGAAGAAACTTTAGAATGTCTTCCCATTCTGATGGAAACATGTGAACAACTTAGGTCTATTTCATAGGCCTGATTGACTGACAAAAGAATTTAAAACTTATGGTAGAACTATGATTTATAAACCTTTATTTTGGAAGTGCATGACAGGTATTCTCTTCTTCTTCAACCTATATTTGTTTACATGCAGTCAAATTGGTGCCATTAAACCTACATCCAATTAGCTGTCAGTTCCTGTGATGTATCCATTGATGTATATTTACACAGGAATACTGACAGTGAAGACAACTTAAAAATATAATAAGTCTCACTGATGAATCATCTACAGATCAAATGGTCAGTTTTTATCATACTTTACTATAGTTGAGGTATGTTTATGTTTTCTACATACACCAGCATGTGATGAAGCACATGAACCTTCAGCCGCTGGACTCCCACGGAGTGGACTTTTCCAGGGTGAGGATGTGGAACCTGAACAACTGGGCCAGACACTACAGGCAGACGCTGGTGTTCAGCTCCATCCAGGACCCACAGATCAACAACATCCTTACCAAGCACTGCTCCAACTACCGTGGACAGGTCAGCCACTGTAAACACGTCCCACTCGACGTTACACCAGACCACACCAACACATTACTGAACAGAAAGGGTCTCTAAAATAAGTAGCCACACTGTGTTGTTTAGTGTAGTCTGTTCAATGGCTAAGGGCAATCTTGGGTCCTGTTCTTCAGATGATATGTTATTTAGATTACAGTGAGTCTGGATGTTTTGGTTAGCTGCCTTAAAATGCATCTGGAGCTGTTTCCAGAGGAACAACTCCTTTAACACAACATGTGAAAGTGCAGATAATTGCTATATTGGATCATGGATCGGACATTTTATCATGTCTGAGTGGTCTAATTTAACTGTATTTGTATTTACAGAGTCACATTTTATATATCAGTAGTGTTTGATAATCTGCAAATAATCGGATTATGACCTAATTTTCAGAGACATATGGCTTGCTTTCTTTAGGTTTATAATGATCAGTGTTGGGCATGTTACTTTTAAAAAGTAATTAGTTATAGTTATTAGTTACTTCTCCCAAAAAGTAACTAAGTTAGTAACTGAATTACTCCACTATAAAAGTAACTAGTTACCAGGGAAAGTAACTCTTGCATTACTTTTTTAAAAAGAAATATGTTTAAATGCGTCTAAGAATTAAATATCTTTTCTTAGCATAATGTACACTTCATGTGTACGTTCTTGCCTTTTACCTCAATGAGGTTAAAGTAGTGTCTATACTTCCTCCTTGAAAACGGCAACTTTACCTCTGAATTCTCCGAACTCTCCATCGCTGCAGTCTATCTCTGATCGCTTGTGTGATACTGCTATGCAACACCCGCCCAACTGAACACTGCCCTGCCGCTGATTGGCTTACCATGAAATCTTACCCTACCTTAGCCAATCATCATCACTTATGCAACTCGCAGCTCTTGTGGCTGACTGACAGCGCAAGTAACGCACCACATTTAACTGTCGGTAACGGCGTTGTAACGGAGGAAATAGTAATTAATTAGATTACTCGTTACTGAAAAAAATAACGCCGTTAGTAAAGCCGTTTGTTTTAACGCCGTTATTCCCATCACTGATAATGATAGAATAATATAATTAGTGTTATGATAGGTAAGAATTTGCTGGTTATGAAGAAAACTATGATCTGTTGATGAGAGGTAATTACACAATGACATATCTAACAAATGAAAGTCTGAACACTAAAAATGATCCAAATGTATTTTGAGAAACTAGACAAAAACATTTAAACTTAGATTTTGTTAGGATCAAGAGTCAGAGCATAAAACGTGCATAAAATTAAATTTATCCATAAATCTGTAGCTGCAGTGCAAGTTGGAAATCAATACCTCATCCAATTCATCCAGTGAATTAAAAAGTAAAACTACTCATTAGTTTCAAAATGAGAGCTCACTGTTATTAAGATAACCTCATTCATATTTAACTGCTTATAAAGAACCAAACTGGCTACATAAGAACAAACACTTTTATTGTATCCTCATGACAGCATGTTGGCCACATACGTAGGACCAGTCCCCTTTGACCGAGCCCTTGAACTCCTAGAAACAAGAGTTAATATAAGAAATAGCTGCCAGCTCAGTTTTTCTTTTTGATTAAACCAAAGAGTTTTTCAATTTCATTTAAAGACACATGAATTGCTGTTTTTTTCTCTGTGTGCTTTTTCTCAGATTTCCACCAAGAACGTGCCAAAAACAGGGTCCATCTGCCAGGTGCTGGTTCAACTGCCTCACGTATTTCAGACTTTCTCCTCCGACAGCTTCATTGACCACGATGCTCGGTAAACTACTACATTTAAATAACATTCAACTCCTTTATTTTTTAAAATTAAGGTTCGCTTCTGACCTAAGTCATTTTTGTGATAACTACTTTTTTCATTTTACCTTCACCCTAAGCTCTTCCTTTAGCCTTCACTTGTATTTTTAAACTCATATACTTAACAATATTTTCAATGTCTCTCATTAGATCCCGTCAATTGATTGTTACCAACAGTGTTTTACCATTGGTGTTCCCCACTCTGTCTGCAGGTTTCAGTTCTTTGTAGATAAAGTGCTGCCTCAGTACAGGGACTCGGTTATGTGCCACACTCTGATCTACATCCCGTCTTACTTCGACTACGTTCGGTTGCGCAACTACATGAAGAAACAGGAGATGAACTTCGCCAGCATCTGCGAGTATTCCAGCAAATCGGAGGTGTCCCGCGCCAGGCACTTCTTCCAGAAAGGGCAGAAACAGTTCCTGCTCTTCACTGAGCGCTTTCACTTCTACAAGAGGTCAGTGCTTTGTAACGTCCTGTCAGGTAGCCTCATATATGCTGGGTTTTTGGGGGATTTGATCATTTCACCCAGTGATTACATTGCAGGGGCAGTCGGCTGGTGAAACGCTGTTCTTTACCAAGTAGAAGTAGTGAGTTTCTTAAAGGTTCTGGTTGTTCATTTGTAAAGCTGGGCCTCACTAACCACAAGGCCATCCATGAACTAAATCCCTAACTCATGACTAAAAACTGAATATGAGCATTCTGATGGTAATGATTACTTCAATCATGTCATCAGCTGTGAAATGTTTCAAGACGGTAATCTTTATTACCATTTTAAGAGATAATATATCACCATTTACGATAACACTTAAAGGAAACTGATATGATCTGTTTTACTGAGTTTGAAAGATAAACCTCTTACTTCAGTTGTGTGAAAGGTCAAAAAATTCAAGTCAAGTCCCTTTTCTCCACTTCATGCATGCCATGTGACTGGTTGATTAGTTTGTCATTGTAGTCTACCAATAATACAAAGAGGCACATATACTTGTAATCAGACCAAAACTCTCATGTAAGAGTGACATTCGTCATGTGATCTGGGTTAAGTCTAACATTCCAGTTGATTTTCAGAGCATCTGTAGGGCTAAAATTTCCTCAAAAAAAATAAATAAAAAACCTCTCTGAGGGTATTTTACAGTTTTTCCATTTAATTATCAGAAATCTGTTTGTTAGTTGTAAAAAGGGTTAACATGCAGACCAAACAGGCTTCACAACCTGCAGCCAAGTGAAAACATTCTCCAGGAGGTAGACATATCGTTATACTAGCCCACCATAAAGAGAAGACTGCATGAGTAAATCCAGAGGAAAACATTCATACACCACAACAATAGAAATACTCGATTCAACTGTGTCTGAAGAACAGGATTCTTGGGACAAATGAAATCAAGATCAACCTGTACCCGAATGATAGAAATAGAAACAGTTACTTGCAACATCTGTAAAGCAGTAGAGACGATGTGAAGCATGAGCATAGATGGTAGTAGCAGTGGAGAAGTGAGTAAGTGTATATACAGCTCAGATTCAGACAAAAGAAAACAAAAATGATTTATAGCACTTCACAGAACAGGACAGGACAGCAACCCAGGAGTTTTTAAAGGAGTGAACTATTCAGCAGTGGCTGGGACAGTTACTTGATCTAAATAAATGTATGCATTTTACTTTGTGAAGGCAAAACGTAAGTCAGAAAGACCCACAATAAAACAACAACTGAAGAAAGCTGCAGTAAAGCTCTGGCCAAGTATCACAAAGGAGGAAACCAGTTCTTTGGTGATCTCCATGGGTCCCAGACTTCAGCCAGTCATTGCCTGCATTGGAACAAAGTACTGAAATTAACATTTTATTTATTATGTTCAATTAGCTGAACAGTCTGTACTTTGAGCCCATATTCTTTATATTGTTAGACTGGCAAGAAGGAACCCTGGGTTGATCCCACTGCGTGGCATTATATGTGCACAGTGTGTAGCGCTATATAAATACAAGATCATATAACTGTAACTTCATAGCGGCTACACAGCAAAAATTGTGTCAGTGTTAAAACTGATATGGACCTATCTACACAATTACAATTGCTGCAGTGGTGGACAAAAGGCTGTTGTCCATTTCATCTGAACTGTAGCAAACGTATCAATAAAAGTAAAATAAATCTTTTTTTATTGGTTAATCTGGTCATGCATCTACTTCACGCTGCTTATATGAGTATATAAAATCAGTATATAAAACATTTTATTAACTTCTGGGAAATGTTGAAAAAAGTGTGATACAATGATTCTGGACCATGCAGCCGGTCTGATTTTTCACATTGCTATCAGACCTACAAAGTGTTACATTGCAGAAACATTGACCCTTTGTGTTTTTATTTAGGTACACCATCAAAGGCATCCAGAACCTGATGTTTTACGGACTGCCGTCCTTTCCCCACTTCTACAGTGAGGTGTGTAACATGCTGGCAGCAGGGAGTCAGGGGGAGGAGGCCAGCTGGACCTGCACTGCCCTCTACTCCCGCTACGATGCTCACAAACTGGCCGCCATCACCGGGGCGCAGCGAGCCGGACAGATGCTGCACTCCAGCAAGACTGTTCACCTCTTCATTACGGGAGGGGAAGACAAAGCCTCATGATGGAGCTGGTCAGATAAAAGAGGGACTAAAACCATGGCAGATATCGGCTGGTCTTAATTAACTGGTTTCGCATCAGCAAAGGACGTCACTTTGAATTACACGTGAGCAGTGTAACTCTCAAACGCACAAGGAAAAAAAATTTTATTGGCTTTTTGTTTGATGTATTGTAGTTGGAAGCCCAGAAATATCATGCCATAATGTGACCATAAAGCACTGTCCTGGTTTGTTACAGTGATGACCCGCTGATTGGATCCGTGTTTATTGTCACGCAGAAGATTAAGAATTTATATTTATAGCGACGTGTTATTGGAGCTCTAAAATAATCAGTAGTGTTTATGATATGGTTTAGTACACAGGCCAAGTAGTGTAAAATAGTTTCAAATGAATCAAGGTTGTGTTGCCTTTAAATATTTTTTTTTCAATTAATCATTGATATGAATCACAAAGATTAAAGTGAGATACAGTGTGTCTGTGAGACAGGCTTTCTGAGCCCAGTGTACTCAGATATACTGGATCTCTGACCTGAAATAAAAGGAGCACAGCCAATCAGAAAATCTATTGTCCCCTTAAAAATGGTAAGGTGCCAAACAGGCAATGGTGTGAACCACCCACATAATTATTAACTCCCTGTGTTGTTGCAAGAGTGACTTTGGCCACAGAATTACAGCATTTGTTCAACTGGTAAAGAAGTAACATACAGCACTCAGACTTTGACTGTTGTCATGATGGACGAAAAGACGAAGAAGCTCAGCCTGAAGCGAGACGTCAGCCTGTTGGGAGCCGTGTCCCTCATTGCAGGGACAATGATTGGATCTGGGATCTTCATGTCCCCGCAGACGGTGCTCAGCAGCATCGGCAGCCCTGGAGCCAGCTTGGTGGTGTGGGCGTGCTGTGGTGTGCTGGTGATCCTGGCATCTTCCTGCTACGCTGAGCTGGGCACGGTTATAAAAGAATCTGGGGGAGAGTACATCTACATCCTCAGGACCTCGGGTCCGGTCGTCGCCTTCGTGTTGATCTTCAGCTCGGTGTTATTTGTGAGACCTGCTGGTGTTGCTGGCATCGCGCTTAGTTTTGCTCAGTATGTTGTGGTTCCCTTCTACTCAGACTGCCCCCCTCCGGTGCTGGTGGTGAAGTGTGTGGCTGCAGCTGCAATCCTAATACTGGCCTCTGTGAACTGCCTGAATGTTCGCTTTGCAATGGCAGTCCAAGTGTTCTTCATGGCGGTCAAGGTTCTGGCCCTGGCTGTCATTATAATAGGAGGCGTGGTGATGCTTGTCAGAGGGCACACTGAAAGCTTTGAAGACTCCTTTGAGAACACAAATGTGGGCATCAATCCAATTGGTATTGCTTTCTACCAGGGACTGTGGTCGTATGATGGATGGAACAATCTGAATTATGTGACCGAAGAGCTGAAACGTCCAGAGGTGAGTAAGAGACGACAGGGTTTTCAGTGGTTATTGATTGATCAATAAGCAGTCAATGTTGGCCTGACAATTGTTGCCCCCCCCAAACGACTCCTCAATATTACCCCTTCCAACAGCACAATCTTAGTTCACACAAACATAGATACAGTAGGCATTAAAAATAAATAATACAGACAATAGGCTGTCTCCTCAGCATCTCGCCATCCTCTGGTCTAGGAAGTGTCGTCCAGAATAAGGTGGATATTTTGGGTCCCACGTAGTCAAGGAAGGGGATCTATACTTTATAAAATGCCAATTTTTCCTCTGGCCCAGTATATCAGATATTCCATGAGCTGCAGGTCTAATATGCCATTCTGAGATTGCCTTATTTGAATTGAAATTCACTTTAGTAATACAGTTTTATGTGCAGCAAATGTTTAAAAAAAAAACGCAGTAGTTTGGGTTGTTCATCTTTAAAATTCCAGTTTTTTATTAAAAAACAATTGCAGCTTTATTGTTAGATTGCTTGGAATCATACATCTCCCAAATCCTGACTGTACACAACATATTATGTATAAAACCCCCAGCCTCTTTACTGAACTTAATACATACAGCTGAACTGCTGAGATGAGGTGATATCTGACAGTGAGGCAGTAGTCTAAACTGCAGCTCCTTTGCTCTATTACAGAAGTAAAATTATTCAGAGAATAAAAAAAACGGCATTATCATTGGTGTGGAACGTTCACATTTCTCTACAGCTGATTACGTAGTGTACCTTTAACAACTGCTAGTTATTTGGAGGGTTCAGTGTGTAATTGCTTAACCAAGTGATGGTGTGCTGCGTTTAAAATTTTCCACAACAACGTGCAAAAATTATGAGTCAGTGCGGCAGGTACCCAAAGTAAGGGGTTGTTACAGTGGAGAGCGGTATTTACAAGAATGCTTGAGCTTGAACTTAAATTATAGACTACAGCAATTTTCTAAACAGTTACAATTATCTTAATTGCAAAACCAAGAAAGGAAACTAAAAACTGCTACATTCATTTAATTGCATTAGGAAAAATAGAGAATATTAAGGGACGAGCACAGAAATAAAGACAGAATACGAGATGCTATCTGATCATTTCTGATCAAGTGCATATTATAGCTAGCTAAACAAAGAGTTGAGCCGAGTCAACGTCTCAAAATCAGTTCTTAAACTTACAGAGCGCCAGAATAAAGATGGGAGAGCATTTTAGGTAGGCTGGAGGTGATATGGCTTACAACAGGCCAGAATACAGAGAATCACAACTGTAAACAAAATGAAGTTAAAGATTACTTTCTTCAGAGCTGCAGCTGTTATAGATGATTTACTTTAGATTGTTCTCAGATGAGCGGAGCGTAATAAAAAGAATACTTGTTATCCAGAGATTGCTTGTTGTGATACGCACCTTGTAAAGTGACACAAGAGATGCCTGCGGCCTGTGAACATCATCATGTGTGTCTGTGGCGCCGCTGTTGTCAACTCCTCAAAATAGAACTTAATGTAGCAGAATAAGGTAATTAGGGTATAACGTAATGTTTTTGTCATGCTGACAGTGCACAAATTCAAAATGAAAATAGAAATAAATCAGAAAATCAACTTTTAAAATTTGTATGCACACTTATCTTGTACAGAATCTGTTACCAAATTTACATGGACACTTTTTAATTGTGTTTATTTCCTCTCTGGGAAAGCGTACATTTATAGTACTTATATTACTTTTTTTTATGCCATCACAAGACGATATCACAAGAGATAAAATACTGCCCCTCTCAGATGAGGATGAGAGCAATAACTTCAAGGATCTGTGGGTGAGCAGCAGTAATTTAGACCTTGTTTGCGGTCAGTATACTGACTCCTAAAAATGTAAATACACACTCATATGTTTCTAGTAGAATATAACAAAACTTCTTATCAACGTAGAGAAAGCAACTGGAAGTCAGGAGCAAAGTCAAAGACAGCCATGCCACACCTTCTTTTTGTGGCTATTTAAGTGTGATTTCACATGAGTCTAACATTACCCAGCAGTTAACAGTTAATCCGCATCGAGGTCTGTGCATGGCCAGCGTCCACTGTGAACGCCTCTCACACAATGGAAGGAGACGGGCAAAGACTCAACCTGAAGAGGGAAGTGGGGATAATAGGAGCAGTGTCATTCATTGCTGGAACCATGATAGGATCTGGGATCTTCATATCCCCCCAGTATGTCCTGTCCACTATCGGCAGCCCTGGGGCCAGCCTTGTTATTTGGGCCACGTGCGGGCTAATTGCCATGCTGGGGGGGCTTTGCTATGCTGAACTGGGCACGGTCATACCTGAATCGGGAGCTGAGTACATCTACATGCTGCGGACCGCAGGGAAAGTGGTGGCCTTCACGTTCGTCTTCAGCTTCATCATGGTCATGAGGCCTGCCAGTGCCACAGGAATTGCTCTGAGCTGTGCTGAATATGTTGTGGCCCCCTTTTACTATGACTGCACCCCTCCGCAACTGCTGGTGAAATGTGTGGCTGCAGGAGGTATCTTGTTGCTGGCCACAATCAACTGTCTGAGTGTCCGCTTGGCCACCGGCATCCAGGTGGTTACCATGGTGGTCAAAGTGCTGGCACTGGTAGTGATTGTGCTGGGGGGCGTCGTGAAGCTTTTCCAGGGCAGCACTGAAAACTTTGACAACTCTTTTGAGGGAACAAATGTTGGCGTCAGCTCCATTGGCATTGCTTTCTATCAGGGCTTGTGGTCCTATGACGGCTGGAACACTTTAAATTATCTAACCGAAGAACTGAAACATCCGGAAGTAAGATTTTCTACTATTCAGTGATTTTAAAAATGCAATCACGCTGGTTGGAAATTAAAAAGGTAGGTAGCAGAAATGTATTAAATTTAGGGACTTAAATGTGAACCATAAGCCAAGGTAACTGTATATGTATTCAAAGTTCAAACACAACTTCGGATTCAGTGTTTTCTTGTTATTCTCAGTATTTTCTGCATTATAGATTAATACTGAAGGAACGCATGAAATAATGTAGTAAACTAAAAAAAATTCTTAAAAGTAGTCACCTTTAGTTTTGATGACAGCCTTGAACAGTTGGCATCCTCTCAGTCAGCTTCATGAAGTAGTCACCTGGAATGGTTTTCCAACTGTTTTGAAGGAGTTCCCAGAGGTGTTGAGCAGATGTTGACTGTTTTGCCTTCACTCTGTGGTCCAACTCATCCAAAACCATCTGAATTTGGTTCAGCTGGCAGTTAGGTCGGCAGCATGCTCAAATCCAGATCCCCTTCAGTGCCTCCCTGACCAGGCTGTTAAAGGTCCAGGGCGCAGCTCCTGTGCCGCTTAGTGGTGGATTTGTGATGGGGTTCCAGGGGGTGTCATCCGGCCTAGACTGGTGGACTCTCTTAGCATGTCTCAGCATCTCAACGGCTAGGAGAACCTAGTCTTTCTGCGATTCTTGTCAAGTCCAACACCTCAGGAAGAGCTGTCCACCCAGAGTTTCTCTTCCTCCAGTGCCAGCTTGATGGCCTGCAACTCCTGGTCCACATCATAGTTCCCCTTTGCCAGGGACAAAGAAAGCACATGGGTGATTCTTTAAACAGAAGAAGCCAGGTCTGTCCCAGCTGCATTGGTCTTTCCCTTCCCCCAAGAGGTGCTATGGTATTTAACTTGGGGGATTCCTTGAAACAGAAGGCAAGGCATGAGGCAGATTTGCGCGAGTTTTCTCCCACCAGAACAGGGTTCTTTCACGTTTTTCTCTCATTAAGCGGATTATCAACCTTTGGGCAAGGAAGGGAAACAAGGGGATTACAGGAAGCAGCAGGTCTAATGCAACCAGCTATGCTTTGTTCATCAGAGGAAAGTATCGGAGAGATCTAGATCTATATGATTGTACAGTACTGCAGTATAACATGTAAAGATATGGGTAAAGGTTACTGACTCACAGTTACTGACAGTTATCTATACTGTAGATAACTGAATGGTTCAATAAAGAAAAGACTGATTCCAGCTAGTGTGTCCCAGTAGGCCTTTTGGTGGGGTTACTCAAGGTGGTGCACATGTGGGTTTATGAATGTTTGGTTCTGAGACACAGAGTCTGCTCCAGGTAATGGGTTGATGAATAAGTCTTGTCTCGTTAACCATTCTGCAGAGTTTCAGGTAGTACTTAAGTCTCCGAGTACACGTAATGGGGTTCTTCCAAAAGTGTGGCCTACATTTGTCTACATTTCACACCAGTTTGGACAGTGCTCTGTATTTTTAGTTCTAAGAATCCAGTCTTGTGTCTTGCACCTTTTTCCTGTTTTGAAGTTTGTTAACCAAACAAAAATGAAGCATACTCACTTTAGATCTCCAATAACAATAACACATATTTTTTATTTGCTGTTTTTATTGGGTTGAAAGACTGAAAGCGCTTAGGTTAATGTTTGAATCACGGTTGTATCTATGTCGTTGTATGATCATTACCAGATAACGTTTGCATAATAAGATGCATATAATCAAGAACTGGCTGTAAAAAGATTTACAAGTACATCAGAGTTAATTATAAATTCAGGTAACTTCCAGTTCATTGAACACTTTGACCCGTTGCTGTTTGGCCAGTCATTTTGCACAGCTCATAGTGGTTAGGTGTCCGAATGTTTGTTTGCCGTGTGGAGTCTGCTCTGTAAAAGTGATAGCAGCAGTGCCTTCATCTTATGCTCTCTGTTCTCGGTGGCAATGGCGGACAAAAAAGCTGAAGCCCTGAAAATGAAGAGGGAAATTGGGCTGATTGGCGGCATAGCTTTCATTTCCGGAACCATGATCGGATCTGGGATATTCATGTCCCCACAGTTTGTCATGGCCTATGTCGGAAGCCCCGGAGCAAGTCTGCTGATCTGGGCTCTCGCAGGAGCTGTAGCTATGCTTGCAGCGCTGTCCTATACTGAACTTGGGACAATCATTTCTGAATCTGGTGGGGAGTTCATATACATACTGAGGATCTACGGTTCATGCCCTGCCTTCTTTGCAGCATTTACTTTTGTCTTGGTGGTGAAGCCTTTCAGCATTGCAGCCATGGCAATAAGCATTGCAAAGTATGCCACAGCACCCTTTTACCCAGGGTGTCAGCCTCCTCAACTGGCTGTGAAATGTGTAGCAGCCGTGGCCATTCTAGTTGTTACCATAGCAAACACCTTGAACGTCCGGCTTGCTGTCAGAATCCAAGTGGTCTTCTTAGTTGCTAAGGTGTTAGCACTGACATTCATTGTAATTGGCGGGATAGTGGAGATCACACAGAGCAGCACTGTGATTGTTGACAATTTAAAAGTTGAGAATTCATTTAAAGGCACTCAGTACTCTTTGAGTACACTAGGAATGGCTCTTTATCAAGGACTCTGGTCTTATGCTGGCTGGTACAACTTGAACTATGTCACTGAGGAGCTAAAAAGACCAGAGGTGAGACTGTAAGGGTCTGGATTTTGCATCTGTGTTTAAGAGATTATATGCTAGTATTTTTTTCAAATAAAACAACCAGTCTAGTCATTTGACAGGTGGTGCAGTGTTACAGATTATGCAGGAAAAATCTGAATGTTGATGCAGATTACAGGGTAGTGGCCATACAATGTAACGGCTAACACGTGCCGTTACTGTTTGTTTCAAGGTCTGAATGCTCATTTAGGAGCCCAGTTTACAATCTATTGACTTCATTCCAGCGTGAAACTTCCATAAACATGTTCAGTTTACACGAGGACTTTCAAGGTGTAATAAAAAACATTGTTGTTATTGCTGTAACTGCAGTCCAATGTAATTGTGATAAGTTGTGTCCAGTGTTGACATTTTTTTTATTCACTACATTTCTGCAGATTTTGGCACTGCTTTACATTAGATGACTGAACAATCTAATGCTACAAAGAATGTTTATAGTTGCTGCAGGGCAAAAAACATGAACTTGCTTGCCAAATGACAAGACAAGATTCCAAGAAAACCTGTTTCCTTGTAGAAAATGTTAATGGGTTTATTCATTGACAAGTTGCAGTGTGCCAGATTTTTCAAACAGGTGACAATAGTTAAACATCCAGAGTGTTGATGTTTAAAACTGCACCTTTGTTTCTAACATGTACAATAAGTGTAGTTCATCTCCACTTCATCATCAACATTACTGCTATTCATCATGCAAGCTTGTTGACCACGGCAGACAAATGATGTTGCCTTTTCTTCCGGCACAGGTGAATCTTCCCAGAGCGGTTGTGATAGCAATTTCTCTGGTGACTGGTTTGTATCTGCTGGTGAATGTGAGCTATCTGACAGTAATGACGCCCAGGGAGCTCATGTCTTCCAGCGCGGTAGCGGTTACCTGGGGGTAAGATAACATCTGATCTAAATGCCATAGATCCATATTGATAGTGTGACTATTTGATGAGTTACAATTGGTGCTATAACCACATAAGATGTTTAAATTGGCAGTGTTTTTAACTAAAAGAAAAAAAAATTACAGTTAGAGCCATGTGAAAACATAAAGAGATCCCATGGACATCATAAGCAAACATTTGGTCAACTTTTAAATAGTGTCTATTGTTAAAGGTGATACATAAAATTAATGTTTTGTAGTTTTTCATAATAAAAAAAACACACAGATCAGTCACATGGAAAAATTAAGCACACCTCTACATTTATCACACCTTCAATCCTCCTTCAAGTTAGTGTCAGGGATTTCAGATGAGGTGCCAATGATTAGAATCTTCCTAGTGAGTGACAGGTTGAACCTCTGACATACATGGTCTCTTTGCTATTGAAGTGTGTGTCATCATAACAAGATCTAAATGAATGAATAAATGGTTTGGATGCCTATGAGTCTGGCAGGGGATTCAAAAAGATTCCAACAAATTATTTGAACTAAATTATTCCACTGTGAGAAAAAATAAAAATAAAAATCCAGACTAGGTGCACCTTCAAATTTAGGCCAACAGAAAACTGTTTGTTGCAAAAATGCAAAAAATGAAACTGAATGCTTTGCAATCAGAAAGGCAAAGAAACTGAAACTAGGAAAAGGCCCTTTCTGTTCAAACAGAGCATTAAAACACAATTACAGTTTGCCAGTGAACATAAAGGCAAAGATGCCTTTAATATTGTTCTCTACACAGATGAACAGATGAATCAAAGATTGTTGTTTGGTCACAGTAACAGTAGATATTTTCCATTATTTGGGTCCTGATCAAAGACAGCTTTTTAGGAGCAGACCCTCAAAGCAAGTGTGAAGCATGGAGGTGGACATGTCATGGTTTGGTGTTGCTTTGCTTCCTCAGAGATTGAGCAGCTTGCAGTCATTCGTTTAACTATTAATTCTTTATCCTGTCAAATAGTATTTGGAGATAATGTGAGGCCAGCTATCACAATGTTGAAGCTGAACCAGAGGAAGACATTTAAGATCACAAAGATCATGATCCTAAACACAGCAGCAAATCCACCAGGAAATTATTTCAAAAAAGAAATGGCGAGTAATGGAAAGGCCAAGAAAAAAGTCCAGATCTGATACCCACTGAAATGTTATAGAAACCGGCAGTAGAAGCAGGGAAACCATTTAACATCTTACAACTGAAGAGATATGCATGAAAAGGGGATCAAAAGGACATATAAGAAGTGGCCATTTCTGCTAAAAGGGGCAATAGCTTTGGATGCCAAGGGTGTACTTACTTTTTCCACAGAGACACCTATTTATATTTTTGTCGAATAAATGAAAAAGCTAGGACAAACCACACCACCTTCATCTATAGGTACTGTTCATCCAGATGTGTATCATCAAAAACATCCATTTCCACTGGGATCTGCTTTTTTCACTGCATGTTTATCACAGCTGTTCATTTGTCACAGCCACTAATCAAACTCCTGCACTGAAGGTGAAAAATGACAGAAAACCAATTTGGAAATAACATTACACTGAGGCCTTACATTTTCAACATGAGCCCCTAAATTCTGTCGCTACTCTAGCTTTAAACAAATAATTTGTAACTTCTGAATGAGTGCTTTTGCAGTTATATAAAAGTTGTTGTTTTGTTTCACAGGAATAAAGTGTTAGGCAGCTGGGGGTGGATCATGTCTGTGGCTGCAGCCTTGTCTGCCTTTGGTTCGCTAAATGGGACGTTTTTCAGCGGGGGCCGTGTGTGCTTTGTCGCTGCCAGGGAAGGACACATGGTGATGGTCCTTCTGTCTTCAGAAGAGTATTCAGTTTGATAGTTTAAAATGAAGTTGCAGAGTTTCACCCAGATCTGCTTGTTTGTGTAGCCAGATATTCTGGCCATGGCTCACGTCCACAGACTGACACCATCTCCAGCACTGATCTTCACCACTCTGGTTTCTCTGGTGGTACTGGTCATCGGAGACTTTCAGAGTATCGTCAACTTCTTCAGGTGAAGACTAGTTTTGCTCTTCTTCTTTATTTCTCATATCTTGCACACAGTTTTGATTTTTAATCTGACATTCATCTTCATTGTTGTTGTCAGTTTCACTGCCTGGATTTTCTATGGCATCACCTTATCTGGGCTCATCTATCTCAAAGTCAAGAAGCCAGAGCTCCCCAGGCCGTACAAGGTCAGTGTCACCTGTGTTTTTCAAATTATAAGTAACGCTACTTGAGAATCACCGCTTGCTGTCATGCCTGTCTCGTCCTCTCTCCTCAGGTCCCCATTGTAATCCCCATACTGGTCCTCATTGCAGCGATATTCCTTGTCCTGGCACCCATCATAGATGATCCTCAAATTGAATACCTCTATGTAACTTTATTTATTTTAAGTGGAGTTATAATCTACATACCTTTCATCCATTACAAGCTGTGCCCAGGACTGTTGAGAAAGTTAACGGTGTTTCTGCAGCTCTTCCTAGAAGTCGCCCCCGCAGAGAAAAATCAGTGATTTCTTCTGTGCACACACAGATTGTAAGAAAAACTATAATCTGACTGTAAGATGAACAAGTTTAGTTTACATGGATTGTCTTTGAATTATAGCAATCACATTCAGTATTTTCTTTTTGAAAAAAAAAAAGGTTTGTAGTTAAACCGCTGAAAATATACGTTATTGTGCATTTGAAACTTGAGAGGTTGTTTGCAAAGGCTTTTTGATCAAATGTATATAAAAATGTATTATGGAGATTTTTTTAATTTTGTCTTCACAGAAAAAAAATCCATCCATTTAGTTCCATATTTTGTCTTGGAAGATGAAGCAATTTAATTTGAGTAAGCAAAAATATGTATCATGGACTTCCTGTACTCATTGCATAAGCCAGAAACACTGCTTAACACGGTGGAAACAAAAGTGGTTTAAAAAACAGCTAACAACTAACTACCGCTTTATTTGGCTAAAGCTGGGAACACTGACACAATACTGCAGCTGCTCTGAATACATAAATCAAACATTTTTGCATCCTTTGTGGTTGATGAGTAACTGTTCTGAATTGTCTGTATAACAGTTTTAAAGCTGTATGTGCCATTTGATTTCAGTCAAATAAAGTTGCATCATGCTACATTAAAAAAGGAAAAGTGTTTAACGTGAATATGTTACCCAGAGGATGTATCCCACCTGTGGCAGACTATTCCCTGCCTCTCGCCTGGTCACCAGTCTTACCGTAGGGCTAATCGTAGCTTTCTACTATTTATTTATTTTTTTTTCTTTAGGTGGTTAATGGTATGATAGATTGCTTTTCTACCTATTGGTAAGCGATTTACAGTCACAATAACACATCTACCCATTGGTTCACACATGCACTCACACAGACTGTGGGTAGAGTGGGTTCTCCAGTGGGTTAGCGATTTGATCCCCGTCACATGGACTACTGCCGAAGTGTCCTTGAGCAAGACACTGAACTCTGAGGTGCTCCCAGCGCTTGGTACTGGTGTGTGAATGTGACATTGTGACTGTAAAGTGCTTCCAGTACCATTAGCTATATACGTATATATATATATATATATATATATACACATATATTTACGATTTACATTCACACCCCAGTGCCACACACTGGGAGCAACTCGGGGTTCAGTGTCTTGCTCAAGGACAAGCCGCTCCACCTACTGAGCCACAGGCTTCATCCATCAAAGTTAAGGTATTCAGCAGGAATACATGATCAGCAATAACATGTCACTGGTGCTATCCTTCCTGAAAGAAATGTGCTTTTTGGCTCTTCAAACAAACACGCATACAGATGTGTGAATTTAAAAAAAAAAAAGTTTATTAAATAGTTATTACCCACCAAAAAAAGATAACACAAGATATGGCCAAATTATAGTGCAACTTTCACAAGACAAAAGATTGTTCAACATAAAGCAGGTAACACACTGAGAGCATGTTTATGCATATTTAGACCACGTTTCTGTTTGGCTGGAGTTCAAATGCAGATTATCTGATGTGGTAGTGTCACATTCTCAAAATAAGGATGTTGTTTTTCTGTTCTTTTCAGCTAAGAGTTGTTACCTGACAGATGGCATGTGGGCAGCACCTTTCGGCTATAAGCTTAAAGATCTCAATACTAGATGGCTCTAGAAAAGATTTTTCCCAACAAAAAATGTCTGAAACAGAAAATGTCTCTTCTGCATCCTTAATGCATATGAGTGTGAGAGAGAAAGTCCTTCTGTCAAAATCCAGCTGAGGCATCACTCTGCTCCAGTTTTCTTTTCTGTACCATTAGAGGAGTTTGATTTGTTTTCAGGTCCGTCTTCACAGCTCTGCTCTCCCGTCTCACTCCTGCCCCCCCGTGATGACTGGTGGTACAGCATGTGAAGCCGCTCTGCATTCACGTGTGCATCCTCCGTCCCCTCGCAGCACTTCATCCATGACTGAGGAATGGCCTCTATACCATAGTGGGCCCCTGCGATTGCCCCAGCCATGCAGGCTATGGTGTCAGTGTCCCCTCCCAGGGCCAGGCTGTACGCTATTGTCCTCTCCAGGCCGCCGTAAGTCTCTGGAAGGCATTCCCGGGGCTGCAGGCAGTGGAGGACGCAGAAGATGGCAGTGGGGACTGAATGGAGCGCTGCAATGCCGTTACCTGGAAGAAAAATGGAGAATGTTAATGTAATAGGAAAAGGATATAGAAACACAAAGAGGAATGTAATCTGCCAGATTACAGCTAGTCTCTCTGTTGGGAACTGATTACGGTCTGGGAAAGACTGACCAGGGCAAGCTTTCTGTGGTGATGGACAGAAGTCATACACCTGATTTGTTATAGGGATATCCAATTGCGTGCCAAAATACACCCCAAAACGACAAGTAATGGTACAAGTGAAACTACTTTTGATTTATAAAGAAAACAAGGTAACAGATAATCAGTTTGTTTGTCTGCTATATTTCCTTGTTTTAAACTTAACCTTAGGACTGTTATTAGAACTATTAGAACTGTGTTATTAATGAGACAAAAAAAAGGATGATAATGAAATGTAAAGATAAAGTTAAAGAGAACTGACCCAGTTCAGAGATGACTTCCTCTATGCTGACCTTGCTTCTGTCCATCAGGTCTCTAACTCTGTGAAGACGCTCACAGAATGGCTTATCTGCTTCTTTAAGGCTGCAAAGACACATCATGTTAAAAGAAAAATAAATCCCACGGACATGTCAGGCTTTGAATAGAGAATGTTTACTCTCAATTGATATACATATATCATGAGTCCTGTCAGTGACACGTCTGACATCCTCAAACAGGACTCATCAGATCTGTGAGCTGAAGTAGCCATAGAGGAAGCTTTATTTGCGCAATACTCACATTCTGGCGTCATTGCGTGCCGCCTCGTTGCCCTCCACTTCCTCCATTTCTGTAATTAGCCTGCTGATGAACTGCTGAGGTAAATCTAGCGCCCCTTGCAGGGAGAGGTGCACAGCTAATGCCTGCAGCACTGCCCCATTGTAACCCAGAGAGCATGAGTGTGTCAGCATGGCGCCCAGACGTGCAAACTAAAGAGGAGAAAAAAAAATCCGTAAACATGCGCTTAATGTCCAAACACTGTCCTAAACACCACTGTGAGTTTGAGCTGTTCTCTGCCGAAGGGATGACTTTGCAACGCAATCTTGTATGAAGATGCCTGTCCGGTTGTTATCTGACCACAGAAAAGGTAAAAAAAAAAAAACTAGTGATACTGTGACTGTACAGCATGAAATAAAATAACAATATTGCGATTTATTTCAATTTTAGGTGAAATTGTCTGTAGGTGTGAAAGCAGGAACAAGAAGTGATTGACTTGAGAGAATATTTAATGTGCATGTCACCAACGATGTGGATTTTGTCCAGTAAAAGTGAACCGCTCACCCTTGCAACATCAGCCATGTCGGGAAAAGCCAGCGCAAAGGGGGCCGCTCTCATGGCGCCTCCATTACCGAAGGAGCCCCGGCCATTAAACTGGTCCCTGGCCGGCTGATACACGTCACTTAGCTGGGGAGAGGAGAGCTTCTTCAACACCTGGATCACTCCAGCACCATAACCACGGCCTGGGGACGCACTGTACTCCTTAGCGAACCTAAAGGGGGTCACAACGCATGGGCTTTAGTTTGTGTGTGTGTGGTTGTGTGTGTGTGTGTGTGTGTGTGTGTGTGTGTGTGTGTGTGTGTGTGTGTGTGTGTGTAAATCCTAATCTTAATTTTAATTTTACTTTGGAAGGCTTCAGATAATATTTACACCATAAGATACTTCACATGTAGTGTCAGTTGTGTGGATTTTGTCTACCTGCGTGCCATGTCCTGCTCGTCAAAGCCAGTACGAGTGAGGAGAGACTGAACCACACAACGAGCCATAGCTGTGTCGTCACTGTAGTCAAGGATACCTAAGACACACATATAATATATTTAGCTCTTGTATCATCTAAGAATTTCAACACAGTCAGAAACACTAATGCAAACGTAGTCATCATGTAGTAGCGTTGAAATATTGCCTACTTTCACTGCATCATGCTATATAGCTATTCAGAATAAATGCATTTGACCAACATTATGCAGCCCACGTATCCTGTCAGATATTTCACCGCACGCTAGCAAAGCAGTTTCAACCACACTAGCTGCTCTGCAGACGCATGGATGCACCGCACAGTGCAGGGTGCTAATGTAAGTTGATCTGCTCCAATCACTGGTATTAGATCTATTATTATTTCACTGACCGCTTCCTTTAGTCTCGTCCTCCAGGCTGTTTAGGTGCTGCAGCACACTCTCCATGGGCACCTCCTCCGCTCCTTCAAACTCTCCGCCGACACAGTCCCCCACCACAGCCGCTACCAGCGCTCCCCTGAACCGGGACAAAGACGCCGGGCCGCCCGCTGCCATGGCTCTCACAGCCGTCATTGCCATTCATCCGCCGGTGCAGATGCTTGAACCTACGCCGATAAATCTGTCGGCTGGCCCGCAGACCAGACTACCAGTCAGTAACGGGGTGGATACAATACAAGAGACAACAACAACAACAAATGTCGGCTTAACTCCCTTCTGTACTGCTTCCTGGTGTCCGACCCGCGGCCAAAGATTTGGGCGGGTAGAAGTACGCTTAAATAGAGAGGACCTTTGTTGAGAGACACGCTACAGTCCGTTCTGGTTTGTACATTTCTATACACGAGAATAAACCGGATATCGTAGTGCATACAGTAAGTACGCAAGAACTATTTAGAATGCACTTTCTGGTTATTAAAAATGTTAACTGGAGCATATAGAAATTCACATTTTTCCATTTTTTTTGCCTTATAATTAATTAGGACAATACAAAATTAAAACAAAAAAACAACAATACAACAAAACCGCCCTGACTCCGAACATCTTGAGACTGAAAGTTATTTTAAAACTTAATGAATTATTATAATGCGGGTTTTTTTTTGTTTTTTTTAAAATTGGATGGGGTCTATGTGTAAAGAATACGCAAAAGTGCACCAAAATTGGGATGATTTAATTTGAACCTACAGTGGTACAGTTTCCTTTAGGAATTAACCAAAGAATTAATGTATTATTAGAGAAAATGAGTATATGCCCACTATAAAGTTATGTACAGTATGTTTAAAACAACTCCTTCACTGCCCTTTGAGGGTTTGCATTATGCGCAAATACACTAAAATTTACGTTATAGTTCGTCCACATTAAGATCGCCCCCTGCTGGACAGGAGATCTGAGAGGAGAAACGTTAACTGACAGGCATTTTCCATTTTCTGGTAGAAATGTCTCCAACACATCAGTTATCTAAATTCAGTTTACATCTCCCCTCAAATCAATACAGGCTACAACGTCAAAATGGCAGATGTTTGTATTCTTTACTTATCAAATGCAGTCACTGGTATACACTGGTATACACTGGTATATACTGGTATACACTTTTGGATTAACACAGCCTTTAATAACAATTCAGTTAGGCGCACAAACAAATACACTTAGTTTAAGGTTGTGCACTTATGCACTGGTTTATTGAAATCCGCATTTCGGATTTTGTAGTTATTATGGAGTTAGTTAGTTGGGCGACAAATGCAAGAATGACACAAACGTATGTCTTCAATCATAAATACCCCGTTTCATAGTCATTCTAAACCGTAATTACCGTAATGATCCAAATATAGCAGCGCAGCACATTTCTTCAGGCAAACTGAGTTTGAGAAGGCGGGGTGTGAGGTTCATAGCTACACCCAAGCACCAGGAAGTGGGTGTCAGTACGCGTTTACTGCGCTCGTACAACACTATTGTCATTTTCCAGGAGCTAAGCAGGAAAACATAATGTGAGGAGAAAAAGAAGGAGAACCCATCCAGAAAATACGGTAACGTTAACCCCTTTCTTCACCATTCCAGTTATTTTCATTTCCCCGCGTCTTCTTTGCATTCACTTTATAAGTAAGCTATAAGCGAACGTAGAGTTCGTACAAAGTTAACTTACCAACGCTGGCCGTCGGCTAGCTTGATACCTCGTCGAAGTGCAGCATCTTTGTTGTTAGCGGTTGGCATACATGACCCATAACCCACAGAGGAGGTGGGCGTTTGGAAGCGCGGCGTCTGCAGCATAATTAAAACATGGCGGATTCAGAGGAATTTAGACTTAAACGGTTAAAGGTAAGAAACACGCGCCAAGACTGATAATCGTAACTCCGACAAGACTCGGGCTAAATCCACTGGCTGATCCATCCGCATGTTGTGGCATTTAGTTGGCGTTGACTATCATCCGGTTGAGATGTGCATATTCAAGCTAACGCTAGCTAGCTAGCTTACAGCCCTGTAGCTTGCTGTTTGCTCCTCAGCCCTGGTGCATGCAGCTACGCCAGGCTCCATTTAACAGTCCGATTATAATGAGCAAAGACGCATAGTGAACACAATATGATGCGGACCCCTTTGTTTAACTCGAAAGCTTTTATTAATAGAGCACTTCAACTTTGTGTTGCAGCTGACTGCTGTTTTCACAAAACATTTGCATGGCCGAGGGCTGATGGGAACAATAAAGAGATTTTATTCACGTCAAGTCTCCGTGCCCTAATACTGTTTTTACTGGAAAACTCGCTCAGTAGCTAAGCAGTTTAATCGAAGTGTGTACACATCTGTTAGAATATGGCAACATTTTAAATGGAGTTTGGTGGGACGCCCCTTCCATACAAATAGTAGGGCAACACGAGGCATGAAGCCATCTAAAAACAACATAACAAGACATTGAACACATCAAGAACAACAGTGGCCCCAGCTGTATTTGGACAGTTAAACTACATTAACTAAGGCTAGTTCACAAAATGTTAGATAAGCTGATATTTCATAGAAAATCCAAGTCAACACACCGATAACATATTTTCTGCCAACCTAAATAAAATAAATCAGTTTTGTTAGCCAAATATATATTACGCATGCAAGGAATTTGTCCTCTGTATTAAACAGTTCTACAAGTTAAAGGATAGCAAACTAAAAACCTTGCAACTATGAACTTAAATCTTCCTTTTGAAGCCTTTTGAACAAATTTTAGACCGAACATATTGCTAGATAATGTGTTTTAAACTTGCTTAGCTGTGTTTCTTTATAAAGAAAGCTGACATGAGCCCTCTAACAATCCTTTTTCTCACCTACACAGCATGAGGAGCGCTTGTCCAGAGTGTTTGACGAAGTGATGGGTCTGGGAGACTTTGCTGACTCTTCCAGGGGTTCTGCCACCTCTTCCAAGAGTGGTCAGGATGAGGCAAAGGAAGCAGACGAAACTTCAGTACAAGAGCAACAGCAACCGATAGAGGAAGAGGAAAGCAACGGCAGCAGACAAGAAGAAAAAATGGATGAGGGGGTAGAAGAGCCGACCTTTCCGTCCGTTGCCTCCCTCTCCTCTGACCACCACTCTGTACCCTCCTCGTTTAAGATGGGAAAGAACGAAACAGGAGGGGGAGGAAGTGGGGGGGCAGCGTTTGATGATGCACTGGATGGCCTTCCTTCGTATGGGCCAGAAGAAGAAGATGATGAAGACTGGCACTTTGCCCTGCCAATGGGCACCCTTGAGGAAGTTGATGTTAATAAAGCCAACCAAAAAAGAGCCCAGACAGGGCAGGTGAACAGCACAGCTCCAGGTGATGCCTTTGCTCATGAGCCCAGAGAGGAGGACGAGGAGGAAGAGCAGGAGAGGGATGGGAGCAGTGGCTCTGCCAACACCTCCCACTCCTCTCAGGACCATACACCAGAGAACAGCCAAGGTAATGCTGCTTATACACTCATTTGCTGAACTAAATCTTACTTTCATAAAATTTATGGATTTCTGTATCTGTTTAGAACAAAACGTGAGAACTGAAAACACAGTCTTCACCTCATAAAGCCACATATTTCTGTGGCTTTATGAGGTGATGGATAACGTAGTCATGAACATTGTCATACACGTCATATGAGCACTGTGGAGTTGAATGTGTTTGCAACAAAATGTCTGTCATTAATTGTAGGACTGTCCAATTGTATGCATAGGTATTTTTTCTCTCTGCATCAGTTAAAAAACACGCCCCATAATGAAATCTAGATGTGTTACCAGACTCATATTCAGATAAGAATTGAGTCTGGCTAGAAGTTTTTAGTAATACTGAGTTGTATTGTGTTCTACCGACACATGTTTTTATTATTTTGACAGCCCCATTTTAGTCTCTGGGCTAGGCTAAATAATAGATTTAATACTTAATTATTCAATCCAGTTCAACAGCACCACAAACTACATCCTCCAAAATGATAATGCAGCTCAATTTCAACATTTCTGATTCTGTTACAACATAAACTGAACATTAGAGCAGTCATGAAGGGGGATTAAGTGCAGGACTGTTATATTAAAATGTACTTGTTTCTTATACCTAATGAACTGGGAAGAGAGTCTACTCTATTTAAAGCTGAGACAGACAACACTGATCACCAATGTCATATTGCACATATCTGTGTACTGTATTTTATCACAGCACATTCATGAGCATTTTGGCAACCAAAGAGGCCACTCCACCAACTTTATACATATGCTCACAATGAGTTACTAAGAGTCCCACCCAGTCCCCATAAACATTTCTATAGTGTCCTCTGTGGCTTTAAAGTAGGAAGTCGGTCATTTGGAGCCTATCCGCTTTCATTGTAAAGTTGAGAAAACACAACTTCCTCCAGGTTTCCTTTTTTTTTTCTTTCTATGAACCCAAACGGTTGTCAACAGACACATACTGTAGTTCATAGTGCTTTAAAAGGGATGAACACAAAAATATTACATTTAATAAATTTGTCATACATTTAGTAATACACTGAAATTGGATGAAATAATGATCAATTCTGAAATATTAATAAAACAAAACAGAATCAAATAAATTCATAATAAAAGATGGTCACAAATAGGTATAAACACTAGAGCAAAATAAATGTAAAAAAGCCAGAACAAATAGATAAAATACTAAATTGGAATTGCTATCCACAACAGACTGGAAAGGAACATGTTACATCTACTTTAGAGAGCCTTTATAACAAACGCTGTGTGTCTTTTAATCGCATGTGGAAGTGTAAAGCTCCGCCATAAAGAGATTCACTCGTTGCCCGTGGCTTTGTACCAGACACTTTACGTTGAGGTTCCAGGCTCTGGTTGTCTAGGTAACCGTGTTGTATATTTTGCTACCCAAAATGTTTCCAAGTAGAACATAAAAATATTACTACTGTATGCATAAAGACAGGTCTTCTTGCCGTAACCACTCTATTCAAAAAGAAAATACAGTCAACATCGCTGCTCCTTCTGGGTTTACCGTATGCTTCATACCTGCTGTCAACTTGAGGATGATGAGGATGATGGCAGGAGCCAGAGTCAAGGATGGTGTCTCTGCAGTAAACGTTTAAAGAATTATCTTAACTACATCAGTCGATCCCATTAGTTGTCGCATTGCCTCAATGTTGAGATCAGTTCAGCTTGCTTATCTTATCTTTGCTGAACTTGCTGAATAGGCTGTCATTGCCACATCACTTCGTCTCTTCCTGTGTGTACATCCCCTAATGCTGAATAGATAACGAGGTCCTTTATGTTAGGGCCAGTCACCAGTCATAGTGTGTCCCTCTGGCTCTGATCAATAGCATCAGAGAGACAATGTTCAAACAACATGAAGTCATTAGAGAGTTGTCTGTCTGCGTAACGAACCAGTGATTTTACCCATTTAGTGAGATCTCATTTTCTTTGTCATTCTTCCTTCAATTCAAATCTAAGCCATGTTTTATGTTTTAACTGGACACATTTTGAATTTGTGTTGTCTCCACCTAGAAAGTTAAACAAGATTAAGATTGGCGTCTCGTGAAAATGGCTCGCTTTAATTAGGAGTTTTTGGTTGATGTTTTAACTGACAGAACACACTGATGGGAATGTGCGCTGTTGTAATTTAAAAATTCTCTCCTGCTTTGACATCAGATGGAGGTGTCCAGGGAGAGGAGACCGAAGACAGTCAACAGGGAGAGGTGAGCATTTGGAATAACTGACAAGTAACTGACCTTTTGAGTCTTCAACAGGTTATCATGAATACTCTTTGTTATTTCAGACGTCAGAGGCTGCTCCCATTGAGGACAGTAATCCCCCAACATCTCCTACTATCAATATTAAAGAGGAGCCTATTGATGAGGGCTATGATGCTGCTTTGCTGCCTCAGAGCTCCATCAGACAGATCAAAGAAGAGCTGGAGCACCAGGAGGTAGGAATGAAAAGAGGAAGTCGATTTTTATTTTTATTTTTATTTATTTATTTTTTTTTTACGCCTCTGCAGTTTATATTCAGTAGGACGTCAAGTTTTAATTTTCTACTATGAATAATATGAGAGGATTCAATCAGAAAGAATGTTTGGACTGAAGCTGCTGACAGCCCGTGCCGTGTGCTGAGTTTACATAACCGTAGATATTTTACCTTCAAATGTGTAATGAATGTAATTTGAGTTTTAGAAGTACTGTCTTTCAGAGGGATGCAAGCTGATGAAAACTAAATCTGATTTCTATATGTCTGATCTTTTCAGGAAGAGCTGAGGATTAGCTCTGTCTTCTCTGTAGGTGGAGGGAACACCTTTGCACAGCCTACTAGTGAGTTGTTTACCGTGATATGTTTTTCTTGTTATTTTAACATCACAGCTGACCATTTATAACGGTTGAATTCAGATATTGCTCAAATGAATGAATGTTTGCTGTATCTATTAAACACACAGTAGTGAGTTAGTGAATGGGAGTGTTTTGAGATTTAAAGTTGGCCTTATGGTCTTGACTTTGCCATTCTGTCCCCTTTTATTCACACAAGTGCCAGCAGCAGTCCCAGCCTCCCAGCACACAGCCATTTTTATCCCTGGCAGAGGAACTCTCCTACAAGCTGTGGCTCCCCTCTCCATCAGACCGCAAGCTCCAGTCCCAGCGTCACTGCCCACTCTGGCACCGTTACCTCCACGGCCACCTCAACCACCCGTTCCTGGGAGTGTCCGCTGCAGTGGCTGCTCTAAGGTACTGTGCTGGTTAAATACATAATGCTGCTACACAAATGTACATATTATTAATGGAACATTACTAATGTTAAATGTTATAGATAAATAATAATGAACTTTTTGGGCTATATTAAAGACCTGTTAGGTAGAAATTGTCACGTTTCATGAGAATTTGTTTTAATTTTGTGTCCCATTTGTTTTCTGTAACCTGTTCTAGGTTCTCCTGAAAGGCCAAACGGCATTCCAAAGAAAAGGGTCAACGCAGCTCTTCTGCTCTACCGTCTGTCTGACAGGCCATCTGCCTCCAGCCAACAAGAACCGATCGTGTTTTCAGTGCAACAAGTACATCTTTGTTTCCACTTGATATCAATATGAACTAACTAATATTACAGAGTTTGATACAAGTCTCTGTCATGTGCTGGAAATTGGCTCATAAAAGCTGGTCAGAAAGGTAGCTACAGCGAGAGCCATTTTGATTATTATTTCAATACATTTGCCAGTATTTCACTAATTATGCAACCTATGAGCAGAACAGAAGATACTTACTTACTTACTTGGTAAATCCTATTGAGTTTGCAGTACTAGCTTTAAAACACACATGTTATAGCATGTTTGGTTCAGCACTTCATCAGGTTTGTGAGCATTGTCTTTCAGTATTTTCCAGCTGTTGTATTTATCACTCTTGTTGGTTTCTTTATAGGGAGATAATTCAGCCCAGGGACATGATCGCAATTCCTGCAGATGACAACGTCCTCATGCACTTCTGTGGCCAGTTCTGTCTGTCGGTCTTTAGACACAAGAGGAAACAGCCTGATAAGGCTTCTGATAAATGGGCTGATAAACGACAAGAGCGAAAGCCTGAGAAGCCTCCAGAGAAACCAGTGGACCGACAGCCTGAAAGACCTTTTTGTAGTGTCTGCAAAGTCAACAACAAGGTAAAGAGACTGTGACCGTATACCACCGCAAGATCAGCGTCTCTCTTTCTCTGCCCGCTTGACTTATTTTTTGTCTTTGTGTTTGACTTTCTACAGCAAATTGAACATGAGGTCACCCATCAAGGTCGCCTGCACAGACTCTGTAGTAATGCTTGTTTTGTAAGTTGGCGCAAGATTCGGCAGTTAGCCATGAACTGCTGCGAAGGCTGCGGACTTTACTGTAATAGTAAATTAGGTTCCTGTCAGACGCTCACGATTGAAAGAACTCAGCTCAACTTCTGCGGTCCAACCTGCATTGGTACCTTCAAACAGGTGTGTGGCTGTGAAAAATGATTTTGTTGGTTTCTTTTTAAAATAAGAGATCTTACATATTCACATTTTAGCATCAGTAATATTAGAAAATCACACAACATCCTCATATTTATCGAGCAAATGTAAACCCCTGCAACTAAATGTTCTTACACAGACCTGCAGAAAAATGATCGAGTGTGCCAACTGTCACAAGATGGCAGTAGTGTCCTCCACCATCATGGAACGAGACCAAAAGGGCAAAGTTCAGCTGTATTGTTCATCTGGTTGTGTGGAACAGAGCCGGCCACCCCAACATACTCTCACTGGTACAACTCAAGAGACACACACTCACATGTCAGACTTATCTGGGATATGCTGTTTTAAATGCAGTACGTGGAAGAAGCTGCAGAGGTGTTTTTAATGATACGGTTTTCCTGTAGGTACTCCATTCCCATGTTGCCTGTGCAGGGTTTCAGCTGTTCCTCAGTATCATCTGGCCATGGTGGACGGGACCATACGCAACTTCTGCTCCTATGCCTGCGTGTCTACGTATAGGGTAAAGTATTGAATGCTTGTTAATGCCCATGCAATAAAAGTTGTTGATAAAGCATCTGTTTATCTTAGCCTTTTCTTCCAGTGTTTTTGACTTTGTCATTGTTTTCCCTGTGTGTCTTGCAGAAGTCTGGTGACACCTCTCAGCCAGACCCAATTAATGGAACCTCCTCTCTCAGGAACCCCTCCGTCAGAGACGCTCCCAAACCAGGGCCCTCTGCCGGTGCCAGTTCAGTCCCTCCCATTCCTCAGGACTACCCATCTTCAGTCCCCTACCAAGGCCATCATCCCAGTCATACCTCAGTGCCCCCATTAGTGCCTCCCTACCCAGCCATGTCATCCCCCTCTGTCCCAGGGCAAGCTTTGTCCAGACCATCCCCTGGCCAGCCCCTGAAACCCGCAGAGGGTGGCCTCAGTGACGGCTCCAAACTGACCTGCCATCAGTGCGGAAAACAGTTCAGCACAAAGCCAATGCTGTTCAGTCACCAAGTAAGGAACATGATCATGCTCATATTGGCAGATAGACACCCAAATTTCCTGCATCTGACTGCCTGGTGACTCATCAGCTAAATATAACAGTAATTTTATAATTTGTTTGCTTACAGGGTCATATTTTTATGTTCTG
Source organism: Chelon labrosus (assembly GCF_963514085.1). Lineage (NCBI taxonomy): Eukaryota > Metazoa > Chordata > Actinopteri > Mugiliformes > Mugilidae > Chelon > Chelon labrosus. The sequence goes on from NC_140353.1 coordinate 21,461,240, forward strand.
CAATAAAACATGCTGTGACCAGTACAAAACCCAGAAAAATATCCTTGCATTGTGCGAGTGCTGTAAACAGGAGAAGGTTCTCTTTGACATCCTCAGCTATAACCAACAGGACCTGGTCGTCTGCAGTGAAAGTAAGTTGACATAAAAACAGTTTTTCTTCTTTTCCCTCTCGTTAATGCTGGTCACACCTGGCATTAGCAATCACCTCTGGCATCTAATCACAAATGACACAATTAAGGTAAATACAGGACCCCGTCACTATTTTAGGATTTGTGGTAACTCGATTCCACACGGCTAATCTGCATACATCAGTGTGCACTAACCTTTGTCATATTCAATTAGAGATGGGTTTATAATTAATTTTCCGATTCAAATCGATCCAGATCTGAGATCAGTTCATAAAATCTTCGGATCAGCCTTTTAGATATTCTTCATTTGCTGAATTTTCTCGTTAGAAATCTGTCAGTAATGAAATCAGTCCTCGTGTTAGGGAGATCCAAAACATGACGGAAGCTCCAACCCTGAGACCACCGTCGTACCTGAACACTAATGGGTGGCAGCATTTTGGATTCTTGTTTAGATTGATTTATTTAAAAGTAAGGTAAAGCAAATGATTGGACCCTTGGCCTAAATGTAATTTGCAGTCAGGAAGCAGAAACAAACCATCGAAACACTAGAGCCCCCTTGTCCTCTTGTGATCAGATCGTCAAGGCGTATAGCGGGAGTAAGTCAGCCTTCGCAAAACTGGCTTAAAATGATGGAACTGTAGCTCTTGTCATCCATACTTTTAAATTAATTAAAAAAATACTGAAACTAAACAGTACCCTTTGCCCTGTGCTCCAGACTGTAAGCGGCACCTCAAACGTGAACTGACTGCTCATAACAAGGATCAAACCTGGCGTCACTGCAGCTACTGCTCCGGCGTTAGCCATAAGATGCTGCACAGTCACTATGGAGGCAAGATGGAGGAGTTCTGTAGACCCCACTGCATGTCCCAGTACACAGTTCTGTACTATGGGGTAAGAAAATTAATATCCCAGCGCTGTACATTGGATTACACAGAACAAAACGAGGCCTTTCATCTCCTGTCTATTCTTACCTCTCTCCTTCCTCCTCCTTGTGCAGATGGGTCGATGTGACAGTTGTAGGAAACAGGGATACATGTCTGAGAAGCTGCAGTGTTTGGGTTCGGTCCGTAATTTCTGCAACCTCCCCTGCCTGCTGCAGTACTGCTACTTTCATTTTGAAACCAGCCAACACACCAGCAGTAATGGTACTGGGACAGCCCCACAAGCACCACATGGTAAGTTATGTTACACAGGATGATGATGATGTACTTAAGTCTACATCCCAACAAGTTGATGCTTGTTTTCCCAGCTAGCAGATATGTAGGTGTGGCAGTTTATGGAAAAAAGTGGGCTTGACTCATTGTTTCCTCCATTTTCCAGCTCCAACCCAGCCCCATCACTCCTCAAAGATGAATCCTGTCATCGCTGATGTCGTCTCATTGGCCAACGGATCTGCCACTCAGCCCAGTGTTTCAGCAGATAATGCTCAGACTGGTTAGTTGAGATACATAGCCAGAGGCTATTTGATTACTCTTATTAGTGATCATCTTTTATACATGAAATCTATCTGTTGTCCTTGGAAGGGACAAAAGCTTGAAGAAAATAAAGTACAGTGACAATAGAGTTGATATTTTTTCTGTGCCAATCAAGACTATCAATTTTTCTTTACAATAAACAGTCACATTAGATACACTTTCTAATTGTAACCCACAAATGATTTCATATTAACCTTATGTTATTCTGTCGCCATAAGAACAGCTCCATTTCAAATCATTTTTTACATTTTCATATAGCATACCAAATAAAGTCAGTTATTTTTGTCATATTTTTGTGACATGCATTCCTCACAGTAACGTTATACTTTTATGTCTGTTTTTGTAGGTGCACTTCCAACCTCCAACGTAGATGGCAAAAACCATGATCACGTATGTACTGTGTCGTGAGTGTGTGTCTTTGCCTTATGCACATCTTTAGGTCTTGATTAAAAAATTGTTGAAGGGGATACATTATATATATTGTTGGATCTATATTTTTTATCTGAGGATTTACTGGCATATGTATTTAGAGTTTTAAAAGCTCCTTATTTGTGTTATGTATTATATGCAGTCCTTTTATACAGCTTGTCTGAAAGAGCTCCTGTCTCCTGTCACAGAAGCTGCCTCTCTGCTGTTCTGGTTAGGTCTACATTTTGTTGTTCTGTGCTCAAATGTCAACTTGTAAAATGCGTCCTTACCTTATGTTATAGCCTTAAGTGAACAGGGAGTAGGCAATACTAGCAACCATTTGCAGCCAAAGTATTTTTTCTAAATACTTCATTTTAGGTGCCATCTGAGAAAAGAAACGGTCTACTGCAGCATATTTGTGATCAAGAATCAGATCAGATCTTCTTTGTATATTATTGCTGTCTAATTTCATTTCCAGGCCAGTACCCAGACCGATGCCATGCGCGTGCCTATATACCGACGACGTCAGATGAAGAACAAAGCGGTTCTGTGCCGACCCTTTACCATGGACCAGGAAACCAATTGTCAGCTGCCCACTACTTCCACTGAATCAGGAGGTAACTACAAAAATCATATGACTGAGTTTGGTTAGCTGAAAGTTGTTGTTAGACAGCAAGCATATGTTTCACATGATATACACCTGACAGTAAAATTTACTACAGGATGGACAAATAAAAAGAATATGAACCGTACTTACAGATATTTGAAATGCCTTTAAAGAATAAGCCTTTTATATTATTATTTTGTTTTATGTACTCTAGAGGTAATGTGAAGTCTACAACTTCCTACTTTTTCTGCCTTGACTGTTCATGCAATATAAATCCTTCAAACCAAGCAGCTCTTGCTTCTGGAGGATTAGGTTTCACTTTGAGACTGTTGCTTTGTTCTAATATTTTCTAGAGACACAAATCAGATGAGCCACTTAGTATTAAAAGTTGAATAGTCACCAAAGCAAAAACAACTTTTAACTTGGTGCTTTATTCAATATAATTAGCTTCTCAGTTCCCACATTTTCTGACAAGACACTGATAAAATTAGCACTGAAGGCTGCACCTATTTCATTCATTCATTTTTTTCTGGTGCATTAAATCTTTTGTTGCTCACAAATAGCTGTTTTAACGATTGCACCAGCTCGGCTGGATAGCTCCTCGCAGACAGACGAACCATCTACCCAAGCATCCACATCTCCGACACCATCACCGAAACCTCAGGGAGAAACTCCTCCGTTCAACGGTGTGCCAGCACGCCTAACCGGACGCCATTTCCTGGGCAAGAGGGAGACGGATTCTGAGTGCAAGGTGTGCTCACAGCGCAAGAGGAAGAGGCTGGAAGAAGAAGAGCAAGAGAGTAAGAAGCCGAAGACGGCAGAGGACAGTGAGCCAGAGAAAAAAGTAGAGCAGGAGGTAGAGAAGGAGGAGGTAACGTCTCTCGATGAGAAGAATGAGCAGAGAGAGGAGGAGGAGAAGGACTCTGAAATTAAGGATTGTGAGGACAAGAGTGAGATATTGAGGACACTGACATCATATTACTGTAAGACATGTTCAGGAGAGCCCAGCCTCTGTCCTGTACCCTGTTTCGAACTCTACCACACCCGACTGATCTACAAGACGGCTCCAGAACTGGAAACACAGGTGAGCCTCCTCAGTAACACAAAACACTGAATTCACTTACGCTTTAAACGTGCAACAAATAAAGTTTGTGTATTCAATATCCAAGCTTTGGTAATGTAATGGTGTGCAGTGTTTGTTACCATGACTACAGCCTCGACGATGCTGTTTCAGGCACACTAACAACATTCATTTTTCCACTGACTTCTTAAGAGGGTCGAGTGTGTCACCCAAGTTTTTCTCTCCACAGCCTCCTGATCTGCTGACATGAGAAGTTCTCATCTGCCGTGACCATGGACACATATAAAAACAACTACAGGGTTAAATGGTTGTGCTCGGTCCTTACACTACTAAAGCTGTATTTTTACATTTGTCTGTTTACATTTAACTAAAAACCTTGTTAAGAGCGAATTCAGAAAAGTCTTTTGTTTCCTATACTTTTATGGATTTGTATTTGCCAACTGGCAGTGCAGAGAAATGACTCGCATAAAGTGGTGTTGTGTTTGTGTATTCTTTTTTTTTTTTTTTTTACACTTAAATGTCCATTTAAGTGCTTCTCTGACCTACAGACAGTACTGTAACTCATTAGTAAAAATAAATTTACCTCGTGAATAAATGTGTGTCTTTATAAATAAACATGTCCTTAAAGCCAATAAGATAAGATTGCGGCACACTTCCAAGTGTCTTAAACATCTTCCATCTTAATTTGTGTGTGTTGTGGAAATAGACTTGTTATTTCAAGTGGGTCCTCATCTTTTAATTGCAAACAAATGTATGTTTTCACCGGCCCTTATCCTGCGATGTAAAATCCCTTAACATCACAGTCTGAAAGGACAAAATTATTAGTTTTCTCCAGCTTTTAATAAAGGTGAGAGCATTAGACATTATTAGACATGACATGTTTTTGACTTATTTGCCCCTTCAACTAGTGCCACTCACAACTGTGCAAAGTGATTCCTGCTCAGATCTGAAACTGAAAACGTATTAAACGGGTAATGTAAGTTCCTGAATCTGTTTCCAGTATGATGTGCTGCTAAATGTGTTCATATTTTGAATTACATCCTCACATTCTCAGTATTAGGTTAGTATTGTTTTATTTGTCTGTTTTTACACCACTGTACATAAAATAGTCTAGTTAGGGCTTCATAATAGACTTTATTGTCTCATTTTTCATCACAGGAGGTCACTGATCTGTAATGCAGCTGACATGATGCAGTATTTTTAACGTTGATGGGCTTGAAGGGTTTAATACATAAGAGGACCTGTATTTGTTTTTTTAGGAAGGGTAAACCAGAACCTGCGGAAGATCTTAGATCGGGGTCATTTGTATTGAGATGACACTAAGTTATTGGCATAAGTAGGTAGTTTGTTTAGTTAAGTGTGCTATTCTTAATTAAAAAAAAAAGTTTTAAGTAAGCTCCCAGTCAGTCTTGATCTTGAAGCCATCTATAATTTGTTCTTCAACTATTACGCTAAAACTTACAGTGACTTGAATTTCTCAGCTGAGTCAGGAAACATGGATTCATTCTGGCCGTTCACCCAACTCAGTTGTGTTGTTACGCTATGTTTCGATGTATGAACGTGTGATTTCTTGAGGGTTATGGTCCTTGCTGTACCTTGCCAGTGATGCAAGCCTGCGAACCAAGCCTGATTTCAATTCATCTGCCAAAGCAGGTCAACGGAGGTTAACCCCAAACTTGAGCCGCGCATAAGTTGATTTCAACATTGTGTTACATATTGTATTGTGTATTTAACACGTTGTAGGTTTTGCTACTAATTTTCTGTATATGCATGTTTCATTTTTTTCCCCCTTGTTTTATTTGTGTTTGAGATTTCATTGAAAACAGTACTGTTAAAAGCAGAAATGTCAATAAATTACATACACTATAAGAGTGAAAAAGTGTTTGCGACTGTTTATTTCTCTTCTTATTTCACGTAGAAGTGGCCTCGCTCAGTCTGGAACGGCCTCTCTGGAGCAATGAGTCACTTTTTTAAAGCGGTGATTGTGATTAAAATGGCGACATCTTCTGGCCAATAAATTGCATTATTACATTTGTATTGATGGATTAAATATCTGTCCGGATACATCTGTCTGGATACATACACATTCAAGCCAAGGATCATACACGTTTCTTTACATGTACTTGTAAGTATAAAAACACAAAGCTAATAGGTACAGTGTTCTCATTCTTTATGAGAAAGAGAAGATAAACTGTCCACATACACGTTTTATCAGTTATGTTTTTTTTAAAATGTATTTAAGAATGTAAATCATATTTTTTTCAATCAGATGAGTGACAAAGAATTATGTCCTTTTAGCTTTATGCTGTCTGCTGAATTTAGTCTCTTGTAGGGTAAATTTTCATTGCACTCCTTTTGATTTTTGTGAGACACTCATTTGTAATTATTTCTCTTTTCGCCCTCCTCCGACCCATCCCCAGAAGGAAAGGAGAATGTCAAGGTGGTAATGGTTCCAGTCCCAGTCCCCATCTTTATTCCAGTGCCTATGAACATGTACTGCCAGCATACGCCTGTTCCGATGCCTATGCCCATGCCGGTGCGTTTCATTACATTACCAATGATTAATCGTACTGAATCTTTTCAGCAGTAAATCAGACTCCTGTTTTTTTTTCTCCAGGTTCCAGTGCCCATTGTACTTCCACCACAGAAGAAAGACATGAAAGATGCGGCTGTCCAATCAGAATGTTTAGCTGTGAGTGAAGAAAAACAAAAAGATGAGCCTCTTTCCAGTGCAGGTCAGTGCTTGTAATTTAATCCTGTTTTTATATATTTTAGAGTTATAGAAAATATAGAAAATATATGAAACATTTCTTTTTATACACCTAGGTTTGCACACGCATGTGTCTACAGACCAGAGCAGCTCTAACAGTGGAGACATGAAGTCAGAAGTGGTCTTCCCCACAATCTATGAAGATGAGGGGACTCAGAAAGCAGTGCAAGCTGACCTGCCGCCTCCTAACAGCTCAGAGGTGTGCACAGAGTCAGATGATCCTCAGATCAATACCCAGCCAGAGACCAGCAAAACGATAAGTAGCCTCCCTACTGCTAGTGCTGATGACCAGCCTCCCTCCTCACCAATGATGGACTTGGAGACTGACTTTCCTTCTGGTAAGACATCAGAAACAACACCAAGATGAATCTTGGCATGTGTGTAATTGTTTGGACTGCCGCCTAAAGTATTATCAGTTGTTGAACAATGTGGGAAACGACATACTAAACACACACTAGCTTCCATTATTTGTACATTATTTCCTGAGGAGTCCATTAATCCTTTGGTCAACTTAAGACTAAACTAAACAACATAACATAACATTATACTTATACTCAAAGCATTCAGATATTTTCAAAATAACATAATATGAACCGTTTCAAACTTTAACTTTCATTTTATGATACTAATCCATTATAAAAGTAGGATTTAACTTCCCTAACATTTATCTGTTCAGATGATCTGGCATAGTGGTCCTACTGCTACTGGTTTGCAGTATACCAATCTATTTTGACAAAGTCCATCCATAGTTGGACATGAACATTGCATCCCGCCTACTCATTGCATGAGAATCAACATAATCGATTTCATCAGTTACATCAAGGCTTTGTTGCAGCATTGTTGTTACTGAACATCACTCACAGGTGGTTTGTGTACGATTTGCAGAGTTGTTGGATCAAAAGCTGGCTGCTCCACGGCGAGGAGTGAAGAGAGCTAGAGAGGGTTCCTACATCCGGAAACGGGTACGATATCCTCAGTGAATCTGATGCCTTTGATTCATTTTGTCAGCCTGCTTGGACAACCCCTTTTTATTCTACTGACATTAGTTTGCAGGCAGGTTTTCGTAGACCACTGAATTTTGTGACTCCAGCAGCATTTTCTCTTCTTGCTAACACTAAGATTGTTAACAGTGGAAGTCACTCATGTCAACCTTATCATCCACTACAACAGTATTCACTGTCTGTCTATTCAGGGTCGAAGGCGAATCGGTTCTCTGGAACGTGGTGCAGTCGTGACTCCAACTTCCTCCAAACTGAACCATCTGTACGGCGTTAACGCCTGGAGGAGCTGGGTTCAACAACGCAACAAGCAACCGCAAGAACGTGAGCTGGAGATTACTGCTTTTGTTTAATTGTCAGATGCCCTGAACAGCTCTATGTTCAGTTTAAACAGTTTTAATTTGTAGACCTGTTGTATTTGACATTCTCGTCTCTTTCAGCCAGTCCAGTTGACATTAAAGAAGACATCCTTCAGTGCAACTCTGCCGAGCTGAACTACGCTCTGTCTCACTTCGTCAGAGAAGTACGACGGCCAAACGGAGAGAGCTACAGCCCAGACAGCATCTTCTACCTCTGTCTGGGGATTCAGCAGGTGCACACAGACACTGTCATTGGCTTTGCTTCTTTTAGCCTGTTTTTTTTTCTTAACATACTGGTTCTGTCTTTTCTCTCTGCCTCTCATTGCACAGTATCTCTTCATGAAGGGCCGCATAGAGAACATCTTCACGGACGAGCTGTACAATCAATTTGCCTCCGAGATCACTGGGATGCTTCGACTCTGGAAACCTAAGCTACTACCTAGTGGTACAGCCATTGACATTAAGTTATGATTTTTAAGTACTCGTGGTTATGTTTCTGCAGCAAAGATTCAGTACCTCACTCTATGTATGGGTATTGGCGGGATCATCCATGCATCTGTGTTTTTGCACCTTTCAGCTCATTGTTTTGTTTTTTACAGGCCACAATATTACTGTTTTACGTCACTGTCACTTTAAGCCCCAGCAGGACAAGCTATCGTCAGCGTTCCACCAAACAGCACATACACTTAAGCATTTGGCTGCTGAAAAGCCAGATATCTTTCCTCTTCCAGGTCAAGTTGTTTCCTCCCGTGTCGAGGAGCCCTACCTGTGGGAGTGTAAGCAGCTGGGCGCATACTCACCCATAGTTTTGCTCAACACGCTGCTCTTCTTCTGCACCAAGACCTTCCACCTGACCACCCTGGAGCAGCACCAATGCCTGTCTTATTCCAACTTCACTCGGCGTTCAAAACCCTGCAGTCGAACGGGCAAAGTCCACTACCTCCACTACCAGAGAAGCCGCGCTGCTACGCCCAGCCAGGAAGAGACAGGTGGGAAATGCAGAATGACAACTTTAAATAAAAGTGGTAATAATATAGTTTGTCGTGGCAGCTGTTTTTTTTTTTTAAATGTTTCCATTTGAATCTCTACATATATTTTTTGGTGTTACTCTTTTTCTAAGCATTATCCATTACTGTATTTTAACTTGGTATTTGGTGTTATTTCCAGCACGTTCCAGAAAAAGGCAGTCGGAGAACGAGGGCGACATGGAGATGCTTCAGAATGTCACCAACCCTCTACACTGTCCTGTCCAACTCTATGAGTTCTACCTCTCTAGATGGTGAGAATTGCACACACAGTAAGGTTATAGACAAACTGCTACTGCTGCAGCTAAGAAAATGGAACAAACATTGTCTTTGTCCTCTTCCTCCCCAACAGCCCACAGTCCGTGAAGAAGAGAACCGACGTGTTTTACCTCCAGCCTCACCAGAATGTCCACACACACAGGTCAGAGTCGCTGAGCATCACCTATTACCAAGGCTTTGCTTCAAGACCTTATAGAAACCAAACGCATTTGAGAACCTTGACAGTCTATATATGCTACTTAGATCTTTGTTAATGCAGGACAGCTTGTTGCAGAACAAACAGGTGGCAATATCGTACTAATAAATGATTGGAAATTATTTTTCTGACTTCAACAGTTCCCACTGGTACACTTCTCAACCGCTGGACGCCAACACTCTACAGAGCATGCTCACACGCATCTTGGCTGTCAAAGAGGTTCAGCAGGAACAGGAAGCAATCCAGCATCAGTCCTCAGCAACAGCTGAGGGCTACAGCTCACAGTGATCATCCACAACCTGTTCCCCGGCGTCTCTGCGAAAGAATCTTTCCCTAAAGCCAAACAGTGAAATTAAGCTGTAGTTAGACTCCATCGGCCAGTCCAGACTGAGGCTGACAGGACTTTGAAACAGAAAGACTGAACAAAGACCTTTCAGAGTGTGAGACTGGATTTTGTTACCTCAGTGGCCATCCACTCATCACACAACTGCACAATGCGTTGTTTACAAACAGCTGGTCGTATTAGACAGGAAAAGGGAATGTTAAGGAGTACAGATGTGCTTTTTATTTCAGTTATAGACTATCCTATGAGAGATTCCACCCATCTGACACCCTCAGAGTTTAAATAGGTTGTTTTATCATTGTTCCCCTCACTGCTTCAGCACTTTCTATGGAGGGTACTGACCTGTATTAATTTTTGAAGCTTGATGCTGGTGTTTCAGCACGTTTAAACATCCGTGCTTAGAAACATATCAAAACCTAAGAAAATTACATTTTGACATTCACCTGGTGTGCTCATAGCCACACAAAATGTCACTCAGTTCAAGTGAAAGACTTCCCAATGAAAGTAAAAAGCCAATTTTAATATATAATCCCTCTTGTTATGACAGAAAACTCACAGTGCCTCTCATCTTTTATTATTTTATTTTTGACAAATTATCAGATTTTTATGTTGTTACCTTTTTATATTGTTGTTTCTGTGTGGCCTTATTTCTTTGTAAGCAGTTTTCCCTTCTGGGGAATATGTTTGTCCATTGGGATTTCACCATTTTACCCTCCCCATAAAGGCTTCCTTGGTGTAAGAGACCTTTATACGTTTGAGAATATTTATAAAAACAGTTTGACCATTATTATGAATGGGAGTATTATTATTACAGTTAACATGCCTTCCCTATGTGTCTTCCTATATCCGTGTCTTCTGTCTTACCCCTTGTTTCTATCAGTGGCATTGTCTTCCCTGTGTTATCCTCCTACATCATCCCATCTTTTAGTTTCTTCCACCTGTAGTGGAGTTGAGAGAATTTCATTGAGCAGCAAACAAATCAAAACTAGAACTCTTCTTTTTACTAACCCTTAATGTTCCGTCCATTATGTCTAATGTGTAATGGGTTTTTAGTGGGTGTTGCAAACATATGGACTCCTTCCTGTTTTCTATAATAGACCTTGGCTCAGAAGTGGATTCCAAACTTCTTTTTGAGACACCACAGTGTTTGTCCTATAGGACTGCCATGAAAATCTGACGCTCAGCTTACCCAAACATGTCTGCACATGCTAAATCATGAATGCAAATACATACGTATGTTTGATTGTATTTAGAATTTTTTTAACCAAAAATATTCATGTTTTCGAGAGAAATCTGGTATATTGCTATGTTGGGATTTATTGAAAATTGTATCTGTCAGGGAGCGGGTATATTGTCTTGTTTCTATTTTGCAGTTAGGTGTGTATGTTTGGTCACAGAGGCAGAAGTTCCTTTACTTTGATCTCATGTTTGTGTTTTATATGGAGTCCATGTTACAGTGTAAACCTGTTAGGAGCTATAAATCACACACACAGCTCTCCACATGCTCCATGCTAACACTTAAATATGTTGACCCATGGCAAAATTATGAGCATTACTCAAACAAAGATATACAGATGGATTACTTTAAACCACACTCTGTACCATATTATCGCCACTGCTGGTGTAAATGAAATATCAGTCTGAATATTATTGCTGCTGTCTGATGATTGTTCAGTCTGAAAAGACTCCAAAGACAGCGTAATGTTCTATTTCATGCACAAAATGCTGTATTACCACTGGCTATTAAAAGAAAATCCATCTCATTTGTTTGGCTGCAAGGGAAAGAATTTATGACGAAAGCATGATGGGGGTGAAATGTTGAAGGTGTAGTTGCTGCTGGCACCGATTTGGAACAGCAGTTCATAAAATGTTTTAAAAAATTATTTTGTGTTTAAAGTATATTTAAGATTAGTATGTGCCTGTCACTTCCTTACTTTAAATGGAAGGCACTGGCGTCCATTCATAAATGTGTCAGTTATTTGATTCACTTCTTTTTTGTATGTTTGGTACAAAACGCAGTCGCTAAAGGCACTTACAGCCGTAGTGTTGAAAGTGTTGACCAAAGAGGCTCAGTTCAAGGTAACTCCCTTATTTGTTTTAGAACAGGAATAGTAATTTTAAATGCTTAAAGCATCCTTTTTTTCAGTTGTTTTTCCTTAGAAAAGTACGTTGAATTGAAAATACGCGCGGATGATGGTGGGCTTTAGGAGAGTTTTTGAGGAACAAATGCCCGGGACAAAGTGGTCGAGAGAAAGAGAGAAAAAAAAAGAGAAAGTTCCTGAAGCTCAGGGGAGAGAAAAAATAAATAAACTACCGTGGGTACAGAAAAAGTCACTTGTTTTCACAGGCCTGGTTGCTTATTTGTCTCGCGAGATCTGGCAACACTGATAACTTCTCAGGTTACTCCGTTGCAGGAGTGCGAGAGCGGTAATAACTTTGTTCTGTCATCGTTGAGAATTTTTTTTAATTTCGACAAAAATTAGAGAGATCGTCCATTTGCAGGCTGGCCAGTGTGGCAATCAAATCGGAGCGAAGGTAAGGTAAAGTTTTCTTTTTAAAGTGAAGTCTCAGTTCATTAGAAAAAAAGTATGAATGCTAAGTTTGGTTTTGGGCGGGATGCTAAAGTAGCTTACCGAGCGACAAAGCTAACGCTAAGACCGTTGGTTCTGACCGGTAACGGTAAGTCGTGCTAGTTAGCCGGCTAATTTAACCGTTGTTCTTTATCCTCTCTGTGGGTGTCTAGTTCTGGGAGGTGATAAGTGATGAACATGGCATCGACCCGTCCGGACATACCACGGAGACAGCAACCTGCAGCTGGTGTATTACAACGAGGCTACAGGTTAACTTGACATTGCTGAAGGCTTTAAGCTACACAGTTTGATTATGTGGTTGGTTGGTGAGCCGAGGTAATTCAGTACTTGGTGTGTGGACCCTTCTTGACTGTGCTTCCTACCCAGATAGCAGATGACACTGTGCCGGATCCGTCCACAAGTCGCCAGATTCGCATAGCAGTCACGCCCGCTGAGCGTGTGTACCAGTAATGGCCGTGACCGTCAGGTTGACAGCCTAAATGATTGGTTAGGAGCTGTTAAGTGGCGGATGCGCAGACCAAACGCGCAATGATTTTAAATTTAACAGTCAGCGCGTGACGTTACAGCAGTGAGTTGGACCCCCTGAGAACAGACATTCAACAGGCGTGAAACGGCATCATGAAGAGTGGAAAATATTAAAAGTAAGTGCTTTATTTAACATAATACTCGCTATGAATCTTATGTTTTTTTGTTTCATTCTTGTTTCTTGTTTCTCAGAGTTACATTTTGAATGACAGACGATTTCGCAGTTCTAGCGTTAGCTAACGTCATACCTGCCAACACTGAGCTATGAAAAAGAGGGAGATTCTGGGGTAGCGGCTAGGGCTTTGACTCCGAACTTCGTTATTCGAATATAATTCGATTATTTTAAAAATTGAACGAATTTTAGGGATCTCTTAATATTCGAACCTGTATGGGAATTATTTTTTGTAAATGTGTTTGCTTGTAAACGTTGTTTTCAATTCAGATTCCGAGTTGGTTTTTTTTTCACGCCTGGTGAAGTAAAATCGCGAGCTCATTAGCAAGGCTATTGTTGGTCATCTGGGCTCGTGTAGGACCGTAACGTTAGCATGCTAGGTTCCTGTAAGCTTGTGTATTTCCGATGGAGCGTTAACTGTGTCGTAACAGCATCTTCTGTTATATTCTGCTCGTTACATCTTCATTCCGACACTGCATATTCAATTCAATTCAATTTTATTTATATAGCGTCAATAACAATACAAATCGTCTCAAGACGCTTTACAAAAACCCGGCCTGAAACCCCCAGAGCAAGCCTGAAGGCAACGGTGGCAAGGAAAAACTCCCTTTTAACAGGAAGAAACCTCGAGCAGAACCCAGCTCATATGGAGGGACCCATCTGCCTAAGGCCAGCCGGGTACAGACAGAAGAAAGAGAGAAGAGAACAGCAAAGAGAGAAGAGAAGAGAACAGCAAGATAAACATACATCTGTCATAGATACACATATCTGACTAAAGTGTACATGTGGAATCTTATGATACAAACTGATGATGTTACATGACAGTTTGAAAATGTAAGAGGAATCATAGGCAGGTTGGAGAATTGTTCATTCAGGTAGGAGTGGATAACTGCAGGATTCCATGAAGACTGGGCAGGCTGATGAGACCACGACAACAGATGTAGTATAGAGCTCCACAGGAAACGCACAACTCCAGGCCAGAATATCTTGTTTGCTTAATAATAAAATTTTTAACACGCATTAATACTCAGCCTTTCGTGCACGTAGTCTATTAACATTGACTGATACACTGCCCTCTGGTGGACAGAACATATAGAACTTAAGTTTGATACCAATATCAGTCTTACTGAAGACATTAAATGGTCAAAATATAATTAATAAATATTCGAATTTTAATATTAATAAACAAACGAACTTCGAATATGATTTTTGGGCAAAAGTCAAAGCCCTAGTCTATGGCTGCATCCCTGTGGTTTTCCTTTATCCTTTTCCCCTAAAATTACCTGTGTAACTAACACTGCAATTCATTACTTATCCTAAATGACCACCTAGTGGACAACAAATGAAACAGCATGAATAATACTTATAATAAAATAATTTCTGAATAATATTAATAACCTATAGGCCTATAGATGCGCTGTATATACTATTTAAGTGTGATATAGTTATTGTAACAATAGGTCTATTTTTGTGTGATAATACACTGTTCCATTTCAAAGAGTAGGGTATGCATAACGATATCTAGCTAAACAACAGGAAACCCCATTTTCAATACTCCATTTCAACCAATTCTTCCTGTTTCAAAGGGGTTTCAATATCAGGATCAGCAGAAACAGTGACATTTTAACTGAAAAGTAGCCTATCTGTATTATATTGAATGTACAAAGTGTTGTATCACCCACAACTGAGTTTAGGCTACATATTGTTTTGGGGGAGGCCAAGACAATATAGTTAAGTGTTCAGAGTTTGTAACACCCATGAATTAATATTGCCATCTAAAACACACAATCAAAATGATTGTTTTTTTTTTCTGTCATTCCATACAACCATATTAAATTAATAGTGTACCTGAAATATTAAATTAGAAACTACATTAATTTAAAAGATAAAGCCTAGCTTCTAGTACTGAAACCCTAAGCCATGTATGAAAGGAAAGATGAAAAAAGTTTAGTCATTTTTATTTTTTACTGAAATAGGTCTAACTGATTTGCCGTTTGTGTTTGATGTTGATTTCTGTCTTCTGTTCATTTGTCTGTTTCTCTAGGTTGAAGAAACAAACAATTTAAGGTACGTTACACACCCATTGTTAACACATGGATAGACATACACTTAGAAAGAGAGCTGTGAAAAAGGTAAGTTCTATACTTGCCTCCCTTCACAATGAGGAGGATGACTTTCATGTCTGTGGTCCTGAGATTGCAGCAGTGAATCTTGGTGAGTCAGTAGACTCAGTAGTTCAGGATCAGCAGGATCAGGGCCAAATATGGGAGAGTGATGATGACTCCCAGAATGATGAGGTCATGTCACTGGAGGATTCTTTGTCTGATTGGGCGGTTAATTTCAGGGTGCCTTTGGTAGCTTTGACTGCCCTTCTTTCTATCTTGAGAGTTCATCATACTTTGCTACCAATAGATGCTAGAACTCTCCTGAAAACTCCTACCTCCTACACCATCCAAGATCTTGCTGGTGGCACTTACCACTACTTTGGCATTTTGAAAGCCTTTGAGAGAAGCTTGCAGCAGTTATGGCCTCGTATTCCAAACGGGCATGTATTCAGATTGCAGCTGAATGCAGATGGATTGCCTTTGTTTAACAGTTCCTCAGTACAGTTTTGGCCAATCCTTGGCTTGCTACATGGTGTTGTGAGAAAGCCTGTTGTCATTACTCTGTTTTGTGGCAACTGAAAGCCAAATAGTCTCACTGACTATCTAAGAGATTTGGTCAATGAATTGCAAGAGCTGAGTAAAGGATTTGTTATCCATGGGAAGCAGTGCTTCATAAAGGTGACATCTGTAATCTGTGATGCCCCAGCCAGAGCTTTCATTAAAGGAATAAAAAGTCATACTGGTTAATCTGGTTGTGATAAGTGTGTCCAAACAGGCCTTTATCTTAAACATAGGATGACTTTTCCAGAGGTCAATAGTGAACGGCGCTCTGATTTGGCTTTTGAACTGATGTCTGATGAGGACCATCATGTCATAAGTTGTCCTTTAAAGGGTATAGGCATTGGTATGGTGTCATGCTTTCCTCATGACTATATGCATCTAGTCTGTCTTGGGGTAGTACGTAGACTGTTGGATTTGTGGTTTACCTCTGGTCCTTTGTCTTGTCGGTTGTCGGCTCGTCAGATGGAACAAATCTCAAGGGAACTCATCTGCACAAGAGATTTCATTCCGATGGATTTTGCTCGTAAACCTAGGGGACTTTCAGAGAGGCTGAGATGGAAAGCAACAGAGTTGCGTCAGTTCTTACTGTACACAGGGCCAGTGGTTCTCCGCAATATGTTGTCAACTCCTGTCTATAATAACTTTATGTTGTTATCTGTTGCCATTTTCATTCTCGCCAGTCCTTCATTGTCTGCAGCACTTAATGACTTTGCAGACAAGCTACTTGTGTCATTTGTAACACACTTCAGTGAATTGTATGGTCCTGAATTTGTTACTTACAATGTACATGGCCTAACCCATCTTTCTGAGGATGTTAAACTTCATGGACATCTGGACTTAATATCTGGATTTCCATTTGAAGATTATTTAGGTAAAATGAAAAAGATGATTAGAACGCCACACCATCCACTGGCTCAGGTTATTCGGCGAATCTCTGAGATGGATCGTTTTACAGAGAATGAGGATTTAGGGGGAAAGAGACAGTTGCTAAAAGAGCATAGCCATGGACCAGTTCCATCCTCTATGGTGGACTCTCAAGTAGTTCAGTATGGAGAGCTTGTTATTAGTGGTACAAAAATCAAAGTATCAAGTGAGGGCGACCGATGTGTAAAGATTGGTGACCACATTGCTTTGATTGAAAACATCCTTCATTCTCTGGGCAAGATTTACATTGTTTTCAGAGAATATGAGTTAATGGAACCTTTTTTTGAGTATCCTCTGAATTCACAGGAGTTGGGTATCTACCGTATTTTCCGGACTATAAGTCGCTCCGGAGTATAAGTCGCACCAGCTAAAAAATGCATAATGAAGAAGAAAAAAACATATATAAGTCGCACTGGACTATAAGTCGCATTTTTGGGGGAAATTTATTTGATAAAATCGGAGACCAAGAACACATTTCATCTTGAAAGGCAAGTTATAGTACTAACAATAGAACAACGGGCTGAATAGGTGTCTGGTATGTTAACAGCTATTCAGATAACTATAGCATAAACAACATAACATAACAAGTTTACCAAACTCTCGATCTCACTCCAAATCACTAAATCCATTGAATTCTTCATCCTCTGTGTCACTTCTAAGCAACTCCGCGAACTTCGGAGGTAGACGGCGCACCGCCGCTATTACGCAGGAGTAAAAGAAGTAGCAGATACTGGCACACAAGCCTAGAGCGCCCTCTCGCGGCTGTCAGTGTGAAAATAACGAACACGTGAAATTATATATTTTAATATATAAGTCGCACCTGAGTATAAGTCGCAGGGCCAGCCAAACCATGAAAAAAAGTGCGACTTATAGTCCAAAAATACGGAATTTGGTAGGAAAAATCTCATCACGGCTCAAAGTCATTGAGATACATGGACATATTGAGAAATATGTGAGGCTACCACATTGCGACAATTTTGTTGCAGTGCCACTACTGCACACAAAGCATAGCTAAAGCCTACTTCAACTGGGCATGAATTTAGCTGATGTTTGTTGCTTTTTTTTATTCTTTGTTTGGGCATTCGGGCTACTGGCTTTGCTTAGAGCCTGCATTATTACGGGGCATAAGCACTTAAGAAGCCTACTTGCTCATAAAGACTGCTCTGTTGTTGATGTTGTTTTGCTGTTCTGATTCTGTTTGTGCTAAACTGAATGTTCCTTATTTGCTTTTCCGTTTTTGTGTATGTCCATGTGAAGTTTGTATGTTTTCGTCAATGAATGTATGTTTTTCACAAAAATATGAAAACTTAAAAAAAAAAAAAAAAGTTTTTTTATTAACCTTACTAACTAACTTACTAACTTTTTTTATTAAGCTTAAACTTACTAACCTTACTAACATCTCACTCATGAACCCGTACCTTGCCGTGGTGAGTGGGCTTTCATCTAAACGGGTCACTCAAAACTAAACTTTTCACTCAAATAAATAAGTTTAGGCTATTTTATGTTTCAGCGACGATATGTGTTTTGCGTGTTAACCTATTGTGTTTTTTTCCAGATGTATTCAGTAGTAGAATTTATGGAAACAAAGGAGGTGGAACTGGTTCCCTCTCTATGGGTGACAGATGGCCAGTGTCACTGGCCTACCTCCCAGAGGGGAATGGCCCTTCACCAGGCCATTAAACATGGAATAGAGCCAGAGCATGGGTGGGAACAGTTGGAGGTCCGGACTCTCTTTACTACAGGTGGTTTGTCAGCTTAACTAATAAATGTAAATGTAAATACATACTAAGTTTTGAAAATATAAATTAATGCAAATATAAATTAAGCCAGTTGCCTCTAGCTGCCTGTTCTGTGAGTGCTCAAATAATATCATCAGAATCCACCTCAAATTTCTAATTTATTATTGTGTTTTCACTATTGACTAAGATGTGTTATCATTGTTTGGATGTAGCTAACTTACTAATGTGTAGTGCATCTTTATTTTACAGAGAGCTATGAAGAGGGCCGCCGGAAGGTGAAGGAGGCGGAGGTTACCTCAGACCTCCAGTCTGAGGCGGAGGCATCTGGCCAAAGGCCATTGAGGAGAAAAAGGTATGTCAGTTTGCTTAGCACATCAGTATTTCCTGAATTTCCCCTTGGGGATCAATAAAGTATCTATCTATCTATCTATCTATCTATCTATCGATCGATCAGACCTGCCAACATGTACGCATTTTTCGTACTCGGCACGCATTTTGACCCTTAAGTACGCTTGTACGGTTCGCTGCTCTCTTGGTACGCATTTTGTTGCACCTCGCATTTCGCCGGTTTCAGTTTCTAAACTTTCTATGCAATCTATGACGTTGATTCTGCCACTGAGCCACAGCGTTTAAGTGGAGTGAAAAGCTTTCGGCCAATCAGAGCGCTGCATTTTAACCCTCCGCCCACCTGCCCCTCTTAGCCAAATGCTTCGCGCGTTCAGTTCAATTCAGTGCCTAAAGCAAGCCAGGCTGGCCGGATAACTTGCAGGCTTGCGTGCTGAACCGCCGGGCAACAGGTAACGAACACGGTAGCCTACTACACACAAACACTTCCCAACCCCCCCGAAACATACCGTAATTTCCGGACTATAAGGCGCACCTGAATATAAGCCGCACCAGCTAAATTTTGGGGAAACTACAGATTGTGCCATATATACAGGCGAGTATATTCCCCCGAGTCTTAAAAAGTCTTAAATTTGATAATGCCAATTTAAGGCCTAAAAAACTCTTAAATATGAGCATATTTTGCATCGTAGGTCTTAAATTACATTTCGTCAAGTCTTAAATCCTTACGTGCATTTACCGCTTCATTCGCATTTCGTTCAATGCGTTAGTTCCGTGTGTTCTGTGTAGTTCTTTATTGAATATAACTATTAGCAGTACGCCGAAATTAAACTACAAATGAGACCTGGAAGTGGAATCCAGTGTTCAGCCCGGTTTGTAATGTGTTACTGCACCGAGTATGGTACGGTCGTACGGCACAGGCGAAGCGGGGAGATTTTATCGTCACGTAACGTTTGTTAGCGTTATGGATTTTTGCTTCCTTTTGGATTCGAGACTTCTTCTGTCACATGAACCTCATTTATCAACTTGGGAAATTAGCAAAATGTAAGTTTAATGAAATGCTGGCTTTGTAACGTGGAGTTGGAGAGAAGCTTAGCCACGTCTGCTAGTAGTATGCTTCAACATGAAGTAGCAGGCAGGAGACGAAGTGGAGGGATTTCAGCTCAATACATTTATTAAACAGAACCATATAAAGGAGGTCTCACGACATATTACAGAACACTATAATAACAGATAATAAAACGTTCGTGGCTTGTAGCCTTCACCTGCGTCCACGGAGATGGCGGATGTAAAAAAAATAAATAAATAAAAGAGACGGATTAAAGAGTGACACACGCTGAACTAAGCGATGAAAACAAAGGAGGCGCCGCCGTGGGGCGTAAATTGGTACTGCTCCATGTAAAACTGGAAAACGCTGAACAATCCTTATGAGGCCTCATCATCATAAAGTGACATGACGGGGGCGGGGGGGGCGATGTGGGGGGGGTTGTACTCATAAAAATTTCTTCAAGGTTGGCAGGTCTGGATCTAGTATTATCTCTTTGTCTTATTCCCTCTCAAGCCCCAATTAATATCTGGCTTACATCAAACAATATTTAACTGAATTGGTGTAGGTTCTGTGCCATTATACACAAGTTTCCACTTAATTTTGATCAAGTGTATGTTTCTGTCTGACAATAGAAAGAGTGTTCGGCTTGGCCCCCTGGGGGGTTTGGAAGAGGTGGAGTCGGAGGAGGACAGTCCCCCACCACCTTCCAAGAAACTCGCTCCTGCCCCTTTTATCCCCAGCTTGAATCCCTCCCCTCAACCCACTTATACCCTCCTGAATCCCCCTGCACTCCCTCCTTTCCCCACCACTGCACTCCCTCCTCGCTCCACCAATGCACAATGTGAGTGCATTGTTCTGCTTTGTCACTGATTCATATACTTTATACACACATTTCATGTTACATTTTCCTTGTTGACATTGTATATGTCCCCCTGTAGCACCTGGCCACACCTTTAGATGGGCCCCCCAGCAGACAGATTCTGGTAAGGTCAAGTGATTTCTACTCGATTATAGGGCTAGTCACATCACTAAAGCTGTGCTTTGGCTCTGTGTTCTCCCTTGTTCACTAGTAATGTACTACCAGTTATTTTAAGGAATGCAATATATTTTGTCTAGTAAACTGGAAAATTACACGCAATGATTAGTGTGTAAGTCATACTTTTCCAGGACTGCCCCTATAAAAAGCTAACGTATTTGCCGATATTTTTTTTTTGTAGGACTACAGGGCCAAAACAGTGGGGACACACAATGTAAGCACTGAATATGAGTACATTTTCTAATTTTCTTGACATTGCCGTTTTGGCTGTACTTGGCTGTTTGTTGCCGGTGGTGATTAAGGAGCTGGGCTAGCATGTAGTAGCCTGAAAAACTGGATTTAATTCCCATCTTCCACTGTATGCCCTTGAGCAAGGCACTTAACCCCAAGTTGTACCGGGGACAATGTTGTCCCTTGTAGTATAATTTACATATGTAAGTCACTTTGGATGAAAAGTGTCTGCTAAAAAAACTAAATAAATAAATGTTATAGGGGTTTGTGTTGTTTGTATTTCATTTTAACATATAGTCAACTTATTTTTTCTGTAGTAGTACTAAAAGAGGTGCTGACTAAGCTGGAGATGGTGCTGGACCAGCAGTCCACCATCCTCCCTCTGCTCCAGCATCGGGAGGGGACAGCTGTTACCAATGTGGAAGGCCTACCACTCCAGGATATAAACCAGCTCCTGGTCCTGGAGCAGAGCCTCCAGGACCAGGATCAGAGAGACAAAATGGTGAGCAATTTAATTTAATTTAATTTAAAACAAGGAACGATATGCATTCAAACACAAAATGCACAACAACTGTGGCAGGACAAGAAAATTACATTTTGTTTATCAGAAACTTGATCGAAATGGTTGTTTTTCTTTTAAAATCTGTTTCAGATCAATTACCTGGCCCTAATTGGTGGCGCAGATGTGCGTGAGTGCACATGGCGGGTATTAGGACGCGTCATATCCAATGGGCTGGCCAAGGGGCTCAACTGGAGGGGAGTCCATGGAAAGACCTCCTTGGCCAGCCTCCATCTGAGGGAGGTGATTATTGGTAAGTATATTTGGGCTCATACAGAATTTTGATATCAGATGTTGAAATAAGCTTAAAGGAGAATATTGGCGATTTTTCACAGATCTCTTAACAGGTAGAGCTACCAGGCAGCTACAGTGCTATGCTCTGGGGGCATGAACATGGGGACTCATGCACATGCCCCCAGAGTGTAGCGCTGTAACTGCCTGGCAGCTCTAACTGTGAACAGTTCACTGCATCAACTTGAGCTAAGTAGATCAATTGTTTTGGGGGTTTTTTCTTCATACTGGCAGTACTCGTGAGCTCGAGAAAACAGAGATCTATGTGAAAAATTGTGGGAATTCTACTCCTTTAATACCACACAATGGCAGTATGTATTTATGTATCCATTCCATATCTATTTCCCATTTCCATTTATACTAAAGCTGCTGTACGCCGAAACCCTCTATCAGCTGCTGCATCTGAGGCAGCTGTTGAAAGCGTAATGAAGAGGTGGCTGCAGCTGGCAGCAGACCGCGAGGGAGGGCGAAAAAGGAGGCTCCTCGCTAAAGAGAATGTGTGTGTGTGTGTGTGTGTGTGTGTGTGTGTGTGTGTGTGTGTGTGTGTGTGAGTGAGTGAGTGAGTGAGTAAGTGATTCAATGTGTGTGTGTGTGTGTGTTCAAAGTTTGTAATAATTTTGTTATCAATTTGTAATCATTTTTTTTATTGTCTGTCTGTTATTATGTGTGTGTTCAAAGTGTGTTATCAATTTGTAATTAATTTTTTTTAAATTATTATTGTCTGTCTTAATCATTTTTATCTTAATCATTGTTTCTGTTAATACAAGTTTTTTAATGAATTTCAGTTTATTGTTTATTATTGATGTTTGACCATTTCTGGGCCAGTACAAGCCCAGCCGTCACTCAGCTACACCAGTTATGTAGTGTGTGGGCCAGTACAGGCCCGGGGGCCCAGCCAACACTCAACCAACACTCAGTTATATAGTGTGTGAGCCAGACCTGGGCCAACAGAATGCATGACATTGCCGTTTTGGCTGTACTTGGCTGTTTGTTGCCGGTGGTGATTAAGGAGCTGGGCTAGCATGTAGTAGCCTGAAAAACTGGATTTAATTCCCATCTTCCACTGTATGCCCTTGAGCAAGGCACTTAACCCCAAGTTGTACCGGGGACAATGTTGTCCCTTGTAGTATAATTTACATATGTAAGTCACTTTGGATGAAAAGTGTCTGCTAAAAAAACTAAATAAATAAATGTTATAGGGGTTTGTGTTGTTTGTATTTCATTTTAACATATAGTCAACTTATTTTTTCTGTAGTAGTACTAAAAGAGGTGCTGACTAAGCTGGAGATGGTGCTGGACCAGCAGTCCACCATCCTCCCTCTGCTCCAGCATCGGGAGGGGACAGCTGTTACCAATGTGGAAGGCCTACCACTCCAGGATATAAACCAGCTCCTGGTCCTGGAGCAGAGCCTCCAGGACCAGGATCAGAGAGACAAAATGGTGAGCAATTTAATTTAATTTAATTTAAAACAAGGAACGATATGCATTCAAACACAAAATGCACAACAACTGTGGCAGGACAAGAAAATTACATTTTGTTTATCAGAAACTTGATCGAAATGGTTGTTTTTCTTTTAAAATCTGTTTCAGATCAATTACCTGGCCCTAATTGGTGGCGCAGATGTGCGTGAGTGCACATGGCGGGTATTAGGACGCGTCATATCCAATGGGCTGGCCAAGGGGCTCAACTGGAGGGGAGTCCATGGAAAGACCTCCTTGGCCAGCCTCCATCTGAGGGAGGTGATTATTGGTAAGTATATTTGGGCTCATACAGAATTTTGATATCAGATGTTGAAATAAGCTTAAAGGAGAATATTGGCGATTTTTCACAGATCTCTTAACAGGTAGAGCTACCAGGCAGCTACAGTGCTATGCTCTGGGGGCATGAACATGGGGACTCATGCACATGCCCCCAGAGTGTAGCGCTGTAACTGCCTGGCAGCTCTAACTGTGAACAGTTCACTGCATCAACTTGAGCTAAGTAGATCAATTGTTTTGGGGGTTTTTTCTTCATACTGGCAGTACTCGTGAGCTCGAGAAAACAGAGATCTATGTGAAAAATTGTGGGAATTCTACTCCTTTAATACCACACAATGGCAGTATGTATTTATGTATCCATTCCATATCTATTTCCCATTTCCATTTATACTAAAGCTGCTGTACGCCGAAACCCTCTATCAGCTGCTGCATCTGAGGCAGCTGTTGAAAGCGTAATGAAGAGGTGGCTGCAGCTGGCAGCAGACCGCGAGGGAGGGCGAAAAAGGAGGCTCCTCGCTAAAGAGAATGTGTGTGTGTGTGTGTGTGTGTGTGTGTGTGTGTGTGTGTGTGTGTGTGTGTGAGTGAGTGAGTGAGTGAGTAAGTGATTCAATGTGTGTGTGTGTGTGTGTTCAAAGTTTGTAATAATTTTGTTATCAATTTGTAATCATTTTTTTTATTGTCTGTCTGTTATTATGTGTGTGTTCAAAGTGTGTTATCAATTTGTAATTAATTTTTTTTAAATTATTATTGTCTGTCTTAATCATTTTTATCTTAATCATTGTTTCTGTTAATACAAGTTTTTTAATGAATTTCAGTTTATTGTTTATTATTGATGTTTGACCATTTCTGGGCCAGTACAAGCCCAGCCGTCACTCAGCTACACCAGTTATGTAGTGTGTGGGCCAGTACAGGCCCGGGGGCCCAGCCAACACTCAACCAACACTCAGTTATATAGTGTGTGAGCCAGACCTGGGCCAACAGAATGCATGACAGTCATTTTACAGGGTGTGGTCCACACCTGGGCCAACAGAAACAATAAGAGTAATTTCACAGTGTGTGGGCCACACCTGGGCCAGAGCAAATTTTTTGTGTCATTTATCAGTGACTGGGCCGTTGTTGGGCCGGAGGCCCAGCCAGAACTGGGCCAACACCCAGGCAACCCTGAGGCAAGGTAGTGGGCCAGAGGTGGGCCGGTCAAATTTTGCTATCTCGATGCTTGGTGTTCTTTCTGTGCCTCCGCTGCTTGTTTGCGTTTAGCACAACGTCGTTTCTCCCCTGTATGTTCCACACGGAAGTCGCCCCGACACGGTTTACAAGACACATGGGAGACACTTACGTGACTCGCGACGATAAAGGTGAACGTGTTACACCACGCAGATTGAAACTTTGAAGCATATTTTTTTGTTTGTTGTCTCCATCTTGCTCATTTTGTGTAGCCCAGGAATTGACGTGTGCTTGCGTTGCGCGTGGGCAGTGACGTATGGGACACAAGGCACACAGAGTGGGAGCATTTGGGTTGGGTTGCCAGGTTGTCAGGTACCAGGACACGTGAAACACCATTGACTCATTTCAGTTTAAAATCGGGAGATAGTGGGAGAAATTACAAATCGGGAGCAGGGCAAGAGAAATTGTTAAAAATCGGGAGACTCCCGCATAAATCGGGAGTGTTGGCAGGTATGGCTAACGTTAACGTAAGTAGCAGTTTCTTACTGAAAATACAAAAACAATACAAATTAATTCAGTGGCATAATGGCTTTGTTTCTGTTGTAAGCTGACTGCATAGCTGAAAATGTTATTCAATCGAGCGTCAACGTTACCAAGCGCTACCTAGCGCATGAACTGTGTGACTGTCCTGGCCCCCTTTCTTTTCACCCTCTACACAGCAGACTTCAGACACAACAGCGACAGCTGTGTACTGCTGAAGTTCTCTGATGACTCTGCGATTGTTGGCCTCATCAGATGATGACGCAGAGTACAGAGGACTGACGGGGAACTTTGTGGACTGGTGTCAGCGAAACCACCTTATCAACGCGGGGAAAACCAAGGAGATGGTGGTGGATTTTTGTAGACGCCGTTCTGCCCTCCCCTCACCAGTGAACATTCAGGGAATGGACATTGAGCAAGTGGACTCTTATAAGTACCTGGGTGTTCACCTTAACACCAAACTGCACTGGACTCACCACACGGACGCACTCTACAGGAAGGGACAGAGCAGGCTCTACCTTCTGAGGAGAATGAGGTCTTTTGGAGTGAAAGGGGCACTCCTGAAGACCTTCTTTGACTCTGTAGTGGCATCAGCCATCTTGTGTGGAGTGGTCTGCTGGAACAGTGGCATCACAGAGAGGGAGAGGAAGAAGCTGGATAAGATCATCAGGAAGTCCAGCTCTGTCCTGGGCTGCCCTCTTGACTCATTGAGGGAGGTGGGTGACAGGAGAGTTCTGGCTAAACTGTCCTCCATGCTGGACAATGAGTCCCACACCCTGCATGGTGACCTGACAGGACTGAGGAGCAGCTTCAGTGACGGACTGCTTCACCCTCCATGTGTGAAGGAAAGATACAGAAGGTCTTTCCTTCCTGCTGCTGTTAGGCTCCACAACGAGCACTCCTAATATGTGCAATATTATTACACCTTATGGTGTAATAACACCAGTCTGTGCAATATGTCTATTTTTATCTATTATTTCTCTGCCATTTCTGCATGCTGTTGCAAACTGCAATTTCCCCATTGTGGGACAAATAAAGTTTTTCTTATTCTTATTCTTATTTTCTGGAGTTTTCTGGTATTTTAGTTACAGTAAATAGCCACTACTGAGTTTGTTTTTGGTTTTCTTTATCAATAAATCATCTCTAGGTCTGCAGCTCTGAACCAGAGGCTGCAAGATGACCTGTGAAACCCATATAGCCAGTGTACTCAAGTAATGGTAAATGGCCTTGCTTTTATATAGAGCTTTTCTACCTATTG
This sequence comes from Chelon labrosus, assembly GCF_963514085.1. NCBI lineage: Eukaryota > Metazoa > Chordata > Actinopteri > Mugiliformes > Mugilidae > Chelon > Chelon labrosus. Next base: position 21,487,756 of record NC_140353.1, read on the forward strand.
GTACTCAAAGCGCTATACAGTCACAGACACATCTACCCATTCGCTCACACAAGCACTCACACATTCACACACCAGTGCCACGCACTGGGAGCAACTGGGGGTTCAGTGTCTTGCTCAAGGACACTTCGGCATGTGGCACATTCCGGGGATCGAACCGCTAACCCTCTGGTTTGTGGACAACCTGCTCTACCTACTGAGCCACAGCCAAGCAAGTGTGTTTCAAGGTCCAGTCAGTCAGACTCCAATATTTGTTTACTGAAAAGGCTAATGTCATCTCAAATGTAAGGTTGCCTGTTTGACATGTTAATCTTTGAAATAAAAACTGTTCTGTGTTTGTCTGTGACAACTTGAAAATGTGTTGTATGGTTCTGTGATTTGATTTGTAAGTAATTTTTTAATGTATTTGTATTATTATTTGTTTTTGTTTATCATGTATTTTATTATTGTTTAATAAAGCAGTTTAATAAGCAGAATCGAACTAAAGGTATAACCAAAACCCTTTGTTTTTTAGATATGCTGTTTATAGTGTTACATTTTAGCACGGTTTTATACAACAGTATGTCGTATAAAAGTGTTAAAGTTTGCAATGTAATGGTGCACCCTGTTACCATTAATAAATGGCGCTTTAATGAAACCTTAATGAAAAGTATTGTCATTATTACTTTTAATAGATGGACAAACTTAATTTGCCGTTTAGACACATTAAAGTATGATACATTTCAACACTGAAAACAGTTTTAGTACAAATCTGGACAACATCTGGTCCAGAGCTGATCAGAATGTAATCTTTGGGTAACACATGTGTGCCTTATTTGGCCTGCATATGAACTTGGTTTTTGCTGGTTTTTACCAGTTCTGGCCCAAAGCTGCCGATCTGGAAAATGAGTCCATACCAGATCAGGCCCATTGTGCAAAAAGACACCGGTGCGGATGTGTTTTACCAATTTGGACCGAACTTTTTAGCACATCTGGCCCATGTCCAGTCCAGTCATATTTTGCTATCTGGGTAGTTACTGTTGCTCAGTTTCCATGACACAAGAAATCAACAAACCCCCAGTTAACAACACCACCTAACAATTAAGACCTGTATTTCAAAAACTGTAACGATATATGTGAGACTGACTTTAAAACGTTAAATGTAAAAAGTAGTCGAGGCTGAGGTTTTATAAGTAAACCAAAAATGCAAAACATTAGATGAGTCATACCTCAAAATGTAGATGAACACGTTTCTCGTTAAATATGAACAGTCATTTATAAATTATATAAAGGAGGTTCAGTTAGTGTTCAAATAACTTAATTCTACTTTTGATTGTCTCGTTGAGCTGGCAAGATAAATAAAGTATAAATAAATAAACATGCCCTTACATGCTAAATGTCTGTCATTAGACGCTATATTAATCTATCTTTCAGGGAGGAACAATTAGCTCCTTGGTTACTGCCTCGAATTATGTGCTCGGCACACTTTTAGTTGGTTAAACTCAACTATGTTTTGTCACCAAATAGAGTTGTAGCAAATGGCAAATGTTCATCTTTGAAACTACCTACAGATATGAAAATTACGTTGGCTAATTGCAGGACCCAACGTGATGGAAATAAATAATAACTGAACTTGTAACAGTTTTGTTGCAAAGCACAATCTTATGGTGAAATCAGATATGGTGTTTGTTAAGACGAATTACTGTTGTATAAGCAGTGCAAGCATCATAGCAAAAAGGCTAACAAACGTATACCACCAATTAACATTAGCCCTTCATTCATGACATGGATACTGGAATCATACAGAGAGAACATAGCATACCATTATCTTTTTTTTTTTCCTAAACCGGGCAACTAATGGCTTTGACCTTTCTCTGTCCATCTCTGCGTTTATTCGACAATCAACAGATTTCCATCCTCCAGCGCTGTCACTCACGACCAGAAGTCAAGACTAAACCAATTCACCTTGGTGACCACATAATCGTTTTATATTACCTATTTTTATTTGGCCATTTCACACAATTCATAAAAACAAAAACGTGCAGGAATTATAGGCCTGTATTTATAATATTATGAATGAAATGTGCGTTATATAGAAGAAAGTCGAGGTGTGACTGACTTTAGCCCTTTTATACAGTGGACCCCCCGTCCTTTCAATTTGGGAGAGACTCATAGGTCTCACAGGCGGCTGCCCGGTTCGCCCGTGCCTAAAACCGCTTGTGGTATCGCAGCTAATCATTTATGATTAACATATTTATGTTTGTACCATTATTAATTATTGCTGCAAGTATACACATTATTTCTTGTTTGTTTACGTTGAGTTATCAACAGTAATAAGATGTTGCAGTACCTAAGAGTCCAGCAGAGGGCGTACTAAGACTGTTATAAGAGGTCAAGTTCCTTGTTAAGCAAGTAGAAGAAGTTAGGCTAACAACAAACACGTTACTCGGCCAGAGAATTCGTAACGTATGTATAATGTACAAGGTGGTTCAGTAAAGAACAGTCCAAATAAGTTATACGTGTGGACATTGGATCATTCCTGAAGACACCACGTCCTTGCATTGTTTGATTCAGTACATTTAGATGCTGGAAAATGTCTGACATGTATCCAAGTTTGCGGATTCAAGTTGCATCGGTGAACAGATCTGCCAGCTGATGCTTTTCAGATGAGAGGAACTCTGCAACCTCCCTCCGCAGCTCATAGACACGGTTCAAAACTGCGCCCCGTGACAGCCAGCGCACGTTCGAGTGAAGAAGCAGCCCCTCAAAACAGGCAACCATCTCATTACAAAGCAGGGTAAACGGTCTGTGTTTTTAAACAATTTGTACAAATGTTTCACTATTTGCATAACCTGCTGTGGAACCAGATTCAACTCGTTATCCATCCTTTTTGTGACAAGTGCCTCGCGGTGGAGCATGCAGTGTGTGGCCACTACATGCGGGGCTTTTTGCTTAATGAGCGGTCACTCCACTGACCTTCCCGGTCATTGCCACGGCTCCGTCCGAACACACCCCCACACAACGGGTCCAGTCCACTCTGTTAGACTCAATGTAACTTTCAAAATGTATTCCCCTACAGATTACTGATTGTATGTCCTAAAATGTAATCTGTAATGTATTCCCATGGATTACTCAAATAAAGTAATGTATTCTAAACACTTTTGGATTACTTTTAGCTCACTTCAAAATCGTCTAGCTGTGCGTGTTTATCAGGGACATTGAATTTAGTTAACACATGCTTTAGAGAACGATCAATTACTGTCTTCAGAGAAAAAGTTAACCAAGTACACAAAACACAAATGTGGTGCATTTTGTCCTGCAACTGATACTATTTAAAGAAAAATGGCATCCAAGTCAACAGTCTTCAATTTCTTTTACATTTATTAATTTCTACACCTCAGAAATGAGGGAAATTAAAGTGCAACTTGGCTTGGCAAAATGTGCATAAAATAAAAATAGTATCATGCACTTTGTGAACTCACAACAAACATGGATGATAGATAGATAGATAGATAGATAGATAGATACTTTATTAATCCCGAGGGAAATTCAAGCATCCAGTAGCAGTTACAAACATTGAACATAAAATACAAAAGCTATATAAAAAATATAAAGTGACTAGAAATAAAATGTTTATACAACTATAAACTATGTTAAAAATATAAAGTGACCTGTTAGAAAATATAAATATAAAGTGACCTGTTAGAAATATAAAGTGACCAGTAGAGGTAGAAGGTTTTTTTTTTTTTTTTTTTTTTTATAAATATGAGAGCTACAAATGGGAAAAAAATGAATGAAAATCACAGTCACCAGATGTAGCAGAGGTAGACAGACATGGTAAATGACAGAGTGTCCAGTAAGTAGGTGCAAAAGATTTGTCCATTGTCTATTGTGTAAATAGACCAGAAGATGCACCAGAAGGTGACTTTAAAGGGCAGGGATTATCTCAGAAAGCTTAACACTCTTGACACTTAACACTATTATGTGGCAGGGAATTTGTAAGCGCAACTTCATATCTAATTTACATGCCTGTAGGTGTGTACTGTGACGGTAGTTGTGGTGGACAGTATGGCTTTTTTTTGTACATTACACTTTTTGTACATTTTGCACGTAAATGACTAGAAGCCAAAAGTCCTGATCAGTAACATCAGTTACTCTAGTCAAATGGTGGCAGTGGTAACTCAGCAAGAGAGTCTGTTCAAAGTGTTCATCAGTCATGCAGTTGTGATGTGGGGCGAAAATAAGCCCTCCCTGACTAAAAAGTCTCTCAACAGGGGCACTTGAAGGCAGGGTGGTGTTGTACTTTAGAAAAAGGAACGATTAATGCATCCATGGCCAGGATTATAATTACAAAATATGACGATTTTAAAAGTGACCTGTAAAAATCAATACTTGGCTCACCTCTTGTAAAACCTGTAGTGTTGCCACACTTTAGATTATAATTCGCTGGTGTGTGTGTATTTGTTTTGCCAACACGGCACTGCCCACCCTGACTTCCCACCAGTCCTCTTGAACTGAAGAAGCTACTCGGAAGAGTGGTGAAACGTCTTCTCAAAAACTCCACAAGTCCAGTTGTCTTTTTTTAAAACACTTTTTGGATATACCATGGGCTGGATAACTGAGATCCTTCACATCCATATCTAAGTTTTTTTTTTGTTTTTCTACGATCTGACACTCTATTGCACAGTTTCCGTAGTGTAGTGGTTATCACGTTCGCCTCACACGCGAAAGGTCCCCGGTTCGAAACCGGGCGGAAACAGTATTATGTTTTTCCTTGATATGCCAGCACAGAGGCCTTCAGACTTAAATGACTCTAGACTACATTGTTTCCACAAGAAGCTACTAACAGAACTGCATCCAACTTCTCAGGGTGCCAGCTGCAGAGAACGCAAGCACACAGGTTTGAGAAGGAGCAGACACACAGACATTACTCACTACTCAGCAGGTTGAAATTCTTGTTTATGACGGATCATACTAAAAAAAAAAAAAAAAAAAAAAAAAAAAAAAAACCTGTGGATAAGTCTGTTTTGCTTGTTATGAATGTAAAGAAAACGCTTCATTCTTTTTATGAATGAAGCTGTTATTCACTCAATAAATCAGATAACTGAAAATTGATTTGTGTTTTTAGCCAGCTGCTCTTCACGAGCAGTTCACCATCTATGGTTTGGCCCCCAAGGTTAAGTTGTAAAGAGTCACTTGTTGAGCACAGGATGCAAAGTTGTCATTCACAACCTGCACATGCTCATGTGTCACAGGAAAAGGCGTCTCTCAAGCTTATTTCTCAAAAGTTTTTCTGAACTGAAGGCTGATGTCACTATTATTGAGAATTCAGACTGTCAGCAGGTAAACTGTAATGAAAAACAAATGACAGTTTTCTGTGTTTTTATAACCAGTGTTTGGACTGTACCAGTCAGCCACAAGCGCGTTATGTATATAGCACACGAATGATGATATATAAGTCACCTGTTAATTATAAACCTGTCATATTTATCAAAGATTAATGTTCTGCAGAATTAAGGGCATGGCTTCTTTGAGTGACAGGTGGGTGTCCTCTCAGGTAGTTCGCTGTCTTTAGCCTTAGCTCCACTCACGCTCCACCTCTTTGACTATTTTTGAATCAGCTGCACTCTAAGCCCGGATAAGTCGAATTTACTTCTAATACTCATAATGTCACACGATCCACAATCATGACCTGCATAATATCACCTACTCTTGAGTCATGACCTCATAATGTCACACGATCCAAAAGTCATGACCCCATAGTGTCACATGGGCCCGTCATGATCCTGTAGTGTCCACATTCCGTTAAGGTCATGACCTCATAATGCCATCTCCAGTTCTGATAACTTTGGCTGGTTTAAAATTAAACTCTAAAATCAAAACTGTAGTGTTGTCATAGATCACAGATATCTGAGTTTATCCACTGACTAATGCTAATGCTAGCCAGTCTTTACATCTTTTGTTTCGTCTGCTATGATGCTGTTTTTCACTTCTTCTGTAATTTCAGTTCAAACCATGTCCGCTAAATAATCCAGAACCTCATTCTGAATGATTTTGCTTGTGTACTTTACATTATGAATGGAAGTCAACCTTTTTTTTAACTGTTCTGTAGTGGTTAGCGATTGTGTCTAGAATTGCCTTAAAGTTCCCTTTATTATCTGAGTCTGCAGACTCATTGCGACCTCTTTGAGCCATGTTTTGAGTGGCAGTAAGTAACAGCACTTCCCCTATTGTTTTTATGTATTCCTTATTTTCTTTGACCTGTCTGTTGTGCTCCTTGTTTAAATCTTTGACCAGTGTTGCATTACCTGCTGCAGCTTTCTGATAGTCCCTCCATGTAACCATGGCTTGTTTGTGCCGCTCAGACCTTGCATGCAATGCAAACCCCTCCTCTTTGTAAGATGCCTTTTTCCAGTTTTTGAAACCAACTGGCGAGTCAAAGACTGCGTCTGTGCTATTGGGAGGGCTAAAATGTCTGCAAGCGTAACAATACGCAGAGTCCAACTTTTTTGAATATTCAAGCCAGGTATGGATGTGGTACCTGGCTGCCTTGAAGCTCCTCTCCTCTCCTCTCACGGCAATAAGAGGATGCTTGCTTGCTTTGAGTTTTTACCTGACATCTTTGAAAGACATATGCAATGATTAATGCATCCATGGCCAGGATTATAATTACAAAATATGACGATTTTAAAAGTGAACTGTAAAAACCAATACTTGGCTCACCTCTTGTAAAACCTGTAGTGTTGCCACACTTTAGATTATAGTTCGCCGGTGTGTGTGTATTTACTCTGCCAACACGGCACTGCCCACCCTCAGACTTCCCACCAGTCCCCTTGAACTGAAGAAGCTACTCTGAAGAGTGGTGAAACGTCTTCTCAAAAACTCCACAAGTCCAGTTGCCTTTTTTAAAACGCATTTTGGATATACCATGAGCTGGATGACTGAGAACCTTCACATCCATATCTAAGTCTTTTTTCGTTTTTCTACGATCTGACACCCTATTGCACAGTTTCCGTAGTGTAGTGGTTATCACGTTCGCCTCACACGCGAAAGGTCCCCGGTTCGAAACCGGGCGGAAACAGTATTATGTTCTTCCTTGACTTAATATGCCAGCACAGAGGCCTTCAGACTTAAATGACTCTAGACTACATTGTTTCCACAAGAAGCTACTAACAGAACTGCATCCAACTTCTCAGGGTGCCAGCTGCAGAGAACGCAAGCACACAGGTTTGAGAAGGAGCAGACACACAGACATTACTCACTATTCAGCAGGTTGAATTTCTTGTTTATGACGGATCATACTAAAAAAAAACCAACAACAACAACAACAACAACCTGTGGATAAGTCTGTTTTGCTTGTTATGAATGTAAAGAAAACGCTTCATTCTTTTTATGAATGAAGCTGTTATTCACCCAATAAATCAGAAAACTGAAAATTGACATTTCAGTGAAGGTGAAAGTAGAAAAAAAATGGTAAATGGCCTTGCTTTTATACAGCGCTTTTCTACCTTTTGGTACTGAAAGCGCTTTAAAAGTCAAACACACACACACACACTAGTGCCACTGGGAGCAACTGGGGGTTCAGTGTCTTGCTCAAGGTTTTCGTGGACAACCCGCTCTACCTACTGAGCCACAGCCGCATCACATCTGCTCAGGTGTGGCCAATCAGGCTAATTGAGCGCATGCAACACCCAAAGACACGCCAATGATCTCCGGATGACGTATTTCCGACTCTGAGGGCTTCTACTGAGCATGCGCCATACTCCTCGTTAGTATAGTGGACAGTATCTCCGCCTGTCACGCGGAAGACCGGGGTTCGATTCCCCGACGGGGAGATTTGTGTTTTTAGCCAGCTGCTCTTCACGAACAAATGCAGGATCCCACGCACGACCTTTACCATCTATGGTTTGGTCCCCAAGGTTAAGTTGTAAAGAGTCAGTTGTTGAGCACAGGATGCAAAGTTGCCATTCACAACCTGCACATGCTCATGTGTCACAGGAAAAGGCATCTCTAGAGCTTATTTCTCAAAAGTTTTTCTGAACTGAACCCCCCTCCTCTGCTCTTTGTAAGATGCCTTTTTCCAGTTTTTGTAGATGTCAGTGGAGAAAGACAAACCGAGTATATGTAAATAAACATATATTCTGAATGGACACAACATATAAACTGCAATTATACCACTGCTTAAGCACACACACACACGTACACGTACTCACTCTCAGCCTCAACACTCTCAGGATCTTCATCTGTCTCCCTTTCCTGCTCTGTGCACTCTCTCTGAAAACCAATGTCTCCCAAGTCCTCTGGCTCACTCCCTGGCTCTGTCTCAGTGTCTGCCTCATTATTATTTGACTTGTTGGTGCAGAAATAGGATGTAATGCCCTTTTTTCTCTTAATTCTGAACTATAGACAAAAAGCAATGGAGAGGAATACACAACACTTCAGCAACCCAGTATAACATTTATTACAATAGGCTACTGTAACAATCTTGTTTTTGTGTTGTGGTAAGGTTTTATCTCTTGTGGTAAGGTTAACTAATGTTAGCTAGAAGCATGCAATCAACTCAAGCTGACATTAACGCCTGGTCTGGCAGGTTGCTATTATAATTCATAAAGTTAGCCAACAACATTTCTTCCAGAAGTCTTACCTTGTAACAATACCATATTGTCATTTTCAGAGGTGCAACGCACGAAAGGATCCCACTAGAATGTTGAGCCACACGCATTAGTTCCACTTTTTGCGTCGGCCCAATATCACAATTTTAATAGTTACTGTATAATTAAACAATTTAAATGATTATACTGGCCACAGGGGGGTCCAGACTCAGTGTTACAGGGGGCACTGTTTAGGGGTCCATTCATTATTAAAAGAGGTCTTTTTTCATCTCTTATGTGTCTTCCACCCTCTCTTCCTCTTCCACCTGCTCTAGCTGCCTCCTCCTCTGACCTGGGCATTTTAGGGGGCTCTCCTCTCACGGCAATTAGCGGATGCTTGCTTGCTTTGAGTTTTTAGCTGATATCTTTGAAAGTCACCGTCTTGCACAGTTTCCGTAGTGTAGTGGTTATCACGTTCGCCTCACACGCGAAAGGTCCCCGGTTCGAAACCGGGCGGAAACAGTATTATGTTTTTCCTTGACTTGATATGCCAGCACAGAGGCCTTCAGACTTAAATGACTCCAGACTACATTGTTTCCACAAGAAGCTACTAAGGCTGCGTTCAGACTGCAGACGGATCTGATTCAAATCTGATTCCTTCTCATATCCGATTTTTAGGGCTGACTGTTCACACTGCCTTTAGCAAGTGTCCAAATCGGATATGGTTCTGTTCAGACTGGGCCACATTCTTCACCGGTCTGATAGGTTGCCCTCGCAACGAGCGGAAGCGTCATTCAGCACGTGTATTTGTCAGACGTCATATAATTGCGACAGCGACAAGCAAAACAACAACAAACAACACGATGGATGTACGTCACGTCAGTGTAAAGATTTATAAGGCATGCAGTTTCTTCCTCTGTCCAAGGCGAATTGTTTTCAAAGTCCTCCTCCATTGTGATAGCTGTAATATCACTGTCCGTGGCCGTAACGTGGCTCCTCCACAACGGAAATAGGCACGCGGTCTGGCGCATTGGTTCTGGCCTGGCGTCGCGTAAGTGACGTCACGGACAGTCAAAACCCATCTGAGTGTTGGGAGCTGTTCAGACTGAGACGCATCTGTCCATATCCGATACGAATGCGATATGAAACTACCTCTGGATGTGGTTTGCAACCGTTTGGCAAAAATCGGATTTCATGTGATCTGTCACTGTTCAGACTTCAAAATCGAGATCCGATTCAAATCTGGATGGGCTAAAAATCGGATTTTGGCTGGCAGTCTGAACGCAGCCTAATAGAACTGCATCCAACTTCTCAGGGTGCCAGCTGCAGACAACGCAAGCACACAGGTTTGAGAAGGAGCAGACACACAGACATTACTCACTACTCAGCAGGCTGAATTTCTTGTTTATGACGGATCATACTAAAAAAAAAAAAAAAAAAAACAAAAAAAAAACAACAACCTGTGGATAAGTCTGTTTTGCTTGTTGTAAAGAAAACGCTTCATTCTTTTTATGAATGAAGCTGTTATTCACTCAATAAATCAGAAAACTGAAAATTGACATTTCAGTGAAGGTGAAAGTAGAAAAAAAATGGTAAATGGCCTTGCTTTTATATAGCGCTTTTCTACCTTTTGGTACTGAAAGCGCTTTAAAAGTCACAGATGCATCTCATTCGCTGACACAAACACACACACTAGTGCCACTGGGAGCAACTGGGGGTTCAGTGTCTTGCTCAAGGTTTTCATGGACAACCCGCTCTACCTACTGAGCCACAGCCGCATCACATCTGCTCAGGTGTGGCTAATCAGGCTAATTGAGCGCATGCAGGACCCAAAGACAACCAGACATGCGCCAATGATCTCCGGATGACGTATTTCCGAATCTGAGGGCTTCTACTGAGCATGCGCTATACTCCTCGTTAGTATAGTGGACAGTATCTCCGCCTGTCACGCGGAAGACCGGGGTTCGATTCCCCGACGGGGAGATTTCAATGCATTTTCTACCGAAGTTAATTGGTGTTTTGTTTTTATACTATCGCCAATAACACCGCGAGATCAGCAGAGGAGAAAAATTCAGCGCAAATTGTAAAACGTTTCTTCCTGTACGGCTGAAGCAGGCTCGACATCGGACAGTAGCCCGTTTATAGGGGTGCTCAAGCACCCCTAAACTTTGTCCCAGCACCCCTAAAAATTATAGTAAAAAAAAAAAATGGTTGTTTTATTTTAAAAGATGACAAAAAAATAGCACAATCGAAGAAAGTATGTGGTTTAAAAATAATATTTTAACGAGGAAATGCAGTACCCCCAGACCCGGCTTCAGAAACAAATTAAAAGGGGGGCATGACAATTTTTCAGGGGGGCACACTTTTTCAACCTACATTTTATTTGCTTCAGGCTGAACAATGGCTCTGTGACCACTCCTACAGTGCTGAGAAATAATTTTTCTCTCACTAAAAAAGGGGCAGTTCATCCCAAAATTTAAAAAACAAACAAAAAACAATAATGTAATGCTGTGTCCATTTATTCAACTCAAACTTCAAGCATGTGTGTCAAGAACAGTAACAAGGGCTGCGGTGTGCAGATAGCACCATACAGCTTCACTTCTATTGGAAACATAACATAAGCACTGATGTCAAGCTGAACACTGAAGTAAACTTTCATACTAGGAGAGGTAGCTACAGCAGCAAGGGAGCACAAGGATCAGCCCTGAGCAGTGTTATCCTTCTGCCTGCAAGTAACTTAAGTTGGTGTAAATGTGGGGGTTAACCACTTTTAGTAGAGCGGCAGGCAGCGTTTGTGGACTGTGTGAAACCTTCTTAAAACACTGTCCTTCCACTCATTCCTAAATTTCCGAGTCAAGTCCTTCTCAAATGCCAACTGGATCAGATTGGCCTTGCACTGATGAAGCATAGTTAGGTGATGCTCTGCGAAGACATTTTTAAGAGTGGAAAATGAATTTTCACAGGACGCAGTGCTGGCTCCGAGAGTCAGGCCATGTTTAAATGCTGTCAGGATGGTAGGCATTGCTATATCACCTCCAACATTGTCAAAAGGAATCAAATGTTTATATGTTCTCATGTCTATACATGTATGTCCATAGGTTTTCATGGAATGTGACCACAACAGGTCAAAATCTTATCTATCACAAAAAAATAAATGAGTTTCTGAAATATGCCAAGGCCACTTTGTGATGTCAATTTAAATAACTGTTATGAATTAAGTATGGCAGGGTGATAACTCAATATTGTCTATCATCTTTCACTGGAAGCATATCAGGATGATTTTGGGATATTATGACACAGTTTTAAACAAAGTATGAAATATTTTTAATACCTATCTGTAGGAAGACAAATATAAAAACACATGTACAATATACAGAGGTGCCCAAAGTACACACATTCTTTACTCAATTGGAAGAACAGATACTTGTGTAAAAAGATAGAAAGATAGAGAGAGATAGGTTAGTTGTATAATTTACAGACTGTATTCATCAAGGTGGTGGTAATTGTTTAGGATGAATTCTGAGGTAAACAAATACATGGGTATGATACGTAGTTATCAAAACAGTTAATGTAACATGGCTCCATGCAGCCTCCATGCATTATTCTGTATTTCACCGAGGTGGAGAATGCATCTGTGGTGTTGGTGCATGTCTCTTCTGCATCAGTGTTGGTCTGATCAGCTTTTCTGGCCCTCAATCTTTCCTCACGTTGACGTGATGCCTCTGTCACTGGTTTACCTCTCTGGTAGCCAAAATGAACGAAGGAGACCAGTCTGGAGAGTTTACATCTGTGACAGCACTTGGGCAGCCTAGATAAAATAAATGTGATTAACACCCTGTACTGAGAGGAAGGAGGGAGAACTCTATAGATCATGTTATTAGTCTATAAATCAGAATCAGAATCATTCTCCGCCGTTTTCATATTAAATCCATAGGGCCATCTCAATCACAGATCTGACAATATTTTTCTTTTTAGATGATTCTGTCCAGACTACCAAGACTGTATTGTACATAGATAGACAATGACATCAATGTGAGAACCACTGGTCGTGATAGCTAACGTTAGCCAGCAATGCTAAAAACAAAGACACTGGAGATCGCCACATAGCTTAACGTTAGAACTCCAGAGGGTAATCACAATGTATAGCTATATATAGCTATGTTTCTAATAATATTATAATACCCTGCTCTGTATTTTTGACAGTTTTAGCCAGCTCTGTAAGTAGCTTAATTAGCCTACTGTAGCCTTACCTTTCACAAAGTGGTCACTGCAGACACGGGCGCTGTCGGACTCCGCTCTCCCTGATCGAAGAGGTGGACCGAAGAAGTTTTTCAGTCAAGTCCGTCGCCCTTTCTCGATCAGTTTTTTTAAATTGATCGCCTTTGTGGGTTACCACATTGGGAATTCTAAAGAAACGTTTTTGTTTTCCCCGGTTTGACCGTTTAGTACAGCCATATACTGCACAAAACTTGGGCATTTTCCTGCCGTTGTCCTGCCGGTATCCTGCCTGCAAGACACTTCCTGCCCCCCACCTGCTGTCGCGACGTTCCGCGTGACGTAATCTGCAAACCCCCTATTGGTTGGCGGGTTTATGATCGACAAATCGAGATAGGAGTGATAGAGCGATGGCCACTCCTGGGTAAAAAAACAAAAAATAAAATAAAATACACTGCTTCCAGTCCAGGGCGGGCACGGCTGAGTCCGTGGGCGGGCACCCCCCCTCAGTGGTATGATCCACCTCTCTCGTTTACCCCTCCCTCCCCCACGCACGCAGCGCCCACACACCTTAGGTTTACCAATAAGTTACCAAACGATCTATTTACTTTATCACTCAGCACCAACACATTCCAGTCATTAGCAACAGCCCTAACTTTTACTGTTGTTGTTATTGTTCAGTAGGAGTTTACTAGCTGACGTTTCTCTCTCTCTGGTAAGCTAATAGTGCAGGTTGTCAATCAACCTTTGTCCACAGTTTATATTAAGCTTTTGGTTTGTGCAAATGTGTTGATGTTAAAGCCAAGGTTTAAGACTAATACTGCCTATCTACAGAGGACATTTACAGCTTTTGCAATGATAACAAATGTGAAGGGGTGGGGCTTTGGTACCTTTCTCTTTCTCATTAAGGAAAATGTCTCCATCAGTTATATGAAATCTTAAAAAACTTTTTTATTTTTTCAGCATTCTAATTACCTTACCAAGATTGGGGAATTAAAAAAAAATTGTGATTGGATAATATTTTTTTTCCTGGTAGTCAGAGGTTAGCTTGCTAGGGGTTGCTTTTTTGACGTTTATTGACCTTAAGTTAGTTTTGCACTTATTGTTCCTACCTCATCTTCTCATTTAAATGCAATTTCTTTTCTTTATTTTTTAACCTGCGCCTATTACATTCTTCTGTTGTTAGCCTTAAGCCTAGGAGCATAATAAGATACATTTAGAATAAGTATATATATATATTTCCAGTTATTTTGGTGAAAGTAACTTAAAAGTAATGCAGTAGTAGTATAATGCCTTACAATTCAGAGACAGTGATATTATAATGTAACGAATTACTTTGAAATGACAGTAACAAGTAATACATAATGTATTACGTTTTTGAAGTAACTTGCCCAACACTGGTCCTGGATCGCATTAAAGACTGCTATGCTCAGCAGGAGCGCTCCTGCATCAGCGGAGACCAACAACCATTCTCACTCTCGTGCACACTTACGACCAATTTTAGAATCACCAGTTAAAGGAGACATAGGATGAAAATCTCACTTTTCACATCTCAAACACTTTTCCTTGGACTGTTTTACCAACTAGGGCCAAAACAACACCGGACTCGCATTCAAGTTGCTTTTAAAGGATGGATTTATGTTTCTTTTGGTTAACTCTAACAAACACCATCTGAGGTGGTAGCTTATATCCGGAATGCTAATATTCATACATGAAGTTAATAGTTTACAGTCAGCATGATTTTTCATTAGACATTGTGAGATTAACAGTCCACAGTATGGTTTCCCAACGTTATTTGTATGTTGCATGAATTTGCTGTTATTGACACTTTGAATTGACGCCAGAATAAAACCAGACTAGTGGGGCTAACGTGGTGGAGAGTGGAGCTTACCACAGGGCTAAGTTAGCATGCTAAGGCCCTGTAAACATGCGGCTGTTATTTGGCTTAACGGACACTTTCAGTGTATCTGTAAGTTTTCTGTTTGCCGTGTGGGCTACTGCAAAACAGTAGGGGAACTTTGTGTAAAAATCTCTGTTAACATATTTTAGTTTTTAGTGCTCTAACACTTGTAGATTGCCAGTCACTTGCGATCAGGTAGCCCAGACTGATTCTTGATGCAAGGTCTGAACAGGTGCTATGAGGTCATGACCTCAGGAGCAGGTGACATTAAGGAGATCATGACCTCAGCAGAATGTGACGTCTGAGGTTTCCCTCAACAAGAGGTGGGGTACACACTGGACATGTCACCAGTCTAGCATGGGACTAAGACAAAGGGACCAACAGCCATTTACACTTACATACTTACTATTTATAAACTTCCACTGGTAACCTGATGATGTCTTATTCATGAAAATCCATTTAAATGGCAGGACTTAATACAGTGGCAGTCGCCTTCGGGTGTGTGTCGCTCTGCTCTTTCATCATACTGCCCATAGAGGGCAACAAAGGCTCCACTTATGCCCAGAAGTGCATGAGGAAGTCACAGAATGCAAATAGACACATGTTAACATTTATTCTTCATTTACAATAAGGACCTACACTTGTTTAATGACATCAAGACATTGTTAGAGTATTGCTGATGTATTTCCTTGTGAAAAAGTGTATCTACTTGTCTGAGCCACCAAACCAGTGTAAGCCGAACCGTTGCTTCACAGTGAGCTCCTCAAAGTTTTTCTTTCCCTCGTAGTTGTTCCACTCAAACAATGATGGAACAACTCCAGCACCTTTAACACTCTCTGATTCTGCCTCTGCTGTGTCCTCTTTTAAAAATTCCAGCTGCAAACTCCCGCTTTTGCTTTTACTTTGAACAGACACCATGAGACCTAACTGCAAATAAATAAATAAAAATGAGTAGTTTTAACCTGTTTGAATTGTGCCATTTATAAGAAATGTAATATATGGAATACCATTTTGCCATAAGGCTGTGAATGCACTATGATCCTCAGGAGGTTAATTTACCGAAATGAATGTTGTTTTAGATTTGTGGACTGACATTCAGCAATAGAGAGTCTATCACTTTATTAGATATTACTCATAACTTTGATTGAAAATGTGTTCAAAATCTATTCATTTTTAAGAGTCCATAACATTTCACTAGGGCTGTCAATTCATAAAAGTATTAACTGGAAGATTTCCATAGTTAACGCACATATAAATCAAATGTTTTTTCATGTATCTTATCAGGATATTTTTTAAGTGCTCTTATTGTCATGGGAAAATTCAAATATGCTCGCAAATGTATTTTATTATTACAGCAGTCTGAAAATGCCAAATGCCATCCAGAATAACCTTAAAGGCAGTACATGCTCAAAAAACATAAGCACACCCTAGCATCTGTCAAAACCCTTTTGAAAGACCCTTTTCTTTATCCATTTCGGCCCTAAGAGGTTTGTTAATGCTTGTGATCTGGGATGTGTTCATTTTCCCGCTTCAAACATCAGTTCTGTGATAAAAAACTTCACTTGCAGGAGCCGCTACAACCTGAATGAGTTTGTCGCCCCCCCGTTGCAGCTACAATCTATTGTTACTATTGTTATATGAACGGGGAGAAAAAAGACCAAATAAAATGTAGTGAAACAACCAAATAGAACACTACAAGTAAAGCAGTAGAATGAAATGCTGTATTTATTGTCTTACACTAGAAATCAGAGAATGGCTTATCATAAACCTTACATGCCAGCATCTACCTGCTATGTACTGTTGGTGACAGAATGGTTACATGAAATACAGCAATATTAGGGAATATAAATAAAGACATTACAACTGGACCCACAGTCACCAGACGAAACAATGTAAGGGATGCCAAGGCCAAAATTCACCAGAGCAGCCAAACAGAGCAGCCCTAATACGCTAGTCCACGTTTTCCTTATAGCCTGGAGAGAATTGACATTTCAGAGATAACAGGCATTTCAAAAAAGAATAGACTCAGTGAATATAGGCTCAAAATTAACATCAGTTCATCTGTCTCATGTACACAACGTAATTACACTGTTTCATTCATATTCACTCTCTTGATTGGTCTTCTGCACTGAAAATGGACGTCTGTTCTTCTGCACCTGGAGCTGAAGGAGAATAACAAGATATAAAATATACAATATAAAGAATACAATATCTTCATCTTCTTCCTCATGTCACACAGACAGACTGTTTAGTTTAACTACAAAAAATAAAATCTATAATGTCTTATCTATGATAAAATCTATTCAAAAAATGATTAAGCGTGTGGGGTGAATTTATCAATATATTATAATATTATTTCTATATACCAGTTGGTGAACATTGAAACCACCCACTGGTGAAGTTAATAGATGATGTACGGCGGTATTCACCTTTCTATTCGAATTATTAACTTTTTTTTTTTAGCAATTCAGACTCTGTTTTTGTCAATTGAGACACCAGGACCCATAAAACCTTGACTAGACAAAGGTTATTTTACCTTTGCTCCCTCCAGGACATGAGGGTCTTTCTGAAGCACATTATTCAGCCCTTCCTCTGATGTAAAGGTGACCCAGCAAAAGCCTTTGTGGAAACCTGTTTCTTTATCCTGGTACAGCACAAAGGACACAGTCAAATACACACACACTGAGCATGATTTTGACAAGAATAAAACGTCATCATGTATTGAAGTCTACAGACAGAACCAATAAACAACACAATCAAATGCGTTATTTAGGCATCCTAATGCTGTGATACTTACAAACGGTAGAAGACACTTCTTCACTGAGCCAAACTGGCCGAAGTACTCCCTCATCTCCTCTGAAAAAGAAATAAGGCATATTATGTTCTCTGCCTAATTTGTGATAATAATAATAATATTGTAAACTACTGGAAGTGTTATTATCAGTTGAGGACAAGAAGTTAAAGAAGCAGCTTTTGCACTGTGAGGTTGCTGGTTCGATCCTCATATATGGGGCTGGTCATACTTGGTTATCTGAATGTATTTTCAGTGACCAGATCACAAGTGAAGATCCGATCACAGTTTCGTGCTCTGTTTGCAAATAAACACTGACATCATTAGGGCACAGCAGAATATTCTAACAGCTGCTGTCTCTAATAGATCGCTACCTTCCATTTTATTAGAGCCACAAACAGCTCTGACATACACAATGTTATTATTTATTTATCTTTGCTGCCCCGATGTTAGTTAGTTTAGAGAGCCACATAAATCTCAGACTATAACTTGAACCTTGAAAGCTTCTATACGCACCCTAATTTTGCCGCTGCGCTGTTTTGCAGCAGTGACAGAAAAAATCTCTGGTAATGCAGGTAAATAAAGACACCAGTCATTCCTGAGAAAATATGCAACTTCCCTTACCCTACCTGTTTTGTATATATTAACAAGATCACATAGGATAATTAACCACATGGCAATACATTTTTTTTTTTTTTATATATATATACAGTCATGGACGAAAGTATTGGCACCCCTGGAACTTTTCCAGAAAATGCACCATTTCTCCCAGAAAAAGTGTTGAAATTACAAATGTTTTGGTATACACGTTTATTTCCTTTAAGTGCATTGGGACAACACAAAAAAACAGAAGAAAAAAGCCAAATTTGACATAATTTTACACAAAACTCAAAAATTTACTGGACAAAATCATTGGCACCCTATTAAAACTGTGGGTAAATAATTTCATTTCAAGCATGTGATCCTCATTTAAACTCACCTGTGGCAAGTAACAGGTGCTGGCAATATAGAAATCAAAACTGAAGCCAGTTGGAATGTATAAAAGTTGACTCAACCTTTGTGTTGTTTGCCTGTGTATGCCACACCAAGCATGGAGAAGAGAAAGAAGAGCCGAGAATTGTCTGAGGACTTAAGAAGCAAAATTGTGGAAAAATATCAACAATCTCAAGGTTACAAGTCAATCTCCAGAGATCTTAAAGTTCCTTTGTCAACTGTGCGCAATATAATCAAGAAGTTTTTAACCCATGGAACTGTGGCAAATCTCCCTGGACGTGGACGAAAGAGAAAAATTGATGCAAGAATGCAACGCAGGATTGTTCGAATGGTGGATAAACAACCTCAGTCAACTTCCACACAAATTCAGGCTGTCTTGCAGACTCAGGGTGCAACGGTGTCAGCTCGAACAATACGTCGTCGTCTGAATGAGATGAAGCGCTATGGCAGGAGACCGAGGAGAACCCCACTTCTGACACAGAGGCATAAAAAAGCAAGACTGCAGTTTGCAAGAACATACCTGAGTAAGCCTCAATCCTTCTGGGACAATGTTTTGTGGACAGATGAGACTAAGGTAGAGCTTTTTAGCAAAGCACGTCATTCTACTGTTTACAGAAAACCGAATGAGGCCTACAAAGAAAAGAACACGGTACCTACAGTCAAATACGGTGGGGGTTCAAAGATGTTTTGGGGTTGTTTTGCTGCCTCTGGGACTGGGTGCATTGATTGTGTGCAAGGAATCATGAAATCTGGAGACTATCAAAACATTCTGGCACGTAATGTAGGGCCTAGTGTCAGAAAGCTGGGTCTGCATCAGAGGTCATGGGTGTTCCAGCAGGACAATGATCCAAAACACACCTCACAAAGCACCCAGAAATGGTTGGAGACAAAGCGCTGGAGAATTCTGAAGTGGCCAGCAATGAGTCCGGATCTAAATCCCATAGAACACCTATGGAAAGATCTAAAAATTGCTGTTGCGAGAAGGCACCCTTCAAATCTGAGAGACCTGGAACAGTTTGCAAAAGAAGAGTGGTCCAAAATTCCAGTTGAGAGGTGTAAGAAACTTGTTGATGGTTATAGGAAGCGATTGGTTTCAGTTATTTTGTCCAAAGGGTGTGCAACCAAATATTAAGTTGAGGGTGCCAATGATTTTGTCCAGTCAATTTTTGAGTTTTGTGTAAAATTATGTCAAATTTGGCTTTTTTCTTCTGCTTTTTTGTGTTGTCCCAATGCACTTAAAGGAAATAAACATGTATACCAAAACATTTGTAATTTCAACACTTTTTCTGGGAGAAATGGTGCATTTTCTGGAAAAGTTCCAGGGGTGCCAATACTTTCGTCCATGACTGTATATATATATATATATATATATATGAATTAATTACACACAGTTGTCTAGTCAATTTCAATATACCATGGCCTGAATGACTGAGAACCTTCACAGTCATATGTCAGATTTGGTAATTTCAATTGTTTATAAGTGACATGACCTATTTGCTCATTTATGACTAATATAATATTAAAATGTTCTCATTACTATTGAATAAACATCACTTGCAGTGCATTTTTCATTTTCATGTGATCATTTATAATAATAGCAGTGCATTGGGTATTTTTTTTTCCTGAATGAATGAGGAAAAACCCTGGTAGAGACATCCTGTCCCCAGATGATTTTTACACCATTTTTCTTGTAATCATTCAATCAGTCAACACAAACTCTAATACAATGACGTGCAAATAGTAGACTTAGCTACTCTCACGTACAATGAACATTATAATATGCTATTGATTACTTGGGTACCAATAGCTATACCTTAGAATAGATAATACATATAACCTCGACCTGGTTGAGCTTTAACTGCCAGCCATACACAAGCACAAACGATACCTTCCAAATTAACCACAAAGTCTAATAAACACGT
The DNA here is from genome assembly GCF_963514085.1 of Chelon labrosus. Classification (NCBI taxonomy): domain Eukaryota; kingdom Metazoa; phylum Chordata; class Actinopteri; order Mugiliformes; family Mugilidae; genus Chelon; species Chelon labrosus. The sequence goes on from NC_140353.1 coordinate 21,508,144, forward strand.
TTCTGAAAAAGGCCGAGTGCAAACTGAATACTAAAAATGACAAGAAAGTAGGGTTTACAGCAGATCTGTCAGCCCGCATTCACCTAGATTGTTCTCTATGACATTTCCCCCATCACGCGTTACATGCAGAGGCTGCTGGTAACCTTCACGCAGGCTATAACTATGAATGTTTAAGTATATTCGCATATTTCGCTACTGATATTATTATTAATAATAATATAAATAAGAGTCTGAAGCGTATGGACTTACTAGTAGCTACAGTCCATGGTACTTTAGACACGAAGATCTCGTAAACTTTCTTAGACGCTGCCGCCGCCATGTTTCGTCCTTGGTGAGACACTCTGACCTATGACGTATAATCACGTGATTAAAATTATTAATTTTTATCACTAACATTATATTGAAAAGTAACTTTTGTTCAGAAGTAAATTTAGGCCCAATATCGATGATGTTTTTTTATATTCCTTAAAAGCGCGTGGATTTAGACGGTTGTGGACCATACGGTCGGGAAAGACCCGGAAGAGGCTTGAGTTGAAAGGTTAATGACGTCATGGCCAAGATGGCAGCCTCCATGGTAGAGAGTGGAGAAGATGCATTTCGAAAAATATTCAAGTTTTACAAGAGAAGGAATCCTCCCCCGGATTTCAGCGATGTTATTGACTTTTCTAAAAGTGTACCAAGTGACAAGGTGAGGGGAAACCCCAATGTAAGAATACATTATTAGAAGTAAGAGAAGCTAGCTAACAAAAGGTGTGGAAACATTACCGTCACATTTAAAATATGGCCATCACTCACCTTTCTAACTTGCTGTTAATTGTGTTATTGTTGATAGCACCCATCATAATAGCTTGGTAGATACTGTTCAGGGTTTGCACATGTTGGTTGGGCAAGGAGAGAGCGTAAAGAAGTTTGAGAAGGAAGCAGTGCATAAGAAGTCTGTAAAAGACAAAACACTTATTGATATTTAGTGAAATATTTTGAAAAACTCATGTCTGCCACAATGGTTGCATTAAGTTGTATTATTTTTATTGTTTTATTATTATATTTCACACAAGAATGCGTGCGTGTGTGTATTTGTGCGAAATGGATAGATAGTTCCAGCTAAGTTGGACACTTCGGCCGTGAGTGATGTGGAGGCTGCCTCGGTGGGATTACAGCCTGTCAGAGATTGGAGAGCCTTCGGCCTGCGGGGCTACCCAGGTAAAATATGTGACAGATGGAGAGAGACAGAGAAGAGTTTGATATGCTGTGATCAAAATATTAAGGATTTTTATGGGCGAACACCTGACATGGAGCAAAACACTACATTAAGTGTGTCAGTAAGATATTCTTCTACCAGGATCCACAGATCTACTTTAGTACTACAGTGTGGAAATTTAGTGGAGGGATGGAAATCAATCTTCCAAAAGATATTTCCTCATTTTGTGTTTTGGTGATGCTACTGTCTAAAACATTCTGTAGTCTGAGTCTCTCATCATTCAAACACTGCTTTTTTATGTCGTATACCACTGTAGATGATGGGACCACATTCTGTTTTGGTGACTAACCACTGTACTTTTTATTGTGCACCTTCCAGGATTCATCTTTATTTCCAATCCTTTCCTGCGGGGCTCCCAACCCTACTGGGTCAGACAGTGTCTGAAGATCTACCCTCAGAAACCAAACATCTGCAACCTGGACATGCACATGTCTTCCTCTGACACCCAGGACATTTGGGGCAAGAGTGAACATAGCCTCAGGTAAGATTGTATTCCTTGTTAAGAGTGATGATGATGCAGTAAATGAGCAGAGAAACACAACCAAGGCAGATGGGTTCACTGCAGGTACAAATAAGCAGGTAACATCCAGTCATGCTCTGTGGCATGTGTAAAAATTCTGAGAAGGTCCAAATGACTTTCTTTTTGCATCTTGATTGCAAGTGGAAAATATCTAAGTAACTTTGAAAGAAGCTTAGTTGTTAGGACATGGCAGGAGCCTCAGTCTGAAAGAATAGAATAGAACAGTGTTTTAGGAACAGTGACAAAAGAAATATCTGCATTAAGATCTATGGGAAAGGCATAAGTAAATGAAGAGGGAAATTAGGGTGGACCGCGCACATCTGATGACCACGGTGCTTGTGCATTAGTGTGATATGTAAAGAAAAACAGGACAGCAAGCATTCCTCAGTTGTCAGTGCAGGATGTGGTCAGACTGTATGAGCAAGAGCAGTCCATCAACAATTACATAGAGAGTGGTATAATAGTAGAGTAGGGTTGCAGTGCACAAACCCTTCACTGCAAAGAGTTCAGTAATATAAAAACCATCAGCAAAGGTCTACAGAGATTGCAGATGCGTAAAAAGACCTACAGTCATATTCTCAACAAGTTGACAAGTGTATGTTTGGCATACACCAAGAGAACAGTACAAGTCAGAATTCTTGACCGCTACAGTGAAGGGATCTGTTGTCTCTGTTATGCTGTGGGTGGCAATTTTCTGACATGGTTTGGGTCTACCTGTCCATCACAGGGAAACGTCACTGCAAATCTATACAGAGTTGGGTTGGAGCCTGTCCCAGTTGTCATTGGGTGACAGTTCACCAGTCTGTCACAGGGCTAAAACAGAAAGACAAAGAACCATTCACACTCACGTGCGCATCTACGGCCAATTTAGAATCACCAGTTAACCTATTAAGCATGTCTTTGGACAGTGGGAGGAATCCAGAGCACCCAGAGAAAACCAACACAAGCACAGGGAGTACATGCAGATCTTTTTGCCGTGAGGCTTCAGTGCTAACCACTACACTACCATGTTCACCACGTGTTATGTTGTTTTTTTTTTTTCCTTTAATATGTCTCCTCTGTGTGTAAAAAGTAGCTACATGCCCATGCCACCTTAAAGAACTTCATTACTGCAGCTATATTGGTGCAAGCGTGAACTGATCTTTTCAGATCCCCCCACACCATCTCATTGAGGTTCAAGTCCAGTCTTTGACGAGACCACTTCGAAAACGTTAATTCCTTTTCAGACTTTAAGTGCAGTTACTCTTATGTTTGGGATCATTGTCTTGCCTGTCAGGATGAAACCACTTATTAACATTTTTTGCTGTAATGCTTGCAGTTATCATTTAACGCTTGAATTCTGTGTTTATTCCACTTGGTACAAACCTGATGAATTACCTCAAGGCCTGAGTTTTTATAGTTTGAATATGAGGCTGTGTGGGTGTGACTGGGGTGTGGAAGTAGGCTAAATCAAGTCAGTACTGTTTTGTAGTGAGCGTACTGGTCCCATTACCCTAATGCCAGCGTCTAGAAGTGTGCTCTCTTTGATCCCCTCTGCAGATTTCCTCCTTCTGGCAAGAGAGAACCAAAGACTTTACTAGAGAGGCTGCGTTGGGTCACTCTGGGATATCATTACAACTGGGATACTAAGGTAAGCAACACACAGCCTGCTTTTTTTAAGAGGATCCAGTGTGTAGTAAATACGTCATCATGATAATTTAGCATATTAACTTATATCACTGAAGTCAAATCTGATATTAGTACTACAATTTCATAATTATAAAAGCTTGAAAAATCCTCTGTTCCCTAAGTGTGACCAGTTTTACAGATTAAACACCACAGCCATCTTCAGCAGTGACATGACATGTATCACATAGTCCCTGCTCAGTGGTTGTTACAATATGGCCAGAAAGTTTCCTCCACACTTTTTGTTTAGCGGCAAAAACATTTTTGACAACACTATATATTCAATGTTATGTATTGCTGGATATCAGGTGGGAACCTTCATTTTGAATAAAATCAAATAAAAAGAAAAAAAAAGTTGCTCATATCCTTTATGATGTTGTCGGCTGTTAAATTCCTCCCCTTAATTTTTGAGTCATGGTGTCATTTTGAATGGACTTCTAGTTGTTTGTGAACAAGTTTGTAAAAGCATGTTGAGAGTGTGTTGTTTGACATATCCCGATGTGACGTCTGTCTTCAAACTGTGTATTTTTTGTGACAGCTCAAATTGTACCTTTTGTTGCTGTGTTCACAGACTTACTCTGCCAGCAACTGCACTCCTTTCCCATCCGATCTCCACTTCCTGTCCTCTCAAATAACAGCTGCCTGTGGCTTCCCAGAGTTCATCTCAGAGGCTGGAATCCTCAACTATTACAGATTGGATTCGTCTCTGGGAATCCACGTGGACGAATCAGAACTTGATCACTCTCGACCACTGCTCTCATTCAGGTGAGAGGGGAGAATAGTGTTAAAGTTAATACTGCTGGGAGGAAGACGTTCATCTGTATTGTGTATACTTTTTGTTCTTTTTTTAGTTCTCTATTCTTTTTATTGTCGATTTTTAGCTTTTGTTATATTTATGTATGGTTGAATGCCTGTACACTGCTGCTGCAACAGAGAAATGTCCCAGTTTGGGATTAATAAAGAAACTATCTATCTCTCTATCTACCTAGCTACACATCTCGGGTCTTAGAATTTGAGTTTATGGGAAAGAAACAACCTCACTATATACCTTGTTGTCCTTTCTGATAGTTTTGGGCAGTCGGCCATCTTCCTCCTGGGAGGCACCTGCAGACAGGATGCCCCCACTGCCATGTACATGCACAGTGGAGACATGATGGTGATGTCAGGACAGAGCCGCCTCCTTTACCATGCTGTCCCACGCATCCTCCCAGCACCTCAGGGACTTGGAGCTTTAGAGATGGAAGGCCGGACCCTGGCCTCATCCCTGCAGGATAGCACTGTTGTAGAGCCTGTGTCCGAGGAAGACTGGGCTGTATGCTCCAGGTACATCCAGAGCTCCAGAGTGAATGTGACTGTGAGACAGGTACTGGGACCTGGGCAGAATTTCCCAGAAACACCGTCTTCTCACCAAAGGACTGATGCAGGCCAGAAAGAAGGGTACCATGAAGAACAAGCAGACACAGAGAATGGAAAGAGGAAGAGGAGTAACAGTGACACTGTTGAGACATGAAACACACCAACCACTGTGACACTGAATTTGACAAATGATGCTGCTGACTACGTACGGAAAATAAAATGACTACTTTGGAGTTATGTAAAAAAAATAAAAAATAAAAAAATCCTGAATATTTAAATTTCATTTTGAAAACATTATATTGTTTCAGTGAAGCAGATACATAAAACACATCACTCACTGTTGTTACTGTGAACTCTGGCAAATTGAAGCACTAACGGTAACAAGTCTTTGATGTTCATTTTGACATCTAAGACTTGTTTCCACTTGTGCTTCAAATGTCACAGCAAATGTCACAGCCTTTTTTACTGTGGCCCAATTTTTGGACAGTGGTCCCATACATATAAACTTAATTGTTGACTGATGAGTAAGTCATTTGACTTCACTCCAAGTGATTCTGCTCCACTGCTGAAATCCAAACTTAAGGAAAATACCGTCACTAAATGCAAGAAATGGAGACATAAATAAAAATTATACAAAAATGTATCATGATTGTTTATTCAAAACCATAAAAGAAGAACATTATATGCTACTGTGCATATGCTACACTGCACTCTTATCATTGGAAAAGCTAATTTAAGAAGATTTTTGAAAAAAAAAAAAAATATATATATATATGTGATGGGGAAAGAAAATCAAGAATTGAACAGTTGATTAAGTAGCCATCTTAAAGTACAAGTGTTAACACAGCCACGACGCATTGTGGATACATTTAAATGTTTCATTCTCTGACCACATTTGGAGGTGGTCTGGGACACATCTTACACCCGTTCGCAGTGTGAACACTCATGGCGTCCTGAATAACTTTAAAAACCGCCTACTTAGCAGGGGTGCACGAGGGTAAGAAAAGTTTTATACCCTTCATTCACAAACAAAAAACACATAAATACACAGATCATGTTGAATGCAAGAAAAAGCAAAGAGCCTTGAGATATATATCCACAAGCTGCAGAGCAGACACTCTACTCTGTGGAAAAACAAAGGCAATGACTCCTTACGCAGCCATAATTGAAATGTCCCAAACAGGAACCAACACAGTGTAGGTCATTGATGATTTATCATTAATACAAGCCATACAGCCTCCTTTGAGGCTAGCAAAAATTGCCGTAGCTGACTATATCTCAAGTCATCAAGGCGGGGTATTGGGTTAAGTTTTCAACCAGCAATAATCACGTCTCAGTTAAACTTCATAGACTATGAAATTGCCTCTGCACAAGAATACAGACAGACTGTGGCAGATTAAAGTGGACTAGTCCCAACACTAACGGCACACGTGGTACACTCCTCAAATTTCAGTTGATGTACTGTACTGTCATGATAATGACTTGGTGATGGTCCGTGTGATTGGCTGGTTAAACTACAGTCCGCCTCTTCAGTGCAGGACGTCGTCAGGCTCTGGTCAGTTCACTCCTCTTTTCAAGGAAAATAATCAGAATGGGCCACAACTGTGTCAATAAACCATTTTAAATGAACATTGCTCAGCTGAAGAGTTTCTATGTAGCTGGTCTAACCAAGGTGTCTAAAATAAGGATTTCAAGTTTTGTTCAGGCCATCATTTAGCTAGGCCAGTCGTCAGAGCAGAGGAATGCCGCTAGCTGGTCCAGTAGTTGTAGAGAACAGTTGAAAAGTCAAATACGTTACTTGTGAATTCATTCCTGAAAACTCAATATGACTCAGGGCACCTCTGGTCATTGAGTGGAGCTATTGCACCAACTGGATTTTGGGAGACTAAAGCAACATGATTGAAGTTGGACAAAATTAAGCTTTTGCTATGTATCTTGCTCCAGTGTGCATTTGGACCATTTGTGATCTGATTTCATTCTGTTGACAGTGTTTTAGTTTAGCCCAGGACTCCACTGTGTCTGGGTAAAGATCCACAAGCTGCAAAAGAGACACTCTACTCTGTGGAAAAACAAAGGTAATCACTCCTTAAGCATCCATAATTGAAATGTCCCAAACAGGAACCAACACAGTGTTGATCATTTATCATTAATACAAGCCATACAGCCTCCTTTGAGGCTAGCAAAAATTGCCGTAGCTGACTATATCTCAAGTCATCAAGGCGGGGTATTGGGTTAAGTTTTCAACCAGCAATAATCACGTCTCAGTTACACTTCATAGACTATGAAATTGCCGCTGCACAAGAATACAGACAGACTGTTGCAGATTAAAGTGGACTAGTCCCAACACTAACGGCACACGTGGTACACTCCTCAAATTTCAGTTGATGTACTGTACTGTCATGATAATGACTTGGTGATGGTCCGTGTGATTGGCTGGTTAAACTACAGTCCGCCTCTTCAGTGCAGGACGTCGTCAGGCTCTGGTCAGTTCACTCCTCTTTTCAAGGAAAATAATCAGAATGGGCCACAACTGTGTCAATAAACCATTTTAAATGAACATTGCTCAGCTGAAGAGTTTCTATGTAGCTGGTCTAACCAAGGTGTCTAAAATAAGGATTTCAAGTTTTGTTCAGGCCATCATTTAGCTAGGCCAGTCGTCAGAGCAGAGGAATGCCGCTAGCTGGTCCAGTAGTTGTAGAGAACAGTTGAAAAGTCAAATACGTTACTTGTGAATTCATTCCTGAAAACTCAATATGACTCAGGGCACCTCTGGTCATTGAGTGGAGCTATTGCACCAACTGGATTCTGGGAGACTAAAGCAACATGATTGAAGTTGGACAAAATTAAGCTTTTGCTATGTATCTTGCTCCAGTGTGCATTTGGACCATTTGTGATCTGATTTCATTCTGTTGACAGTGTTTTAGTTTAGCCCAGGACTCCACTGTGTCTGGGTAAAGATCCACAAGCTGCAAAAGAGGCACTCTACTCTGTGGAAAAACAAAGGTAATCACTCCTTAAGCATCCATAATTGAAATGTCCCAAACAGGACCCAACATAGTGTTGATCATTTATCATTAATACAAGCCATACAGCCTCCTTTGAGGCTAGCAAAAATTGCCGTAGCTGACTATATCTCAAGTCATCAAGGCAGGGTATTGGGTTAAGTTTTCAACCAGCAATAATCACGTCTCAGTTACACTTCATAGACTATGAAATTGCCTCTGCACAAGAATACAGACAGACTGTGGCAGATTAAAGTGGACTAGTCCCAACACTAACGGCACACGTGGTACACTCCTCAAATTTCAGTTGATGTACTGTACTGTCATGATAATGACTTGGTGATGGTCCGTGTGATTGGCTGGTTAAACTACAGTCCGCCTCTTCAGTGCAGGACGTCGTCAGGCTCTGGTCAGTTCACTCCTCTTTTCAAGGAAAATAATCAGAATGGGCCACAACTGTGTCAATAAACCATTTTAAATGAACATTGCTCAGCTGAAGAGTTTCTATGTAGCTGGTCTAACCAAGGTGTCTAAAATAAGGATTTCAAGTTTTGTTCAGGCCATCATTTAGCTAGGCCAGTCGTCAGAGCAGAGGAATGCCGCTAGCTGGTCCAGTAGTTGTAGAGAACAGTTGAAAAGTCAAATACGTTACTTGTGAATTCATTCCTGAAAACTCAATATGACTCAGGGCACCTCTGGTCATTGAGTGGAGCTATTGCACCAACTGGATTTTGGGAGACTAAAGCAACATGATTGAAGTTGGACAAAATTAAGCTTTTGCTATGTATCTTGCTCCAGTGTGTATTTGGACCATTTGTGATCTGATTTCATTCTGTTGACAGTGTTTTAGTTTAGCCCAGGACTTCACTGTGTCTGGGTAAAGATCCACAAGCTGCAAAAGAGGCACTCTACTCTGTGGAAAAACAAAGGTAATCACTCCTTAAGCATCCATAATTGAAATGTCCCAAACAGGAACCAACACAGTGTTGATCATTTATCATTAATACAAGCCATACAGCCTCCTTTGAGGCTAGCAAAAATTGCCGTAGCTGACTATATCTCAAGTCATCAAGGCGGGGTATTGGGTTAAGTTTTCAACCAGCAATAATCACGTCTCAGTTAAACTTCATAGACTATGAAATTGCCTCTGCACAAGAATACAGACAGACTGTGGCAGATTAAAGTGGACTAGTCCCAACACTAACGGCACACGTGGTACACTCCTCAAATTTCAGTTGATGTACTGTACTGTCATGATAATGACTTGGTGATGGTCCGTGTGATTGGCTGGTTAAACTACAGTCCGCCTCTTCAGTGCAGGACGTCGTCAGGCTCTGGTCAGTTCACTCCTCTTTTCAAGGAAAATAATCAGAATGGGCCACAACTGTGTCAATAAACCATTTTAAATGAACATTGCTCAGCTGAAGAGTTTCTATGTAGCTGGTCTAACCAAGGTGTCTAAAATAAGGATTTCAAGTTTTGTTCAGGCCATCATTTAGCTAGGCCAGTCGTCAGAGCAGAGGAATGCCGCTAGCTGGTCCAGTAGTTGTAGAGAACAGTTGAAAAGTCAAATACGTTACTTGTGAATTCATTCCTGAAAACTCAATATGACTCAGGGCACCTCTGGTCATTGAGTGGAGCTATTGCACCAACTGGATTTTGGGAGACTAAAGCAACATGATTGAAGTTGGACAAAATTAAGCTTTTGCTATGTATCTTGCTCCAGTGTGCATTTGGACCATTTGTGATCTGATTTCATTCTGTTGACAGTGTTTTAGTTTAGCCCAGGACTCCACTGTGTCTGGGTAAAGATCCACAAGCTGCAAAAGAGGCACTCTACTCTGTGGAAAAACAAAGGTAATCACTCCTTAAGCATCCATAATTGAAATGTCCCAAACAGGAACCAACACAGTGTTGATCATTTATCATTAATACAAGCCATACAGCCTCCTTTGAGGCTAGCAAAAATTGCCATAGCTGACTATATCTCAAGTCATCAAGGCGGGGTATTGGGTTAAGTTTTCAACCAGCAATAATCACGTCTCAGTTAAACTTCATAGACTATGAAATTGCCTCTGCACAAAAATACAGACAGACTGTTGCAGATTAAAGTGGACTAGTCCCAACACTAACGGCACACGTGGTACACTCCTCAAATTTCAGTTGATGTACTGTACTGTCATGATAATGACTTGGTGATGGTCCGTGTGATTGGCTGGTTAAACTACAGTCCGCCTCTTCAGTGCAGGACGTCGTCAGGCTCTGGTCAGTTCACTCCTCTTTTCAAGGAAAATAATCAGAATGGGCCACAACTGTGTCAATAAACCATTTTAAATGAACATTGCTCAGCTGAAGAGTTTCTATGTAGCTGGTCTAACCAAGGTGTCTAAAATAAGGATTTCAAGTTTTGTTCAGGCCATCATTTAGCTAGGCCAGTCGTCAGAGCAGAGGAATGCCGCTAGCTGGTCCAGTAGTTGTAGAGAACAGTTGAAAAGTTAAATACGTTACTTGTGAATTCATTCCTGAAAACTCAATATGACTCAGGGCACCTCTGGTCATTGAGTGGAGCTATTGCACCAACTGGATTTTGGGAGACTAAAGCAACATGATTGAAGTTGGACAAAATTAAGCTTTTGCTATGTATCTTGCTCCAGTGTGTATTTGGCCCATTTGTGATCTGATTTCATTCTGTTGACAGTGTTTTAGTTTAGCCCAGGACTCCACTGTGTCTGGGTAAAGATCCACAAGCTGCAAAAGAGGCACTCTACTCTGTGGAAAAACAAAGGTAATCACTCCTTAAGCATCCATAATTGAAATGTCCCAAACAGGAACCAACACAGTGTTGATCATTGATCATTAATACAAGCCATACAGCCTCCTTTGAGGCTAGCAAAAATTGCCGTAGCTGACTATATCTCAAGTCATCAAGGCGGGGTATTGGGTTAAGTTTTCAACCAGCAATAATCACGTCTCAGTTAAACTTCATAGACTATGAAATTGCCTCTGCACAAGAATACAGACAGACTGTTGCAGATTAAAGTGGACTAGTCCCAACACTAACGGCACACGTGGTACACTCCTCAAATTTCAGTTGATGTACTGTACTGTCATGATAATGACTTGGTGATGGTCCGTGTGATTGGCTGGTTAAACTACAGTCCGCCTCTTCAGTGCAGGACGTCGTCAGGCTCTGGTCAGTTCACTCCTCTTTTCAAGGAAAATAATCAGAATGGGCCACAACTGTGTCAATAAACCATTTTAAATGAACATTGCTCAGCTGAAGAGTTTCTATGTAGCTGGTCTAACCAAGGTGTCTAAAATAAGGATTTCAAGTTTTGTTCAGGCCATCATTTAGCTAGGCCAGTCGTCAGAGCAGAGGAATGCCGCTAGCTGGTCCAGTAGTTGTAGAGAACAGTTGAAAAGTCAAATACGTTACTTGTGAATTCATTCCTGAAAACTCAATATGACTCAGGGCACCTCTGGTCATTGAGTGGAGCTATTGCACCAACTGGATTTTGGGAGACTAAAGCAACATGATTGAAGTTGGACAAAATTAAGCTTTTGCTATGTATCTTGCTCCAGTGTGCATTTGGACCATTTGTGATCTGATTTCATTCTGTTGACAGTGTTTTAGTTTAGCCCAGGACTCCACTGTGTCTGGGTAAAGATCCACAAGCTGCAAAAGAGGCACTCTACTCTGTGGAAAAACAAAGGTAATCACTCCTTAAGCATCCATAATTGAAATGTCCCAAACAGGAACCAACACAGTGTTGATCATTGATCATTTATCATTAATACAAGCCATACAGCCTCCTTTGAGGCTAGCAAAAATTGCCGTAGCTGACTATATCTCAAGTCATCAAGGCGGGGTATTGGGTTAAGTTTTCAACCAGCAATAATCACGTCTCAGTTAAACTTCATAGACTATGAAATTGCCTCTGCACAAGAATACAGACAGACTGTTGCAGATTAAAGTGGACTAGTCCCAACACTAACGGCACACGTGGTACACTCCTCAAATTTCAGTTGATGTACTGTACTGTCATGATAATGACTTGGTGATGGTCCGTGTGATTGGCTGGTTAAACTACAGTCCGCCTCTTCAGTGCAGGACGTCGTCAGGCTCTGGTCAGTTCACTCCTCTTTTCAAGGAAAATAATCAGAATGGGCCACAACTGTGTCAATAAACCATTTTAAATGAACATTGCTCAGCTGAAGAGTTTCTATGTAGCTGGTCTAACCAAGGTGTCTAAAATAAGGATTTCAAGTTTTGTTCAGGCCATCATTTAGCTAGGCCAGTCGTCAGAGCAGAGGAATGCCGCTAGCTGGTCCAGTAGTTGTAGAGAACAGTTGAAAAGTCAAATACGTTACTTGTGAATTCATTCCTGAAAACTCAATATGACTCAGGGCACCTCTGGTCATTGAGTGGAGCTATTGCACCAACTGGATTTTGGGAGACTAAAGCAACATGATTGAAGTTGGACAAAATTAAGCTTTTGCTATGTATCTTGCTCCAGTGTGCATTTGGACCATTTGTGATCTGATTTCATTCTGTTGACAGTGTTTTAGTTTAGCCCAGGACTCCACTGTGTCTGGGTAAAGATCCACAAGTTGCAAAAGAGACACTCTACTCTGTGGAAAAACAAAGGTAATCACTCCTTAAGCATCCATAATTGAAATGTCCCAAACAGGAACCAACACAGTGTTGATCATTTATCATTTATCATTAATACAAGCCATACAGCCTCCTTTGAGGCTAGCAAAAATTGCCGTAGCTGACTATATCTCAAGTCATCAAGGCGGGGTATTGGGTTAAGTTTTCAACCAGCAATAATCACGTCTCAGTTAAACTTCATAGACAATGAAATTGCCGCTGCACAAGAATACAGACAGACTGTGGCAGATTAAAGTGGACTAGTCCCAACACTAACGGCACACGTGGTACACTCCTCAAATTTCAGTTGATGTACTGTACTGTCATGATAATGACTTGGTGATGGTCCGTGTGATTGGCTGGTTAAACTACAGTCCGCCTCTTCAGTGCAGGACGTCGTCAGGCTCTGGTCAGTTCACTCCTCTTTTCAGGGAAAATAATCAGAATGGGCCACAACTGTGTCAATAAACCATTTTAAATGAACATTGCTCAGCTGAAGAGTTTCTATGTAGCTGGTCTAACCAAGGTGTCTAAAATAAGGATTTCAAGTTTTGTTCAGGCCATCATTTAGCTAGGCCAGTCGTCAGAGCAGAGGAATGCCGCTAGCTGGTCCAGTAGTTGTAGAGAACAGTTGAAAAGTCAAATACGTTACTTGTGAATTCATTCCTGAAAACTCAATATGACTCAGGGCACCTCTGGTCATTGAGTGGAGCTATTGCACCAACTGGATTTTGGGAGACTAAAGCAACATGATTGAAGTTGGACAAAATTAAGCTTTTGCTATGTATCTTGCTCCAGTGTGTATTTGGACCATTTGTGATCTGATTTCATTCTGTTGACAGTGTTTTAGTTTAGCCCAGGACTCCACTGTGTCTGGGTAAAGATCCACAAGCTGCAAAAGAGGCACTCTACTCTGTGGAAAAACAAAGGTAATCACTCCTTAGGCATCCATAATTGAAATGTCCCAAACAGGAACCAACACAGTGTTGATCATTTATCATTAATACAAGCCATACAGCCTCCTTTGAGGCTAGCAAAAATTGCCGTAGCTGACTATATCTCAAGTCATCAAGGCGGGGTATTGGGTTAAGTTTTCAACCAGCAATAATCACGTCTCAGTTAAACTTCATAGACTATGAAATTGCCGCTGCACAAGAATACAGACAGACTGTTGCAGATTAAAGTGGACTAGTCCCAACACTAACGGCACACGTGGTACACTCCTCAAATTTCAGTTGATGTACTGTACTGTCATGATAATGACTTGGTGATGGTCCGTGTGATTGGCTGGTTAAACTACAGTCCGCCTCTTCAGTGCAGGACGTCGTCAGGCTCTGGTCAGTTCACTCCTCTTTTCAAGGAAAATAATCAGAATGGGCCACAACTGTGTCAATAAACCATTTTAAATGAACATTGCTCAGCTGAAGAGTTTCTATGTAGCTGGTCTAACCAAGGTGTCTAAAATAAGGATTTCAAGTTTTGTTCAGGCCATCATTTAGCTAGGCCAGTCGTCAGAGCAGAGGAATGCCGCTAGCTGGTCCAGTAGTTGTAGAGAACAGTTGAAAAGTCAAATACGTTACTTGTGAATTCATTCCTGAAAACTCAATATGACTCAGGGCACCTCTGGTCATTGAGTGGAGCTATTGCACCAACTGGATTTTGGGAGACTAAAGCAACATGATTGAAGTTGGACAAAATTAAGCTTTTGCTATGTATCTTGCTCCAGTGTGCATTTGGACCATTTGTGATCTGATTTCCTTCTGTTGACAGTGTTTTAGTTTAGCCCAGGACTCCACTGTGTCTGGGTAAAGATCCACAAGCTGCAAAAGAGGCACTCTACTCTGTGGAAAAACAAAGGTAATCACTCCTTAAGCATCCATAATTGAAATGCCCCAAACAGGAACCAACACAGTGTTGATCATTTATCATTAATACAAGCCATACAGCCTCCTTTGAGGCTAGCAAAAATTGCCGTAGCTGACTATATCTCAAGTCATCAAGGCGGGGTATTGGGTTAAGTTTTCAACCAGCAATAATCACGTCTCAGTTAAACTTCATAGACTATGAAATTGCCTCTGCACAAGAATACAGACAGACTGTTGCAGATTAAAGTGGACTAGTCCCAACACTAACGGCACACGTGGTACACTCCTCAAATTTCAGTTGATGTACTGTACTGTCATGATAATGACTTGGTGATGGTCCGTGTGATTTGCTGGTTAAACTACAGTCCGCCTCTTCAGTGCAGGACGTCGTCAGGCTCTGGTCAGTTCACTCCTCTTTTCAAGGAAAATAATCAGAATGGGCCACAACTGTGTCAATAAACCATTTTAAATGAACATTGCTCAGCTGAAGAGTTTCTATGTAGCTGTTCTAACCAAGGTGTCTAAAATAAGGATTTCAAGTTTTGTTCAGGCCATCATTTAGCTAGGCCAGTCGTCAGAGCAGAGGAATGCCGCTAGCTGGTCCAGTAGTTGTAGAGAACAGTTGAAAAGTCAAATACGTTACTTGTGAATTCATTCCTGAAAACTCAATATGACTCAGGGCACCTCTGGTCATTGAGTGGAGCTATTGCACCAACTGGATTTTGGGAGACTAAAGCAACATGATTGAAGTTGGACAAAATTAAGCTTTTGCTATGTATCTTGCTCCAGTGTGCATTTGGACCATTTGTGATCTGATTTCATTCTGTTGACAGTGTTTTAGTTTAGCCCAGGACTCCACTGTGTCTGGGTAAAGATCCACAAGCTGCAAAAGAGACACTCTACTCTGTGGAAAAACAAAGGTAATCACTCCTTAAGCATCCATAATTGAAATGTCCCAAACAGGAACCAACACAGTGTTGATCATTTATCATTAATACAAGCCATACAGCCTCCTTTGAGGCTAGCAAAAATTGCCGTAGCTGACTATATCTCAAGTCATCAAGGCGGGGTATTGGGTTAAGTTTTCAACCAGCAATAATCACGTCTCAGTTAAACTTCATAGACTATGAAATTGCCGCTGCACAAGAATACAGACAGACTGTGACAGATTAAAGTGGACTAGTCCCAACACTAACGGCACACGTGGTACACTCCTCAAATTTCAGTTGATGTACTGTACTGTCATGATAATGACTTGGTGATGGTCCGTGTGATTGGCTGGTTAAACTACAGTCCGCCTCTTCAGTGCAGGACGTCGTCAGGCTCTGGTCAGTTCACTCCTCTTTTCAGGGAAAATAATCAGAATGGGCCACAACTGTGTCAATAAACCATTTTAAATGAACATTGCTCAGCTGAAGAGTTTCTATGTAGCTGGTCTAACCAAGGTGTCTAAAATAAGGATTTCAAGTTTTGTTCAGGCCATCATTTAGCTAGGCCAGTCGTCAGAGCAGAGGAATGCCGCTAGCTGGTCCAGTAGTTGTAGAGAACAGTTGAAAAGTCAAATACGTTACTTGTGAATTCATTCCTGAAAACTCAATATGACTCAGGGCACCTCTGGTCATTGAGTGGAGCTATTGCACCAACTGGATTTTGGGAGACTAAAGCAACATGATTGAAGTTGGACAAAATTAAGCTTTTGCTATGTATCTTGCTCCAGTGTGTATTTGGACCATTTGTGATCTGATTTCATTCTGTTGACAGTGTTTTAGTTTAGCCCAGGACTCCACTGTGTCTGGGTAAAGATCCACAAGCTGCAAAAGAGGCACTCTACTCTGTGGAAAAACAAAGGTAATCACTCCTTAGGCATCCATAATTGAAATGTCCCAAACAGGAACCAACACAGTGTTGATCATTTATCATTAATACAAGCCATACAGCCTCCTTTGAGGCTAGCAAAAATTGCCGTAGCTGACTATATCTCAAGTCATCAAGGCGGGGTATTGGGTTAAGTTTTCAACCAGCAATAATCACGTCTCAGTTAAACTTCATAGACTATGAAATTGCCGCTGCACAAGAATACAGACAGACTGTTGCAGATTAAAGTGGACTAGTCCCAACACTAACGGCACACGTGGTACACTCCTCAAATTTCAGTTGATGTACTGTACTGTCATGATAATGACTTGGTGATGGTCCGTGTGATTGGCTGGTTAAACTACAGTCCGCCTCTTCAGTGCAGGACGTCGTCAGGCTCTGGTCAGTTCACTCCTCTTTTCAAGGAAAATAATCAGAATGGGCCACAACTGTGTCAATAAACCATTTTAAATGAACATTGCTCAGCTGAAGAGTTTCTATGTAGCTGGTCTAACCAAGGTGTCTAAAATAAGGATTTCAAGTTTTGTTCAGGCCATCATTTAGCTAGGCCAGTCGTCAGAGCAGAGGAATGCCGCTAGCTGGTCCAGTAGTTGTAGAGAACAGTTGAAAAGTCAAATACGTTACTTGTGAATTCATTCCTGAAAACTCAATATGACTCAGGGCACCTCTGGTCATTGAGTGGAGCTATTGCACCAACTGGATTTTGGGAGACTAAAGCAACATGATTGAAGTTGGACAAAATTAAGCTTTTGCTATGTATCTTGCTCCAGTGTGCATTTGGACCATTTGTGATCTGATTTCATTCTGTTGACAGTGTTTTAGTTTAGCCCAGGACTCCACTGTGTCTGGGTAAAGATCCACAAGCTGCAAAAGAGGCACTCTACTCTGTGGAAAAACAAAGGTAATCACTTCTTAAGCATCCATAATTGAAATGTCCCAAACAGGAACCAACACAGTGTTGATCATTGATCATTTATCATTAATACAAGCCATACAGCCTCCTTTGAGGCTAGCAAAAATTGCCGTAGCTGACTATATCTCAAGTCATCAAGGCGGGGTATTGGGTTAAGTTTTCAACCAGCAATAAACACGTCTCAGTTAAACTTCATAGACTATGAAATTGCCGCTGCACAAGAATACAGACAGACTGTGGCAGATTAAAGTGGACTAGTCCCAACACTAACGGCACACGTGGTACACTCCTCAAATTTCAGTTGATGTACTGTACTGTCATGATAATGACTTGGTGATGGTCCGTGTGATTGGCTGGTTAAACTACAGTCCGCCTCTTCAGTGCAGGACGTCGTCAGGCTCTGGTCAGTTCACTCCTCTTTTCAAGGAAAATAATCAGAATGGGCCACAACTGTGTCAATAAACCATTTTAAATGAACATTGCTCAGCTGAAGAGTTTCTATGTAGCTGGTCTAACCAAGGTGTCTAAAATAAGGATTTCAAGTTTTGTTCAGGCCATCATTTAGCTAGGCCAGTCGTCAGAGCAGAGGAATGCCGCTAGCTGGTCCAGTAGTTGTAGAGAACAGTTGAAAAGTCAAATACGTTACTTGTGAATTCATTCCTGAAAACTCAATATGACTCAGGGCACCTCTGGTCATTGAGTGGAGCTATTGCACCAACTGGATTTTGGGAGACTAAAGCAACATGATTGAAGTTGGACAAAATTAAGCTTTTGCTATGTATCTTGCTCCAGTGTGCATTTGGACCATTTGTGATCTGATTTCATTCTGTTGACAGTGTTTTAGTTTAGCCCAGGACTCCACTGTGTCTGGGTAAAGATCCACAAGCTGCAAAAGAGGCACTCTACTCTGTGGAAAAACAAAGGTAATCACTCCTTAAGCATCCATAATTGAAATGTCCCAAACAGGAACCAACACAGTGTTGATCATTTATCATTAATACAAGCCATACAGCCTCCTTTGAGGCTAGCAAAAATTGCCGTAGCTGACTATATCTCAAGTCATCAAGGCGGGGTATTGGGTTAAGTTTTCAACCAGCAATAATCACGTCTCAGTTAAACTTCATAGACTATGAAATTGCCGCTGCACAAGAATACAGACAGACTGTTGCAGATTAAAGTGGACTAGTCCCAACACTAACGGCACACGTGGTACACTCCTCAAATTTCAGTTGATGTACTGTACTGTCATGATAATGACTTGGTGATGGTCCGTGTGATTGGCTGGTTAAACTACAGTCCGCCTCTTCAGTGCAGGACGTCGTCAGGCTCTGGTCAGTTCACTCCTCTTTTCAAGGAAAATAATCAGAATGGGCCACAACTGTGTCAATAAACCATTTTAAATGAACATTGCTCAGCTGAAGAGTTTCTATGTAGCTGGTCTAACCAAGGTGTCTAAAATAAGGATTTCAAGTTTTGTTCAGGCCATCATTTAGCTAGGCCAGTCGTCAGAGCAGAGGAATGCCGCTAGCTGGTCCAGTAGTTGTAGAGAACAGTTGAAAAGTCAAATACGTTACTTGTGAATTCATTCCTGAAAACTCAATATGACTCAGGGCACCTCTGGTCATTGAGTGGAGCTATTGCACCAACTGGATTTTGGGAGACTAAAGCAACATGATTGAAGTTGGACAAAATTAAGCTTTTGCTATGTATCTTGCTCCAGTGTGCATTTGGACCATTTGTGATCTGATTTCATTCTGTTGACAGTGTTTTAGTTTAGCCCAGGACTCCACTGTGTCTGGGTAAAGATCCACAAGTTGCAAAAGAGGCACTCTACTCTGTGGAAAAACAAAGGTAATCACTCCTTAAGCATCCATAATTGAAATGTCCCAAACAGGAACCAACACAGTGTTGATCATTTATCATTAATACAAGCCATACAGCCTCCTTTGAGGCTAGCAAAAATTGCCGTAGCTGACTATATCTCAAGTCATCAAGGCGGGGTATTGGGTTAAGTTTTCAACCAGCAATAATCACGTCTCAGTTAAACTTCATAGACTATGAAATTGCCGCTGCACAAGAATACAGACAGACTGTTGCAGATTAAAGTGGACTAGTCCCAACACTAACGGCACACGTGGTACACTCCTCAAATTTCAGTTGATGTACTGTA
This sequence comes from Chelon labrosus, assembly GCF_963514085.1. Classification (NCBI taxonomy): domain Eukaryota; kingdom Metazoa; phylum Chordata; class Actinopteri; order Mugiliformes; family Mugilidae; genus Chelon; species Chelon labrosus. The sequence continues at coordinate 21,527,422 of NC_140353.1, forward strand.
CTGTCATGATAATGACTTGGTGATGGTCCGTGTGATTGGCTGGTTAAACTACAGTCCGCCTCTTCAGTGCAGGACGTCGTCAGGCTCTGGTCAGTTCACTCCTCTTTTCAAGGAAAATAATCAGAATGGGCCACAACTGTGTCAATAAACCATTTTAAATGAACATTGCTCAGCTGAAGAGTTTCTATGTAGCTGGTCTAACCAAGGTGTCTAAAATAAGGATTTCAAGTTTTGTTCAGGCCATCATTTAGCTAGGCCAGTCGTCAGAGCAGAGGAATGCCGCTAGCTGGTCCAGTAGTTGTAGAGAACAGTTGAAAAGTCAAATACGTTACTTGTGAATTCATTCCTGAAAACTCAGTATGACTCAGGGCACCTCTGGTCATTGAGTGGAGCTATTGCACCAACTGGATTTTGGGAGACTAAAGCAACATGATTGAAGTTGGACAAAATTAAGCTTTTGCTATGTATCTTGCTCCAGTGTGCATTTGGACCATTTGTGATCTGATTTCATTCTGTTGACAGTGTTTTAGTTTAGCCCAGGACTCCACTGTGTCTGGGTAAAGATCCACAAGTTGCAAAAGAGGCACTCTACTCTGTGGAAAAACAAAGGTAATCACTCCTTAAGCATCCATAATTGAAATGTCCCAAACAGGAACCAACACAGTGTTGATCATTTATCATTAATACAAGCCATACAGCCTCCTTTGAGGCTAGCATAAATTGCCGTAGCTGACTATATCTCAAGTCATCAAGGCGGGGTATTGGGTTAAGTTTTCAACCAGCAATAATCACGTCTCAGTTAAACTTCATAGACTATGAAATTGCCGCTGCACAAGAATACAGACAGACTGTTGCAGATTAAAGTGGACTAGTCCCAACACTAACGGCACACGTGGTACACTCCTCAAATTTCAGTTGATGTACTGTACTGTCATGATAATGACTTGGTGATGGTCCGTGTGATTGGCTGGTTAAACTACAGTCCGCCTCTTCAGTGCAGGACGTCGTCAGGCTCTGGTCAGTTCACTCCTCTTTTCAAGGAAAATAATCAGAATGGGCCACAACTGTGTCAATAAACCATTTTAAATGAACATTGCTCAGCTGAAGAGTTTCTATGTAGCTGGTCTAACCAAGGTGTCTAAAATAAGGATTTCAAGTTTTGTTCAGGCCATCATTTAGCTAGGCCAGTCGTCAGAGCAGAGGAATGCCGCTAGCTGGTCCAGTAGTTGTAGAGAACAGTTGAAAAGTCAAATACGTTACTTGTGAATTCATTCCTGAAAACTCAATATGACTCAGGGCACCTCTGGTCATTGAGTGGAGCTATTGCACCAACTGGATTTTGGGAGACTAAAGCAACATGATTGAAGTTGGACAAAATTAAGCTTTTGCTATGTATCTTGCTCCAGTGTGCATTTGGACCATTTGTGATCTGATTTCATTCTGTTGACAGTGTTTTAGTTTAGCCCAGGACTCCACTGTGTCTGGGTAAAGATCCACAAGTTGCAAAAGAGGCACTCTACTCTGTGGAAAAACAAAGGTAATCACTCCTTAAGCATCCATAATTGAAATGTCCCAAACAGGAACCAACACAGTGTTGATCATTTATCATTAATACAAGCCATACAGCCTCCTTTGAGGCTAGCAAAAATTGCCGTAGCTGACTATATCTCAAGTCATCAAGGCGGGGTATTGGGTTAAGTTTTCAACCAGCAATAATCACGTCTCAGTTAAACTTCATAGACTATGAAATTGCCGCTGCACAAGAATACAGACAGACTGTTGCAGATTAAAGTGGACTAGTCCCAACACTAACGGCACACGTGGTACACTCCTCAAATTTCAGTTGATGTACTGTACTGTCATGATAATGACTTGGTGATGGTCCGTGTGATTGGCTGGTTAAACTACAGTCCGCCTCTTCAGTGCAGGACGTCGTCAGGCTCTGGTCAGTTCACTCCTCTTTTCAAGGAAAATAATCAGAATGGGCCACAACTGTGTCAATAAACCATTTTAAATGAACATTGCTCAGCTGAAGAGTTTCTATGTAGCTGGTCTAACCAAGGTGTCTAAAATAAGGATTTCAAGTTTTGTTCAGGCCATCATTTAGCTAGGCCAGTCGTCAGAGCAGAGGAATGCCGCTAGCTGGTCCAGTAGTTGTAGAGAACAGTTGAAAAGTCAAATACGTTACTTGTGAATTCATTCCTGAAAACTCAGTATGACTCAGGGCACCTCTGGTCATTGAGTGGAGCTATTGCACCAACTGGATTTTGGGAGACTAAAGCAACATGATTGAAGTTGGACAAAATTAAGCTTTTGCTATGTATCTTGCTCCAGTGTGCATTTGGACCATTTGTGATCTGATTTCATTCTGTTGACAGTGTTTTAGTTTAGCCCAGGACTCCACTGTGTCTGGGTAAAGATCCACAAGTTGCAAAAGAGGCACTCTACTCTGTGGAAAAACAAAGGTAATCACTCCTTAAGCATCCATAATTGAAATGTCCCAAACAGGAACCAACACAGTGTTGATCATTGATCATTTATCATTAATACAAGCCATACAGCCTCCTTTGAGGCTAGCAAAAATTGCCGTAGCTGACTATATCTCAGGTCATCAAGGCGGGGTATTGGGTTAAGTTTTCAACCAGCAATAATCACGTCTCAGTTAAACTTCATAGACTATGAAATTGCCTCTGCACAAGAATACAGACAGACTGTGGCAGATTAAAGTGGACTAGTCCCAACACTAACGGCACACGTGGTACACTCCTCAAATTTCAGTTGATGTACTGTACTGTCATGATAATGACTTGGTGATGGTCCGTGTGATTGGCTGGTTAAACTACAGTCCGCCTCTTCAGTGCAGGACGTCGTCAGGCTCTGGTCAGTTCACTCCTCTTTTCAAGGAAAATAATCAGAATGGGCCACAACTGTGTCAATAAACCATTTTAAATGAACATTGCTCAGCTGAAGAGTTTCTATGTAGCTGGTCTAACCAAGGTGTCTAAAATAAGGATTTCAAGTTTTGTTCAGGCCATCATTTAGCTAGGCCAGTCGTCAGAGCAGAGGAATGCCGCTAGCTGGTCCAGTAGTTGTAGAGAACAGTTGAAAAGTCAAATACGTTACTTGTGAATTCATTCCTGAAAACTCAATATGACTCAGGGCACCTCTGGTCATTGAGTGGAGCTATTGCACCAACTGGATTTTGGGAGACTAAAGCAACATGATTGAAGTTGGACAAAATTAAGCTTTTGCTATGTATCTTGCTCCAGTGTGCATTTGGACCATTTGTGATCTGATTTCATTCTGTTGACAGTGTTTTAGTTTAGCCCAGGACTCCACTGTGTCTGGGTAAAGATCCACAAGCTGCAAAAGAGGCACTCTACTCTGTGGAAAAACAAAGGTAATCACTCCTTAAGCATCCATAATTGAAATGTCCCAAACAGGAACCAACACAGTGTTGATCATTTATCATTAATACAAGCCATACAGCCTCCTTTGAGGCTAGCAAAAATTGCCGTAGCTGACTATATCTCAAGTCATCAAGGCGGGGTATTGGGTTAAGTTTTCAACCAGCAATAATCACGTCTCAGTTAAACTTCATAGACTACGAAATTGCCGCTGCACAAGAATACAGACAGACTGTTGCAGATTAAAGTGGACTAGTCCCAACACTAACGGCACACGTGGTACACTCCTCAAATTTCAGTTGATGTACTGTACTGTCATGATAATGACTTGGTGATGGTCCGTGTGATTGGCTGGTTAAACTACAGTCCGCCTCTTCAGTGCAGGACGTCGTCAGGCTCTGGTCAGTTCACTCCTCTTTTCAAGGAAAATAATCAGAATGGGCCACAACTGTGTCAATAAACCATTTTAAATGAACATTGCTCAGCTGAAGAGTTTCTATGTAGCTGGTCTAACCAAGGTGTCTAAAATAAGGATTTCAAGTTTTGTTCAGGCCATCATTTAGCTAGGCCAGTCGTCAGAGCAGAGGAATGCCGCTAGCTGGTCCAGTAGTTGTAGAGAACAGTTGAAAAGTCAAATACGTTACTTGTGAATTCATTCCTGAAAACTCAATATGACTCAGGGCACCTCTGGTCATTGAGTGGAGCTATTGCACCAACTGGATTTTGGGAGACTAAAGCAACATGATTGAAGTTGGACAAAATTAAGCTTTTGCTATGTATCTTGCTCCAGTGTGTATTTGGACCATTTGTGATCTGATTTCATTCTGTTGACAGTGTTTTAGTTTAGCCCAGGACTCCACTGTGTCTGGGTAAAGATCCACAAGTTGCAAAAGAGGCACTCTACTCTGTGGAAAAACAAAGGTAATCACTCCTTAAGCATCCATAATTGAAATGTCCCAAACAGGAACCAACACAGTGTTGATCATTGATCATTTATCATTAATACAAGCCATACAGCCTCCTTTGAGGCTAGCAAAAATTGCCGTAGCTGACTATATCTCAGGTCATCAAGGCGGGGTATTGGGTTAAGTTTTCAACCAGCAATAATCACGTCTCAGTTAAACTTCATAGACTATGAAATTGCCTCTGCACAAGAATACAGACAGACTGTGGCAGATTAAAGTGGACTAGTCCCAACACTAACGGCACACGTGGTACACTCCTCAAATTTCAGTTGATGTACTGTACTGTCATGATAATGACTTGGTGATGGTCCGTGTGATTGGCTGGTTAAACTACAGTCCGCCTCTTCAGTGCAGGACGTCGTCAGGCTCTGGTCAGTTCACTCCTCTTTTCAAGGAAAATAATCAGAATGGGCCACAACTGTGTCAATAAACCATTTTAAATGAACATTGCTCAGCTGAAGAGTTTCTATGTAGCTGGTCTAACCAAGGTGTCTAAAATAAGGATTTCAAGTTTTGTTCAGGCCATCATTTAGCTAGGCCAGTCGTCAGAGCAGAGGAATGCCGCTAGCTGGTCCAGTAGTTGTAGAGAACAGTTGAAAAGTCAAATACGTTACTTGTGAATTCATTCCTGAAAACTCAGTATGACTCAGGGCACCTCTGGTCATTGAGTGGAGCTATTGCACCAACTGGATTTTGGGAGACTAAAGCAACATGATTGAAGTTGGACAAAATTAAGCTTTTGCTATGTATCTTGCTCCAGTGTGCATTTGGACCATTTGTGATCTGATTTCATTCTGTTGACAGTGTTTTAGTTTAGCCCAGGACTCCACTGTGTCTGGGTAAAGATCCACAAGTTGCAAAAGAGGCACTCTACTCTGTGGAAAAACAAAGGTAATCACTCCTTAAGCATCCATAATTGAAATGTCCCAAATAGGAAGCAACACAGTGTTGATCATTGATCATTTATCATTAATACAAGCCATACAGCCTCCTTTGAGGCTAGCATAAATTGCCGTAGCTGACTATATCTCAAGTCATCAAGGCGGGGTATTGGGTTAAGTTTTCAACCAGCAATAATCACGTCTCAGTTAAACTTCATAGACTATGAAATTGCCTCTGCACAAGAATACAGACAGACTGTGGCAGATTAAAGTGGACTAGTCCCAACACTAACGGCACACGTGGTACACTCCTCAAATTTCAGTTGATGTACTGTACTGTCATGATAATGACTTGGTGATGGTCCGTGTGATTGGCTGGTTAAACTACAGTCCGCCTCTTCAGTGCAGGACGTCGTCAGGCTCTGGTCAGTTCACTCCTCTTTTCAAGGAAAATAATCAGAATGGGCCACAACTGTGTCAATAAACCATTTTAAATGAACATTGCTCAGCTGAAGAGTTTCTATGTAGCTGGTCTAACCAAGGTGTCTAAAATAAGGATTTCAAGTTTTGTTCAGGCCATCATTTAGCTAGGCCAGTCGTCAGAGCAGAGGAATGCCGCTAGCTGGTCCAGTAGTTGTAGAGAACAGTTGAAAAGTCAAATACGTTACTTGTGAATTCATTCCTGAAAACTCAATATGACTCAGGGCACCTCTGGTCATTGAGTGGAGCTATTGCACCAACTGGATTTTGGGAGACTAAAGCAACATGATTGAAGTTGGACAAAATTAAGCTTTTGCTATGTATCTTGCTCCAGTGTGCATTTGGACCATTTGTGATCTGATTTCATTCTGTTGACAGTGTTTTAGTTTAGCCCAGGACTCCACTGTGTCTGGGTAAAGATCCACAAGCTGCAAAAGAGGCACTCTACTCTGTGGAAAAACAAAGGTAATCACTCCTTAAGCATCCATAATTGAAATGTCCCAAACAGGAACCAACACAGTGTTGATCATTTATCATTAATACAAGCCATACAGCCTCCTTTGAGGCTAGCAAAAATTGCCGTAGCTGACTATATCTCAAGTCATCAAGGCGGGGTATTGGGTTAAGTTTTCAACCAGCAATAATCACGTCTCAGTTAAACTTCATAGACTACGAAATTGCCGCTGCACAAGAATACAGACAGACTGTTGCAGATTAAAGTGGACTAGTCCCAACACTAACGGCACACGTGGTACACTCCTCAAATTTCAGTTGATGTACTGTACTGTCATGATAATGACTTGGTGATGGTCCGTGTGATTGGCTGGTTAAACTACAGTCCGCCTCTTCAGTGCAGGACGTCGTCAGGCTCTGGTCAGTTCACTCCTCTTTTCAAGGAAAATAATCAGAATGGGCCACAACTGTGTCAATAAACCATTTTAAATGAACATTGCTCAGCTGAAGAGTTTCTATGTAGCTGGTCTAACCAAGGTGTCTAAAATAAGGATTTCAAGTTTTGTTCAGGCCATCATTTAGCTAGGCCAGTCGTCAGAGCAGAGGAATGCCGCTAGCTGGTCCAGTAGTTGTAGAGAACAGTTGAAAAGTCAAATACGTTACTTGTGAATTCATTCCTGAAAACTCAATATGACTCAGGGCACCTCTGGTCATTGAGTGGAGCTATTGCACCAACTGGATTTTGGGAGACTAAAGCAACATGATTGAAGTTGGACAAAATTAAGCTTTTGCTATGTATCTTGCTCCAGTGTGTATTTGGACCATTTGTGATCTGATTTCATTCTGTTGACAGTGTTTTAGTTTAGCCCAGGACTCCACTGTGTCTGGGTAAAGATCCACAAGTTGCAAAAGAGGCACTCTACTCTGTGGAAAAACAAAGGTAATCACTCCTTAAGCATCCATAATTGAAATGTCCCAAACAGGAACCAACACAGTGTTGATCATTGATCATTTATCATTAATACAAGCCATACAGCCTCCTTTGAGGCTAGCAAAAATTGCCGTAGCTGACTATATCTCAGGTCATCAAGGCGGGGTATTGGGTTAAGTTTTCAACCAGCAATAATCACGTCTCAGTTAAACTTCATAGACTATGAAATTGCCTCTGCACAAGAATACAGACAGACTGTGGCAGATTAAAGTGGACTAGTCCCAACACTAACGGCACACGTGGTACACTCCTCAAATTTCAGTTGATGTACTGTACTGTCATGATAATGACTTGGTGATGGTCCGTGTGATTGGCTGGTTAAACTACAGTCCGCCTCTTCAGTGCAGGACGTCGTCAGGCTCTGGTCAGTTCACTCCTCTTTTCAAGGAAAATAATCAGAATGGGCCACAACTGTGTCAATAAACCATTTTAAATGAACATTGCTCAGCTGAAGAGTTTCTATGTAGCTGGTCTAACCAAGGTGTCTAAAATAAGGATTTCAAGTTTTGTTCAGGCCATCATTTAGCTAGGCCAGTCGTCAGAGCAGAGGAATGCCGCTAGCTGGTCCAGTAGTTGTAGAGAACAGTTGAAAAGTCAAATACGTTACTTGTGAATTCATTCCTGAAAACTCAATATGACTCAGGGCACCTCTGGTCATTGAGTGGAGCTATTGCACCAACTGGATTTTGGGAGACTAAAGCAACATGATTGAAGTTGGACAAAATTAAGCTTTTGCTATGTATCTTGCTCCAGTGTGCATTTGGACCATTTGTGATCTGATTTCATTCTGTTGACAGTGTTTTAGTTTAGCCCAGGACTCCACTGTGTCTGGGTAAAGATCCACAAGCTGCAAAAGAGGCACTCTACTCTGTGGAAAAACAAAGGTAATCACTCCTTAAGCATCCATAATTGAAATGTCCCAAACAAGAACCAACACAGTGTTGATCATTTATCATTAATACAAGCCATACAGCCTCCTTTGAGGCTAGCAAAAATTGCCGTAGCTGACTATATCTCAAGTCATCAAGGCGGGGTATTGGGTTAAGTTTTCAACCAGCAATAATCACGTCTCAGTTAAACTTCATAGACTATGAAATTGCCTCTGCACAAGAATACATGCAGACTGTTGCAGATTAAAGTGGACTAGTCCCAACACTAACGGCACACGTGGTACACTCCTCAAATTTCAGTTGATGTACTGTACTGTCATGATAATGACTTGGTGATGGTCCGTGTGATTGGCTGGTTAAACTACAGTCCGCCTCTTCAGTGCAGGACGTCGTCAGGCTCTGGTCAGTTCACTCCTCTTTTCAAGGAAAATAATCAGAATGGGCCACAACTGTGTCAATAAACCATTTTAAATGAACATTGCTCAGCTGAAGAGTTTCTATGTAGCTGGTCTAACCAAGGTGTCTAAAATAAGGATTTCAAGTTTTGTTCAGGCCATCATTTAGCTAGGCCAGTCGTCAGAGCAGAGGAATGCCGCTAGCTGGTCCAGTAGTTGTAGAGAACAGTTGAAAAGTCAAATACGTTACTTGTGAATTCATTCCTGAAAACTCAATATGACTCAGGGCACCTCTGGTCATTGAGTGGAGCTATTGCACCAACTGGATTTTGGGAGACTAAAGCAACATGATTGAAGTTGGACAAAATTAAGCTTTTGCTATGTATCTTGCTCCAGTGTGCATTTGGACCATTTGTGATCTGATTTCATTCTGTTGACAGTGTTTTAGTTTAGCCCAGGACTCCACTGTGTCTGGGTAAAGATCCACAAGTTGCAAAAGAGGCACTCTACTCTGTGGAAAAACAAAGGTAATCACTCCTTAAGCATCCATAATTGAAATGTCCCAAATAGGAACCAACACAGTGTTGATCATTGATCATTTATCATTAATACAAGCCATACAGCCTCCTTTGAGGCTAGCAAAAATTGCCGTAGCTGACTATATCTCAAGTCATCAAGGCGGGGTATTGGGTTAAGTTTTCAACCAGCAATAATCACGTCTCAGTTAAACTTCATAGACTATGAAATTGCCGCTGCACAAGAATACAGACAGACTGTGGCAGATTAAAGTGGACTAGTCCCAACACTAACGGCACACGTGGTACACTCCTCAAATTTCAGTTGATGTACTGTACTGTCATGATAATGACTTGGTGATGGTCCGTGTGATTGGCTGGTTAAACTACAGTCCGCCTCTTCAGTGCAGGACGTCGTCAGGCTCTGGTCAGTTCACTCCTCTTTTCAGGGAAAATAATCAGAATGGGCCACAACTGTGTCAATAAACCATTTTAAATGAACATTGCTCAGCTGAAGAGTTTCTATGTAGCTGGTCTAACCAAGGTGTCTAAAATAAGGATTTCAAGTTTTGTTCAGGCCATCATTTAGCTAGGCCAGTCGTCAGAGCAGAGGAATGCCGCTAGCTGGTCCAGTAGTTGTAGAGAACAGTTGAAAAGTCAAATACGTTACTTGTGAATTCATTCCTGAAAACTCAATATGACTCAGGGCACCTCTGGTCATTGAGTGGAGCTATTGCACCAACTGGATTTTGGGAGACTAAAGCAACATGATTGAAGTTGGACAAAATTAAGCTTTTGCTATGTATCTTGCTCCAGTGTGTATTTGGACCATTTGTGATCTGATTTCATTCTGTTGACAGTGTCTTAGTTTAGCCCAGGACTCCACTGTGTCTGGGTAAAGATCCACAAGCTGCAAAAGAGGCACTCTACTCTGTGGAAAAACAAAGGTAATCACTCCTTAAGCATCCATAATTGAAATGTCCCAAACAGGAACCAACACAGTGTTGATCATTTATCATTAATACAAGCCATACAGCCTCCTTTGAGGCTAGCAAAAATTGCCGTAGCTGACTATATCTCAAGTCATCAAGGCGGGGTATTGGGTTAAGTTTTCAACCAGCAATAATCACGTCTCAGTTAAACTTCATAGACTATGAAATTGCCTCTGCACAAGAATACAGACAGACTGTTGCAGATTAAAGTGGACTAGTCCCAACACTAACGGCACACGTGGTACACTCCTCAAATTTCAGTTGATGTACTGTACTGTCATGATAATGACTTGGTGATGGTCCGTGTGATTTGCTGGTTAAACTACAGTCCGCCTCTTCAGTGCAGGACGTCGTCAGGCTCTGGTCAGTTCACTCCTCTTTTCAAGGAAAATAATCAGAATGGGCCACAACTGTGTCAATAAACCATTTTAAATGAACATTGCTCAGCTGAAGAGTTTCTATGTAGCTGGTCTAACCAAGGTGTCTAAAATAAGGATTTCAAGTTTTGTTCAGGCCATCATTTAGCTAGGCCAGTCGTCAGAGCAGAGGAATGCCGCTAGCTGGTCCAGTAGTTGTAGAGAACAGTTGAAAAGTCAAATACGTTACTTGTGAATTCATTCCTGAAAACTCAATATGACTCAGGGCACCTCTGGTCATTGAGTGGAGCTATTGCACCAACTGGATTTTGGGAGACTAAAGCAACATGATTGAAGTTGGACAAAATTAAGCTTTTGCTATGTATCTTGCTCCAGTGTGCATTTGGACCATTTGTGATCTGATTTCATTCTGTTGACAGTGTTTTAGTTTAGCCCAGGACTCCACTGTGTCTGGGTAAAGATCCACAAGTTGCAAAAGAGGCACTCTACTCTGTGGAAAAACAAAGGTAATCACTCCTTAAGCATCCATAATTGAAATGTCCCAAACAGGAACCAACACAGTGTTGATCATTTATCATTAATACAAGCCATACAGCCTCCTTTAAGGCTAGCAAAAATTGCCGTAGCTGACTATATCTCAAGTCATCAAGGCGGGGTATTGGGTTAAGTTTTCAACCAGCAATAATCACGTCTCAGTTAAACTTCATAGACTATGATATTGCCTCTGCACAAGAATACAGACAGACCGTGGGAGATTAAAGTGGACTAGTCCCAACACTAACGGCACACGTGGTACACTCCTCAAATTTCAGTTGATGTACTGTACTGTCATGATAATGACTTGGTGATGGTCCGTGTGATTGGCTGGTTAAACTACAGTCCGCCTCTTCAGTGCAGGACGTCGTCAGGCTCTGGTCAGCTCACTCCTCTTTTCAAGGAAAATAATCAGAATGGGCCACAACTGTGTCAATAAACCATTTTAAATGAACATTGCTCAGCTGAAGAGTTTCTATGTAGCTGGTCTAACCAAGGTGTCTAAAATAAGGATTTCAAGTTTTGTTCAGGCCATCATTTAGCTAGGCCAGTAGTCAGAGCAGAGGAATGCCGCTAGCTGGTCCAGTAGTTGTAGAGAACAGTTGAAAAGTCAAATACGTTACTTGTGAATTCATTCCTGAAAACTCAATATGACTCAGGGCACCTCTGGTCATTGAGTGGAGCTATTGCACCAACTGGATTTTGGGAGACTAAAGCAACATGATTGAAGTTGGACAAAATTAAGCTTTTGCTATGTATCTTGCTCCAGTGTGCATTTGGACCATTTGTGATCTGATTTCATTCTGTTGACAGTGTTTTAGTTTAGCCCAGGACTCCACTGTGTCTGGGTAAAGATCCACAAGCTGCAAAAGAGGCACTCTACTCTGTGGAAAAACAAAGGTAATCACTCCTTAAGCATCCATAATTGAAATGTCCCAAACAGGAACCAACACAGTGTTGATCATTTATCATTAATACAAGCCATACAGCCTCCTTTGAGGCTAGCAAAAATTGCCGTAGCTGACTATATCTCAAGTCATCAAGGCGGGGTATTGGGTTAAGTTTTCAACCAGCAATAATCACGTCTCAGTTAAACTTCATAGACTATGAAATTGCCGCTGCACAAGAATACAGACAGACTGTTGCAGATTAAAGTGGACTAGTCCCAACACTAACGGCACACGTGGTACACTCCTCAAATTTCAGTTGATGTACTGTACTGTCATGATAATGACTTGGTGATGGTCCGTGTGATTTGCTGGTTAAACTACAGTCCGCCTCTTCAGTGCAGGACGTCGTCAGGCTCTGGTCAGTTCACTCCTCTTTTCAAGGAAAATAATCAGAATGGGCCACAACTGTGTCAATAAACCATTTTAAATGAACATTGCTCAGCTGAAGAGTTTCTATGTAGCTGGTCTAACCAAGGTGTCTAAAATAAGGATTTCAAGTTTTGTTCAGGCCATCATTTAGCTAGGCCAGTCGTCAGAGCAGAGGAATGCCGCTAGCTGGTCCAGTAGTTGTAGAGAACAGTTGAAAAGTCAAATACGTTACTTGTGAATTCATTCCTGAAAACTCAATATGACTCAGGGCACCTCTGGTCATTGAGTGGAGCTATTGCACCAACTGGATTTTGGGAGACTAAAGCAACATGATTGAAGTTGGACAAAATTAAGCTTTTGCTATGTATCTTGCTCCAGTGTGCATTTGGACCATTTGTGATCTGATTTCCTTTTGTTGACAGTGTTTTAGTTTAGCCCAGGACTCCACTGTGTCTGGGTAAAGATCCACAAGCTGCAAAAGAGACACTCTACTCTGTGGAAAAACAAAGGTAATCACTCCTTAAGCATCCATAATTGAAATGTCCCAAACAGGAACCAACACAGTGTTGATCATTTATCATTAATACAAGCCATACAGCCTCCTTTGAGGCTAGCAAAAATTGCCGTAGCTGACTATATCTCAAGTCATCAAGGCGGGGTATTGGGTTAAGTTTTCAACCAGCAATAATCACGTCTCAGTTAAACTTCATAGACTATGAAATTGCCTCTGCACAAGAATACAGACAGACTGTTGCAGATTAAAGTGGACTAGTCCCAACACTAACGGCACACGTGGTACACTCCTCAAATTTCAGTTGATGTACTGTACTGTCATGATAATGACTTGGTGATGGTCCGTGTGATTTGCTGGTTAAACTACAGTCCGCCTCTTCAGTGCAGGACGTCGTCAGGCTCTGGTCAGTTCACTCCTCTTTTCAAGGAAAATAATCAGAATGGGCCACAACTGTGTCAATAAACCATTTTAAATGAACATTGCTCAGCTGAAGAGTTTCTATGTAGCTGGTCTAACCAAGGTGTCTAAAATAAGGATTTCAAGTTTTGTTCAGGCCATCATTTAGCTAGGCCAGTCGTCAGAGCAGAGGAATGCCGCTAGCTGGTCCAGTAGTTGTAGAGAACAGTTGAAAAGTCAAATACGTTACTTGTGAATTCATTCCTGAAAACTCAATATGACTCAGGGCACCTCTGGTCATTGAGTGGAGCTATTGCACCAACTGGATTTTGGGAGACTAAAGCAACATGATTGAAGTTGGACAAAATTAAGCTTTTGCTATGTATCTTGCTCCAGTGTGCATTTGGACCATTTGTGATCTGATTTCATTCTGTTGACAGTGTTTTAGTTTAGCCCAGGACTCCACTGTGTTTGGGTAAAGATCCACAAGCTGCAAAAGAGGCACTCTACTCTGTGGAAAAACAAAGGTAATCACTCCTTAGGCATCCATAATTGAAATGTCCCAAACAGGAACCAACACAGTGTTGATCATTGATCATTTATCATTAATACAAGCCATACAGCCTCCTTTGAGGCTAGCAAAAATTGCCGTAGCTGACTATATCTCAAGTCATCAAGGCGGGGTATTGGGTTAAGTTTTCAACCAGCAATAATCACGTCTCAGTTAAACTTCATAGACTATGAAATTGCCGCTGCACAAGAATACAGACAGACTGTGGCAGATTAAAGTGGACTAGTCCCAACACTAACGGCACACGTGGTACACTCCTCAAATTTCAGTTGATGTACTGTACTGTCATGATAATGACTTGGTGATGGTCCGTGTGATTGGCTGGTTAAACTACAGTCCGCCTCTTCAGTGCAGGACGTCGTCAGGCTCTGGTCAGTTCACTCCTCTTTTCAAGGAAAATAATCAGAATGGGCCACAACTGTGTCAATAAACCATTTTAAATGAACATTGCTCAGCTGAAGAGTTTCTATGTAGCTGGTCTAACCAAGGTGTCTAAAATAAGGATTTCAAGTTTTGTTCAGGCCATCATTTAGCTAGGCCAGTCGTCAGAGCAGAGGAATGCCGCTAGCTGGTCCAGTAGTTGTAGAGAACAGTTGAAAAGTCAAATACGTTACTTGTGAATTCATTCCTGAAAACTCAATATGACTCAGGGCACCTCTGGTCATTGAGTGGAGCTATTGCACCAACTGGATTTTGGGAGACTAAAGCAACATGATTGAAGTTGGACAAAATTAAGCTTTTGCTATGTATCTTGCTCCAGTGTGCATTTGGACCATTTGTGATCTGATTTCATTCTGTTGACAGTGTTTTAGTTTAGCCCAGGACTCCACTGTGTCTGGGTAAAGATCCACAAGTTGCAAAAGAGGCACTCTACTCTGTGGAAAAACAAAGGTAATCACTCCTTAAGCATCCATAATTGAAATGTCCCAAACAGGAACCAACACAGTGTTGATCATTTATCATTAATACAAGCCATACAGCCTCCTTTGAGGCTAGCAAAAATTGCCGTAGCTGACTATATCTCAAGTCATCAAGGCGGGGTATTGGGTTAAGTTTTCAACCAGCAATAATCACGTCTCAGTTAACCTTCATAGACTATGAAATTGCCGCTGCACAAGAATACAGACAGACTGTTGCAGATTAAAGTGGACTAGTCCCAACACTAACGGCACACGTGGTACACTCCTCAAATTTCAGTTGATGTACTGTACTGTCATGATAATGACTTGGTGATGGTCCGTGTGATTGGCTGGTTAAACTACAGTCCGCCTCTTCAGTGCAGGACGTCGTCAGGCTCTGGTCAGTTCACTCCTCTTTTCAAGGAAAATAATCAGAATGGGCCACAACTGTGTCAATAAACCATTTTAAATGAACATTGCTCAGCTGAAGAGTTTCTATGTAGCTGGTCTAACCAAGGTGTCTAAAATAAGGATTTCAAGTTTTGTTCAGGCCATCATTTAGCTAGGCCAGTCGTCAGAGCAGAGGAATGCCGCTAGCTGGTCCAGTAGTTGTAGAGAACAGTTGAAAAGTCAAATACGTTACTTGTGAATTCATTCCTGAAAACTCAATATGACTCAGGGCACCTCTGGTCATTGAGTGGAGCTATTGCACCAACTGGATTTTGGGAGACTAAAGCAACATGATTGAAGTTGGACAAAATTAAGCTTTTGCTATGTATCTTGCTCCAGTGTGCATTTGGACCATTTGTGATCTGATTTCATTCTGTTGACAGTGTTTTAGTTTAGCCCAGGACTCCACTGTGTCTGGGTAAAGATCCACAAGTTGCAAAAGAGGCACTCTACTCTGTGGAAAAACAAAGGTAATCACTCCTTAAGCATCCATAATTGAAATGTCCCAAACAGGAACCAACACAGTGTTGATCATTTATCATTAATACAAGCCATACAGCCTCCTTTGAGGCTAGCAAAAATTGCCGTAGCTGACTATATCTCAAGTCATCAAGGCGGGGTATTGGGTTAAGTTTTCAACCAGCAATAATCACGTCTCAGTTAAACTTCATAGACTATGAAATTGCCACTGCACAAGAATACAGACAGACTGTTGCAGATTAAAGTGGACTAGTCCCAACACTAACGGCACACGTGGTACACTCCTCAAATTTCAGTTGATGTACTGTACTGTCATGATAATGACTTGGTGATGGTCCGTGTGATTGGCTGGTTAAACTACAGTCCGCCTCTTCAGTGCAGGACGTCGTCAGGCTCTGGTCAGTTCACTCCTCTTTTCAAGGAAAATAATCAGAATGGGCCACAACTGTGTCAATAAACCATTTTAAATGAACATTGCTCAGCTGAAGAGTTTCTATGTAGCTGGTCTAACCAAGGTGTCTAAAATAAGGATTTCAAGTTTTGTTCAGGCCATCATTTAGCTAGGCCAGTCGTCAGAGCAGAGGAATGCCGCTAGCTGGTCCAGTAGTTGTAGAGAACAGTTGAAAAGTCAAATACGTTACTTGTGAATTCATTCCTGAAAACTCAATATGACTCAGGGCACCTCTGGTCATTGAGTGGAGCTATTGCACCAACTGGATTTTGGGAGACTAAAGCAACATGATTGAAGTTGGACAAAATTAAGCTTTTGCTATGTATCTTGCTCAAGTGTGCATTTGGACCATTTGTGATCTGATTTCATTCTGTTGACAGTGTTTTAGTTTAGCCCAGGACTCCACTGTGTCTGGGTAAAGATCCACAAGCTGCAAAAGAGGCACTCTACTCTGTGGAAAAACAAAGGTAATCACTCCTTAAGCATCCATAATTGAAATGTCCCAAACAGGAACCAACACAGTGTTGATCATTTATCATTAATACAAGCCATACAGCCTCCTTTGAGGCTAGCAAAAATTGCCGTAGCTGACTATATCTCAAGTCATCAAGGCGGGGTATTGGGTTAAGTTTTCAACCAGCAATAAACACGTCTCAGTTAAACTTCATAGACTATGAAATTGCCGCTGCACAAGAATACAGACAGACTGTGGCAGATTAAAGTGGACTAGTCCCAACACTAACGGCACACGTGGTACACTCCTCAAATTTCAGTTGATGTACTGTACTGTCATGATAATGACTTGGTGATGGTCCGTGTGATTGGCTGGTTAAACTACAGTCCGCCTCTTCAGTGCAGGACGTCGTCAGGCTCTGGTCAGTTCACTCCTCTTTTCAAGGAAAATAATCAGAATGGGCCACAACTGTGTCAATAAACCATTTTAAATGAACATTGCTCAGCTGAAGAGTTTCTATGTAGCTGGTCTAACCAAGGTGTCTAAAATAAGGATTTCAAGTTTTGTTCAGGCCATCATTTAGCTAGGCCAGTCGTCAGAGCAGAGGAATGCCGCTAGCTGGTCCAGTAGTTGTAGAGAACAGTTGAAAAGTCAAATACGTTACTTGTGAATTCATTCCTGAAAACTCAGTATGACTCAGGGCACCTCTGGTCATTGAGTGGAGCTATTGCACCAACTGGATTTTGGGAGACTAAAGCAACATGATTGAAGTTGGACAAAATTAAGCTTTTGCTATGTATCTTGCTCCAGTGTGCATTTGGACCATTTGTGATCTGATTTCATTCTGTTGACAGTGTTTTAGTTTAGCCCAGGACTCCACTGTGTCTGGGTAAAGATCCACAAGTTGCAAAAGAGGCACTCTACTCTGTGGAAAAACAAAGGTAATCACTCCTTAAGCATCCATAATTGAAATGTCCCAAATAGGAAGCAACACAGTGTTGATCATTGATCATTTATCATTAATACAAGCCATACAGCCTCCTTTGAGGCTAGCATAAATTGCCGTAGCTGACTATATCTCAAGTCATCAAGGCGGGGTATTGGGTTAAGTTTTCAACCAGCAATAATCACGTCTCAGTTAAACTTCATAGACTATGAAATTGCCTCTGCACAAGAATACAGACAGACTGTGGCAGATTAAAGTGGACTAGTCCCAACACTAACGGCACACGTGGTACACTCCTCAAATTTCAGTTGATGTACTGTACTGTCATGATAATGACTTGGTGATGGTCCGTGTGATTGGCTGGTTAAACTACAGTCCGCCTCTTCAGTGCAGGACGTCGTCAGGCTCTGGTCAGTTCACTCCTCTTTTCAAGGAAAATAATCAGAATGGGCCACAACTGTGTCAATAAACCATTTTAAATGAACATTGCTCAGCTGAAGAGTTTCTATGTAGCTGGTCTAACCAAGGTGTCTAAAATAAGGATTTCAAGTTTTGTTCAGGCCATCATTTAGCTAGGCCAGTCGTCAGAGCAGAGGAATGCCGCTAGCTGGTCCAGTAGTTGTAGAGAACAGTTGAAAAGTCAAATACGTTACTTGTGAATTCATTCCTGAAAACTCAATATGACTCAGGGCACCTCTGGTCATTGAGTGGAGCTATTGCACCAACTGGATTTTGGGAGACTAAAGCAACATGATTGAAGTTGGACAAAATTAAGCTTTTGCTATGTATCTTGCTCCAGTGTGCATTTGGACCATTTGTGATCTGATTTCATTCTGTTGACAGTGTTTTAGTTTAGCCCAGGACTCCACTGTGTCTGGGTAAAGATCCACAAGCTGCAAAAGAGGCACTCTACTCTGTGGAAAAACAAAGGTAATCACTCCTTAAGCATCCATAATTGAAATGTCCCAAACAGGAACCAACACAGTGTTGATCATTTATCATTAATACAAGCCATACAGCCTCCTTTGAGGCTAGCAAAAATTGCCGTAGCTGACTATATCTCAAGTCATCAAGGCGGGGTATTGGGTTAAGTTTTCAACCAGCAATAATCACGTCTCAGTTAAACTTCATAGACTACGAAATTGCCGCTGCACAAGAATACAGACAGACTGTTGCAGATTAAAGTGGACTAGTCCCAACACTAACGGCACACGTGGTACACTCCTCAAATTTCAGTTGATGTACTGTACTGTCATGATAATGACTTGGTGATGGTCCGTGTGATTGGCTGGTTAAACTACAGTCCGCCTCTTCAGTGCAGGACGTCGTCAGGCTCTGGTCAGTTCACTCCTCTTTTCAAGGAAAATAATCAGAATGGGCCACAACTGTGTCAATAAACCATTTTAAATGAACATTGCTCAGCTGAAGAGTTTCTATGTAGCTGGTCTAACCAAGGTGTCTAAAATAAGGATTTCAAGTTTTGTTCAGGCCATCATTTAGCTAGGCCAGTCGTCAGAGCAGAGGAATGCCGCTAGCTGGTCCAGTAGTTGTAGAGAACAGTTGAAAAGTCAAATACGTTACTTGTGAATTCATTCCTGAAAACTCAATATGACTCAGGGCACCTCTGGTCATTGAGTGGAGCTATTGCACCAACTGGATTTTGGGAGACTAAAGCAACATGATTGAAGTTGGACAAAATTAAGCTTTTGCTATGTATCTTGCTCCAGTGTGTATTTGGACCATTTGTGATCTGATTTCATTCTGTTGACAGTGTTTTAGTTTAGCCCAGGACTCCACTGTGTCTGGGTAAAGATCCACAAGTTGCAAAAGAGGCACTCTACTCTGTGGAAAAACAAAGGTAATCACTCCTTAAGCATCCATAATTGAAATGTCCCAAACAGGAACCAACACAGTGTTGATCATTGATCATTTATCATTAATACAAGCCATACAGCCTCCTTTGAGGCTAGCAAAAATTGCCGTAGCTGACTATATCTCAGGTCATCAAGGCGGGGTATTGGGTTAAGTTTTCAACCAGCAATAATCACGTCTCAGTTAAACTTCATAGACTATGAAATTGCCTCTGCACAAGAATACAGACAGACTGTGGCAGATTAAAGTGGACTAGTCCCAACACTAACGGCACACGTGGTACACTCCTCAAATTTCAGTTGATGTACTGTACTGTCATGATAATGACTTGGTGATGGTCCGTGTGATTGGCTGGTTAAACTACAGTCCGCCTCTTCAGTGCAGGACGTCGTCAGGCTCTGGTCAGTTCACTCCTCTTTTCAAGGAAAATAATCAGAATGGGCCACAACTGTGTCAATAAACCATTTTAAATGAACATTGCTCAGCTGAAGAGTTTCTATGTAGCTGGTCTAACCAAGGTGTCTAAAATAAGGATTTCAAGTTTTGTTCAGGCCATCATTTAGCTAGGCCAGTCGTCAGAGCAGAGGAATGCCGCTAGCTGGTCCAGTAGTTGTAGAGAACAGTTGAAAAGTCAAATACGTTACTTGTGAATTCATTCCTGAAAACTCAATATGACTCAGGGCACCTCTGGTCATTGAGTGGAGCTATTGCACCAACTGGATTTTGGGAGACTAAAGCAACATGATTGAAGTTGGACAAAATTAAGCTTTTGCTATGTATCTTGCTCCAGTGTGCATTTGGACCATTTGTGATCTGATTTCATTCTGTTGACAGTGTTTTAGTTTAGCCCAGGACTCCACTGTGTCTGGGTAAAGATCCACAAGCTGCAAAAGAGGCACTCTACTCTGTGGAAAAACAAAGGTAATCACTCCTTAAGCATCCATAATTGAAATGTCCCAAACAGGAACCAACACAGTGTTGATCATTTATCATTAATACAAGCCATACAGCCTCCTTTGAGGCTAGCAAAAATTGCCGTAGCTGACTATATCTCAAGTCATCAAGGCGGGGTATTGGGTTAAGTTTTCAACCAGCAATAATCACGTCTCAGTTAAACTTCATAGACTATGAAATTGCCTCTGCACAAGAATACAGACAGACTGTTGCAGATTAAAGTGGACTAGTCCCAACACTAACGGCACACGTGGTACACTCCTCAAATTTCAGTTGATGTACTGTACTGTCATGATAATGACTTGGTGATGGTCCGTGTGATTGGCTGGTTAAACTACAGTCCGCCTCTTCAGTGCAGGACGTCGTCAGGCTCTGGTCAGTTCACTCCTCTTTTCAAGGAAAATAATCAGAATGGGCCACAACTGTGTCAATAAACCATTTTAAATGAACATTGCTCAGCTGAAGAGTTTCTATGTAGCTGGTCTAACCAAGGTGTCTAAAATAAGGATTTCAAGTTTTGTTCAGGCCATCATTTAGCTAGGCCAGTCGTCAGAGCAGAGGAATGCCGCTAGCTGGTCCAGTAGTTGTAGAGAACAGTTGAAAAGTCAAATACGTTACTTGTGAATTCATTCCTGAAAACTCAATATGACTCAGGGCACCTCTGGTCATTGAGTGGAGCTATTGCACCAACTGGATTTTGGGAGACTAAAGCAACATGATTGAAGTTGGACAAAATTAAGCTTTTGCTATGTATCTTGCTCCAGTGTGCATTTGGACCATTTGTGATCTGATTTCATTCTGTTGACAGTGTTTTAGTTTAGCCCAGGACTCCACTGTGTCTGGGTAAAGATCCACAAGTTGCAAAAGAGGCACTCTACTCTGTGGAAAAACAAAGGTAATCACTCCTTAAGCATCCATAATTGAAATGTCCCAAATAGGAACCAACACAGTGTTGATCATTGATCATTTATCATTAATACAAGCCATACAGCCTCCTTTGAGGCTAGCAAAAATTGCCGTAGCTGACTATATCTCAAGTCATCAAGGCGGGGTATTGGGTTAAGTTTTCAACCAGCAATAATCACGTCTCAGTTAAACTTCATAGACTATGAAATTGCCGCTGCACAAGAATACAGACAGACTGTGGCAGATTAAAGTGGACTAGTCCCAACACTAACGGCACACGTGGTACACTCCTCAAATTTCAGTTGATGTACTGTACTGTCATGATAATGACTTGGTGATGGTCCGTGTGATTGGCTGGTTAAACTACAGTCCGCCTCTTCAGTGCAGGACGTCGTCAGGCTCTGGTCAGTTCACTCCTCTTTTCAGGGAAAATAATCAGAATGGGCCACAACTGTGTCAATAAACCATTTTAAATGAACATTGCTCAGCTGAAGAGTTTCTATGTAGCTGGTCTAACCAAGGTGTCTAAAATAAGGATTTCAAGTTTTGTTCAGGCCATCATTTAGCTAGGCCAGTCGTCAGAGCAGAGGAATGCCGCTAGCTGGTCCAGTAGTTGTAGAGAACAGTTGAAAAGTCAAATACGTTACTTGTGAATTCATTCCTGAAAACTCAATATGACTCAGGGCACCTCTGGTCATTGAGTGGAGCTATTGCACCAACTGGATTTTGGGAGACTAAAGCAACATGATTGAAGTTGGACAAAATTAAGCTTTTGCTATGTATCTTGCTCCAGTGTGTATTTGGACCATTTGTGATCTGATTTCATTCTGTTGACAGTGTCTTAGTTTAGCCCAGGACTCCACTGTGTCTGGGTAAAGATCCACAAGCTGCAAAAGAGGCACTCTACTCTGTGGAAAAACAAAGGTAATCACTCCTTAAGCATCCATAATTGAAATGTCCCAAACAGGAACCAACACAGTGTTGATCATTTATCATTAATACAAGCCATACAGCCTCCTTTGAGGCTAGCAAAAATTGCCGTAGCTGACTATATCTCAAGTCATCAAGGCGGGGTATTGGGTTAAGTTTTCAACCAGCAATAATCACGTCTCAGTTAAACTTCATAGACTATGAAATTGCCTCTGCACAAGAATACAGACAGACTGTTGCAGATTAAAGTGGACTAGTCCCAACACTAACGGCACACGTGGTACACTCCTCAAATTTCAGTTGATGTACTGTACTGTCATGATAATGACTTGGTGATGGTCCGTGTGATTTGCTGGTTAAACTACAGTCCGCCTCTTCAGTGCAGGACGTCGTCAGGCTCTGGTCAGTTCACTCCTCTTTTCAAGGAAAATAATCAGAATGGGCCACAACTGTGTCAATAAACCATTTTAAATGAACATTGCTCAGCTGAAGAGTTTCTATGTAGCTGGTCTAACCAAGGTGTCTAAAATAAGGATTTCAAGTTTTGTTCAGGCCATCATTTAGCTAGGCCAGTCGTCAGAGCAGAGGAATGCCGCTAGCTGGTCCAGTAGTTGTAGAGAACAGTTGAAAAGTCAAATACGTTACTTGTGAATTCATTCCTGAAAACTCAATATGACTCAGGGCACCTCTGGTCATTGAGTGGAGCTATTGCACCAACTGGATTTTGGGAGACTAAAGCAACATGATTGAAGTTGGACAAAATTAAGCTTTTGCTATGTATCTTGCTCCAGTGTGCATTTGGACCATTTGTGATCTGATTTCATTCTGTTGACAGTGTTTTAGTTTAGCCCAGGACTCCACTGTGTCTGGGTAAAGATCCACAAGTTGCAAAAGAGGCACTCTACTCTGTGGAAAAACAAAGGTAATCACTCCTTAAGCATCCATAATTGAAATGTCCCAAACAGGAACCAACACAGTGTTGATCATTTATCATTAATACAAGCCATACAGCCTCCTTTGAGGCTAGCAAAAATTGCCGTAGCTGACTATATCTCAAGTCATCAAGGCGGGGTATTGGGTTAAGTTTTCAACCAGCAATAATCACGTCTCAGTTAAACTTCATAGACTATGATATTGCCTCTGCACAAGAATACCGACAGACCGTGGGAGATTAAAGTGGACTAGTCCCAACACTAACGGCACACGTGGTACACTCCTCAAATTTCAGTTGATGTACTGTACTGTCATGATAATGACTTGGTGATGGTCCGTGTGATTGGCTGGTTAAACTACAGTCCGCCTCTTCAGTGCAGGACGTCGTCAGGCTCTGGTCAGCTCACTCCTCTTTTCAAGGAAAATAATCAGAATGGGCCACAACTGTGTCAATAAACCATTTTAAATGAACATTGCTCAGCTGAAGAGTTTCTATGTAGCTGGTCTAACCAAGGTGTCTAAAATAAGGATTTCAAGTTTTGTTCAGGCCATCATTTAGCTAGGCCAGTAGTCAGAGCAGAGGAATGCCGCTAGCTGGTCCAGTAGTTGTAGAGAACAGTTGAAAAGTCAAATACGTTACTTGTGAATTCATTCCTGAAAACTCAATATGACTCAGGGCACCTCTGGTCATTGAGTGGAGCTATTGCACCAACTGGATTTCGGGAGACTAAGGCTGCGTTCAGACTGCAGACGGATCTGATTCAAATCTGATTCCTTCTCATATCCGATTTTTAGGGCTGACTGTTCACACTGCCTTTAGCAAGTGTCCAAATCGGATATGGTTCTGTTCAGACTGGGCCACATTCTTCACCGGTCTGATAGGTTGCCCTCGCAACGAGCGGAAGCGTCATTCAGCACGTGTATTTGTCAGACGTCATATAATTGCGACAGCGGCAAGCAAAACAACAACAAACAACACGATGGATGTACGTCACGTCAGTGTAAAGATTTATAAGGCATGCAGTTTCTTCCTCTGTCCAAGGCGAATTGTTTTCAAAGTCCTCCTCCATTGTGATAGCTGTAATATCACTGTCCGTGGCCGTAACGTGGCTCCTCCACAACGGAAATAGGCACGCGGTCTGGCGCATTGGTTTTGGCCTGGCGTCGCGTAAGTGACGTCACGGACAGTCAAAACCCATCTGAGTGTTGGGAGCTGTTCAGACTGAGACGCATCTGTCCATATCCGATACGAATGCGATATGAAACTACCTCTGGATGTGGTTTGCAACCGTTTGGCAAAAATCGGATTTCATGTGATCTGTCACTGTTCAGACTTCAAAACCGAGATCCGATTCAAAAATCTGAATGGGCTAAAAATCGGATTTTGGCTGGCAGTCTGAACGCAGCCTAAAGCAACATGATTGAAGTTGGACAAAATTAAGCTTTTGCTATGTATCTTGCTCCAGTGTGTATTTGGACCATTTGTGATCTGATTTCATTCTGTTGACAGTGTTTTAGTTTAGCCCAGGACTCCACTGTGTCTGGGTAAAGATCCACAAGCTGCAAAAGAGGCACTCTACTCTGTGGAAAAACAAAGGTAATCACTCCTTAAGCATCCATAATTGAAATGTCCCAAACAGGAACCAACACAGTGTTGATCATTTATCATTAATACAAGCCATACAGCCTCCTTTGAGCCTAGCAAAAATTGCCGTAGCTGACTATATCTCAAGTCATCAAGGCGGGGTATTGGGTTAAGTTTTCAACCAGCAATAATCACGTCTCAGTTAAACTTCATAGACTATGAAATTGCCTCTGCACAAGAATACAGACAGATTGTGGCAGATTAAAGTGGACTAGTCCCAACACTAACGGCACACGTGGTACACTCCTCAAATTTCAGTTGATGTACTGTACTGTCATGATAATGACTTGGTGATGGTCCGTGTGATTGGCTGGTTAAACTACAGTCCGCCTCTTCAGTGCAGGACGTCGTCAGGCTCTGGTCAGCTCACTCCTCTTTTCAAGGAAAATAATCAGAATGGGCCACAACTGTGTCAATAAACCATTTTAAATGAACATTGCTCAGCTGAAGAGTTTCTATGTAGCTGGTCTAACCAAGGTGTCTAAAATAAGGATTTCAAGTTTTGTTCAGGCCATCATTTAGCTAGGCCAGTCGTCAGAGCAGAGGAATGCCGCTAGCTGGTCCAGTAGTTGTAGAGAACAGTTGAAAAGTCAAATACGTTACTTGTGAATTCATTCCTGAAAACTCAATATGACTCAGGGCACCTCTGGTCATTGAGTGGAGCTATTGCACCAACTGGATTTTGGGAGACTAAAGCAACATGATTGAAGTTGGACAAAATTAAGTTTTTGCTATGTATCTTGCTCCAGTGTGTATTTGGACCATTTGTGATCTGATTTCATTCTGTTGACAGTGTTTTAGTTTAGCCCAGGACTTCACTGTGTCTGGGTAAAGATCCACAAGCTAACGGCACACGTGGTACACACCTCAAATCTTTGTTGATGTACTGTACTGTCATGATAATGACTTGGTGATGGTCCATGTGATTGGCTGGTTAAACTAAAGTCCGCCTCTTCAGTGCAGGACGTCGTCAGGCTTTGGTTCGCACACTCCTCTTTTCTAGGAAAATAATCAGAATGGGCCACAACTGTGTCAGCACTTTATTTTGAGGTTTTGTTTTTCCATTACAACATGAAGATGCTTCTTTTCTATGAGTAGTAATAACTTATTGTTTCATTGATAATAACTAAATAACAATAATAGCCAAATAATATTTTCATATTTGTGAGTTTGCCTATGGTTTTCTTCATAGTTTCTTCTTAGTTTTATAGTCGCATATAAATTCATTCATTCATCTTCCGTAACTGCTTGTCCTGTGAAGGGTCACAGGGAGTGCTGGATCCTATCCCAGCTGTCATCGGGCAAGAGGCGGGGTACATCCTGGACAGGTCTCCCAGTCTATCACAGGGTTAACACAGCGAGACTGATAACCATTCATCCTTACATGCACACCTATGGCCAATTTAGAATCACCAATGAACCTAATGAGCATGTCTTTGGATGGTGGGAAGTACATCAAAGTATGAAAAGGAAAAGCTAAGGCCCAGTATCCAATAAAGCATGAGCTCTGAATACAAAAACAAACAGGAAAATAAAACTGAACTGTGCTTCAGAAATCTGTGCATCATGGTTTGGCAAAGCACTCAAGCACTTCAAATACTGCAAGTGCAGTGTCCAGGTCATTAATAGTTAGTTTTCACATCATTCAATTTGCTTGATTTGACACTATTGTGGTTAATTATGTCAAATTATATTGGTATGTTTAATCCTTTTTTAAGCCATATTAAATCTGTATCCAAATTCAATATAGTATTTTATTGTATCAATCTTATTTTATGCTGCCTACAAAATGACGAATTAAATTATAATCAGCAGAATAAGAAGTTTGTATGAAAAGATAGGTGAGTTCATATGTATAAAACCAATGAAATGAGGAAACTCCTACTATGACCCTGGGCTTTGTGCTTCCCTTTTCCCTGCAGATCTTCCTTCTTGAGAGAATGGTCAGCGTTACATCTTTGACTTGTCCTGCCAGGCCAGGCTGGAAGAGCTTTTAGAAGCTGAGCCGAGAATCCTCAGGAAGCCTTTCCTGACAATCCTAACGACTGGGGGAAACCCTTACAACACCATTGTTTGTACTCCTGCTCTCCTGAAGGTGCAGAGAGACAGCTACTAGAGTCCAGAACTATGGAGGTTCTAGATGATGGTGGTTTCCGTAGGTGGGAGGTGTTTGATTTGTAGACCAGGCCTGCTTCTAGCTCTTGGCCTTGTCTGGACTGACAAACAAAGTCAAAGCTGAATTAATTTTACCAACAAGACTGTGTATTTAAGTTTTTGTTATCTAACAAATAAAAGTGGAGAGTATCACAGCAGAATTGTGACGGCCAGTACTATACTGTACTCTATATGTTTCTATACACTTTGTTGTATGTGCTTTAGGCATCCAATAATACTCCCGCACTCATATACCATAAGTTAAAAAGGCCCAGATAATGACAGATGGTTGTTGTGTCATTAAAATAAACCGGTTGAGTTGTGAAAAGCGATTTTGAAACTGAACTTGCATCAGTATGCATCAGCGTTACAGTAGGTGTGCCTATTGTGGTTTTCTCCTCAGTAAGTGTGTTTAATTAGTTACTCCCTCAAACTTAACGTCAATGATGAATTTATTAAAGGAAGCTGAAAAATCAACTGACCCAAGTCATTGGATGGAAACATATGGAAACACTGGGTGGGTCATATTTTTCTGGAATAAAATTGTGAAGTCAGAACAGGATCCAGGAGACATTTGACGATATGCAAAGGCAGTGGGGTTCCACATGAAAATACAGTTATGTATTGTTTTTGTCCTACAGCTGAGAAAAAAAGTCACATTATATACAACATGCCCATGAACCAATTAAATATCTGTGGAATATTTTAACTGTATCCAAATGATTTCTGCTATAGTGGGATATACTAGTTTTTGAGGACAAAAATATACTTACATTTCCATTTATTTGCCCACAAGACTGCACAGAAGGCATTTCTGATGTTTCATTGCACAGTAGTAAAAGGCATGAAAGACGAATCTCACATCACATTTTGCGTTAAAGTAACACATGGATGAATGAATTGGACTGGCACAACAAATGTATGCATGAAAATATTTTACTTTTCATGCAGTAAGAAGAAAAGTGCTACAGTAGTGTAATTGAGGGTTTGCAAATGTGTATTTGGAAGTTTATGCTGAATAGAGCCAGCAACATTTTAAGGAGGCTTAAAGAAGCCTTATAAGAAATCGATAACACTCTGTAATACCGTAGTGGTTGCATGACAAATGCCCCTGCACCCCCAAAGTGCTACACAAGTGTCACTACTTTGAAACAGTTGTTGTAAAAGTTTTTAGTTTATTTTTAGATCAATTCAAAATCAGCATGTTATTATGTATATAAATTACATATATATCAAAAACCAATATTCATCTTACTTTCAAAATTATTACATTATTTTAAATTGGCTGCATGATCCCTGATAGTAGGTTTGTGTAAGTCTGCGGTCGTCTATATTCAGGCAGACGATGAACTCATGTCCAAATTAAACACAGTTTACTTGATTGAGTGCTTCATTTCCCCTTTAAATCTCCACGGACCCATTCTGCCACCATTTTGGCAACTTCTAGTCCTGTATCTAGGACAAACGCGTGGCGGAAGCCATTTTCACACAGTCTGAAATCTCCATGTGGGAAGTCTTGCTTGATGTCATGATAATATTGAACAGGGCACCAGTGGTCTGTAGCTCCGTAATAGAATATGAGCTGGAATCGTAAACAGAAATATAGTTTACTTAAGAGAATTCCAGATGTAGTATTCATTTGATTAGATATTTATGTTTAAAGCTGTATACTGACTAGTAGGTATTAGCTAGCTATTAACAGCTGTTACTGACAAATGTGATCATATAGGTAGATATTTTCTTACCTTTTCAAGATTTTTCTTGATAGTTATGTTGTCTCTTGCCAGAACCATCTTCATTTCTTGGCCTCCCATATACATAGCATTGGCTACAAAACAAAAATGACACTGGTTTAGACATTGCTATATTCAGGTATTATAGAAACAATCTCTTTCACTCTATAATAAAAAGCTTGACGCTGTCACTTTAGGATGCACTCAGAAAAACTGAAGCGTTGATTTAAACCTGGGTGACCATGAACCATCTCTTAGTTATGCTGCTATTAGAGCTTGGCTGCTGTGAGACCTCCATGATGCACTGAGCCCCTCTCTCCATGCACGTCAATTATTTGTCTTCTTTCCTGTAGTTTGTGCACTGTCCTCTGACTTCTCTTTCTTCACGTGTCTGGCTCCAGAGCTGCATGTTTCTGATCAGCAGTTAAGGCTCCCACCAATCGAATCAGCTGTCATTGTATTATTGTTATTATCATTATTATAACAACTCGTTTGACAGAGCACAAGCAGAACTTACTTTAGTAAAGCTTTTCCGGTCACTCCTCTCTCCCACCCTCCCCTTTTCTTTCCGCTGTCCTATCTCCTTCACTTTTATCACCTCACCCACATCAGTCAAAGCCAAACCTGATGTCTGACAAACCCTGAGCCTGGTTCTGTCCAAGGTTTCTTCCTGTGTTTCCTCACTGCTGCTGCGAATTGCATGGTCATGGGGAAATTGTTTTGTTTTTTTTCTCTCTGACCCGACACATGTATAACAAATTACCAGACTCTGACACAAATGATCTGTGTCAGACCCTGTAGGCACAGTTTTACTTATGCAACCATTCGCAAGGTGTGTCTATCCTAATTGCAAATGCATTTCAGGGAGTGTAATGCAAATTATAAGACACTAATTTACACACCACAGCTAAAAGCCAGAAGGCCTGCACACTATACTACTGTGACATAATAAACATTATAAGCATCACATGTAAATCACAAAGCATGACCAACCTGCACTGTCTCCAGCGAGGAGACTTACAGAGGGCTGCAGTATAGTTTGGTCCAGTGAGGGAATGCCACTAAGCGCCAGTTTCATCAGCCCGGCTTTGAGCCTGTCAGGCAGCAGAGAGAGCATGAAGAGAGTCAGGTAGCCCACGTAACGCATGTGACACATTACAGGGGTCATGATCTTTCCTTGAGGAGTCTGTGCCATGCGCTCAATTGTAGGAAAAAGCATGACAGCCTTCAGAACCTGGAGGAAAATGAAAACAAAGAGTGCACAGTGAACACTTGACCTGCATTAACATTTCCTTTTTCCCTGAAAATAGACAAAGAAGGTAAAAGATGCACTTTGAGTTAAGTACCTGAAAATATGGAAAGGGGGATTTTCCTGACATTTAATCTGCTTCTTTTAAACATGCCATGGTATGAGGGGGTGGAGGGTTAAGGGCTCTACTGTGAATGTGCAGTAAAAATTAGAAAAATAAACCAAATGAATAATAATGCATTGATAGTGTTTACCGTGGAGGAACAGTCACACCTCATGTTTTCATTGGACTGTGTTGACTTCTGAGAGTAACCCCCACACCTCTCCAAATTCTTGCTGTCTCTACACACACTTGGCACCTAATTTATTGTTTAAATGCCAGATAAGACACCACCATTTTGTGATAATGGCTCTTGTGCATTTTTTTTTAAATTAATGTCCATGTAAATGACTCAAACCTTTGCATACAACTGTAATGTTCTTTTAGCCCCATGGACAATGTTATGCCTTTCCTCAAAAAGAAAACCTGTGCCTCACCTTGAGTTCAGGATTTCTCTTCATCATGTCCAGAATGATGTAGCAACCGATTGAGTGTCCCACCAGGACTAAGCTGGTGTCAGTGGGAACATGTTCCCTGAGGAAGGCCAGCTTGTGCTCAATCTGCCCGTTCAGGCCAAACAAGTCACTGTCTGCTGTCGCTGAGGCATCTGTACAAAAGATAAAGAGCCGAAACTTGTAGTGTCTATGCCTGGAACGTATCTTCAATGAAGTGTTAGTACAATGGAAAGTACCAGAGAAGCTGGTTTTCAACATCTGCTGATTTCTGTGTACTTCAGGGTGGGAATAATCCATACCTTCTACCATGTCCATGGATGACGGTGGTGTACAGTGGCCAGCATGGCTTACAGCCCACACTGGGTAGCGGTATCCAAACATACTGTGAAGTGTTTGCATGAAGGTCCTATAGAATCCAACTACACCTGGGTTGCCTGCATAGAAGACAGCACACATTTAGAGTTGCGTTACAAAAAATACATAGAGTGCAATTTTCAATGCTTCATGTCAGACCAGTATGTTGCTCTAATTTCTCAGTTAGAAATTAGGGATGCACCGAATATTTGGCCACTGAAAATTTTAGACCTTTATCACAGCCGAAACAGGATGTTATGATGATACAAGCAAAAATCGCAGCCAGCACGGGCTCGTCTGGAAGGGCCAACATGTCTGCGGTGTGGATGTATCTCAATATACACTATATTACCAAAAGTATTCGCTCACCCATTCAAATGATCAGAATCAGGTGTTCTAATCACTTGGCCTGGCCCCAGGTGTATAAATTCAAGCACTCAGGCATGCAGACTGTGAAACAAGACATTTGTGAAAGAATTGGCCGCTCTCAGGAGCTCAGTGAATTCCAGCGTGGAACTGTCATAGGATGCCACTTGTGCAACAAATCCAGTCGTGAAATTTCCTCGCTCCTAAATATTCCACAGTCAACTGTCAGCTCTATTATAACAAAATGGAAGCGTTTGGGAAAAACAGCAACTCAGCCACGAAGTGGTAGGCCACGTAAAGTGACGGAGAGGGGTCAGCGGATGCTGAAGCGCATAGTGCAAAGAGGTCGCCGACTTTCTGCACAGTCAATTGCTACAGAGCTACAAACTTCATGTGACCTTCAGATTAGCCCAAGTACAGTACGCAGAGAGCTTCATGGAATGGGTTTCCATGGCCGAGCAGCTGCAGCCAAGCCACACATCACCAAGTGCAATGCAAGGCGTCGGATGCAATGGTGTAAAGCACGCCGCCACTGGCCTCTAGAGCAGTGGAGACGCGTTCTCTGGAGTGATGAATCACGCTTTTCCATCTGGCAATCTGATGGACGAGTCTGGGTTTGGAGGTTGCCAGGAGAACGGTACATTTCAGATTGCATTGTGCCAACTGTGAAATTTGGTGGAGGAGGAATTATGGTATGGGGTTGTTTTTCAGGAGCTGGGCTTGGCCCCTTAGTTCCAGTGAAAGGAACATTGAATGCTTCAGGATACCAAAACATTTTGGACAATTCCATGCTCCCAACCTTGTGGGAACAGTTTGGAGCGGGCCCCTTCCTCTTCCAACATGACTGTGCACCAGTGCACAAAGCAAGGTCCATAAAGACGTGGATGACAGAGTCTGGTGTGGATGAACTTGACTGGCCTGCACAGAGTCCTCACCTGAACCCGATAGAACACCTTTGGGATGAATTAGAGCGGAGACTGAGAGCCAGGCCTTCTCGACCAACATCAGTGTGTGACCTCACCAATGCGCTTTTGGAAGAATGGTCAAAAATTCCTATAAACACTCTCCTCAACCTTGTGGACAGTCTTCCCAGAAGAGTTGAAGCTGTAATAGCTGCAAAAGGTGGACCGACATCATATTGAATTCTATGAGTTAGGAATGGGATGGCACTTCAGTTCATAGAATGAGTAAAGGCAGGTGAGCGAATACTTTTGGTAATATAGTGTATCTGAGAAAGACCCACGGATAGCGATTTGCAAAACGCGAGCACGCCCACTCCACCTGTGGTGTACATTTTTGAAAAGGCAAGAAAGTTTCCCAAGGCAAGGAAGTTTCCCAGTGATGGTGCCAAGGCATAACATACATATACATATACAACATAACATACATCATGTTGTAGGCCTACAGATAAAATACTGTTATATCTTTCAGCAGTTGCACTTGTTCTGAATGGACTTTGTTGTAGTAGTCCTACAGAGAAAATTTTAAAATGCACTTGACTTAAATGCACTTTGTTGTAGTAGTCCTACAGAGAGTCAATGCACTTGACTTACATGTACTTTGTGTTTTTATGAGAGAACATATTTCATTTTACAATCTTTCAGCAGGCCAGTAGGCCTGTACATTACTATTTAATGTACACATGAGTGGGGTCAAGTTAAACATTTTATTTTGAATTAGAATAATTTTGTAATTGATTTATTCTTTAAAACATTAATATTAATTGATTTTAGTGAGGTTAGTACACAGTCATAGCCATAAATGCAACTTTACTAATAATTGGCAGAATAATTTCTTTCAGTGTTTCGGTTTTCGGCCTCGATTTCCCCATTTTTGGTTTTCGATTTCGGCCAACAATTTTTATTTCGGTGCATCCCTATTAGAAATAATCATCCTCCTATGGTCTAAATGTCAATATTATTTCTAAAAAAATGTTTTGAATTCAACACTAACTGCAGCAAACTAGAGAGAGCTACAGTGTAAACCGGTGCATATTTGGACATAATTGCTTGTGATGCAAGTCACAAGCATAATTGCTTGTGACTTAGAACTAATTTTTCAAGTACCTCAGCCTAAGAAGAAAATAAATTGAACTGCTGTTCCAGTCCAATACTGACCATGTCAGATGATACAGTTACGGCCATAGCAGCCTGTTAGGGAATTTTGCGACTGCATTTTGTTGGTGGGCCCTGGCTGACTTTCACCACCCTGCACTGAATATCCACCAAACAGTACTCCTATGTTTCTACTGCTTCTACAACAGTTTTTGTGTACTAGTTGGTTTGTGGCAATTTAATTTAGAAGTAGACACCATGTCCCTCTTAAAGACAGGGCCACAACATTAGCTGACATTACTTCCTGAATACACTACATTAGTGCAACTCACCTGGAATGATGAGAAAGAGCACCTTGCAACCAGAGCGTAACCGACAGGAACCGAACTTAAGGACCTCTGTGATGGCTCTACAACAGTAGATAAAGTCTGTATGTGGTTCATCCCTCCCGTCTTTCACCATGTTGTCCATCGCAGAAGCCTGGAGGAAAAGGGGGGAAATATGAGCACTAAATGCAGTTTTATCATATATCTTAGTCATTTCATTTTCGTTGCACATAAAGACCATTAATGAAGCAAAGTAGCCTCCCGCCCATCTCAGCCACTACCCTATTCACTGCCTACCTAGAAGGCTCAACAGCGGCTGTACTTCCTGAGGAGTCTGAGGAAGCTCGGCACGTCGCCTAAGATCCTCTGCAGCTTCTACAGCTGCATCATACAGAGCATCTTGACGCGCTGCATCACCTTGTGGCACGGCAGCGTTACAGCCATGGACCAAAAACACCTGCAGAGAGTGGTGAAGACTGCTGAGAGGATCACCAGGA
Organism: Chelon labrosus; assembly: GCF_963514085.1. Classification (NCBI taxonomy): domain Eukaryota; kingdom Metazoa; phylum Chordata; class Actinopteri; order Mugiliformes; family Mugilidae; genus Chelon; species Chelon labrosus. Next base: position 21,561,310 of record NC_140353.1, read on the forward strand.
CTCCACTCCCCTCTCTGCAGTGAGGTTGAATGTGATCCAACCTACGACATGCTAAACAAGTGTGGCTGTGATAAGACTATATAACTGTATGTGTCACCCTGGCCTCCAGAGATAATAGTCTCAGCAGGGTCCAAAGGTGAAACTTGTGTTCCCAATCATAGGTCAAAAAGTCGGTCGTCTATGAGGTGTCTTTGTGAATAGCTTCCACGAACAGCAAAATTCAAATTATGTAAAAAGACCAGTCTCGGTTACTTAGCTTTTGAGTAGAAAAAAAGACACTGAGAAGACAGACAAATAGGGCCACGAAAAGCATGAAATAAAAGATAAGAGTGTCATTGCTAGTGTGCTGGACGAATAAGAAAAGATACATAAAAGAATGGTCACATAATGCAATATTATATTTGTGATTAGCTGTAGGGTATTCGTTTGTCCTGAGTAAAACTAGCACAGACAAGAGCTTAAACTAGTTAAAATAACAAACTAGCCAGTGACGTTAGCTTGAGTCCTCGTAGCTTTCCGGTGTTATCTTGACAAATATAACGCGTAGCAGAATATTATTTACCTCTTAATAACTCTAAAAGATCAGCTCAATGCTCAATGATCAGTGTCTGCGTTTCCTGCAGGTTTCCTCATATTATTCTCCCTACGAAAAGCTGGATTCTGATTGGTCAGCACAGCGGCCTTTTCTTCGGTTTGTTAAATAATGTTTACTATCCGACTCGCAGCGTCATCACTGCCCCCTATAGTTCAGAGTGTAGCTGTTAACAAGCGAAGAAAAAGTAAGGGCCCTCGGTTACAGAATATGCTTTTTATGAATGATGTTTCAATTCTTTTCTGACCATTTAAAAAGTAAAAAGTCAGCAGACATTTGTTCTGTATGTTGGTGTCATCAGCACCTAGCGTGTGTCCTATTAGTCTTCTTTCTTATACTCTTCTTATACTTACACCTTCAGAAGTTCACCATCTCATCTGACTTTCACTCTTCACTTCCAGCAGAATATAAATGCGCTATGCTGTGTGCTATGACTATTTTTTCAGTGCACGTTGCATAATCTGCGCAATACACTACATCTTAAATTTAGGACTGTGAAGTAAATGCAGTGAACATGTGAAGTGCCATAGATATCCAAAGCTGGTTTATTGAATGAATATGGAAATTATGAGACAGTATGAAAAACACAAAAATTGGTATTCCATATTATTTAATTAGACACCACTAAAACATATGTGAAACAAGGCCAGGTTATAACCATATAAATGATCAAATTTCAAAAAGAATAACTTGCATACCTTATGTGAATCAAAACACCGTGGAACCTATTTTTACTCACATCAAACAAAACATTTCACTGAGGCATATCACATCACATCCTGTCAACCATAATGAAACCACTTCATCAAGAGCGTCATGGTTCACTGTCTGAATTGTGTCGGCCATTCACTGAAAGACTTCCAAAGGAATGGTAACGGAATTTCAATGTCCATCTTTTTATTGCTTACTCTGATGTACGGTGCTGTGGTCTGTGATGCCCTTCTCATTAGATCCACTCCTTCATTAAGACCTCCATAGAGATGTGACTGTAAAACACTAATAATTTCCTTGGTATTGTTGTTTACTTGCTGCATATTTAAAGCATTATAAGCCTCTTGAATATTCATCTTCATAAGGTCTTTGTACTCAGCCATGCGTCTCTTTGCTTTTTCTGTATGACGTTTTGAAGACTGGAGAGCCTCATTATAGATGGCATCAACTTGAGAAATCATTTCCATGTTTTCATCTTTTAGATTGGTGATGACAGTTTCGACTTTTGTAGCAAATACCTGGAAAATGTCCTTAACTGCCTCCCAAAACAAAATAAACCCCCTGCTCATGGAATATTTAAGCTGATTATACAATGATCTTGCAGCGGACATCACTTTATCGGTGATCTCATTTCCATTAACAACAACTTCGGTTCCAAGAATTTTGAACTCGATTTCCCTGATGTGCATAGAAACGGTCTCCAAGAGGCTGTCAATGGTTGTTGACACAGACTGATGAGATTTCTGTAACATTTTCAGAATGGAAACCTTCCTTTCAGATCCTGGCACTGTAAACTTTATTTCACTCAGAAACTGTGCAACTGCGTTTAGCAAAGTTTTCATCGTATCTTCGCAGAGTTTTATGTGTTGTTCAGCGCTTTGGACCAGCTGGTCCACCTGCATATTCATGGACATCCAGCTGTCAGAAACCTGCATGTACATATGTTTTCCTTGATCACCAAGTCTTTGGACCAAATTCTGCAACGTGTTAAAGGACGTGGGAACATTATGATAAGTTTTCTCTATGAAATTAGAAAGTGTGTTTTTTAATTTTACGCTGCCGTGGTTGAGATCAAAGCCAAAGTGGTATGTGTGATACTTGTTAATGAACTTGAGCAAGGCATCTGTCATAGCAGGAATCCTATCCTTGGTGCCCTCAATCACATCATGGAGGAAATCCCAATTCCATGTTGTCTGTACGACCAGTTTCTCTGAGTTTCTCAGAGTCGCTTTTGCAGCAAAGGCCTCCGTGTCCTTCTCAGGAGAAGACTAGAGTTAAGGGGAGAGAGAGAAAAAAATGACTGTTGAACTACACAGAGCATCTATTTGTAAATTTTTTTGCTGTCTACAACAACGTACTAGTAAAAGAGGTTCAAAGTATATTACCAGGTAGCGACTGAAGAGCTTTCCATAGAGCTGCGAAGGAGACCTCCGCTGGAAATGCAGTCCAAGGAAACCAGCTGATGGAGAAGACATGGATGCAGTAAGGCCATCTTTGCGGGATGAAACGCGGAAGTTCATGTCAACAAATGTTCGGCTTTTGACATCAACACTGAGAGTGTGACGAGACTCCCTTTAAAACAGAGAAAGTGCTGTTAGTAGAGAAATTTTTACATCAGATCAACCTATGAGCAAGAACTTACATATATTTATGTTAAAAAAAACTTACGTTGAATCAGCAGGGAGTGTTTGGCGCTTCATTCTGAAAGCAAAATGAGACGTATTTATGGTGGTAGGGTAACAATTTTAAGGGAATTATGTTTGCTTTTGTCTGTGACAACACTTTGCAGACTTCCTATCCAAAACAATTCAGTTAATGAGTTACATCTAGAAATACAAACTAATTGGAATTTGAAGTTCAAAACATGCGCTATATATACGTACCGAAGGTTTTGTGCCAAAACATGTTGCCAGTTGACATCTACATCACTGTGAATCAAGCTGCCACTCCCCTGTAGGTTGATTACGCCATTATCATATCCAATTTTTGCACCAGCTGAGGAAACGAAAAAAGAATAAAATGTTATACACATTACCCTGTATTATATGAAATACTTCACACAAATATGGTCTCACCGGAGAGGTCATATCCCAAGAAGGTCATGGTAGAAGTACACATGGAATTCAGTGAAGTTACAAGGTCAGAGTCCCTTTTCTCCAGACTGGCAGTCGTGGAAACATTATATATAGGGGAGGAAATGTTCAAAGAGGCACTGAGGGCACCAAAAGCTGGTATAAACACACTTGAAGGTAGATGTAAGACAGTTGCAGGGATTTCAATCTTTTGCTCTGGAATGACGATGGAAGGAAGTTCAAAGTTTGAAATCTGACTTGTGATTTCATTTAGGCTGATGGTATGCTCTCCAATGGTAAATGATTTTGGTAATTCGAAAGAATAGACTGTGATATCATATTGTGGCATCTTGAATGAAAGGAATGACATTTTGCCTTGTAGATACTCAGTGTTAATATTATAACTGGGCACTGACATTATTGGATATCCAGGCAACATAATTTCAAAGGGCTTGGTGGAGATTACCTTAGGGACGTTAAAGTTCTTAGGGTCAATTGTAAAGGGCTCCACATGCAAGGTGGTAAATGGAACATCAAAGCCAGGAACTGAGATTGCAGGGGGAAGGGTGATGTGATCTGGGACATCTGGGTTTTCAAATCCCATGTCTATGTTCCTTATGGAGTGTGGAATTTCTTTTATCCATGAAGGCACTGCAATAGTAATCTCAGGGATATTAAAAGTGACACCATTTTCAAGTAATGTAGATGGTATTGCGTAATCATATCCTTCCATGGTCTTTGTGTATATTATACTGGAAGAGATGTTAAGAAATTGTAAGTTGTTCATATTTGTGACCTGATTAAATTTGAGCACATCCCAGAGGGTCTTCTGATATACAGGAACCTTAACTGACTTCAGGAATGCCAGATGACCTTCCACTGATCCAGTCAAGTCTATGCGTACCTCAGATTCATCATTGGACATGAGTAAATCACAAGCATGGATTAGAGATGCCAACTGCTCCCTACCACTCCAAACAAAAGACTGCTTCCCTGAGCTGATGGCAAGGTTAATGTTCTGAGTAAGTCCAACATCGCCCAGATTGCTGAACTGACTGGCATCAATGTGCAGCATAGGCTTAAAGGTTGTTAAGGGGAAAAAATACAGGTCTCCTGTAAGGATGTGCTTTCCATTCGTGTTGAAAGATGCAAGGTCCACATTGTTGTTGCTTGTGTAATCAACTGTTAAAAACACACGTCGCAGGGAAACCTCAAGAGCCAAGTGGTTGTTCAAGTTAAACAGGAAGATGTTGTTGTTTGAGCTTCGTTTTTGTTTCTCCTCTTTGTCTATGTTTGAGTTTAAGGTAGTCGTGATAGTTGAACCTAGACCATCGGCATTAAGGGAGAAGATGGCTTCATTTTCTGCATCTCCAGCAAAATTATAACTGTCCATTATTGTTATGTCTGACTTCCCTTTGGTGAAAATCTCCAATGACACATAAGAAGAAGTTGCTTCCAGTTCCCAGTTCATATCCAGACTTCCTTTGCCTGCTGACTCGATCAGAGGAATATTAAATATATATTTAATTTTTTTCTTATCAGAAACATTTGGCTTGGTTTTGGTATTTCCTTTAAGTTCCTGATTCAGTTCTAGATTGAGGAATGGTAGATTGATTTTTGCAATATTGGCTACAGAGGCATCCATGCTCCTTTTGGTGAGACTAACAGCACATTCATGGCTTGCCTCCACACTGTCATGCTCCAGGGACACAGTCGTGGCCAGTTTTACTCCTCTCTTCCTTGTCAAACTGGTGGTGCCATCAATTTTTGCATTCAGAATGTCAAACACAGATGTTGAGGACGCGCCAAACCGAGCAACTATGTCAGACTGATTGTAAAGGCCTGCATTAGCGCTTAAGGTAATCAATGTGGATTTAAATGAGAAGTCACAAGTCATGTTACCCATAGCTGGGATCACAATATTGTTCTGAATGTCTGGTAGTGTGAAAGTGGGCAGCTGTATTTCACTTAAGGTTTCTGGAACATGGATGAGAGGTAACTTCAAAGATGGTAGTACAAGTGTGTAGGACGGCACAGAGAAACCCAGTGCTGGCACTTTGAAGCTTGGTGTACTGACCTCCTTAGGAACAAAGTAGCTAAAGGCAGGCATTTCAGCCCTGAAAGAAGAAACCTCTATCTTCAGTATTGGTATTTTGTATCCAGGGACTTTAAAGATTCGAGGAGGCAAGCTAGAGGTGTCCATTTTATGTTTGATATATTGTGCCTTTGCTTGATTGTACGAATCCTTTAGAAATGCAACCACTTTGTCCCTACATGCTTCAAACTGAGTCTGGAGGATGTTGGCATTGTCACTGATTGCAGTGTAGACTGGTTCAAGATATAATTCAAAGCTGTGTACATCAGGGTTTTTGTAGTATTGAAGCTCCAGGTTCATATTAAATGACTGCTGAGGAGTAGTAAGCAATGATTTGAATCCAGCATTTTCCCACAGAGAAAAATCTCTGACCTCACGTGTATTTACTTCAAAGAAAGGTATGGTTATCTCTGGAATTGAGAGAGGAACAGTCAAAAAGTCCAAATTAGCTTCTCCATTCGCTGTAGAGTGGAAGATGATGTTCATTTCATTGTTTTCTGCTGTGAGGTTATGAAGATACTTGTATTGATTGAATCTTGCCAAAGCGAACCAAGATGCATGCTGTATCACAGAGTTTAGTTTAACACCATAATCATGCTGGAGATCCACCTTACCAGTGAGTTTTAGGGGAAGGAATATCTTAGAGTTTACTTTATTCTTAACATCAAGAACCATCTCAAATGGATGGGTCATGAATTCCAATGAGTTGGACATGGATCCAATCAGACGTCCCGTGAATTCAGCATCATGAGAGGCTGTCAATGCAATTTTCAAGTCCCCAATGTGAGCTTCTCCATTCAAAACCAGAACACTCTTCTTGATAGATGGACATTCAGTTTCACATCTTGCTTCAACAGTAATATGGTTTAAGATCACGAATTCAGCAGTCAGCGTTTGCTTTGCTTTCAAGGCCTTGCAGTCTGTTTCACCTGCAAAAGTTAACTTTGCAGTGCTAAAATTGAGGTTGAATTCTACATTGCTCTTGTGTGTACCTTCATCAGAGTAGTCTTGAGTAGCCCATTTTCCATTGCCTTCCGTTTCAGCAGTCACACTAAGTATCCCAGATTCCATAGTGGCTGCTACTTTCTGTTTCATTGCTGCCTGATTTGAAGTTTCAATGGATGGGATGTCCAAGTTGTGGTTGTACGTTGTGTCTATTGCTGCAGAGATCCCATTCCTCAATGTAAGTGCCATATTATTGATCAGGTCTGCTGTGTACATTTGTGTTGTGGCCTTGGTAGTAGTCTTGGCAGAAGCCTCAGCAGAAGACCCAGTGAGCATCAGCGAGCCTTCATGATTAACGGAGAAGGCCATATGTGTTGCTTTCACTGTTTCTGTGAATTGTAACTTCTTCATTCTGGGAGCCTCCAGCTGAGCAGTTGCTTCGAAAGTGTATTCCAGAGGCTCAATGGGTGATTTGGCATGAGAAGTAATTGTGGCTGTAAACTGTGGATTTTTCATTGTCGTTGTGGAGTTTTCAATTTTACCTGTTGTTACAAGGGTGTACTGTGGGGAGTTCAGTTTAAATTCTCCATGCAGTTTGCCAAAAACTGGGATACAAATGTCACTGGGAACCCCAGGAAATTTGATCTCTGGAATTGGAAGCATTGTGATGTCAAAGTCTTTCAGATTTAATTTGGGGATGTTGATGACTGGAAATGTTATTTCTGAAAGGGTTATTTCAGGGAGGGTGAGATCTGGTAGTTCAAATAGGTAGAGAACTTTTAGGTCACCAAAGATGTCCTCTGGATCAGGTGTTTGAATCTCAAATACTTTGATGTCATCTATGATTGCAACTATCTTAGCTTTGATCTCTTCAAAGTCTATGGTAAAGGCAGGGATGGTGTATGAGTTCAGGATGGTAATTTCAGGGACTGAAATTCGAGCTGGGATGCTGATCTCCTGCAGTTTTTTCAGGTTGACTGTAAAAGCTGGAATGACAAGGTCAGTTAGTGGTACTGTAAAAGTGGGGACTCCAATCTCAGCTCTTTTCAGTCTGTCCAAAACTCCATTCACAGCTTGTTTCACATGGTTAGTGATTTCATTGTCCTTTGCCACTTTTGTGATCATCTCCATTAGCTGGTTAAACTGGACAGAAATATAAGCAATTATATTGCTATAGGATTCACTTGCTCTTTGTAGGTAAATATACAATTCATCTCTAATATCCATGTCAAGGATTCGTTGCCTCATGTCTTCAAGCATATCCTGTGCTTTGAGTTTGATGTCATTGTAGAAAGTGGTGTCAATCACATTTTTCAGTTTCGTCAGAGCATGAGCTACCTTTGTGTTTTTGAGTTCGTCCAAATATGTATAGATAGAACTTTGGATCTCTCTGAAAAACTCCCTTACAGCTTCAATTTTTTTCACTATGTCATATGTTTTGATCTGCTTATTGATATACTTTCTCAGTTCATCAATCTTCCTGTTAGTCTCATCAACAAATCCACTGTAGTCAAAGTCCTTCATTGAATTAAGTAATGAAGAAATCCTTTCATTAAGGTCGTCAATGCTTTTCTTAAAGTCAACTTCCCTAAGTTGGCTTGTCACACTGTACAGAAATTGCATTATTTTGTTGTGAACAAGTTCAAATTTGATAGATTTCAGAGCTTCTACTACTGACTGCACAGTCTCTTCAATTTTAAAATTCCTGATGAGAATCACTAATTGATCCATTAATTCTTTAAATGCATGATCAAGATCATATTTTAAAAGTAAATCTTTGAGGTAGGAATACACTGCGTTGAGTTTGTTGGCGATTTCATATTCATCAATCCAATTGACAATGACTTCATTAATAGATTCCATCACCCTTGTTATCTCTGCGGGGGGGATTTTGTATGATAGTTGCTCAACATACATAGCCCAATCAACTGAGAGAAGATAATCCTTTACATCCTGCAGAAACGCATTGATATCAATGTTTTCAATGAACTGTTTCATTTCAGACAATTTTTCCTTGATTGTCTCTAAGATTCCATATTTAGAATCAAGCTCTTGCAGGAATGCAGCACTGCTTTGCCTGAGCTTCTGTAAATCAATCTGCCTGATGATATCGTCTGTGACATCAAGTGCTTTAATGACTGACTGTTTAATTTTATATTTCTCATCAAAGGCCTGAAGTTGATTTCCAATATCCAAAATGAGATTTGCTATGAGATCAGCAAGATGTCCTGCTTTGACATACTCTTTGACTGTGAGTATGTGGTCTTGAACTTTGGTGATAATGTCCATTATTGTATTTTCCAAATCCCATCTCATTTTGTTCATTGCAAGCTCCAAGTCATCCATTGTTACAGCAAACTCACTGATCAAATAATCAAGTTTTGCTTTAACTTGATCGACTTTGTTCTCCAAGTCTATTTTTTGCATGATTTCATTCACCTGCACTGGTAGCCGATCCAGTTGGGCTCTGAAGTCAGTGATTAGCTGATTAATATCTAAACTGCGTATGAACTGTTGCAGCGATTCTAATGCTTGTACAATTGCATTTTTGAGTTGCTCAAAAGCAGCTGGAAAGCTCTCGATGAATGGAATCTCAATGATATGACAGTCACTGCTCTTGTCGTACTTCATGTAACCGGCCATACTCAATTCTTGTGTTTCTGGTGATCTTTTATATCTTCCAAAAATGTCTGTCATCATTACTCCTGAAAAGTCAATTCCAACCTTCTCAGGAGTATTGTATGTACTGATGTCCTGGTTATAAGCATGGTTGTTAAGTTTAGATTTTAGGTTCCAAGAAAGAGATTGGTCACTCGGAGTTAGGAGACCTTCACATTTGTTATCTAAATTAGTGGAAGACTCCCCACTTGCAAGCATATGTGTGGTTGATATCCGGCTGTCATGTGAGTATGCAAGAGCTAGGGGCTGAGCTTTAACAAGCAATTTGCTGTACAGCTGTCCAGTGTGCTTCCCCTGTAGATTAATTTCTCCATCACTGTTGACAAGAGCATCAACAGTGAGACTGAAAGGCAGTGCCATGGTGCGGACGCTGCTGTCAAAGCGTATAGGTTCAGAAATGATCTTTGCTTCACATTTTGATGCTGAAGAAAGCCCAGCAAACTCCAGTTCACAGTTGTGACTTAGCTGAGCGCCCATTACATTTCCAGATGTGCTACATTTCATGGTGCCAGCCATATTGTCATAGGTGAGTTCATAGGTATGTTTAATGTTGTGTTCTTCTCCATAAGCTCCCTTTATACTTCCGCTGAGATCCACCTTAACTGGCTCAAGCTTCATGTGGCCTTCATTGTTAGCAGTAAGATCATAAAACCTGAGGTCATTTGTCATATCAAGTGACATAAGAAATGGTTTCATATCAACCTTGGTGTCTTGCTTGTAGTAAACGTCTTCACAGATGAAGTTGTCTGCCTTGGAGCGAAGGTTGAGCGTCCAGAGAGTGAGGGTCAGTGTGTGGCTATTTTCTGTTTTCATCTGTTTCAGTGTGCCCTTTGTATTGCCAGTGAAGGTCAGAGCTCTTCTGTTCAGGACAATGTCCATGTTGCTTGTTGTGGCTGCATCATATGCATGGCTCTTGAGGTCACTGTGCAAAGAGGCCTCAGCAGATGTAACCTTTCCCTCAATATTTAGCTGCCCTCTGCCCTCTTCAGCCATCACTTTGGTTGTGGAGGACAAGGATGCTCCACCATTGTTTATAGCACCATTAAATATATTCTCCACTGTCATGGGGCTGCACTGAATGCTGTTAGTCCCACTTGTGGTCAGACCATTTCTTCCAACACGTACAGAAGCCTTATGCAATCCACGACCTGAGTCAGTGGTGAGGGAGCCCTCAGAGTTTACCTCGAGCCCATCTGAATCTAGGGATCCTGTGATTAGTGAGTAAGCCCTGTTTTTCTCATCTTCTGCCAGTGATTCAATTCTGAGAATGGTCATGTGGCTAGATAAACCAAGCTCAACTTGGTTATTTAGTGATTTACCTGCTGTTGCAGCAACAGCATTGCATTTTAGTGTCAGTTGGGCATCTTTATACCGGAGCTCTGCTACATGCTTCAGGATGTCCTTCTGGGCACTGGTTTTGGACATAATGTTCAACTCAGAGTTTGCATAAACTCCGTTGATCATGTTGTGAACTTGGATGAGTGGTGAGTCAAAGTGCAGGGTGGACTGTCCTCTTCCTTCTTGATCTTGTGGACGCAGATTATAGCTGTGAGTGTAGGAAGTATTAGTGTAGAATGGTCCTATTTTAAATAAGCCATCTACGGTCCCATCTCCTGAAACCTCATCTGAATCTAGAGTTGAGGCTGACTGAGCAGAATAGTAGAGAGAGGCTTGCAGCCCCACTGGACTAGAGGCTTCCATCTTGTAATTGGCTCTTGCATTTAATTTGTTTGTCACCCTCAATGTTTCCAAGACACTGAAGCTGGTGTCAATGAGGCTATGACTGAAGGAAGTATTGAGAAGATACTTGAGATTATCATCAGCTCTTCCTGACATCATCCCGGTCCCTTGAAACAGGCAGAAAGAAATATTAACATGACTAGTATTAGTAAAAGTTCAGGCAAATATGTATCTCTGAGCTATGACCACATGTTTTATACTGTTGCTGTCCTGTGTTAAAACAGCTTGCTGTAAATGTTTGTTTATCCTTTCAGGTAGAAGCTGACTTTCACGAAACAGCTAAAGTCTTCAAAATCTTAAAAGCTATGATAGTAATTATTGAAAGAATATTACAGGAACATATTCATTAATGATGTTTTAAGAAGATGTTTACCTTCAAGCTTGTATGACAGCAAGTTGAAAGGTGATTGAGCAATCGCTTTGTATTGTGCCACATATCTGGGGACATCACTGGTGTTGTTGCCCCCAGAGATGGAGCCTTCCCAACTGTAGAAGTTGCTGTTGATTTTTGTGGATACTTCAGCCAGACCAAGAAGGGGGACCGTGAAATCCAATGAAGGTGGTATCGTGAACGATGGTAGTGGATATTTTTTGGCTGGGATATATAAGCCTATTTCTGGGTAATCTATGACGGGCATAGACATGGATTTTGGGATGTTCAGTTCTTCTGACTTTTTTCCTCCAAGTGGAAGACGAAACGAAATAGCCATCTTATCCTTGTTGAACTGGTATCTGAGTAAACTGTCGCTGTTAGGGGAAAATGAAATGCATTAGACTGAATGTTGCAATAGAGTTTAAACAGATTTATATTTGAAAGTATTTTTACACTTACGACTGTAGAAACCATTTTTTAGGCAGAGCTGGCAAAGTGAGATCTGAGGTGCTCCTCTTACTCCGCAGGTTTGCAAGGTATGGGATGCGTGGTGTCAGTTTGTCCAACCAAATGTTACCTGCCTTCAGAGTGATATGAACAAAAATTACATGGCACTTTCCTTCAAAGCTCTGTACTTCGGCCAAAGCAGCATAGTACTAAATTTACCAAGAATGTATTAAGGATGGTTTAAATCAGCAGCTGGGCAAAGATCTGGAATCAGAATACACATGGTATACATACATGGTATACAAAAGATAACAACTACTCCAGATCTTCTCAGATGGTAAGTCCACTGCTTTCCAAAAGGTATCTGTATGGTGCATGGCTGTTGATTCCCAGTTTAATTTAATGACAATTATCCTATGCTACTGTCCACTGACAGAACTCCAAATCTGGTGCTACAAGTAAAAACAAAATATTAGTGTGGTACTCTGCATTTCATACTGGAGAGCAGACTGAGAATAAAGCCTCATGACATCTTAAATAGGTGACATGAAAACCGGCTGTAATGCAACTTAATCCGGTAAACACAAGTTAATTGTTTTGTGCTATATTAATTGTGGCTGGATGTTAAGAATAGCCACTCCAGCATTCCTGAGTATAGCATGCAAAAGCCTAAGGATGTGATGTTGTGGTTGTTTATCCATATCATGAAGCTCAAGGTGAATTGGCTGCTGCTAGCGTAACACACCAAATACTTTGACTGTTGGTACACAAGTTGCTTTGTGGGTTGTGTGCTAAAGGCAACACATTTTAGAAGGAAGACGAATGTAATAAAAAGAGGATCCAATTGTTCCTTCTTTTTTTTCCTTTTTTTTTTTAATTGTCTACTCAAGTATTAGGCTGAATAAGACCAGGTGGTCTGAAAACACAATCTCCCTGTTGAAGTTAATAGATGTTGTGTCAAATGTCAAAAACAGCTACCTCAATTAGTTTGGTGACAATGTGACGCAGTTTCATATCAGTCTTTGCCACTTTCTGGTCCAGGATATTGTCAATGAGCTGTTGGAGGTGCCTGTAATGATCCTCTGCATTTGGTATCATTTTCTGTATTTCTGTATTTGCATCAGATTTCAGTTCCACTTCAAACTTGTCATCATCTGTGAAGAGAATATCGTAATACACTAAATATTCAAAGGCTCAAATACATACATTTCGAAATTTGGCTTTTGCGTTGATGATATGAGTGACAGTTACCGTATTTAAGAGAAGCTTTTTGTTGGTATGATGTCCCAGGGAGGTGGATCAGCGTCTCCAAGTCCACAAGCATATCATCATCCTTCTTCAGGTTTGCAGTGACAGAAGCATCAGTTTTCAGGTAGGGAATGATCATCTGGAGTTGCAGCATGGCGTCTCTCATCTTGGTAAGTCTACATTTTAAAGAAGGGCATGTGGATTGATAAGACTGCCATCATTCTAATTTCCAGTGATGTTTCTCACCCAATCATTCTGAGATTATAAAATATAACTCTAGGCAGCACAGGTGAAAGTCCAGCCTTCTTTTTTAATAGAAAGGACTGAAGGTTTGTTTGTAGCTCTGAATACCTTGTGCGTCCAACAAGCGTCAGTTGTGGGATGTTCTTATTGGTGACATCAATGGTGATACCTTGTGTCTTCGTTCCATCAACATCAGTGTCAGTTACAGCCAGTTTGATGCCTGCTTCCACATCGTAGTCAGGAATGACAACATCAGCGGAGAATATGTTTCTATTGCGGTTGTATGTGAGAGATGCTGTGGCCTCTGATGAATCATCACCTAGCAATAGTAGGAAGCGAATTAGTCAGCGCTTATCTCCAAGAACATTTATCCGACTGAATGTCAGGCTGTAAAACAATGCAGTGACAAATATAGACCTGGCATACAGTCATTCTTTCTTGACCGTTATTGCTTGAGTACATACATGTACTGTGGCTGTAGTCACTGAATAACAGGGTGAGAGTACTAGTAGTAGTAGCTGTGTAATTGCAGACCATTGATTTAGTTCCTTGGGCTACTGGAATGGCGCATAAATATTTACATGCATACTCAAACAAATTATATTCAAGTATAATACCTTCTGCTTTCAGGGTTAGCTTCAGAGTTTCTACTTTATGACGACCTTTTTTACCCTCTCTGAGTGTTTTATCAATTATAGTGGCGGTGTACTCCGAAATTGTCCCAGTTGGCTGGATTTCCACCGCAAACCTGAGAACACAACAAAGGTTTAATTTAGTCTGGCTATGTTAATGTAATAAAATTCCAATTATTGCATTAGTGTATTGAAATATTAGCCAATGACAATAACTGTTTTACAAAGAGAAGTTATTTAATTGAATATAACTCAAATCACAAAGGCTGATTTTCTAATGTGGTGTCCTCTTGCCTGGTTTCTCCAGTCAGGGGGTAATATGGGGCCTCATCGGTGGAAGTAGCATTGGGGTAACACACTATTGTGCAGACTCTCAGGCCTCTAAATAGGGGCTGGCAGTCAGCTGACTCTGTCTGGTCCTCCATCAGGGATGGAATTGTTTTTGTCTGACCAGACGAAACTGACAGTAGCTTATTGCTATATATCAGAAAGAAAGACAACAATGGTGAGAGAACACAACATGGCACAGGCAGCCACTGAAAGTTGGCATTAGTTGACAATGGTGTCACTCACCTAATGCTGAGCAACTGAGTGTTTGACTTAGGCGCAGGAATTGACAGTCTAATCTGGTTGCTGTTCATGGTGACCTTAGCCTTAAGGGAACTCTCATGGTACATATTGGTGTGCATCTCAGTCCCTGCATCCATGTAGTCTGGAATATGCACACCCATTTGGGTGATGAATTCCAGCCCAACTGAAGGCATGAAGGACAAGTCAGTCTGCAGGGAGAAAGACACCACAGAATAGCTGTGATTGGAAATTCACAGAGGACCTACATTTAAGTAATACTTTTATTTTACTTACGGTAAAGCTCTTCATCTGCTAGAATAAAGAGAAGATTGCTCACCATTGCTGAATAAGTCAAACCCCCTTTGGCACCAGCTGCAAACACACCAGCCAGTGAGAATTTCAGAGGGAAGCCAGAGGTAGTGGGAAGAGAGAATGCATTCTCCATGAAGATGTAGTGGGCAAATAATTCATTTTCAGTGCTGGATGTCAATGCAAAAAAGGCCTTTTGGGAAAGAACAACAAAACAAAAAACAAGTTATATGAAATAATCTCTCTCAGTGGAGTTGGAAATGCTTAAAACCATAACTAGGTTATCAGAGTCTACTTATTGCCATAAGAGTTTTTTTGTAAATAGATATATAAGGAGGACATATGATACAAAGGATTGCAAGACACAACCTTAATATTGACTTTATAACTCTACAGTTTGATCTTACAGCCAAGTCAGTCTAGTTTTCCCAGTCTCTGGCAGTATCAGCCTACTCATCACTTTGAGAGATAAAGATTCCACCACCTTCAGCATCAAGTAGCAAATGTTAGCTGAAGACTGTCAAATCTATGGATAATTGGATTTGATGTTTGTTGGGGTTAATTTATTAATCTCAGCTAAAAGTAGAAATGTTTATATGATATGCATTTTAGATTCTTAAAGAAATGCACCCTGGGAATCTGTTATTTGTATTACAAAGTTCATGTCAGAAAAAAAACATATCTGACCTTGGCAGGCAGTAACCTGAGGAAAACATGTTGATACATCAACAGAGTCTCAACCATTTTTCTCATTTCAGTGGTCTTCAAGTATCCGATCTCATTTCCCAGAAGCCGAAGATAGGCGGTGGCTTCAGGGCTTGGAGAGAAACGCAGCTCATTCACGAGCTTCTGGAAACTGTCTGCGATACCTTTCAGATGATCTTGTGGGACCTGAAATGATATCAACATTGAATGTTTTAGACTGTAGCCAAGCACCTGCAATGAAGTTGCCATTTAATTTTGTTGCAAATGAGTGAAAGGTTTATTCCTAATAAACACAATACATGTTAGATGTGTATAAAATAATATTACCTGTCTTTTCATTCTGTCCTGGTGAGGTGAAATTCTGTTCAAAACCTGTCTGAGCATCTGGCCTGTGTCTCCTGCCAAGTATATTAATCTAGAGATAGATTCAGGGAGGAAACCCCTCTCCCCAAAGAGAGCATCAATTGTTGGTTCAAATCCTGTCCCTTCAACACCAACCTTGGGGGAAATGGGGGGGGGGGTAAAATGTTTAAAACTCTTTAAAAATCTAATTGGTATGTATTTGCAATGTATTAAAAAATATAAAATTGTACCTCAAATATGTCATAGTTGTAGTCAAACACTCTTAGAGTGGTCTCCAGCATCACCTCCTTTGGTAATGTGTCTTTTCCATCGAAGATTATGTTACTTTGTATGGAACCCAAGGAGGAGTCTAGTTTGTAGCTGCGTGACATGCTGTCAAAGACCTTGTTTGTGGGTGACAGCTGGTCATTCAGGGTCAGCTCAATGTACTCCTTTAGTCTGTAGAGGTAGAATACATAGTGAGATAACGCAACGTCAAGAAACACATTTCTATTTCCCTTTCAAATCAAATGTGGCCTGCAGGTAAAAGGTTCCTGCACCCTCCTGTTCCATTTCTTCCTCGTAATGTTTTCCAGATGTTTCCAGTGCTGTTTTTACTTTTGAATCTGCATTAACTGGTTTTTGGCCTCTTAGGAGCAGAAGAAACCCACAACACTAATATAACTTATAAATTGCAATTGTACACAGAAACATAGCAACATCAGCAGTCAGTTCTCTAGCCTCCAAACGAATAGCTAATGTTCAGTGAACTTTATGCTCCATTCTGGTCTTATCCACTTTATATATAAATATACAGACTAGGCAAGGCCAGCAAGGCTTTGTCTGACTGTTATTTGGCATTAGGTGGGTACTATTCAGCATTTTCTATTTTCTATTATTTTAATCACAAATTAGACACTTGACTATGCTATGAAGCAAAAAATGAAGCATTAAATAAAATAAATCCTTATTGTGCATAGGACAGTGTTCATTCTCATTTATTGTACCCATTATATTATGCTAATGCTGGCTGATTACTCACTGCTGCATTTGCGGCTCGGCCGAGTTGCGGATGTTGTTCAGGTATGAGACCACAAAGCTCTTGAGTTGCTTGTCCCTCTCATTCTCCAAATTGTTAAGAATGTCCCTAACTAGGGCTTGGTCCGGGTTCTTCATCAGAATCAGATAGGCTGCTAAACGCTTTTCAACAGGGCTCTGGGTGTCCCGGTACACCTCCATGAGAACAGTTCTGACCTGTGGTAGACCAAATGATAAGTGATGAGATGTCTTGTAATAAGAGCAAATTATAAGAAATGTGTGATGTTACTGTACCTCATTGTTAATATCCATCATCCTAAATGCCTGTATAGCTGCCTTTTGATTTGACAACGGAATGTTTGTTTTCTTGGCACACCGCAAAATAGAGGAAATCAGGCTGGGCCTGGCAACTTGCATGGCTTGACCCATGACACCAACAACCTGGGTATGAGGGGAAAAAATAATTAATTTGGGGCACTGAAACCCTGAGAGAATCCCAAACTATGTGACGGGCTTGTGTGAGTATCAGTACCCTCAATACAAGGAAGGACAACTCATCAGGGTTAGCAGTGTCAAAATCCAAGATTTCTCCTGAGCAGTCATTTAAGAGGGTCTCCATGAACTTTGCCACATCTGTGACCACTGGAGTAATCTCTCCTTTGTGGAACCTGTGGTCAAGATACAGAGAAGGTGTAATCAGGCACTATGGTTTGTACAGTGTGTAAAAAAGTGTCTTCCTCTAGTGGTTAACGTTAGACCATAGCAGAGCATATAAGACACAGCTCACAGTATATCACTGCATACAGATGTTCATAAATCAGGCACTTACTTCTTGACTGTGTTGGCCAAAGCATACATGATTGCCTTGCTCTGTTTATACTGAGCCATGCTGAGCATATCTCGGACGCGTGCAGCATCAGGGTTAGACTGTAGGCTCAGCCCGTAAACAAGAGCGTCCACCTCTAGTGATACTCCATCAATGGTCCTAATTATTTGAAGGATGGCGCTGGTGCACTCAGGGGTTCCGCACTGGAACAGGGCCTGCCAGGTGAGCCAGCCTGATACTTCTGACATTTCAGTGACCGTCTGGCTCAGGGTCTCGTTCCTCAGGGCTCGCATGCTGGACACTAACTTATGAAAAAGGCTGGTCCTCTTCTGACCCTGGTCTGTGGTTGCCAAAGCTGCAAGTTCCCGCAATGTACTCAGAACAGCATCCTTTGTCTGGACTGGAGCTTTGTCGTCGGGGTCTTCAAAGTGGAGTGGCTTTCTCTGCCCGATGTTCACATCTGCATTTATGCACATTTGATATGAGTTTATAATTTCCCAGGTGAAACAAGGTTCAAGTCCAGAGCACCAGTTGTGAACTTAAGAACTAAACCTATTCATGACAGGTACTTTAGAAATGCTTGAAATGAACACTCACCAAATACTCTGTTGCGAATCCTTTTGGCGCTTTGAAACCTGAGATCCTGGGTTACCACTGATGATATCCCATTGTCCCTGCAAGACACATGAGCAAAGGATGCATAAGAAATGACAAAGCACTACTTAGACATAAATTTGCACTTCCACTTATTTTCTTATTTCCACTTATTACTCACTTATTTGAGAAGGGCACGTAAATGTGTTTTTCCTTGCATTGGCCCATATTGATGTACTTTCCCTCGTCATCAAACTCGTAGTAGCAGTTTTGGGTGCTTGTAATCAGCTTAGACATGGGGCTGTGCTGGAGTCCAGAGTTAATGTTGACACTTTTAATTCAGTGGAACAGTTCAACATGCACTCAATGCACCAAGTGTCAGATATATTAAATAGACAATATTATTAAATATTAGACACAGGCGTAGGGCACTAATTTGCTCAGTATAACAGTTCTTGAACAGTTAGAATGATATACAAATATACTGTACATGCTTGAAACAAATTGCACCTTAAGGTGGTATGGCTGTGAACCACTAAGACTTAAGGCAGAGTTGTGTGTACCTCCAAACAAATGGAAATGGGTTTATGAGAAAGACAGGAGGGGCGGCCAATAATTCAAGATGTACTCTCAATGAATGACTCTATTGCAGCTGTTGCAGAAATAGTTTGGCTGATGGATCTCAAACTACACCACAGTGCTCACCAGTTTTTGCAGCAGGGCCAGGGGGCTGTTGGCGAGTTCCCTGCTGTAGAACTGGTCGCACTCAGACAGATCTCTGGACAGTGACACAGTCATATCTGTGGGCAATTCTCTTAATCTGTAGGATGTTGGACACTTGCCGTGCACTGTGCTCTGAAAGAGAATTAAAACCATTAAGCTGATGAATAATAGCTTGAAAGAACTTTCATGTTTATATCTGAACTGTAAACTCATTTTGCTGCTTCAAGAACCCAGTTTTGTGAGAGATCTTTACATTTACATTCAAAATAAAGCATCTTCATTGTTACGCTACTTCCGCTGCATTTTTGGAGAAGCCAGTTTAGGTTGTGAAGAAATACAAACCATGACATTTCTCTGTTTGTCATCCATGAACGGCAACATGAGAGCAGAAATGATTCCTCTCTTAATGTTGAGGATGTTGACAGGCTCATCTGTCTCAGGGTAAAGTTGGAAATTGGTGAGTTCCTCTACAGTAAACTTCAAAGGATTCCTAGATGGAGAAAAAAAAACCAAACCATTTATATATATATATTTATATATATTTTAGTCAACTTGATCAGTCATTTAATTCAGCATTAGCCTACGCTGCCGTTATACCAGAAGGCCTTGTGTTCGGTTCCGGTAACAGAAGTGTGAAATGGTTCTGTTTCTGGACTGACCAGTTCTGCTTCAGCAAGTCATCACTCCAAATATGTATTGCTATGTTAGTCCACTAAATGTTTCATCATTAAATGGAAGCTGCCTTTCTGCTCTTGAACTTTAATATCACTTTTCACTGTGCACAATTAAATAATAATAATTTCTATGACTCTTATTTCTAAATGAGCATTATTGAGGAATATCACTGGAGTAAAAAAATAAATAATTTGCAGTTTCATATGCAGCATCATATCTTGGCCAGGTGCATTGTCTTCCTGGAGTCTCTGCTGGTTGCTTGGGAAGCACACAGAGGCGACATGATTCTAGGTTAGTTCTGTGGGTTTCACTGCCTTCGGACAGGGTAAGGCAGACTTTCCCCATATTGATTCCTGTCTGTATGCTAAGCAAACTGCCTGACAGATATTGGTTTATTTAGCTACAGACATGCCAAACAGCTGCTTGTTTAAAAATCTGTAAAATACAACATTTTAATTTGCTTACAGATGTGTCTGACCACCTAAAGATTGTGACGATTCTAACTCACCTCATTTTCACATTGTCATTTGAGTGTTATTATGAAGACTGAGATTTTAGAAGCTCTAAAGATAATATACTGGTAAGTCTAATCTACTTTGATAGTTTGCTCCTGACAGTGATTACTTTAAAATGCTTCATACTCCTGTATGTTTTTCAGAGAAGGATTGTTATGCACTGACTTTTCCATGGCAGCCTTGAAGGCCTCAGAGCCCAGGGCCTGCGTGTAGACTGGCTGGCCTTTAGGATCCATGCCGGACACCTCACTGAGAGCACAGTCCCTGGTGTGCATGATGAACTTGCACATCAGGGGGACTTCGATCTCTACCTATAGATACGTGACAGCAGACACATAGTCAGTGGACAACCAGTGAAAGAGGTCAGAACATTCCTTTATTAAGTATACTCACAACGTGGAACATACCTGACAGGTGACTTTAGGGCCGTTTCTCAGGTCATCAGTTCCAACCACACCATTTTGGCTCTCTGTGGTGTACTTGTACACATATTTCTTGTTGGCCTTTAATGTGGACGCCACTGCAGTAAGTTAAAGGTTAAAGGGGTCACATGGTTATATTGAATAACTGATATCTTTGTTCATGTATCTACAGAGCTCCAGGTGCTGATCATAATATTCCAAACCAAAACTGCATATATATATATATATATATATATATATATTGTCCATTTCCTCCTACATCATAAGTTCACAGTTACATTTCCACATAATTCCTCCAAACCCAGAGGCAGTGTCATGGAACAAGAGTCCATGAGCCCCTGCCCCTATCTCCAGAAATAGGTCATGTTTAGCAGCAAACCATTGATCTGTTAGCAGTTCAATGTGTCTGTTTGCAACTACATGCCACAAACCCCTCTTCTATCTCCCCTATGCACATACTACACACTGCTTTTTCTAGTTACTCTAGAGGGAGTGTGAAAGTCCAGTTTTTGAGATGATCAATACCATTTCATTGCTCCTTTGTTAACAAAAGCGAGGAGAATAATTACAAAAACATCCCAAATACAATCTTCAGAAGAGGAGACTGAACAGACAATTAATTTTATGGGAATGCAGTTGATTGACTTTGTGGGTTTCATTGACTTACGCAGACATGTGGAGGTTTGTTCATTATCATCATTGCTATCCTCTGAAAAAAAAGAAGGTGGAAATCATATAAATAAACATAAGGTTAATGGACAATAAATATTAATATAGAACAATTCCAAAGTATTAAGGCAGTGTGCAGAAAAAAAAAGATTATTTATTTTGTGAAGGCATGGGCAAGATTATAGTTTGGGTTATATTTATGTCACTTTAAAGTATCAGCTGTGGGAAGAAAAACTATACAGAAATTATACAGAAAATATTTTACTAACTTCGCCACTAAACATTGGCTGTATTCATTGTTGCTGAATTCACTGTTGATGAGTGGGTAACATTGACAGTATACAGCATATTGGATGTGTATCAGAAATATCTTAATATGGTTACACTGGAGCTTAAAACAAACACAAGAACACGGTTTCTAAACCAGTGTAAAGATAATGTTAAACATATGTAGCTCTGTAAGAGACAGGGCATACAAGAGGCCTTTATACGGTACCAACCCCACTATTTATTTTTCCTTACAAATGCTACCAAAACTTTGCACAAATCGTTTTCTTTAAGGAATTACTCTGAATCAAAATGGATTCCCACTTACGAGCCAACGTGTAGCTGCTCAGCAGCAGTAACAGACACAGCTTGTTGTAACCCATGATGGGCTAAAGAGAAGGATTTCCTCTCTGTTCTTCAGCCCTCTCAGTCTTTTTTTCAGCTCAGACCTTTTATAAAGTCCCTCTTCTCTGTCCTACTGAACGGCAGCGACATCTGATGCATCAAAGGTGGGGAGGATCTTTCAAAGTTCAACCTCTGACTTGTACCGAAGGTCATTGTTGGGTAAGTAAGCAGTTTCAAGGTGCGAATCTCTATTTATCTCAGACAAATACTGGAATTTTTAATCGTATTCATCAACGTGTAGAATAAATAATAACTCCTGGAATATTAGAATCACTGTGGATATTGAGATGCTTCTGATGAATCATTGATCTACTATATCAAAATCCATGAGCATCAGTAATGTTTCTGTCATATAATGTCAACATGAGCACACAGAGTCAATATCCCAGCTCCTCCGATGGGTAGAAATTAGCCTAATTGACAGCGGTATGATTTAAAACATCATACCACTGCCAGTTATTGTGTCTAATACACTCAAACATTTATTTTACCATAATAACAAATGATCTTTGTACAGGTGTACAAAATATTAAGTTAAATTATTTAGTGATAATTCTTATCAAACATACTATAGAGAATTGCTGGATGCTACAGTTGCAGGCTGTTATGCATGAACACACAAACTACAGGAAGAATCTGGAACGTGTTTCAGTTTGCAAAAAGTATAGAAAATTTAAAGGAAATGGCGGCGATAGGCATTCAGCACAGATGATTCGAAAGGGTTACAGGTATTTCGTGGTAGCAGCTCAAGCATCATCAGAGAGGGACAAAGAGTTGAGAATGTTCAGAGGCAGCAAGAGGTGAGAGAGGGTGTGGGGTTAGGAGCTTTCATAAGGTTTGCCCATTCCTTGTCTTCCATAACTATCAAAGGCTAATAACCAAAATGCACCACATGAACCAAACATTTAGGATTTTGTACTCAACAAGGCCATGCAAAATGGATCAAGTTGTGATCACACTGGATGTGTGATACTCTGGATTTGGCATGACTTTTTAGATAAGTTATTAGTTTCAGATTGAACATCCCTGCCGCAGAAATCATCATGCTCATGTTACGTCTGTGTTAAGCTGCTGGCCCTGTCAGTTCCTGGAGTGATTCAACAGGTTCTTATTGTTTTTCTAGATATTTTCAAATGCAAAGAGAGCTGAGTTGTAATTTGTCGCAGCTTTATGTCTTATTTATGTGGGTCACTGTGATGGCAGACTAAATAGGTTACAAAGTGCTCCATGGTGAATGTGGGGTAGCTGAAAGTACATATGGATTAAACAGATAAGCAGATAGGCATAAGGCTAAAGTACAGTACGGTATAGTGCCCTTTGTTATACACTACTTTCATCAGAATGACTTATTTAGTTTTATAGTAGAGACCTTGTTAGCATATACATACACTCACAAGATCTATCCATCCATTTATTTTGACATTTTCATTTATATTTATATTTCCTTACATATTTGTATGTTTTTATTAATTTCTTAAAGTAACACTTTTCTTAATAGCACACTATTGTATTGCTTAGATATCAGTTACAAAGTGTCACAGAAAGGTTGCAGTCACATAGAAGTCTAGAAGGCTTAACTGGAATGAACACGATGGACTTGATACGCTAAGCAAAATGCTGAGCAAAGAGACTTTTAAAGATATTATGGCAAGTTGACATACAAACACTGCAAACACTGCTTCAATCTAAATCCAAAGTTAAAGTCATGTGAGAGCTGTCTCGGCGATATGATCTCATCAATAAACCAAATCCCCTGCAAGCCAACCCAAACACTCACAATCACAGTCACAGTAGCATTGCTTGTGAGGCTTGGCACGTCTGATGCAGTCACAACGACCTGATCTCACTGTTTATGTGAACATCTGTCTGAGAAATATTTTTACCAGGGCCTTTTCCACCATTACTATTTTTTTCTTGGTCATTCACAAAAATGTTTGCTTGTCTCTCTTTTTTCTCCTTAGGAGGGAATGGTGTGTACAAGTCAATAGGCTGAAATTAAAGCATTCTTAGCATTCTCTTCATTAAATCTGCAAAAGTAGATTTCAACTATTCTCTGGCAGCGAAGTTTGAAGGGCAGCCTGTCACAGCACACGCAGTCTGTATCAGAACAGTCAGTACCTTAAAACTGCTCACACAGGCTTGTGTGATGTCTTTTTAAAGTCATATTAGGAGCACAAAGTACAAGACTGAGTGACTAATTTAAAATGTTTAGTTTGCACTTTTTAACTGCCACACTCAAACTGGCACATCATGAGAAGAGTACTACTACACGCTTTACAAACACACACACCGGGATTCTCATGTTTACTTTAGTTGTACATTAAAAGAACTGGACGTTAACACAGGTAAATAAAGAGGCAGCTCAGGAGCCAAATGTCAAAACTCAAGAATAGGAACTGATTATATCCACCTAAGCCATGTTTGTTTGTGCGTCCTAATGTAGTTAAATCACAATCCTAAAATATAATATTCTCATTCACAGCTTTTCATTGAAACAGGCAAATGTTTCAGATGGATCACATTACTATTATTTGGGCATGAAGCTTGGAGGACAGGATTCAGTCTAGCTATCCAGTTTTCTCCTGGATTCATTCCAGTGCTAGTTGCATCAGTGTTTGTCTCTCTCATTGTCCCTTTAGCACAGCATATTAGTATCCTGAAGCCCATGTATCCATTTATATGATGTTACTGATTAGACACCTTGCCTGAAATGTTTCATAAAATAGTGTAAATTTACTGTGTAAATACTTTGCACATACAACAAATGCTGCAAATAGTGGGTGATTACTACTGGCACAAGGAAAGAAATATAGGGAAAGAAATAAGTTACTTCAATTTATAATTACTTTGAAAAAAGTAGCAAAGGAGAGATTATTTTTATGGTCCTCTACAAACCAGTTTATTTTACAGCCTGCATTGTCCTGGTTTATATAGTATGCTGTGTCTTGATTGTAGTGTACTGTGACAACACCCTTGGATGTCTCCATTAAACACTAAGCTATTCTTTAGTTTGATGAACTCATTGTTCATCTTTGTGTAGGTACACACATTTTAATGATGTCCTGAAAATAGAAAATAACCGCAGAGTAATTTGCTGACTGTAATCTGAAACATTACGTAATGTATATAGTCTGTTCCAAGTGTGCCATTAACCGTGTCTAACTGGCTTACAGGATCAGTCAGTGAACTATTGAGCGAGTCTTGTTAAACATCTCAAAACACACACACGTCCTTTGTGCAGACAGGCCCTCGGCTCACTGGCCATTGCTTGTCCTGCAGCTTTGCAAATTGTTGAATATTATCGTCCGAATGCTAACATGCTGATGTTCAGTATGTTTCTGTGAGGATTAGGTCAAACTGGGCCACACTCTCTGATGAGCAATGATGTTCCAATGATTTACAAAGCTCATCTTTCCAAATAACTCATAGAGGAGGGCCGAACATATTAAGCATTATATTATTTTTCTTTATTGTAATTTTCTTTGTTTAATGTCTGCTGATTGTGTGAGATCGCCACTTTGAAAATGTAATAATGCACCTAAAGGTCCTCCAGTAAAAAACTGATCAATATTTGATCTCCTCACAGTGGAGTACAGTAACTATGATCATATTTCAGGAAGAACCCAATGCTGTAAGTAAGAACGTAGTCAAATGTTTTCTTCTTGGCTTTTGAGTTGTAATGGTGCACCAACACCACAGCCTAAAAAACAAACGAGGTTTGAAGCCCTGAAAATATGTTTTAATCTCTCAGCCACATATAGGAATGTGTTAATCTATGATACATATTTTCTTCTTTATTTAAGAGGTCATGTTCATATGGAGCGTATGCACTTGTATGTCAGTTCTTTTTTTTTTTTTTATAACTTTATTTTGCAGTTTTCTATTAACAAACTTACAACTTACAAACGTAGAGACCAAAAGACATGTACCCCGCCCCCCACCCCCAAGGCTCTCAAACAAAAATAAAATTAAGTTAACAAAAAAAATACAAGGACAAATACAAAAACTGTCAGACAGGAACTTCTCATCATACAATGGGTGAATTGATGTCTTGAGCATGCAGGGCTTAAAGTAAAAATCCTGAGCCTGAACTTTTTTCCGGGGGGTGGGGGCAAAGTGGGTCCCACGCATACGCTAGGCAATTTGGCAAACAACTTTTTGGCATTGTGCTTAACAGGGTATAAGATGACCTACAATCTAATATGATTTTTAGAAATTAAAGGTCTATGAAAATGGAGAGAAGAGCTTTAACCAGCTGACACAGGGTGGGATACCGCCTCACACCTCTCTCTGGATTTTTGCAATATGCCTCCATCAGTGATCTAAATGATTTTTAGAAATTAAAGGTGATAATGTTACAAGGGCATGTGAAACTCTGTCAGGCTAATTAATTTCAGGAATTATTCAATTAGCGACCATTTAATTCAGTAAAGGACAACTTAGATATAAAAACGATTTCTAATCAGTTACAGTGAGAAATACAGAGAAATAATGTTACATTTCCAATCTGTTTTTTGTAGTAGTCCTATTACTTTTTGTAGTAAAGTAATAGAAGATACAAAATAGAAAATCAAGAAATACAATTTAACACAGAAAACTACAGTTCAGTTCAATTAACAAGAACAACAAAAACATTAAAGTGCTCCAAGAACTGGTAAACTGAATAGTATGAAATAAATACAAAACAGGAAATGAACACATACAGTTTACAACAAAAACCTACTGAGAACTGGTAAACAGAAGCTTACAGTGCAATATTTACAGTTCACCGACACCTTCTTTTTTTCTGTTCTATTTCTTCTTTCTTTTCTGATTGGGTTTTGACTCCCCTCCTTTTTAACATATTTGCAGAGGCAGTTTCTGAGGCTGGTTTAGAGGAGGTAGGGGAGACTTTCGCTTGGCTACAAAAGAGTGGAAAGAACTTGAATGGCCCAGATGAGATGGTGGATGGTGCAGAGGAGGGAGCATGCCTGGCTGGTCCAGAGGGGGTGACTGGTGCAGAGGAGGAGGTGGCTAGTGCGGGGGAGGAGGTGGCTAGTGCAGAGGAGAGAGCATGCCTGGCTGGTCCAGAGGAGGAAGTGGCTGGTCCAGAGGACAGAGGATGCCTGGCTGGTCCAGAGGAGAAAGGATGTCTGGCTGGTCCAGAGGAGGTGGTGGCTGGTACAGAAGAGGGAGGATGTCTGACTGGTCCAGAGGTGGAAGGATGTCTGACTGGTGCAGAAGAGGGAGGATGTCTGACAGGTCCAGAGGAGAAAGGATGTCTGGCTGGTGCAGAAGAAGGAGGATGCCTGGCTGGTCCACAGGAGAGAGGATATCTGGCTGGTCCAGAGGAGGAGGTGGCTGGCCTTTTGATTTTCCTGGCCTGTTGTACCAGTTTGTTTGTCATCTTTGATGACTGCATCCTTGCTGCTTCACTCAGCCTTTTCTCCTTTTGTGCCTGTTCTTTCACTTTCTTTTTCTCCAGGTGTAACTGGTAATTTTGGTATTATGACAGGCAGGATTGCCACAAAGGCTGGTCTATGGTCATAGTTGAGGCTGTCCAGTTCCTGGCTTTCATTGTGGACTTAACAACTGCAAGGCTCTCATAAGTTTCCACATTCATGGAGCACCTGTCCGCTTCAAGGATGTCATCCATTAAATTGAATGATCCTTCCACCAGTGGGCCTCTGAAAATGGAGAAGAGAGCTTTAATCAGCTTGCACAGCGTGGGATACCTCAGACCTCTCTCTGGATTTGTCAGACATGCCACAAGGCTCCACCAGTGTATATCCACTCGGCCATCCTCTTCAACGTAGGTTTTGGGCATGAGGTACCAGGTCTACATCAATCTGGTATGCCCGAGCCTCTTCCTCTAGTTGACCATTAGGCAAGGCCTCTCCTAATGTAATAAAAGCTCCACACTGAATTAGAGATGGAGTCAGAGCAGAGAGTGAGGTTACTATGCTGATGTCCGGGGGAAGGTTTTTGCGTAGGAACTCTGCTGCTTTCATGTACCCTTCTCTGAGGGACTTGTAGAAATTTCCAACCCATATCTTCCTCTCCACACGGGCCTTGTTCATTGCAGCATAGCAGAACCTTCCAACACAGAGCCTTTTGTCTGACAGTTGCAAATCTCTACTCCGGACATCAACCTTGATGATCTCCTTTGCGCTCAGTGGGATAGAGTCTGGTTTCATAAATTTGCTGAGAAGCTCTCTCACAAGGGCCACCATTTCCACATGCAGCAAGTGCACCATTGGTTTTTCATGCTGCAGTTTTTTTTACAAATCCCTGAAATGATGGAAGGACAACTGCAAACATAACTGTAAGATAATTGTAATATAATTGTAATTAAATTTATAGTCATTTAAACTCAAAATCAGTGTTGGGAAGTAACTTACATATTTACAAAATATGAATAACTGCAGTGTTTCCCATTAATTAACGAGACTGTGGTGGCCCACCACAGTCTCGTTTGGGCCCGCCACAGTCTCATTTGACCATAAAAAAAAAAATAATAATCATAAAAAAAATAATAAATAACTAATGATGATGATGATAATAATAAACATTATTTCACCATCTCTAATCACTGTCACTCAGCCCATCCCGCTGTACTCGGTGTCTCTAGCCCACTAGTGAGCGCGCGAGCACGCGAGCGCGCGAGCACGCTCACACACACACACACACACACACACACACACACACGCATAGGTCGCGCTGCATTGTCTGGAGCTTTCCTGGCTGCACCTGGTGCTATCCAGTCATACATCTGAGGACAGCAGGACGGCATTTGAAGAGAATTTGAGAATTTTTTGAGAAGAGAATCTTTTTTCTTTGGCAGCGGCACCCATGCAGAGAGTATTAGTATTAGAGTAAGTTGGATAACGGAGCTGTGTATGTTGCCGATCTCACTGCGCTAATCAACTTCTAAAATGCCTGTAAACCGAGGCTAACTTTCCACTTTCCTCTCAATGGGGCGCGGGCCAGCCTGCGTGTTCCCGGTCTAAACTTGCGCCAATATTCGACAGAGATTGTTAATAGCTCTTATTACATTTTCAAGTTGCCATGTGTTTGCCTAATCATACAAGCCTGAGTGTTTATAGTGTGTATACAGCCTGCGTGTGTATAGTTTAATGTACTTGTTTGTACACTATCTTGTTCGCTTGCTGCTGTGACATGTGAATTTCCCCAGTGTGGGATTAATGAAGCCTTATCTCATCTTATCATCTCTTATCTTATCCTATCTTAAGATACCTCTGAACAAGTCGATCATGGTCTTCATTTTTTCAAACTCTGTGAAGAGCACAGCGATCCGTGCCTTTCGGTTCTGGTTAACCTGTGTTCTCTTTCGGGAAGCTGTGGCCTGCTCATGTTGAAGTACTTCTATTCTGGCCCTTTCCTCAACTGTGAGCTCATTTTTCTCAAGCACTTGGTAAAGAAGACTTCTGTAGCACACATACACAAGCACACTCAAGTATAGTATACATACATACACACACATCACTGGGGACATCGTTTCAAACTTAACGACTCTAAAATGTGGAATAAAAAGCAGCACATTACATACACAGTTATATAGCCCTCAAACAATGTACTTGCTACAGATTAACAAGCGCGGCACATTAAAATGTATATCATAAATGGAATTAATTCACATTATTTGTATTACCTGTATTTGTGTTCTTCGCTTGGATCCAGCACATGGTAGTAGTGCACCATCAGTACATCCAGGAGCTCATTCAGCCTGTTGCACACCTCCAGCATCTGGATAAATCTGTTGCCGATTGGCCTGATCAAACTCTTTGGAGGAAGATGCAGCAGACTCTGGAACTCCGAAAAAATCTCCTTCTGTCTGGGTGACTTCTCAATATCGTAATATAAATCGGAGGATAAATCTTCAATTTCAGAGCTGAATGGGCTCATGAGGGCCTTGGCTGCGTTTGACACCATATGGACAGTGTCTCCAGAGATGTCGAGGAGGTAAGGGTTCTCCTTCCTAGCTTGTGTCTCAAGTCCAGTCTTCTTTCCTGTCATAACTGCACAATTGTCCAGTAGAATACTGGTTACTTGATGCCACTCAAGACCATAACACTGCAGGACATCTCTGCGTTCCAGCATAAGTGCTGAAGCAGTGCTAATATTAAGTTTCCTGGTTGCAAGATGTTGTGTTACCACTCTGGCCGCATCATCATCAAAAAAGCTAACCAGTACATTAAGAATTTTGTCCATACTATGGCTAGTGGCTTCATCCACATTAAGAGAAAACATACAATTTTTTAGCTTCTCAGATAGATGTTTCTTAAACTGTGGTGCTATGCCATGGGTGTTCATATAACTGGCATGCTGATTTGAAACAGACAGTTTTGTCAAAGCATTTTTATCAACTGCCATTTTTTTTACAAAGATCTACAAGAGGTTGAGCGATCGTGAATGATAAATCCTGTTCTGCGATGAACGAGCACACACGTATTTTTAAGTTACAAACACAATCAGTCATTGACACCGGTACGTCAGCTGTGGATGTTGCTCCCGGCAATCGACTTGTGTGTTGGACGGCGCGAACGGCTGCTCTGTGTCTCCTTCGTGGCGCCGTAGAACCTTTTTGCCGCTAGTAGCGTAAATTAGCTTCCTGGCGCACAACACACAGAAACAAGCACCTGGCTCTTTTAATTTGTGGCACCAGCTACCAAAAGATTTGCTGTCTCTGCCCCTTCCTTCCTATCCACGCCCAGCGCCATTTATTTTTAAGTCCTTTATCATTCGGGATGTCTTCCCCTGGCTTCATGAATTTGCTCTCCATCTTTCGACTTCGGTGAAACGGAGTTGTGTCTGTTGCGTTCAAAGCAACTCGGAAGTAACCGAGAAGTCATAGCGGACATAG
Organism: Chelon labrosus; assembly: GCF_963514085.1. Lineage (NCBI taxonomy): Eukaryota > Metazoa > Chordata > Actinopteri > Mugiliformes > Mugilidae > Chelon > Chelon labrosus. Next base: position 21,592,010 of record NC_140353.1, read on the forward strand.
AGGACAAAAAATAAGTTTGGGATATTGTCACTATTTGCTGAACACTAAAATATATGCAGCAGCAATTTATGCTTATTTTGGATGAAGACGAATATACGTGTACTTTCCGACCTGTAATTTCCAATTCAATTAATTTTTCACAATTTTTTTTTTCCCCTGAACGCAGCATCAACTGCTGGACCTCTATCATCGACTGTATCAAGCTTTTCCTGGACCCGCCCCCACCCTATTTATGATTGGCTAGTAATATTAGTTTTTTTAAAGCTGGTTCCCTCTCATTCCATTGATTAGCGAACTCAATTGACTCGAAACTGAAAATAACCCGCATCGACACTTTTTTTTTTTTTTAATCGAAATCAAACGCCGCACGCCGGAGATCCGGCAAGGTGCCGGAATACTTTAAGCCCTGAGCATGTTATCAATATTTGTAACTATCCAATACAATTAGTGTTAAGATATGTCATTGAAAGGGGAAACCTTCCTCAAATTCTATGAAGGGACTCCAAGTCAGGGTGAAGTTTTTGCGGGATTTACATATCTTGTATCGCAGTTTCTCTAAAGGTAGAAAAGACAGTACATCCCTCAACCACTGCAGAAGTGACGGTGCCGAGTTTGATTTCCAATTAAAAAGTATGAGTCTACGCGCAAGCAGAGAAGCAAATGCTAAGGCATTTGCTTGTAAATTTGATACTTTGCAGCCTGGGGGTGGTACGCCAAAGATGGTTGTATGATAGTCAGGTGCTATAGTTTGACCACAGATTTTGAAAAATACAACAAAAATCTGTCTCCAGTAGTCATTGAGGGAGGTGCATGACCAGAACATGTGTCCTATTGTGGCGAGTACATAGCTGCATCTCGGACAACCAGGATCTGCATTGGGGAAGAGTTTGAACAATTTATTCCTTGAATAGTGCAAGCGATGGAGTACTTTAAATTGAATTAAACAATGGCGTATGCATAATGATGAGGTATGAATACGTTTTAGACCATCTTGCCACATATCTTCAGAAAGCACAACCCCCAAATCTTTTTCCCAAACCATTTTAGCTTTATCCCATAATATCAGTTTCAAGTCCCTTATTATATTGTAAATCACCGATACGCGTTTCTTCTCATAAGGATCCAGTTCTAGAATTGCATCCAAGTGATTTCTAGGTGGCATGAAAGGAAATGAGGGAAACTTTTCTCTGGTAAAGCTACATATCCGGAAAAACCTAAGATAATGCGATCTGGGTATATTGTGGTCATTTTCAAGTGTTTCAAATGAAATAAACGTGTTCTCAGAGTACAAATCACGGAAAAATATCAACCCATTCCTATGCCAATAATGAAATGCATTGTCAAATCCAGACGGGAGAAAGAAATGGTTATTTGCTACTGGGAAATACCTGCTGTGCTGCTTTAGATCAAAATGTCTCCTGAACTGTAACCATATCCTAAGTGAGGCTTTAACAACTGGGTTTGTGAACTGTGTATGACAGTTGTGTGGCAGGGATGATGTGAGTGTTGATAGGGGGTTGGATAATTCCATATGGACCCAGTCTGGACCCTGATTATTCTCATATGTGTAAATCCAGTGAGTACATTTTACTATGTTAGCCGCCCAATAATACCAAAAAGAATTGGGTAATCCTAAGCCCCCAGCATCTTTAGGAACCTCCAGGTAAATTTTTTTTCATCCTTGGATTTGAATTGTTCCATACAAATGAAGAGATTAGTCTATCTAGCTCAGGCATGTACATTTCTGAGTATGTCAAAAAAAGAAGCGAGTCTCTAGTTCATTTCTATCAAAAGTTATGATTTTTTAAAATAAATACAAACCAAATGCTCCCTCGGCCGCTGGAGGGCAGTAAATGTGTAAAAGAGCTCACGTCCAGCATGCGGCACTGACACGAGTTAGTCACAGGAAATAAACATTCGCAACGTGATGTGTCCAGGTAAAAATAAACCGGCAATCTTGCTTCACCATTCACCACTACTAAACAAGTTATCGGTCAACACACCCTTCCCAAAATGGCACTGTCAAAAAAAAGAAAAGTGGACACGGAGTGCAGAGTTTTCCAGGAAAAATGGACTGAGAATTATTTATTCACAGAAGTGAATGCAAAACCAGTGTGCTTGGTATGTAATCAGCAAGTCGCAGTGTTCAAAGAGTTTAATATTCGGCGCCACTATGAGACTCATCATAAAGACAAGTATGACCACCTGAAAGGACAAATAAGGAAAGACGAGATAAACAAATTGGTCGCTAGTCTGAAGAAACAGCAGTCTGCTTTTACGCGCAGCCGCGATATCGCTGATGGGGCTGTAAGAGCCAGCTACATTATTGCCAACGAGCTGGTGCAGGCATCCAAGCCATTTTCTGATGGAGAGTTTGTAAAAACATGCATTCTGAAGGCTGCAGAAGTCGTGTGCCCTGAAAAGCGACCTGCCTTTGCCAATATTAGTCTAGCGAGGAACACTGTCGCAGATCGGGTGACAGAACTCTCAAGTGACTTGAGCATCCAAATGAAAGAGAAAATCAAGTCATTGATCGCATTTTCAATTGCAATAGATGAGAGCACCGATGTCACAGATATTGCTCAACTGGCCATATTCATTAGAGGTGTTGATGAAACTTTGACCATCACCGAGGAGCTGCTTGAATTGGTGCCCATGAATGACACCACAACAGCAGATGACATTTTCAACGCTCTCGTTGGAGCGCTGGACAAGGTGGGAGCGGACTGGTCCTGTGCCGTGAGCCTGGCTACCGACGGTGCGCCATCAATGGTCGGGAGAAAGGCAGGCGTTGCCACAAAATTCCGTGACAAAGCACAGACCACAAATGGAGGACAAGAGTTTTGGGCATTTCACTGTATTTTGCATCAGGAGGCGTTATGTTGCAAAACACTGCAAATGGACCATGTTATGAGTGTGGTTGTGAAAACTGTCAATTTCATCAGAGCGCGCGGTCTAAATCACCGTCAGTTTGACACATTTCTCAGTGATAATGACATTCATGCTGGCCTACCATACGACACTGAAGTGCGGTGGTTAAGCAGAGGTGCAGTACTCAAGCGCTTCTTTGAGCTACGAGGGGAAATTGGACAGTTCATGGAGCAGAAGGGACGCCCAGTAAAGGAACTTAAATGCAAGGAATGGATGCAGGATCTTGCGTTTATGGTTGATATTACACAACACTTGAATACACTTAACACTACATTGCAGGGCCGTAACAGAGTTGTCACTCAATATTACGACAGCATAAGTGCGTTCAAGATGAAACTGTCACTGTGGGAGACGCAGCTATCCAATGGTGACACCACGCATTTCTCTTGTTTCACAGCTGTGCGTCCGAAGACACCGGACCGTCCCGATAATGATTTGGATAAATATAAAGACAACATAACAGATTTGCTGCGAGAGTTTGAGCAGAGGTTTCAGGTATTCAGTGAACTTGAGAACACATTTGGCTTTTTTCGCTCGCCATTTACAGTGAAGCCTTCTGATATGCCAGCTGACATTCAACTCGAGCTTATTGACTTGCAGTGCGATTCCGCTATGAAGGATAAATTTGGGTCCGTGGGATTGGATACGTTTTATCAATATCTCCTGCCAGGTTACCCCAAATTAACAGCCATGGCTGCAAAGGTTCTATCCATGTTTGGGACTACTTATCTTTGTGAACAGGTGTTCTCCGTAATGAACAATAATAAAACAAAGCAGCGCTCAAGGTTAACAAATAAACACTTGAATGACATTGTTAAATGTGCTGCTACTCAGGATTTGACACCTAATATCGATGCACTTGTGAAGGCAAAAAGATGCCAAGTTTCAGGAGCCAGCAGCAGCAAGTAGACTGCAGGAGTGCAGTGAGAGAGAGAAAAAAAGTGTGATGACACGAAATTTGTTTGCACTCATGAATACAGATCATTAAAAATAAGATTAATCTGGTTTCATATTAAAGACTAAAAAACTTAAATTAATATTGTGCAGTATATTCTCGGCTTCAGTAGGCCCAGCCTAGTAGTTTGATCTGATGTAGTCTAATCTTATTGCCCATGCACTGCTATAACTTTTATTTTGTATTTATTTTTTTATTTATTTCAAAGCAGTATGACAATTAAGGCAAAAATATTTTTTTCATAGCTCCCACTTCAGTTTGTTTAGTGTGGTGAGTTGGTTCAGGTGTAAAACTGCATTCCCTCAACTGTTAAAATAAACCAGTTGTTAAGACATTCACCGCCAAACATGAAAGTCATTTTTTTCCCATTGTTTGTGAATAAATGTGTTGTGCTTAGAAAAGATCCCTTGTCATCCGTGATTATAATATGTAGGGTAGGCTACAAATGTAGGCTGAATGATAACGCATAGTACTGAAAAACAAAGCTAAATATTTGGAGTTGACATTCTTTTACTGATCCGGCCCACCTGAGAACAGAAAGTCTGGATCCGGCCCCAGAGCCAAACTGAGTTTGACATGCCTGATCTAGCTGTTTAAATGTTCTCAGAGGGATAAATATGGGGATCATCTGACACACATAAAGAAATCTAGGTAGAACTGTCATTTTAACTATATTAATGCGACCTGCTAATGAAATCGGTAATGTTGACCATTTCCCAAGATATTGTTTTGTTTGTTCCAATAATGACTTAAAATTGTGTTTCTCCAAATTCTCCATCTTGTGGGTAACTTTAATACCAAGATATGTAAACATACTGTGTTCTATTTTGAATGGAAACTGGGAATAGTCTCCGTCTGTGCGGTCAATTGGAAAAAGCAGACTCTTCGAATAGTTCACTTTATAGGCTGAGAGGTGTCTAAAGTTTTCTAGCATCAACAATAGCTTTGGTATCGATACTATCGGGTTGGATATACAGTAGTCCCTCGCTATAACGCGGTTCACCTTTCACGGCCTTGCAGTTTCGCAGATTTTTTTAGTGCAATTTTGCATGCTTTTTTTTTTTTTTAAGAGCGCATTGTTTTCTGCGTCCTGATTGGCTAAGGGAGAGCCCGCGTGTCGTCTTCTGCGTCCTGATTGGCTAAGGGACTGTAGACCATTGTCAATCAATCTCCTCCGTACGGTGTCTCTTGTACAGTACAGAATGCGTTCAGCTTGCCAAATTTACACATACAGTATCTTTGATCGCTGGCAGTGTGACTGAAGTGCGGTATGTTTGCAAGTTATTGAGAAAAGTGTATAGAGTGTGTAGTGAGGGGTTTTGCAACCTTAAAACATTTATAATCATTGTAAAAAATAAAGCTGACTACTTCGCGGATTTCGCCTATCGAGGGACCACTGTATACAAAAGCAGGTCATCCGCGTATAGCGCCACCTTATGGACTTGACCGCCGCGGGAGATACCGGTAATACCCTCTTCTGCTCTAAGGGCTATAGCAAGGGGTTCGACCGCCAGATCAAACAGATACGGGGAGAGGCTGCAGCCCTGCCTACAAGACCTATGAAGAGGGAAAATAGTCAGTGATGTTGTTATTGGTCCGTACAGCCGCAGTGGGTGCGTCATATATTATTCTAATCCATGACAAGAATGATGATCCAAAGCCAAATTTTTCTAAGACAGCAAATAGGTACTGCCACTCAACACGATCAAATGCTTTTTCGGCATCCAAGGAGACCACCACCTCCGTGGTCTCCTCAGAAGCCGCCTGCGGAGTGTACAGGACATTGAACAATCTACGCATATTATAAAATGATTGTCTACCTGGAATGAAGCCCGTTTGATCCGGATCGATGACTGACGGGATAATAATAATAATAATACATTTTATTTGGAGGCGCCTCTCTGGGCACTCGAGGACACCGTACAACATATAAATAATAATAAAAACACTAAGAAGAAATAAGAAACAGATAAGAAGAGACAATGAAGATGGTTAAGTTGGGTAGGCAGTTCGGAATAGGTGAGTTTTTAGTCTTGATTTGAAGAGTGTGAGAGAGTCCAAGTTCCTGAGGTCCGGTGGGAGTGAGTTCCAGAGTTGAGGGGCAGAGCGGCTGAAAGCCCTGCTCCCCATGGTGACGAGGCAGGCGGGAGGGACAGAGAGGTGGACAGACGATGCAGATCTGAGGGAACGGGAAGGGGTGGCGATGTTGAGGAGTTCGGACAGATAAGGAGGGGAAAGATTGTGGATGGCCTTGAATGATTGATTACACTGTCTATACTGGTGGCTAATACGGGTGGCTAATATTTTAGTGAGAATTTTGTAGTCACAGTTTAAAGGCTTATTGGGCGGTATGAGCCGCATAATAAAGGGTCTTTGTCCTTTTTGAGCAGCACTGAAATTATCGTTTGTGGCAATTTCTGTTTTTCAAAAATGTCCTGGTACAACTGGCTAAGTATTGGTGCTAGCTTATCAGCAAATTCTTTGTATATCTCAATTGAGAACCCATCAGGCCCTCCAGCCTTGCCGCTCTGCATCGATTTAATCACCTGCATTACTTCACCCGCCGTAATTCGTAAACTGTCCTCTGGGGTGATCGCTGGAATGGTCAAGTGGTTTTCTCCCCCAGTTCTGTTCAGATCTCAGGAATAGTGCTTACAGCTTTGGACTGTCTAAAATTTTTGTTTTGATTTAAAAAACAACTGTTCAGTTTGTTGAATGGAGAGGTTATCGAATTCAGTTTTTTTTACAATAGTTTTTCTCTGTAGAGCTCGGGTGTTGGGGAGTCAGCATATTTACGATCCACCTCTGCTATGCTGTGGGACAGGTCACTCAAGCGTTGTTTGCGTTTCTTTCTCTCATAAGCTGTGTAAGATATTATCTGGCCCCTAAAATAGGCCTTAAGAGCCTCCCACACAGTGGTTAGTAGCATATCTGGTGTGAGATTAAATTCCAAAAAACTATCAATTTGTTGGGAAAGAAAGAGTCCCTAGATAACAACAGAGGATCAAACCGCCACGTACGGCGTGGTCTGATGCACTCTGGAAAACATATGTCCAGCTGCACTGGGCCATGGTCAGAAATAACAATACTATTGTACTGGCTATCCTTGACCATAGGGAGAAATCTACTGTCCACAAGGAAAAAGTCGATCCTGGAAAAAGAGTGGTGAACTGGGGAGAAGAAGGAGTATTGCCTAGTACTTGGGTTGTCTCTCCTCCAGGGGTCAAAAAGTGCGTATGTGTCTATAAATGACTGGACAACTGCACCGGAGTTTGAGATCTTACTATTAGGTCTGGGGTTCGATCTGTCCAGCTTCGGGTGTAAAACGCAGTTGAAATCGCCCCCCAGTATCAATTGGTTGTTATTGAGATCTGGTAATACTGCTATAAAGTTAGTAAAAAAAAAGTGGGTCATCCCAATTAGGTCCGTATACATTAGCTAATGTTATTTGGGTACCGTACAATTTGCCAGTTACTATAACATATCTACCCCTGGGATCACACACGGGCTGCGATGGGATGAATGGGATGCCCTTTCTAATCAAAGTAGCTGTACCACGTGCTCTATCCTCATCTTTGGAACAGAATAATTGCCCTATCCAAGCTTTCTTTAGCTTTGTGCATTCACCTGATCGTAAGTGAGTCTCCTGTAAAAACATGATATCACTTCCTAACGTTTTCATATGTGCAAACACCCTACTTCGCTTCACTGGGTTATGGATTCCCTTTATGTTCCAACTCAAAAAACGAATATGGCCCGACTTTCGTATATCTGACATTGTGCTTCTAGGGTAGATAAGAAAAACAAGAAACTGCTAAAAAGTCCCTAACTACCAAACTAAAACTGAGCCTTAAATCCCTATGCTGATCTACTGAGCCTGTTGAGATCGCACACCCCTCTCCTAGCATTGTGCTGCAGTGAGATAACCATCTAACCTATCCTCCTAACAGACAAAGCTACCACTATATGACCCATCCCACTTTTTTTTTTTTTTTTTGCCTTCACGTACTTCATGTTAACGGACATCCCTCCCCCATATCTGTATGATTAATAAAGAAATAGAATAAAATAGGGGGAGGAATGTGCTAAAGCACCAGGCACTAAACATCCAAGAGTTATAGAATGTCAATATTTCCTGGGAGCCTCAGTGTTGTGGGCACTGTAAAAAAGGAAAGTGAATAAAGTGGGAGAAGAGAAAAAAAAGGAACCTGGTGATCAGACCTTCCACAATTGGACTCACCAGTTTGTTGTTAGCATCTAGTCTCCATGGTTCAATTGGTTAAATCAACTTGCAGAGCTCTTAGGCTTCAAGTTCCTTTTACAGTTTTTCTCGATTGCTAAAACACTAAACCCTATTGTCTGAACCAAATGCTCAGTTGCCTGAATCCACTGATTGAATCAGTCACTCCTTTGGCAAAACCATAATCACTTCTCACCTGTTTAGACACAACTTGCCAACACATTTTCATTGTGATGCACCTGTGTTGCATAATGGTGAGCACAGGTGGCAAAAGTCAAACACAATTAAAACACAACAACTCAAAATTAAAAAATTAATCACACCTGTGGCTAATGATGTGAGGGAACATATATAAGCCAGTTCAGAGAAATGATGCTGTGGCTGAGTAATGCACTTCTCATTTGTATATTTTTGTACTTTATTTTTATGTAGGCTTACTGTATAAAAGTGCTAAATGCACAAGATTTCTGTTTGTTTTTGTACTGTACAAGTGCTACGTGTAAATGCACAAGATTTCTGTTTATTGTACTTTTTTGTTGTTTTTTTTACTACGTACAAGTGCTAATGCACAGGTTTTTTGTTTTGCAACATGCATTTAGCCTACAGTGAACAATAAACATTTTTTCTACAGCTTCATGTCCTGAGCATTGTGTTTTCTATTTTTCTATGTAGTGTTTAGTGACTGCTCAGTAGTGTTTTTAATTTTGATTGACTCGGGCACGATTTGACAACATAGTTCAGTTTTGAGGTGAAAGTTTGGTTTTGCAAGAAGAGTCTGAGGTTTTGTGAATGTAGCTTGAAAATCGGGTTTTGTGTTCACAGTTTAGAGAAAAGGAGAGCTGCTTTCGAGAAATGTGTTTTAGCAATCGAGAAAAACTGTAATATATTCTGCCGCTGGATCCTCAAACCGCTTCTCCTGACCAGTCGAGTCGGTGATGCGAAGCACCGCGGGAAACCGGACACCAAACTTGACATCCTGGCAGCTCCGGAGTAGACGCTTAGCTTCGGCAAAGGCTGCTCTCTTCTTCGCTACCGCCACCGTGTAATCTGGAAATATGCTCACTCTTTAGTCGTGCAGGGTCAGCGGCGCCGAGCGGGCCGCCGTACGGAAGACCTCGTCCCGTTCCCGTAGGTCGTGGAATCTGATCACGAAGACTCTGGGAGGGCCCCCCTCATCAGCACGTCGGGCGCCGCAATATGCTGCATCCAAGGCTGGGGTGAAGTTAAGGCTCAACAGCTCCTGCAGTAGTTTAGCGATGCTCTCAGTGGAACGCCGTCCCTCACATGATTCAAGACCTTCTTTTATTCCGACCAGGCGCGCACTAAATCGACACTGTCCCCCGTCGATTTCTTCCACTTTCTGGCGGAGTGAGGTGACTTCCGCTTTTAGCATGGCGACCTCATTTTCAGTAGTAGCCGTCCTATCAGAGTATCAGGGCTCTCAAGTTTTGAAGACAGGCAAGAGTGACATCCACCCCCCCCCCCCCCCCCCCCCACACACACACACACACACACACTCATTGTTTGTGTCAAACAAGTTGTGAATTTGTTGTAACATTACAACAGGAGTTGACTTACTCTGTGCTCAAAGTGATGCTTAGGCTGCGTTCAGACTGCAGACGAATCTGATTCAAATCTGATTCCTTCTCATATCCGATTTTTATTGGAAGGAGGCCAGAATTAGAGGCAGGCCTTAATTTCTATTTCAGCAAAACGAACTACGAGTAGAATGAATAAAAACAAGATTTTGTGTCTATTTGAACCTATAAAATACTAGGTTCATTTATTAAAAACGTACAGTTACCATAACATGGTATGCATACAGAACATTAACAACAAATGAGCGGCGCGACGCGGTCGGAGCGCACTGAGGACAGTGAGTCCGCTGCAGGTCGGCAGTCGCACCGGGAGCGAGTGGGCCCCGTCCCTCCCCGCACGGAGAGAGGGCGCAGTGAGCACTGATTCCACGACCCCAGGGAAGCGGTGAGTGGAGATGCGGGGGGTCGCTGTAAAGCTCGCGGCCGGAGCCGTAGAGCCACCTTCGCCCCGAGCACTTACAGGCCGCGCACCGCCACGGAGGAAATGCGCCCGGCGGGGTCCGGCCGACGCCGGGGAGAGGTCCCGCTGAGGGGATCCTCCCACACCGTGCCGCTGAAACCCTGACCCGCCGAGATGGTTCTAACAATAGCCCAGGCCGCTATTAGAGACCGGCCTTTATTTACCTCCGCTGACAGCGAGACCCGGCCGCTAATGGAATACAGGCCAATATTTTTAGATCAATTAGGTGAAACTGGATAATTTGCCACGGCACACCTGACGATCTCTCACTGCACACACTTTCTGCCGGTTCCATAGTGAGAGAGGCGCGACCAGAGAAATTTTGGGCGCTGCGGCATATTAAATATATTATAAATATTTTTTCTGCGTGAGAAATTCAATGTGTGGCGGGAGTGCGTGACAAAAGACCGAAATGAGTGACTGTCACGCTCAATGCGTGACACTTGAGAGCCCTGGAGTATGTATTCAGGCCGGCTCCAACTCGCTCAGACGGGTCTCCTGCTTCGCCACGTCCTCCCGGAGCGCGTCTATCTCAGTGTTCAAGTCAGCTGTACTTGAGTCTAACCGCGCCAAGATCCTGTTTTCGCTGCTTGCAATGGCGGCCATGACAGTAGACAGGTCTATAGTCTCCTCATCTGAAGAGTCCTCATTTGCGGACGTGGTTTCAGCGGGGTCCGAGGCTTTAGCAGAGGCCTCCTTCTTGTGGCGTTTTCCTTTAGGCATTTTGTCGTGTATTATTAAAAGATGGAGCTGTCAGTGTGATGCACTGGTGTTGTTCATTTGTCCGAGATAAACACGGTCTGCCCAAAATAGTTTTATAAAAGTATTATTTTAGAAAAAAGGTTCGCCCGGTCAGGAGCTCTGTACAAACGCGTCTTCACATATCGCAGCTCGCTAGCGCCCTGTATGTTAGTTCTTCTTTTATGTTTTCATTTTTTAATGTTTCAATCTGTGTGGGTTTCATTCTGCGTAATTTGTCTCAGGTTCAAGTGTACCATGCTTTATTAATGTATTTAATGTTTTATTACTTTACGTAATCCAAGTGCTGGGGTATATTTACTAAAAAATTGTGCGATGCAGCTTAGAGAAGGCTTGTAAAAATTCACACCTCATCTAGGCAAAGGAAAAATCCTTGAGATCAACCCAATTTCCTCCATGGAAGAAGGTACAGAAAATGCAATAGGCACTGAAGTTCAAACATACACTTAGAGCTCTGTAATTAACCTACTGTATATCTGGTCTGGTTTATTCTGGACACGCTGATATTATCCAGAATGTGGTGGTGGTGGGGCTTCAGGGGGCTTTGAAGTCTTCAGGTGATTCTGATTTATAAAGATGTGAATAAAAATGTTTAAAAGTATCATCTAGCTCAGTTGGGTTATATGAGATTGAACCTGTCTCGGTTTGGACAGCATTAATTGTTCTCGCACTGACTCTCCTCAGCTCTCAGTTAGCCTGGCAGTTTTATCCTGCCAGGCTAAAACTTTATGTGCCTTTTCGCCAAATTTGTAATACCTTTGTTTAGTTTCTAAAATGGCTTTTTCAACTTTGTAGGTGTGTAATGTATTGTATTTAAGTTTTTTGTTTACCAATAACTGGTAAGTTTCCTTGGATCCGGACCATTGAAAATCTTTTTCTGATTGTCTTTCGTGCAGTGGCGGCTCCAGAGATTTTTTGTTGTAGGTGCTATGGGGATGCTCAACACTTAACCCTCCTGTTACGTTCGTTTGTCAGGAACAGCAATGGTGTTCGCGGGTCAATTTGACCCGGTGCATGTTTAATTATCCAAAAGATGTCTGAAACCAAAAAAATCCTAACAAGCAGAGTGAATATTTCATTACTAACTCCATTACTAATTATTCTATCAATATTTAGTGCAATGGTGTTCCTTACCTCTAACAGGTAATGGTTCAATTAGGATAATTCACTTGTTTTTCATTAAAAAAAAATACATGTTCAAACTTTTTTTTAATGTTTCACTACTTTATTACTTTTGAAAGACCAATATATAAAACCTGCATGTTCAGTGCATAGCTGGTGTTTGCATCACATGCTGTCCAGATTTTTATCCCATATTTAGCTGGTTTGGAAGGCATGTATTGCCTAAATGGGCAGCAACCTCTGAATGCCACCAGCCTTTCATCCACTGTGATATTAGGGCATGGGTTGTAGAGTAGTGGAAGTTGCTCTACCCACTTGTCCCACACTGTCCTAATAGCTGCCAACTTGTCTCTCTCCCAGCCCTTTTCTCTCGATTATCAAATCGGATTACTCTGGAGAAAATGTGAAAAGTCTCCAAAGACATTGTGGCTTGAAATATAGCCCTGCCTGTCTCTGCATCCCACAGACTAGTCTGTGGGATGCAGAGACAGGGAGGGCTATATTCAGGGTCGATTCATCCTTCGACTTATAGACCCCAGCCAGGATGAGGAGCCCCAAATATGCATCTAAATGTCTTTTGTCCAACTCCTTCCACTTCTTGCCAAAAACACGCCTCCCTTCTAGATTCGTCATTTCCAGAATGATTTTCTGTGTTGAATCTGGCATGATCAGCTCAAAAGCTGACTTGATGTCAGTCACACGACTAACTGCCATCCTAGTGGGCCCTGGCACTGTCTTTATTATGTTTTCTGCAGACAGTTTTGCCTGACGCATATTTGGGGATGAAGACCACTGTATTTCACCATTTTTTGACATTAATGTCTTGCTTGGAGGAATAGGACTAGCAATTCCCTCATCCGGTTCAAAATCAGAATCATTAGAATCACAATTTAGCTCAAGATAGTCTTCTTCTTCAGACACATCCTCCTCTATTTCACTGTCATGATCAATGATGACTTCCAGCGCCTCCTGGACTGTCATCCTTTTGCTTCGGCTGCTCATTTTGTAAAGGTCTGCCTGACAGAGTGTAATGTTGGTAGGACTGCCATGCAGAGAATCTTTTATATGTTTTGCCCCTCCCCTGTTGAGTGTCCAGTCCACTGAATGTGGGTGGGGTTTTCCCGCGAGAACATAAATGGTTCCCGTCAAAAGTCATAACATCTGCACCTGTGCACCTGTGTGTGTGTGTGTGTGTGGGTGGGTGTGTGTGATTGAGGTGAAATATGTCTCATAGTTGCAAAGAAAGACATACTCTGACATTTCTGACACCCTTTTACCTCCAGTTTGACTGCTGGGTCAAATTGACCCGAACAGTATCTATGTGATATAAAGATGCAGGGGGTGGTTGCAAATATGTGAGATAAACCATTTTCATATTATATGTTGATTGCACTAATTAAGGCAAGCAGAAGAAGTTTCATACTGAAAAAATACTTTTAACTATTTTTCCTAGATCTTCAAACTTTAAAACGGGTCAATTTGACCCGTAACATAACAGGAGGGTTAAGAGAAGGCGCTTTGAATTTGGGGGTGTTTCATTATGGAGATCGCATCAGACCACCTTTGGTATACGTATATACACACGCGTACAGGCCTGCATTAACTATACTCATTCCGCTAATACATGTAAAAGTATTCAACACAAGGGTATAGATACAACATACATAAGCCTGCCAATGTAAACCTCTGAAAATAATATTTCACACAATTCTGTCAGTAGTGTGAGTGTGAATGGTTGTCTGTCTCTGTGTTAGCCCTGCGATGGACTGGCGACCTGTCCAGGGTGTACCCCCGCCTCTCGCCCGATGACAGCTGGGATAGGCTCCAGCAGACCCCCGCGACCCTTAACAGGACTAAGCGGGTATAGAAGATGAATGAATGAATGAATTCTGTCAGTCGAGCCCTGCATACAACGGAGCAGCAAACAGCAGCAACAGAAGGCAACAGACACTGTGCACGCTTTGGCCTAAAATGCTCAGATCACGAAATCACACAGCCAGTTATCAACACTATTCTAATGATGAATCAGCAGTGTTCCTATTGTTAAAGCATCCATGAATACTGATCCATCCAAATTTTGTTAAAACTCTCTGCCGATTCCCAAATTGCTGTGTGGGGTATTTTTGATGGAAAATCTGACAGAAATCTGTCTGTAACTTTTTGAAGTATGTCAGTTCTCTTTTATTCTTAATTGGCCCATTAAGCCCATTCCCATTAAAGCTAACAACTTTCAACACTCTATGCATCTAGTTCAGCTTATATATAGGTCAACTTTTGTGGCAACCGCAAAATAAGTAATTTTTTATTTTTTTTTTATATGGTCATTAAATTTCTTGTCTAAAGGTTCATCTTCATGGTAAATGGTAAATGGCCTTGCTTTTATATAGCGCTTTTCTACCTATCAGTACTTAAAGCGCTTTACAGTCATAGACACATCTACCCATTCGCTCACACAAGCACACACACATTCACACACCAGTGCCACGCACTGGGAGCAACTGGGAGTTCAGTGTCTTGCTCAAGGACACTTCGGCATTTGGCACATTCCAGAGATCGAACTCTTTGGTTCGTGGACAACCCGCTCTACCTACTGAGCCACAGCTGCCCCCTTCAGTTAACACTAGTGGACCTTGCCTATCCCGAGGAGCTCAAGTACACTTTTGAAGTCTTCCAAAAACTATTTCTCCAGCTGGATCGTTCGAGGCTGTCCCCAAAAGTGAACACGCTCAAGAACAAGTTGTTAACAATTGTACTACTTCACTGTACAAATATGACACACGTATTTGTAATGGATTCGACGAGTTTTTCATTATTATTATTATTATTATTATTATTATTATTATCAGGCTGCTCATTAACAGAATTTTATCCAAACTGTAGTAGAACTGGTTTTAACATATTTATCATATTGAATGTAAAGAAACATCAACCTTTCTTAAACAATATTAATCCTGTCCAGTAATTAAAATAACCTTAATCTTCCTCAGATTTATCGACAGAGTAATTGTACAATAAAATGTATTAACATTAACTTTTCCTCATAAAAACAGCTAGAATGCATGAGGAGTCATGCAGGGAGGGTGGAGAGTCAAGGTGGATGGGTCATGGAAGGAGGGTGGAGGATGGAGAGTTGAGGATGATTAAGATCAAGGAAGGAAGAAAGAAGGTGGTTACAAGGAACGTGGAGGGAGGGTGGAGGTAGAGGGAACTACTGACGTCTGCCCCAAACAACATTAGCCTCCTGATCCACTCTCACATTGCTGAACTTTCTGCGCAGCCAGCTCCAGAAACTGGCAGTTTCTGTGCTCACTGCAACATGCTTTACATTTAGATGGTACTGTAGGGTTGAAGTGCTGGTATCCAAACTCTTTTTTTTTTTCACAATTTGCACAAAACCCCGCTTTCATCAAGGAATTCCATTAGGTATTTCTTTATTTTTTTTTTTAAATAAATTACACAATTAATTAATTAAAATTAAATTTTATATTTTGCCTGTCTAGAGTTTTAGACATTCTGGACGATTCAACAGGTGCTCTTTGAAACGAAGGGGTAAGTTTAGGAAATGCCACACGAGAAATACTGGTTCAGTTTAAAAGGCTTTTATTCTGAAAACCAACCGGAAGTGTGGCGCTTCCGCCTCTCTGTAAACAAACGTTCGTGTCTTGGCCGCTATTTCAAGGTTTTAAGGACATTGAAGTAACTCTGACAGGTATGGAAAGAACAGTGTGAAGGAATTATAAGTTGGCGAGTCACGTTATTTTCGCTAGTTGCTTCGTATAAGCTGCGTAGTGACTTGATACGTGTTGACATTGAAACAGTCTCTACTTTATCGACTTACAAGACATTAATGTTGTTGCTAACATTACTGCTAATTTTTTTTATAACAGGTGTTGGGAATAAGCCGTTATGCTAAGCTAACGTAGCAGTATTAGCATGAATGAATTTTAACTCTTAACTGAAGAAAGCTTAACCAAATATTACAAAAAACACAAAGAAACGTGGTGTTTGGTGGCTGCTGAAATATTCATTGTACAAACTTATTTTGGTTGGACCAACATTTGTATTGTTCTGAAGCTAGCAAACTGAGCAAGCAACAAACAGCTTCTTATTAGTACAGTATGTTTTACTGTTATGATTGTGATCCTTGAAATGTACTGAACTAAACTATCAAGGACCGTGTTCCTGGATAAATGACAGTAATGTTTTGAAAGTAAAGTAATGAAAAGGACTTGATGAGGTCAGAAGCTACAAACCTACAAATCACACTACATCACGTACACGGACAAAGGACAGACAACAGTGTGCATATTTAAGCCAGAGAAGACAGATAACATTACACCTTTTAACATACTGATGCAGTTTATCATTGAACGTTTCTTCTGTCGAGCAGTTTCTGATTCAGAACACTTTGCATTCTCACAATACAGGTGTTTGTTCCCAAATGGTTTGATTTCACTACCCTCTTTTGGATCACAGCCAGTCATGAAAAGGAGGACAACTTCATGGGGTTGATTTCTGATGCACCAGGTAATGAACAACACTGTGCCCTGAAGTTGCAGTTTTATGTCAGTTCTTATGCAGACAATTAAAAAAATAAAAAATCAGTAAAATAAATTACATAAATTGAATCTGTATTTAAATTGCAAAGAAGAACAAATAGCAACCAACAGCAACTATGCTGAACTATTCAGTTACTTCTGAAAACTGTAAAGTAAGGCTGCTTTCAGTACAGAAAAAGAATGATGGTTCCAATCCCTGTAGCAAACTGTTCTTCCTAAAAATCAAAACAGAAAAGTACATTTTTCTGGTAGTAGTAGAAACCTTTGAGGATCCTTCAGTTGATTAGATATATTAGGTCGGAACTGGCAGGAACAGAAAATTCTGCTTTGGCCAGAGGGCTAGACTTTATATTATATAATCATTGTCCTTCCATCATTCCAGTGGACAGACATTACAGTAAGTTTTGTTATTGTAACACAGGTAGTAGCTGGAGGTCATATTCATAACATCATGCGTGGGTTCTAGTCTAGTCAGTACGCTGATACCTGGTTTGGGTGGAGTTTATCATGAATCATCACGATTTAAATGAGCTTTTTAAATTGTCTAGGTCTGTCAAGTTTGTTGGTTTTGAATGAGAGTTTTGAGTGTTTTTTTTTCTTGTTTTTTTACAAAAAGCCCAGTATGTTTTGATTAGTCAGCTCTAGTTGCTTGTGCAGGGACCACCCATAAACAAGATGAGAACTGGTGCTGGTCAGGGAAAGCGGGAGGGACATGAAAATAGTCCACTGGATACAGCATTAGTGTATGCCCCCGAATGCACAATGAGTCATTAATATTTTCCACTGTCCAGGAAATGACAAACTTAAAAATATCATTAAGTACATTTACAGAATAATTTTTTTTTGTCATCACTGGGCCAGATACTGTCTAACAGGTGAAGTCTCGTGCAAGACAGTTAAAAATCTAATTTGAGTTCATGGCCACTTTAAAATTACTGACTGAGCACTAATATTCAGTAAACATGTGAATGTTTCACCTGGTTGAGAGTAAAAAGGGGACTAACGAAGTGTACAGCCTCAGTAAAATAAGTTCTCTAGGTAAACTGTTAATGTGTCTTTTTCTCTCAATTTCCTGTCTCCATATAGACTACAAGTGAAACACCAGAGCCCCAAAATTGACTCTTTCAGTCCAGTAAGAAGTTACATTATTTGCACTGGTGTTTTCAGAAGCGCATTGTCTATTGTTTGTGCAATAAGAAAAGAAGAAGGGAAGACGAAAAACATAGTCAACGGTAAACAGACAATAAGACACTTTTTCATTAAACTTTTAACATCCACAATTTAACAAAGTGTAGCTTTGTCACCATTAAGTAAACTATAAATTCAGAACAAATTCAGATTTTCAAATTCAAATTTGGGAAGCAAGCTCTTTTCATGTGTGCTTATGTTTAGGTCAAGAATGCTGTCTGCTGTGAGGGCTGGCAGATGTTGCGTTGGATACTTCAGGAGTATTTCAAGCTCTGCTATGAACAAAGGTGAAACAAACACACATACATTCACTGTCTGCTTTTCTATGTGTGTGTTATTATCAGGGATGGAGAAGCATGTAGACATTACTTTTCTAAAGCAAATTTACTGTTTACTGAAATCTGATTGAGAAAAAAGTTTTAACTAATTTAAAAGATACTCAGTAGCTGAATTAACAGGATAAGGTGTTAACAAGATGAAGATGATGTTATACAATAATATACTATACTTTTACACTATATAGTTAGTGGCATTTATTCAAATAGTAAACAGGTGAATAATGTTAACAAACGAATTATGGATGCTTGAGAAATCAAACAGTAACTTTCAGAAGGTAACAATATTTTCTATAGGGGATACTGTGTTTATCTACCATGTTTACAGTGCAATGTCAGTTCACACAGCAGTACCATTGTTGAGACACAGGGCAGCAGCAGAGTGCTGTTTTATACTGTAGCCTATCTCTCCTCCACCTCGAAATGTCAAACTGCCTCACAGCCACCCGTCATTGTTCTTGGACCTTTTTTGTATCTGCTTCACGTCGTCCAGGACGTAGGTACTAGGGCTGGATTAAAATACCGATTCCATGCAGGTAAACAGTAGATGATATACTGTACAAAACATTAAAAGATGAATTGGTAATAGAACAAAAATGTGGTAAAATGGTATGGCAACATTATTTATTCCCCACTGTGGAATAATTAAGGGATTATCTTATTTTATCTTATTTTAAACATGACACTTAGTGTAAAGGCAACAGGAATCTTAAAGTCAGACGGTCCCAAAGTACTACAAGGCATATTTTAGCTGCAACTACGTTATGTGTCACATATACCTAATTCACATTAACAACCATATTAATGATGAATCCAGTTTGGTATTTCAGTCTGTGTGCAATGTGTTTGGGACAGTGAGAGGTTAACTAGATGTAGCTAGTTAGATGTAAACACCAAGAGCAGCAAAACAAGAAACACTAGTAACAGTCATTTAAGTTCTGGTACGTTCACTCCAAAAGTGATGTATTTTCTGTAAAATGAATGGCAACATTGACAGGACAAGTGAAATTAAAGGTGTGATTATCGGCTTTTTAATAGTTATTAAATTATATTATTATATTTAACAAAGTTGGCCAGGCAAGGCTGGGGAGTTTAGCCTATATTTCTGTTTATCTTTTAACATGAAGACCAAAGAAAAAACTCTTACAAGAGACCACTAAAAAAATCCCAAGAACAACAGTTTGCAAAAGAAAAAGGAAAGCACTGGTGGACTTAAGAAGAAACACAGAAGCAGTCACACAAACTGAAACGCTCAGTTTATCAAAGTTTAACCACATCTAACTCGTCTTCACTCAAACATTAACCCTAGTGTAATGAAAACATGTGGCAGAGCCAAAGTTTTTCCAAGTTGTAAATATATGACTCTGTCTTGGATAAGGGCTAAAGTTGTAGTCTAACCACAGAAAGTAGTTCATCATTTGAGAAGACGAAAGTAGTTGTATTTGGAGTAGTTTACAGAAGTCTGGGTTCTGAAATGCAGCAATCAGGTTATTTAACTTCTCTGAGTCCTGCTGAATTGAGGCTGTTGATCAGGCAGAAAGATTCCAGAATAAGCACCACAACTGGGTTAGCTTACGGTAAGTGTCACCACTCTCAGTCATGCCGATCACTTAAATCAAGGACTGAATTATTAGTTCACTATATCTAATTGAAACATATCAATCCGAGGTTGTAATAGATTTAAATGTATAATTAAAAAAACATAAACAAGAGAAAAAATAGGAGAAATCTCAGAAAAAATTAGTGGACATTCTAAAAAAATTCTTCAAAATCTGGAAAATAAACCTTTTACAAGCACACAATAAATAGTAATAAATAAAAAAGTGTTACTGTTAATTACTGTTTTACTTCCCAGTTTAGGGCCTCTTCAGTACATCAAAGCCAAATGTGACACATTATTGTTCTTATAAGAATAAGAAAAACCTTTATTTGTCCCACAATGGGTAATGCTTTTGATGTCTGTTATGTATTTTAAACCCTGTTTTACTTGTACGGTGACCTTGGGTGCTTTAAAAGGCGCCTATAAATAAAATGTATTATTATTATTATTAATGTGGCCCTGCAACTGTCAGTGGCTGATAGGGAAACCAGCTCCAAGGGTCAGGGGTCAGAGCTGGTGATGGTCGGGTAAGAGGCCAGCTCTGGGGGCAGAGGTTGGAGCTGGTGATGGTCCGGTAAGAGGCCAGCTCTGTGGGGCAGAGGTCGGAGCTGGTGATGGTCGGGTAAGAGGCCAGCTCTGAGGGTCAGGCGTTGAAGCTGGTGATGGCCAAGGGGGGACAGCTCCAAGGGTCAGAAATCGGAGCTGCCGATGGCAGTTCTTTTGTCTGAGTACATTACCTGCCCAGGGTGCAAGAAGTAGTCTTTGGTTTAGTTTGTATTAAGTTTAATTTGGCTTTGTTTGACAAACGGCAACTACACTGAAATTCAAAGAAATGATGAGCCAGTCAACATCTGTTATGAGAAGACATTAGCCACTTTACCTCAGTGGATGTGCTTGGCCCACCAGAATAGATATCCTCCAGTGCTGAACTATCACCTGACCTGGTGTGAGAGGCCTCACCTTCAAATGTCAGTTCCTAAAATAATAATTTGTAAATGACAGCAAAAGGGGTAAACATGTGATTGTAATGACTGTGTGCACAATCCATGTTGCACAAAAAAGATATGTTTATTTAAGATGTCATGTTTGAAGGTCATCATTTGCTAATTAACTTTTGCACAATTTGACTGATAATGATTAGTTATTATATTACCTGAGATGGTACGTCAGCACTGCCAGGTGCCTGCCAAAACTGGAGAATGTTCGCTGCAGTTGAAATTGTAGCATCAGGACATTCATCCTGCTGAACATCTTCAGGCTCTGGCAGAGGAACGCCGATTTCAGTATGTGCTGGTGAACCCACCAGATCTCCTCTGTCAGACTGTGCCAACAAGTATTCCACCGCTGTGTGTTCACCTGCAAACAGAAAACCACAAATATAGCAGTAGAGTGAGCGAGAAAACGGTAGACCCCTAACCAGTAGCTGACAGTGTAGTCACCATAAAAATATTGTTCAGTGTCTGCTTTTTTCATCAGACTCTTACCGGTGGGTTTCCCTGGAGGGGTGAATTCCGGCAGAAGTGTGCAACCCAACACTCTGAGGACATCCTGGTTTGGGATGTATCACCCATATCCAGGGCTTGATGTGCACGATTGATGTTCCACCTGGATGCACCCTCAAGCATGTACATCTGTGTGTGTACAGTACTGCATCTCCACCCTTGCCAGACAAAGATTACATAGCAAATTACATTTTTTGTCTTCTAAAAAATGATGAAACAGCAGTTATAGAAAATGTACAATTTTAATTCAAAATTTAAACTTGCCTGGGATGAAACAACACTGGTGTCTGTGGAAGCTTTTCAGAGAGGAAGATCCTCGGCCACACCTCAGCACATCAAGGGTTTTGCCTCCCTTCTGTGTCCTGGAACGTGTTTTGGTGTACAGTTGCACACCAGGTGGATCTTGGATGCATGGCAAATGTTTTTGCTGTACCTCCCACACATGTGCCATGCTCTCACGGTTTATGAGTTGTAGACTGGTGGTGTCAGTCAGGTCCCACATTGACTCCAGCAGATTTTGTATTTGCGTGCGAGCCTCTTCAACCCCTCGTGTTGTCCTCCGGCAGAACTTGGCCAGCTCACTGGAAGTGATGCTGCCTAGTACCTGGGTGTCTGTCGGAACATGACCCCGATTCTTCCCGATGAACTCCGCCCGCTTGGCCTCTTTGAGACGCCCAATATCATCCCTGTCCCACTCAAAAATACAGCTGGACAGCTTTGAGCAGAAGGTGCCATATAGTGGATGGTGTTCTGTTGTGAGACCTTTGGTGAATTGCCGCATGAAGTGAAAACGTCCAGTCTCACTTTGGATGTCCATGGGTGAAACCAAGTGAGAACTGGGCTCACCCCTGTAAAAATAAGCAACCAACTATAAATAAATGCAGTTCTGATCATTTCCAGTTAGCCCATTATCGACTGCATTAAAATCCTGCCAAAATATTTGATCAAACGTAGCAAAATCACAAGAAATATCACAACGCAAAAGGAAGGCATCGCACCTGTCTCACTGCAGCAATCTCTGTCCACATATATGGCATCTGGCTGTGGCTCACCAGCATCCCTGTACCACTGGACAATGCCTTGACACAGCTCATCAAGCACAGCCCCCTCACCAGTGGTCAGCACAGAGTTGAAAACCTGGCCAAATTCGTTCCCAACATTTGTCATCCACGTGGCTGTGTTCTCAATTCCACCAGCAAGTGTTTTTGTGATCTACAGACAACATTAACACATACATTTCAAAAAATTACTGGGCATACAAATTAACATGAATAAAATCAAGTTTACATAGGTTTGCATTTACCTTTTTGGTGGAATCAAGCTTCAGGATTCTGCCAAAAGTAGATGAGATGACTCCTTTCAACTCATCCAGGTGGCTGAGAATTTCATTTGCGTGAACCGTTTCAAACCACTGGGCCAGGGGCAGAGGAGAGAAGGAGGGGCGGTTTTTGATAGACCGCTTCGGACTGGGTGAGGACACATGACTTTTTGTGGACCTCACAATCAGTGAGGTAGTCAATGGTCCGCCTTGCCCACTCCTCGCTGTGTATCTCCTGCAAGGCCTGCTGAAGATAGCTGGAGCTGTTCCCCACCGTTCTTGCTCGCATCATTGCAACACACCTCCTGTCCAGTGCCAGATGTGTTGTGAGCACAGCTGGAAATTTGTTGCAGTGGCAGGGCTGTTGGATAGCCCATCACACCTGCCCAATAGGAATCTGGTTTCCCAGTGTTGGTCATTTCTGCAGATGAGGACAAGACATGAATACCATTGTGATTAGGGAACAGCTGTAAATAGGCTACTTCATGTACTATTGAAGGATGAACAGAGTACAGATTGGGGGTAGGGGTAGGGTGTTAACAAGTGTGAGCTGTGCAGGGGCATGTGAGGTGCGGGGGCGTGGGGGTGGGGGGTGTCCTAACTGCCGAGTTTCGTACATTTACCGAACAACTCACCGGCCCAATTTTTTAATTATGGCAGCACAAATTACACTATGGCGAAGCACCACAGTATTATCAATGAATGGGAAACACTGGACGTTATAGTGGTTAGCGGTTATAACGGTTAGCAGTCGCGGCTAGTGCTAACAGCTCTATTTTTACAGCATTTTCAAGCTATTTCCTTTTAAACTAATAAAAAACTATCTGGGAGACTGTTACGGCCCTAGTGCCGCTATGGTTGTTGTGGTGTGTTTGTGTCTCTCTCCTCCTCCATGTGGTCGCCCCTCCTCCGAACAGCAGCCGTTTCCACTCAGGTAATCAGCTGATCCTGGTTAAAGAGTGGAGGAGAGGTGCGGCCTGGAGAGAGAGAGAGAGAGAGAGAGAGAGATGGTGAACCACAGTGGTGGAAGCGTGAGGTTGGCTTTGTTTGTTGGAAATCATAACGGTGAAGTACTGACTAATCTTTTCTGTGGAAAAGACAGTATTAATCTTTCTTGGTCTTTTGCCTGTGTCCTTTCCCCCCCAGGTGTAGTGGCATTTTTGGTTTGTTTGTGGCTGTCAGTTCTGGTCTGTTGTGTTTAGTTTTGTGACCAGCATTCTTAGTTATCATTAGTATTTTGTTTTTGAATAAAGAAACATTCTTTTACACACAGTTATTGGTCTGTGTGTCGCTTTCCTTTTCTCCGGAAACTATTTTCTTTTGTTTTCTTCCCCTCATCCCCTGGTTACATACTCGGGAGGTAACAAAGTGGGGGCTCGTCCGGGATCTCTTAGTGATAGCGTTAGGAGATCTGATTTTGTCTGTGTTTGTAGCCTGGTTTTTTGTTTGGCACGGCTTCCCTGGTAAGTGTAGGGGAGTGTCCAGCTAAGTTGCTCGCAGCTTATCCTTCGGGCACTCATTTATTATTTTGCCTTTTTTATTTTCTGGAGTAATCCTGGGTGGGGATACAATTCCCTGGCGGAGGTAGGCGTTTCGGAGCTTCAGCTGCCGAAGTTTGCCTTTAAAGCCGCCTCGAGCCCGGCATGCTCCAAGAAGACAGACAGGCTCAGTCTTTGATAGGCAGGGTCTGGGGAAGTTGGTGTTGGCCTGGTGTGTACTGTGTGTCTGTGTGGTTTCTTTACCTATCGTGTGAATCTTTGTTTTATTGCATTGGTGTTGTAAAAACACAAAGAAAAATGTCTGAGAATTTCAGTGTGGATGCGTTTGCTGCTGCACCGTCACTATCCCAGTTAGATGAGTGACTTGCATGAGTTGGTGGCTCATTACGACATTTCAGTTTCTCGTGTCCTACGTAAGGCAGAGTTGAAGGCCGCGGTGGTGGAGGCCCTGGTGGAAAAAGGAGTGCTTGAAGAACTCCCATCAGGATCAGGTGAACAGCAGATTGGTCATACTCCCAGCGCACGGTTTGTAGCTGAGGAAGTACATGTCACCTTACCTAAATTTGACCACATGTCTGTGGAGTCCTCTCCTGGCTCAAGACTGGCTGCTCGGTCGATGGTGCGTCTTGCTCATCTCCAGTGGGAGAAGGAGAAAGAGGAGAGGGAGTTTCAGCTTAGTCGAGAACTTGAGCTGAAAATGTTAGAGGCAGATACCACAGTGAGAATGCGGGAGTTGGAGCTAAAGGCTAGCGCTAGCCCCGTGTCGGTAGATATGTCTCAGTCATCTATTACAGGTTTTGATGTCGGTAAAAATATTCCCCTTGTTCCTGTATTCCGTGAGTCGGAGGTCGAGACTTATTTCAGCACTTTCGAGCGGATCGCAACTGGGCTGGGCTGGCCACAGGATGTGTGGGGACTGCTGCTACAGTGCAGATTGAATGGAAAAGACCAGGAAGCCTGCGCCTCCCTTTCCACTGCAGACAGTTTGAGTTCCGAAAAACTCAAAAGTGCTGTTCTGCAAGCTTATGAATTGGTGCCAGAAGCATACCGGCAGCGGTTTAGAGGTCTTAAGAAAAGCCAAAATCAGACTTACACTGACTTTGCAAGGGAGAAGAGTCTCCTCTTTGACAGATGGTGTTCAGCTTGCAAAGTATTTGATATGACTTCACTGAGAGAACTGCTGCTAGTGGAGGAGTTTAAAAATTGCTTACCTGAATGTATAGTGCCTGCCAAGACTGGAGAATGCCCGCTGCAGTTGAAATTGTAGCATCAGGACATTCATCCTGCTGAACATCTTCAGGCTCTGGCAGAGGAACGGCGATTTCAGTATATGCTGGTGAACCCACCAGATCTCCTCTGTCAGACTGTGCCAACAAGTATTCCACCGCTGTGTGTTCACCTGCAAACAGAAAACCACAAATGTAGCAGTAGAGTGAGCGAGATAACAGTAGACCCCTAACCGGTAGCTGACAGTGTAGTCACCATAAAAATATTGTTCAGTGTCTGCGGTGGGTTTCCCTGGAGGGGTGAGTTCCAGCAGAAGTGTGCAACCCAACACTCTGCTCCTGAGGACACTCAGGTTTGTCATCAGCCGCACATTGTACATCCTGGTTTGGGATGTATCGCCCATATCCAGGGCTTGATGTGCGCGATTGATGTTCCACCTGGATGCACCCTCAAGCATGTACATCTGTGTGTGTACAGCACTGCATCTCCACCCTTGCCAGACAAAGATTACATAGCAAATTTCATTTTTTGTCTTGTAAAAAATGATGAAACAGCAGTTATAGAAAATGTACAATTTTAATTCAAAATTTAAACTTGCCTGGGATGAAACAACACTGGTGTCTGTGGAAGCTTTTCAGAGAGGAAGATCCTCGGCCACACCTCAGCACATCAAGGGTTTTGCCTCCCTTCTGTGTCCTGGAACGTGTTTTGGTGTACAGTTGCACACCAGGTGGATCTTGGATGCATGGCAAATGTTTTTGCTGTACCTCCCACACATGTACCATGCTCTCACGGTTTATGAGTTGTAGACTGGTGGTGTCAGTCAGGTCCCACTTTGACTCCAGCAGATTTTGTATTTGCGTGCGAGCCTCTTCAACCCCTCGTGTTGTCCTCCGGCAGAACTTGGCCAGCTCACTGGAAGTGATGCTGCCTAGTACCTGGGTGTCTGTCGGAACATGACCCCGATTCTTCTCGATGAACTCCGCCCGCTTGGCCTCTTTGAGACGCCCAATATCATCCCTGTCCCACTCAAAAATACAGCTGGACAGCTTTGAGCAGAAGGTGCCATATAGTGGATGGTGTTCTGTTGTGAGACCTTTGGTGAATTGCCGCATGAAGTAAAAAAATGTCCAGTCTCACTTTGGATGTCCATGGGTGAAACCAAGTGAGAACTGGGTTCACTCCTGTAAAAATAAGCAACCAACTATAAATAAATGCAGTTCTGATCATTTCCAGTTAGCCCATTATCGACTGCATTAAAATCCTGCCAAAATATTTGATCAAACGTAGCAAAATCACAAGAAATATCAACGCAAAAGGAAGGCAACGCACCTGTCTCACTGCAGCAGTCTCTGTCCACATATATGGCATCTGGCTGTGGCTCACCAGCAATCCCTGTACCACTGGACAATGCCTTGACACAGCTCATCAAGCCCAGCCCCCTCACCAGTGGTCAGCACAGTTGAGAACCTGGCCAAATACGTTCCCAACATTTGTCATCCACGTGGCTGTGTTCTCAATTCCACCAGCAAGTGTTTTTGTGATCTACAGACAACATTAACACATACATTTCAAAAAATTACTGGGCATACAAATTAACATGAATGAAATCAAGTTTACATAGATTGCCCCTCCTCCGACCAGCAGCCGTTTCCACTCAGGTAATTAGCTGATCTTGGTTAAAGAGTGGAGGAGAGGTGTGTAAACACAAACTGCAGCCTAAACAAGTAATTTAACCGTAACTTTAATTCATTAATTTTGCCAATACTTACTTTTAGTAGGTCGGAGAACTGGAGATCCGGACTGTCTGACTACTTGAGCTGCCTCCGAGAGTCATACTAAAGCACCTTTTCTGAAAAACTGAATGCTGTTTGGCTCTTTGCTCCCTTATCGCGCCTCACTGATTGGCTCTTTTACTCCTTGCCCCAGCTCACTGATTGGTCCTCTTACCTCACCGTTCGGAACTGTTCGGACTTTGTTAGGAACTGTTCGGACTTTGTTAGGAACTGTTCGGACTTTGTTAGGAATTGTTAGGACTTTGCTAGGAACTGTTAGGACTTGGTCGTACCTCGTCATGCCGATAAGATGTGCTTATGGATTCAATTCTACATGTACCTTTTGTATTTTATGTTTGTGAGAAGACATTATATTTTGTTATTGTTTTGTATATTCTGCGTTCTTCTGTTATTATTATTATTCACATGGGGGAAACTATGGACTGACTGTTATTCACCCCTTCTAGGTGAGTCTATTTTGACTCTGCTGGTCTCTGTGAAATAAGAAATGCTGCAAATCGGACAGTGTTCTCCGGGCCCTCTAGCTGGTGTAGAGTCGCTCCGTTGGGATCTGATTGTGCTCCAGCAGAGATCTGCCAGGCCAGTCATATTATCTGAGCGGGCTTTATGTGGTGATGGACAAAATAGTGACAGCAACACTTGATCTGAATGCCGCAGAGCTGAATATGTTTTCAACAAAATGGCTTTGATTAGTTGTAAGAATATCCAGTTGCATCGGTTGAAGCATGTTCCAGCATCACTCATATTCTGATAAGAAGAAGAGAGGCCATGACAGGCAACCGGTCCTCATTTTAATATGAAAGAGCCCCAAAATGAGAAGTACCTTGTTCAGTGACATACTGCTATAAGATGCAGAGGGAAAGCTTTCTTTTAAAATATCTGTTGTAACATGGAGAAGAAGAAGTCTGTCATCTCGTAATTGAATGAAACCGACTGTACATGTTTTGACAGCTTCAAATGTGACGAATAAAGATGCAATTATCTTCTGACAAATGGCAAATGGACTTATGATAACTGTGTTTTTTTTCTATGCTGACCTACATAAAATGTGTATTTGTTTATCAGGCTACCAGCAGGCTAATGTCGTTATCCTGCCCAGTCATCTATCTGATGACTTTGAAGTCTTCTGTCGCAGTAATCCAGCGCCCTTGCCGCTCCTTTATCGCAGCCAATCAGGAGAGACTTCCTGTCCACCTCTGGCTAGATCTGCTGACATAAGGTAGTACACATGCATGCACCACCCATTCCACAAGACATTTTTTATAGATATTGTATTTATTTATGTATTTTCTCACAATTTCAAATTTTCTCTTTAATTATTTAATTTATGAAGCACAGAGGTGAATCTGTTTCTGATTATTGTTAAAATGATAAGATAATCCTGTATTTATCCCTCAGTGGGGAATGACCCACCTCTGTAGAAACAAATTTCACATTTCATATTAACTACATTTATGACTACTCTCTCTGTTGTAAAGCTGCTTCACTGGTGTCTTTGTTAGAGTTTTTCAGTTGTCACTTGTGATCTGAGCATGTGTGGTGTGGATCAATCATAATATATCATGGTGACTCTACCCACTACAGTGCCTTTCAGCACACTACTCTATGCAGACAAAAGGGCAGGGTTACTCTGTCCAGGAGATAGTTCAACAAGTCACAGAAATTTCTAGTTGAAATGCCGATTTAAACATTTTCGCAACAATTTGCCTATGCCACAAAATATTTTTGATCTGATACAAAAATGCTTAGGTCAGGACAGAAACCACACTATTGCCTATGTAGACAGGTCTTTACTTCAAGCAGTTCAGTAATGTTTCTCCGCTTGATTGAGAGTTGTCCCAAAGACTATCCCAGCGCTTTGAAACAGCAGTAAAGCTGGGGGTGGTTGTCCCAGAAATATATTATTAATAAACTAGCATTTGTATAGATAGATTAAAAGTCACATTTTATATTGACTTATCAAAACTGTAATATAAACACTGGCAAACATATTTTCAAAATGTGATTTGCAAGTGTAGAAAGCATTAATATCCATGAAACATTTCAGAATGAATATAAAATTGAACCAAACAACGTTTTCTAATTTAGTAAAACATTTAGTAAAAATAGTGTATGCATATTATTCATTCATGTATCACCCACATTTATACTTTGTGTTCTCCGTGCCAGTTCAGTTTAAATGTATTTTTGTTATCTGTGTCTTCAGGACAGACATCTCTCAGTACTGTGTGTATGAGGAGGGCCACCTGGTTAAAACTGTCTCCAGTCTGCAGGATTATACAAGTCAACCAAGGTATTTTAACAGAGACAAACAGACGTGCTGACAGATCTAAACTAAAGCTGTTTGATGCAGTTCACACAGGAAAACATGTAGACCTCCATAACGATAACAAATCTGTATTTTCATAGCTTACTGTGTTTCGTAATGAGTCTTATTCTCCTGGTGCAAAAGTTTATGCCATATGCAGCTCGGCCTTCCAGAATGTGTCTGTAGCACAGACAATTGCATATTGTCTGAAAAATGTCTAGTGTAATTCCACTGTAGTTTAAGTTTGTTTGGTCCCAACAGATTATGGTGGTACTGTAACTTGATAGGTGCAATAAGTTTGTTGCACAAGATAGTATTTAGTAATCTATTCTCAGTTTCAACATCCACACATAAAGTTAACAAGTGGGGAAACAGACATTGTTAACTTCTTTTCAGTCACAATAGGATTGTGAAACTCTCCATGCAATTTAACCTGTTCATACAATATCTTCCAGCAAAGTTTTTTTTTTTTTTTTTTTTAAATAGCTTTTGGTAAAACCTGAAATAGCTCAGTAGACAAGGCTGCATTATCAATCAGGTAAGTGGGTGACTGCTCCATATCTTGCTCTTCATCATCTGGTCTTATTGGAGCTTGCCACTGTTGTTCCATCATTATTTTATCATTTGGGCATTGTTTGTCAGGAGACAGGACGTATTATTTCTATCTTTAAATCTTTTTTTTAACATAAAGGAATTAATGAGTCCCGATTAAAACAAATTAAAGAAAATATTCATTGTACTTTGTGATCCAACCAGGTTCTCTTGTTCTTGTTTGTGCTCCAGGACTGCATCAGAGCCGCAGGCTGTGCATTATGGCCCATGGTCAAACATGGTGTGTTTCTACCTGGGCTGCAGTTTCGGCTTTGAAGGTCAGATGAAGAAAGCCGGAATTCCTGTCAGGAATGTAGAACAAGGCAGAAATGTCAGCATGTATAAGGTATGATCCGTATATAAGTCCTGAACTACCTCTTTATCACTCTAGTTTTCTCTACAACTGTTTAACATAGAGTTGTTTAAGGACATTCAGTATGATGTGAGTTAACAGTGTACTGTATTTTAGACAGCGATAGAAATGTCTGTGATTATTCTAATAGTTTGATGTCAACTCTTCATGTTTACAGCTCGTAGTGTGAAATGTCGGTGAACTCTTGGGCAGCAGAGCTCAGTTTATGTCTTTGGATTTATGACCTTTGTCTCTTTTGTCCACACAACACATGTGATTTTGTGTGTGTGTTAAGACTGGAGTTAGCTGTATTCCTGCTGGAGTGTTCAGCTGCCCTCTAGTGGTCACTATGCGTCCTGTTCCAGTTGACATGCTGGATGCAGCAGTCGGGGTTACTCATCTCAACCCACTTGCACATGGAGCCCCTATACACATAGGAGACCCAGGTATACACACTGAATACAACACAGTAAATGTAACTCACCAGTACATGAAAAGACCATCATACAAGTAATCACTGTAAGTTTTTTCATTCGGTGTATGCAGCTCTCATTGGCATTGGGGACCTTTCTAGACCGGACTATGGCGAGCAGGTGGACGTGCAGACTGGTGATGTGACAGTCTTCTGGGCCTGTGGAGTGACTGCTATAGAGGCAATACTCAGCAGCAGTGAGCAATATTATTGACTAAAGCTATATTTGCATAACCATAATAACAGCTAAATAGTTTATAGTAAATGATCAGGATGACGGACTCCTCTCAAACTGTTAAGACATCAAAACTCAAGTTTGATTAGTTCTTTTTGCTTGAGACAGTTCTTTTCATTGTGTTCGTACCAATGAAAATGCAAAAGAATTAAGATGTCTGTTTGACTAACATCAAGTTCTGTTTATCTTTCAGAGCCTTCCTTGGCATTCAGTCACTCACCCGGATGTATGTTCCTGACCGATATCCCAGATTCTCCTTCTCCCTCCATAACTCCTCCCTCTGAAAGCTCGGACCCTCAATGCACTAAACCCAATCCTGAGCTTACTCCCCTCTGCTTCCAGGTATCCAACAAACCCTTGTTGTATAGCCTGGTATCTCAGGCAGCAGTGGCAAGGATCAGAAAACTGGAGATGATAATTGGAGAGGACCCAGGTAAACATACCCGTAAAGTGATTTCATCATTCTAGCCGAGATTATAGCAGAGACACGTTTACTGTAGAGCTGGTGATTTTTAAACCAGAACAGTTAGTTAAAAGTTGCTATTTTTGTAGAGCTGCAGAGTCATGCCATATTTTTCTGTGCAGGATACCTTTGACACTGCATATAGCCATTGCTTCCATTGTAAACTATTAGTGTAGAAGATTGCTAAAGAGCTACACACAGTGTCAATATTCATACTTCAGTTGCGGTAGTAACACTTCAGATTAATATAACTATGACTCATCTAAAGAGCAGATGTGTGTGCTATTTGCCAACCTTCCTCTTATGTTGCATTAGCTTGTAACATATGGTAATTCACTGACTAAAGCACTGTTTATACAACAATACGATGTACCATTAAATACCACTGTACTGTATACATAATGAGCCTGTGCTTACCAGTAAATTAAGAGCCAAAGCATTGGCATTTAATAAAGAAAAGATGACAGAGGTGAAGAAATTTGTTCAACAGAGGAGCTTCTCACTAATGAACCTAAATAGTCATTACCAGAAAAGGGGAGGTGACAAAGAGTTAATGGTTGTCACTTCTGCAATGTCACTAAGTGCTCTGCTTCATTTGAGATCACTGGCAATTTGGCAGGAGGTGTATGTGAGTTTGTCACTTTCTGTCACCAGGTCAACGGGGCATCAAAGCTTTATTTGTTCAGGACGAACTTCTGCGCTCCTGTCTGGCACTGTCCCACGCCTCCTCTGTTGCCATAACAACTGGCTTCCCTACACACTACATGCACAGGTACATTCTTGATATACAGGTGTGTTTACACCAGACATTAACACAACTTCCATTTATTCTTCTAGCCTGCAGCTTAACTTACAATGCTGAACACTTTGTTATATAATTAATTATTCAGTGTGTCTTGTTTTGGTGTGGGGGTTTATAAGCTTTATTAACTCTAGCCAAAGGGAACAAGTAAATGAGAGAGAATAGATGCAGCACCTCATAAGCAACCATGCACATCTGGAGCACATAGGTGAAAACTCAAAGGTGTTGAGTGTGTAAGACTAACAGAGCAAAGAGTAAGCTGTTAATCTGACATGGATTGATACACCATTAGCTGTCACAACATCAGATTTAGAAAGCACACTTGCCTGTTTGAGGTTGACTGACTCTTTTGAAAACTCAATTTTTTTGTCTGTTTTTTTGTCTTTCCCCTTTAGCCCTCCTGATGAGACAGATGGCCCCCCTGGAGCTATCGCCATGGCAACCATGCTGCTGTCTCTAGGGAAACAGGTGACAATGTTGACAGACAGGAGAGCCCTGGAGATGAACCAAGGCATTATTGATGAAGCAGTGAGGACAGGTGGGGACAGTTTTAATTCTCTGAACACTAAACTTTTGTTGTTCTTCATGCTTATGCTGGATATGAAATTAGTTTTTAGCTTTTAAGGAGAAAGCATCTATATGTCATATATACTGTATATTTACCTCAGGAGTGTTGAAAACTGCAATCCCATTGGTCACTTTTGAAGACAGTGGTCCAGACGCTGCGCTGCACTTCCTGTGTCACCATGGAGACTCTAGCAAGCCCAGGTTGGCTGATTTGGGATATAAATTCACAGAAGGGGCTGAATGTATTGATCCTGCTGCTGTGTGATGGCTACAGGTTTTTAATCAAATCATATGAAAGAACCACAAGCTGTCCTGTGCACAGAGTGCACACACCCTGCATTGATTTGCATCAAGGAGTTGCTGTGGACCTGAATCTGATTAGCTGTGTTTAGATGTGAGAAATGTTGTTGAAATTTAAAAACGCATCAGCAATGTGGCAGAATTGATATGGTTTCTAGGAAACATTTATAATATGTATTCAGAGTGTACTGAAGTCATGTATTTCTTACACTTTATACACAATTCCCAGTCTGGTTTAAAACTTTCTATCACAACCCATACACTACATAATTTGGGTTGGTGCTGTATTATGCTTAAGAATAGAGTTTTGATTATCATTGCGTACAAGGTAATGTCTTGCTCTTTAGTGCAATTTATGTTAGAGTGGACTTTTATCTTTTATTTATACATTTAAGCAAAGATGAGCATTCTCAGTGTCTAATCATGACTAGACCACAGGTTTCTAAGGGGGCAGTGCATGCCAACTTTGTGGAAACAGGATTAGTTGTAAATAAAATTATTATCAGGCAGACCACAAATGATTGAAAACATAGATACAAAATTTGCTAAGTAAAGCAGACAAGACTAATCAGCAAAGGTCTTTTCAAATGTTAATTGTTAATTCCATGTGTTGGTATTTGTAAATGTTTACTGGCAGTCTTAGACTCTGTACAAAGATTATAATCTCCCTGTGTAGGATTTTGGTGTATTCCCAGCTTCAGCAATGTGAGAGCAATGTGGTATTGATGCTGTATACAGGTATGACCACCTTGTGGCGATAGAGCGCAGTGGACGAGCTGGAGATGGAAATTATTACAACATGAGAGGAGTAAACATCAAACATCTGGTGGATCCCATTGATAACCTGTTTATTGCTGCCAAGGATATACCAGGAATTATGACTACAGGTAGGTACATTAGGTTGTCTTCTTACTGCTTTAGTTCAGCGCTTAAAATTGTAACCATTAATGGATCAGCCATGTTCATAATATATATTGTAATGACAATAATAATGATAATAATTAATTAATCTTTTTTAGGCAATCACACAAAAACACTGCATGCCTTTCTAATAGGGCTGAACGATTTGGGAAAATAATCTAATTGCGATTTTTTTCCCCCAATATTGCGATTGCGATTTAATATGCGTTTTTTTTAATTTATTTTTTTATTTTATCCTCTGTTTTTCCCAACAAAACCTAATGAATGATTTAAATATGAACAACACAATATTAGATACATTTAGTGTAAAATGTTCTTTCCCATAGGCTGGGCCTATTTGTTAGAATTAAATTAAAAGATGTATGACTTGAAATAAATGACACTGCTCATTACAGAAACATCTATGGCTTTGCCACTGTGCATTTGGTTTGCAGAAAACCAGCAGTAGCAAATTACAGGTAAACAAGCCGACCGTCGCGGGTGCACGCATCGCTCAGAGACATCGTCCAGGTCAGAAGCTTATCATCCGCGTCGCTTGCGCCACGTGACCACCTTGTAATCACGCAAGTTGCGGTTAGAAAATCGCGTTTTATCATATCGTGATATTATAGCAAATGCAATTACTCATTCAGCCCTAGTATATATCTTTTTGAGGTATGCTTGCTAACCATGTTATTAGAAGTGTTAGCACAAACACTATATGCTCTGTAAGCATGTTTTGTCTGTGGTTTGCATTCAATAAGTTTACATACAATAAGTGCAAACTGTTTGTACTATACTACTGTACATGTATTCTAAGCTGAATGTAAAAGGAAACCACTCTGAACCTTTTCACATATGCTGTGACACTTTATGCCAAACCACATCCTCTCACAGTTTCTGTCTTCTAAATATATGTCTATTGTTCACCATACTGTTCATTTCTCTAAGCAGACCTTGTGTTTCTGCAGGAATCGGTGATGGTGGTAATGAGTTGGGGATGGGCAAACTGAAGGAGAAGGTGAAGAGCCTTATGCCTAATGGAAGTCTTATAGCCTGTGATGTTCCTGCTGACTATGCCATTACTGCTGGTATGGACTTACATTCTCTAGTAAACACTGTAGATTATACTGTTACAATGGGCACACACACACCCACACACACACACACACACACACACACACACACAGAACAGACATCTAAAGGTTAGATTATGCTTCCGCGTAGTGATCACGCAATGGTCACGCAATGGCCACGCAGTTGCTCGGACGCAGTCGTGAGACCGTGATGGTTCTGCGTGGGGTTTATGTGTCGAAATGCATGCCACACTGGTAGAGGGCGCTATGGTTTTTTGTGACCGACCGACCGAGACTCTTGTGACTATCTCGCCTCGTTATTTACCTTCTGGCTTTTGCCGTAGTCACAGTGTACGATGGACACCGAGACAGAGAGACTGGCGTTGGAGCTCCAAATTATTCAAGCAGAGGAAGAAATACTTCTTTTGCAAATTAGGGCACGACAAAGGAGACAATGATGTTTATGAGTGGAAACCGGAAAAGCGGTCTCCAGCGGATGTAGTTAGCGGACCAATCACAGCCAATGCCGCTGCGTTGCTGCTGCGTTGCTGCTGCGTTGCTGCTGCGTTGCTGCTGCGTTGCTGCTGCGTTGCTGCTGCGTTGCTGCTGCGTCGCCTCGACGCGCGTCGAGGATTTTTGGGAGGTGCGCGTCTGGCCCTTGCGAAGGACGCACGGGGGTCCGCAAGGACGCAATAGGTCCGTAATAGGTCCGTACGCACGGACGCGCTGTGTCAACGCGGAAGCATAATTTGGGCTTAAGTGGTTACACTGCCTCTGCATTTATAGATACTCAACTTACAGCCCCTGATTCATACACAGAACGCATACACAAGAAAACATTCAGTAGCCTCTTTGCTAAGTTATCGGCACAGGCTATTTTTTCAACAGTTGGAGTCTTATTTGTGTAGAATGGAGAAGTGAGACCAAAAAAGAAGAAATGATGATCAGGAAATTACACCTTGCTTACGTCACAGT
This sequence comes from Chelon labrosus, assembly GCF_963514085.1. Taxonomy (NCBI): domain Eukaryota; kingdom Metazoa; phylum Chordata; class Actinopteri; order Mugiliformes; family Mugilidae; genus Chelon; species Chelon labrosus. The sequence continues at coordinate 21,628,140 of NC_140353.1, forward strand.
GATGCAAGTACACAGACATGAAGGCCTAGTAGTAAAGTGACAATGGGACCAGTTCTTAACTCAGTTGACCGCATACATCATTTATTTCCACAGATACTATGGAAGATCCCATATAACTTTAATGTTACCCATATTCCATTTGTCTTGATTAAGTGTTGGTTAAACAATGAAACTGAGGCTGCTGACTTAACAGCTTTTATCCCCTCTGACTCATGTCCCATCCTGCTGCAGGGGTGTCTAACTGGGGAGGATATGCTGTGGCCTGTGGGCTCTACCTGCTCCACACATGCCCTTCACACCAGCGGTACCTAAAGAAAGGATTGGGACTAGAGCGTGGCACCCCACAAGAGCAGTTGCAGGACTGGACTGCTAACCTGCCATCTGTGGACAAGGTAATAGACACACAAACACATGTCTAATTTCTCTTCAGGAATTCGTTTCTGCTTGTCTCAATAATCAGTTTTGTTTCTGTTTAGTGGGTGCACTAAATTCCACAGGAAACTTAAAATCTTGCCCTTTTCTGTCTTTCTGACCCATTTTTCAGTCAAATTTACAAATCTCTTGTAGATTTGAAGCAATATGTGCATACTTGGAAGAAGATGAATGTTTCACAGTTTCATACTGATGCAGACGAATGTGCCTGGTCCACATGGCCTGCAGAACAACACAAGTTCATAAAAAAGAAAACAGATTTCACACAAATTGCATACTCTGTCTTTTCAAACAAAATGTTTAGTTTAGTGTGCAAAGTGTTGTCTAAAGTGACCCTACAGAAAAATATTCTGTTATTTCCCTCAATGTTGGCCATTTGTCAGATTTGCAGAAACAGACCTTAATGCGAATACTAATTTGGACATTGCACATTTCTGCCACTGCCATTTACACACACACACTCTCTCTTTCTGTGTACCAGGAAGAGACTTTCCTTTCGACTCTGATGAATTTTGGAATACGAAGTGGGAAAACTGGTCACCTGGCCATGGAAGTGGATGGCTTGACCTTTCACCCCACGCACTCTGACATCATCACCAGACTACTGGAAGAAACACTTGGCTCCACCATGCAAAACGCTTGATCATGCTTGGTCTTACAATAGGCACCATTCAAAATGTAATTTAGCTATCTGTGTTTCCTATTAACCTAACTTATAGAAACACTAATGCTTGTTAACCGAAGCCAATCGGATGTGAAAGCTATTCAGATGACCAAAACAAAGTGCCAGAGAAAAAAAAGAGAGAATGAATGGAGAGTAGTGTGGGTGATTTCAGATGCTTCCTTGGTTACCTTTCAGGCCTCTTCCTTGACTACTAGTGACAAAGCACAGTAGATTCAAGTAAAACCAGCTCTCTTTTCTCTCTGTCCTCTCTCTTTCCGGCTCTAAGCTGCCTCAGTAATGGATAAATAGGCTCTAAAAATAAATGATTATAAAATTTCTAATTGTACAGATGCATCATTCTGTAGTTGCTGGCAGAGAGTAACTAGCAGATCTGTGAACAAGTATGATGATCATGAATCTACAGATTTTTTTGTAATATTATTTGAATTGTTTTATCCCTTAGAACAACTAGAGACTTGATGACACCTTCACACACACTGTATGTATGTAACATGGCATGAATTGTGTCTTGGATATGCCGTTCCCAAATGTGCGCAACTGTTCACACAGATACAGTAGGTTTCTATGCCAGAGATGTGTATTTGTTTTGAGTGAATTCATGTAACACCAAGATGGCCACAATAAAGTTAAATGCTTGGCTTGCCTTTGCCATTGGTTTTCAAACTGAAAAGACATCTTTACTATTCTGAAAAAGTCCCATTTCATCTGAAACATCAGGTGAAATCAGTTTAGATTGGCAGAAATAATTATAGAACACAGAAAGTCAGTGAACTCATAACAAACTTGTTTTGAAAAAAAAATGTCAATGTGCAGTAAAGGCCACATTAGTTCTAAATATTCTCAGAGTAACTGCAGATTGTACGTTCCCCATCATGCAACTGTCTGTCGTTAATAGACCCTCTCAGACTCCTAAAGTTGGACTTCTTTCAAACACCACGGCCCCAGTGCATAACTCAGCCTTCTGTAAGAAAGTCTCACGTCCCTAGATAACCCTGACTATAACATCACTGTAACGTTATTTTCTTTCTCCACATAGGGCATTATATGTTTGGTTTTGATCTGTTAAACTTCATTCAGAAATGTATTGTAATGCACCTCTAAATTTGTATCATGGAGTTCTTGATGTTCATTTTCGCACTACTGACATGAGTTGTGGATTGTTGATGAGGCACAGGACTCTATGTTCTCTTTGAAGGAGGCAGAGTTACTGTATGTATGGAACATTACAGATAACAAGAGGTACTGCTATAGCTTATCTGGTTGAGCTGGTGCCCCACAAACTGAGACCACAGCCTTCATCAGCATGTTGACACCTCTCTCTAGCCCAGTTGCTTCATGTCCCTCTCCACAGAAAACTATCCAGTAAAGGGACAAAGACTTTTTGTTTAGCATGAAAAGTCTAACTTAACAATAAAAAGACATACGGTACTTTGGTGTGACGCTAATGATATGGAGGTCCTTTGGGATGCAGACAGACTGGATGAACTGATGAACTAAACAGTGTTTAACAACTTGAACATCCACTTATAATTTATATGAGCATGTGGCCTTGATCTTCAGATATATAAATCTGACAATGGGCTATGCATGGAAGTGCAAAAGAAAAACTCTTGAGGTTTCTGTGCCACAACACACCACCCCAAATGCATTTTTTGTATGTTGTTGTGGCATCTGTACGTTTTACTGTTCAACAGAAGCAGCAGTAATATCTGTGGGCCATTGTGAATATTGTGATAAAGAATTTACAGTGATGATTTTTTTTTTTTATATATAAATGGAAGCTTCATGCAGCTTATTTGCCTCTCTGAAACACAACATGTTTTCAGACATTCGATAATTGTTTAAATAAAATGCGATGTCGCTAATTAAAGAAGTGTTTCTGGACTACTATATGTAAAACATGCACTTTAACAGCATTTTAGTTAGTTTGGATAATTAGTGTAGTGTCTTAATAGGTGAAACATATGCACAGCTATATGGGACTTACTTATGAGCTTTGGTGAACTTCATTAATCTATATAGCTCCAGAGTTCTGCCAAAATAACAGGGATGCAACATAGTAGCTGCCAGCACGTTCAATTAAAACATGATGGTTTACAGAATGTGCTGTCTGCTTCACATCCAAACAACAATCCCATCTGATGAAACGGGATTAAACCTGGTTCTCCCTGATTAATCAGTTGCAACAGGTTGTAGTCTATGATGAGCACTACAGCTGCAAATCTCTTAGGGTTAATGTTAAGTAAGATAGTCATCCTCTTTATACGAAACAACTACTTTGTATTTGCAGTGGTGCATGGTACTTGTTATTGTAGGAAACATATGGTTTACATGACAAAGAAAAGACATTAGGCTGTGCTATCTGTTCAGGTCACAGTCATATCATCATATTTGTGGTTAGCATGAAGCACAGATGTGGTGATTTTATTGCCACTCTGTGTGAAGGGGGAAAAGGACTTCATGATTGCTTTGACTGCATTTACTGTTTCATTTCCTGACTGAAGTAATGATAATCGCAACAAAACTGTAGACTGAGGCATATTATATTTAGAGGAATGGCAACAGGCAATGAGAAGCATAAAAGATGATGAAGCCAGCAGTAACATAAGAGCAAGCACTGCATAGCATGTGGCTGCAGCAGTGGCTTATTAAAGAAAATGGCCCCGAATTGTAACACACACACACACACACACATATATATATATATATATATATATATATATATATACACACACACACACACAATTTACAGAGTCTCGGGGAGTATTTTGGTTCACCAACATGTATTCTCCAACCTGCTTATAACACATATTCATACATTTCACGGCAACAGTTCTTCAACCAATTTGTAAATTGATTAGTGAAAAGAGTAATAGTTGCAAGTATCTAGTATTTCTTGTGCTCAGAATACTCAAAAGATTGGAATTTGAAAAATGTACTTTTAATCTCACTGTCTGTGTGTGAGTTTTCTGGTAAACAGACATAATTTCTGTTTTCACGCTGCCAAAACACAAAGTGTGTGTCCTTGAAGCCAAACAAACACGGTGAATGCTTTTACATCCTCATGACACATTTGTAAAGTTACATTTTTAGCTAGATTTTTGTTTATTTTATGGTATATGTACACAGTGTTTGTTAAAGTAGGAAGAAAACAAGTTTTAAATGGAGACGCTACCATTGCTCTCTATAGGTTGCTGACATTTACTGTTTACCCGGGCAAAGAGGAGCCGCAGAGAGGGAGAGGCAGGAAAGACGGAGAGATGTAAACAACTGAGGTTGTTTTCTTCTTCCCCTGACTGAGTTGAAGAGCCGCTCTCTCAACTGCGGGTGTATGGCTGCAATAACAGTAACTAATCGGGCTCTGGTTGGAAGACGAAACGGCCTTGTGTGTATATTTAGAGAGAGGAGCTGGGGTGAAATCAAGCCAGCCAGACATTTCATTCAACCACCGCTTTTACATGTGTGTTCTTGCTCTGGCTCACTGTGGGCCGAATATACCTGAAGTCCGTGGGTGGACAGCAGGCACCCCACTCCCTCTCCTTCACAAACAGCAAAACACGGAGTGTACTCACCCACGGTGCTGGTCTGACCCTGTGGGTGTGGTTTCTGCTCCATCAGGTCCTTTACCAGTAACAGCCTGTGATTCAACACCATATTCAACATGCAGGGTATGGCATAAGCTGTGTTTTGGATATTACACCACCAATTTTGTACATTTTTAAGTCCTTATTCCTCACAGTGTGGTGGTTGGACAGTTTTTGTGTAGGTGGACCTCTGCCATTCAATCTACTTCAGTAAATATACCATAATGATTTAATACAGGGGATCAAACTAATGCAAATAAATGCAGTAAAGTTATCAAAAGCTCTTTACCAATTCAAGTCAACAATCAGTGTTAAGTGTTAAGGCACACTCAATACTCCATACTGGTTTAATATAAACTTACTAATATTAATTCAATAATCTTTCTCGAGGGGGAGAGTCATTCTGTACTAATTACTAGTCTTTCAATTTCAATTTCAATTTCAATTCTGAAAAAGACAACTCTCTTTAGTCCTTTCAATTCTGTTCAGTTCCATTTTATTTATATAGTGTCAATAACAATTCCGATTGAATAAAGATAGTTTACAGAACCCACCCTGAAACCCACTGAGCACGAACTAAGGTGACGGGGGCAAGGGAAAGCTCCCTTTTAACAGGAAGAAACCTTGAGCAGAACCCATCTCATATGGAGGGACCCATCTGATTGAGGCCAGCCAGGTAGAGACGGATAAAGAGAAAGGAGAGGAGGACACACGGCAAATGAAATGCTGTACATGGTATCCTAGGTTAGAGAAACTGGAGCATCATAGCTGAGTATTCTGTAATAAAGAGGTGTACTGTTGCGTGTAAATAACTCATTCAGGTGTTTGAACGCTGCACAGTGCCTGCACACAATCACATCTGGGACTCTATGCAGTAGGAGATAAAAGTATGTCGTATTTAGTTGATAAAAAGCATGGAAATGCTGACCTGTTCAGGTCTGTAGCACACAAGTTACAGGATGCTGGTTTCCCAGCACACACAGCTGAATAGGTTAGGGAAATGGCCACAGTCTGAAGCAATGAGCAACTATACTGGTATTTACACAATGAGATGGAGAGTCAGATGTCTCTGTGTTTTCTCTGAATGCCATATGCTCACTGAGTCTTGTGTAACTAAGACGTTGATGATCCAGTCACTGATCAGCTGTAACTGCTCTGTCCAGATCCAAAACAATATTCCCCAGGGGAAGCCCGGAACAAATGTAATAAATGACCATGACAGAAGTAGCATCTCTTTTCTTCTGATACAGATTCATGTGTAAACCTGCTGGCTCCTGTTCATTTTTTTCTTCAGCTACTTGGATCGTGTCATGATTACCGTAAATTCCGGACTATAAGCCGCTACTTTTGTCACTCGCTTTGGACCCTGCGGCTTATACAACGGCGGATGGATTTTTACAGCTAACGGTCACCAGGGGCGCACTATGTCATAGACGATGACACGAGGATTAGAACTGACTTTTCTGGTATAGTAGGCTGGTTATTTTGATACAGTAAACGGCCGTGTTACTGCACCTTTACTGCTGTGTTGGCTGTTTTAGAAAAAGATGCTGGTTATTTTGTTGAGCAGCCGGGTTACTGCACTTTTGCTGCCGTGTTACAGGCAAGCACTTTTACAAACAAATTAAATTTAGCCATTTAACGTTATTGCCTCGTCAAGCGTTGTAAGCTTTGTTTTTTGTTATACTGCACTACTACGGTACTATGACTGCAGGAAGTGCGCTAGGAGCGCACCGTTGTATTATTTGTGTAGGCCTACTGCACGAATGCTGTTTGTAATGTCAATGTGAAATGATGAAACATGATGTGAAAGTTTGATCGATTGATTTTTTGTTTGATTGATCGAACGATTTATGTTTGTCAAATGTAAATAAATGGGACGCTTTGCGTTTCCAAACAGTCATTTCTGTCCCGACAATCCCCTCCGTGGTAGAAGAAACCCTTACGGTAATTAAACATTAAAACACCAGCGGCTTATAGTCGGGTGCGGTTTATGGCACAATCTGTAGTTTCCCCAAAATTTAGCTGGTGCGGCTTATATTCAGGTGCGCCTTATAGTCCGGAAAATACGGTAGGTATATATATATATTTTTTTTTTTACATATATCATTATAACTTTTTGTGTTACTGATTAAAGGAAATGTGTTATTGGATTAGGAATTTACTCAGAAGACAAAACATCTACTGCAGTAAATGTTTTACAGTGGAAAGCAACAGAATTTCAACACACTTCTGTGTTGTCATGCTATTCTTCTCATCTCCCTTCCTCTCGTTTTCAACTGTGACCTTTGAACCCCATGTGACCCAGGCTTAATGGGACTTCCTGCTGGACGATAGCAGCTGCCAGAAGCAGTTGATTCTGCCAAGATTAATACACACACTCTCACACACTTACGCATATTCTCCTTCCTATAAACAGACGGCACACAGATCTCGTAATACACACTTTCCACAGTTTCAAAGACCTCCTATTTTCTCTCACACACACACATTTAAACCTTTTTTCTCTTGGGACCATTTGCACACTTTGTGCATTCATGCACACAAGCTTACAACATCTCAACTCCCTCCAGAGGAAGGATTCTCTTACAAAAACAAATACAATGACACACAAAGGACGCTTTGGTTTTTCGCATACAGCGTTCTTTATTAACAGCTCCAGATTCACCTGACAGCTATATTTATTAATCTCCTAAAACCAATAAACACTATTAACTCACAGTCATCCTGCCATAAAATCACTTCTTCGGACAGGAAGTAAACAGATAATGTTGAAAGAACCACATTTTCTTAAAAGGAATGTGTTGCAAAACTCTTGACTGCATCATTTGGAAGGAAAACACAATACTGAAGAAATACGTCTTTGCAATTAGTTTCTGGTGATGACAAGTAACCCTCATAGAGTCCCAAATGAAGGGAGGAGATAGGACAGAACCCCCAGAAATAAATGTGGAATTGTCAATAGTCAGAGAAACAGTCAAGTTTGGCCAAAGTACTTATATTCAAGCTTAAGGCCCCGTTCAGACCTTGCATTAAAATCTATCAGCAGGGTTCTGTCTTGGCCTGGGGAGGACTGGGTTCTAACACTGTTAATCTGGACAAACTGATCTTGGAATGAGACAAGATATTTTGACAACAGTTGCAACAGTTTAAAACTGAAGGGTGTAGAACAGGGTGAGGATAGGCTGATAAGTGTGGAGTTGTCAAGGAGCAATACTGGAGTTCCTTCTTGTTGTAAATGATACCCAGGATCTTCTTCAGTGATCTCCGTTTCATCCAGAACATCCCTCCCAGAATCAAAAATGTTATGGTTAGAAGAACAATGACAGAATGACAATGATGATTAAAGATCAGTAAGCAGGACTGGTTGAAGAAAGTGAAGAGAAAGATTATTGAACAAGTGAATTGAGTGATTTTGACAGCTTCAGCAAAGCTGACGTGATGAAGGCAGTGGAGCAGAAAGAACATCACACATTCTCCCAAAGACGAATGCAGACAGAACGTGAAGACTTGTGGTGGTGAAGCTGGTCCTGGCCAGGTTTGGAACATAACCTCTGTCATTTTTGCACAGAAACAAATGAAGTAAATTGTAAATTAATACACTTTAGAGCTGCTGCCCTGGTAGACTACATCAAGCTTGCCCCTTTTTTCCAGTCTACGTACTAAACTAAGGTAAATAGCTGTTTTTTTACAGTTCTAAAACTTTCTTATATGAGCCAAAAAGAAAAAATGCTTATTGTGAATATCACTGTAATGTCACTAAAATCATCAAACAAATAGAGAATCTCCAGTTGGTTTTACTACAACACTTTATATTGAAAATACAGCTTTCCCCTCATTTTGAGCATTTTTATTGAGAATATAGCTCAATAATTCTACTCTTATTCATTGAAGGATCATCAAGATCATGTCACACATTAGCTCCTGCTGGTCATACCATAACACCCAGGAGGTGCAATCACATCACGTATTCATTGGTTTGTAAGTCATAAGGAAATTATCCCTGGCCATTTTAACAGTTGTGAACTAAAACACATGGCAGCTGACCATTAGTCTTGTTGACATCAAAACATGTGTGCAACCATGACTACAGAGAAGCAGTAATGTGTCATCAAACCTAAAAACCAGAAGCTGTCAGCTAAAGATAACAATCACAGACTACTCAGGATGACACTGTTTGTTTCACACTCTGAAGTTAAAGAAAGAGATCCTGCTGTTGCTAAGAAAAGGAGGGTTAGTAAAACCAAATGAATATGTTTAAAGGTCACAGAGTCACACACACACATACAGATGGACACCAACACACACTGCTGCACATTGTCACTGCATGGCTCCACCCAGCAAACACACACCATTAAAAGAACAGACGCTGTCATTTTCATAATACAGTTTTAAAGCTTTATAAAAATATTCTATATCACATTCATCACCATTAAGGTATATCATCGAACATTTGACCATAATGTTGAAGTTCCATAACAAGTGACCATAATGTGTGTCGGTTCAATCTTCCCCTTTAAAGTTTGGACCATGTTAGATTTCCATAACACCAAAGATTTTGACCATAATTGAGTATTATTAATACATTTAGAGCAACTGTACTGATGGTTTTCAAAGAAAATCACCATCATATTGTCATTCTCATGTCATTCAGTGATAAATTGACATTCAGTCTCTTAACAAAATCAATTTTTGACATTGATAATAACAATTTAGTGCCATTCTCAGACATGCAGATAACAACATGTAGACACTGGAGACAATTTCCCTTGATATTCATGATGCAGAAGCAGGTCTGGGCAGAGCAGGCAGAGCAGATGCATGCCACAGACTGTCCTTATTAGAGCCTGGACTGAACTTCTGCCTTCACCAATAACAGCATGAAAAAATATCAACGTCAATTAAAGCCACTTAACACGTAAAATTGTGTTTTAAAATTAGTTATAGTAATAAGTTTTAAAATGGCCAACATGCATTTTAAATATTTCAAAATAAATAGTAACACTGTGTAAAACCAATATAAGCCATTTAACATGTTTTTCAAAGGTGAAGTCAGGGTAAGTGTTACAAAATCTAAGACGGATGGACAGTTAGGTCAAATGATTAGGAAATTAGTGATGATGTGTTCTCTGAATGCATGAAACAGTTTGGCTGCAACAAACTGACAGTGGATACGGAAAGTGTTCAGACCCCCTTAAAAATTTCACTCTTTGTTATGTTGCAGTCATTTGCTAAAATCATTATGGTGATTTTTTCCCTCATCAATGTACACAGCACCCCATTTTGACAGAAAAACACAGAAATGTAGACATTTTTGCAAATTCATTAAAAAAGAGGAACTGAAATATCACATGGCCTTAAGTATTCAGACCCTTTGCTGTGACACTCATATTTAACTCAGGTGCTGATCATTTCTTCTGATCATCTTTGATATGGTTCCTCACCTTCATTGGAGTGTTCAACTAAACTGATTGGACTTGATTAGGAAAGGCACACACTTGTCTATATAAGACCTTACAGCTCACAGTATATGTCAGAGCAAATGAGAATCATGAGGTTGAAGGAACTGCCCGAAGAGCTCAGAGACAGAATTCTGGGAAGGCACAGATCTGGGCAAGATCACAAACGAAATTCTGCTGCACGTTCCTAAGAGCACAGCGGCCTCCATAATCCTTAAACGGAAGACGTTTGGGATGATCAGAACTCTTCCTAAAGCTGGCCGCCCGGCCAAGCTGAGCAGTCGAGGGAGAAGAACCTTGGTGAGAGCGGTAAACAAGAACCCAGAGATCACTGTGGCTGAGGTCCAGAGATGCAGTGGCCATAATTCTAAGCGATATGTGTGGAGAAAACCAGGCACTGATCATCACCTGCCCAATACAGTCCCAACAGATGACTGGTTGCAATTGAAGGAAAAATGAATGCAGCCAAGGACAGAGATATCCTGGACAAAAACCAAGCGCCACCTTGCAGGTGGAATGCCAGAGGATCCCTGGCAATCCAGGAGTGAAAAACTTGTTGCATCATTCCTAAGAAGACTCATGGCTATATTACCTCAAAAGGGTGCTTCTACTTAATACTGAGAAAAGGCTCTGAAAACTTGTGACCATGTGATATTTCAGTTTTTGTTCTTTAATAAATTTGTAAAAATTTCTACAATTCTGTGTTTTTCTGTCAATATGGGGTGATGTGTGTAAATTGATGAGAGGAAAAAAAATGAACTTGATTGATTTTAGTAAACTGCTGCAATATAACAAAGAGTGAAAATTTAAGGAGGTTTGAAAACTTTCCGTACCCACTGTAGTTGGTCCCTTATGTTGTCAGTATCGTGTCAGCCACACTAGCACTTTAGTACAACTACAATGATCTTTTTTTAAAAGTGGCGTAAATCAATTCTGCAGTTAGGTCTTGTGGAAGTCATATTATATAAGGAAAACCCCTAGAAGGCAGGTAGCTGGTATACTTTTGGCATGCTATGAATTTTTTATGACATGGACAACTTTCTTTCTAATTTACTTTGTGACTTGAAAGTTAATAATGCCCATCAGCCCAAAACAATAACACATTTTGTAGCACCACATACTAAACATCCGCAAATCCAGTTCATTTATGTACAGCTGCACCATAAATATTCAACCCTCCTGATTTAGCATATTGTGTTCATGCACTGAGACAACTGTGCTCAGGATGTGTTCATAATGCAGCTGGGGTGTGATATCAGCACCGTTTTTCTAATTTTGGTAGGTTTGTTCTGATACTGACTTACTGTTGCTTTATCTCACAGGATGAAGTTAGTGTCTTAGTCTTGCCTTCATGACGTCACCCACAGGTTTACTGAAGAGCAGTTTTGAAGCTCAGTGTAAGGCCATCTCAATCAAATTCCGAGTTATTCACCCACCCGTACAGAGGTCATGAATGGAGAAATTAGCTACAGAGACCAAAACTGTTTGGATACCAGTTTGTGAAGTTGTTTATTTCTGCTGGAAAGTTTAGACATTTTTACTGGAAAGTTTAGACATTTTTACACGGAGGCCTGTGGGGGTGAATTCACTACCCTGGAAACCGCCTCAAGTGGCCATTTGAGGACCACTTCTGCAGCGGCTTCATTTTTCACTCCACAAGGTTGCTACTTGGTTGTGCCTCATGTAATTGACTTAAGACAGAAAATACATATGGTTATCATTGTTAAGAGTAAAAGAGTTGTACAACAAAAACTGCATATTTTAACTGAAATGTAAGAACACTGGTAGCTGCTGGAAACCCAGACCTTGTTATTAGCTTTACTCGCTTTATGCTGTTGAGGGGATGGAGCCTATCCCAGCTGGCTCTGGGCAAGAGGTGTCCCATACACATCACAGCTCTAACAGGAACATTCAATCTCAGGGTGTATTCACACCTGCCTTGTTTAGTTCGATTAAAACGAACTCAAGTTCGTTTCCTTGCTTGGTTCGGACCTTTTTGACTGGTGTGAATACAATCACTCGAACTCTGGTGCGGACCAAACAAGCGGACCCGAGACCCAGCTGAGGAGGTGGTCTCGGAGCGGTTCCTACCGAACCCTGGTGCGGTTCCTTTATGGTGTGAAAGCAGCCCGACCTCGATCCGACCCAAGTTGCAAAAATCTACCTTTTTGGATTTGACGAGCTCCCGTAGTTTTCGCGCATCTATCAAGAAGCGTCTGTCTGTCTGTCTGTCTGTGGCACGCATATGTCGCGAACCGTTGGCCCGATTGATTTGAAACTGGGCAGGTGTCTCGCTACGGGCACGAAGATGTGCACTGCTAAGTTTGACGTTGTTTGGATAAGAAATGTAAAATATATCGGTAAAATAGGTTTTCTCCACTCTAATATTTTCAGTTGCCTGATGACAGTTTACAGACAAAACATGAGTGATTTGATCATCTATCTATAAATCAAGAATTTCTTTTAACTTATTTGGTGAGTTTGTGTCTGTCTGTCTGTCTGTGGCACGCTGATTTGAAACTGGGCAGGTGTCTTTGTGGGGAGGAGACATGGGTCACGACAATGGTCACAACTGAAAAATCTTCTTCAGCTCCCACTATAGGAATACATACTTCCGACGGGCACTGCACTAGTTATGGGAAATGTAGGATAGCCCAGTGACACACACAACAGAGAGAGACACGTGAAGCAAACAAACGCAGGTAGGTTAGGTAGAGATGAGCCGTGGCTTAACCGAGCTCTGAGGAGACACGCTGCCTCCTAGATATCTGGGCAGATGTCCAGATATCTCAAATGCTGGAGAAAACACATAAAAATGCAGAAGTATATAAGATTTTTAGTAAACAAATGAGAGAGAGGGGATTCCAGCGCTCAGTTTATAAACCATATTGCTAGCATAATAACAAGTAGACCTACAGTACGCAAAGTCTCCATTGTAGCCTATTTACGTGGGACATTTGGCTTCCTTCTTTACCCCGCCTATACGTTTACCAGCCAATGGCTGAACGACCTTAGCACATGTGTTTTTGTTTATAAATTCTGGTCCGGTTGCAATTAATCACAGTGTGAAAGTGAACCGCACTAAAAAAAAAAAAAAAAGAAAAAAAAAATTGGTCCGGACCAAAGCAAGTGAACTAACGGACCTTCCTGGTGTGAATACGCCCTCACATTCACACCTGTGGGAACCTTAGAATCACCAGTAAACATGACATAATGCAAGAACCTGGACAAAACCAACACAGACAGAACATGCAAACTCCATATGGAGAGGTCCCAACAACACTAACCCAGAACCTCGTTTCTGTGAGGTAAGAATTTGAACCAATTTTATATTACATCGACAACACACAGAAAGTAAAACTGGACAAAACAGACACCTGATTTGTTTTGACCTCTTATAGCGTCGCAACTCTTGACACAATCAAGAGCTCAGAGGACAGACACAGAAAAGAAAATGTTTTCACGTCAACAATAATGATGTAAACACAGCTGGGTGGCCCTTACAGACCAGTAAGTTGTGGTTCACCTTATAGTAATCTAGGAATCTGTCCTTGTCCTCCTAAGCCTTGAGGCCTCCGCCAACAAGGTCCCTGATTAGTCCTTATTATTTTAGCTGGTGTTCTTGTTCAGTTTCCTCAGTCCTCTCCATCTTTTGCATCTGCTCCTCCATGGCTATCACACAGCCAGGCTTTCCATCCACGTCCATACATTTGTTAGAGCGGCCGTTATTTTGTACAATTAATGGTATGACGTTTTTTTCATCAGTCTGTGTGATTAAAATTGTGTTCTTGCCGGCAGAATCTGCTTTCACGTTGTTGCCCGCGGTGGTGTGCGTGAGCAACGTCACAGTCGGTTGGCCGTTGTTCTCGTCGGTGGCGACCTCGTGGGAATCGGTGGCAGGGTTGGAGGGACTGGCGTTGCCGCGGCGACAGCAGCAGCAGAGTATCCTGGAAGCAGGTCGGATTATGGTTCTGTACAAGCCACGACGGGCACCCTCACTGACAAAGCAGTAGAGAGCGGGGTCGGCCACGCAGTTCAGCGTGGTCAGCAACAGCGACAGGTGGTAGTAGTTAAATATTGCTGGAAAACAACAACACGGGTCATGTTGTGAAGATGGAATCTTTATTTATTTAATTACTTTTTAAGTATGAAACATTACCTGTAATAAACTGGCAGTCCCGCTCCAGCAGTGTGCGCACTAACAGGAATATGTGGTAGGGCGAGAAGCAGACGAGGAAAATGAGGATGGTGCTGCTGACTAACTGCCTGATCCTCATCTTCTGATCGGGTTGTGTTCCAGCGCTCCGACCCACAGCACGAAGAACACACAGGTAGCTGATCTAAACCACAAGAAAGCAAACAGATTACCTCATTTTCAAGTTCTCTACCTCCTCTCTCCTAGTATATAACTCCTAGCTGGACAATTCACACCTCGTAACCATGTTTACACTGAACTGAACAATGTATCCTTTTCTAGTCTCAGTTCTATTATTTGCTCTAGTATAATGATTTAAATGTTAATTGAAAGACGTAACAATAGCTGGTCTTGTGACAGTGTGATTCATAGACACGCAAATTAACTCCTAAGCTACGATGAAACCCCAGGAAATGTTTTAAAGCCATGTTTTAAGCAAGTATTTCACAACGTACCGACAGAATGGCCAATGGGAACATGAAGCCAATAGTGAAGCGGTAGTAGTTGATTGGATACTCCCACGCCTGCATGGGGTAGTGCTCGAAGCACACGGATTGATTCATGGGGTCCCTGCTCAGCTCTTTATGGTGGAAGAAAACCACACCTACTGCCAGCTCCTTTAGCCAGATGATGGTGCTAACGAACCACGCTGCACTCATAGAGCGGAGAGAGGTGAACCTGGAGACAAGGAAAAAAAAAGTATTGCACCACTGTCAACCATAATATTAACAGATCTCTACTTCTGTGGAAAAGGTACACCCTTGGCCTCAGAACCTAGCATTGCCCCCTTTAAATGTATACATATTGATGACCAGTCCCTGACATTGGATATTTAGGACCACTCTCCAACAACGTATCTGTCCAAAGCACATCATCATCATCATCATCAAGACCTGGTCACTGTCAAACTGCAGTTTTGCTCTAATGTTCTTTATGGACAGCTAAGGCCTTTTCCCCCCAGGAATCCTGATTGTAGACACATGCTCTTTAACATCAGTTGCAGCACCAGTTGCACGGTTAGCTACAGATATTGTGATGGATATTTGAGGTTGTCAGGATGTCGGTTTGCTTCAGACAATCCGCTCTAAGGCTGAATTTGCTGCAGCAGCCAGTCCTGAGCAAACTGGCACCAGTGGAATGATTCATTTCTAATAATGTGGCAATCTCTTAAATCCCCACCAGACTCTCAGACTCACAACATATTTTCTGAAGATCTTAGAGAGCTGCCATGATGACACCACATACTTTAACAGCATGTAGAATATTAGTGCCTACATAACAGAGGTTTAAATAAGACAGGTTCCACTACTCACTCTCTAAGAAATCACTGTCACCTAATATTGAACCCCTGATTCTAATCTGATTGATGTGAGAGTATGGTAAATGTAGTGGCGTACTTAGTTACGTCATGTAACTAATCTGTAATTATCTCCATCAACCAAAAGTTGTGGATTACCAACAAATCTGACCTTAGCTAAACTCTTCAGCTCAGTAGTGAGTTTCAATGGAGATAAACATCAGTTCGCGTTTTGATCGTGCTGTTTCAATATTACCTTAAAGGATATACCACAGCCAAGTAGCGATCCAGGCTGATACAGCACAGAAAGCCAATGCTGATGTAAATGTTCTCGTAGAGCAGGAAACCACACAGCTTACAGAGCCATTCACGGTGACGCCAGTCATCATCCTGAAAAAACAACAACACACATACATGTGAAGTGTAGCTCATTGGAACAAGACATTTTATTATAAGGAAAACAAGTTATTCCTTATCTTTCCTGGTACAATTCACAACATCTGTTGATTCTCTAGACAGAGGCACTTATAAGACCAAAGAAACACAAAAGTGCAATGAAATGCTGACAAATCATAGTTACCCGAAAGAAGTACTGGAGCCACATGGGTAATGATGCCAGGTATAACAGGTCAGACACAGTGAGGTTAATTAAATAAACCCCCAGCTCATTTTTCTGCTTCAGCTGTAGAGCAGCATGGTAGAGAGAGTACAGGTTGGAGGGAACACCAACCTAGAATCAAGAAGATCACTTGTTGTTAGCATTTTCAGTCTCTGTGAAGGGACACGTCTCATGTCAAACTGGAATAACTACGGAGCATGATTCCACAAAACCAGTGGTTTCTAAGAAGTTAACCTGGAAATAATCAAAAAGTAGAAAGATTCAGGAAGATTTAAGTAGAACAATTGAGTTGTATCCCAGTGAGGCAGCGTACAGAATCCACAGATGACAGGTGGATTTGATTTACTCATCAGATTCTTGTTCAAGTAAAGGAACTTGCAGCCATTGTTTGCCTTTTGTTAATATGGCTGTGACTAAAGATTCCAACCGCAGCATTGTTCACTAAGTAGCCATGTGATAGTAGGAAACACGTCATCAGAGCTAAGTGAAAGTGTCAGAAATCAGATTGGTAGATTGAAAAACAAAGAAGGTTTTCAACAGACTCATACTTTAACTGCTCAAGACTTTTACTCTTCACAAGCTCAATCAATAAATAACATCAATACGTGACTGTAAGAGAAATGAGAAAATGAGAACTAAGCATGACCTTTATGTTGCACTTTTTACTTTGCAAAGAGGAACTGCTTTCTAGTGATTAAGACATTACAGCTTCCTGCGTCATACCGACCACAGTTTGGAAACCAACTAATTCTGTATGTAATTTCCCAGTTCCCAGACACATGGTATTATACTTACCAGCAGTACAAGGATATAGACAGTGGAGAAGAGGTACTTGTGAATTTCATGGCCGATGGTGCAATTAGTCACGTCGTCTCCAGACATGTTGGACACTATCATACTCCACTAACACTACTTCTGACCATGTGCACGTGAATCATAGAAATAATATAACAACACACACACACAATTGGTCATGTTGGCTGAAGCAATCATTGAGCTGTCTCATCTGGTTGAGTGTTGTCGTCTCTGTTAGGGTAGTCAGGTTTCATTGGGCCTCTGGGGAAACACGAGAAAATTTAGATTAGAGCCAGCAGAGCCAGCACTTCTCTACATGCTCAAAGTGACAAGGGAAGGCAGTTTCAAGGGCGTGCCGTGTCCTACTTGAGCCTCTTAACTTTGCTGATTTGGCACCAAAACCAAATTATGATTTCATTTGTCATTAGTTTTCATAATAGTAAAGTTGCATGAAAAGTTTGAATCTTACAATTCATTCTTGAGAGGAGCATGAATCGTTTGCACCATATTTCTACACATCCAAAGACCAACCAACAAACAGACAAACACTGGCAGAAGTGTGCCACCAGAAAAAAAAAATTACAATAGATACAATAAATCATGTAACCATATTCATTTCCCTCAGCTACATTTAAAGTGGATGGGAAAGCCAAAGTGAGGAAATATGCTGACTTCCTGTTCAAACCATGACTGCTGTCTGTTCCGTGATGCTAGTGAATATATGACACAAATCAAATAAAGCATTCAGAGCAGTCAGAGCTGCAATGTGTTGTGGTTTGCATAAATATATAAAGACCTGTGTGTGAGGTACAGTCCTTAAGTCCTAAGGTCAAAACACAACAGAAGCAGCACAAGGTCTGACAAATAAGGTGAAGCTTAGAGTAGAATGCAACTTCTTTTACTTTCGTTAAGATGTTTTATCTGTCATTTTAGAGTATTCCTTAGTCCTAACTGACTGGTGACTGGAGTTCCTATTTTTATCTAAGATCATATCTTGGATGAGAAACAAAACATCTTTAAGAAGCAGACCAGAGCCAGATAATCTACACAAATATTTTGAGTTGTTTCTATTTTTACCACACTTTATTCTTTCCATCCTTTTGATAATGTAAGTAGATATTTTTCCAGAACTTGAGGCTTTCAGGGGTTTGCGTCCTCTGGTTCTGGTGAAATCTCCTCTTTGTCACTGACAAGGAAACATGCGCGCCTGCTTCCTGGAGAGGATTCTTTGGCTTTCTGTGCACTCATGAACGGGTTTCACTTATCTGGTTTCTGTCTTTCCTGTGCCTAACTGCTTTTTTAGAATAATACTTACAGTGGGTTTTGGCAAAACAAACTAACTCTGATAGGTGTCTGCAAGCCTAAGCCAACTCTAAGCCACATGTGAGTTAAGCTGAAGCAACATTCAGCTGCCCAAGTAATACTTAGTATCCACGTGTTCAATTACATTTAAACCTTTAAACTCTTGGCACTATACTTCACATGTAGCTCATTAATTCATTAATGATGTACGTGTGCTTAAATGAGAGCTGAGAATTTCCACGTATTGTAGCATACACTATAGATCAAATTGAGTGTGCTGATGCACAGAGCCATAAGATGAAAAGTAATGTGCACAAAAATACATACATGTGACACATCCTTCATTTAAAACGCTGCAACACCATGTAAAAGCATAGACAATATTTTATGAATAACTCTTAAGTAGAGATTAGAGATACAATGTGAAATAGTTTTCGCTTACGTTAAGATCACACTAAGAAGCAATATATTTGTATTGTGACCTTTAATCTTGGACACACACACTACAAACAAAGGAAAACCCCAAAGTCTCTCTACAATCAATGTTTTTTGACATGTACGATACATGAATGACTGAACATGCTTCCTCCTCACAGCGTGTGGTAACATGACCACAGCATGATTAGTGTGAACAGAAGACAGAATGTCACGCTACATTCAAGCACCCCTCCTGCCAAACTGCTATTACAAAACCATCATTCAGAATGAAGACTGATAAAATGTCTGCAGTGCAAAGAGAAGCATTTCTTTTTCACACGTATTATCTACATGGTAGATATTGAGGTTGATGAGATTCTACGCCATGTTTGGTTTGATTACAGCAGCGACCTGAACTGAACTGTAGATCTCTAAAAACACAGCTGTTTCATTTACAGAGAACAACAGGATCTTCCTTTTACTAAGCAAAGGCAGCAGCAGCTCCTTGTGATGCATCTATCTTACCGTTAGTGGTGATGGCCAATACTCCTCCATCCCGCAGCAAAACTTCAGCACCTGCCACTGTAATAACAGCTCCTCACACTACGTGTTCCTGGTATATCTAGTTATATCTATACCACACAGCTAGAGGAAGTTCACATGTTAAGTGAAGACTCCTCCCCCGCTCACACTCAGACATAATCAAATGCAGTGGGGAGTATATTTAGTCGATACATGTCACTGGAGAATTTTATTTGGGGATGTTGAGAGAGCAGGTCAGTGGGCAAGAATGCATTCAAACATTAGTTTATTGACACAAATATGAATGCAACAGAAGCAAAAAAGAAAATCATAAAATCTCCTTGAAACTGAAAAGAAACAAAGCTAAAACACACAGCTTCACAGCAAACAACTACCCACTCTTTAATTACGCAGACCAGTGACTGTGTTTTGTCTTGCAGGTCTTAACTAAATGCAACACAGTGCATTTACCAACAAGAAAGGGTGATTCTAAGAATACAGAAAATTCAAAAAAGACTGCTGTATATCTAAACTTATCTATGGGTTCTACACAACAGTGACCAGTCTTGTAAATGCACACAGAGTTTAATGTTATTGACTGAAGCAAATGATCTGCCTCAATATCATAAAACACAAAGCCAAAGAAACAGAATGGAACCTTGTGAAACACAAAGACACCACTTAAACTTTTGTTATTTGCAACCTGATACCAGACCACCACTGCAACCCCGGAGTGGAAGTAGAACCCAGGAAACAGTTTTGTGAAAAAAGAGGAGAATCAAACTTTTCATAATTCATTCATTCATTCATCTTCTGTAACCGCTTATTCCTGTTAAGGGTCGCGAGGTCTGCTGGAGCCTATCCCAGCTGTCATCGGGCGAGAGGCGGGGTACACCCTGGACAGGTCACCAGTCTATCACAGGGCTAACACAGAGAGACAGACAACCATTCACACTCACATGCACACCTACGGCCAATTTAGAAACTCAGTTTCAGTTAACCTAATGAGCATGTCTTTGGACTGTGGGAGGAAGCCGGAGTAGCCGGAGAGAACCCACGCAGACACAGGGAGAACATGCAAACTCCACACAGAAAGGCCCAGTCGGCCCATGGATTCGAACCCTTCTCACTGTGAGGCATCAGTGCTAACCACCTCACACTGTGCCGCCCACTTTTCATAATATAAAGTAATAATGTAAGGCAATCTTGTGCCTTTAAGAGTTTAGTTAGTAATTCAGTCTTGGTCGTACATGGTGGTACCTTATTAACACAGCATGCAGTATATCCTCTTTGAGCAATGAGTAAATTCTGTATTTAGTGATAAAAGACTGAAACACCCGATGAAGCCGGGGTACACAGCTGGTGGTGTGTTGTAGTGGTGGAAGGAACCAGATTTGACATGTCTTCTACTTTCTTCTGAATCTCCAGGGACTGTAACAACTAGTCTGATCAAACAACCTTCCACACGCTCTCTTTGCCCTCAGATTATGGACACATCAGAGATGTATTGTGACTGTATGACATGGTCTTCATCAGCAGCAGAGCTCTGTGGATGTGAAAGAGTTGAATGTCCACAGAAACAGTAAGTTTACCAAAGACTGGGAATCTATCATCAAACTACTACAGTATTTCAGGAATGAGGGGTCAAGCATGGTGCTTCATCCTGAATGAAAAAGATTTACAATGTCTGTATGTGTGCCAACACCAACAAATGTTGGCACATTTGGCACACAGAATATAAATCTTCCTCAGACAGAACTTAGACAAACACTACATTTTGAATGACTGTACCCCTGTGCAAAATTACCCAAGTGGGTTTCTCTCGTTGTTACTGACATGAAAATAAGAATGACAGTTTAATGGAAATACTGAATAAATCTATTTTTTTTCCTTTAACTTCAATCTGACACATGCCTCTGAGCATACAATTACCACCCATGCACCTACACGGGGTGAAAGCATGCCCACATACACAAAGTATATGAGTACATGGGTGTGTGCTTTATTGTAGGTAGATCACAGTCATTTTTCAAAATCAACTCCATTGCAGTTTTCCAGTGTAATGCCAAGCTATGCTGCACAGGTTGGAAGAGTTTCTTTTTTTGTTCTTACTTTATTTTTCCTTGACATTTAAGTGTGAAACAACACGTGGGATGTGTGCCTTTTATTTTGGCATAACTCTCTACGTATTACAGACCCGATACCAGGTTTAATAATAAGAATGAAAGTGACACTACATAAATAAACAGTTATGTTTGCAGCTGCTGCCACAGTAAATCCGTGAAAATGAGAACCTAAATCAAGTGTTCTCTGTCTCCAGCTTGACTGTAACAAAGAGTCAATGGGCAGTGATGCCTCTTAATATAACCTCTAAGTGTATTTCTTTGCTTTGGCATCCCAGTCTCTTTTGAATGGCTCCATAATAACATCCTATAAAAACCGTTTAGAGCCACTATAACACCACACATTGAACCCACAGGCATCATCTCTCTGAGGCTGTCCTTTTGTACGCGTCTCTGTCTCTCTGGTTTTCCAAAATAAACCTCAGTCTGATTGAGGTGCAGCTAGATGTACTGAGCATTCCTTAAGAGTCAGTCTAACCCATGGTTTTCATCCTTATTCAACCAGTTGACTGGAATGAACTGGAATTTATATACATACTGCATATCTTTAAAAAAAAAATCCAAAGTTTTTTTTTTATTTCTTATTTGCTGTGCTGAGCTTCAACTGTTGACTGTACCACAGAGAGGTGAACTGCAGTAAGACCTCTACCAACACACTAGATATAATTAAAATGTGCAGGTAGGTCTAGATCAGTTCTAATCTAGAGTGGCATCTCACATCCAGGCTACAGTGTTAATGGATGTGTCATGAGATGGATTTCCTTCATGCAACAAAGTCAAAAATCAAACTGTAATTCAGAGACAGTGGCTTCAGTCCTGCAGATTGATGTCATACTGTAAAATGCTCATTCAGTCTATTGGGAAGCCACATGTGACAGGCGCAACAGGCTAAGGAAGAGCAAAGCACACCCTGTGCACATGTCCCCAAAATGGTGCCATCAAACGGTGGAGCATTCATCAGCCAGCGTGGGTCGTACAACAAAGGCTGGGATGCATCAATACTGTTGATGCAATACTAAAATTGTAATCTGTTTAAATTTACAAATTTAAAGATCCCTTCTGACAATCCTCAATCTCCTCTTCCACACTAAAACAACCATAATCTAGGAATATCCAAACATTTTCCAATTTAAAATTCCAAGACGTGCACATGCGCCGCAGGTTTTAGGTTTCTGTGGAAGCAGCAAACCGAAATACGGCGGCTTCCACCTTTGTGTCGTACATCAACGAGCTAAACTGAGATAAATGTGAAAGGAAACTCATACCCGTACATCATACTGCAGGGTGCAGCTCAAACATCCAAGTGAAATGAATGTTTGAGTGGAGCGGGACCTACTTCCTTTACATATCTCACTGCGCTGGACCCATGTGAGCCTTTAGTGCTGTCTGTGGCACTAAATCAGAGTCAGCGCCCAGCTATGACTGAATCAGTGTAACTCATAGAGTAAACATTATAGACTGTATGAGGTCATTTTGTTTCACAGTGAGCCATGCCAGTAATATGATGCTGGAGTACAAAGCAGCTCTGTAATGTTTACCATAATCCATAAAATCCTGTATTATTCCTTCTTGTAAAAACATAGTCCTGTGGAAGGTTCTGGTTTTCTATACAGTACATCTCTGAGATTTCTTGCACCCAAATAAGAACATACTTTTATTTGTCATGTTTACAGGATTGAAAAAATACTTTTAGAAATTCAGCAGCCGCACTTCTTTCCAGAATCCCTGGATCCCTGGGTTAAAATCATATTATAATAATATTTCGATAAAACTAAAATTATTCTGCATGATGGATTTTGAAGACGTGTTTGATTGCTTCTGTGAGAGGTGCGGTAAAAACTGATAAAACCTGTTCTCGGTGAGGTATGTGGAGAAGATCAGAGATGATGATTATTGAAAGACTTGGTGGTTTTGTTGTTGTTGTTTTCAGCGAACCATCCCTCTAAGAGGAACAATACGGTGTTTTGGTACACCTACTCATGATTTTTGCTGTTTTTTTTTTATTTTCAAGAGCTACAGAAGATCATTATCATGTGGATGTTGATGTAGATGTCTGTACTGTCTGACACACTGAGCAGTGATGTTTTCTAGACTCTAGACTGTTTAAACCTGTGGATAATATGTATAGATGTTGTTCACTTGATATCTAAAGTAAGTTTCATGTTCAGGCTGCTCCTGGCAACTCAGTCTAAAAGTGCCCTGGAGAGTTACTGGCCTTTTGTTCTGACCCCAAGCCACATCCATCCAGACTGTAACAGAGACTGTGATCTGTGTACAGCTGTGAGACCTGGATTCAATACACTAATTCAATCACCTGGGTTCATAAGGGACCAAAGGCAAAAGCTTCAACTCTGAGTGTGTACGTGCGTATGACATGTGCACACTGTCAGTCAGGTTATTCTCGTACAGCAGTTAGAAAACGTGAAGTCAAGATGGCGGCCCATGCTGATCTGGGGCCTCTAAATCAACATCTGACACAGACAGCAACTAGCCTTGGTGTAAGGCTTGACAGCGATCTCAGATTTGATGCACAGCTTACATCAGTGGTTAAGTCCAGTTTTTTTTTTTTCAACTGAGACAACTGGCCAAAATGAAATCATTTCTTTCTCTGCATCACCCTTTAGATTTTAATCTACACTTTTATCACAACTCGTTTAGATTATTTCAATGCACTGTACGCTGGGCTTAGCCACACGTCACTTTCTCGACTACAGCAGGTTCAAAATGCTGCTGCTCGACTTTTAATAGGTGCCAAGAAACAAGAACACATTACCTCAATTTTAGCGGCAACTCACTGGCTCCCAGTTCGTTTCCGGAATAATTTTAAAATTATTTTATTTGTTTCCACAGTATCCGTCCAACCTGCTGCAGTCTTACGCGCTCACGCTCTCTCAGGTTGGCAGATCGGTCATTGTTGGCTAAGACAAAAAGGAAGTTGAGAGGTGACCGCGCCTCTGCCCCCAGACTGTGGAACGACCTGTCTTTGCGCATCAGACCATCAGGCCGACTCACTTCCTCTTTTTAAATCCTTTCTTTAAACACATTTTTTTCTCTTTGGCTTTTAACGCCGTTTGAGATGTTGGTTCGTATTGTTTGATTGGTTTTATGATTTTAATCCTTTACTAATTCTTTTATGTGTTTTTATATTCTCATGTCTGTGTACAACACTTTGGTCAACTGTGTTGTTTTTAAAGTGCTTTATAAATAAAGATTGATTGATTGATTGATTGATTGATTGAAATAGAAAACAAACCTAGCGTGCATCATGGCTCTCACGGCTCAGAGAAATGCCCAAACTGTTTCCCTGATTTTTTATCAGATAACTTATAAATAGACCTGTCCAGGGTGTACCCTGCCTCTCGCCCGATGACAGCTGGGATAGGCTCCAGCCCCCCCGCGACCCTTCACAGGACAGGAGGAGATCTACAGGCTTGGTTATGTTAGTGTTGTGTATTTTGAGTGTGTTCTGACGTTAATTTAGGCAAGTGATATTGGCCAAGACCAAAATATCAAACACTGACTTTTAATTAAACTTGTGTTGTAAAGTGGAACAGTGGAACACTGAAATACAACAGAGCTACATTACTGAAAATAACTGAATGAATGACAGTGTGGAAAAGAACCAGGACACTGATGACCAAAGGTATGCAGCTAAGGGTTAAACCTGGTTTAAGACACCAACATCACTAACTGAACAAATGACCCTGTGATCGATATCTTATTTTCCTGGGGCGTTTGGAACGCCAGTGCTGCTGCTTTATAACTAACCTGGCAGTGGTAACCGTGGCAACAGCAGCAAGTTGCAAATTAGGAACCAGTGAAGGTCCCGTCACCACTAGCTTCAGTGGTGACGGGACCATCATTTACCACCATCATTTACACCTCCACCATTTATGGTTCAGTTCAGATAAGGCACTTTTTAAACCTTGAAAACATAAGCACACTCTGACATGAGTTAAACTCATGCTTATACATAGAAATATGTTAATATTGACGTGGCATAATAAACACAATCTGAAAGTAACACACACAAAACCTAGATAATCAGGATGTAAACACTTTTCCTTCTTTTTTTTTTTTCAATTCACCGGATGTTTGTCTGTGTGTGTTTGAGTCCACTACACAGCACCAATTACAAGTGGTTTCTTGGAAAGAGAACATTTCTAACAGGCTGACGCGAAATGTTTGTTGGCTTTGATCTCGTGCAGTTTCATGGTGGCTAGCTCAACATCACAACCTATCCCAGCTTCCCAGGGTCACACAGACCTTGTCCTGATTCTGTTATATGATTCATGTTTAACAACAGGAGTGCGTGGTGACAAGTGTGCACATATCCCTTTCTGAGTAGCAAGCCTGCAGGAGTAACAGAGCCCCATGTATGCTTATTCTGGTGTCATAACGTGTGAGATGGAAAGGCCTCAACCTGCCCACTTGTTGTTGTTAAAAAGCCAAACACTTAATTCCCTATCTGTGAAGTGAACTGCCTTTACACCTGTTAAGTTCCAAAACAAGTAGATGTCGAGTGACACCATATTCATACAAATCCAACAAAAGTGCCCCACATACACTTCATCCAAGTGAGCGTGATGTGAAGCTGTCCCTCCTTCCCTGCCTCCCTGCTGCCAGGTCTGTTTGTCTCTGTGCTGCCTGTGTACAGGAGCAGTATTCGATTTACCTGGTGGGCACGTTTGATTTACAACGTACTCAGAGAGGGAAGACAGACAGAACACAAGGAAACTAAGCTGACCACAAACACACAAGATTCTGCTTTACCATCGATTGAAGTAATTAGAGCTGGAGAAGATATGAATGGTTTCAGGGCTCAATAAATCTAAAGATTTGTAAGGCCTGAAACTGAAGTTTATCAAATGACCACTTGAGACTGCCTCCAAAAGTGAATCAATCCCAATAGACCTCAGTGTTAAAATGTTCAATGTAAAGTCATCCGTTTGAGTGATTTTAAGGCTAATAATTCTCCATAATTAAGAGTGACAGTTGATGGATGGGCACTGTCACCAGCTGCTAGCTGAGGTCTACTGCCTACTCCTCAGTTTTGGCTCTGTGGGTAGAGGCTGTTGTCCAGGAGCCAGAGGGTTAGCGGTCCATTCCCCGGTGGACCACATGCCTAAGTGTCCTTGAGCAAGACACTGAACGCTGAGTTTGGCTTGGCACTGGTGTGTGCTTGTGTGAACAATTGTGTAGATGAGTCACTGTGACTGTAAAGCCAATAAGTAGAAAAATGGTATATAAAGACAAGACCATTTACCTTTTACTTTAGCTACAATATATAATTGTATGTACACCAATCAAATATAACATTAAAACCACAGACAGGAGAAGTAAATAACATTGACCATCTTGTAACAATTCAATTCACCTGGCATTCATGTGGATGTTACTTAGACATGTAGCACCCACCTAGACCAGACCAGGCACCCCCACCCCATAGCAATGACACACCTTGATGGCAGCAGCCATCCCCAGTAGGATGCAGCCTGACACAGACACACACACAAAAACACTTCAGGAACAACTAAAAAAAAAAAAAACATGAAGAACAGCACAAGGTGTTGACCTGGCCTCCAAATTCACTAGATCCCAAACTGATCAAGTATCTGTGGGATGATCCACAGAGACCCCTCCCCTCAAAGGCCCCCACTAACTACATTCTGTTGCCAGACACCACAGGCACCATTCTCTGATGAGTCACAACTGTTTTGGAGGGACAAGGGAGACCTACACAATATTTGGAGGCGGTCATAATGTTATGCCTAATCGGTGTACAGTCAATAATTACACCACTGTCTAACTAAAATTAGTCTGAAACATTTCATGAATTGCACAACATAACTCTAAAGCAGCCAATGAACTGGTAAATTGTTACCTTATCTTAATCTCAGAATGACTTCTTGTGATGCATGTACTAGGAATGCCTGGTACTTATCTCCAAAAGATTAGAACTATTTATTTTTTCATTTTCATCTAAACCTTATGATCACTCATGAGAGGT
Source organism: Chelon labrosus (assembly GCF_963514085.1). Taxonomy (NCBI): domain Eukaryota; kingdom Metazoa; phylum Chordata; class Actinopteri; order Mugiliformes; family Mugilidae; genus Chelon; species Chelon labrosus. The sequence continues at coordinate 21,655,580 of NC_140353.1, forward strand.
TATTTTCTTAGTGATAAAATGTAACAAATATTAAAATGGGTTTCCTCCTTCCTTCCTTCCTTCCTCCAGGGAAATCATCTAGATTTTGTCCTGCAGGTTGTAAATCAGCTTCCATGTCAGGCCTTGTTTTGATTTACTGTCTCCTTCGGGATGTGTTCTGATACAGATGTGATCAACTGTCTGTGCATCCAGAACCCACGCCTACATCTGTCTTATTATACTTCTCATGAACCTGTGTCGCGTTGCACGTGTTCGCCACAGACGTTTGAAGTGGACTTTGCTGTCAGATGGAAACATTTGTACAACATACTGTATATTCTCTTAAATCAATCAGCATTGCTTTCCCATCAGGTTGACACAATCCCTACCCATATCAGACTCAGACAGCTGATTTGTAATTACTTTATCACAGAGCAAATATCACATATGGATCACACCGTCATCGGATTTTCCACCAGTTCATCTCATGAGCAATCGATAAAGTAATCGGTATTAGTTCTTTTTTTATGACTTACTGTGAAGGTAAATCAACTGGAATGATATGTTTCTCTCCTAATAGCTCACGGAGATCTGACCCCTGAGATGAAAACATGATTTGATGCATGCTATGTTATCATCTAGCTGCACACACCGTGTCCACTCCACCGTTTGATAAGTGTTTTCACTCACAAAGGGCTCGTCATCGCAGCCAGGCGACCGCCTCTGAGGCTAGTGAGACCGTCGCTCTGAATTACATCAGCATACACAGTTTGCCTCTTTGATGCAGGAAAGGATGCACAAAAATTTACAGATACTAGATGTGGGAGGCATTTATAACATTTTCAGAACAAGTGGACAGTCCAAACTTGAAACTGATGCTCTCCTGCAACACACACTGCCCCCCAAATACATTTTTTGGTCATATTTTCAAAAGCTACCATTTCACAACTAAAGTATCGCAGTATTAAATATTACCTATAACAGATTGCATTGGCCTGACTAAAGAGACCTCTCATGAGAAAACACTGACCGATTTTGAAAAAGTAATCATGCTCACAGAGGACCTGATGTCCAAGCATGAGTAACTGAAATACGCAACCTTTGGCACCTTTGCTATGAACAAAAAAAAAAACTGGGTGGCAAATTGATGCAGTAGGGAATTCAAAATGCCTCATTAGCCACCTTTCGCATGGGACTAATAGTATTACCTGTGAACATTGAGTCATTTGTAATACCTGCGGATACCTCCATCTGTGATCTTAATCCTGTGCAAACGTGCTGCACGCAACACGGATGTACAGGGGAAACATCTACATCACACGATCAATGTCTCCTGAGGTAATATTAATCCCCTCTGAGCAGGTCTGTTGGTACAGCTGTTAACAAACTGCACCACCTCGGCTGCTGTTTATTTCAGAACTGATGCAGACTGGCAAAGATTTTCTAATGGAAGTAAGTGCTACAGTGAGTCAGGAAAAATAAGTGTGATGTTTACTTCCTACACACTACAGCTAATGGAAAAGCTGCGTGTTTATTTAATCAATAAGTGTTGGACAAACTGAAATGATCATGGCACCAGAGTGAAAATCGGGGGGCTGAAAGCAATCCAACCAATCCAGTATTTTAGATGCTTCACTTTTGTCCTGCCTCAGTGACCTCACACGACCCCCGTGTCCATCTCCAGCCAACATGAAGCACATGATGCTTGGCTGCAAGACAAGCCTGCCACAAGGTCGCTACGCCTGTCGACAAAACCAGGTGCTGAAGTGGCATGGAGCAACTCTGGAGACGAGAAAGGCATCTATAAGTGCCCTTGCTCCTCCATCATCCTATCCCACAAAGAAAACTGTCTACATCAAAATCATACATTGGCCACTGGCAGGGCACGAGACTGGAAACTCTTGGTGGACTTGAACCAGAGGCTATACTTCCCAGCCGAGACTCTCTCAACAAACCTCAGACCAGAAATTATGCTTTGGTCCCCCTCACTCCTCATGGTGTACACAATAGAGCTGACTGTGCCTTGGGAGGATGCTGTGGAGGGGGCCCACAAACGCAGAAGCCTCAAGTATACCATGGGCTGCCTAGTTGTGATCAGCTGCAGAGGGTTTGTGGGAAAGTCAACCACCTAGCTGCTTAAGGACATGGGAGGTCAACATCAGCCAGCAAAGGCTTCTCCAACGCTGCCAAACAGGCCAGTCGGTGGCTCTGAATCAAGAGGAAAGACATCACCTAGACACCCATATAACAGCCACACCAGCAGGGTGGATGGAGGGAAGTAAAGGGCACACTTTAGGCGTCAGATGTCGCTGTTGAGCCCTCCCGAGGTGTTGGGCCATTCATCAAAACACCTATGAAGGAAGTAACCGCCCTGATAGCCCCGGTGAATCTTCAGACCCACTCTCATTTCATGACGTTTTTCTGGATACCTTCAGCTGTCACATACATCTCTACTCATGTCATCTCTGGTACAGGTACTCTATAAAGGGACTGGGCCAGCTAGTCCTAACCTTGAACAGATGCTTCACTCTTGAGCAAAGCAGCCAAACAACAAGGCCAACATGGATTTCTTCAAAAAACCCTCTCTGGCTTTTTCCTCTCTGTTTTGTGAGTTAATTGCTGCGGTGATTTTTCACTGCATTTCCGAGACACCTGCCCACAAAAGAACACACTGTGACGCTCTTCCATTTTATGTGGCCAACCAAGCCGGTTGTAATTACTCCTCCTCATTTCAGAGTTCTTGTATCTGTTCTGAACTAACTGAAGTTTAAAATCATCCTTTCGGTTTTTTGAGGATGATGTTTTTTTCTGCACATCTGCTTCTAGCAACAAGCCGTGTGTTGTATCGGAGTGAATCAGTCTGTGTGTAGAATCACTCTGCTGTCTTTAGTGAACTTAAAGCGAGACAACCATTCAATTCAGTATAACTTATTAAATGCTACCAGCTAATGAGTGTGTATTATTTTGTGTTTTCATGCATTCTGATTTCATATTCAAAGTCTTGGCTGTATAAGAAGCAGAAAGTTGATTTACACGAATAATCCTTTAATCAATATGTTTCTTTCTCTTTGGGACAACAAAAGCTATTTCTTGCATCCACCACGCACCCTTCATGTCAACTGAAAACCGAATATAAGTCGTTCTTCCAACTAGAATTCTTCTAACACAAAGACACAAAGACTGGAGGAATGAAGTGGCACAAAACAGAAATGCCGTCTGATTATCAGAAGAAACGCCATCAAGGAGCTGTGAAAGTAATCTGTCACACACATTACAAAGTTTTCCATTGGTTTAGGGCCATAATGTAGCATATATTATAACATAAGGTACCGTCATATTAGGTGTTAATGATACTTAAACTAGTTTGCGATACAGAGTCCTTCCAGACATTAGCCCTTGTAATTTAGTAGTGCACAGGCATGAACAAATTTCCAGTTAATCAAATGAGCTCAAACCATAAACATATTGGCTTTCAGGGCCCCTGGGGTCCAGTAGCCCTGGGACAGCCGCCAGCATTGCTCAAAGTGACAATCTATGGCCACATCACAGCAATAAGGCAGTGCATTTTGCCGATATGGCTTTTTGTGTGTCATTCAAAGAGAGTAGAACACCAGATACATTATTCATATGCATCCAATATCCCTGTATGGAGTGTAAACAAAGATGGCATTCTTTGTTCGTGTCTAGAATGTGAAAAGCAGCAATAAAGTGTGTGCACATGCCACTGTATCCATTCCAGATAATCTTATCTGTATTATTCTCCTAACCAGGAGAAAAGGCTGCCCAGCTTAATGTAAATAAGATATGAGCCTTACACTCTCCAGCTTCACTTCATAATATTCTGGTAGTCTGAGTGACATTACAGAGCAGAATGGTTGGATCTACTACTGATTCCATGCTGGACCCCATACATCCATCCATTACCACCATACTCTCACAGAATACTAATGTTTTTCTCCGAGGTTTTTAGCCATAAGCATAAATATACATCTCTTAACCTGAGACTCTAAATAAATATGCTCTCAGACACAAGAAGGCAGATAAAAGCTGTGAGAGGAGATATAAAAAAGAAACTTCAGAACCAGTCTACTGTTCTGATGTTCTAAACAGTAGAACCCAAAAGAACCATACAGTGTTATCAGTTCAATGTTCTTTCTAGGCATTCTAAAAACCTCATAAGGTGACCGTCACCATCACCTTGGACCATATAGAGGTCCTTCTTGTAGGTGACCTCAAAAGCCTAGAGGAGTCCTGGGAGCCTACAAAGGTCCTTAGAACCTGGGTGGTTACGGCTTTTGTGGGTCCTTCTAAAAACCTCGAACTGCACCACAAGAGATCAGGGCTTAACTTCTGCTCTACTTCTCCTGACATCATCAAGACCTCCTGGGACTCTCTAGAAAGGACACAGGACAAACAAAACCTTGGAACACCCAGTTCCACCATCAAGGGTGCTTCTGTAGTCCTCTTGCTGAGGAACTCTATCGAGGTCACTGCCTCTCTAGAGTATCCGGCAGAGATCACTGAGAGATACTTGAGGATTTTACAAACAGACTCAACACCCTACACCCTTGGGTGCTGAGTAGCTATTCAGAGATGCAGAGATCCTGGTACTTCTAGGAGGTCTGGAGGCTTGATAGAAGGCCACTTTGGGTTAAGGGTTCTTGTGGAGCTTGCAGGCTCCTTGAAGTACTATTTAACAAGGATGTTGGAATAATCCTGAACCACAATGAGGCCATCAGCAGGGTCACTAGACACCACTCAAGTACTTCTGGCATCACTTGTTCTCCACATTTAGTAATACCTCTTGCTGAATTGCAAAGACAGTAACATCATAAGCAAGGGTAGTTTTTTCAGCTATGCCTGCAGAGAGCTGAGATGGCCCTTTCACGGATGAATGAGGTTGAGTGTACACAAAGGGCCACTGCACTCTGTCCAACTGGTGCTCACTGTCTGGGCCTGGGCCCAACGACAGGCTGCAAGGAGATTAAAACAGGGTTCCTGAGTTATCCGAGAAGAGCTCAAGTCAAAAGTAATTACCCAGCCATCAGCAGTTATTCTATAAGGTATATGGCACCACGGATCTGACAAAGGAAATACGAATTATACTTCCAGGTCATGTTTGTGTTAGTGCTGCTTGCTCTGGCTGTAGTTTGATTATGTCAAGTCTTGTAGTCACTCTGTGTGTGGTGAACGCTCATGCTTCACAGGTCTCTGAAGGGCTTTTCCAGTGCTGCTGCTCTTACACTCATGTCACACAGCTTACTGAAACTGATTCAGTCAGTGTGTGATAGCTGCTGGGCTGGTCCTGTGTTCATGTGGGCATGGAGTAAAGGTTTATTTATAAGAACATTAAAGTGAATCCCTTATTATTCAGGAAGTAGAACGTCTGTAATGACCAATATTGTTCCGCTGAAACTTTCTCCAGTTCTTGTAATGTACGGTAGACTGAGCAACTATCTGCAAGCTATAGCAACTTGCTGTGCAACCAAAGATATTTAAATGCAATCAGTTGTTCTATTTGATTTGTTTATTAAAGTTTTAAAAGATGTGAAAATATGCTGAATGTTGAATTTTTGCAACATGTCTCTGCTGCCAGAAAATACACTTTCTGGGTCAAGTCCCTCAGAGTAAAACCACATCTTGACAAGAACAAATCTTCACTCGGGGTAAGCTCTTGTGGTTTCCCCCAACAGATATATTTTCGAAACGGCCTCACTTAAGTCTGCACGACAACTGAGCGAACGCAATTTGCATTGGAAGACAACTGACGCTCATGAAAGTGGATCTTATTTACGTAAGACCTGGACCTCCTGAGGTTAGGAGAAGTTAAGAAAAGAAGCTTAAGCACTGCTGAGGAAAACCGCAGAGATGATTGTTGTTTACTATAGAAGTTAGAAGGGAAGTGTGTATGTCAATATTTCACCATATCACATTTCAGACAGATGTTTGGATAGTTGGACTCACTACAGCTGTGTCCGGGTGATGCCCCAAAACCTCAAAACGGTCAAAGACACCATAACTGCACGCCTGGACAACGACTGAGACTATAGGCTTGAATCGAGCTGTCCCTTTAAGATAAAAGTCTAGTCATCCATTCATTTAATCAGTTACTGTTCTTGAGAATCCAACAAACATCATTTGGTCAGACAGGCTGTGAGTGAGTGAAGCAGAGAGCTGCTGAAGTCACCCAGCAGTCATCTCTGGCCTGCAGCTGAGATACGTGTCTGAAACTTCCTCATTATCTCAGCAGCACCCTGAGCACTCCTAACACCAGCACAGAATACTGTGACGCGCATGTGTAGTTTCGATAGTGTTGCTCTGGGTCTTTCTGTACGATTAACAGGTGGATCTTTCTAGTGGCTGAGCTGAAGCATATATGGAACTGGTGGCTTGATGCAGAGTTACTGCAGAGAAATGAACAGGTGATCAAGATGCAGGTGGCTTGCATAGGCTTCTTTATCAGCGTGTCCACACATGCTCTCTATGAATATTACATGAAACTCTACAGTCCAACAAGCACAGCAAATAAAAACCACCACTTGAATAGGTGTGATATGCAGCTGTTGTATATGTTTATCTCCCAGACGCCCACAGTAAAAGAATCCAGTGAGAGGTGGGAAATGTTTCACAGGTCCTCTCCCCAACAGCAGCCAAACTGACTGGTGTAGGATAAATAATGAATAAATATGAATTGAAGAGCCCGTACTCTTGACGCGTTCAGCACAAACACTCCGTCCACATGTAAACTCAAACAGTGACGCTTCATCTCCTCCGCGGGCGTCCACATTCAACAGGGACCCGCCGATATGGGAAATATAATAAGAATCCATGACTGTACAATTGATCTGCCAACTGCCAACAACTCTGCTCATTTTCCCAGCAAACAATAATGGCATACGCTCCTAAGTTCAACGATAAGTTAATAAAAAATAAAAACATTTAAACGAAATAAAGACGTTTTCTCTTACCGAATCTTTCCGATTTGAAGATCTGCATCAAACTGACCGCCAGCTCTCTCTCTCTCGCTCTCTTCTCTCTCCTCTCTCTCTCTCTCTTCCTGTCGTACTGTAACCCCCCCCCCCGCAGATGCAGCTATGTATATCAGGGTGACAACCACGGCATCACATGTCCTCTATTCTTCTTGTGATGCGTTTATGTCTCACACAGCCTATATATAAATATATATAGCATACTTTAATTTAACTCATATATTTTTTGTGTTGTGACAAGTTTCATAGTTCAGATTCTATAACACACTGCAAGCGTCCCCTAAAAAGTCACACTGCAGAAAAGGAAACTAAAATGTTTTGGAGGCTATCAATTATTTGGATTTTTTTTTATTTTTTTTCCCCCCAATTAAATTTTTAGTAGCTACTTCTTCGTAGCAAAGTCGCAGTCATTTATTTTTTGGCCACACCAGCCAATGTTTGGAAACACTTGACCATATCCAGCAGGCTACACATACACTGCCTGGCCAAAAAAAAAAAAAGTCTCCACCTGGATTTAACTAAGCAAATAGGTACGAGCCTCCTATTGGATAATTACTGCATGGGAGATTATCTTTCAGCTGGCAACAAGTTATTTAACCCCAACTGATGCATTGAGTAGCTGTTTGAGAAGGGAAACTACTAAAATTGGGTTAAGAACTGTCCAACACATTATTAAAAACTAGAAGGATAGTGGGGAACCATATCGTCCTTTAGGAAGAAATGTCGTCGGAAAAAAAATTGTGATTGATCATGATTGCCGATCACTTAAACATTTGGTGAAATCAAATCAAAGAAAAACAATAGTAGAACTCAGGGCTATGTTTAATAGAGAAAGTAAGAACATTTCCACTTGTACAATGTGAAGGGAACTCAAGGGATTGGGACTGAACAGCTGTGTAGTCTTAAGAAAACCCCCAAGTCTTCAGTTTGCTACGGAGCATACAGATTGGAGCCAAGATTGGACATTGTATGAGGGTGCTCCAGTGATTCATATTTTCACAGAATGGTTTTACTCTGTTGTTAGACATAGGGTTTTCCAACCTGTCAGTTACGTTCTTGTCTCAACCACAAACAGATACCCAGCTCTCTATGTGTTGCGTGCACTCATGCGTTTAATGCCACACTACACCTTCTCCTCTGGTGGAATATTCCAACAGAAGCTATCAGTCATTTTGTCTTTCACACCTGTGCTACACCCACTATGGCTTGGCAGAAGGTCTACGGAGAAAAACAAAAATAAAGACCCTAAAGAACCGTAAAGGGACCTTTGATGTTCCGTTATATCAGCAGCTGACACAATGAGCAGCCATCAGTTTGAGTTTATAAATCTTTATTAACAAAAAGCTTTTGCAATAATATCAGCCTCCTCAGTGTCTGCTCAATCAAACTAGTAGCCTTTAACAATAAGCCTTTAACAGTAGTCACATCACAGCATAGCAGTCAGTCATAATAGTCAGTAATAGTCATAAAGTGAACTACAGTTGCAGTAATTCCAGTTAAAGCAGGAAATGTCAGTGACGTCAACTCCACTTTCACCCTCTTCTCTGTGACGCTGCATCTCACTGCAGCTATTTGGCGTCCTTTTTATTTATCTTTTTACTCAGTGAACGGTGTACAACGGGGCTGAGCCAGACAGAGATCACAGGGGCGTGTTCGAGGGAGGACAGCACCATTTAAGAGACAGAGGGGCGAGCGCAGAGATTTGACGTGATAAAGGACAGAGAGAATGCAAAAAAAAAAAAGTGCACACACAAACACATCCAGGGTAATGCGAGACACATACATCATGGTGTCGTTTCAACAAAAATTTGATATCACAAAACTGCAACTGGCTCACGCGCACACACCTGAAGGGTTCTGTGAAGTGATCATTCTGAGATGTCTTAAATGAACACATAAACCCAACCACGGGGTGAACTGACAGCATCAACCCCACTTCTCTTAGAAAATCTACAAGTATTAAAAGTTCTAGCAGTTTACAGTTCATCTGGACTTGTTATTTTTTGGTTTCAACATACATTTCCACGGTACAGCTCAACAAGTTTTTACAAAAGGTTTCCCAAGTCTTCGAATATTTGACCAGTTTTTAAAAAAAAATCTAACATCATGTACAAATGTTACAGTAGAAATAATTTAGCTTGTTGCATACTGACATGTGATTTTTGATCAAAATGTGCACTGAGAGGCTGACGGTGGATCCCTGTCAGGTCTTTGTTTTCACAACTCCAGTGGTCCATCTTCCTCCTTACCATCATCACCATTATTATATTAGTGCTTTTGGAATGTTTTAATGCACATAGGACAGGCTTGAATTCACAAACAGCAGTGCAGACAGACGGTCAGTTGGTCCTCATTATGTCACAATATATCATTTGTTTATCATTGTTCTCCTCTCTCTATTTAAACGTGCTACAAAGAAAGCACAAAGCGTTTTTAAATGCAGTCATTCGCCACCGATGACGGCACCATACCAAAATCATTCATGTGTGTCCACTAGACCCTTGACTCTGTGCATGAATCTTCCTGGTCAGATGTATTTGTGTTTGCGCACACGTTTTTAATTAATAATGTTTAATTGAATTTTTTGAATAAGAAAATCTGCATATTAGGTAGATAGGTCTGTCAGTTATGGTTATATTGGTTATAGACTGTTGAGGGCAATGGTTTAAACAGTGGTACTCACTAGTGGTCGTGATTGTTTTAAACTTATTTTTGGATCAGTGCGATGAAATACCTTGATAGTGAAAACAGATGTTTCCATTTAGTCTATGTAGGTGAAGTACTATGTATTGCAGTAAACAATATCTGGAGGAGTGTGTAAAGCTGTCAAAAGGACTCGGGTTACATGTGTGTCCTGACTATCACCAGGTAAAGCTTTCAAGAAGAAGTGTTTGTCTGTTTATCATGTGGTGTGGACGGAGATAGACCACATGATGACGTCAACGTTGCTTTTCCTTCCTGTGGTTGACATTTAAACAGATCAACACTAAACTCACAACTAAAGCCTTGATTCAGTCAGATTCTGTAAACATGTTGGCACCCTGAATGTACATACGTGTGTATCTACGAGTTAGTTCGCAGTACTGCTCTTTCTATATCTCTGGAAGGAGCATTATGTTTAAAACGGATTCTTCTTGACGTCGCAGCGATTGTTTGTCAGTCAGTTAACTTTGAGCCGTAGAAATGGAATCAGGTGAACACAGTACAGGGTGAGCAGATAACAGACTTACCACAGATATGCCACAGAAACCTGTGGCATCATGCCCCGCAGTTACGTTTTTAATCAGACAGCAGCTCTCGTGATCACTAGATCTGTGTATTCATGACACTAAATCGTAACTGCATGGGCATTATCTTCTTTGGTGAATGCTGTGCGTTCGCATATTTTAACATTAGAGCTCCAATATCTTTATATCTGCTCATTATTTTCACAACCGACTGTTTAAACAGTTGTCAAAATTCTTAAATTATAACTCGTGTAAAGGGCCATTGTTAATTTGTCTCCTCCAGTCTTAAACCCAACGAAATATGAATAATGACGATTCAATGCTTTTTGCTTGAAACTTCAATTTGACATGCCGAGTGAAAGATTTCCAACCATCCCTGCTGTTTAATGTGCACCACTGTCAAGAGAGCCACTGGAGACACTTGGAGGATTTCGTTTTTTTCTTTACACAACGGGGCAGTTATGATTAGTCCACTCATATGCAAATCTCACAGGGATTCAGGCTGAATCTCTCTCTGCTGTGCAGTGCTTACAACTGTCTGGCTGACTTAGCGTGCAGAAGTACACCCTACCAAAACACGGCGGTTTCCCAGTGGTGAGTGTGTGTGCGTGCGTGAATTACGTCCAGCTCACTGGTTAGCGAAGCCACAACCAACCCCCTCAAGGACAATGCCTGTGTGTGTGTGTGTGTGTGTATATATCATTGTATGTATATGTGTGTGTGTGTGTGTTTGTGGGACTAGTGTTGGCTTGGGTCAAGCAACATTTCCAGTAAAGTGTCAAGAGTGTTGCATGCTGGGACAGAATCTAAAGATGGAGGGAGAAAGACTGTAATTTAACTGGGAGGAGCCCTTCCATCCCTGTCCTGTTTATCTATCCATCCTCGGGTCATTCCATCTGTCTCTATATCTGTCTCTTTCTCTGTCCACCATTCTCTCCATTTCAGCGTCCCTCCACCTCTTTGCAACTTCCCCCTTCACTTGCTTCGCCTCCTCTGGTATCCCTCCATTTCTTCCCCTCCTTTCTTGTCATTTCCAGTGTTTGTTCAAGGTAGCAGAGGAGTGCAGGAGGGCAGAAAAAAAAAAGGAGAGAAATCTGATACATTCAGTCGCGCTGGAGCCAGCTTCCTCTCTTTCATTCAAATAAATTGTTCAGTTCCTGGCGTACAGTGCAGTAGGATTTGTAGAATCCAGGTAAACATTTGCAAGGCCAGTATGTAAGCAGTCAAAGAGTTCCAGCTCATAGACCCACCTGATCTTAGTGTTTTGGTCCACAACTATGCACTTCTCCTCGTTGCTTGTCCCTACAGGCTTTAAGTGTTACGGTTCAGCCGGACATTGCAGCTTCCATCTCCATCTTTGCGTGTGTTAAAAGAAGCACTCTTAAAAAAATTAAAATCTGGACCATCTTCTGGTAAAAACATCTACACTTTCTTTGAAAACAAGTACAAAGCACAGTTTTTTTTAAAAAAGATCTTTTGGTGGCTAATCTGACCAAGAGACACTGTTGCTGAATCCCAGACCAAATCCCGGCATTCTCAGAGGCCATCTATAGTGTTGTGGTGTTCAAGTTTAAGCAAGTAAAAGACCATCAGCGACTAAAGTCAAATTTATAGTGCATCCACCTCAGAGAGATTCAGCTTGTGAAGATCAATGATGAGAGGTTATTGACTCCACAGATCCAGCAGATGAGGTGGAATGTGATTGACTGTGTGCAGCAGAAATCTCAGCAGCTTCTTAGCTTACAAAGCTTCGCGACAGACTCCATCAATCAGTCTGTCTTGGCAGATGGTGTTATGAAATCCTTGTTTGGTTGTTCATTTACGAAACTTGTTTTTTAGAAATCTTAACCGAGTCCGTTATTCCAGAGATGTTTTTAAATGTGGTATTGCTTTCCAAGATGTAGACAAAGCTAAGCCACAGATTTCCAGTGGCCAACGCTGTACTGAAACACAGCTTAACCATACACTTCCAGAAGTTTATCCACAATACAAAGAGCTTAGACCAAAAGCTGTCTCACAAAGCACTAATATTCAGAAATACCAGAGTATCTGGTTCCTGTCTTTAGACCCCGCCACACTCGGTTAGCTGCACTGTTTAGACACAGCCATACTCATACCACACAGTCTGGGGGTCATTACTGGGGTCAGGAGAAGCTGGTGTGCTTTTAGGGCGTTCGACAGAACCACACCTCGCTCTCTCACTTTCTTTCTTCGCTTGGGAGGAGTCTCCTGACCGCCCGTCCCTTAGGACCTCCACTTGATCAGAGGCTTCATCGGGCCGCGTGGCAGGCACAGCCCTGACGGGGGTTACCATGGCAACCTCTCCACGATGGTGGGTGGAGGATGAAGGAGGGCCATTCCGAGAGATGGCGGTCCTCCCTCTGTCTCGTTCTCTCTCTGCGTACCTCTCCGTCTGCAGACTGAGAGACGACGAGTGGTGAATGGTTGGGTTTAGGAAGCTGCCGTCTCCGTGATCATTCGATGGACCAGCAAGGCGAGCGGACAGTGGCCGCTCTCTCCCGTTATTCCCACCCCCTTGTCGCCGAACCACTACATCCGCTTGGCCAGGGGACCCGTCATTCCCACGGAAACTGTCTGGTCCGTTAGAGCGCAGCAGATCAGCTGAGGCTAGGCTGAAGGCCCTGCTCAGTGACTGCTTGGTTCTCTGGGCGACAGGCTGGCTTGAGGCCGGGGACTGGCCAACAGGCTGGCGGGGTGAAGGCTTCACACTCTGGCCTGGCCTCTGGTTGGACGACTGCACAGTGGGTGTGACGTAGCTGGTGGGAGTCACCTGATCTCTGCCAGCGGGAGTTGGGGGTGCGGAGCTTCTGGTGAAATAGTCAGTCATCAAGTCCTCCCTGCTTCCTGTTGACACCTGGGACCAGAGACAGTTAAACGTTACTACCAATAAAAATAAGTTGCTTCACAGGTTTTAACTAAAACTTATTTGATGAGTGAGTATCTTAGAAAGACTAAAGGCCATTGTTTTAAGAGTATGTGCTGATTCTAAATAGCATTTCACTGTGAACTATTGATGCTGTATTTATTTAATACTAAAGACTGAACAAGACATGTGGCCCTTAACTAATATTAAACTACTATTTCATTTGACTGAGGGCAACACTAATTCCATGAAGAACAAGTAGGGCTTGGGTGAAAAAGCAAAAGTCTCAGGGATCAGAACTTAGTTCTATTTTGTTCTATTAGTAATTGTTACTGAAAAGAGCTGTTTCTAAAACTTATATGCATCATCTTTACAAATTGGTTTGAATAATAGATTACGATGGAATGTTTACATTATCACAGGGTTGTAATCTTCTCAACCAAATTCACACTTTAGGGAAAATTCTTTTTACTCAAAGACTTCGTGAGGTTTTCAACCCTTAGACATCAGATGACATTTTGTATCTTCCCTGTTGATGTTCATCCAGGCTGTAAGTCTAGCCAGCAAAGGCTAAGGCACAGTCAGACCTGTAAGAAATATGTCCAGTCTACAGTAAGATGTCTGACTCAGGCTGACTGCTGTAGAACAACAACCTTTGAAGTATGGGTGGGAATCAGGGTTAATCACCTTCACATAATAATTTAAACTTTGCCTGCTTGTCTCAGTCATTTATATTAAATATCTGGTTATGTGTTAGGAATGCGTCTTAACTTTGAGGTGTGTCACAGTCTGCAGGATCATCAATAAGAATTATTATGTACATAAAAGAGCTCAACAGACTGAAAACAAGTAATATTCTCACGCTGATTTGACATCTGGCTCATTGACTACGTATGAAGATGAAAGGCTGGAATGAAAAAGCTCATTTATACACAGGAGATGGTCTTAGTACAGTAAGATCAGATAACTGAACAATGACGCGTAGGAATTGTCTGTCGGAAACCAATAGCAACAACACTTCATGAGCTAGCTGTTTGGTGGATATCTAGTGCAAAGGCTGCTATTAAGACATACAGATAAATCAAAAATGTGCCATGCAGGAAACAAGGTAAATCTGCAGGCTCACTAAGCAATCTCTTTTTTCGGCTTTTAAATTATAAAATACGCCTACGGCATGTACCCACCCCCCAACTTGAAGTTCATTCAAGTATAACATTCTGAGGATGCACAGCATAATGAATAGTTGCACAACAGCATATTACATCTGCGCGTAAAGCTCTTTTTAATGACACATAACTTATTATTTGCATAACTTATCATTTCAAAGTTCATCAAGCTGATGTGGCCGTTAGCTGTGACGCAAAACAACAGTGAGCTGACATATTTTAAATAATTTCTGACGCGCACTGATAATTCAAGACTGTTTGTGGTGTTAATGACGTAGAGCCTAATTAGATCTAATTTAATTTCCCCCCATGCAGTTTTAACCTGCGGATGTACATGACATTTGTATTTTGTCCTCTTTATGAATACTGAAAGCAGTCACACAGTTGGTCATTGACAGGTCTCTGCAGAAATATGCTGTAATTTGAGGTTTAAAGAAAGTCTCTCAGCTCAGCTCTGTTGTTGTGGTTGTCCCTTATCTTTGACAACTGCTCTGCTACTGTGCATTAAACATCCGCAGAGGAGCTCTGACGAGAAATAATAAAAAGATTTAATCCATCACATCATTTTTACACTTGCAGCATCACTATTCTAAGTGACAATTAGTAATTGTTCTAGAGTTTCAAAGTGCTCAGCCAAATGACCAGCAGCAGCTGCCAGCTAGATAATGATGCCATTACCTTCAGGAATGGAGTTTGATCCGTTTTGTCTGACAGAATAAAGGGAAATTTCATGACATCTTCATGTGTACATTGTTATAAGAAGATTTAGCTGGTAGCAAGGCCCTCATTTAAAACCGTAAACAAGGTCTGAAGGAGATCTATACCACTTCACATGTAAAAGTTGGGATCTATAAAAACAAGCTCGATGGGAGATTGTCCATGACCACATGTACATATGGAGAGAAAAAGGTCAGACTGCACATTACTGACACTTCTGGTGAGTAATGCAGCGCACCACAGCCATGGAATTGCAGGATGATGAAAGGATGTAGAAGGAAAGATATTAATCAGAATTATACTGAGGCCTTAACCATGTATAGTGGCTATGTGATAAAATTATCAATATTGGTTGTAGGAGTAAATTTTAGATCATCAGATCAGCATTCAAGAAGTGTAGAACAGAGCATCAATAGTTTGGAAAATACTATATGCTAACCTCCTCTTCACACACAAGCACCTTCATTCCAGGGTAAAAATAATTCCTTTCTTCCTTCCTCTCTCTTGTTGAGATGGTTTCCTGAGCATCAATACTCATGAGGTGTTTAACATTGATCATTTATGGTTGACTGTGTGTGTCTGTGTGTGTAGAGGTAAAGATATGCACACTTTTCCAGATGGACTGTGATTTATTTAGGGAAAATTGCCTGCAAGTCTTCCCAGCAGTCAGATTTACAAATTTGATTATCTTTTGGCATGTGACATTTTTGGCTTTTGTACACGCAAAGCTTTAGTATGGTTCCTACTCGCAGTTGTATAAAAAAACGAATCGCTTCTGGTTTGTTATCTGTGTTTCCTGCTGAGTGACTACTACAAAATCTACTCCAGCTGGGTTAAACAACACCATCTAACAGGAATTAATGATTCATTACATTCTCTTGTTTACTTTCAGTGTGACTCATTTGTACTTTAATATGTCCTTTGACTTCAGCTGATAATGTCCAAAAACGTGTACTGAATACCTCTCTCTGGACCCATGGAAACCCTTCAGTAGTACCCTTCTTCTTTTTCTGGTCTTTGAGTGTAACATGAAGGAAGGTATTACTCAATGTCAAATGAAAGCCACCTCATTAACTGATAGTGTATGCATTTTTATGTTCTGTTTATGTACATTTTGCCATGGGGTTGCTTGGCAACTGCTGTGGATGTACACATGTAAGTTTAATATAAAATATATATATTTTTTATTACATATATTTCTTACCACAGGAGGAGATTTTATGTTGCTCTCATGCAGAAACTCTTCCAGTGTTACCATTTCACTTCCAGGAGAAGATGGGCGGGTCTTACTCCTTACTCCTCCACGCTGTGGTTGGGCCCTCTGAGGTATATGGTCATATGGAAGGGTGGAACTACGTGACAGAGTCGGCTGTGATTGGCTTAGACCCATGACATCATCACTAGAGAGGCTGGCTGAACGCATCTGACGATCCGATGTGTCTAAGACAGACAGAAATATTGGTTTTACTACTGATTGAAACTGTGTACCACCTGATTATACCAGGACAGAACAGTATAAATGTAGTAATTTATATCCAACCAAACAACTTATAACAAAATATTTCTTTAAGCAGAGATAACTGTTAACATGTCTGTACCTCTGCAGCTGACAGGTGAGTTGGAGCTTGAAGTATTGTGGCTGAAGTCTGCCGACCCCGGGCGGCCTCCAGGGTTGCCATGGAGACCAAACATGGGGTCAGAGGTGTTTTGGCGAGAGTCTTCATCAAATAATGGGCCTGAAATGTTTCAGTCAGTGTCACAAAAACCCAAACACCTTTGCTGAGCTCTACATAAGGTTTTAGAAATCATCTGGCCTACCTCTGGGCCTGCGACTTGGAACTTGTCCCAGTCTGGAGTTGGAGTTGTTACTTAGGACCAGTGAGGATGACTGGTGGCTTGGAGTGGAGCTCAGATGGGTCTTATGGATCTGACCTGGGATTAAAAATCATAAAGATTTATTTACAATTTACAATTTATTAAAATATATACAAAAAAGCAGGCGAAGTTACACCGTTTCTAATCTAATCAATGTCACTGGTGACTAACTGTATTATGAAATGTATCAAATTTGAAGCATTAAGGGTCTGTTAAAATTAAGTTTATTTTCTTTGTTGTTGTTTTTTTTGTACTAAGGAGACATTGCATTTTACACTCCTCCTTCCTTCCTAGCAGCAAGTGAAGAAAACCATCATATGAACTCTGATGGTTCCCAGCTGCTGGTTTGCCCGCTCCAGGTGGTGTTACACAAAATGAACACTTAGTTTGAATTAGTAATATCCTCTGAAAATGTCATGACATCTCACGTTTAGCTAACTCTTTCAAATGCCCAGACATAGTGACATTTTCTGTCATTAATGATGTGATTAAACACGAGTTTATCAATCACCTTGTCCATGTGCATCCTCTCCATTGACACTTTCATTACTGCCTCCTGGAGTACTGCTGCAGTACACGCCCCGGCCTCTGTCAGACAAGCCTGTGGACCAATCACAATGTTATGAGGATGTATTCTGTAACCAGAGTGGAATACAGTCACAGGGGGCACAGCGTTGCAGAGTGCAGGACCAAAAACACTAGGACAGGGTGTGATTGTGTATGTGAGGTTAGTTAACAGTGTAGCAAGAAAGCAAAGCAAAACATCAAGAATCTGCTCGTTGGTTCAGGCACAGAGGAAGCTACACACTACTACCATGTCATAATTCATTATAACTATGACTATAATCCATCCAAGTTTGCTCAATTATTTTATGTTCTTATCAATATCATGGAATGTGCTCACTGATATCTTGATAAGGATGCAGCAGAAACTGAATTAAAGGTCCGAACATGGATCCACCCAACTAATATGTAGCTTCACCGATGCAGTGTTCTGCCATGTACCATCACAAACCAGTCTCTCAATTCAAATGAAAAAAGAACAATCTGTAGCAAATTCTGAATCCCTGTTCACCTTTCTCCCTGTTAAAATGT
Organism: Chelon labrosus; assembly: GCF_963514085.1. Classification (NCBI taxonomy): domain Eukaryota; kingdom Metazoa; phylum Chordata; class Actinopteri; order Mugiliformes; family Mugilidae; genus Chelon; species Chelon labrosus. The sequence continues at coordinate 21,673,512 of NC_140353.1, forward strand.
GAAAATGAACAACCACACAATTCAGTTTCACATGTTGAGATTCTGTAAACTGGCATGCAAACACTAAATCTCCAATAAAACATTACATAAATACAGCATGCCAACCATTTCTTCCTTATATAGTGCTGTCTTCAAAACACTCTCACATGTTTATCTTAGAATTATTTTAGTTCAAACTAGGAACATTTCTAATGTCTCAGTTAATTTACTGAGTTGCTGTTTCTGATTTATTTCTGATCTGATGTGAGACTTTACGAGAACAGCAGAGTGGAAATTACACTGAAATTCACCGTGTGTCAAAACTATCCTCATGTGCCCATGAGAGGAGTCAATCTATTTTCAGTCAGTGTAGTCGTCCCACTCTACATCCTGGCTTTGAACAGACCAAGTTTAACACAGCTCCAGTGCGAGTGACAAAGACTGTCCTCAAGAACTGCAAAAATGCATTGTGAAATTCTGCTGAAGTCGATGTGAGCCTTCATACACCAGAGTTAAATAAATTAAACAGACATTTTCCAAAACTACTGAGTACATAAATATAAGGCAATGAACAGCAAACAAGAGCAAGTAGAACTGAGCCACAAGCAGGCAACATATTTCCTGTTAATATACTTTGTGTTTTACTTTTGAATGAAAACTGTTGAAAGGTTTATCTGTGACAAGTTAAAACACAGCCTTACGACAGCACCAAATTTAGCTACGGTTGCTTACATTAACCATCATGACATCAGGTGTAATTGCAGCAGACAGACAGACGAGGCCGAGACAGAGAGAGGTGGTGGGTGACAAGGAGTGCCGTTACTGTGGTGACGTGTCACCGCTGAGTGGGGACAGAGAAAACTCTGCAGCAAAGCTTTGTGAAGCAAACAGATCTATCTAAAAGTAGCGCACATCTGAGAACCAAGAACAAATGAGGCCTGCTCTTAAAACAGCCATCATTTAAAACAATGAGAACGGTGACAGTGTGCAGACAAACGCACGTTTTTTTACAGATAATAATCAAAAACAAACTATTTCTCAACGACGTGCAGAAATGTAGGCAAGCCTGGCGTGCTTGGAAACAGGAGCATGTACACACACTCTCATACACACGTACATAAACCATGTCTACATACACTACTTACTAGTATTACTGGCCAGCAACATGCACCTGTTCGTGTGTAGTATGTTTGTGTGGACTGAAGAGTGTGCAATGATTGACTGTGTTAGTGTTTGTGAAAAGCATCCATGATTGATATGTGTGCACTGTTGTTGTGAAATATTGAAAGTCACAGTGATGAGTGTTGATGGGGTTGTCAGTGATGATGATGAAGTGTATGGTTAAAAATGATGATGATGATGATGATGATGATGGGTATGTTAGAAAACTCCATTGGCTGCAATTGGCTGGCTAGTGATGGCGTCGGCTGTGATGTCAGCGGAAGACCAAAATCGCAGTCGTCTGGTGAGAGAGAGGGTGGGACGGGAGGAGGGGGAGGTGGAGGTTGGGGAGGAGGAGGAAGAGGAGGAGAGGAGCTTCTCTTGACTTTTACTGCGGAGAAAACTGAAGCGTTTCGGAGCAGGAGGGACTGGGGGGGGAGAAATGAAAAGAGACAGGAGGGAGAGATGAAGAGATGTAAAGAAAATGAAACCATGGCAGTGAGTAAATTAAAAGAAACTTGGTTAAGAAGGTAGTAATTATGTGATTACCAGAATGTGAAATAACAGATAACATGCAAGAGAATCAATTAGAATAAAACAAGGAAACGGATTTTCACTGGAAAATCAAGCATTAGAATCAGAGCTGACCTCAACTCACCCTGAATTTGAAGCAGGAATCTCAAATACTCATTCTGTATCTGAATGAGGTGACGCAACGGTGACTAAGCCTATGACCCACTGATGAAAGTATTGTAATATTTAGAAATTTTCATTATTACGAAGTAGGAGTTTGTGGCAACATTCCTAGAAAAATGCTGTATTAAACATTATGCATTTTTAATTAATAATTAATAACTGCATTCGACTGGTTGACTTCTATTTTGTCAGTGAACTTGGCATTAACTGCCAAGGTTCATTAAAACAATCCATCTACAAAACAAGATAAAGACAGTGCTGGCATTTTTTGACAGTGGAAATCGTGCAGGGAGTAACAGTACAAGGAGGAGCAGCCACAGTGAGCCGATATATGAGGTACTGCAGTTGAGAGGCAGCAAGCCTCCAACTTCTCAGTGACGTAAAAAAAACTCATTTCACTGCACTCTGCAGTTGGCTGATTAATGCCATGTGCAGTATAAGATCAGATTTTTCACACAATGATGGAAAAGGGCAGATTATTCCTTGATTTCCGGTTTGCTGTCCCGACACTGCTGTGACCTGCAGTTTTATACAGGAAATTACAGATAATAACTAAGAGCATAGTCATTCCTGCAGTCAAACAAGACATATATAACTATATAGTAGAGAAATTTTGAAAGATGTATTAGGTCTCAGCCTATCTCTTGAAATAGGTGAGTACGACAACGCCCACATGGTGAGGTAGTTCAAATGCAACTTATGAACTAAGAGTGAATTGAGCTCAGCCTCAGTAGGACAACTGAGTGTAAGAATAGTACAACAGAAAACCCACAGCCATGAAAGATAAAAAATTAGTAAGGATCATGCATAAGAGAATGGTGGATCAAGTAGAAACACTGAATAGTGGTCCTCAACCTTCTTTAATGTGACCCTTTAATATAAATTAATGTGTACTCAGAAGTCCATGTCACAAGTGGGATTAGAATTGTTCCAGTACCAGTTCTGCATGCATTTTACCTGGATGACAAAAAGGAAGCTGCAGCAATTCCATTTTGATTGCAAGACGGGTTCACCCTTTTCAGAATGAGACTCTACACTTAAATATATACTGAGCAAGGAGTACAAAACAAGGATTTTGGAGTATCGGGTCATCTAAAGCACAGGTGTCAAACATACGGCCCGCGGGCCATAAGTGGCCTGCCAGAGGGTCTAATCTGGCCTGCATGACTTTCAGTGAAAATAACTGCTATTCCTAATTTGTCCACTGTTTTTAGACAGAGAAGTGGACAGAACACAACACCGAGACCCAGTCCTGCTGTATTTTTAAACTATCCTTGTCATCACTTTATTGTGCTATTATCTTACTGGTCCAGCCCCGCTTGAGATCAATTTGGGCTGTATGTGGCCCCTGAACTAAAATGAGTTTGACAGCCCTGATCTAAAGCTAATATTTGATGGTATCCTTGTATCCTTGGTATTTTCAGTATGCTGATCTGTTGTGTTGACACAAAAGAAATGTCTGACACTGAAAAGCAAAAGCAACAATCTGGGAGAAATTCCTCTCATCACAAATTGCCCAGGGTTATTTTAAAAGCTTGCCAGCATTCCGTTCCCTGTCGCTGTTCTCGGTGACTGATTGCCCCAAACTAAATATGTGACATGTAGTAATGTTACAAAAATCTTGGCAAGCCAAAGAGCACAATTTTGATTTTGCCGTTCTTTTGCAGAATGTCTAATCTAAAGTCTAATGTAATTATAATATATATATATATGTATGTATAAAAAATAACATGACTTCTATCCAAATACAGTAAAATAATACCTAACTCTGAAATAGAAAACAAATGTAAATACATATGCAGTTCTTAATTTAAAAACAGAATAAGTCCAGAAACCTGCTCCAGAAAGTCATCTTACACATTAGACTTTCTACTCTAGTAGAAGTGTCTAGTCAAAACAAAAAACCAAAAAGCTAGATGACGAGTCAGTCATCTCGTCAGTTACGATAGTCAACAGCGCCCTCTATAGGAGTGACACGAACGGTGCACCTCACCCAAACCTGATTTTATCAGCTTTGTGATTTTTGTATTCAAAAATCTAATAAAATTGTATTCCATGTATACTGTAGACATGAAGAGTTCACGTCATGTATTAGGGTTTTCCATCATTGTCCATAAAGAGAAAAACACAGACATGACTTTCAAGGTAAAAAGTCCTGAAATTAAAAAAATGACACAGTGTGTATGGTGTGTTTACCTCGGCTGATGGGTGTCAGTGCTGGACTTTGGGGTCCCAGGCTGGGGCTGGTGGTGTGGTTGTTATGGTTACTGTGTGTATGGCTGCTGTCGTGCAAGTCGCTTCCAATGTGTTGGGGAACAGGGGACGGGGTCTCTGGAGGGAGGAGAGGGGGTGTCGCAGGTAGGGGGATGTCTGGAGCGCTCTTTGCTCGCTCTCTCTCTTTGCTCCCTTCCTTGTCTCGGTCACTCCCTCCTCTCTCCCTGCTGCCCTCTTTTCTGGGTTTCATTAGTTTAGCAAAAGCTTTGGCTGCAGGCCACTGACTCCTCCTGACAACATAAAACAAGATATTAACGTGGAGTATCGCATATCACATATCAAATATCAAATATCAGTACTGGCAATAAAGTAAGCAGTTCTATTCACGTAAATCAGTCACATCATTGGTCTAAAACAGCTGTTTATAATCACAGGCTCATATCGATGCCATAATTGTGTACAGTTTTAAATTGTTTTGACAACTGACACCCAGGACTAATTAAACACTGTAATTTTCCCTGTGTACAAGAATGTATGTGATTATTTTATAGCAGCCTGGTGTCATTTATATGTGATTTAAATCTGAAGGCAAACAAAAAGGACAGTCATGTATGATGGCAGTGTGCGCTGGCTGAAGATTTATCAACATATGTATTCCGCTGCTTTCAGATGGGTGAAGATTTAATCAACTAATGGAAAAACCTTTCATCCAGTATAAACGCAGTGGTGGATAACACATAATAGTATGCCAGTGTAACACTGATTCACACAATAATGCAGACTGCCTTACTGGAATTCTTGCTTTTACCACATTTAAGATTCCTTTTAGACGCAGATTAAAATGAGTGATGCATCAAACGGAGTTTGCATGTGGAAAATCAAAATGTATTTATATAATCACAGTTTTAATTCATCTTAAGCAAAAAACAACAGATGCCATGCCTTATGTCTATTGGCTTGTTTGTTATAGCTTTTATAGCTGGAAGGAGCAGATATTAATAAGACGTTTCTTCTGTTTAGCTGACAGAACAGAGCTGTCTCTCGCCTATATTTCAGGGCTGCAATACCCTGAAATAGAAAAACCGCTACTGCTGTGATGTGTTTGGCTGTTGTCTGTGGCCAAGCAACCCCTCCCGAATAAACCCTTGAGACAGTACATCAGACTTCATTATTTTCAAAAACGTTCTAACAAAAAAAGGTAATGATTCAAAGTATTACTTTTTAGGTGTTGGGTCGTAGAACTTGTACTGGTCCATGATCTTTTCCTCCAGTTTCTCTTTTTGACGACGAAGTGCATTCAGCTTATCGCTAATTAGAGAGAGTGACAAAAAGAAAGAAAGAAACAAAGAACGTTATTCAAATTTACAGCATTGTTCTATCTTTCAAAACCATATTTGTATTAGCAATCACTCTCTCTCTATATATATCCATCTATTTTTCCATTTTCTGACAGCACTCGTGTGTAATCACATGTTAGCAGTTGTGTCCAGTCTATATTGCTGTATTTTACATTGTACAATGTATAAGCACAGATGTCTTGTCATGTGTATTGTGTGTTGCAGGTGTCATGGGCACTTACATGTATAGTTTCTGTTCCTGGTGGTACAGCTCTTTGCTCTCCATGCTCCTCTCCAGCAGAGACTGGTTCTGCTGACTCAACAGGTTGATCTGACTCAGGAGGTGGTGGTTCTCCTCTTCCAGGTTACCTTTCAGTCGACTCAACAGCTAAGCACACACAATCGCACACACACACATACCGGGGGAAGTAACAAAGAGACAGTTCAAGCCGTGTTCTCCAAAGGGAAACCTGTATATTTACTGTGTTGCCTTTTGGTTTACCTCACAGTGGTTGTCTAGCTTGGTCATGGTAAGATCCAGGCTCTGGTGTTTCTCCATTAGTGAATCGTGTTCTGCCATCCATCGGCTCACTTCCTGCTGGGCAGTGCTTAAAGAACTTTTCATGTCAATTACGCGCTGCCGGAGTCCTTCATTTTGCTCCGTTTGTTGTACTTGACACTCTGTCAGTCTAAACGGGTAAAAAGAAGAAATTAGAAAAAAGGACTACTTGGCCAATAACAAATCAAGGTGAGGATTTTCAGCTGATAACTATGCTGTTCCTCTGACACTAACCTCATTATAGCTACACTATAGCTGAAACTAACCGTCCAAACCACTTAAGGATATTTTCCACAGTTAATTGGTCTACAACATCGGGCACTGTGACTGTGGATAAAAAAACAGTACCTGTCCAGTTCTGTTTTTAGCTGTAGATTCTCTTGCTGTAGTAGCCGATTCTTCTGAAACTCTTGGTTTAGCTCCTCCTTTTCTTTCTGACCGCGCCCCTCCTGCTCCTCCCATTTCTCCTTCTGCTGCAGCAACACACAATACCTGCAGACAGACAGGCAAACAGAGCCAGACAGTTATTTCTGCTTGATAGCATCTGTAATGGTCACGTTTGTTTACACTCTTCACATAATCGTGTGACAACATGAATTCTAGACTGCGCATCTTCCCATAAACAAATATGTGGCAAAAGGTGTTAAAAAGTGAAAAGAGACGCTAAAGTATTCAGGGAATAAGAAGATAAACTTAATGTCCAAAAATGATGTAGCACACGAGTCACATTTGGTTGCGGTTTACTTGTCGGCATATCATCAAACTGAAAACCTCAGTGTTAGAAAAGGCTGATCTGTGGCTGGTAAAATCATCAGGGAGGTAAAAAAGACCCAGTAAACAAGGCGGAACAAATAACTTAGGAGCTTAGGAAGGAAGGTAATGTGCTGGTGGATGTCCTTGTCACTGACCTATGTAAGAAGCAGTGTGTGTACAAGCTGTCAATAATCAACAAGACTAACTTGACCCCACTACTCAGAACACTAACTGTGTATCCATGTTTTCGTTTCATGTGACTTCATGTGTCTCTTTTGGCACCTGACTCAGCACAAAAGTAACATTATACACAGGATATAAATAAACTTCAGAATAAAAGGCCTTACTGAGTTCATCCTTCCCTATAATTTCTGAACTGACATAGTTCTGGTCATGTGTTTATCTCACGGTGTTGTTTGTGGGCTATATGAATGATTATCAAAGACCTTCTGTTATGACACATAATATGTACGCGATTCACTTACTTGCTGTGCAGCGTCCTGTGTTCATTCTCTAGCGCCCTCTGCTTGCCTTTCAGTGCAGCGTGCTGACTGATCAGCTGCTCATACTCGTGTGCTTGCCTCTCATGAACGCTCAACAGGCGTTCATGATCGCTGAGCACATTCTCTCTGCCCCGCCACGCCTCCTCACGCTGCCGCTGCCATGACTCTACCTCGGCCTCCAGAGCTGTGACTTGGCCCTGCAGCACTGCATTTTGGGCCATCAGAGAAGCACTCTGAGAAGAGAGTGTGGAGTTTTCCACCTAAGACACAGTGAGATCTGTTAGAGCACAATGTTAAAACGGCGTGTATTCATATACTGTATAAACCGTCACCCATCTCACTAGCCTAGCTTTACAAAAGGTTTTAAGCAAGTTTGTCTGGGTGAATGACTGCACAGTACCTGTAGTTTTGCCGTCTGCGTATGTAAGGTCGAATTCTGTTCTTGCAGGGTGCTGGTGTGACGTTGTAGCGTCACCATCTGGTTGTTGAGAGAGGTGTTCTGGTTCTCCAGCTGTTTTAGCTGCTCCTTCAACAGACTGCTCTCTGTCTGCAGGGAGGCATTCTGCAAAATGGCACAAAAATACAGCTCAAATACACAAAATACCTTGATATTACCACTATACTATTTGTGTGTTTGGCCAAAGTAATGTCCATCTGCAATTAAACGAGTGAATCTGTTGCATTCGCTCTGCCTACACTCTCTGGTAGGAAGGTAACTTCTAGGTGATCAATCAGGAATATATTTATATTTACATTCTTTTCTACGTCAATAAGATGATCTTTGATTCGAAGTAGTTCAGCTGTAGCATCCCGGTCGCTCCTTGAGTGCTGCTGGAAGTTGTGGTTGTTTTCCTCCTTCTGTTGCTGACGTATAGCAGACACAGTCTGGTGAGCCTGAAGCTGGAAAACAATGTTTTACACACATTAATTGTTGTAAATCTTCAACATTATAGACACAGCAATAGAGTAAAGACAGCTTTTTATGAGTCATGTAAGATTTTTTTTATAAGAATTTGCATGTATGTCTTTACAGTGGCTAGCTCTGTACGAAGGGTAGCGTTGAGTATGTTGCTCTCTTCTAGTTTCTTTTCCAGACTTGAGATTTTCTCTTCTCTAATCTTCATTGTCTGCTTGACAGTTTCCTCCAGCCGAGACTCCAGCAGCCTGTACCTGCTGAGATACAAAGGAAATCTCTCGACTACCATCCAAGGTATATGTAAATCAAATCATCTTTTAGAGATATCCATATTAGAGAAGCCTACCTGTCCTCCAGTGTGTGTTCTTGCTGCAGCAGTTTTTCTTTGTTCAGTCCAATCTTCTCCAGTTCTTCATTTAGTCTCTCTAATTCAACATTCTTTTGCTGAACACTCAGCTTCTCTGACACCAGCTCCTGTACAGAGACACAACTATGAAACACAATCTACATTTCCAAACAGATGATGCAGTCTAAGGATTCAAGCAATGTATACTATATATCAGACTGGGTTTTCTATACTGTTATGTTGAGATTATCAGTTCATTCTGGAACAGTTCTACTTTTAAGTCGACAAAGAGAAGCCCACTAACTGCTCAGACAGTGGAAAGTTGATTGTGCAAATTCACTGACATCTAAACAAACCCTGTCTGCTGACCAACATCAAATAACCTGACTTTATAATAAAACTGTTCAGTCAAATACGGTTCTGGTTGTTGGTGGGAAACCCTTAACCTAAAGACTGATTCTGTTTTCCATCTTCAAGAGGCCTGTTATGTGACTTAAGGGAGTCTTAAAGGTTTTTCCTCCCACCTCTCTCAGTGTAGCCAAAGTCCTCTTGTCAATAGTCGCTTGCTTTTGCAGCTCTTTGTTCTCCCGCTCCGACTCCTTGGCTTTGACTGTCATCTCCTTCAGCCGCTCCACTTCCTTACTCAGAGCTGCACCTTCCTTTTTCAGTGTAGTCAGTTGCCTGACCTTCTCCTCTAACTCTGTCTCTTTCCCTTCCAGCAAAGTTCTCATCCTCCAGCTCTCCTTCTCCAGGTGCTTCCTGCCCTTCTCTGACTGCTCCAGGTCCAGCTGGAGCTTCTTCCTCTCCTCGTCACCTTCCTCCCTTCTTCTCCGCTCCTCCTTCAGTTCCTCCACTTCCCTTCTCAGTTCCTCCTCTCGAGTTTGTGTCTCTCGCCTTTTTCGCTCTACCTCTACCCTCTCCTCTTTGCTCTTCTCTATTTCCTCCTCTAAGCGATGCTTCTCCTGGTTCAGAGTTGCCAAGTTCAGCTCCAGCCTCTCTGCTCTTTTCCTCTCTCCCTGCATCTCCTCCCTGGCCTCTTCCAGACTTCTCTGCAGCTCTTGTGTTTCTCTCTGCGCCTCCTTGAGCTCCTCTTGCACGGGGGCCAGGCGGGCGGACGAGGAGCGAAGGTTTTCCATGGAGCAACGGAGGTCCAGGTTTTCCTTTGACAACAAGTTGTTGTCTGCCTCATACTTCCCCAGTCGGTGCAGCTCCCGTTGGGCCTCCTCTGCCTCTCGCTTCAGCCTGTGCAACTCCTGCTCCAAGGAGGACACCTGCTTCTCCAGAGCCTCTGACTGTTCACTGCATGCACGCAGAGATGCCACCTGGAAGAAACAAAAACATCTTATGCTACTTTCTGTATAAATCAGATACATTATAAATGAAGAAACCATTATTAAAATGCATTATTTTGTTAACATAATTACTTCTCTGTTCAGAGCGTCCCTGCTTCTTTCCAGTTTAGCCGCCTCCCTCTCTGCCTCCTCACACCTTGCAGCTCTCTCCCGCAGCCTGTCTGCCTCCTCGCTGGTTACTTTGAGTTGACTTTCTAAGCTGGCCAATCTGGAGCTGGTGTCCGTGATGCTCTGGTGCAGTACGCGGTTCTTTGCCTCCACCTCGCGGACCCTTGCCTCGCTGTTGGACTGCGCACGCTCCTGGAGGGACGCCACTGCATCAGACAGGTGCTGTTTCTCACTCTCCAATTCTGAGATCTGATTGGAAAAACAGAATGGGGAGTTGGGTACAGAAGTAACTTTAAACAACATTTTACCTGAGTGTGAGTGTGTTAACTACCTGTCGATCCTTCTCTGCCCTCAGAGCATGCATTTCTCTCTCCAGACTCTGTTTTTCCTTCAGTATTTCCTCTCCCAGAGATTCCATGTCCTGATTGGTCAGTCTCTCCTGGTCCAACAATCCCTGAAGACGCTCCAACTAACAAACATATCAGCAAGAGATTAAGTTATACAGCTGTAGTGTTAAAAAGCGCTCTGTTGAGTAATAATTTAAATATAATTTATTACTGAGATCATCTGTAAGTGTTCAGTATCAGTAGGATCTTCAGGTCACAGAAGTGTCACATACACTTTGACTTTAACACACAGGTTTCCTACCTTGTTGCTGAGGCTCTGGTTCTCCCTATCCACCTCCTGAGTGTGGAGCTGCTGCTCCTGCAGGAGGTGGTTCTCTTCTTTCAGTTTCTCTATAGAAGACTGCAGCTCCCGGTTCTCCTTCTCCAGCTTCAATACCCGGCTTGAAACACACTCATTCAACTCATGGACTAATGACTTACGAGCTGTGGCAAAAAAAATAAAAAAAATAGATCAGTCAAAAGAATATAGACGATATTCTCTGTAACACTACTACATCTCTGTAAATACAAGTAGGACAGTAGAACGGAATAGAACTCAGTAGCAGAGTATGTTTCTTACTCTCTGTGTTAGTGTTGTCATTGTTTTTGGTAAGCTGTTCCAGCTCCCAGCCCAGATGAGCTGACTCATTCATGCTCTGTTTCTGTCCAATCTCCAGCAGCATGTTCTCCTCAACCAGCTCCTCCAGCCTGCGACGTTCATTGTCCCTCTCCTGAACACGCATGTGCACACACACGCAAGATTAGTCAACAGTAAATGTTGAGTACTTTTAGCTGCCACAGAGCTATAAAGTATTACTACATACCATTTCCAGGTCATGTATTTTAGCTCGTAGTAACAGATTGTCTTTCTCCAGTGTGTGCAGTTTATCACAGCGCCCCCTGGATGCTGACAGCTGCTCCTCCAACAACACTTTAGTCTCCATTAGAGTCAGGTTGTCTTCACGAAGCTCCTGAATGAGCACATACACACACATACAATGAGTGAACTGTCAGTGGCAGCTGCCAAATCAGTCTGGCTTCATATTGTGTTTGTGTCTTGACTGTCAGATGAAAGGCCTATCTGTGAATATTATTAAGGATATTTAAGGATGTTACAATGAAGGGTTTGATATCAGAGTGATAAATTAACACCAGCGGAAGAGAATGAGATAGATGTTTGGTAGTATTCCTATCATGCCATATAATGCTGTGAAGCTCTAGCTGTACCTCCACTCTGGTCTTGTAGAAGTGTACATCATTGAGTTTCTCTTTACATCTGGTCAGTTCCGTCTCCAGTCTGTCGACCCGAGCCGCTCTTTCCCTCAGTGAGTCCACCTCATCCCGGTACACTCGCGCAGAGCGAGCCTCACAAGACAGAGACTGGTTCTGCACCAGACACACAAACACACATATCATAAGTAGTGTCAATAAGTATGAACGTTCTGTTTATGAATAATCAAAACTTAATTATCGGAATTTAGAAAATGCATACTACTTACAAAGCATAGCGACCACTAAACCACTGAAGCTGACAGTCTTTGAAACAAATTTGAGTTTTTAATCAACAAACTTGATTTATGGTAACATTCTTTTAGTCCAGTTTTGTTTAAATGCTTCACTAACCAATAACACTATCAGAACTAATTCATTTAAATAGTGTTAGGCTAACAGGGCATCATGTTGTTACAAGTGCTGTGATGCCACTTTATGTCAATTTTATTTCAGCCCATGAAGCCGTTAAACAAGAAAAGAGAGAGAGGGAAATAGAGAAATGAGTCTTGTATCACAATAATAAATGTATTACCTCTAGAACTTATTTCAATATCAGTCTATTTAAAACATGTTGTGTGATGAAAGAGGAAGAGTTTAAAAGAGCCTCAGACCAACACACTCTCACTATGTTGGATGATAACCAGCTAAATATCTTAATAATCACTCTACGCAGTTTGTACTTTGCGTGTTTAGTGTGTCACTGCAACCTTACAAGCAACATTTGACCAAATAGGAAAGAAAGAATGAAGAAGAAAGAATATCCTGTCACTCACTGCGTATGCACGTTGTACCTTATAAGTAGTACAATTGATATGTGAAATTATGTGGAAATGTAGTTATGGTTCGATTGATTCGATTTTTTTCATAAGCCCAGAATCACGATGGATGATTAAAATACACTCGAACTTTTTAGTTTGATAAGTTTGTTTTTCCATCAGTCTCCTTCAGTCAAACAGATCGGAAACTACTGTTTACAGACAGGTCCTAACCTCTTGCTTTATTCGCTGTAACTCCTGATCCAGACGCTCCACTTCATGTTTTGAATCCATCAGCTGCTCTGTCTTCTCCTCCCTGCAAACATATACACACACGTCACTTCAATTTAAGAATTTACAATCCATAATTACATTGTATAATCAGTCCCACACCCTGGTAATGTCTAGATAGCCTGACAGTAATTGAAGAGTGTGAGAACTAACAGTAGATGTGTAACTGTAAGTCTTCATTATATTTGGTTAAAGAATCTAGACAGTTATGTTCTACAGAATGACTACCAGTGGCTGTGAGTTAAGTGGGAGTGTACACTTCATGTCCAAATACATGGATCCACTATGTGATTACACTGACGATTTATCAAAACTAGACAGCGTAATAAGCTATGCTTGCTGTTTAAAGACTTCCAGCTGATGTTTTTATCACCACATAGCAGCCTTAAACAGGTGATACTCACAGAAACTGTTTGTAACAACTGAGTTAGTCACAAAAAAATACTTATGGGCAATGAAACACATTTTTTTGTTCACAACTGGCTATTATCAGATGGGCTTTTCTTTGATCTTAATTTTTGAATAGTTGTGCATATGAACTCACAGTTCTTGTCTGTATCTGCGGAGCTTGGCCTTGGTATCAGCAAGCTCCACAGACAGATGCTGCTTTTCCTCTTTAGTCAGTGCAGGCAAACCCGCAGGAAATCCACCGTTATTCATTCCCACACCTCCAGAACCGCGCTCTGGGCTGCTCATCCCAAGATTCCTGCATCCCTCCTGGGGCTGCTGACTGGATAAGTAGTCCCTCTCCTGGGTGAGGTCCACAATCACCTGGAAGGCAGGTCAACCATTTTACCAAAATAGCGGTAAAATAAAAATGGTGAAGAGCACTGAAACAGCATTTTACCATTGGACACTGCAATCTGTGCTTCAAATACAACAATCAATCATAAAGTATGCCTCAACACTAAGTGCACCCCTGTGTAATATCACAGTTAACCATCTTCCATCTTCAGCTGGATGATTATTATCGCATGAGATAAAATGTAGGGTATTTGCGCTGATGAATAATTAGACTGACTACTGGGGCTCAGTAGGTAGAGCGAGTTGTCCACGAACATGAGGGTTAGCGGTTCAATCCCTGGAATGTGCCACACGCTGAAGAGCAAGACACTGAACCCCCAGCTGCTCCAGGGGGAAACGGGGGGTTCACACTGGTGTGTGAAGGTGTGTGTGCTTGTGTGAACAAATGGGTAGATGCGTCTGTGACTGTAAAGCGCTTTGAGTACCAATAGGTAGAAAAGCTCTATATAAAAGCAAGGCCATTTACCATTTACCAAAACCTAATCCTATCCTCTTCTCAGTTGGAACTTACTAGCTGAATGTGTTAAAGAGTTGGAAAGAGACCTGAAAAAATGACAATGGCGGTAATTGCCGTGGTTGAGTCTCTGTACCTCACTGGCTTTGTCTCGCTGGTCAATGAGTTGCTGTAGGGATACAGCCATGTTACGGGACAGAGGTTCCAGCACTTCATGTGTGACATCGCTTCCTTCTTCCAGCCACGACAGGTCAAGAACATTCAGCGGATTGTGGGTCACCTACAAAACACAGGCATTCACACAAATCACAATGGTGCAAAGTACAGCACAAGTTAGGCTGTACGTGGTAGTAGCAATCCTCCTCGTATGAACTGGGGAAACCGAATGTTAAAACACATTAAACACAGTATTTCTCATAGATGTCTTTGTAAAGAGGTTTCAAATTTCGACTAAAAAAAAACAAAAACATTTCCCAACCTCTCTGACAGAACCACATCGAACTTTTAACTAGACAATGTTAAATTACTTATATCCTTTTAACTCATTACTGCTGTAATGTGGCTTGACTTGTTTGAAATATTTGGAAACCATGGGATATTAAGAGGACCACAAATAATAAAGATCTGTGAGTTTGAACAATGCTTCTCCACACAGCGAGTAATGACCAAATCTTTAAACGTCCACAGGGGTGAAGGGGTTAACAGGCATAGTCTGACCTCATCCAGCAGATAGTAGTTTGTCTGAGAAGTAAAAGGCTGACCTTGAACAACTAGGCTGAAGTAAATGAACAGGCTGTCTAAAAAAAGAAGGAAACTGCATTCAAAACACATTAATAACTAAACAGACTGAGCTTTTAAATCAATTACTGCTGACCAAGCTGTTGTTTGATGTCAGCTGATGATGCACATGTTACACACTGCATGGAGATAAAACAATGTGCACCGTGTGAGGCATTAATGGGTCGTCTCTAGGAAACTGTAAAGAACAAACTTAAGGGAACAACTTAAGCTACTGTACCAGCTGCCTCAACGCCACTTGACATGATGCTGGCATCTGGATGCCACTTTAACATCAGAATCAACACACCAATAATATTAATATGAAGTTAACGCACAACAGGAAGAAGAATGTGAGCTGTCACAGTGTACAGGAAAACCACTGACATAGACCAATATCTCATTCTAACTCTAACCACCTTCATTTTAGAAAGGCCAACGCTGGGGTACAGCCTACATGCAGCAGAATTATTGTAGAGTTGAAGTTGTAGTTTATATAAAGACAGTAACATCAGCATAAATTAACTATTTCCCTTCAGAGACCAAGGTGACATACAGAAATAGATTTTTCTCCCCAAATCAAAGGTCCAAAAACGTTTTTGTTGGAAGACAAAGATGACTTAGACTACGACTAATCAGGGGCAAATACCTTTTCTCCTGATTAAGTGATTTAAGTATGTGCTACTATCCATCAGTTTATTGTTCATTGCTGCTCTAACCCTACAAATTGGGCCAGCGAGTACACAAACTGATGATAAGAGTCCTGCATTGTTTTATAAATCATGCTTCTCTGAAGTCTCATTGGAAATGATTCTGTAGACCTACACGGAGAAGCTCAGAAAGGAGCCGATGTGCACGCCTTAATCTGGCAAAGCAGCATGTGGACCAAGTAAAGTAAACATAGGAAAACAACGCAAAAATATTTGAATAGCATTAATCACTGGTTCTATCACAGGCCAAAGCCTAGCACTGTGCTCCACTGACCTCCTGGATGTGAGAGACAATGGCGGCTTGGGTCTCGATATCCAGCAGCTTGATCTTCTCTATCATCTCCTCCTTACGTTCACACTGAACACACAGAAATGAAGAAATGAATCACAATGGTTTTACTTGTTCGTAAAAGTTGTTTTTGTTTTATTAGTGTCAGGAAAAACAGACGGGGAAATATGAAGAATAGCAGAATATACAGTGTGCATATATATGCAGGAAGTACATTTGCTTATCAAATATTTTCTGGGTTGAAGAAGGAGTTTTTGTTGTCAACATCAATAACATTTTCATGTGGCTTCATTCACCCATCCCTCCCTCCCTCCCTCTGTCCTTCCCTCAGTGATCCCATTCATTGCTCCCTCGTGGCCTTCCTCCTGGAACCAGTCAAACCAGTACAGGTAAGGAGTGAGACAAAAGGTGGCAACGTAGAAAAAAGAGGGAGGGAGGGAGGGAGCTATATTAGGAAGCAGGAAGGGAACAACAATGAAATACAAGAGAAAAACTGTTCTGTGGGTTAAGAAACACGGGAGAGGTGGAAATGACAGAAACAAAGAGCTGAGCGATCAGACACAGAAACCACCTGCGGCCCACCTCCCTCATGACTTGGCCCCTCCTGTTTAATTTCAGGTAACCCAATTAACCCTTAACTCTCCACATCTGGCTAATTATAAAATGACGTTCGGGGGTCCTAAGAATGGATATCATCTTTTCAGATATCATCACTCAATTAAACAAATATTACAACTGCTAGGGTCTTAAATTGCCAAACTGTGCAGTTCAAATTCAAGTGCAAAATTGTGACTGGTTACTGTAGGAAGTCTGCGATGTGTTTTTAAATCCTGTAGACCCACCCACACTCTCAGTCCCTCCCTGCACCTCATCACTAAGCACAATCAACAGCTGTGCTCAGACATGCAAAACTAAAGACACACAAATATATTTCCTGGGAGAGGCTGGTGGCACAGTAAGCTCTGTCTGTCTGTGTCTATATATATGTGTGCGTGTGTGTGTGTGTGTGTTACCTGTACAGCACAGCCTAGTACCAGCAACAAAAGTCTTTTCAGCTCTTCCATGCTCTTGGCTGGTGGAACAAAACACAGAGGAATTCTGTATATCAGAAACAGTGTGTGTGTTTGCAGCAATCATAATATGGGTAGCTAAAAAGTCCCACGGGGAGTCTCTGATCATAATGTTAAGGAGTGATCTAAAGATAGATGGCGACTGAGCCTGCAGCACACTTTAGGCACTGTAACTCAATGTTACAGCTAACCTCTCACTTCTGACTACAGATTCTCTATTGAGATTCGTTTCACAGTCATTTAAGAGCAAAAGCACCATGTGAACGCCATTGTTCTGCTTCATTACTGATGCTTTTACACTCATCTTCCATGATGACTCCCACAGCATAAGTGTGATTCTTATTGTGGTTCTTCTGAATGCACAGTATTACCATGCATTGTTCCCTGGTACTTATTTGAATTAGAGTAGCGCCAAACTACTTACGAGGCCGCAAATACAGTCATCAATTCATAATTCTGACAAGAAACTGCCTACGTCATGGGTTAAATTCTCAGAGAAATTAACATTTAAAACGTTATGGCAGCAGAATTCAGTGCAGGCCTGGATGGGTTAAAAAACATGGAGGATGAAGGATGCCTCTAAATCTAAACATAACAGTTCTATGTTAATTGTGTGTCCATTATACTGTATCTATTAGAGCACAGTCAGGAAGGCAGTGCAGACACTGGATTTGAAAAGTTGTGTGCTGTGTAGTTAAAGTGTGTTACCTGACAATGGATCCTTGGCGATGCAGAGGATGTTGGGAAGGGGCATGACTACCAACTGCTGTAAGGTTTCCTATAGCAGGGCAGAGGAAGAGCAGACAGATAAATAGTCTTCTAGTGATGATGATGATGATGATGATGATGACAGCTGTGCATCAGACTACGTAAATGAGATAAGGCTCACTAGAGACTGTCCATCAGTAGCAGTAAGATAAAACATATAGGAGGCTGACAAATGATGGCTTTTGGCACTGATATTATAGAGTGGACATTTTGAAACTAACAGTAGCTGATAATAGAAGCCATAAATCATCAGCCAATATAAAAAAAGTCATTTAAAATTATTTAAAAAAGCTAAGTACTGTATGGGTGTGTGTTAAAATGTCAACTTTTGGTAGACAGATCATTAATAAGTCATCCTGTGGCACACAGGCAGATACATGCTCATCTTATATAGAATAAATACCTGAGAAAAAAAAGTGCAAATGAGCAAAACAGAAATATTATGTTGAGTGTCTGAACTAGCAGTTGTTAGTGATATTAACAAACTGGGTGAGGAAAGAAAGCAGACAATATCTGGTGCTACTCTGGCAGGAGTAGAAGCAGCTCTGATTTAAACACCTTTTGTAGAAATGAATCAAAGTCCAGCTAGCGACTGTCCCAGACAAGTGTGTGTATAGGCAAGCAGCCAACAGGAAACACCCTGCTGTCGACAAAGTGTGTGTGCGTCTGTGTCAGGGAAAAAAACCCACTAGGAGGGAATGCTTTCCATTCCAGAATATCCTATCCTGCCTCACAAACATACCTGGTTTTACTGATGGGAGCCAGAACATGTGAGTTTCAAGTTTCTAATGCCCCAGTGAGTTGTTTAAAAAAGGTACATGGCAGGGGAATGGGGTCACACAGGAAGATATTAAGCTTTGAGAAAAACACGTGTGAGGCAAACAGGCTGACCCGACCTCTGGCCGAGGAGAAGGGAAGTGTACCAATCTGGGTATGAGTGTGTTTGGGTTAGGTCAGGGTGTTTTGGGAGGAGGGAAGCGACTGTCAGCAGGGAAGGGCTGGATCCAACAATACATTCAAACACCTGAACACCTGAACAATCACACATTCAAAAATAAAGATAACTCTAACATGGTGGTGCTTAAAATGTTTGCTCAGACTAGTGTAGGTATATATTTGGTCACCGTCTCAGCTTAAGACATAGGGCTTGTGTCTAGAGTGTCATCTGCCAACCAGGCAAATAAAAGCACTATCGCCTTACCACAGCTACAACTGAGCTGCAAGGACAGCTTTGCAATAGTGAGTGCAGAGGTAGAGCAATACCTGCGGATACTGTTACACTGGTCTATACACCATGACGGAACACGATAGCCAACCAGACACACACACACACACACACTGTACATTGTGAATTAAACATGTGAGCTGGGTACCAGGTGTCTTTAAGGTAGAGTGAGACTTCAGCACCAACACACTGTCTGTCTAGAGTCTCTGCCAGCTTTATGTTAGTTTCACCAAGGAATCTGACACAGAAAGGTTAATCACTAAATACTAAATATACTCTGATAGACTAAGGGAGGTGACATTTTGCGTAAGGTGTGATACTGTTGTCAAATTTCTGTGGCACTCCCCTAAAGGCTTTTTTTTTTAACCTAATTGAATATCTTTTGCCTTGGTGTTTTCTAGTCTAGCGTAGCCAGACTAAATTCTTATCAGAATATGAGTCTAGTAACACACCATTTAGATTTTGTTGACTCCACAGCACTCAGATGACATGTATGATACATCGCTATTCTGTCCGTCACCACATAAAGCCCACCTGAATGACTTGATTGGCCCAGCAGACACTTGCCTGAGCTTAATCAGTTCCCAATGGAGCAGCCCTACGTAAACTTTTCACCGCAAACCTTTTGGGGGCAGTGGCTTCCAGTGGCCTGGGTATTTCAGGCATTATAAGAAGAGAACGGTGTTGACACAAAATGAGAGTGAGCAACACGTTTAGCTGAGCAGCAACAATCAAGCGTCTACACAGGCAGATGCGGGTAGAGTATTGAGCAGCTAGTGCTGTCTCTGTACACAACGACAGAAGTAACACACATAAAATGGAGTAATACAATCCATATTCTTGAGTAAGAACACACTGACATGTGTCTGCAATGCTCCATGGACCACCAGCGCAGTACCATGCTGGAAGTGCTCCTTCTACTGTGTCTATGCTGAGAATACTGCAGTAATTTGTTCCAGTCACTGGTTCTAGTTTGTTAGTCAGCCACTATTGAATCCCATTTATAAGAGCTCTCTGTTTACTCGCTGTCTCCGACACTAATTTCATTAGCAAAGAAAATATTCATTGATGAAGTGAATAATTCAGCTGTAGAAGGAGTGGCACACAGAGCGACTACTGCGCTAAAGATTCCTTCCACACACAGAGCTTACTTTATCACTGAGCATGAAGTGTTTGTGGCACTTTTCTTCTTTGAGCACTGAAATAATCAGAACTTCGAAGCACATCAGCACTCGCTTCACCTGTCAGTGGTCATTATGTTATGTCTGATCAGTGTAGGTTACAGCTTTATTGTCCGAGTATGTGACAAACCAGGAATCACACAATATGGGCAAGAGAGAGAAAACCGCTCAGTCAGCCTGTGTTTATTTACAGAGTTTTGTGTGATGTATTTAGGCTGGTGTCAGCAAGTATCGGTTACTTCTTACTAGTAATGTACAAGTGTGGTGTTGATATTATTTTTAGTACACAGAAGATAAGTACAGTGTCAAAGTGAGCATCAGTAATCAAAATGCACTTGTCTGACTTTCGCTCTGTGTGTGTGTGTGTGTGTGTAGACTAGTAATAGCTCAGATCAACACATATTCTCCTGCAGCTACATCACTAGCAGGATCTAACACTTAAAACTGACATGGGATCAATATGCCCTGCTACAGTGACCCATTTAGACACACACACACACATACGCGCAAGCCCTAAATCCATAGCCCACTAACACCCTGGGCTCACATATCTAATCCGAGATCAATGAAATGGTGGAAGCCAACAGGAGATCTGACTTTCACGGAGCCACCAGCTTCCACATTCCACAACTTTCTCACCACTTGGATCACTCAAATCATGACCCGCTCCTGTCTTCTGAAGAGGCTCTAGCACTAGTTGCTAATCATTTACACAACCTAGTGTCACATAAAATATATTAATAGGCTTTAGGGGCTGACATCAAACGGACTCTGTTACAAAAAAAGCACTTTTTAGCAGGAAACAATGACAAAGTTTTTGATGCACCACGTGCTGCATTGGATGTAAAAAAGGTAAACGAACTGTACATTCACAGGAGAAATATGTTAAATGCCAAATTTAGTGAAGACTGGATAAAATGGAGAGGAAATAGTTTCTTCTTTGTCTCAGAGTTCATGAGTTGTTCAGTACGTGAGTGAAACAACAACTTTAAGAGATTTAAGAGATGCTGGCACTGACACTGAAAATGATTAGCAGGCATTAACTCATCAAGCACCAAAACTGTTATCTGCTTGCCTGAGATAAAAACAAGAAAAGTTTGGTCGAATCTTGTTGCAGGATAGATTAAAAGGCCTTATTTGTAGATGTTGAGTTACAGTGCAAACAAAGATAAATTAAAAGCTCATTCCTTCTTGCATAGTTACTCCTTTACTTGACTGTGTTTCCATTGACACGGCCCTGTCTGTGAAATACCAGTTTTTCTCCTCTTCCGGTAAAACGGGCTGGAAGATGCCGATGCACATAAACACATTGCAGTGAGTTCGATAAAAATCAAAAGGTGGAACTGTTCTTTAGTAACCCTGGAGTCCAGCCTCGCCCATTCAGCAGTCTTTCCTGACAGTGACTGGCTGTCTGTTGGGGTAATAAAACACTGTCAGAGTTTGACCGGAGTAAAAACACACGCACACACACCAGTGCCCACACACTGAATATTACAAGCGTGTGAGGGTGTGTGTGTACAAAGTAGGCCAGAGGATACAGAGTTCAAAACATCCCATGTAGGCTCAGGGCTTTGTTCTGCAGTTCCCACGGTAACCAAGGAGGGGTAAAGTGAGCAGGGAAAGGGGCGAGCAGAGGAAAGAGAGAACGCGAGTGGTGCTTAAGTTACTGGACAACAATAAACGCTTTGCACATGAACCAGAGTTTCAAACTTTTCAAAGTTGTAGCTGTCACACACTCAGCTTATGTCTTAAGTATTAAGTATTACAGACACACACAGAATGTCTATAAATAAGGGCTCCTGTTTATATGTTGAAAGACAACTGGATACATTCACACTGATATACTGTGTAAAAGGACATTTTTATTTAGGAATTTTATCAAGTTGTGTATAAAGAGTTTTCTCATCAATCAAGATTCCTGAGTCTTTTCATAAACTCTTCATATTCATATTAATGTTTCTTTTTTGTAGGTGACAAATGACACATATTGCCATGACATGGAATTTCTTGCCATGCACAGACTGGAGATAAAATGTAGTCGTTGCATTCTTAGAGTTTTACAGCTATGTGACTCAGCATTGCAAATAAGAGTCCACAGCAGAACAATCAATATAACCAAATCCACCTCCTGTGTGTCATTTATCCACTGCCATGATTCATTCTCATACATTGTAAACTCCACACTGATGTGGACTCATAGATTGACATGAACACACAGTATGTCCTGATTTTCCTTTAAATGATTTGTTTGATCAGACAGATGATCTGTAGCTTCTGATTTCAGAGGTACGACACTAGAGCCAAGAGACATTACCCACAAACGTCCACCGTGTTTGCTTTTAATGACGTGCATGTGACACAGAGCGCTACAATGTAATCCCGTTCTGTACCACACAATCAGACTAGTCCAGGCCATAGACTGTATGATCCAGACTCATATTCTGATAAGAAATACGCCATTGGGATTTCATTATGGGATGTGTTTCAAAATAATACCTCTGCACGCAGCTGGATAGTCCATCCAAACAATCAGAGCCATTGTGTTGTAAACAAATGCAATTCCACGGTGCTCAGATGATGTGTATGTCTACATTGACTTCTTCCAAATGATTTGATTGGCCCAGCAGATCTTTGCCAGAGCATGACAGGTCCCAAAAAGAGCGACTTCAGATCAGCTTTCCGCCACAAACATTCTGTGGGCCAGGGAAGTTCAGACTGGCTTCCAGCCTAGTTTTAAAACGCCTAAAGCTCCAAATGTTATCGTCACATTTTATAGATTGATGTGAGACATTTATGATGTGTCTCTAAATGATGTTGGCTTTTAACGTTGTTTATATGTCATCAGTGTGCCCATATCACCTCTTTCCATTTACTGAGAGGTTGTCATCATCGTGCCAAATGGTAGGTGCATAGTATGGAATGGAGTATGAATGGGTGTATGAAGTCTTCAGTACACAGTCTAAATAATAATAATAATAATAACTTTAATTATATAGCACCTTTCCAAAACAAGTTACAAGGTGTTGTACAACAACAGCAGAAATAAAACAGGTCAGATGCCTAGCAACAATCATAAGGATGCCAGTTCCCCACATAGACAAGTCAGGTCACAGGAGAATACACTACAGGCACATTATTACATGGCCAAATATCTAAAGCAAGGCCTGGCAGCTCTGATCCAGCTACTCCAGTCAATGTCAGCTAGCTACCACAAACAAAAGGAGCTGACATCATCTTCTCTTGTACAACAAATCAAGGCAACACATCAAATCAAGGTATTTTTCTTAATTAACTTTGCACGAATATTTCCTCTGAATTTTTCATGCATTCATTACCTGTTTGGGTAACCAGCAACCAGAAAACTCCTATTTATGATGTAAATGAGGATAACCAGATTTCTCCATGTAAACATCAAACCAGATAATATGATCAAAACCAGGATTTACCACATGTGCATGTCAACAAGATCAGTGACTGGCACGGCTCAAGACGGATCAGACAGGCTAGGGATGTGAATGGCCAAGAGTGTACATAACCGTTAAGCCCTCTAATTTATATCTTTATCAAACTTCAGACCAACAATTTCAGCAGAGCAAAACACCTAGCATCTAGATTCAGTTCTATATTCCTGGGGGGGAATAGATTCATAACAGATAGAACAATTAAAATGGGATACATTACTCCATGAGACACCATCAACACCTGAACTGCTCTATATTCGAATTCAAGGAATACATTTAATTTAAAAGAACACTGAATACAGTAATAAGGAACACAAAAATCTATTAACTCTGTGCAGCCGTGCTGCATAACGTATATTCTAAATTCCTAAGCCTTAGTGATTAGCTAATTACCTCGTTTCAAATTAAGACTCTTGATGGTGTGCTGCTGATCTGTTACTATCTAAAGTGGGTACAATCTGTATGTGTTTCAGTTGTTGTTGTCCAGTGACCACAAGGCAATTTATTTATTATTTGATTGTTTTAACATTGCCACTCAAGGTCATACGCAAATCCTACTGTAATTGTTTCCTATGCCTTTATGACCAATATGAGATGAACTAATTCCCAAACTGAGAACGACCAATCTGTTGCAAAAAGAGCAACTGCACAGGAAATTTGCCAGTGTAAAAAATGCAGTGTCAAAGTATTTTAATTCTTACGGAGTTATTCCAACAATGGACAGAGTAAAATTGAACAAAAAAACGTCCAGTGTTGGTGAAAATAATCGGAGTTGACAGTGGTTTTACTCTGTCAGTGTCATTGACTCTCTCAGAGTTAAATCAACACCCAGTGTTAAAAAAAAAATACTCTGAAAAGCTCCGCCCATCAACTTCCCCGGTCAAACTGAGAACGTGGACTCCAGGTGGACTCTGGCATCGCCATCTTCGTCGCATCGATACTGTGGTAAGTTTTTCTAGATAAACTATTGCCGTTGTTATGTTTTTTTGTATAAGAATAAAGGGACGTAGTCATTTACCACATTAGTCAATGTTGGTACTACGTGTCTTCAAATACCGCATTTCAAATGGCTAACGTAATATCGGGTCGGTGGTTAGCTTAAATGTACCAGCCACATGGCTGACCACGCAACACCAAACTGAACAAAAACGACACGAGGTAACCTTAATGTCAGCGAGGACGGGCTGTTGTGGTGTGTTAAGTGTCATACTTGCACATTTGTTTCAGTAAAATGACGACAAAAATTCGTCGACGCAGTCGTATTTATTATTTATATTTGAGCCGAGCAAATCGCTTTAGCGTCACGTCACAATTTGGTTGAGCATACAGGGACATGTCACGGACATGTCCCTGTATGCTCATTGGACCCGCTGTTTCACCGGCAGACTGAGAGGAATGCACCGATTCGATCCTCGTTAACGTGAACCGAGCCGCGGCACCTCTGGTCCAAACAGTAGATGAGTGACACGTTTTCTGGGGGAAAACTATTTTAAAACAGTAGGCTATGTTATCCATCTTTCAGGGGTTTTAATTTGCTCTGATAATATCAGGTTTAGCCTACTTAATATATTTTCATTTCTTTTTTCTTTCAGAATGTACTGTGGTGCACTGGTGGTAAGTAATAAGTTGATGTACTTGATATAAAATTGAAATGTGTTTGTGATTTTTAAAGCTGAAATAGGCAATTTTCAGGTTGTCAGCTTGTACTGGTGTTGTGTATCATAATGTAGATTTCAGTTTGCTGTCTTTGCAGATACCATCATGTTGATCAAAACCAGAATCTACAATACACAGAAATATGTCAAGATAAAAGAGCCAAGCTTTGAGGAATTCTTAAATTCTGGTAAGATGTACCCAGTATGACACTGTCAGTTGCACACCGTTGGTAAAACTAAAAGGAAC
The DNA here is from genome assembly GCF_963514085.1 of Chelon labrosus. Lineage (NCBI taxonomy): Eukaryota > Metazoa > Chordata > Actinopteri > Mugiliformes > Mugilidae > Chelon > Chelon labrosus. The sequence continues at coordinate 21,698,781 of NC_140353.1, forward strand.
TAAGCATGTTGGTGTGTTCATTGTTTTTTTTTGTTGTTGTTGTTGTTTTTTTTAATTGAAAATAATCGTTGTCTTAACCTTTTGGCAAGCTACCCTATGGGCATGTTAAGGGGTCAGCAATTAAGATCTGAGTTTTGTGGTTGGTGTTAAGTTGTTAAGTTGTACACCATTGAAAGATGCTTGCATCAGTGCATGTTTGCACCTCAGACCATGCTACTAATGCATCAATGTGTTTTTGGAGAATGGCCTTCAGCATTTTGTATTGATTGAAATCTTGTTTTGTTCTTTTGGTCATAGCTTTCTTGAAGTTCTCAGTTCCGCCAGTCAATGAAGGTGTCAAGGTTTTTGATGAAACAGGAACTGAGGTGGACGCAGAGGTCTTCACTGACATAGCGCAGCAGCCCAGCACTGGCATACTAACCATCAAGTTTGATGACGGTATAGTTGCTCACTATAATCCATGGAATGTAATGATGAACTAAACTTTTTTATTGTTACAAAATAAAACAAATTGGTATTATTCTGTCCTGTCTCTTTCTCCTGAACTACAGATTTCAAGGAAACTTTGTCCAGCAGTTCCCATGATGCAAATTCCAGTGCACTGTCTGCTTGTAGCAGTGATGACACAGTCATCCTCGAAATCATGTCCTGCACCTCAGATGACACAATCGTACTGGAGGAGAGTGAAAGTCCATCCAGAAAGCGACAGAGGGCAGATGAAGAGGCCAAACGTGTAAGTTGGTGTAGGAAATCTTTTTTGCAATTCTTTACTCTGGGAGTTACCATGTTTTGTTAGATTTTTAAGTGTATGTATTGTCAGTTGTGAAAAGCTTGTCCACTTCACAGGTGGTTGAATTGGCGCTAACAAGGAGACCTGGGGGTGACCGTATCATCAAAGAGTACCACCGCACTAAAAGTCTGACCGACTCCTCACGCCGACAAATGGTCAACATACTTGTGGCTGATATGACAGAAGCACATGGGTAATTTGGTTGTCTCTGTGAGAACTTTTTTTCTGTGTTTGTGCTGAAAACATTTATTATGTTGTTCTTGTTATTGCCTTTGTTTGAAATCATTGGAAGTATGTCATTTAACAGTATTGATTTTACTCTTGTCAGGACGGCCCCGCCACGGAATGTGAGAGAGATGTACGCTCGAGGCATAGTTGAGCTCTTCCCGTACTTGATGGATCCCTACTCTAAAAATGGATATGTAAGCATTTTAAAGGGTTTGCAGACTGAGCGCAAATTATTGTGTGCATGTGCTAATAAAATAGTTTAGAGAACTAATTTTAAAAATGAAAATGTTGCATTTATATTTCCACACCAATTATCCAGTTTTACATTAATAAATATAACTTCTTAATTTCAACTATCTTGCTGCTGTTGGAACTAATAAACTTTTTGTATTTTCGAAGGAACATTTCTATGATGGTGAAAGTGGCAGTGGCTATCTGGCATGGCGGCTTAAAACTGTACAAAGAAGAAGTGCTTCATCAGAGAGCAGAGGATCATCACGTCAGCTGAGTGGAGGGCCATTAGCCAGAAGAGCGGCTTCCTTTAGTCCTGAGATGACCTTAAATGAAGAGCAATGCAAGGAGGCCATGGCCTTAATGAGATACTGTACTGACGAGGCTACTATCAAGCAGAAGATGAAAATGACGTTTCAACATCGTCGCAGTATGGTCCTCGATGAAGAGAAATCCTCAGATGTCCTGACTGAATTTCCCCGCTTCAAAGATGTCAAAGGCCTGGTAATTTAATTTTTTTGCATTAAAATATCCAATTGTCCTTTCAGTGTGAATTACTGTTAACAGCAACATTTCTCTCTCAATCTCTTGAATTGAATAAATATACTTTCAAACTGTTTGCACATCCATACATTTAGGTGTATACATGTACATTCTGTATCTGCTCAACTACTAAATATAGAACGTAATATTTTTCCAGTCAGTCCCAATTAAAAAAGCTTTTGGTATTTCATTTTTCTGTTGCAGATTGAGCAAGACTTCATCCTGCAGTTTGGAGAAGGTGTAGCTGCAAGATTTATGGAAAGGTTAGTCACAACAGAGTGGTTTCAGCTGAGGGTTTATGAGGAGGTCTTCCAAATGGCCATTGTTTTCATTCTGTGTCACATCTACACTTACCTTACAGTGGGGAAATTCTGGGATTTGGCATTGCCATGTTAATATGCCAATGGAAATATGGTTCCTTGATATTTGTGGCACTCAGTTTTTATTATTCTAGTAAATTAACAGTGATCTTCTCTGTTTCTCACTATCTATGGGTGTTTGAATTTCTTGATCATAAATAACTTTTTTTCTCTATCTAGGTGGCCAACAACATTCAAGCAAAAGGTGATTGATCAGTGTAAGGCTCTCCCTTCTACAAGTGACCTTGAAGAGCTTATCCATTGTGCTGAAGCTACACCGGATGAAGAGGAAATTGATGACACTCTTGCCCTTGGTAGTGTGTGTTTTATTTTATTTTTATTTTTTTTGGGGGGGGGGTTAGGGGGTTGATTTCTTTTCCTGTTTTATTCCCTCATCTTTTTTGTTACAGCTGTAATTCAAAAATAATGGTGTTTTTAAACTATAACACAGTACATTTTGCTGTTATTTCTAAATACAGGCTGGGACAGCGATCTTGCATCCATTATCCTCCTCCTCCACCTGATACCTCCTTCAGCCCAAGGCCGGAGAAGACCAGGCAAGGTGTCTGCAGCTCAAGCTGAGAAACATCTTGTCGTGTTCAAGAAGGTTTGTGTTATTGCTTATGAAGATTATCTTTACAGATGGCAATAAGAGAATGGGACTGTTTTTAATCTGTGATTTTCAACTTTTAATTTTGACTTCTTCTTTATCCTCAGAGTGGAACCAGTCTTCAAGAACATGTTGATGCAATCAAATGCATCACTCAACCGTATCTTCTTGCTGTTGGGATGAAGAGGAGCACCATCCATGAGTTCTTCATTATTCTGGACAAGCAGGTCATACCGTGCAAGTCAACCAGTTCCCTAGGAGCTTTTGACGAACTCTTTAAAACACACTTTGTATTTGGTACCATGTATAACCAGATGCTCCACAACATGTACACCTTCATACAGACAACCATTTACAACATAGATGTTGGTCAAGTCCAGGAGAGCCCACGTGTTGCTGAGGTTAGGGCCAGGCTGCTGCACTAGGTAATAGATGGGTGGGCAACATATTTGTCACTTTTCACTAAAAGCTCTTGTATCTGTATTTTGAGTGATTTTACCATCTCACTCAGTCCCAATCGATATCATGGGCCTGATTTGTTTTGTTTGCCACTCTCATTTTGTGGGAACCAATGATCTTGTCAGGCATCTGCGGTTGACTCATGGTTTATGTCCAGGTAAATCACTTCGCCTTAAATGTGCACAGAGAGGATGTTGTCATGTTCTTGGTACCTTTTCAGGTTTCAGGAAACATTTAAACTCTAAACATGCTGAGAACATTGAGAGTGAAGCTGAAACTGATAACATTGTAGACAGTTATGATGCTGCAGATGATACTCGGTCACAACATTTTGAAGGAGCGGCCAGTAGCTCAAATGTCCTGCCAGCACCCAACATCAGTACTCGTGATATGTGTGCATCTGCTATTGCGCAGCTTCAAGTTGCTGGTGTAGGCCAGTCCACTTTAAACAATTTTGTATCATCCATGGAAGAAGTCATAATGGAGGTACAGAGTCAAACTAAAGATGCAGCTTTGAAATGTTTATCTTCTCAGGATACAGATGTGAAAGCTAAAATTGAACAAACTTTTAAAACACTTGAAAACCCTCTTACTGCATTGAACACTGAATCAAAACGTAATGCATATTTTGAACAAAAATGGAAAACTGTTGAGCCTGTTGAAAAAGTACTTGGTGTCAGATTTGAAAATAGAAGAAACAGAAGCACCGGAACTTATGATCAAGTAGTTGTAACTGACAAATTTGCCTATGTTCCAATTCTAGAAACATTACAATCTATTCTCAGAAATCCAAACCTCAGTGATATGTTTATGTCAAGCCACACTCCCAAGGATGGTGTGTATTTTGACATAAATGATGGGTTGTATGTAAAGAGACATCCTCTTTTTTCTCAAAAAAAGAATGCATTGCAAATTCAGTTATTTTTTGATGAGTTCGAGACTGCTAATCCATTAGGCTCCAAAAAGGGTATACATAAATTGGGGGGTATATATTTTACACTGAGAAATTTTCCACCAAAGTTAAATTCATGTTTAATCAACATACATTTGTGTGCACTTTTTCATGCCCAGGACATTAAAACCTATGGTTTTGACACCATCCTTGAGCCAATCATAAATGACTTGAAAATGCTTGAAACTGATGGGATCAAAGTTCCCTTGTTCAAAGATGCAGTTCATGGAAGTATTGTGCAGGTTACCGGCGATAATCTTGGTATACATGGACTGTTTGGGTTTGTGCAATCGTTCAGTGCCCGAAATTGCTGTCGTTTTTGTATCATTGAGAAGAGTGAATTTCAAACTGTGTTCTGTGAAGATGACCAAAACGTGATATTACGGACTAAAGACATGCTTGCCGAACATTGTCATACTGCACAAACAAATCCACACCTACCTCATGTATATGGTGTGAAGCGTTCATGTTTGTTAAACACTCTGCAGTATTTCAACACAGCTGATAATTTTTCCGTAGACATCATGCATGACATTTTAGAGGGTGTTGCACAGTTAGAAGTGAAACTCGTATTGGAGTATTTACAGGAAAACTTCTTAACTGCTAAAGAACTGGCCAGTAGAATAGAGTCATTCAACTATGGGTACACTGAGAGGAGAAATCGCCCCCCTGCAGTCAAGTTACTTGATGGAAGCAATGATTTGGGCCTGAACGCCATTCAGTCCTGGTGTTTACTGCGAAACATGCCGTTGATATTTGGTGATCTAGTGCAGAGAGACAATGAGTATTGGCATCTGTTAATGTTGTTGCTGCAGATAGTAAATATTGTGTTTTCTCCCATCCTAACAACTGGTATGACCATCTTTCTGAAGCACATCATTATTGACCATCATCAGCTTTTTAAACGCCTGTTTCCTACTAGAAATCTCTTGCCTAAGCATCATTTCATGACGCATTATCCTCGATGTATAAGAAATATAGGACCACTCCTGCACATGTGGTGTATGCGTTACGAGGCAAAGCATAACTTTTTCAAAACTCAACTCAAAAGTTTCAAAAATATCACAAAGACGTTGGCCAGAAAACACCAGAAATACATGGCCTTGCATTGGGAATCTTTCAGCCTGAGCAGAGTAACTATTGGTCCAGGGAAGATGTTACAGATTACAGATTTGCAAGAAGGTCCTGAAATTGCTGCCAAACTAAATGTAGACACATGTGCCAATGTTCTTTTGGTGAAATGGGTAAAGCACTATGGTTCTGAATATCGCCCTGGTTTAGTAGTGTGTCTTGAGATTAATGAGGAGTTACCAGTATTTTGTAAGATCAGCACTATTGTAGTGAAAGATGAGCAAGTTGTACTTATTGGCTCTGGTGTGGAAACTATTTGTTTTGACGAACATTTCCATGCATTCAAGGTTTTGTACAAGCCATCCCAGGCACCTAAGGTGTTCAGTGTTCAAGAGTTGCTCTATTTTAAACCAATGGATGTTCAAATGGCATATGGTTCAACAGATGTTTCCCTGTTTGTAGTACCATATTGCCATATGATGCAACCTTAACCAGAGTTTTTGGTTTTGACTTTGTATTCCCTCTCACTGAAAATCATTGACTCGTCATTGTTTCCTGAGGGTGGATTGTTTTATTAAAGCAAAAGTTATTATTGTTATTCAACCTTAGATACATTTCTGTCACCATACTGATGGATTACAGCCAAGATCTTTGCCAGTCACAATGAAGGTTTTTGTAAAGAGTTTTGCAGACCTCCATTTGTCTGTATTTGTTGTGAAAAACATCTGTACACATACACTATATCTCATTCAGTGACCTATTTGTAAAATTTTGGTTTGACTTGGTTGATTGTTTCCAGGTGATGGCAAAGTCTACTCATGTTTGAACACTGCTAAAATGATTCAGTGTGTAGCGTTATGAATGCACTTTAAAGAGATTTTCTCCAGCGTTCAACTGAAAATATGTTTTTATAATGGAGACTGATAAGATTTGAGATTTTACATGTTAAAATAATGCCAATATTTCATGTTTACTTGGAATAAATATGTATTAAGGTATGGATACAATTGTGTGTGTTTTTTTTCCCCTGCAAAGATTAAGTTTTGTATCGTATCACTGGGAGAGAGTAGATTATATGTAACACTGGTAGGAGTTGGTTAAAATCAACACTCTTTGGAGTAATTTCATAATCAACATAGTGTAAAGTAGGTTTAACACTGGAAAAGTTATTTCGTAACACTTAACTCTTTAGTGTTAAATGTGAATAACACTATGGGTGTTACTTCTTACATAGTGTAAAACTTGATAAACACTTATCAGTGTAGTGTAGTGTAAAACATTAACTCTTACCAGAGTAAAATTGACTCTGGAAATTTAACTCTATGTTCAGTGTACATTTAACACTCTGTAGATAGGGACCATATGTTCACTGAGGTAGTGTTAAAATTAACTCTTTAAGTGTTATATTGACACTGGCGATTTTACTGTGTGTGGTCCAAAAAAAACTAAACATGTTGCTGTTAACTAAAATGTGCACAGTTCAAGCTCTGCCACTGTCGTTACGGTGTGGTCGGCAGAAAGCAGAACACATACATCAGCTAGAGGATTAGACTAGATGTGCATCAGTGACAAAAAAAAGGTGATGTTTGATTAATCTATGCTCTATTCTCTTTTTAAGAGCCGATTAACTCTTAACTCATTGAAATTAGCTGCTTCTGCCTGATCAGCAACTAAAAACACTCAGGTGAAACAGAACAGAAAAATGCTGCAACTCTTCAGATTTCATGAGTCATATCCAGCATTTGTGTTTTGACTGTCTAGTCACTGTTTCATTCTCTGTTGATAAACAGATCTGTTAATCAATTGATTGTGCCCGCACGTGGGTGGACTAGTCGGATGGAAAAACCTGCAAGAGCGTGAAAAGATTAAATAGCATAGCGTGAAGAGCTTGTGATATCAGGTTACTGTGCTCTGTATAATGGAGAGGACACAGAAAGGACGTGACAGATGTCCCCTCCCCTCCCTCTCTCTCTCTCTCTTGCACATACACACAGGTTTATGGCACGTCACTGGGGAGACTGGGAGGATTCACCAGACCAGCTTGGGTGTCTGCTGGGACATCATCTAATTAGGAGAAAGCCTACGCCTAGCCACATATGAACAGCTGGAGAGCTGTGTATGCGAGTGTTTTGTCCTTGCAGCTGATCCAAAACTGAAACACCCTCAAAAGCTCATAACTCACTCGCTTGTGGCTATATGATGAGGTGAGTACAGGCACATGTGTGAGGTTGGGTGTGGGGTAAGGCGAGGGAGATTAACAATCATGCACAGATTAACCCCATACTGCCCAGAGTGACCCACTTCACAGAGCGCACACACACAACACACACACACACACACACACACACACGGTCAGCAACAGATGTGGTCTTTATTGTGTCCGACCTCCGCGACACTTCATGTTTGCCCAGTGAATAATGATTGTTTTGCATGAGGTGAAGGATTTGGAGAAAACATCATAATTGGATTTGATCCTAAGTTAAAAGTATTTTCCAAATTACTTTCCATAAATAAATTTCCCAGTCTGTACTGACGGTTGCCATAGTACCAGACAAGTATACTAACGAACATAATAAAAAAGCATTGAAATTAAAACAGAGAGAGGGTGTGTACATATATCCGGTGGGAACCAGTAAAAATTGAGATACAGGACAATCCAGTTGTTTGGGCAGGCTATGTGGAATGATGGACGGGAGAGTAACAGCCACGTAGTCATAAACGTCACCTGAGCGCCATGAAGCTGAATTTGTTTCCAACAAAATGGTTCCGATTTGACTATCCAAATATGTGCAGGGGTATTCTTTTCAAGCCCCATGAAATCTATGGATGGCATGAGGCAACATGTCTGCAATTTCCTGATGATTTTTTAAAATTTATTTCAATGTCCTGTGGAAACTGTACATGTGATACAGTCTGGGGGTATCATCCATTTGTCTCATTTACTTTGTGCAGGTCTCCTGGTGGTAAAAGCAAAAATGTGTGCATATAAAACTTATCACTAAACTCACAACATAAAGCAGTGTACAGAATAAGTTTCCTAGAGCACCAACATCAACAGCAATACTTACATGCTAGCAAAACATTCCCATCTCTGTGTGGGGTTAGAGCTCAGTGGAAGTGTGTGTGTGTGTGTGTGTCAGCAGGATATGACTGCAGCTCAGCCAAATCAACTGCATCTGAGCTCCTTATCCCTGATTTACACAAAAGACACACTGTGTACATGCACATGGATGCAGGATTTACGCTTCTCACCAACAGCACACACGCATACACACAGCTCTCACAGCACAGCTCAATTGACACGTTTAGGTAATGTTTACTTAAGGTAATTTTTACTAATGCCGTGTGTAAACGGACAGATAAACCGGCAGCAAAGTGTTATTTATCACTAACATTGTGTGCAGTATAAAATCAGAGGTCATGCAGTGAAGGCAGGTGTCAGGACAGAAGTGGTAAATTTAAAATGACATCTCTAACAAATTGTATTTTTAATAAGACACAATTTCGGCCCCTTTTGTAGCACAACACATGGTAATATTCTTACCGTCCAACTGCAAGGGGGATTTTTCACCAATTTATTCCAGCCAAGTCACCGCGCTAACATTTTTTTTTCAGCCTAAATGCTAGCATGTTTATTAAATTGGCTGAAATTAGTTTGGATAAATGAATGCAAGTGGCATATATCATATGGTAACAAATGTAAAGCTGTCTAATTTTCTGTTGTTCCTACTCACGTTCAGTATGTTTCAGACACATTTTGAACATTTTGTAGCCGTAGCTCATACACAATTAATGCAGCTTAACAGATTATTAAAATGATTGGAACTAAACTTTCAGAATGAAACTGTCAGTTTGAAACTTGGAACAAAACTGATGCCGATAAAAAAGCTAGATGCTGCATGTGGTGCTTTTTAAACTAAAGGCACAGCAAATCTGTCAGCACTTACAGCACACTTATTGTACGTGGAATGCAATGAGACAAGACTTCCCAGAATAGGCAAAGTGAATTATTTTTTAAAAATATAGTGTAAACTGATCATCAACTGATACACAAGTTGGTTGTTACACAAGTTGGTAGTTTCAACTTCTGACTAGCCACTGTAAACCTGATGCAATATGTAAATATTTTTTGTACATAACATATTTGTCTGCCGTATTCTATTTTTTTGTATCTTTTTGCACCTTGCACTGTTGTTTCCTGCTGCTCTAACACCCTAATTTCCCCACGGGAATGAATAAAGTCCTATCTTATCTTATCTTATCATGCAACTGCACTTGCAGACAAAGGTCACCACTGAATCTAGACATGTATTTGTTATCTGGGTTTTTATTTGTGATTTTTATTTATTTCAGAAGCAGTGACTGTGTTTTAGTAGGAAAAAACCCACTGCAAACCTGTCTGAGAGTGCGTAGATGGTAATGAATTTGTATTTCAAACCCTTATAATATTAATGACAACCTGAGCTCTTAGACCGGATTAACTTTCTCATAGCTCTTTTAACTGTAGGAAGAAGTACCTCCGTACTATATGTCTACACTGTACTATCAGAGGACAGCTGTAGCTCTTGTTTCAGGAAAGCTGCTTTCCTATCATTCTTTCCCAGAGGAACCTTGAGTGACATAACTGTACAGTGATTAGTTAAACATATGAATACAGCTTCAATGTGTTTAAATAAATAAAATAAACGTGCCCACAAAAATCATAGCCAAGTAAACTCTTAAGCTCTTAAAGTGAGCCTAAATTACAAAAGTTGGGATATGGACCGGCAGTGAAGGCTTTATAGAGATTATACACAGATCAGCCACAACATTAAAACCACTGACAGGAGAAGTAAATAACATTGACCGTCTTGTGACAATCCAATGTTCTACTGGGAAACTTTTGGACCTGGCATTCATGTGGATGTTACTTAGACATGTAGCACCCACCTAGACCAGACCAGGCACCCCCACCCCATAGCAATGACACTCCTTGATGGCAGCAGCCATCCCCAGCAGGATGCAGCCTGACACAGGCACACACACAAAAATTCTTTGGGAACAACTCAAAAAAACATGAAGAACAGCACAAGGTGTTGACCTGGCCTCCAAATTCACTAGATCCCAAACTGATCAAGTATCTGTGGGATGATCCACAGAGGCCCCTCCCCTCAACCCATAGGATCCAAAGGCCCCCACTAACAACATTCGTTGCTAGACACCACAGGACACCCTCAGAAGGCTCATGTCCATTCTCTGATGAGTCACAACTGTTCTGGAGGTACAAGGGAGACCTGCACAATATTAGGAAGGTAGTTATGCCTGATTGTTGCATGTGACATTGTTGTATATTTATACCAAACACTAGTCAGCTATTACATGACTTCAGCGTTCCTATTGCCTGTGCAAGTAAGTACAGACAAAAAGCCTTTCCTGCTACTTCCTGCTAGTATGGATTACTGCAAACCACTGGTCAGTTAGCATGGAAATTTAAAACCTGCTGGCCAACAAGGTCAAAGCTAATCCATATGGATGCCCACCATTGTCATTGCAGCCTGTGCTATTGTTTAGGAGCGTATATGAAAGTGATGTTTTAGTCGTGGTATGCACGTCTACGAGGTCTGCACATGTTTATAACATCAAAGCCAAAACAGACACGTCAGAAGACGTACACATGACACTGATTACGGCTATAAAAAAACACTCAAACATACAGCCAGATCCACACATTCATCCCTTAGGCAAAGTTTATCAGCTGAGGTGACAGTATGGGATGTTTGCCAGAAAAGTTATTAGGCCCGGAGGATGGGTAAAAAGGAAAAAACGGGGTTAATATCAGGTTGCCAAACACAAGACAGGATACGAACAACTTTACAAATAACTGACCAAGCACAAAAAGGGAAGAAAAGTACTACACTGGTTAGTATCTACGCGGAAAAGGCATTCGACTGTGTTAATTGGGAATTTCTCTATCAAGTGCTAGAACAATTTGGTGTGTTGGTGAGTTTTGAAAATCTCAGAGGAAGAAAGATACGAATTGGATACACACAAAATCTTTCAAGTAAGGGACGACTATAAAAAGGAGATCAAGGCGGATTCTTTCGGGGAAGTGAATGATGTGATCCGAATCACAGTTAAAGCATATCAGGAATGTAACATAAGAATAATCTCATCATTATATCAGTGACTGAATACTAGCAACAAACATTCAACTAAATACATTAAGGTGAAATGGGAGGAAGAACTTCATATAGAAATGTCAGATGAGGAGGGGCACAAAATGTGGAGGATACTTCACTCAACCACCAATTCACACATTTTTTTATTACACCAAAAATGAAAAATAAGCAGCTGCACATGAAAAAATAACTGTAATTTGGGAATTGGTAACAAAACCTTTTCGGTGCTTTATTTATGCGAATTCTCAGAAGAAACTGTTACTTGATCAAAATACTGCTGCTGGCAGAGGCAAGAAAGCCATCACGAGGAACTGGGGAAAGGAAACACCGCTGACGGATAACAATTGTGGAAGAAATCTTTTTAATTTAAAAATTGACACACATACTGAGGCTACAGGAAACACAACTGGACAGAAAATGGGAAAAATGGACCCTATAGAAGACTCGATGATACTGGACTGGAATCCAGGCAGCTTCTGTTTAGTTTGTTTATATTTGTTTTTGTGGTTATTTTCATGATAAAACAAAACAAAAACAAAGACAGTGGTGGGTAAAATATAATAATCACATTCTGATCTGCTCTAACAGCTTCCCTCATGAAGAGGTTCTGAGCACAAAAATGGAAGTGTGTGTGTGTGTGTGTGTCAGTACCTGGTAGTACGTCCTGATGTGCCTGGTGAGAACGGTCAAGTTGTGAAGGCGTAGCGCCACATCATTGTTCACATTCTTGTTCAGCCTCTGATTAGTGGGACTGGGGTCACTATGGAGATACACACACACACCACAGGAGCGCTTAGATTGACGTCTGTGGCTGTTTAGGACAAAGATTGTTACACACACACACGCACACATTCTCAAACACACACACACACACACACACACACACACACACACACACACACACACACACACACACACACACACACACACACACACACACACACACACACACACACACACACACACACACTAACTATTGTGCTAGGGAAGGATTTATGCTCACATCACCACATGTCAGCCTGTGCCAGACTGATTTGCATGTGAACAGGGGGTGTGCTACACTGTCTGTCTGACCCACCATGACAGTCATGACGTCAGTCTGATGCTGGAACGGATGCATTAGGATGGGGCGGTTACTATTTGATTCTCCGCCTGGCTGAAGCTACTTCTTGCAACTAGCTTTAACAGACTTGGCCTTCATTTAATTATTTATTTTATTCCTTTAAACTGAAGAGATTTATTGTGTTCTTTGAAAACATGTATTCAAAGGAAGAAAGTTCAGAATGTGTCTGAATAACTGACATTTCACTGCTTTCATTTACTATTCTTAGCCTCCAGCTAACATTTCAGCTTCTTTCAGGGCTTAAGCTTCTCTTGAGGCTTCAATTTTAAGTCTCAGACTTTGATCAGCAACACCCTTCTAACTCCATAACTTCTACAACTTTTCAGATGCAACACTTCAGCTGTGTTCACTGCCTGCTGCCTGCTGACATATGTCATCTTCGGTTATCAGCTTTGGGTTTAAAATTTCAACTGACATTTTCATCTCAGTGCTCTGACTTTGAATCAGAGCTAGTCCGTGATGTAAGCCAGCCCAGTGAGGGCCAAGCACTCAGCAGTGTATTATCAAATAGAGCAGGGCAGCGACACTGTGTTAAACACAGGTTATAACCAGCCGTGTGTTGTTGAGCAACCGGTTGGGCCGCGTGTGTAATTTGTCATCTAACTCTTAAAGTGATAACAATTTTAAATTCTGATCTGGCAACCACACCGCACAGCTGATGTCATTCCCCGGTATTTCCGTATTTTTGTTGTTGATTGATTAAAATATTGATTTGGTCAGCTGGGTTGGTCAGCTCCAGACCAGATGTGGGCTGTGCAGTCGATTTAGCCGTTTGTCAACTCGAAAGAGGGTAAAGAAAAAAATGTGGCTGGTTTTGTGCAGCTCAAAAGCAACATGGAGACTAGTTGGGAAAAATTTTTTGAAAATTCAAACGGCTCCAGATGGCACATTCTTCCTGCAGAATTCTGTTTCAGGTAGTAAAGTTAATTTTAAACCACCACTCCCATCCTTTAAAAGTACTTTGGTTTTCTATTTTTTTAATGCTATAAAACAATAGCTGTTGTTCACTCAGGCTGTTCAATATAAATATACGCTTTCAATTCACTGACTGGCCCTTAACTACATTTATTCTTCCACTGACAATTCAAACGTCTGTAGTATTTATTAACAGTTTCACTGCTTACACTTCAACTGTTTCATCGACTAAATAAATCCAGCTTAACTTCCACGGTTTCTACTTTTCATACACAAATTATGTCAGCTGCATTTACAATATGCAACTTAGCCAAAACAAAAAGTTGTCTCTTCAACTTTAACTCCTTTCAGCACATTCACTTTGACGGACTCTTCAGTTTCAGTCCGCATTTACTATTAAACTGACACTGAAGCATCATTCAGTGCTTAACTGAACTGAACTGAACATTGAACAGTTCATTTTAATTGTCAGTTCTTTCAGCAGCTGGATTTAACAGCCTAATTTGTTTCATCTTCAACCCATTTCAGTGCTTCAACCATTTCAAATGTTTTTATGGCAAATTATCAGCAGCGAGGGGGCCAACGTTTCTCCAGGGAATTCAACCTTTTCTAGTTTTATTTCCAGGCAACAAGTCAAGTAGCAGCAGACGGACATATCAAATGTAAGAAATACTGCAGATTTCTGCCCCAGCTCAGTATTTAGTTTCCGTAAAGGTCAAAGAGCATAACAGGTTTACAGACTGACTGATTTTACAGTTGACTGGATCTCTGACTGACTGATTCACCAACAGTCTGAGAGGAGGCTTTTCTTTAATATTCCTCTCGGCTATCCTGACCTCCTCCTCCGTAACCCACTTTCCCATAAACCCCTACCTAGTCCTAATCAGCCCCCTTGTCAACCAAGCCTACATTCGGTGAGTGGAGAACAATAGCGTGATTATCATTGTTTCCAAAGACAATAACTAACATATGAACATGTGGTCTGATTAGGGTCACAGAGCCGTCTGGACTGAAGAAGATTCAGATTCCACACAAGTACATATGTTTCACTATTAGTGTGGGCAGTATTAGTGCCATCTCAAAAAAAAACGTATACAAAGGGTTAACCTTGTAAATCCCATAAAGCATTAAAAACACCAATGGGTTGACAACAAGTGTGGTGTATCCAAAGCCTGCTATATGTTGTATGTCTCAAAGCTATTAAAGCACATCAGTGAGCCACACTGCTGCATGTGTTCTTTCATTACCTCAAACTCCAGTATTATTCCCTAAACCCTGGGACCTAACCCTAACCCTAACCCATACTTACTGTACTTGTGCCACTCTTATAAAAAAGGAGTGTGCTGTCAGAAGTAAGCATGCTGCAGTCAGGCTCATTATGCCTGTCGAGACAGTGTTGCATTAACTTGATTTTTTTGACTGGTGAATCTATTAAGAGGCAGCTTTGTGATTTCTTATAGATTACTTCATCTCTGTTCTGTAATCTGTATAAGTGACAAAATTCACACTCTCTCTGTAACATTATTTCTTTCTGCAGACTTAAGCAGAACATCTGGCTGTGACGTGAACGACCTGAAAGCAGCGCGCCAGGATGTGGTCACACAGACAAACTCACACAGGAAACACTGGATTAGCTCACTTACCTCCTCATACCCAGGCCAGACACACAAAAATCCACACCAAAGGATATTTCTCATTGACTCGCGTAAATAAAACGCGCAACTCTGCTACTTACATATGAGTCATGATCTTGTGCAGGAAGACGCCGTCCACCAGCTCCATGAACATGTTGACCCGTTCGTCTGAGCCCGAATCTTCGCATGAACCCAGTGGGCCCAGAGTCCGCACCTAGAGAAAGACCGGAGATGCAATATCACAAGGCAAAATATTTAGGCCCAGTGGCCTTTATGTAAAATTTTAAAATGAAGTCATTAACCTGCTTTTTTTTTTTTTTACTGTTTTCAGGATTGGCAGGGTTTGTGCAATAAAAGTGTAACCGCAGCAGAGAAATTAAACCACTGGCTTTACTGCGAGGGAGACACTTTACGTTTTCACAACCTCTATGGTACAATGCATAATCCATCAAAGAGATAGCATCTGACAAAAGGTATCCTGTTGGCCAGATGGTTGACATGCTTGCATACAGTATCACCACATGTTCCCGTTTTTATTACCACTAGCTCTACAAATGGAAAGCCTAAAAATGGGGTTTATTTGGGTGAACTGAAGAGGGCAGACGCTATTAAGCCCACTGGTATTTGATCTGTAATCAATATTATTCCAACTGTTGATCTGGTATTACCAAGGTTTAGAAGTTTCCTCTTCCCACTGATTAGTTCTCAAATGTCAAGAATGAAAATGAATCGTACCTAAAATAATACAATAAAAGAATGCTGTCGGATTGAGGTTGCCTGAAAGAGTTTGTCTGGATCCAAACTTTTTCTGGCCTCTCCATATCCACTCAGTTGATGTATTCGTGTGGCATTGTGACAAACAGAGGCTTCGTGGTTGGAAAAGCAATCTGTCCATTGAGCTGTCAAGCTGTTGAGTGGCGTTAGTAATTGGTAAAGGAAAAGTGATCCCCTCCCCCATGAAAATCAGTTGGAGTAGTGGCAATCAAAGATGGAAGTTAGAAACAAAATGCTATCCTACCAGGCAAAGAGAATATTGAAAAGTTGGCGTGTTACAGAAGAACTACTGTGTTAAGATTGTAATGGGCCATGAATAACAGATATAGATATATAATATACTAAATGAACTGCATGGCTTGGTGACAGAACAGAGAGCAAGGCAAGGGCCCTACCAATGCAGCTCATGCAAGGTAACAAGCTTTATTCAGACAGAAAACCTGCAACTATTTACACTCACTGTATGTTCCTGTCTGTTAGTAGGTGGTATATGCCAAGTGGCACGTTGCAAGGATGGAAAATGATTCTAACCTGCAAGTGCCCTGAGGCTGCCTCCAAAAGGGAGTCCATCCCTGTAGACCTCTGTGTTAAAATGCCCGACCTTATAGCAGAAGTGCACAGCCTGGTACAACAACTGGTCTCTAAGTTACCCACTAATAACAACTGGTACATTTTTATATAATTCCCAATTTAAATTGTATAAATGCATGCAGAATTAGTGGCCGCTTTGTGTAACATGTGGGTGCCATCACAGGTTGCTAGGTGTCTGCCTAAGTGTCACCCGTCTGCCTCATACCTTACCTCTTTGCCCATGTATTAATTAGAGAAAAAAAAAAGTCATGGCAAAAAGTCTGTTGCTAGCTCAATCTGGCATCCAAAGAAATACCAAAGACGGTGAAGGGATTATGGAGATCCCACTTTTGTAACTTAAGCAAATTGATGAATCTCCAATAGATTTTAGCACATTCAAACTTCTAGTAAATACTATATTCTGGAGAGATATTGTTCCAGAGGTCTTTATATTCCCTTTAGTACAGTAAACATTTTCTTGAAGCAAGCATTTTGAGGGAATCATGTTCAAGCAGGCACACTGAAACTCACTCCCCATTCACTGCTATGAGTAACGTGGTGTACTGGCTTCCTGTTGCAAATTGACAGACCTTGTTCACTTTGTACAGAGTTCAACCTGATTAACCTTCCACATGGATTTATATTCGTATTTGTGAAATAGCACGACAACTGCACAAGTTCAAGAGCATTTTTAAAAATTAATAAGGAATGAGGAATTAATTGATATGAAGTTTCATAATTTATTAGGAACATAACTGTTAGTGATGCTACCTCCTGCTATTCTTGTGCATTCAACCCCAGCCATGCCATTTCCTGTCCCACTATCAGAGCACATGTTGCTTTTCAAAATTTAGTGTGAATGCACAATCAGGTCACCTTGGAGTGATTCTCAGACTCAGCTGTGCCGACTGTTGCTTGGCTAAGAATCAGTCCAAATAACATTTTGCAAAATTATAGAGATACACTTGCTTTAAAAAGCCATATATGGCATTTCTTTTTCAACCTTTACTTAAAGAGGGGTTTTGCTGGGAGTAATGCTCTCTTTTTAAGAAACGCCCTTCTCAGACTGACACAGTGGCACAGCTGGAAGCTGCCCAGTAAAACCACACTCTGATCTACTGGCTACTGAGCAGCTCCACTGGAGCAGCAGGGAATTAAGGGCTTTGCTGAAGGTATGACCTGCTTTTTCATATATCCAGACCAGATATATAGTGACAAAATCTGGTCCAGGAATCTGTATCTGCATCATTCTAGTCACATGATAGATTCATTTAACCCATGGCTATGCCAACTCAGACATATAAACATAATACCAGGAGAAAGTTGCCCTGTGTCACTTTCCTTCTGTGTCTGTTTTCCTCTGTGTCAAACAAAGACTGAGAGAAAAAACAACACTTGACCAGCCAGGTCAACAGGACATGAGGTCACTGGGAAGCAGGAAGTACCACAGGGTTAATAACCTGTTGACTGCTCCACTGGCTGTCATGGTCTGGGCTGGGAGCCCGGCAGGAAGATTAAAGCCAGTCCCAAACAAACTAGAAACTAGCATCTGAATTGTACCAGTGAATTAACCTCACGTTCCACTTCTTCTACTTCATTATTGTTGTTATCAAAACTGTCTGTAAATTAAATCATACATTTACAATGTTTGCCGTCTGTAACAAGAAGCTGCTTTATTCTGGATTTGCTTTCAGGCGACTTTAACCAATTATTTGTGTTTAATCTCTTAAAGCTTTAATAGATTAGTGAAATCAACTACAGTGCCGCCCAACTGTTTTTCTAACACATTCACTCCTTGGACGCTGAAATCCCCTGCACAGTGAAACAGTCTACACCGAAAGTAAAGAAACTCCAGTGAAGTACAACAGCTGTGAACACTGAAGCACACGAGTCATGAAATTAACTCCTTTTTCTGTTTGACAGTTAGCACGAGATTTAAAGTCGGAAAGTCCCAGATAAACCAAGCGAAATTTCTCCAAGGACTCAAACCACAATTTAATAGCGAAATAAAATTACAAAAACAAAAAAGCCGTTAAATAGAAAAAACAAGCCCCTGCTTATTGTAATAATAATATAAAATAAGTTAATGTTGTTTATTGGTGCGAGTTAGTGAATGTTTATAAAAGAGGGGCTCGTTCTCAAATGCACCTGACACGAGAAAGTACAACAGAGACAGAGGTCAGCAGCTCGTGGGCATCATCCTATCAACTGTGTGCGCGTGCTGTTCCCACTCACCCACACCACCAGCGGTGACTCCATGAAAGCGGCCAGTAACTCGGACAGAGTCACATCCATGGTTGCTGTGGCGGCTTCAGAGTCCCCTTATCAATTACCAACCGATCATTAATCCACCGATCAATCAGTCGATATCCGCACTGGGCTCGCGGTAGGTCTCCACACAGGACAGAACAAAGCCCCCGCGAGGCATCGATCCCCCCTCCTACACGAGCTCTCTCTCGCACCACTATTGTCTCGCGCTGTCCCGTTTCCCTAAACACTTGGTTTGAAATCTGGAAAAAAAAAAAGTTCAATGCAAATAAAACCAGTTCAAAGATCTTCCACGCACGCTCCTGCGCACCGCCGGGTCGGTTCAGTTAGTTGAGCGGGTAAATATCCTGTTTATTTTCCGGCTGAAGGTAAAACACTTGATACAAACTTCGCAGGACAGTTGTTCATGTTGCCAAGGATACACGACTCGGACCGTAAAGCGACGAAACCGCCGTGCAATCAGAAAATAAAATTAAACAAAGCAAAAACGTAGAAGAATCCACGTAAAAGTAAAATATTGACAGTTGAAATGATTGTTTCCGTTGTTTGCTACATGTACAGCATGTTTCTGTACCTCTCCTCTACTTCTCTCCATCAACCTGACTGTGAGGGTTGAGGGACGATTGATTGACATGGGAACTGACCAATCTGCGATCGCAGGAACCGCGGTTTCCGCCTCTTGAAATCAGTCGACCAATTACAGAGCAGAGTTTTGTCGTAGGCTGACGTCACCAGCAGACAGGCAACGAGCCAAAGAGTTTAGACGGAACAAGATAGAGATTGTCCAACAGTAACTTTTTCTTTATTCAGTGAAAACAGAACTGATTTTTTTAAAAAGCAGAATAAAAAAATAATCATAACAGTTATTTACACTGAAATGTCTCGATACACTACTTAATTATTGGTTCATTGTCTATGAACGTGTTAGCGAGTCAGGTAGAAACAATTAAAAGAAAGCAACCTACACTGAAGATTTCATTATGTGTGATGTGTGTGATAATTATTAGTAATAACTTTCTGATATAGAACTTCCTATACAAGTTCTATACCATTATCCAAAAAGTAGCCTTGTTTTTGTTTCTATTTTATTAATCTATTTTTAAGAAAAGCAAATTGTTGTGTGTCAGTGTAAAATTTTAAATTAAATCTAGTACCGTAGTTCCACCATCAAATTACAATTAATGGAAGAATAAAGCCAACGTTTCCTTTCAAGCCGAAACACTTATAGGTTGCAGGTAATGCTCTTGTTCTGGATCGCACATCTCTGATCGCTCTTCAAACAGGTTGAAAAGGAAACCAAAGATCAGCTCAGATCAAAAGGACTCAGAACTCAAAAGGCCAAACCAAAAATAGTAGTTCACTGAATAAAGGAGCTGAAGAATTTGCACAAAAGCACTCAACGAATACTTGATAAAGTTGCAGTTAAGCAGATTTTAACTGTACCGTTGAACTGTTTTTAAATGCTGCTGTTTGCCTTGTGTAGTAAAACATACAGTGAACACGTGCCCCTGGCCTAGTCCAACCTTATTAACTTTTTTTGGAGGAATTTTGATGCAGATCTTAGTGCAGTCCGGTAATATTGCATGTGGAGGAGTGATGGGTGGAGTGTGGATCAGAAGTAATTTTCAGAGACCCTATATCAGACGAGAGGCTTAACTTCTGGAATCAAACCAAACACGAAAAGCAACACAGATGTTGCAAAATGACATGAACAAAACAAAAGACGGTACAAACGAAATAGAACTTTCTGCTATTGTGAGCACACATGGCATCAATATTCTGGAAAACAGCTCCACCTTGTGGTGTGGTCATGTTACCGCAGCTCAAAGAGAACCATTGCACAGTTGTGTATGGCACAAGCTACATTTGACACTGGAAGAAAATCAGCTAACTGAGTGAGTGGCTTTGATTCACCATGAGACCTGAGGATGAAATGTCTCCAGAGCATTCACTCTGAGGAGAAACTAAAAGAAAATCAAATATGCGGACATTTAAAATTGGAGTGTTTTGTCAAAAACCAAATTTACCATCCAGCTCAAATCACGCGTACTCAACCTTGTGACACTCTCAGGAGTTTTTACTCCTGGCCGTTATCTGCGCCGTTTCCTAGTCATCCTCTGTCTCAATGCCACTTTCTTGGAGAAAAAATACATTAAAAGAAAAACAGAAAGCAGCATTTACTATCGATCATCTATTTATTTATTCATTGTGAATATTGATACAAAATACATATTCTCTCAGGAAGAAGTGACGTCTGATAAACAGGATGTGGTGTCTTAATTAACTTCCAACATTCAACACAGTTAATTCCACTTAGCCCCACCTCCCTCTTTCTCCTGGACCCAGTGGTGAGGGTGGGAGGGAGAAGGGGTGAAGCCTGCAATCCTCTCGGTGCATTCTGAACTTCATAAATCTATTTTCAATATTAAAAAATATATAAATGCTCTACACAGTGATGACAGTGATATAGTGTCAGGTCTACTTCAGGTCACAATAATACTTCATTGTCTTCAGGGACAGGCGCACGCACACACACACACCCACCCACTCGCACACACACACACTAAATATTTAATGACTCACGTGCATCACGTGCCGATCAGGAACACGACTACAACTTCTTTTTACCTGCTCACCTCTCAGGGCTTAGGCTCAAAGGTCTACTTAAATGTGATCAGACAGAACAGAAAGAATCAGCTGGCAATGTCACAAATCAGTCAGGAAAACAAAGAGTTACCTTTGTAAAGAAGGATATCAAGTGCTGAGTCCTTTGTTTTAGTGTTTATTGCAATAGTGCGCTTTCTAACAGGGCAGTCAGTCACAAACCAGCCATTCAACTGGTGGTCAAGTCAGTCAGTAGGTCAGTCAGTCAGTCAGTCAGTGTTAAGAAGGCTATAGTTTCAGGCCACCAATGGCCAGACTGCCCAGAACAGAGGGAAGTCAGTGGCTAAAGCACTGTGGTTGTGTATACAAGGAGAATGTGTGGGTGAGTGTTCTTCATAGCAATAAATGCAGTGTCTCATGTGGATACAGAGCACTTCTACTAAATGTCAAAGAGCGTGTGTGTGAGTTTCACATTTCCTCCTTACCAATGGCCTCATTTGTACATGTTTCTGCCTGGGACCAAAACAGCAAAAAGTCAAGAGTTCTTTAATAAAAGAAAAATGTGAAGAAGGTTGAATTTAAACTCTAATGTTTACACTGATACCTACGCACTGTAAAAGGTATTTGCACGTCAAGATTTAAATACATTTTAATCATAGCGGCTGAAATGATCACAGCTCAAGGGGGCATCATAAAGAGGCCCAGCATATCTAAGAAAGAACAAAACTAAAACACGCCTCACTAATCCAGGTCCATATTTTTGGAACTGTGATGTTGACAACTCGACAAAAAAAACTGTGGATCAGTCAGGCACCATCAAAGATCAGTTTTTGGATTTCCTCCCTTTCAGGACAGACAATACAAAAAAAAAATATCCATTTGTCATTAGCAGTGACACCAGGTCATTACGTTCTAGCAGAGTCTATGCTCTTCACATTACAACAGTTATTAGGTCCAGTGTGAAGAAATGCTCAAGTCTGAGATTTTGAGAAAACTTGTTCATGTTACGAGACTAAAGTTGGATATATGCCAACAATAAAGTTGTTGTTTTTTTAACTAAAGATTTGTATGCAGCCTTTTTATACTATATTAAAATCCAATTTGATAATTTCATAATACAAGAAAAGGTTATGTTAAGGCTAAAATGTACTATATGTCATGATGAGAATGAATCAAGGTGAGTATGTTGAGATAATATCATGGTTTTCTGAGGAATGATCAGGTAATGTTAGATTGTCCTAATTTTAACATTATACAATGACATTATGATTAAGGTCCAGAAAATATACTATTATGAGATAATATTTTTTTTTATAAAAAAAGTACTACTTTGAGAATTAGGCTGCTGACAGACATATTATTAAAACTTTTTGAATGCTGAAATGAAACAAAGGATTAAAGAGTGGACTCCAGTGTCAGAGAGAAGATAGGTCAAAGGTCATGGCATCATTAAAGTCAGTGGACTTCAGACAGAAACAGCAGGCAGAATAACTGTGAAGTTAATGGAAGGTTAATATTCTGCCAGTGTTGCTAACCAGTCTCTAATAATGATAAGTGACATAGCTGTCCAAACACAAGTCATGCCCAAGTGGTGCTAAAACATACTTATGTGCAGTCTATCCTATCTCATCATAGAGCACCAGAACTTCATTTTATCTTCTAGTGAAACTGAATATTTACCCTCAGAATGATAGGATTTTATACTCTGAAAGTTTCCACTTGTAATATTACATTTGGTTTTCAAATAACACATAAAATATTATTTTCTATTAAAATCCTATTATTCTAATATATACTTTCCATATTTTCCTGAACATTTCAATTTTATCTCATAACATTATTCCTGTTTTTGTTTTAAAGCAAATGACTTCTCCTGGTAAAATGACAACTTTAGATCATAATATCATGAGAGTAAACTCATATATTATGTTCACATAGGAATATTTCAACTTAATTCTCATAATATTACAAGTTCTCAAAATCTCTGATTTGTTTTTCTTAATATTAACCCTCACCACAGCACACTGTGTAAAAAACACACAAGTGTTTCACCATCCAGTTTGTCAAATCTGTAGCGATACAGACTCCACGGGCTCCATGTGTCCCTCTATGAAAGATGAGTATGACTGATTGAGATAGATAGAGAGTTTTCAGCGAAGCCAGGAGCAGGGCACCCACTGAGGTTCAGTGTCCAGTTTGTTGATGAGTCGTAGCAGCTCGTTGAAGGCTTTGTCCTGGTCTGTGTTCACGATGACGGCATCAAACAGGTGACCGCAGCACTGCTCCATCTCCCGAGCCTTCTCTATGATGTCCCGCAGCTCCTCAGGCTGTGAACAACACACACAGTATTAGTGAGGCAAATGTTTTAGAGATGTAAACACTGACAACATTAATGTTTGGTCAAGTGTAAATAGACAGTGTAAACAGAACCTTGGGGTTCTTGTTGTCTTTAGCCAACATCGCTCGAAGTCTTTCCTGGGAAGGTGGAGCTATGAAGATGATGTAAGGCTTTAAGTCTGAACTCCTCAGTGTCTTCAGAGCCTGCACACACACACACACACACACACACACACACAAATGCACAAAACCAATTAGGATGTAATCAACCCTGACTTCAGACTTTGTCCTGTAGTTGAAACCATTTTGAATGACTCTACCAGCCCACTCAGTCTGTGTGTACCAACCTGTGTGTGGAGACAAAGCACACAGATCTTTCCAGTGTTGATGACCTGCCTCACTGAGTCTGTGCTGGTCCCATACAGGTTCTTCTCAAACTCTCCTGACTCAATCAGCTTTCCTGGGAAGAACACAACAGAGAAACGGTGCAGTTTGCAAACTGAATACACTACAAAATACAACATCATCATACAATACATTCAGTGTTTTTCACCAAGTCATGATACATAATCAAATCCACGAGGTGACCAGCTAAGAAAAAAAGAGAAAGAAAGAGGAGGAAAAAGGGATAAAGGTATGGTGTCGACAACTATTTATGAGTATGATGATAATGATATTGTGCATGTAATAATGAAACAAGATGGATAGTAGAAATACACTGCCTGGCCAAAAAGAAGTCGCCACCAAAAAAACAGGTCCCACACTCTAATATTTCGTTTGACCGCCTTTAGCTTTGATTACAGCACACATTCTCTGTGGCATTGTTTACATAAGCTTCTTTAATGTCACAATATTTATTTCCATCCAGTGTAGCATTAATTTTCACCAAGATCTTGTATTGATGATGGAGAGTCTGACCACTGCATAAAGCCTTCTCCAGCACATCCCAAATATTCTCAATGGGGTTAAGGTCTGGACTCTGTGGTGGCCAATCCATGTGTGAAAATGATGTCTCATGCTCCCTGAACCACTCTTTCACAATTTGAGCCTGATGACTCCTGATATTGTCATCTTGGAATATGGCCGTGCCATCAGGGAAGAAAAACTCCATTGATGTAATAACCTGGTCATTCAGTATATTCAGGTAGTCAGCTGACCTCGTTCTTTGGGCACATAATGTTGCTGAACCTAGACCTGAGCAACTGCAGCAACCCCAGATCATAGCTCTGCCCCCACAGGCTTGTACAGTAGACACTAGGAATGATGGGTGCATCACTTCATCTGCCTCTCTTCTTACCCTGATGCCCCCATCACTCTGGAACAGGGTAAATCTGGACTCATCAGACCACATGTCCTTCTTCCATTGCTCCAGAGTCCAATCTTTATGCTTCCAAGCAAATTGAAGCTGGTTAGCCTCACATACTTCTTCGATTTGATTTCATCAAACATTAAGTGATCGCTGATCACGATCAATTTTTTCCGACCACATTTCTTCCTCAAAGACGATGGTTCCCCACTATCCTTCCAGTTTTTAATAATGCGTTGGACAGTTCTTAACCCAATTTTAGTAGTTTCTGTAATCTCCTTAGATGTTTTCTTTGCTTGATTCATGCCAATGATCTGACCCTTCTCAAACAGACTAACATCTTTTCCACGACCACGGGATGTGTCTTTCAACATGGTTGTTTAAGAAATGAGAAGCTACTCATTGCATCAGTTGGGCTTAAATAACTTCTTACCAGCTGAAAGATAATCTCCCATGCAGTAATTACGAGGCTCGTACCTATTTGCTTAGTTAAATCCAGGTGGCGACTTTTCTTTTGGCCAGGCAGCGTATATTAGCCTCTTGCTATGCTGCTAGCTTGCAATACTATTACTTAGGGTGACAGTTTCCAGCTTAAACTGGATCACATTTCTTGCTGTTTTATAATGATACACTATATTACCAAAAGTATTCGCTCACCCATTCAAATGATCAGAATCAGGTGTTCTAATCACTTGGCCTGGCCCCAGGTGTATAAATTCAAGCACTCAGGCATGCAGACTGTGAAACAAGACATTTGTGAAAGAATGGGCCGCTCTCAGGAGCTCAGTGAATTCCAGCGTGGAACTGTCATAGGATGCCACTTGTGCAACAAATCCAGTCGTGAAATTTCCTCGCTCCTAAATATTCCACAGTCAACTGTCAGCTCTATTATAACAAAATGGAAGCGTTTGGGAAAAACAGCAACTCAGCCACGAAGTGGTAGGCCACGTAAAGTGACGGAGAGGGGTCAGCGGATGCTGAAGCGCATAGTGCAAAGAGGTCGCCGACTTTCTGCACAGTCAATTGCTACAGAGCTACAAACTTCATGTGACCTTCAGATTAGCCCAAGTACAGTACGCAGAGAGCTTCATGGAATGGGTTTCCATGGCCGAGCAGCTGCAGCCAAGCCACACATCACCAAGTGCAATGCAAGGCGTCGGATGCAATGGTGTAAAGCACGCCGCCACTGGCCTCTAGAGCAGTGGAGACGCGTTCTCTGGAGTGATGAATCACGCTTTTCCATCTGGCAATCTGATGGACGAGTCTGGGTTTGGAGGTTGCCAGGAGAACGGTACATTTCAGATTGCATTGTGCCAACTGTGAAATTTGGTGGAGGAGGAATTATGGTATGGGGTTGTTTTTCAGGAGCTGGGCTTGGCCCCTTAGTTCCAGTGAAAGGAACATTGAATGCTTCAGGATACCAAAACATTTTGGACAATTCCATGCTCCCAACCTTGTGGGAACAGTTTGGAGCGGGCCCCTTCCTCTTCCAACATGACTGTGCACCAGTGCACAAAGCAAGGTCCATAAAGACGTGGATGACAGAGTCTGGTGTGGATGAACTTGACTGGCCTGCACAGAGTCCTGACCTGAACCCGATAGAACACCTTTGGGATGAATTAGAGCGGAGACTGAGAGCCAGGCCTTCTCGACCAACATCAGTGTGTGACCTCACCAATGCGCTTTTGGAAGAATGGTCAAAAATTCCTATAAACACTCTCCTCAACCTTGTGGACAGTCTTCCCAGAAGAGTTGAAGCTGTAATAGCTGCAAAAGGTGGACCGACATCATATTGAATTCTATGAGTTAGGAATGGGATGGCACTTCAGTTCATAGAATGAGTAAAGGCAGGTGAGCGAATACTTTTGGTAATATAGTGTAAATGTGATTTATTATATTAACTTATGATATTACACCAACATGAATGTTTCCATGATGTTGATCAGGTCCTGAGTTCATTAGTTTACACTCAATAGCCCAATGTCTGAGCTATGGAGATGATTTAGACTTAAAAAAAATAAATACATTAAAAAGAAAAATCTCTCAATTACGAAGGTATTCAGACTCTTTGCTGTTGCTATTATCATTATGTATTCATTATTGAGATGCATAAAGAACATGATCTGGGTCCATCAGACATAGTTTTAAAAGGTATACACAAGATCCCATAGTTCACACAGAATGTCAAGACTAAAATCAAGAACTCTCAGTGAACTCTCTGTAGACCTCTGAGAACTGGTGAGGTATAGATCAGGGGTATGAAACCATTCCTAAAGGAGTGAAATGGAAGACTTCTGAACCATGAACTTTTCATACATCTGGCTGCTCGGTTTGGATGAGTTGCTTAGTCCAAGGTCAGGGAGGTGAACAAGATCCTTAAGGCTACTTTAACAGAACTTCAGAAGTGATCTGTACTGAGATTGGCCACCTTCACAGCAATCAAGCATTTATGTTTAAGTAGGAAGAATGGGGTAAACTGTGCAAATTCAAACTGGATGCTCCTGTAAGTCAGTTTAAATATACTGTATGACATATGTCATTACACCACAATGTTTTTCTATCTGATTGAAAAGAGTAAAAGAGTAAAACCTGTTCATTCAAAGCTCCACAAAGGAGAAACATGTTTGGTATTGACTGAATGGTGATGAAACATAATTTGACATGAAGTCTTACCAGATGCAAGTTCTGCCTCAAAAGTCTGACGAGAAACAAAGTGGTAGTCTCGACCGCTCAGTTCCCCTTCTCGACGGCTCCGCGTAGTGTCTACAAAACACACACACACACACATAATCCAAACACACTGATTATTTGATGCACAAACATGTGACATAATGATTGTCGTGTGTGCAGGTCTGAAAGATTCTTACGAGGTACAGCTCCAGCAAACCGTTCTGACTGGGTGCTTAGCAGTCTCTGTTTTAGCTCTGTCTGACCACAGCTGGTTGGACCAATCAGTGCAATCGGCCGCTTTCTATTGGCCGGCTGGTGGTACAGAGCCATCTCCTCATAGGTGAGAATTTCCTCATTATCCAGATCTGGAACAACAGAGAGGATATATTACACAAGTCGTAATTTGGTTAAAAATAAAAAATGCAAAAGAGAATTGATAATGCTGAAATGAGGATAACATTTTGGTGAGCCGTACAGGTAAACAGGACATACCATCATTCCTGTGAGCATTGTAAAGCAGCTTCTTTCGCTTCCTCTTGTTCTTCTTTGCACACCACAGCTTCCCTGTAAGCAAAAGAGCAGATGTTTTAGCTACATGATTTACAGTTGAAATTAGAAGTATACTATTTCACAATTTCAGTGGGTTTACATACACTCATTTGACTGTTTCTTTAAACTTTATAAGCCTCTTATGAACTAATTGACATTGTTTGAGTCAATTGGAAGTGTACCTGTGAATAGATTTTAAGGCCTATTTTCAAAGTCAGTACCTCTAAAATGGCATCATGGAAAAATCTAAACAAATATGCCAAAACCTCAGAAAAACTCCACAAATTGTATCGATCCTTGAGAGCAATTTGCAAATGGCTAAAGTTGCCATGTTCCTCTGATCTAACAGCACTACACAAGTATAGACAAAGTACATTCACCTTAAAGATGAATGTTCTTTGTTACAAAAAGTATAAATCATTTCCAGAATAAGAGCAAAGGACCTGTAAAGACTGAGAGTGTGATTATAGTGAATTATACGTGAAATAATCTGTAAACAATTGTTGGAAAACTTACTCATACTCATGTATGAAACAGACATCCTAACTGGCTTAAGTTCAAACTTCAATCTCTAACTGTACATTGACATAATCTGATCTGCTCAGTAAGGAAGAAACCACTGCTTCAAAACTACCCTAACATCAGAGTAGGGTTTGCCGCCCTACATGGAGACGAAGATCTTACTTTTTGGATGAGAGAAAAATTTGACTGTTTGACCATATTGACCCTTATGTGTGGAGATAAAAGAGGGAGGTTTGCGAGCCTTCCCAACTGTGGAGCACAGGAATGGCAGTATCATGTTGTGGCATTGCTTTACTGCAGTAGGGACTGGTGCACTTAAGAAAATAGAGAGCATCACGAGGAAAGAACACAACTGACAAAAGTGGGGATATGGATCGACAGTGAAGGCTTTATAGAAATTATACACCAATCTGCCACAACACTGACAGGAGAAGTAAATAACATGGACCATCTTGTACTGCTGGGAAACTTTTGGACCTGGCATTCATGTGGATGTTACTTAGACATGTACCACCACCTAGACCAGACCAGGCGCCCCCACCCCATAGCAATGACACTCCTTGATGCTACTCCTTTTGCTTCTGTTATTTTGTGGTAAAGTAAATTATTGTTGGTCACACTGAGTTACTATAAACAATGTTGGTTATATACTTTGATAAAATGATGAGATAATTAGATTATATAGATAGGGGTAGAACTGACCAGACTTCTCTGGCTCCTTGTCTTCTTCTATGGTCTGTTTCATGGCTTCTCTCTGTTGCTGGAAACTCTTCCCTGAGGAAAAAATGGGAGAATATGAGAAAAGACAAACAGCAGTCTTATCATCATATTACTCTGCACTGCAGAATGGAACACATTTTTAAACTGTGGTGCGTGACAGCCAACCACCAACCAACCAGTGCATGTGCCTGCAGATTACAAATTCTTCACATGCTACATAAAGACATATTATTAAAAAAAGACTGATCCCAGTCACAGACTGCAGTACCTGGTACGAGGCCAGCTAGTGGCTGATTATCCTCATCTCCGTCCCTGTAAGCCTGCCACCAGTTGGGGTCTGACTGGCTGATAATGTGGAGAATATCTCCTTTTTGGAACGATAAGCCCAGCTCTCTGCATGGCACATAGGGGTCATCTGAAGGGTCATAGTCAAAATGTGCCTTCACATGGACCTGAAGAGAGGAAGATGAGAGACATTTGAATGTTGAGTTGATTGCTACGAACTCTACAACAACCTTATTCAATGGTCAGGAGAAGGTGAGAGAGTCAAGTTTCTTTCCTCCAGACTAAGCCATCGACATTAGTTTATCTGATATCTTCACATGTTGAGAACTTACCACGGTCTCTTTGACAGGAGGGGGTCTGCTCTGAGTGCTGGGAATTAACACAAAGGTCAGGAGGCCGTGCATGTCCGCCTGTTTGTGTTACACACAAAAGCACATAATATAAGAGGAAAAGAGAGGCCCATATTATGCATTAATTTTACTATAATTGTCTACAGTTACCACATGCAAAAACGTGAGTGGTATGATATATTACTCTTTTGAGATGATTTTGTATGTGCCTATCTGTCTGTGGAAAGATTTTCACGACAAGTGTGTAGTTGAGATTAAAATGAAGGCAAAGTTTTACAGTGGGTGTGGCCCCCGTACTGTGATCCCACCAGTTTACATGTAATGCATGGTACATGTTTGGACTAATATAAATGATACCGAAGAAATAAATGAGTAGGACTGAGAAAATATGGATTTCTAAACTACTGCTAATCAGCTTGTCTATATTACTTCTGCAGATACATCAAGGAAGTGAGTAAAATAGTGTATATACTTACAAGAATATCAAAGACTTGGTTGACATCTTTCCCTCTGATCTCTATGCCATTAATCTCCAATATTTCATCGCCTTCAGATAAAAGTCCACTGCGCTCAGCTGCCCCACCACGAACAATGCGACTGATCACAACACTGTCCATTTCATTACGAACAGTTGCTCCCTAAAGCACACAAACAGAAGTACATTAAAATAATGGACAAAGACAGAACACTGCCTAACTCAATTGCAGTGCATTTGTTTAATGTACAAAGGCCAACACATATTTTAGCTGTTTTCTCTATCTGAGTCAAGGCTTACTTGCAGCAAAATTCCAGACAAAAAAACAACTTTCCCATGTCATAGAAATCACTAAAAAACCAATCCCAAATATATTAATCGTTTTTTTGCTGTCTGGAGTGATGTTTAGAGAGTGTCTAGTCAAGAATATTGCAGGACCTTGGAGCTCCTTGGTGTCTGATATGGGCCTATTGGAAAGTGGTTCTTGGTGGAACATGTTATTGAGAGGGAAGACAAAATATAAACCAATAAACCTTGACCCAATTACAGTCTTGATATAGTAGGCTGGTGGAGGAAGGAATGAAGATGATGTTGGGTCGTCTCTGATACATAAAGTCTGTTTCCACTGAAATAATTTAACAGCAAAACACAAGTTGACAGCATAAAATCAGACTGTGGTTGGTCACAGAATGATCAAAAAAGGCCAGTTATTACCTGACTTCATTATTCATCATCATTAACAACAATGTTTAATTTTGCTGGTCCCAGCATTATGTGAGCTATAGTATTAAACCACATTTACTGCTACCACCAGTAACTACAGATGTCACCAAATCAAACAGAACTGAAAGCTAGTAGAATAAAAGTGGAGAAGATAATTGGGGGGAACCGCTCTCTATATAATTTTGAATGACCAAAAGACAGTATGGGCATGTGTGTTATGTTTGACTTACCAGTGGTATGTCTTGGGCCTTCTCAATGCGAACTATTTTGACAGTCTCGCCTCCCCACTGAGTTATTGTTTCTCCTTGGGCAGGCAGCGGCTCAGGCTGCATTTCTCTCTCTGCTACACTGTCATGGGCCAGGAGCAAGGACTGCAAAACACACAAACACAGCTCAGATATATCACTGAGGGATTACGGATTTCTTTAGTTGCTAATACAGCAGGTTAGTAGCAATTGTAGTTAGGGTCATTGTTAATATCACTGCTAAGGTAAGTCAACGAAATAAAAGTAATGTCCCTTGAATTGATGGAAACCCCACCGTGTGTGTGTGTCTCTACCTGGAAGTGAGTGTTTGACAGCAGGCTGTGGAGTTCAAGTCCTTCTTTATTCTGACTTGACTGTATAATATTTCTGACCTGAAACCATCAACAAAACAAGGCATCAGAACAATCTGGGCCACCTCAAAATCAATTCTCAATATGGTTGAAGTTGAATATGGAAGAGTATACTGTATTAAGAGATAAGGCTTATAGGCGTGGCTATATTCTAACATAGTCAGACTCAAATGTGTGTGATAAGAGAAAAGAAAATGAAACTTAAACTTGTCCTTAATTAAAAGAGAGTAAAGATTTTAAGTTGTTATAATCTATACCCGGCCTAATATAATCTAAACACAGAAGAAGAGAAGTTGTGAGCTGGACTTTAACAAAGATGTTTTGAGTACTTAAAAATAATCCTACCCTTTGTAGCTGTTTTCATTTTTTTTCCCATTTATTTTTCCACTTCGTTAACAATGACAAAGGAACATGCTTCTAGGAGTACAGTGTGAAACAAAGCTTTTCTTTTTTGGAGCCAAATGCAGGGCAGGGGGTGGAGATGCCAACATGGAGCAGAAATAATGAGCGGCTTTTAATGAGACTCCACTGAAATGAGCCATGAATAGCTCTGACAGCTAGCCAACTCAGCACTGTGGCAGAAAATAATTGCAGCACTGGTCATACCAGTGTCATGGATGTTAGCTTCACTTGTAGTGATTATGATAAACCTGGTGTCATTCACTACTAACTTAGAGAAAAGCTTAACTTCACATGGTTACATTGTCTATGGCCAAAACAAATTGTAAACGTTAATATGAAATAAAATAAATCTGGATATACACGTGTTACCTCCATGGCCAGCGGAAGTGCCTGGTCTGTGTGTGGGTATGGAGGAGAGGGTCGGTGCATGCTGGTGGCCACGGCATTATGGATCTTCAGTGCTGACTGGAAATCAGACTGCAGAAGAAAATAAGAAACAAAGACAACAATGTGTCCTGTCAGGTTCCATGCAACAAGTCCTCACATTTACTATACACATCTCATCCCTTCCCATAAGTACTCATTGCAAGTATCTGGGAGTACACATTGACAATAAACTGGACGGGTCAAAGAACACTGAGGCACTCAACAGGACGGGCCAGAGTCAACTCTACTTTCTGAGGAAACTGAGGCCCTTCAACATCTGCCGGACAATGTTGAGGATGTTCGATGAGTCTGTGGTGGCCAGTGCACTCCTGTACACCATTCCATTGTTGAAATTACACAAGTGGCTGCATTAATGTAGGCATATTCCTTCACAGGGTATGCACTGTGACCCTCTTCTGGTCCACAGCCTACAACAATTTAGTGGAACTTTCCGTACTGTAAAGCATTGCATCTGTAAAGCATTGCATTAACAAATCATTAACAAATCTACAAAAATGGAGGGGGGAGAGAGAGACAGTGAGGGAGGGAGGAAGGGAGAAAGAGACTGCGAGAGAGAGACGTTAGGAAAGGGTTGAATGAGGGTTGAATTGGGAAACATAGCCTGAAAAAGTTCCCCAATACTGTCATTACTTTTATACAAGTGATGCTTTGTTATGGTGCTTAAAATCCACAAGACTACAGCTTTCAGAGTTGCAGCTGATCCAAAGATTTCCCGCATGTCACTTGATGACGTTGAGGCAGCAGAATCGGTAGAGTCTGTGTTTTGCACAGTTCGCACAGAGCTGGCTGTAACACCATCTCTGGCTGTACTTGGACCTGGCACGGGGAACAAAACTGGGTGATTGCATGAGATTGTTGGAGACTTTCAAGAGCAGTTTGGTGTTTCTCTGCTTTTAAGTGAGATTCCAGTGCCTTCACACCCAAGCTGTTTGAGGAGTTTGAGTGTCCTCTTGCACAATGTACAGTACGCTCCATAAGGATTGCACACGTTTCAGCCAATCAACGAAATCATTTCGTTCAAGCCAGCAATCATTAAACTTACATTTGCCCATTTCCCAAGTTGACAACGAGGTTCATGTGACAGAAGAAGACTCGAATCCAAAAGGTGGCCAAAATCTATAAGACTAACAAACGTTACATGACGAAAGAATCTTTCGCTTAGCCTCCGCGCGTACAATGCCTGGTGCAGCAACACACTCCAAACCGGACTGAACTCTGGATTCCACTTCCAGGTCTCATATGTAGTTTTATTTCTGCGTACTGCTGTTACTGTTATATTTCATAAAGAACTAGACGGAACACACGGAACTAACTGGAAATGCCACCAACGCATTGAACAAAAAGTGAATGAAGCAGTAAATGGACTTAAGGATTTAAGACTTGACTAAATGTAATTGAAGACCTACAATGCAAAATATGCTCGTATTTAAGACTTTTTAAGGCTTTAAATTGGGATTACCAAATTTTAGACTTTTTAAGACTCCGCAGAAACCCTGCTTCAGACACAGGTGGAAGATAAAAAGGAAGATGCACTTGCATGTATCTGACTGGCCAATGCAGAGATTGTCACATGACTTCCCATTGCTTTGGGAAAAAAGCCAAGCTAGGTAAAAAAAAAAAAGTGTCAGAGTTGCTAAAAAGTTGTGAGAACTTCTTTCTCTGTTTTTGAAAATCTCTTCTACCTCTGAGAGACTTGAAAAATACAACATTTACACACTGACCCAAGGCTCTTTTCATTTAATTCCTTTTATATTACCTTGTTTAGTAGTGCCAGAACCAGTTCTATGTCATTCTGACTCTGCTGATCAGACAGGAAGCCCCGGACCTGCTTTAGTGACAGCAACAACTCCTCCAACTCTGCAAGAAACACACATTTACTCACATTAATAAGTCGTAACAGACTTACAAATGTTGACATTTACAAACCAAAACGATCGGAGGATAATTACAGGAGACAGCTTTCTTGTTGTGGCTCCAGATTAATGTGTTCGTGAGAGACTGCTTCTCATTTCCTACCCAGCACTTAAGTTCTACAGTGTGTGTCCCTTTTGTGAGATTATACGTGGGTGTGTGTGTGTAAACATTGCCACCCCGCAAACAAAGTTTTAATTAAGTCACCCTCAAGTGCCTCTCATGTGCTTTCTCTCCCTCCCTGAGGAATTCCCTTCCTGACAAGAGACATGTCTTCCTTACATTCCTCTTCCTACCAACTTTCTCTCACACTCTACACCTTTTTTCTTCCTCTTTTCCATCCCTCCTTTTTGAAATTTATCTACATTCCCTTACTTTCAACATCTTTGATCTTTAGTATCCCTGTCAAATATTCACAGAAATGACCAGCTGTATTGTGCATGAGTTTTACCCAGCAGTGCTTGTGTGTGTTGGCTGCCAAACGCTGGCTGCTGTGGTATGTATGTATCTTGCAGGAATGTGGGGTTGTCAATCCCGATGTGGGGATTCTGGGAGAGCTTCCTGAGTCTGAGTGAGGCATTCAGATCTAGCTGCCGGCCCTCCTCCTCTCTACGACGCCGAAGGTCCTCCTGATAAAAATAAAAAAATAAATGCATCACACATAGGAATACCAATTATTTTAGTTACCAACATTAGATTTGGTAAAAGATTTCCCTGTTTTCAAGTTTTTATGGGCAACATGACAAAACACATCTTCTTTCGGTTAATCTTAAGTGTGAAGAACACTGCAATCGTACTCTGTTCTGGAATATGTGAATCGAGCTTAGCCTGGTTAGAGAGTGTGGTTTTAGCTTGATTGCAATTGCTCCTAAGAGCGGTTTGTTTGCCGTGTGAATACATATAAATATAGTGAGAATTTCACAAAAGGTATAAAATCAAGTTTTGGTAAAGCAGAACATATGCAACTTTATCACCTATCAAGATTTGAAACTGCTTCTGGCCCTGGACAGCTCACCACCATCAAGAGAAAAATGAATTTCCAGATTTATCAAGGTGTCTTCTAGGACCGGGCTATTCAATTGGCGGCCCCCGGGCTGGGTCCGGCCCCTGAGGAACTTTGTACCTGCCCTTCCAGTGTAGTGTAGTTATTACATATGGACAGTCTAATACAGCGCATGACTATGGCTAATTGTACATTCCCTCGTGCAGTAGGAGGTGGTATGCACACGAAAAAGTCGGACTTACATTTTGAGGGACCACACATGACCAATCAAAGTGGCCGTTGCGCTCTTGTGCAACGCTCTGACCACTCTGACTTCTTTCTTTCAAGCACGAAGGTTGGCTAACAAGACAAAATGTCTCTCTCTACTTTCAAAAAAAGAAAAGTTGACTCAGAGAACAGGCTGTTTAACAATGAATGGACAGAGAAATACACGTTTATTGCTGTTTATGCAAATCCTGTGTCCTTAATCTGCAACGAGTGCCTTGCTGTGTGTAAAGAGCATAAATTGAGAAGGCATTTCAACACAACGCATGTAACTTTAATGCAACTTTCCCACCAGGCTCTACCGCTCGGAGGCAGAAGATAACGGGGCTTACATCCTGTTATGAGCAGAGATGTCGCATCATTATGGGTGGCTGTACGAGTAGTTGACCTAGGCTGATTGTTAAGGTGTCTGATTTATATTCAAAATGGACAAAAGTGAGTTCAGTAGTTGTCCATATGTGGATTTATGTGCATATAGGGTTGCCAACCGTCCCTTGAAAAACAGAATCGTCCTGTATTTAGAAACAAAAGTATGCGTCCCATATTGAGCTGAAACGCACTTTGTCCCGTATTACCGTGAGAATCAAAAATAGTGTGTAAATTGTCAATGGAATGAATGAATAACAGGGCGCTTTACATGGAAATTTACGGTAAACTTAGGCCACGTCCACACGTACGAAAACGATCTTTTCCCTCTCCGTTTTCGATCATCGTTTCAAGAAATATCCGCGTCCACACAGATCCGTTTCAGCACGACCAAAAACGCTACTTCATATTCCAGGCCTATAGGTGGCGCTGTTTCAGTTTCAGAAATTCACCAAAAACGGAGAGGAAGAGGCGTTTACAAATCGCCTTTTTTGCTCAGCGTGGTGGCACAGGAGCGTGATATTTTGCCCTAGTAACCCTAATAGGCTCAATATCTTCTCCAGCAGGAAAACTAGCTTGTAGTCCGCCATTGTTGTTGATGTTGTTACGAGACGTCTCGCGGGAGGTGGAAGGCTGCTCGGGAGTGTGGCGATGACGTCATCGTTTTCCCCGTATTCGCCGTCCACATGAAAACGCAAGAGCTGCGTTTTCGAATTTCTCCACCCTGGGACCCGTTTTCAGAAAAGTGCGTTTTAGGGCAATGCGTTTACAGGATACGTGTGGACGAAAGGCCAAAACGATGAAAAATTTATGCGTTTCGGCGTTTTTGCGTTTCCGTGTGGACGGGCCCTTATTCCCAGGCCGTCTCCTGCTCTGTGACCAATGAGCTGACACCGGGAATCCCTCTCATCTCATTAGTCGAGGTATTGTCACTTCCAAAGAAGATACCGGAAGAAAAAAAATCAAACAACTTTTCCTCACACTTTCTGTTTGCACTTTTCTTATTGCACTATTACAAGAGGAATGTTCTGCTTTCTATAGTTTTATATTAATTTATACAGTTTTAAATTAAGCAGGACAGGTTTGTTTGCATCCAATTCAATTCAGGTCTGAGTCAAACAGTTAAAAATAGTTTCACACACACATAAAAGGGCTAAAAAAATTCACCACGCCGGGAAGGGTGAAGGTAATCGGGTCTGCTGGCCCTGCCAATGAGGTGTCCCTTATTTGTTTTTTAAGGAGTTGGCAACCATTTGTGCATATGTTGTTCTGCATTTACAAAACAGAATATATTGACTCCTTCAGTATGTTGATGTAATTTCTTTATTTGTCACCGTAATTACTTTTATTCCCTGGCCCCTTAGTTTGCCTCAGTTTCATGAGCTGGCCCCAATTCCCAATTAATTGAGCAGCCCTGTTCTAGGATGATGTTAGTACTGCAGTTATCCACCAGCTGTATCTGGAAGTAGTTTCATGATGCAGAAGTTTCATGATGCAGCCAGACAAAGACTCTAAACACAAAAGCACTACTTTCAAACATTTCTAGTCACTCTAAGAGGAGTGTTTTTAAAATGTTTTGATGCAGGGATGTTTGGCTGAGGCTAGCAAAGTACTAAGGGTTCATTTACTTATTTTATGATCACTGTCAATGTCCAAGAGAAGAAAGATTGTTTGAGGGTTGCATGTGTATACTGTAAAGACAGATATTTCTTGTGACATGCACTCAACGGTAAAACCAACTTTTAGCTGTACCACCTGCCATAGGGATGATTTTACTAGGATGAGGAGAGAAATTTCTCTTAATTTGATGACTGCCTAGACTTCAGCCGTTCTTTTTAATTATTTATTTAATCCATTTATTTATTTCCAGGGGGGGAAATTCTGTACATTTAAGATCGAATTGGGACTCCAGGATTGTATCAGGGGCTTGACGGTGACATCCCTCATTTCTTATTTCTCCTTCTCTTTGTCATGTTTACAGATGGGCACTCTGTAAACATCACAAAACTGTGACTGAGGGGTTGATTTTAATAATATCCTCTTTTGAGCAGTTTATGGGAGTTATAAACTATACTCCATCAAAAAGTACAATATTTCTTGCAAAAACATACAGTTCAGTACAGGAGAAGTGAAAAAGGAATAAGAAATAGAAGGAGTGAAGCAAGCATAAAGCTTTTAAATGTACTCAGTCACATGTCGCCACTCCTGAGGAAAAATCAGGTAAAGTCAAGTAAGACTACGTCTGTCTAATACCAGTTAGTGACTTTGACATAACATACTGCTCTATTTACATAATGTTTGTCTCTTTTCATCGTGTTTCTGCACTGACTAAAAAAAGCAATTTGATCATCCTTGGTTGCTTTTTGTTGCAGGGCTATCACTATGTAAAATTAGCTGAGCAGCAATCAAGTAATAAAGGTGTGTGTACATACCTGGTGTTGTCGTATCCTCTCCAGCTGTGCGGATCGCCGGAGGGGCAACGTTCGACTCCCTAGATCTCCCGGACAGTCAACAGCCATTTCCCGGTGCTGTTGTCCTCCCCTTAGCTCTTCATCTCCTCCTCCTCCACCTCCCTCGCCAGCAACATGGCCATTCAAATGGGAGGTTGTCATCACTCACACACGTGGTGGGCCAAGTTTGAGTCGTCTCCTCAGATGTGTGGGTTTATTATCTCGTTGTAATTGGGAAGTTTAGGAGGGTAACTCAGTAAACAGGGCAGCCATGTTACCATCACCTGTAGTAAAAATAAATAATAAAGAGAGGGGTCTTTACCAATTAGAAAAATACTGAAGTACATTCACAAACCAGGGTTTTATGTGTATGCTGAAATATCTGTTGGTATTTATTTCACTAACTAACTACACTAACTTGAGGCCGGCTGTCTGCACTCAGAATTATAGTTTACTACAAAATCTCCGAATTAATTCCTGACATATGGAAATACGGTGAAATCTCTTCAACAAGGACCAACTGCAGAAAGAAGCACAAGCCACACACACTTTATTTTGAGATATAACCGAGCGACTGCATTGTGCGTACACAACTATGATAAGTAAAAGTAGATCACTTCAGCACCACGTGTATTAAATGTGAAGAATGGTTCCTGTGGACAATTTCTTGTGGAGATAATTTTAGCCTTCATTTTTATTTTCTCGTCAAAAAAAGAGGTTTGGTTAAACCTTCGCAGTCTGCTTGTGTTTCTTGCCTCAGCCATATTTTGTGATGTCATTATGTTCCTGCAATCGCAGCAAATAACTTGAGAATGTTCAGTTCTATTAACTACAATTATAAACTGTACACTGCAATGTAACAAATATGTCTTTGTAATACCCATATTTATATATTTTGTTTGTACTGTACTTGCATGAGTTTGAAAAAACAAAACTGAAGCACAAAGATACCGTATCCTGACTTTGGTTCCTAGTATGGGTCAAACTCCAAAGCCTGTCTGGTAAATTTAACTTGAAGGCCACTTGAAGGTTTTCAAAACCCCCTCCAGTCAGAGAGCTGATAGTCTAAGTAGCTGCCTAGTCGTTGCCAGTTTCCAGTTGTATATTAGACGAACAACTGGATTAATGACTCTCTCTTTCTCCGTTCTTTACCTTGCTGCCCCTCGCTCTATTTTCTCATCCATGCATTATTGCTTGAAACCATCTCCAAACATAGTGCTGGGCACCACACATCTGCTGACAAAGCCGTTGTCATGGTTATTTATGGCAAGTGGGGGGCTGTTATGATGTTGTTGTCTCTGAACTACTAAAGAGAGAGAGAGGAGCGTGCAATAGAACATGATCATGTTATATCTCATGTTGTACTGCAATACTAGTCCACCAGTCAGTTATGCTGCCAATTATGTCCCACATTAGTAGTCTGTACAATGGTGGGACATAAAGAGAGAAAGAGAAAGAGAGAGAGCATGAGAGAGCAAGAGAAAGAGAGTGAGAGAGAGAGAATAAACAAGGTAAGAGATGGATGGATGCCTTATCTTTCAGTGCCACAATACAACTATGTGTTTGATATGCTATCTCTTACAAGCAGACATGTGCGCGCGCGCACACACACACACACACACACACACACACACACACACACACACACACACACACACAAAAAGGTCCCATGATGCAGCAGTGAGGAATGCCATAGAGCCCTGGGAACAAAATTCCACTGATGGGGGAAGGGAGTGTGTGTATGTGAGTATAGGAGTTAGTGTGTGTGTGTATATATATATCAGGGGTGTGCCATCTAAGGCACCTCACGATTCGATTACGAATCAGGGTGCTACGATTAGATTATTCAACGATTATCACGATTATCACGATTTTCGATGCATCTTTTTTTCCCCATTCAGAATTTTTATTTTTCTCACTCAATACTGTGGCTACTTCATACTTTTAAACAAGGTATTTGTCAGTATCCATTAATTAAAGTAACCAAACAAATTTATCTAAAATTATCTTTTATTTAGGTCAAACCACCAAATGATCCAACATATTCACCAAATGATCCAACATATTTTCCACCTTGGAACCAAGAGTAAGATAGTGTGCCTTTAGCAGCAGTCTATACAACAAACAGCTGCTCTTATTCACAACAAATAAAGATAGCCAGTTACCTTCCTTAAGTGCAAAATATTTGCTGCATCAAAAAAATTTAAAAAATAGGATTTTCTATTAACAGAACAAAAAAATTAACTTTGGTGTAATGAATTCCACATTTTCAGGAAAACAAATAACAAAGTGCCTTTAGAAATAAAAGGTTTTGGTTTTCACAGATTTCTGTACTAGCAGGTCTATTACAAAAAACCCAATTAGCTTATTAAGGTGTCCGGGCAGCATGCGCGACTTGTGTTCCTGTCATTTAGTTATTATTAGCGGTGGAAAAAAGATTCGGATCCGGCTCATATAACCGGCCATTAAAGACGACTCATGAATCTAGACGTCTATTTTACCGGCTCAGTTGGGTCCTACCACATTTGGTTGATATATAATCAATAAACTGCACCATTCAAACATCTTACATCTCGCTCGGCAGAGAAACAAAATGTACTTGACCACTAGCAAGCAGCGCAAACAAAGGCACTCAGCCACTCATTCACTTACGCACAATACGCAGAGAAACGAAACTTAACCGGCTCATAACCGCTGCTCGTGGATTGTTTTTGAACATTTATGAATCGTTATAGAATCGCCATGTGTCGCATCGCGAAGAATCTAATAATCGGTGTATCTTTTATACGTGTGTGTGTGTGTGTGTATATATATATATATATACACACACACACACACACACACACACACACACATACATATAGTTCCATAGTACTTTAAATAATACTTTAGCCTAATGGATGTGTAGCCTATAAGTATAAACCATCCTTAGAGCAAAACCACGTCCACATAAAGTGATTTGCTCATTGCACATTGCCAAATTCTTTGTAGCTGGCAGTTGTTCACTGGTGGACAATACAGGTTCTGGTTCAAAACTGAGATTAGTTCAACTTGGTACACACCCGCTGTGCATGGGCAAGCATTTTTTGGCCTATCATCACTACATCGCGTTGCATTTCATTGACGTTCCATGGTGTCTTGTTGCCACATCGCTGCTAGACCCACTGATCTTGTGGAGTAGCACATAAATAGTGCATCTAGTAAAATTTATCCAGGTAGCTGAGGACAGCTATTTTATTTTGTTCCTTTAGATGGAAGCATTGCAGGGTGACTGTGCTCCCTGCTGTGATGTCTATTCATTCCATTCAAGCACAGATGCAGAAGTGTTTGGGGCCACCATAGAGCATAATCCTGTATCACTTGCCAGAGTTCTCAGCTCAACTGCCTTACTGTTGCACCAGTTGCCTTTATCATGTCTTGTGGTGTGTGTGCGCTGTACAATAATTATACTTTTGGGGTTTCTAAATTCTATGGTATTCCTGAACACAATGATACCACCCAAATTGACTATGTCTGACCTAAACCAGGGCACTTTAGGCTGGCACAAATTATATTTATACTGCCCTGTAAAATTTATGAAATGACACTTTTTTATTTCACTGCTGACAAACTGTATTTAGCTCATATTTGACCATAGAGTATTAGTGCCAGGGCAAATCCTGTATAATTGTCTAGACTAGGGTTGGGCCACTGAACAATGCCAGGTCAATGCCTGACAGTCATCATGATGTTAAGCCCAGCATTGTGACACCCCCACCCTACTGCCCCATCAAAGACTAGTGCACAGTACCCTATTGGCTTCTCTCTCATTTATTTTTTTTTTGCTTTATTTTGTTACTCTGTACAGATTAACTTTAGATACTTCATTGATAATAATTGTATAAATGTTATCAACACAGAGATGCTAGTGCGCTGCTGTAGATAAATCATGTGTCAATTTCATAAACACTGCCCAGTGATGATATGCAGTGAAATGGGACTGCTGTCAAAATGAAAATGTTTTTCACCTTGATGAAAAGTACCATGACCAAGCAAGAATCTAAACGTAAACTCTAGACTGAGCAGACGGGGGATAGAGGCAACATGATCTTCTGATAAGATCTCTGTTGGACAACCACTGAAGCCATCAAACAGTGATAAAGATTCAGCAGTCTGGTGTAGTGAGGGCCTGATGCCCAGACATCACTGAGTGGAAGAAAGTGGAGGAATATTTAGACTGCCCTTCACGAGAGCTATGCAACCTCCAGCAAGACCAAACTGGATGGTAAGATCCAGGGTTTTTTTATAGCCGTATTAAAGGCGACGTGTTTAATCATACTCAAATGACCAGAACACACATATAAAAAAATAATCACGATCACAACAATGCACTCTCGCATTTGAATTCAACTGAAACACTGTATCACACCTGACAGTTTCCCTGATTTCAGCTATTTGATCATATTTGCAAAAATAAATGACAAAAGAGGCCACAAGCTAGGTGCGCATATACAGTGCGTAGAAGAACTTCTTCTCCGACATTACATTTTTCATCTCACACACTCCCTAGAGGCAATTTAATGCGAAAAAGAGACAAGCAAAAAATAAAATAAACCAGGAATGATACAACCACTGACAACACTGAAGGAGCAAAACACCTACTCTGAACACCTGCTGACAGGAAGGAACTAGTAAAATCAATAATCTGAATTTAACTTGAGCTGTGAAAAATAAACTCAACAGGTACTAGAGATATTTCAATCAGATGCTAAATCAAATGTACCCATTACTAAGGTTCAATTAAAGCACTGGCAATAACAGCTAAAAGAAGAACAGACCTCATCTGTTACTATTAAATGGAGATTACCCTTAGTCTCCTACCAGTATGTTGCACCTGTTACTGCTTTTTTGTATTACTCCTACCAGGTGGGCACAAACATACTAGATTTTTATAACACCAACTTAATATATGCTTGTCACTAAACATAAAGCAGCTTCAGTGTCCCAGTTTTATTCTATAAATAATGTCTATACTATTGTGTAGGATGTTAAAATGAAAGACTATATGTAGAATTTGTGTGCTTTGAAAGGATTTCTATATGGGAGCTTGGTGATGCCATAAAAACTTAAATCAGACAATTGAATGTAAATACCTGTGTGTGTGCAGAGCATTAAAACAATGATTAGTTTAATGAACTTTTTCCTAGGAACTCCTACATTCCCTGAATGGGACTGCCGATAAGTTTTCTTTTATAGGCTGACATTTAATCTACCCATTACATTGTGTAAGCCTGTTGTACAGATG
Source organism: Chelon labrosus (assembly GCF_963514085.1). Taxonomy (NCBI): domain Eukaryota; kingdom Metazoa; phylum Chordata; class Actinopteri; order Mugiliformes; family Mugilidae; genus Chelon; species Chelon labrosus. The sequence goes on from NC_140353.1 coordinate 21,742,750, forward strand.
TTGAAAAACTATTTTTGTATCACCATAATCTGTTTGATAAGATAAAGGTGCATCTTAACGCTACAACTGTAATAAGAGATTTACAGGGTTTATCCCAGATATATTGTTGACATTGCCTGTCACCTAAGTAAACTGCTCAGGACCAGAATGAACACAAGATGATGTACGTTAAAATAACAATGACATGGCTCGGGTATATAAAGCCAGCGGCCTGTCTCTGCTATCCACTGTGTGTTTGCTTTGAACAAAAGAAAATCACATCAAAGCAGAACAGCTATGAAAACAAGGCATTTAATTGGCTGCATGTCATACTGCTTTACACAAATTAGTCATTTATAAGCATCAACCTGTCATCTCCATTTCAACTGTGTATCTAAGTGCTTCAAAACACACTATCCAAATAAAACAATGCCAAAAATGCATTTTGCACACATTCAGAAAGTTGGCCTTTAAAATGAATTCGAAGCAGTTCTATCATTAACTAACACTTAACAGGTGAGCCAGAATGATATTAAACACTGAGAACGGTTGAAAGTTGTTCTGTCTGTACATGTTAATGACGCCACTACAAGCCTGCGCCAAACTGGTTGAATTGGTTCTAATGTTTGGTCCTAACGTTCTAATGATGAGGAGCACCAACGGACATAAATTCATGACCTACTTTGAGCAGTGATCCATAAATTCTTACTGAAAGCTGTCTTTGAAGATCAGTGTTTCTGGCTGAATGTACTGTAGTTGTGAGGAAAAGGATCTGGCAGTGTTTGGTTTTGAAACCCAGTCCGGCCAGAAAAGCCTGTATTATTGCAGATGAAGACCTGCAGCTGCTTCCCACTGACCGCAAACGAGTAACTTACTCAAACAAGCCTTTATCTGCTTATCTACTTGAAGTAGGGTTGATAAGCTACACTAAAACTGAAGACCCTCTCCATCACACACACCTCCATCTGCCACCACAGCTCACCCCCTGGTGTGCGTACATGAATGTGTGTATGCTTGTGTGTCTTGCTGAAGAAAAAGTCAGAGGCAAGGCTACGTAAAACAAAAGGAGTTTCCTACTGATGGTTTGGAAAGCAGTGCAAAATCTCAAGTGATTCACTTTTTACTCCTTAAAGCTAGAGTTCATCTCCTTGAGCCATCAGTCTGTTTACCAGCTAGACAGTATTTCCTGCCTACTAAGTATAAATCCTGCATTCCTTTTGCATTGGCTTCACTCTGCAGCACCTGGTTTTGTCCTTGCCAAGTGAGAATTTGGTGGTAAAGGTCAAGCACATACTGTATCTGAATGTTACTCTAAAAGAATAATTTCTATACTGTTGCTATTGACTTATAATTACATTTAAAAAATGTGCTAACTTGCAATGATTTACCTATTTAAAGGAAGGACTCTTTTTCACAATGCCCCACTATACTCATTGAAATTATTTAACTAAGTCAAATTAGTCAAACAAATGGAAGCCTTGGATGTCTTTTGGTAGCCTTGGATGTCACTTTTCTTTTGCCATCAAATTGCATACCTTGTGCGAGTGTGTTTGATCTGATACACACTCAACTACATGCAAGTACTAACAGAATGGATGAAATGCCAATTGTAGAGGTCTACAGCATCTTTATTCTATAAAATATTAAATGAGTTTAAGTTCAATATGAAAACATCGAGTGGAAACAACATGTGAGAATTTATGTACTTTCAACCTCCCGTGTAAGATGATACAAACTGCATATTTATTAACTGCTGCACCCAAAATCTGTATGGCCGAGGTTGAGGCCTCAGATATCCAAACAGAGCAAGGTCACATAGATATACAAGCAACATCAATTTTTATATTTCAACTTAATATAAAAACACAATACACACAAAATAAAGATATTATAATGAGAACATCAAGTAAGCGAGAAAAGACAAAGCATAATAAGATAATGCAGAACTAACATGTCAACTGAGGGCTTTTTGTTTACTGCAGAAGATTTTCTTCTTCTGAAGTTAAATGAAACACAGTGTGTCTATCTACAGTTCCGGCAAAGTGCAGTCACAACAAGTACTAATTCCACAAGTAGTTTAGGTTCCATCTTTAAAATCAAACAGAATTCTGTTAATCTACACAGTTTTCAGCATGACCAAAATGTATATGCTACCTTACGCTAGACTCAGACAGTTCTGCATACTCACTCATTCTAGCAATTGCTGGTAAAATTCAGTCTAGACATCGCCCAGTACTGAGGTTTGGCTCATATTATCAGGGAATGTGAGGTGTTTACAGATCTGCTGAACCTTCTAGCCCTCTAGAAGAGTAAGATAAGATATTAGAATTGATGGATTAACAGATTTTAAATCTCCTCTTTATCAACATAAATCAGCAGGACTTCTCTTTCAGTACTGTCCTTCGATAATTGCAATCATAAAAAATATTACTTCATTATTGACGAAAATAGGAAAGCAACACAACTCAGCACTACAGTGAATGGAAAACATCAAAAAAAAAATCAAAAATCCATTTTGCACCAAAGTTCAATGTTATTTTTCACAATAAGTGCTGTGCACTCAAAAGTAGTGTCGCCTCAACATGAAAAACACCACTCAAAAAATATTAAAACAATTATAAAACTGACCTCTTGACTTCAGCCAAGAGGATAATAATAATAATTCTATAATAATTCAAAATGCATTCAAGATTTTGGACATGGCAGAAATTCAACCAATCATCCAACAGTCAGAGTACAGATCAATGAAGCAATTAATAATGCGTAATGCACACTGCATGTCAAATGACAAAAATGAACTACTATTGAACATCTACTGAAAACCAGATGATATTAGGTGACACAAAGAATGAGTAAAGCAATGTTTCTGTCTTTTTGTGTGTGTATGTGTGTGTGCACAGTGAATGTCATCAGGAGCAGAAGCAGAGCCGACTGTTATCTTGCATTTCACACAAGTTCACACTAAAACACACACACACACACACACACACACACACACAAACACACACGAGCACACACACACTAGCATTCTTAAAAAAAGACTGTACCACCCTGTACCAGACATAGTGGAAAAAAAGTGAAAACGAAAGGAAAGTAAATACGGACATAGATTTAAGATGTTTGATGTTAGTTATGGTGTCCCTAATTCTCGCTCTCATTTTTTTCACAGATCAAGAGCAGTGACAGATTACAATAACCAAAAAGCTTTGACATAGTTTTTAACAATGAAGTAACGTTGCAATAAATAGCTATGGAAGCATATTTGTGGAATTATTAATAACAGATAAAAGTAAAATATTTGTCCACCCCATTCTTCATTAATATAAGGGCGTGGAACTGTTCTAATTTTGCTGTATGACCATTTATCAGTAATTACAAAATAAAATTCATTATGTGTATGTTTTGGGAAAAATATAAAATAGCCTTCAATACTATACTATATTATACTTTAAGCAGCAGTTATATTAAGATGACATGAGTACCCAACTCCACCCAACACTGTTTTAGCTGCCTGAGGCAGGTCTCACTAACTGATAGCCTAAATCATATCTAGGTGGATGACACTGATCAGGTGACAGTATCAGCCCCAGTGGAAGTCTAACACTGATTTGGGGACACATTTTGATTTGGCAGCCGGCTAACTTTGTGTACCAATCAGGTCAGAGAACCAGAGTGAAAGCGAGAGAGTGAGCAAGAGAGAATTCCAGAGAACAGAGGACTTCTGTATTTTACTGGCCTATGGCCCAATGTGCCTGTCCTCACCTCTCTGCTTCACCAGCTCGCTCTGCGTGCACGGAAAGTCAGCTTGGACCCTGTCACCATAGCGACGTGACCAGTAGAGCCCATCTAAAGGTCGGTTCAGAGTTTTGGACAATCAAAGTCAACTACATGCACCTGCAGTTCAGTGGCTAGGCCTAGGAAGACACCTTCAGTTTGTGATATATATTTTATATCATCTCACAAATAAGGTTTGATAACTGCTTTTAAAAGAAATTGGGATTATTAAATAGGAACGATATATATACTTCAATATTTGAATATTATTTGTTAGGTCAGGCTCAAAACCAAACCTAACAGATCTGCGTACATACAATCTTTATGTTTCGGCAAAGAGAAGCAACATGCACACTCTCATACTTGAACCCGGTATTTCATACCAACATCAATATACAATATGGCAGTTTCAGTCCTATGTTCCTCTTCGTACCTTCAGATAACAACATAGGCCAGGTATTCTAGTCAGTGATGCCGAGATACGGTTAAATTCTAGTGTAAGCTAGCTCCAAACAAAGCAGACAATATGGCTACATGTGGAGCTGAACCACGACATGAATATCCCAAGGAAACTGCCAACGCAGCACAGTGTTATCATCAAATTAACAACAACAGCCTCAGGAGGCATTCACTGACTTTAGGTGATTTCAGTGACACTACTGTTCAAGAACACACACCCTGTGATTGACAGTATTAGGTAAAATATTTGCATTTCTCCTCCTCTACATACCTTTTACATTTCTGGGTCTGCATACTAGCCAGTATGATTGCATAAGAGAAAAACATCACAAGCTTTTCCCCTTCAATTGTGGAGTATTGTAAAAGAAGACAGCCCACAGCTCTGTGATAATACACTGACTTACATTTACAATCGTAACTAATCTGATCTTTTTTTTTTTTTATTTAAACTGAACACAGTAAAATGTTAAAAAGAAAATATGTCACACAGCAACCTCTAGCCATTAACACACTCTTCAATAGTATTGGTACAAAAGCTTACACCATTCAAAAAATATGTCTCTTACATGTTTGCTCTTTTACAACACTGATAAGCAGCAGGTGATATAAACTCCCAAGAGGTCAGTCATTCCGGTTCACATTTATAAATTAAGTGTATGTTTGTTGTGTTAACCAGTCACCAGAAACCCAGTTAATTTTATGATTTAAATGGAGTGCTGGCAACAACTTTATACAAGCCAGTAACTTGAAATTGGCAAACCCGTAATAAGCAATACACCTCTTGTAGGTGTATAATTACTTTGCGCATCGGTATAATTAAAAATACTGTAATATTAGCCAACGCAACGGTTGAAAACTGAAACCAAACAAAAATCTATCACGGTAATTACACGACGTCAACATGTCATTTATCTATTTTTTTAGTCCACACTGAACGTTGAAGGGTGGAGTGACAGCTAGCTAACTCTACGCTAGCTAAGATAAATTACACTTTTAGTCAACTACTATCAAAGTAACCCATTAGTAGCTGAGCAATACAGTGGCTAATGTTTTCGGTTTTCAGCAGAAATACTGCGCCTTCCTTCGATAAGAACATTTTATGTCAGGTTAGTGACGAACCACCGTTGTAGAAACGTACTTTATTTAACAAACGGGTTCGTTGTACATACTATTATCAGGCTAGTGTTAGCCGCTAACTGCTAGCTTGCTCCTTCCTGCGGCACCTGTTGATAACAAAGCCACTTCAGACCAGAGCGAAAACACTGGAATACTCACCTCTGTTACTGGGCCGTCCACGTACTCCCTTTAACTGCTAAATCCGACTAGGAACTCGCAATTAAGTGTCCGCTTTAATCCAATCGCCGTAATTCGGGTTTTATTATTTTAATACGCAGTTTAACTCTAAGAGACTTGTTGCTCGTTTATCGGACACAACGGCCGAGACATCTCCCTCCTCCTCCTGCTCTCAGACTGTCATTTCCAACGCCAGACAGGGGGAGGAGACAACATGCCACCAGCTAGATAAAACAAGGACGCCGATTGGATACATCGATGAAAGGAATCTCGTCGAAGCCAATCAAAAACGTTGCTACATGCAATGCCTCGCGTGAACACGGGAAGTTAAACTATTATACATGTAGTGATGGATTTGTTAGTAAAAAGTCAACAATTTCAACAACTGTGAGAAGAAAGAATAAAACAAACCATGAAACGGAAAATATTTCGTTTAACTAATCTTTATGCTATTTTTTAATAACTCAAATTATTATTTATTTTTATTTAATTTAAATTGTAAGTTAATTAAATATTACATCAAGGCTTATCAAAGTCTGTCCCACATTTTAAATTGGCAGAATTAGGGGGTCAGTAAATTTTTTTTGTTCGATTATGCCAAAACACAAACTACAGTATCACATCACCTGCAGGGGTGTGTTCATCCCTCTTGTACAATTCAGAGACAAACATACTTCATTAATTACTATTTTTGTCAATATATCACAGATAATTAGAGAAAATGCAACTTGCCCAAACAGAAGTTACAGAATAATCAAGATTATTTTTATTAATTCATCTTCAGTTTCAATAATATCATTACAGAAAAACATCCTCTTTATTATATTTATACAGTAGTAGTAGAATGCTGTGTCATTGCTTCATTACAAGTGCTGGTCATAGTTTATAGTGTGTGCAGTGTGACACTGAGTTCAGTCCAGTGTTACGAATCACTCAGTACAAAGGCAGTTTAACAATAACCTGCTTCTTCTTACTCAAATGAATCTATCTGGGTTGGATTGGTCCTCCTTGGGCAGGTGCCAGGACGTGCTCGGATGCTGTATTCATGTCATTTTGGATTTAGTGAGCTGCCAAATATGGGAAAAACATAAAAGCGGAAATGTTCTATATTTAATTTTCACAGAATTAATGACCACCTTTTAAATGCAAAAAGTGTGACCCTGTTCTTTTCCTTCTGTCTTACATGACATGAACCCAGCATTACGCACTGATATACATATATATGGTGCATTTGAGGTAACTGGGAAGTTTCTGAGAGCCAAGGTAGAGGAAAAAAGACCGTGTCAGCACCGGAGCCTGCACACGAATAATCACACCGAAAATTGCCATCAATGTAATTTAGTCAGATCAGAAGCCCCGCCTAGGTGCTGCACCCTGGTCTCAAGCCTGGAAAAACACCTGCCCAAAGAGAAAGAAACGCCCCCCTGTATGGGCATGCAAGTGTGTAAAGGGAAAGGAGGAAAAGAGAACAATGAGGAAGAAGGGGAGGGGTGGAAAAACAGTGTGTCAGCCTATCAGGAGAGCGGTCAAAGCTCAGACATTCTGACTGGTGCTGCTTTCAGTTCACAGAGGAAAGATAGCAGACATGAGTTTTTTTTTTAATCAGTAAATACACTTCACTTCATATTTTATGGGTAACTGAAAATAAAAGATCACCAGGAACAACTGACATCTAGGAAAAAACATCAGCGTTGTCACCTTGTTGTCTTTCAGCTTTGCAGCATTAGACCAATGACCATGTGAGTTTGTTAATGGGAAGAAAGAGAAACTAGAGCAACTGTCATGGTTGTGGTGCACAGGTGAATGCTTGGGACTCACAGATTACATATAATGCATTTGATGATCATTGTTGATTGGTAAACAATTTACAGTCAGGGTTTAATCAGCAAGATACTACAGCCAACAGGTCTACTATTTTGTTAATGCTAGGGGTAAACTAAGATTTGTAGTGGGCTAAATATCAAAGGAGGTTCTCTATATCCTTAGACTACATACAGTACATTGAGAGAAAAGCAGTCAAATGTCGTCTTGATTTACAGCCTTGAACTGTATTGATTCTTTTGACTTCAACAAGCACCTTAACACCATCATCATGGTAGAAATACACGTAGTGTAGTTTACAAGCACCTGAATGTGACACCCTGCTTTCAAGTGATGTCAGGTTGGAGTTTTCTCTGAGTTGAGAATGAAGTATGTCACAACTCATTCAAGCAGCTTGTTCATTTATGTTCGTGTAGTTATGCTGTCACCATCTACTGTAATCTTTGGCTACTTAACAGATAAGTATGTGACAGTAATCTATATTTTGTCAACTAATCCCATGAAAGGACCAATCACACATACACTGTCTTGAAGCCAGAATTGTACGCTGGATATCAAAATGTGGATTAATCCACAGCTGAAACAGTCCACAATATATGCACTCCTGTTTGTGCAATATTTGCCACTGGCCTCAGCTGTTTCAGTAAGTTACTGAAAATTTATAATAAAAAAAAACAGTCCGAGATATTTCTGAAATATCCTGAAGAAATAGTTCCACACTTTGTTCACTGAATTTAAAGCTCTTGACTGTCTGTCTGGAATGAACGAAACCCACCTAAAAGCAACTCTAAGATTCACCTAAGATTCTAAGAAGTTACATGTTTGTAGCTTCATGTTTGTAGCTAAACAGACAGACATGAGATTTCAATCTTGTCAGAGCGGGAAAGGAAATGAAGAGCATGTCCTAAAATGTCACTTGATTCAATTAAGGATCTTCACCTGTTGGTCTTTTGGCTGAAGGCCACAAACAGGATAAGAAAGTCAGAAAGCGTTGAGACACGAACTAACAGACTGATGTTTTTTGGTCTTTTCACGGGATTTTATTACAGTTAGAAAAATATAGAATAAAGTCAGCCTTATTCCTTAATAGTCTTAAACATAAAAACACATTTATCAAAGGATCTTAATTATGACGTAAACTTGAGACTCGGATACATCAAACACCACTTGAATGCAGGGTTTAACTAATATGGTCTGGGTGGCCCACCTCTAATATGACTACAGATCACAGTCATTACTGTATGTATTTTGTTACGATTATGTTTATATTTGATGTCAGAACAAAGGACTCATTCCAGTGTGATGAGGGAAGATTTAAGTCCTGTCTCACTTTGCCCTAAAGATGAGCCACTGACCCAGCTAGAAGTATTTCATGGCTTTCATTGAGAGTCATGAAGAGTACTGTCGCATTATGGTTTGCAATTGTTTTATCTGGAGAGAAAAATAATAATAATAATAATTAAAAAAAAAAAAATCATAAAAAAAGTTTTGTTTTTTTTAACTTTTTGGCAAAGATGTAATAATTTACTGTACTGGTACAGACTATATCACCAAAAGTTGTCTTCATCATCAGCCTTTAAAGTTCATATTTCAGTCAATACTGATGTTAGGGTCAGTGTGTTCAGACAATAAATGTAGTGATACTGCAGGGACGGGTTATCAAAGAGTCTCTATATGTGGACACTGGACGCCAGAGCAATAGTCAAGGTGGAAGTACAAAAAGAAGAACGAGAAAAAGGAGAAAAGGTCAGGAGGAGTGGAGGAAGGAGGGTCTAGTCTCTATATCTCTATATCTACCAGGGAAAAATGTTAAACGCACAAAGCAAATGAACAGGAGAGAAGAGGGCATGAATACTACTAAGATGATAATATTCAATCAGAACCATGATAATAATAATAAATAGAATATTAATTAAGAATATTAATAATCATTATCGTCAGGATAATAATAATATTACAGAATAAATCTCATATTTTAATATATTTTTTTCACATTTTTTTTCTTCTTTAAAATACAGTGATCTCCTCAGAGCAGACCAATGAGGATTCAGCCTGCGCTGGCTCCGATTGGCTGTTGCATATGACATCACAGCTAATGGCGACCAGGTAGACATGCATCACTTCCTGCCCCCGCCCGTATGCTGTCCAGACAAGAAGTCCTGGTACTGCCATGGAAATCGGTAGCGAGTGACAATTAAGTCTGGGGAGAAAAATATTTTGGGGGTTTGTTAGTGTTGTGTGTTTTGCCCCTTTACTGTAGTAAAATATACACTACATACAGCTCTCATGTATGACTACAGGTGAATAAAACAGATGAGAGACTGACGCACCTGCATCATAGCCGTCCGATGACCATGACGTCCACGACCTCTCCCTTATGCAGCTCCACATACTGCTCTGTTTTGGGAGGTAACATCAGCAGACCATTGGCGCTACGCATTGACATTAGCCTGCTGGATACCTGGTTGCCTGGAGAGAGAAAGAGAGAATGGTAGGGCTCATGCAGTCACTCGGTGTGTGAGTCACAGCATATGTGTGTGTCACAGCATATGTGTGTGTGTGTGTATATGCACGCACCTGTGCTTTGTGCCCAGGGTAGTGGCTCCTGATGATGCCAAGTAAGAATGCAGCGGTGGTACTCTGGTCTGGGATCCAGCTTAACATCACAGGAAAGCTGGAATACAGACACTCATGATATATTAATATTGTCCAAAACATTTTAAAGCTAATAGTATCATAAAATAGCTGTCTACATACACAGCAGCTTCATGCTAAAATATTTTTAGAAAATACAGATACTTTCTGGAGTGATATAGTAGCAAACCACTCTCATGTCTGTATGTTACTTCAGTCTAATATTATGGATTGGTAATAGTTTGTGTGTGTATTAAGGTTAGTGTAAAGGTTGGGGTTGAGGCTAGGCATTCAGTTGTGATGGAGGGTTAGGGTAAGGGGCTAGTGAAGGTATCACGTCTCTTACCCTAGCTTTAATGATTGTAGGCCTAGGGTCCAGAATGCCTTGCATCTTCCTTAGAGCAGGAATCACAAACAGGTTACATGTCACCACTGCAGACACTGGGTTACCTAGAACATAACAAAATACTGGGTTAATAAGAAAGAAAGCCTACTGCACTGACAACTGAACATACAAAACACTGTGTTTGCCTGTCTCTTTGCACTAGTATAACCCAGACCGACCCATGGGAATTTACTGCACTTGGAACAGTATCTCAGTGTTATGGCCAAAACCAACTGTGGAGATCTTGTACTAAGTCAACAAACCTTGCTATCAGCAAAACTGTCTCAAGTATGTTCCCACTTAAGAAATCTGGCTAGATGCTAGTGTTATAACTCAGAATTCCTACTAGAGAATTCAGATGAATGGACCAGAGATAAAGTTGTATATACAGTATTTTGCACCAGTCATGTTGTCATCGATTGTTTTCAATGGAAAAACTATGATAAAAAACTTATAACCGACATAAAATGTATTGTAACAAATTAGTATTGCATTTTTCCAAGGCAGCATCAATCTTCTTTCAGTGATTAGAAGTAGAGAAGTGCTAAAGTACATTTATACTTAGAATAGGATGTTTTAATGCTGGTATGGTTGAGCTACATCCAAAAACCAGTCATGGCAGTCTTGTTTAGTTTCAACCATGGTCTGCATTTTTAAATATGCCTTGAAAAGGACCACGATTGGAAATATCTGGAAGGGTGGCAGAGTGGTGCAGTCATCAGCACCGCCACTGCAATGACTGTTGAATACCAATAAAAATTGTCTTAAAATTCAAAAAAGGAGCCCAGAGCAACAGCTAAGGAATCATTGGAGCTGGTTACCCTTGTTCATGAGTCCACCAAATAACTGGCCATGCACAACAGAAGGAAGCCACTACTCTTTAAAAAATATAGCCCTGTTGTTCACAACATTACTTTTGAGGAACAATGAAACTGAATGCACTGTGTGGTGTAAAAACTGCGAAGCGCACCAACATGAAAACAACATGACAAAGGAAGCATGGCGGAGACAGCAACATGATTTGGAGTTGTCTTGCTGCCACTGCGCCTATATGTATGTGTGTATACATATATATGTGTGTGTTGTGATTGAAATATGTGTATTTCAAACACAACAAACCTGTCTGGAGTGGAGTTTGGAGTGGGATAGTCAGAGTCCTGATGTTACCCAATACAGATGATTTAGACTGACAAAGGAGCATTTGAAATATAAAGTAGCAAAGGTGAAGAAATTTTATAAGGAAGACAGTTTCAAATCTCTTCCTGAATGTTAGACAAAACCTAATGTCTAACATTAGAAATTAAAGCAATTATTGCATGCACTGTGCTTCACACTGAGCTACAGAGACTGAGGGTTCCATTCAATTTCAATTGAATTTTAGAAGACAGTAGTTAGCAGCTCTTAAATGTTCATTATTTTTTTACTATATTAGTTGGTGCAAACGAAATGGTAGAGGGGAAGACATAGGGCAGACACTCTGTAAAGTGAGAGGAACAAGTGCATACAGGTATTCTAAATGGGAAGTTCGTAACTGTAGTTAGACTGCTGATATGTCCTTTTTCCCCAATATGGGTAGCAGTTTCACAGCAATGGCTGTGGACAACTCCCCATCAGATCCCCTGATCTAAAAAAGCAACTATTTTAGGATCCAGATCTGTGCTTATGTGCATCAGGGGTACTGTGTAACTATATAATATAGCAGCCCGATGTAAGGACAATCTATAATGTGCAATGACATTGTTAAATACTGCAATGCCGATATTACATGCAATAAATAACAATAACAAACATTAATCCTTGCTCTTCTCTCTTTCCACATTGTGCTAGATATCCCGGCCACCATACTGACACCAATTAATGTGAGTGTTAGGAGACAGAATGCATGGCACGTGTATTTAAAATGACTGAAATCTGAAAATCTGTCAGAAAACACATTCTGTGTTTGTGTCAGAAGATCAGAAGAATGACATTTCCACCCCTCCCATCGAGTGGACGTCAGTATGCAAATGCAAATGCTTGAGAAAGAAATGAAACAAAAAAAAATTGTGTCCTGACAAACCAACAGAATTCCTCAGTCCTCTTCCAGTGGTCCCACTTTACTGGTGTGATTGCATACATCTAAATGTGATATGGCTATAATCTTAATAGGTGCTGAGTCAGAGGACACCAACGAGAGAGACAACATACAGTCAGTACATAAATATGCTACCTGGCAGAGCAAAGATGAGTTTCCGTATTCCATCAATGTCAGCTGTGGCAAAGGTAGTAGGAAGACTGAAGAACAGAAACATAAGTTGTGATAATAACAGAGATAGTGGTTGCATGAGTAATAGAGCCAACAGTGGTAGTAGTACTGCAATCAGCAGTTATACTGTAATAGTATCAGAACGTAGAATGCAGTAGAGGCAACCTTATGAAGACAAGACAGACCACCCTCTCCCCCATCTCACCCTGGTTTCATGAAGACTCGACCAAAGTGGATCTGAGCATGAAGATCAATATCCAGCACCTGTTTCAGGTAGTCCTGTTCAACACAAGCACACAGAGGTCAAATATACTGTAAAACTGAACCTGCATCAACTGCCAATCTGTTGTTACAACAGAAAAATCAGGCCTACAGGAAAATCAGGACACTAGAAGCACTGACACTAGAAGTAAATAACATTGACCATCTTGAGACAATCCAATGTTCTGCTGGGAAACTTTTGGACCTGGCATTCATTCATGTGGATGTTACTTAGACATGTAGCACCACCTAGACCAGACCAGACACCCCCACCCCATAGCAATGACACTCCTTGATGGCAGCAGCCATCCCCAGCAGGATGCAGCCTGACACAGACACACACACACACACACACACACACACACAAAAACGAAGGAAGACCTACACGATACTAGGAAGGCAGTCATAATGTAAAGCCTGATCGGTGTACACATTGTTAAAACGGATGAGGAACAACTGGCCTTATCCTTATCAAAAACTTGCATATCTGCTCAACATGTCAGCTGCTCAGTTAGTTGAGCAAAGGGTCAGGGAGGCTACCTTCTCTCCCATGGATACACCCCCAGAGGTGATGATGACATCGGCACGACTGATACCCTCATGGAGAGCTGACAGCAGGTCATCAGGACTGAAAACACAAGCATGATTCATCAGATAACCACTAATCTGAGTGCTACTCTACATATAAAAACATCTGGACAATGTCTCTGGGGAGGAGATTTATCAATACTGATAGAAAAACTTTGTTAATGTCACAATGATGTCATTAGAATTGTGTTGAACTGGAAAACTTATAAAAGTTTGTGGGTGATTACCAGGAAAAAAAGACTGAAAATATTCCAAGTGGCAGTGCAGAAAGACTGACAGTCAGGATATCTCTGTCTGTGCTACTTTATCCTTTAAATCTGCCTCCTGTTAGGCTCCCAGTTGTATCTATTTTAAATGGGGGCAGTAAACACATTCATTTTCAACTGGTAAGACTGATCTGGAATTATACAAATTCAAAACTTACTTACATTAATAACGAACATACTATATGTTATATAACACTTTCTTTTTCTTTCCTCTGCCCAATTATTGTTCAAAACTCTAAAGACAGACAAATCTATCAACACGACAGAGCACTTTTGGTATAAAGCTACTCGTACTTGTCTCCAACAATGCCTAGGTTGATGGTGGGGTATCCATGCTCCTGGATGGTGGCCAGGAGAGTAGAGCGGTTAGAGTCTCTGATCTTCCCTGGGTGGAGATCATCCTCTGGATTCAGCAGCTGTTTACACACACAGATTAATTCAACTGGGCTTGATTCGGGAGCAGTAACCAAACACTCTAAGAGAGAGTATCAAAAGAAAATTCTGGGTGGATTTGCATCTCTTAAGGAGTTTGTACCTCGTTTCCAGTGGACATGACAGCTACTACAGGGAACTTGTGCACGCTGACCTCGGTCACCCCCACTGTAGCAAGCAGGCCAATCTCTGACGGGCCCATATGTGTTCCTTTAGCCAGCACACACTCCCCTCGTCTGATGTCATGACCTATTGGCCTAACCAGACACGCCAACACGTTTAATGACGGAAGGCATTTTAATGCATCTCTGACGGGATTTAGCTTCTGTTCAGTTCTTTTAGAATACTGCTTTTACTTTACCTGATGTCCTGCCCGGGCCGGGCCTGGACCATTATCCTCACCTCCAACTCCTCTGTGCCCTGTAACCGACAGACTATCAATATCACCATGCTTACCAACATAACATAAACCGTACTGTTCAAGGATAGTGTTGAAGAAATGGAAAGACTGTGACCATCAGCAATCAGCATCCACAGCAGTTAAAACTAGACAGTGTTGAAGGTAAAATCCTAAATTCTTACATCCTCAGACTCCCTCAGTAGCTCGGTGTCCTCTACTTGCACCACAGCATCAGCTCCACAGGGAATTGGAGCCCCGGTTGTCACCCTCATCACCTGACCTGGCATCACAGTATGGGTTGGCTGCACACACATACAAATGGAATTAGTAACATACATGTGGTAAATTCTATTCTGGTAAAATCATATGACAGATTTTTTATCTTAGAATTTTTTTGGGATAAAGTCACTGAAATCATGGAATAACTTCCCAGGCACTAAGTATTTCAATGCTGTCAGTTGTGGGTGTGTTTTAGTCATAAAATGCATCAACGTGCATATAACATTTACAGTGGAAGGACAAGAAAGTAAGCAAAGTCTATGGGATTGTCAGCATGTTATATTTTTATTGTCAGATCAGCATCTAGCTAAGCTGAACAAAAAAAACCAACAACCTTATTTCAACAAATGTCATACTATTGAGAATTATACGGGCCGGCTGTGGCTCAGTAGGTAGAGCGGGTTGTCCACGAACCAGAGGGTTAGCGGTTCGATCCCCGGAATGTGCCACATGCCGAAGTGTCCTTGATCAAGACACTGAACCCCCAGTTGCTCCCAGTGCGTGGCACTGGTGTGTGCTTGTGTGAGCGAATGGGTAGATGTGTCTGTGACTGTAAAGCGCTTTGAGTACCAATAGGCAGAAAAGCGCTATATAAAAGCAAGGCCATTTACCAGTTAGTGATGGCTCTCACAAGTATTCATACACCTAATCACACATTACTATTATTTCTCAGTGTGATGTTCTCTAAGTGTGTTGCTTTAGTAACTCTGAGGTAGGCTGGTTTTTAATAGATAAACCTTGATTAAAAGCAAACATCCTTTGTTTTTTTGGTAAAATGAAAATGGCGACAGATATTTCCACAAAAGCTTGAGCACTAGTTGATATCTTTAAACCATTAAACTCAATTGGTAATGTTAGTTAATTTGTGCGTGATGAAAATTCACTTTCTAGTGAATGCAGTTAGTTTCCTCCTTAATGGTCTATGGTCTAGGGCTATATTTCCACTCACCCACAACCCATTCACTATTAAACAGAATGTTCATTTTTATGATCCGGCTTGGTCAACCTGCAGAGAAATGTGTTACCTGCAGATTTAACTGCAGCCCATTCATCACTTCCGTCAATACTGAATACATCATTCAAATGCTCTCGGTGTATGTTGGGAGAAGCATGTGAGAATGTAGGCTTATGACAACAAAAGCTAATAGAGTCAGGCAGATCTGGGGTTTAGTCAATAACATTAGACTGGAGCTGTGGGTTAGAGCTACAGTAGATTGACTTTAAAGAATCATGATTTGAGGATGATTTGCTGCTTTTGCTGATTTGCAGTCTGTTTACATTCTCCATGGATATTTTGGATAGTCATAACATTTATGGCATGGTGACTTGTATATACTTTGTATTTTGTATCTTGTATCTTGTTTCTTTGCACCTTAAAATGTCTGTACTTGCACGTTAAGCTGCTCACTTGTGTCTTAAATTGCCCCCTGGGGACAAAGAAAGTTTTCTGAATCTGAATCTGAATCTTAAATCTTTCTTAGCTTGACCTTATCCAGAGTTTATCAAGGTATGTTTCAGGATAAAGCGTTGAGTGGCTGTCTGCCAGCAGAAGCTCAGAAGCAGTTGGGTGTTTCACAGGGAGAAACACTGAAGTAAATTTAACACTGAAGTAAATTTACAACAGAATGGTTTCAGACGTCTGCCTTTTAGAGCCCAGCCTGAACCCAGACCGAATATAGTTGCTGTAAATGACCTAAAGAGATCTGACTGAAGAGCTGAATCTGTTCAGCAAAGAAGAATGACTCAAAATTCTTCATGAAAGCTGTGCTGGCTCTCTACCACAGAAACCAGAAATACTGGTTTGACATTGCTCCTGCTATAAAAGCTCGGATGAGTTATTAACATTAAAGCTTCACTTCCTTCTTTCACCAGCACTATGAACCGTCAATGGTAAAGGTTTAATCTCAACAGTAACAGTGTTACTCAACACTCAACAGTGTTATAATATTAGAGCTGACCTGTTGTCCAGCCTGTGATTCTCCCATGATGAAGCGATCTCCCGGGCCGTCAGCAGCTATAGTTCAATGACAATGACAGTAAGTTAATAACAGAAATAAGACCATTGACAACTCATTTTTAATATTAAAAATAGACAGCCAAAATGATACCCTGGTTAAGTCAAGCATACATAAATCTTATCCAAATGTTTATGCCTTTTATTAAAACAATCACAGTCTATGCAATGACCCTGTAAATTAAACATTTCAGAAAAACATAGAATAACCTAACTTCAGAAGTGTCTTTACCTTTTTATAATGGGGTTCGTGGATATGTTCAGACTCTGATTAACTCCAAGTAAAACTCAGCTGTTCTTATATGATATTTCTGACATGGGCTGCAAACATCGTACAAAGCAGCAACAGAGACTCATGTTAAGAGTTATCGCTCAGGTGACGGCTGCCAAAATTCCCAATGCATGGGATATATCATGGATTACAGTAATGACAGTCACCAAAGAGTGGACATAACATCATACACCAGTGACAATATCAAAAACAAGAGTCCCTGTTGAGAAGCCAATCAGAAAACTGGCATGGGAGGCTGTCAAGAGGCTGACAGAAACATTAAGGAGTACTGGCTGCTCACTACATGTGACAATCTCTGTTCTTTTCTGCCTCTCTGGGATATGGAGCACAGTGGCAAGACACAAGCTTTTTCTGATCAAAGACTAGCTTGGATGTTATGGTCTAAGACCATGAGACCACCCTTTTGCCCAAAATTGTCAGGTAAAGTACATACAGCACAAAAACAATGATCCCCAGTTGAACACCTGTTGAAGTGTCCTTGAGTGCCTGGCACTGGTGTGTAAATGTGTCAGAGGGTAGATGTGCCAT